>NC_138891.1:138838703-140038703 GCF_965194825.1 Balaenoptera physalus
TTACTGCATGACTATAAGCTCAAGATTCTGCTTCACCCTGATAACCTTCTAGACGGACTTGACTGAAGACAAGGGCACGTTTCTTGAGACATTGTCATATTCTTTTCAGGTTATCTAGAAGATTACTTATGCAAGTTTCCTTCATTACCAGCAATAAAACTTTTTTTTTTTTTTTTTTTTAATAGTTTAATTATTTTTTTTAACTTATTTATTTTTATTTATTTATTTATGGCTGTGTTGGGTCTTCGTTTCTGTGCGAGGGCTTTCTCTAGTTGCGGCAAGTGGGGGCCACTCTTCATCGCGGTGCGCGGGCCTCTCACTATCGTGGCCTCTCTTGTTGTGGAGCACAGGCTCTAGACGCGCAGGCTCAGTAATTGTGGCTCACGGGCCCAGTTGCTCCGCGGCATGTGGGATCTTCCCAGACCAGGGCTCGAACCCGTGTCCCCTGCATTGGCAGGCAGATTCCCAACCACTGCGCCACCAGGGAAGCCCCCTAAAACTTTTTTTAAAATAAATTTATTTATTTTTATTTTTGGCTGCATTGGGTCTTCATTGCTGCGCAAGGGCTTTCTCTGGTTGTGGTGCGCGGGCTTCTCGTTGCGGTGGCTCCTCTTGTTGCGGAGCACGGGCTCTAGGCGTGCGGGCTTCAGTAGCTGCAGCATGTGGGCTCAGTAGTTGCGGCATGCGGGCTCAGTAGTTGTGGCTCGCGGGCTCTAGAGCGCAGGCTTAGTAGTTGCGGTGCACGGGCTTAGTTGCTCCATGGCATGTGGGATCTTCCCGGACCAGGGCTTGAACCCGTGTCCCCTGCATTGGCAGGCGGATTCTTAACCACTGCGCCACCAGGGAAGTCCCACCAGCAATAAAAAATTGACTCAAATTTAATTTAGTGTTAAAGGTTGCAGATGCTTAAGTGTCCTGATAGAAGTGAAACTGTGGTGAATGGGTGTGGGTTTGGCGGTGGGAGCATGGAGAAGAGAAGCAGGAGGGAGGAAGGAGTTGGTTGTATAGGTGGAAGTGTAAGTTTGGGCAGAGTCAAGATTGCAATCTCTCACCCCAATAGGGACACTCTTCGCCACTTCCTTCAAAACAATCAAGTTGAATGTGGACTTTAACTGAATTACTAATTTTGAAAAAGTCGGCACTCTAAAAGAACTTTTGATAGGCATGGTAACTTCTGATACCATGAGAATCAGTCTGAAGTAAGTTATTTGCCTACTTTTTGCCTAATTTATCTTAAGTTTAGTCCGGCTTCTTTCATGGCCTGTGCTAATTTGAATGGTTGCCTTAGTATATCAAGGTTCTAATAACTGTAGGAGGGAAACATTTGTTGGAAAAACTCAAGTGTCTTTTCTCCAGTCACACAGGATAGAGACCAGTATTTATAACGGGGTTGTTTTTCCTTTTTTTTTCTTTTGATTTGTACTAAAAGATTAAAAACATTTTTTTTATTGGAGTATAGTTGATTTAAAATGTGTTAGTTTCAGGTGTACAGCAAAGTGAATCAGTTAGACATATACATACATCCCCTCTTTTTTTAGATTCTTCACACCTGTAAGGTTGTATCTGCAGCCATTGTACTTATGAACGGTTTAAGCTTAAGAAAAAATTGATATGAACATTATCCTAAGATTGCAAAAACAAGCTTAGAAATAAATCCATAAACTGGTGACTAAGAGTAAAATAATATCTATAATATCCTTTTTACCATAATATTAAATGCCGTTTTACTAGGCTTGGTACAAAATATAATTTCAGACAGTGGCCGTCTACTAATTACACAGTAGCCAGCACAGCAGGGCTACTAGCATACCTAGGTTTTAATGCCTGGGGAGCACCACCTCGCAATATTTAGTCAGGCAGAAGGTCTAGATAAAACAAAGATAAACCAAGGCCAGAATATTAATAAATTGTGGGCGGATCTAGAATCTGGAAACTGAGACGGTACATGAAAAAGAAAATCAGGGAGTTGGACAAAGATACAGTAACAGCTTAAGACGATTAATTTTCGGGGAATTCCGACGGGGAAGGAAGGCTGTGCCCGGAAAGGCGGGAGGGGGGTTGAAATCCGTGGGAATGCCTGGGAGAGCCTGCACAGTCTAAAGTTTTTATGATGGCTCCGTCCATAATTTCTGTACGCTTGCATTGGCCACCTCAAAGACCGAGCGACAGGATTTAATCAAGGTGTCAGCCGCAGGGGCATCCTGAATGCGGGCGAAGCGTCCGGAATTCCTGAGATGTCTGAAACGCGGAGGCGGCCTCTTCCCCACCCCCCGCCGCAGCCTCCGTGGGCATTTTCCGGCGAGGGGGGCACGCGAGCCCTTCGAAGAACAGCTTAAACACGCGGACGTGCGCGGCTGGCGCGCTCCCCGGGGATGAAGGTGAGAGCCCCCGGCCCGGGCGCGCGGGGGGTGGGTTCCCCGGGTCCCCGCGCGGCCTCAGAGTCCGGCTCCCCTCCCCCCGGGGCGGGCGGGGCTGCGGGCGCACGACGCGGAAGCTCTGGGCTCCGAGGGCGGTGGCGCGGGGGCCGCGCGCGCTCTGCGGGCCGCAGTCGGCGCGGGCGCGGCGGGCGCGGCGGGAGCGGGGCGGGGCGCGGCCGGGCGGCCGGGGAAGAGGCGGGCGCTCGCGCACAGGCCGGGCCGCCGCCTCGCCCCCCTTCCTCTTCCCCTTCCCTACCTCGGCCCGGCCATCCCCCTCTTCTCCCCTCCCCCGAGCGAATCACGCGCCCTCCTCTGACACTCGTAGCGGGCCCGAACTCCGAATTTATCCTTCACGTGACCTGAGGGGGTTGGGTGGTTGGTTGGGGACGGAGGGGGAGAGGGAAAGGAGGGAACGGAATCTGCCGTTGCCCGAGCAACAGGCCCCGCCCGCCGGCTTGGGGCCGGGGGGCGGGAGGAGGACGTCAGCACGTCAGCCGGGGTTTTGCGTTTTGATTGACAGTTGCTATAGCGACTGGGTCGGTCCGTCGCCATTTTGTTGGTTGGTTTTTTTTTAAACCCTTTCGCTTCCCGCCCGAATAATAATAAAAAGCCCCATTGGAGTGAGGCGGGGGTGGCGGCGGCAAGAGCGGCGGGGGGATCCGGGGAGACTGCTGCCGTCGCTGCTGCTGATCGCGGCCCGGGACGGGCTCAGGGAGCGGACACCCCGAGCGGGGGGTGCGGGCGCCGCCGCCGCCGCCGCTTCTGCTGCTGTTCCTGCTGCTGCTGTTGGTGCCGCTGCCGCCGCCGGCGAGCGGGCGGGACCGGTGTGAGTGTGAGAGAGTGTGTGTGTGCGTGAGCGTGTGCGAGGACGAGTGTGCGTGCGTGTGTGTGTGTGAGTGTGTGTGAGTGTCTGTCTGTCTGTGCGGGGACTCGGGGGCGGGCGGTTCGGGCTCTCCTGGCGGAGGAGCCGCCGCCGCCGCCGCCGCCGCCGCTCGGGCCCCGGCGCTTCTCGCTGCGCAGGTTTGGAGCGCGCGCCATTTTGTGAAATTTACAAAATCCTCCTCGGGAAGAAGCCACCGGCAGCGACCGCGACTCGGCGCCCGGCCTCGCCGCCGCCGCCGCCCTCCGCGCCGGGCCGGGCCTCGCGGCCCCGCCGCTGGGAGTCGGGGTCCGGGGACTGCGGTATTTGCCGGGGAGGGGGCTGTCGCCTCCCCGGCCCCGGGCGCCGCTGGAACCGCGAGCCGGAGAGAGACTGAGGAGGCTGCGGCTCGGCCGCGGAGCCGGGAGCGCCGGGGGCGGAGAGAGGAGGCCGGGGCGGCGCTGGCTGCGGAGGCCGCGGCGAGAGCGCAGCGGCGAGAGCCCGAGGCAGAGACTCACCGGAGGGAACGGCGCGAGCGCCCCGCCATCGTCCCGGTGAGTGTCCGGCCTGGCCCGGCCGCGGCCCCGGCCCCGCCCGGCCCGGCCCGGCGCCCGGCTCCCCCCGCGGCCTGCAGCCCGGCCCGTGCCGAGGCCGGCCGGGCGGAGGGAGGGACCTGCCATTTTAGGAGGAGGCGCCGCGGCCCGGGGCCGGCCGCCGGGGGAGGGAGCCCGACAGGCCCGGTCCCGGAGGAGAGGCGGGTGCGAGCGGAGGGAAAGTTGCGGAGGGTGGGAGATGGGGCCGCGGCCTCCCGGGAGCCGGGGCTTGGGGGCCGGAGAAAGCGCCAGACCTTCACTGGTCGCCCGAGCGAAGGGGAGGAGGTTGTCTTCCTCCTCCTCCTCCTCTTCCTCCTCATCCTCTTCCCCCAGCTCCTCCCTCGTCCCTCCTCTTGGTCCCCACCAGTGTGGGAACGGCCGGGGTTCTCCGCAAGGACAATGCGCGGGTTAAGAAAATGGGGCTGGCTGCCGGGCTAGGCGCCGGGGAAGGTCGCTAGCCCGGTCCCCGCGCGGCCCTTTGGGGTGTGTGCTGGAGCCAGGGCACTCGGCATGCTCCGAAGTTGTGCAGTGAGTGCAAGTGAGCCCGGCCACTCGAGGTGGATTGATGACCTGTTTAGCAGCTGGAGGAATTGGTGGCTGAGGATGCGTAAATTATAATTGATACCTGGGTATTGCAACGAAACTTCACAAGTCTGTTAATAGGCAGAGATCCACTCTCGCTTAGAGCCACCGGAGCTGCTGAATAGCTTCACACTTAGCGAAAGGCCCCTCCCTGGTCCGAAATAGTTAAAAATGGCAGAATTAGTGAGTGAGTGACTCTGATCACTTCTCTGTGCCTGTCGTCCAACCCTTGGATGATGTGAATCTTGTAATCTAGGTGCAGTACTTGAATGCCAGCACCATTTGGTTCTCGAATTCCGCCCAAGTTGTCAGAATATACACCTTGTAACATTGTTTTCACGCTGATTTAAAGATTAGGACGAATAGTGCCAGGCACTTTTCTTCAGGGCCTTACGTGTATTAATTAAGTCGCTTATTCTCCCGGTAGGAACTGTTACCCATTTCACAGATGAGGAAATTGAGCGGTGACTCATCCAAGGTCATACAGCTGGGACCAGGAGTCTGTAGCCAGCCTGGGCTCTTAATCACTAGGGTATAACTCATTATTATAAATATTGGCAGATTTTGGAGCGATCTGTGTGTAATGACTCAGGGTTCTAACCTAGAGCTTCTGTCCGCGTATAGTGTTTTGCATGGAATTAACTTTGTAGTTTGCGGAAGAGGAAAGGAAAGATTGAGGTGAGGGCCTCTGAATGAAACTAACTTGTCAGCTTCTCCCCTGCTCCCAAGCAAACTACATAGACAATTTTTGAATGGAAGGAATTAAAAAATATTCTTCAGTGCGTTTTGTTCACACTTAAATTTAATTATAGTCATGTAAGTATTGATGAGTCATAAGAAAGTTTTGTGCAAAGTTATTTTTAGTTATTTTTTATCTTTGAATACTTAAGGTTTTCTCTGTGATCCCTTACACTTTACATATACAAAGTATTTAAGAGTGGATATATTTAATATTTTGATTTTGGGGGCGTTTTCGTAATTCAGTGGAATTATCTTTAGCTTTTGTTTTGTAAACTTCTCATATCTTGATTAGTTACGAGAATATTTTTTTCAGCTAGAGTGTAAATGTGGAAAGAGAATTAAAATTTCAGGTGCTAAGATTTTAAATGGAAGAAGATAGTTTCAAAGAGACTGCAGTTATGAAAAAAGTTCACTCAGTTATATTAAGATTTTTAGTATACATATGACTTACACTTAAAGTACCCCAGTGCTTTTGGAGGATTTGCCTTGGAATAACAGTGATGTTTATGGTGGCTGTCCAAATTCATTTAGACATCAAACCTTGCCAAAAAGTTGAGTCCTGTCAATGTCTACAGCAAGTTGTAATGTAAAACTGAGTATAAAAAGTTCATAAGAAGCGTAAGCTCAGAAGTTATTTATCCTGGAAGGAAGGGTCACTCCTGTGTCTGTAAGGTGAAGACTCACTCCTTTGAAATCTAAAAAAGATTATGGATTTGAATAGAATTAAGTGAGTGGATGGTCCTTATTGGTAGGGGTGGGAGATGGACTAAGTGATCTAGTGAGATCTTTGTTTTTGTTTGGAATATGGAATTTAGGTTTAAGATCGTTTCTTACATTTCTTTTAAAGACTTTTTGGTGGGACTTAATGGAAACTTAACAAACATACATAGTTACTGTGTCCTGGGGATTCAAAAATTGAGTTAATCCAGCCTCTTTTAAGGGCACTAACATTCAAAACAAATGAAGATGTTTCATTGTAATGCAGTGTCTTGTTTGGGAATGTAGATGTTAAAGAAAAACCTGGCTTAGAATTTTTTCCTCCTCTAGAATATTGTCTGATGTCTGCCCCTTAGTTTGATTTATGCAGATTTTTTTGTGTGTATGACTTAGACATGTTGCCGTGGGGAGTGTGGTAAGTGCAACAACTGGTATTTAAAGAATTTACATAGGTTTTTGTAGAGCTACAAATCCCCGTGAAACCACATTTAAGATAACTTGTTATAATACGTGGTGAGAGTGACCTTTGGCATATGTTTTGTTTTGAAACTATACAAAGAAAGAAGATGCTAATTTGTATTGAATCTTGGGTACTACTTGGAAACAAAACAAAAAAAAGCTTAGAAGTTTAGAATGCCCAGGGATATTTTCACATGCATGTTTATGCTTGGCAACTATCTAGTCATGGGGAGAAAACTTGAATAGAAGTAACTTTATTATGAGTGAGAAGGGAATTAATTGCCTTCTACATGATCTAAAAATAAGCTTAATAGAAGAGGGGGCTTCATTTGTGGCTTTATTTGTGGTAAGGTGTGTGTCAAATTTTCTTTGCTTTAACATTCACTTTTCTCTTGTCTCAAAGAACTTTCACATTTCCTACACGCCCACCCCCACCCGCAAGCAGTTTCTCTTTTTATCCCCCCACCGAGAAAAACTTTATCTAAATCCAGCAGAACCCCAAAACTTCCAGAGTCTTTATAAAGAACTTGATTTTTCTCTCCCAGAATTTTAGTAGTCTTAGAATTTTGTTGTATTACTAACAGTAATTTAAACTGTGAGCTAAGAATCACTATTTTCTGTTGAGTTTTTTTGGTGGTTTTACCTCCAGATACTTGTGTGTATTTTCTGCTTAGAAGTAAAGATATTACTTGAAACTATTAAACATGATCACCTGAAACTTGACACTTAACACACTTTGCCCTGTAAAGTGAAATGCGTGACTTTGTTACTTTTGTGTGAGCACCTTACGTGTATACATAGTGGTTATGCTTTTTGAAAGACTTATTACCATATATCATTTTGACAATGGGCAATGTTTTGATGGCTAGAGAAATTACAGTAATTCATAACCCAAGGCGTGCACAGTTTTGGATTAAAAATTTTGGGGGAGGAGGTTAAAATTTGTGGTTAATTACTTGGAAAAATCATCAAATTATTTTAAACTACCTAAAATTTCTCCCCAGTTGCCTCTAAATAAAGAAATCATTTGAAATCTTGTCTTATGTCAATGCTATAATGTTAAGCTAGAGCTGTGGAGTTTACCATTGGTTATGTGAAAGTGAAATGTTGACTTCACATGACTAAAGTAATTAATTTAAGGCTCATATTAGGCAATTAGAGACAAGTCTTGTTTCCTAACCTAGTGGCTACAGGCAGCCTTAGTTTCATTTTTTGGTATATGAAAACAAAATGACTTGGTAATATTGCATTGTATAAACCAGCTAAATGTTTTTAAAAAGTTATGGTTTTGCTTTGAAATCCTACTTCCAGAGTTGTATAACGAGTTAAAATTCTTTATTGGAGATAACTTGTGGTACATTGAACATCTAAGATAATGTGGTTCCTTGTAGGCATACTTTTTGCTAATACAGAACCATTTTGTCTTTTCAGCAATTGATTCTTCTCCCAGAGCTATGTATCCTCTCCTCTAGAAGGTGACTTTTAAAAGTTTGTAATACTGTTAAAGTTTTGTTTGTTTGATGGACATGTGCCCATATCTGATATATAGTGCATAATAGTTTAAAATGTATCTTTACTCTTGATGAATTATTTTTAGTTTTATCTCACCATAATTGAATTGCTTGTTCAAATTGATTTTGTGGAGAGGGGCTTAGTGAACTGGTTTAACATGGAATGAAACTGGTTTCAGCATCACCTCTATTTTAAATAACATACCTGTTCATTAAATAATCCCATTATTTCTCTAAGTATATAAAATTTCGACTGGAAAGAGTTTATTATTTTTTTAAGTTTCATGGATATTTGTGGTTAAGGTTGGCATTTTAGCACATGCATTTGGGTAAGAAGATGCTGAAATTGTGACATCTATCCACAATCTGCTTGATAGCAAGTTAGAGATAGCAGTTGAAGAAGCATAACTGTGGAGAGAGTATTGGCCTGTGAGGTGGTGCCAGGCAGAGCCTCCTGAGTCAGGCAGGTCTGGAATCTCAGGTCCTGCCACTCACTGGCAGTGTGGACTTAAGGCACAGTGATTTTGCTAAGTATCAGTTTCTTCATCTGTAAAATGGGGTTGATGGTACTTACCATGGGGTTCTTGTGAAGACTGAGATGGCACACATACATTTTTTAATAGCTTTCTCCCTCTTTTCCTCTTCTTCATTGATACTCATCCTTATGGTCTCAGCATAAATGCTACTTCTTCAGAGGCCTTCCTCTAATCCCCAGTCTAAGTAAGATTCCTTGGCCATGCATTCTTACAGACTCTGCTTTTTTTGACAGCCATTACTAAAAGTTGCTATACAGTTATTCATATGTACGCATAAGTACACTTACTCATTTACTGTCTGTCTCTCCCTCTCTCCACTAACCTGTAAGGTCCATCTGGACAGGAATAATTCTGTAACTCCAGTGCCTGGCACATAACAGGTGTAGCTAAATGTACATGTACATGGGACGATGGAATGAGGAACCTGTGTGCCAAATCCTGCCTGAGCACCACTCCTTAGTTGTGCAAGCTTGGGCAAAGTAGCTTCCGAGCTTTAGGGTCCTGTGTCCAAAGGTGCAGAGCACCCGCTGCCTTGCCCAGGATTTTGAGAATGTGAAATGAGGTACTGTAATGCGGTGTTCTGCAAAAAGTGTAAAATGTTATATAAATGTAAGTTGGTACAGTAGCAATAATTTCAGTAGTGAGATTACCCAAGAATTTATAATTAGAGTTTCAGCCTTACTGAGTTGGTAAGTAGCTGTTTTGTAATATTTATTAGTAACTTAATCTTTCTATATGCATTAGTTAGAGCACAAGATTGGACCTATGTTCGGACTAAATACAGTGGCTTAAACAAGGAGTTTACTTCTCTCTCATGTAAGTAGTCTAAGGCTGATGTGGTGGCTCCAAGATACAGGGGAGCTTGGTTCCTTCTGACTTGTTTTCCTGTGCTTAAGGGGGCACCATTTCCTATACAGTTGAGGACAGCTCCTCTCCACATGCACAGTCCAGGAACAGGATGTGGGGAGAGAACATCCCCTCTTTAAAGACAGACCTGGAAGTTGCATATGGGACTTTTGTTCACACCCATTGGTCAGAACTTAGGTGGCCGCATGTAGCAGCAAAGGAGGCTGGGATATGTGGTCTTCAGTAGGTGGCTGTTTGGCTGAAAATCTGTTTCTACTGAAAGAAGAGAATGGGGGGGGGGATTATGAAACATTGCCTGTCACACTTTCAAATGTTTTGGGAGAAACTTACAGAAATGAACTTTGAAAAAACAACTTATTGCACTAATTAATAAGTTTATATTCCATATTTGCTCATTACTCTTTTGAACTATGGTGTACAAATTGAAATAGACCATCAGTACATAGTATATAGAATATACACATGTGTAGTCAGATTACAAAAATTGTAACTACTAGTAGTGAAGGAATTTTGGGTCACGTTATTTTACTGACGGTATTTTCTGATAGAAACATGATTCTTGATTGCTGTGACTATTGCAGTAAACAGTATTTGAAATCTAAGCTCTTGGATTTAGTTTTAGCAGTCCCCTTGACCGTTTTGTGTGTATTTGTGCTCACATCCTCAGCAAGCAATACTAGGATATTGTGATTTAGTATCGCAATATCTTGTTAGGTTTTCAGTAAATGTTTGAATCACTGAAGTTGCAAGGAGGATGATAGCAGTGATATTTAAACATTTACTGTCCAGTATCTTCCTCTTTATTTCATGGGTTTGACGAAAGAGGAAGGTCTAGGATTCTTTGAACTAGCGTATAATTAGGTCAAGTAGAGACCTGAGGAACTAATGGGTCTCAAACAGTTTTCAGGATAACTTGTCAAAGTTGTGGGATTCCCAAGCTCCGATACTTCTTTTTCTGTAGGTATGGGTGACACTCTAGAATCCCCTTTCTTAATTTGGACTCCGGGTAATCCTGATGCAGTAGAAACATTTTGAGAAACATTGACATAGTTCGTCTCTCATTTTAGAGAAGGAAAGGGATGCAGAGAAAATAAATGACTAACCAGTGCCTCAGAATAAGCAGGTCTGGGGGACTAGCACATGTTTTCCTGACTCTTGGTTCTTTGTTCTTTCTACAGAAGAGGGGACAGAGAATAGAGTACAACTGCATTTTTGATTTTATAGGAAGATCTGTTGTTTTCAAATATGTTGCTATTTATCTGTGAGCTCATTGGTAGTGAATGGTTGGCTTACTTACCTGTCTTCTTAGCCTCTTAGAAGAATAGCCTGAGTTGGTCAAATAAGTATTTAAAGGTGGGAAGTTGAGGTTTTAAATCAGGTATAGTTAGTGTCGGTGCTGTAGTGGGTAGGGTAGTGTATCTCCAGCGTTAGGGTAGATGACAGGTAGGTTTTGACCTAGCATGTTTAGAAGGAACAAAGGGAGGTCATGTCCTCAAATTATTACTTTCCTTTTCTTCTGGTTTGCTTGCAGTTCTCACTGTTGAATTCATTCCTTTAGATTAAGGTAAGAGCTGGATTCCCTAATTTAAAGTGGAAATATTCCCAGAGGAATATCCTTTATCTGTTATCAGGTTAACACTTTATTTTTATCATTTAGCTGCCTGTCATTTTAAACATTGGAGAGTAGCACCTGCACTAATAAGAGAGCTTTTTGGGACGGGAAGGGAAGGGTAGGGCACATGTGCCCTTGCCCAAGAAAAATGAAGGGCATGTTTGAGAAATGTCTGCTTGTGGTGCAGTCCTGGAAGGGTTCATGGAGGCTCCTCTGGTGGCCGGAGGTTGGTAGCGTTAGACTGGCACTTGCTGGCCTTCTGTTGCTAAGAGTGTCCGTAATGGGACTGTGGATAATTTTGCTGAGGACCACTGGGCTTGATGGAATATGGAGTCATTGGAGTAGGAGTGTTCTCTTTTTCTTAGTGTTTTTTCATCTGTTTAGGGCTCCTATTTGAGCAGTCTTATATCAGACATAAAAGGTATCATTTTGATCTAGAGAATTTTAATTCTTAACAATCAACAAGTTATGTATTTTCACGATTAAAAAAAAAAAAGATCCAGCCCGGTAGAATGGTGTCACCCCCCACCCCCCTGTGCTCCATAAGTAATAGCTATTTAGTTTTTCCTACTAGAAATGTTCTATACATACAAATGTACAACTGTATATGTAAACATTTAGTATATACACGTCTGTTACAAAGCTGTATATTTAGTGCGATCCTGATTTTTTTTAGTGTGACATTGTGTGTGTGTGTGTGTGTGTATATCCACTCTGTGTACTTAAAATCAAAAGCAAATGGGATCGTGCACAGTTTTGCAACTTAAGCTTCTTGATAATCTTAGAAATATTCCCACATGAGGTGGTAGAGTTTCCCTGTTTTTTTAACGGATGGGAAATGTTCCATGTTATGGCTGCAGCACAATTGAGTCAGTCTCCATTAAAGAGCATTTAAATATTTTTTCCCTATTTTTGCTATTTTTAAACAATGCTGTAGTGTACATCCTTGTACATGTAACTTTCCTGTGAGCGTTAGCCAGAGAGTATATATTTATAAGGGAAATTGCTGGTTCACCAGGTATGTGCACATTTGAATATGTATTGCCAAATTGTTTTCCAAGAAGTAGCACCAATTCATACTTCATCAGCAGTGTCTGAGAGTGTATAGTTTTCCAAATCTCACCAACACTGGTGTTATCGAAGTTTTAAATCTTTGTCAATTTAATAGGTGAACAGTGAAGTCTAGTTGTTTGAATTTGCATTTCTTTATGAGTGAATTTGAGCATCTTACATTGTACTGTAAGTCTTGTACTTTAAATAACAAAGTATTCGTTCTTTGTGGTTTAGTTAAAATTGTTCTGTGATTTTCCTGTATTTATTTATTCTGTTGAATGAAAAACTGTTTTGATAAATTAATTGTAAATGCTTATAATTGTAAATGCTTGGATAAATTGTAAAAGGGGATTCTTGTTCCTCTTCAACTGAGGAAACATTTGCCTGTCCTCTGTATAAGATATGTGAATTACGGTGGTAGAAACTTTGACTACAAAAGTGAATAAGGTTTGGTGACCTGTGCTGTTAGTGTTGAGATTGTTGTGTGTATACAGGCAAAATTAGCACAGGTAAGACCATGGCTGCTAACAATTAGAGGTATTGCCATACAGAGAACTAACTAGAAGAACACGGGGAAGTCAGACAGATCTGGGGATTTGAGCATGCCTTGTGGAGGAGGAGGGATGGGAGCTTGGTCTCGAAGAATGGATGGGCTTTTTACAGTAGAACCTGGGGAAGTGACAGTCGGCTGGAAGAAGTCATATGGGCACCTGTGGTGGGTGTGCCTGGAGTATAAGAGCGTGTGTGTGTGTGTGTGTGTGTGTGTGTTATGTTGGGGGAGGGATAGGAACAGTTGCAGTGAGAAATGAGAGTTATGGGTCTTAAAAGGAATTTGAATTTGGGGCAGTTGAAGGTTTTTCATCAGGGCGATGATGGCAGATCCATGGGTTAGGGAGATGACAGCCTTTTGAAAGGCTCATTCTAGGTGTACAGGCATGAGGAATAAGAGAGGGAAAAACAAGACAGAGGGAGAACCAAGTTAGGAACATCTTGAGTTCTTAATTATTTAATTTTCAACAGAACAAAGTGAATATTTCTGGATTCAAATAGCAATGTGACCCAGGTTTTGGAGATAGAAAGGAGAGAATTCAGCTTTGGTGGCAGTATAGTAAAGGTCATAAGGAGTCGAATGACTGGCTTAATGGGACAGTTGAGAATATTTCCTAGTAAGGTCCTGAAGGAACTGTGGAAGAACAGAAGATAGAATTATTATTGTAGTTCAAACCTTCCATTAGTGACAGGTGGAAATAATTTATAGCACCATTAAAAATGAGCTAAAAAATGGGGCAGTGGGAGAAGGCAGTGTTAGAAGCTGTGATTCTGGAAAGGGCAAGGTTGTATCACAGTTCATGGTTTGAAAAGTATAGAGTAGTTAAACATGTGAGAGTTTAATTTATTCTGAGTGTCTTAGTATTTTCCTGAAAAATACCATATTTATTGTTTATGTTCACATATGTTGTTATTGGGAGACCAATCATCTAAAAAGCATTTATCTTGTGAGGCAGATAGAGCTATTTATTGAGTACCTACTAGTGCCAAACATGGCACTAGGGCCTGGGAATCAATGCTGAAATAAAACCCTCGCCGTATGTGCCATCATGGAAGTTAGTTGTAGCGGGGGATCTTAAATAGCCTGCTCCTAATCCAGAGTAGGCTTAAGGACGCAGTCTAGAGTACACGTGAATTTTCATTAAAGGGAACACAGTCTATGAAATTGAGTAATGTTTGATGTTGCTTTTTGAAGGTCAAAATTTTTGTCTCCTTTTAAGAGTCCCTTTGACAGTTAATTTTAGGTTAAAGTTTATTTGGATATAAGTAGGACTGCTGTCTCTAAGACAAATACTGTCTGCTGAAAAATTTGTTCTGATTTGATCGTTTCCCCTTGAAAAAGAACAGCTGTCATCACAGTGGTGTGTTTTACTTCACCTTTACATCAAACACATTTATTTTTGAGAGACATTACTATGGTACAAAAGACTGTTTCATTAAAGTTTTCCAAAAGAGCAATGGTAAGAAAATTATTAGGATCTCAGCATATTTTGCCATCTAATTTCAATTTTTGAATTTCCCTGTAGTGGTTCTGTGGTACAGTTCAAAATGTCAGTAATGCTAGGTAAATTTACCTAAGAATTGGCCTGAAGGCCCACAGCTACTCAGCAGTACTGGAGTCAGCTCTGCAAAGGGAGGAAATTGAAGACAGAAGTCTTAGGATTCATGGGAGATGTTTGGAAGAAGGCTGTTTGCTGAATAAGATAAAGATACGGACATGTGAAGTAAAGGATGTGGGCATATAGGGAAGGTCAAGGAATAAAATTCAATAGAATGGATAGAAATGGAGAGACTTGAACAAATGGATGAACAGGAATTCTCAGTTCTTTAAAAAAAAAAAAAAACCTCTTTAATGACTTATTGTGACTTCTAGGGGAAAGACTAGACTAGTCATAGCGCTCCCTACCTGGATGATCTGGCTCCAGCTGACTTAAGCCGTCTCATCTTCCATGTCTTTGCATGTCTGCTTCCTGGGCCAGCCATCATCCCTTCTTTCTTTTAGTTAACTTCTTTTCCTCCTTCATTTTCAGTTCAGATATTACTTTGTCAGGGAAAGCAGACCCCTGTCCTAGTCACCTCTTCTTTTTTAATGTCTCATGTCTCCCTGTACTTTCCTTTCACAATGCTTATCACAGGTGGTAATTTTTTTAGTGCTTGTTTTATTAATACCCTCCAGAGAGCAGGAGCAGTGGTGTTTTGCTCCCCCTTGCATTCTAAGAGATCGGCAAGTGTTTGGCATGTGGTGAGTACCAAGTAAACATTTGTTGAATGCATCAGTGAACTACGTTTTGGTCTTTACTAGTTGGTCTCAAGGACCAAATGATTACATAAGGGGAATGTACATTTGGAGTAAGAGTTAGACAGGGAATATGGGAGCCTTGAAGAAGAAGAAAAAGGTGAATCCTGTCTTTTTAAAGATAAGCTTGGAAAACTCTATGTAGCCAGTAAAAAGACAAAGTTATTTACTCATGGATTAATTTAATAAGTGCATATGAAATACCTACTAGTTGTTAGAAGTTCAGTGTTGGTATTACGGAGTTGAAAGATTGTGCCTTCTCTGTTAAAGGAGTACATAATTTTATTAGTTTATTGAAATAGATACAGTTCTTAGTTTCATTTGGAATGGTTTTAAATTGTGGAGGGAATCAGGCTGGATGTTCTTTATGATTTTTAGCCAACAAAGTGAGTTTCATTCAACAATTATATCTGGAATGTCAATCCAGCATTTGCAGTAGCTCTCGGGTTCACATTTAAAATAAGCTCTAGCTTTGGCGTCATTTAAAAAGTGATAGAAGGGACTTCCCTGGTGGCGCAGTGGTTAAGAATCCACCTGCCAGTGCAGTGGACATGGGTTCGATCCCTGATCCGGGAAGGTCCCACGTGCCGCAGAGCACCTAAGCCCGTGTGCCACAACTACTGAGCCTGCGTTCTAGAGCCCACAAGCCACAACTACTGAGCCCATGTGCCACAACTACTGAGGCTTCATGCTCTGCAACAAGAGAAGCCGCCGCAATGAGAAGCCCGTGCGCCGCAATGAAGAGTAGCCCCCGCTCGCCACAACTAGAGAAAGCCCGTGCACAGCAATGAAGACCCAATGCAGCCCAAAAAAAAAAAAAAAAAAAAAATGAAGAAAGTGGTTTGGATGCGTTTTGGCGTTACTTTTTCTTCACATTTGGACAACAGAACAAGAAGAATGATTGAGGGAAAGTTCGTTGTACGGATGGATTTTCAAAAGAATTGAGTCTTGTAGTTAGAAAATTACTGAAGCTTTTGATCTTGTCAGGTGAATGATCTTTTTAAAAGCTTAAAAGGGACTTGTTTTAAAGTAGTTCTGAAACCTTTCTCAGGGACTAGTTTCTGTAGTAAATATTCAGAAAAGCAAATATTCAGATTTCATTTTTTGGCTCTTTGCCTGGCCCCTTGCCAGGCCCTTGGGACGTAGTCGTGAGTTAGGTGGACATACGTGGTCCCGTTCATGGCCATGAAGCCCTTCAGTGTGGTTGGAGTTCGCTGTAGAGAACCCTAAAGGAGATGTGGCTTGATGCTTCCATCATCCAGCTGTCCATTTGTCCATCTGTTTTATGTATTCCTTGAACTTAGTTCTGGTGGCAACATGTTAGACTACTTTATTGTTGCTTCATCTCTGATAACAAAGGGGCTAAGGGGGATAACATTTATAATACCAATGTAAAATACAAACTGGGATCTTCAGCTTGTTGGCATTGGCAGATTCTTTTTAAAAAAGAGATGTTCATGTAAATCAGTGAGTTTCTCTTGTTAAAAAATAAACTAATAATGGTAACATTATTAAATAATGCTAATATTGATTGCCTGCTATGGGCCAGACTCTACATATTCATTATTAGTTATTTTAATATTATCAGCAGCCCTAGAAGGTGGTGGATAGTATCTGTTCATAAGTTAGAAAACTGAGATGCAGGGAAGTAAATTTGCTTAAGGTTAATCATAGTAGATTGCTTATGCTGCTTCCAGATAATAAAAAACCCAGTGAACAGTTACAGGCCCTAAAGTTAAACATTCAGATAGAAAAGAAAAAGGAACATAGAGCTTCTATAACCCATTAATTGAAGAAATAGATAAAAGTTCTGGTATGCTGGGATTGATGCTTTGTGCTACTGGTTCATTAGTCTTTCAGATAATTAACCAGAACATCTAATAGCTTTCTATGTTTGGGGAATTCTTTACCTTAAGAATCTTGGTGGGAGGTAGGTGTCTTCCATTATGAAAGCGAGTTGCTCACTTTCTCTGCATTTTTTGGGGTTAGGATGCAATCATATGACCTGGGACCTCCATTCCCCTACCTCAGAAGCCAGTGATTTGCAGAAGCAGGCACTTTGCAAAGTCTGTGTTCTGCAGTGCAAGGGGGATGGCAGCTGCGGCTCTTCTGGAGGCAGTCAGTGACAGATCCAGTTGTAGCATTTAGTTCCAGGGTCAGTGGTATCTCTACAAATCACAGGGACCGAATCCTGTGTTGTCTCCACTGGACCAGATCTGTGGTTTGAATTTTCGGTGTTCTTGGTTATGTAGCCTTCCAGCCTGGCCCTCCTGGGGTTTTCTGTGAGTTGCCTAATACATTTTAATAACTTCCTTTACAGTTTCAACAAAGCTAGAGTTAGTTTCTTTTGTTTGCAACTAAAAACCTTTACTCAGATGTTGGTAATTACGACAATAGACAATTCTAAGGAACTCTCTATGGTCAGGGTTATCTGTATCTAGATTAGAATTTACTAAGTAGAAGAGTTCACAATATATATTAAGTGAAATGCTCGTAAAACACTTTGCTTATTGATTTAATGCATTTGCTGAATTTGAGTGCCTTTTCTAGGCCAGGATCTGTTCTAGGTGTTGGAGATACAGGAGTGACAGTGTAGGTAAGATCCCTGTACTCACAGAGCTTACGTTCTATTGTGAAATGTAGAATAAGCAAGAAAGCAAGTAACATAATTGACCAAGAGTGATACATATCATGTACATATCATGATAAAAATAAAGACAGGATAATGTGATAATGATGTGTGTGTGTATGTTTAGGAGTTGTATCTTATAAAACATTTACTTTAAAATTGTTGTCAGGAGTCATGACTTCTGTTTTTGACTGTGGGGCAGTAACATTCTGAATTTACCCTCCCGCCATAAACAGCTAGGAAACTGGACAAAATACATGGAACAACTGTTTTCAGATATTAAACAATAGGCAGTGCAGAACCACATTCCCTAACAGATGGGAAACAAACGAGGTCCTGTGATGGTGCAGCTTTCTGCCTGGAGGCAGATCTCAGTGCGGGGAAGGAGATCCCCAAAAAAGCCAGTGAGTTGAGGAAAGAAAGATTGGGGTTGGGGGAGGCCAGAATGGTTCTGATTTGAGGAGCAGAGTTCTGGAAAGAAGGGACTTATGCTGAGAGTTATGCAGAGAAAGAGTTCCATAAATCTTCTTAGTGGTCCCCTTAAATGTTGACTGAATGCCAATCTGTGGTGCATGTGTAGGGTACAGTTTCATGAAGGAAACATTTCTGGGGAAGGAATCCACTGGGAAGCTCTAAGCAGAACAATTTTCTGAGCTCACCCAGGGCTGGAAAATATTTGAGTACTTTATAGCCAAAGTAGAAAGATCTCATTATATGCTGTGTTGATTGAGAATCCAAAAGGGTCATGTCTTAATGGGGCTAAACTAGTCCTAAAATAAAGGTTACTCTAGATATGTTTGAAAAAAATCTTAGAAACACGCCTTAAAAGGGGCAAACTACAATTGACACTTGAACAACACGGTTTGAACTGTGCAGGTCCACTTAATACGTGGATTTTTTTCAGGACTCCAGTACTACATGATGTGCAGTTGGCTGAATCCATGGACGCAGAACTGCAGATATGGATGACTGGCTGTGAATTTATACTTGGAGATTTGACTGTGTGGGGGGGGTCAGCACCTCTAACCCCTCTGTTGTTCAAGGGTCACCTGTAATTTGAAAGTAATGTAATTGCCAGTCATTGCAAAGGCCAATAGTCTTTAAAGAAACGTAAAGAAACCCAACACTCAACAGTGTAAAATGTCTAGCATCCAATCAAAAATTACTAGACGTGTGAAGACGTAGTAGGTTAATGTGACTTATAATTAGGATATCAGTAAATTGAAACCAACCTAGAACTGACATGTTAGAATTAACAGGTAAGGACATGAAAGCAGTTACTGTATTCCATATGTTCAAAAAGTTAGAAATTATGAAAGGTATAAAAAGATCCAAATAAAACTTTTAGAGGTGAAAACTAATGTGTGGAATGAAAAATATACAGGATGGCATTAATGGCAGATTAGACATGGCAGAAGAGAAGATTAGTGAGTTTGAAGACAGAAGAGAAAACTCAGGAGAAACAGAAATGATAGAGACAATGGAATTAGCAGGCAAGGTTATTAAAAAATGGCTACAATAAAAGGCAGAGTCACATATCAAATCACTGTGTTGTACATCTAAAACTAATATTTTATGTCAGATGTATCTCAATAAAAAATACAAATAAAACACAGGGTCAGATTGTGGTTAATGTTGACATCTTGGTACATGAGTTTTGCTTAAAAAGAGCAATTGTGACTGCTACCTGAAGTTGGCTTGATGTGTAGTTAAGAGTAGTTGCAAATCATTATTTCAGCAAAGCACCAGGATATGGCGGAAAAACTTTATTGTGTAACAGTGTGTTTGTTATTTCTTGATATGTAACAATATTACCATAAAGTTAGAAACTTAAAAACAAGTACATTTATGGCCTCACAGTTTCTGTAGGTCAGATGTCTGAGCACAGCTTAGCTTAATTAGCTGGGTCTCAGAGGGCTCTGGTCAAGTTATTGATGGGGCTTTGGTCTCATCTAAGGTGTAACTGGGGAAGGTCTCCTCTAAGCTCATATGATTGTTGGTAGAATTCAGTACCCTGTTCAGTGTTGGATTGAGGACCTCAGTTTCTTGCTACCTATTGGCAGACATCTGCCCTCAGTTCATTGCTGTGTGGTCCTTTCCAGCATGGCCACTACTTTCTCAAAGACAGTGAAGGAGTGAGTCTTCGCACTAGACAGATACACAGTCTCATGTATCATAACCACAGAAGTGACATCCCTTCACATTTCCTGTATTCTCTTGGTTAAAAGCAAGTCATAGGTCTTGGTTCAAAGGAAGGGTCTCTGTGGGAGGGCATGAACAGCAGGAGGCTGTGTTGTGGGAGCCGTCTTAGAGTCTGTCAATTACAGAGAGTAGAGTGTAGTGGTCAAGAAATGCTGTACATTTGATTGGATGCCGTACATTTTTGTACATCCCCTGGAGTCTGATCTAGATATCTGGCTTTGAATCCTAGCCCTGCCTTTTCCCAGCCATAAAAACTTCTCTGAGCCTCAGTTTCCCTGTGGGGATAATATACGCCTACTGTTTATAGCGTTGTGAAGAGTAATAGAATGCTTGTAAAGCACTTAGGACTCCATCCTACTAACTCCTAGTCATCTTCCCCATCCCAGTTGAGATGTCTGTGTTCAGGGAAACCTTCCCCGACTCCTTCCAGTCTAGGTTAGGTTTCAAAACACCTTGAACTTTTCCTTATCACTGCTTCACACTGTTCCACCTGAACTTGATACCTGTTCGGTTTATTTATTTTTGTATCTGTTTTCTTTAGACTGAGCTGCTTAAGAGCAGGAGTTGCATCTGCTTTGTTCACTGCTGTCTCTTCAGGGCCTAGCATAGAATCGTAGAAGGGCCTGGTGTATAGAAAACACCATAAATGTTTGCTGAATAACTGAAAGAATGAGGTTAAACTGCATGCACTGCTTCTTTGAAATGGCATTTTTAGTGTTACCATACTGTGTTTTTCCAAGTACTGGAGCAGTTAGTCTAAAAGATACTCCCTCTGTTTCTAGGATGGTCAGGATCTAGCATGGGAGACTGAGGCATAATAGTCTTAAAACTGTGATTGAAGAGGTTTGCAGAGTGGATGCTAAAAAGTGGTAAAAAAAAAAAAAAAAAAGCTGACAGTATGAGGATACAGTAGTAAAAATCAGTCCTTGTGGATTAGAAGTAGGGTACACAGTAGGGAGTTTCTCTTGCTGTAAATGTGCTCTGCGGATCACTCCATGGTGTGGTATGAAGGAAATAAGCTTGGAGAAAATTACCTTCTTGGAGATTCACAGTACACATTAGCATATTATAGGAAACCTGTTAACATAGTAAGGGCAATCTTTATTAAGCTTGCTGTGAATACTTTATAAACACACACATATCACAACCTAGTAAGGTATTATTTTCAAATAACTGATGATAAAAATTAGGTTTAGAGGTGGAGTAGTTTTCCCTAGTGGTTGGTGAGATAGGATTCAAACCAGGTTCGGCCCTCACTCTTAGTTATTATTTGTATTGCTTCTGTGGAATATGTTTTAGCAAATATTAATTTCATGAGAGCAGGAATCTTGTACTTTTTTGAAAAAATTTATTTTTTGGCTGCATTGGTCTTCGTTGCTGCGCGCAGGCTTTCTCTAGTTGTGAGTGGGGGTTACTCTTCATTGCGGTGCATGGACTTCTCATTGCGGTGGCTTGTCTTGTTGCGGAGCACGGGCTCTAGGCACGTGGGCTTCAGTAGTTGCGGCACACGGGCTCAGTAGTTGTGGCTCTCAGGCTCTAGAGCGCGGGCTCTGTAGTTGTGGCGCACGGGCTTAGTTGCTCCGCGGAACATGGGATCTTCACGGACCAGGGATTGAACCCGTGTCCCCTGCATTGGCAGGCGGATTGTTAACCACTGCGCCACCAGGGAAGTCTCAGAACCGTGTACGTTTTGTTCGTCATGTATCTAGGACTAGTATCTTGCTTATCCCTTAATACATGGCTGAATGAAGGGTTTCTGGTATTTTAAACTGTATCTCAGCTTCCCAAGTTGAATTCCATGTAAAATTTGAAGAGAGTTTTGTAGATAGCAGCTGGTATAATCCAATCAGTGGATTACAACAGAAAGTAATTTTGTGTTTCCACTTTGCAGTGATGGAGTAGTTATGTCCCTAAAGAAGGAACATCTATGTAGTCTTTGACTCCTTGTAACTTCCTCTCAGTTACTTTTGAATTTACTCTATTACCCAGCCCTCTTGAGTTTTGTTTCTGAAATAGTCTTCAATTAAGCTCTTTCTTTACATTATTGTTAATGACCTCTCTACAGATCAGATCTTTAGTTTCTTTTTGCTTACTGCAGTAATTTTTTTTAAGAATTAATTTTCAGTTTTAATATGCATATAATCAAAATTGAATACTACCGAAAGGCTTGTGATGAAAAAAACCTGTCCTCAGGCACAGCCTTCATTACTCTAGTCCTGCTCCGGAGAGCAGTGCTTCCCGAACTTTTCCACCTCAGAGTCTGTATGGGCAAAATAGAAGAGGCTGTTTGGGGGTCCTGAGGTCTTTAGGGGATCTTGGCACTTCTGGAACATTAGTGGCACTGTGTGCCATGTACACTAGCTGGCAAGCTCTGCCCCGTAGGTAATCACTTTTTCCTCAACTCTTAGCTGTTTCTTCTTCTGTTTATGTATTTCTAAATAAGTTGCTTATCAGTTAGGATGCTTTTGGATGGTAGTACTGAGACCACGACCCAAACTGGCTTCAGTGTAAATCACAGTTGGAAGTCCAGAGGTAGGGTGGGTTCTAGGGCAATTGGTTTTGTGGCACAATAATGTCTTCAGGAACCCAGTTTTCTATCTCCCCCTTTAGTCATTGGCCGGCTACATCCTCAAATTAATAAGATGGCTGCAGCAGTTTCAGGAGTTGTACCCAGATCCAGCAGTGTCCAGAGAAAGAAAATTATTTTTCTTGTAGCTGTATAAGAATATGGAAACTTTGCCTAGAAACTCCGGCAGACTTACCTCCTGGGTTATATGCCTGTTTCTGAAAGACTCACTAGAAAGGGAAATGGAATTACATTTAGACCAATTAGGCACATGCCTGGAACTGAGCGCCTTCCCTGAGAACATGCCTAAAGGGCGATGGGTGTGCAAATCGGTTCTGGACAAAATCAGCTTCTGCTAGAAAGGAAGAAGGGGGAGAGTGGAGGCTGGGTAGGTAACTCTGACCCTAATTTGGTATTTGACTTAAAATTTAAGATATTATCTATTGACTTTCTGTTAAGGTAGATGAATATTTAACTTTAAACCACCTGTTTTATACGTCTTCTCCCATCTGTCCATTATAGTTTTATATATATATATTCTTTCTTTAAATGTATTGTGTTTAATGATGATTATGTAAGTCTTGTTCACCATGGAGGAAAATTGTATACTATGATTACATTTCCCTCCTTGTATAATTTTGTTTTTCCTGTTTTGTTTTCCTCGTATAATTTTGTTGTGCTTTGTTTTCTAGGTACTAGTGACTGAGTTTTCCTGTACCTTCTAATAGCCTCTCCATATAGTTTTGCACAAATATCAGATAATTAGTTGTCCTGGTCCTCATTCTCACTCACCCCCAACCCCCTCCCTTAAGAACGTTCCTAAGGGGCGCTCCATCAAACTACTCCTGAATGGAATTCTTTTTTTTTTTTTTTTTAATTTTTATTGGAGTATAGTTGATTTACAATGTTGTGTTAGTTTCTGCTGTACAGCAAAGTGAATCAGTTATACATACACACACATCTACTCTTTTTTAGATTCTTTTCCCATGTAGGTCATTACAGAGTATTGAGAAAAGTTCCCTGTGCTATACAGTTGGTCCTTATTAGTCTGTATGGAATTCTTGCTCTCTAGGTCTAATAGGGTTCCTTTGTGTATCTCCAACAGGTTTGGGTCTCCTGTTTCCTAGTTCTCTGACCTTTATCTTTCCTGCCTTTATCTTTCTTTTTGCCAGAGCACAACTTTCAGTACTTCCTGAGAAAGGGTGCAAGAGAGGTTAATTTTTTGAGACATCATCTGAAAATATCTTTAATCTGCTTTCTCTCACGAGTAAAAGTTTTGACTGGGTACAGAATTGCAGTTGGAATATAATTTTTACTGAGAACTCTGAATGGATTGCTTCATGGTTTTCTAGCTTCTATAGCAGATATAATTTGTATTCTGGGTTCCATTAAAAAAAACAGTATGGAAAAGTTAGAGAACATAATGCACTCCCATGTATCTATCACCCAACTTCAACATTGATCAACTTGTGGCCGCTCTTTTTTTTTTTTTTTTAATTTATTTAATTTATTTATTTTTGGCTGTGTTGGGTCTTTGTCTCTGTGCACCGGCTTTCTCTAGTTGAGATGAGCGGGGACTTCTCTTCATTGTGATGTGCGGGCTTCTCATTGCAGTGGCTTCTCTTATTGCAGAGCACGGGCTCTAGGCGCACGGGCTTCAGTAGTTGTGGCACGTGGGCTCTAAAGGGCAGGCTGAGTAGTTGTGGCACAAGGGCTTAGTTGCTCCGCGGCAAGAGGGATCTTCCCGGGCCAGGGCTCGAACCTGTGTACCCTGCATTGGTAGGCGGATTCTTAACCACTGCGCCACCAGGGAAGCCCTCATGGCCACTTTTAAAAAATTCATAATCCTGTCTACCTCTCTTCCCTTTGATTTTATACAAGCAAACACAGATGTATAATTTCACTCTTGAATATTTCAGTATATATCTCTAAAAGGTAAGGACTAGTTTCTAAACTATAACCCCAGTAGCATTATCGTACCTTTAAAAGATTAACAGTAATTCTTCAAATATCCAGTTAAAGTTCAAGTTACCTCGATTGTCTCATAATTATATTTTTAAACAGTTCATTCAAATCAGCATCTAGGTAAGGTCCATAAATTGTCATTGATTGACAGATCTCTTAAGTCTCTTAATCTATTGGTTGTTTTTTTCCCCCGTGAGTTTTATTTGTTGAAGAAAGTGTATCATCTGTCTTGTAGTCTTCTGCAGCCTGGATGTTGTTGAATGAAACTCTATGGTGTCATTGATGTGTTCCCCGTCCCTTGTAATGTATTTCCTGTACTTGGCAGTAAGATCTTGATAAAATTTTGTTTTTTTCTTCTTTTTCTCTGTTTTTTTTTTTTGAGAGGTGGTGAGTGGGGAGAATACTGCATGGGTGGTATGTTATCTTTAGGAGGCACAAAATATCTGACTTTCTGTGATGTTAGTGGCTACTAAATATTAATATAGATCCATTAAATTTTTAGAAAATTTGGTCCTTTTTATATGAACCCTCCCACTTCCCGGAAGTTTTAAGGATCTGATCTTCATCTGTGGTGTTCTGAAGTTTTGTAGTGTTACCTTGTCTATTTTCTATTTGTTTACTTTTTACCCTTATAGGGAGATATTTTTCAACTTTTATTTTCCATCAGGGTATTTTTTATGTTCTCTGCTCCTCCCCCCCACCCCCCACTAGCATTTTGTTTTTACTTCATGGTTACATATATTCTTTTGCCTCTTCAAGCACGTTCATATTATGGTTAATTGCCTTTTTTCCCCTTTCATGGCATTGTCTCAGTTTCCTCTGGATTCCTGTTTTTCTGCTTGTTTTGATTTCTGTCTTTGAGTTTTGGCAGCTTTCCTCAAATATCTGGCCATCCCTGGGCTGGTGGCTTGTATTTAGGAGTAAGTTACAATAAAGCTGAAGGAAGCTTTTTGTGAGGTTGAGGCTTGTTCACTGAAGGCTTAGTGTGGTGCTTGAGGGACCCATGAATATGAGTAACCCTAGGGCTTTTACTCCAGGGCTGTTGGTGTCTCCTGATTGAAACTGTAAATCCCATGCCTGGGGGAGAGGGAACGTGTATTCCTCTTGCTGATGTTCTGCAAGCAGAACTGGAGAAGGGGACTAGAGTCCACAGTTCCGTATAGAGACTCTTATTCAGTTCTGTTTTTAGTCTTCTGCCTCAAACCAGTTCTCTGTTGTGCTTGATCTTTCAACGTGTAGAGCCTCTTCGCATTTTCCTCAGAGAGCGTGCATGCCTCTGGTCTGTTTGGGGACATGATAGTTGCCAGCCTGTATAGGGTTTGGGCTGCAATTTGGGGTTTTACTACATTTATTTTATATACTTATTTGTTAAAACGAACTCAGGAAAGTTGCCGGTAAAATACAGATAACTTTTATTTCCTGAATCTTTTGAAAGAGAGTTGTTGACATGATGTCTCTTCTTTGTTGAATATTGTAGTGCATGTTTCCTACAAACAGACATTCTCTTGCCTGACAACAATACAACCAACAAAGGCAGGAATGTAACATTGATATATTACAGCTGTCTGATCCTTAAGCCTCCATTCAGGTTTCAGCAGTTGCCCCAGTGGTGTTCTTTATAGGAAAAGGATACAGTCAATCTAGGATCACTTAACACATTTTGTTGTCACGTCTCTTCAACTGTTGATCTAGAATAGTCCCTCAACTGTTTTTTCTTTTATGATATTGATATTTTTGAAGAATACAGGCCAGTTATTTTATAGAATCACTCTCAATGTGAGTTTGTCTGATGTTTCTTTGTATTAGATGTAGGTTAAGCATCTTTGCCAGGAGTATCATAGAAGTGATGCTATATTAATTTCATTGCATTTTGTTAGATGGTGTATTATTGTTTTTCTGTTTGTGCTGTAAGAAAGTTACCACAAATTTAGTGGCTTAAAAAACACACATTTATTATATTACAGTTCTGGAGTTCAGAAGTCCAAAATGCATCTCAACTGGGCTCAAATCAAGGTGTCAGTAGGGCTGCATTCCTTTTGGAGACTATACAAAATAATGTTTTTCCTTGCCCTTTCCAACTTCTGGAGGCTACCTGCATTTCTTGGTTTATGGCCTCCTTCTTCTCTTTTCAAAGCCAGCTAGTTTGGACCTCGTGCATCTCATGCTGCCATCTCTCACTCTTCTTCCCCCCCCAACCTTTTCACTCTTAAGGACCTTTGTGATTACATCGGGCCCACTGGGATAATTGAGGATAATCTCAATTTTAAAGTCATCTGATTGGCAAGTTTAATTTCTTCTGCAAACATAATTCTCCTTTGCCATGTAAAGTAACACGTTCACAGGTTCTAAGGATTAGGATGTGGACCAGTCTTGGGGCAGGGGCATTATTGTGCCTACTACAGGTATCATATGATTTCAGTTCGTTCCATTATTGGTGACGTTTACTTTGATCACTTGATTATGGTGGTGCCTTAAGGCTTATCCATTTTAAAGTTACTTTTCCTCCCTCTTTGTAATAAATATTTTGTGTAGAGATACTTTGAGACTGTGTAAATATTCCATCAGTAATCAGACTTCTTATTTATTCACTTGTTTTATATCACTATGAGTACCTGATTTTCTGTTTCATGCAGTGGGTTGTAATCCGTTACTGTAATTATTTATTTTGATGCCTCACTTGTCCCAGATTTTGCTAGTAGAAGCCCCTTCAAGTTTCCTTCTGTGTCCTTTTAGCATATCTCCATCATTTTTTGGAGCACTTTCCAGGCTCATCTTGAACTACTGTCTCAGCCTTGGAATTGGAATTGGCTGTTTTTCCAAGGACCCCCCCCCCCTTTAAAAAATCCTTTATTTTGAAATAATTGTAGACTCACAGGAAGTTGAAAAATAATATAAAGTCCCATGTACCCCCTTCATCCAACTCCCTTCAGTGGAGTTTTGTGTAGCCCTACTACAGTATCAAAATCAGGAAATTTGATATGTCTGGTACATTTCTGTTAACTGCACTACAGAACTACTCACTTTTCATTATTTTTTAAGCTTGCATTTGCGTGTGCGTATAGTCTTTTGTAACTTATCTATTTCATGTACAGAGTTGTGTAGCCAGCCCCACAATCAAGATAACAGAGCTGTTCCATCACTTCAGAAGCACTCTTTTGCTACCTCTTTGTATTCCCAACACCGCCCTCCACCATTTTGTTTATTCTCCATGTCTGTAGTTTTGTCACTTCAATATGTTATAGGAATGGAATTATACAATAGTAACCTTTTGAGATCAATCTTTTTCACAAAGCATAATGCCTTGAGGTCCATTTGGTGTTATGTATATCAATAGTTAATTCCTTCTTATTGCTGGGTAGTGTTCTATTGTATGGATGTACCAAGTTTGTTCAACCATTCACCTATTGAAGGACATCGGGATTGTTTCCAATATTTTGTATAATATTATGAATAAAACTGCTTTGAATGTTTGAGAACAGACTTTCGTGTAAACATTGTTTTCCATTTTTGGGAGTACAAGTTTGAGAGTGTGATTGCTGGGTCATGTGGTAAGCACGTGTTTAGTTTTGTAAGCAACCACCGGACTGTTTTCCATAGTGTCTGTACCACTTTATTGTTCTCACCAGCACTATATGAGGGATGCAGTTTCTCAGCATCCTCCCCACCATTCAGTGTGATCACTGTTTTTTACTTATAGCTGTTCTAATAGGTGTGGTGATACCCTGTTATGGTTTTAATTTGCATTTCTTTAATGACTAATGATGTTGAACATTTTTTTATTTGCTTGCTTGCCATCTGTGTCTCCTCTTTGGTGAAATATCTGTTCATGTCTTGCCCATTTTCTGATTGGATTTTTTAAAAAAATTTTAACTGCTGAGTTATGAGGGTTCTTTATGTATTCTAGATACAAGGTCTTTGTTGGATATGTGGTTCGAAAATACTTTCTCCCTGTCCATAGCTTGTCTTTTCATCCTCTTAAAAGAGTCTTTCAGAGCAAAAGGTTTGAATTTTGCTGAAGTCCAGTTTATTAAATCTTTCCTTTCTGGATCATGCATATGGTGTCAAGTGTGAGAGCTCTTTGCCTAGAGCTCTGGTTCTTTTTTATGGAGAAGGGTATTAGAAACCAAAACCTGAGCATTAGGTGTGCTTGTTGCTCCTAGGGTGTGGATCTTCTCCAGGTCTCAGTGGACATAGAGAATATGTGTGTGTCCTAAGCCTTTCCAGGTTTCAGGGTACATTAACTTTTTTCTTTGGTATCTCCAAGTGTAGACACTTACTCTGTGCCTTCCTTCATTCTCCTAAGTCTACTACCACTGTCTCTGTTTTATTTCCTTATCTAAACATTTGTCCATTACTTTCTTTTATTATTACTATTTTTTGACTTCTATACTGATTTTATTTTCAGTGGAGCTTTGTGAGAGAATAATTGTAAATGCATGGACTATACACTGTGTTGAATGTGTACTTGTTGAAGCTGTAGTATTTCCTTTTCAGATCTTTTTTTTTGTCTTTATTTTTTTTTTTACACTTGTCAGCCTTACCCTCCTCCTACTATAGCTGCTTTCACCCTGATTGTGCTGTTTCGCCACAGCCTGTAATCATCCGTGATTCTCGTTTCCATGTAATGAAGACCAAGTTTATTAAAATATTCAGGTTCTCTTTATAGTTGGACCTCGGCTTACTTTTCCAGTCTTTTTATCTGTAACCCTACCGTATTTGCTCCACTCCAGAGCTGTTCTCAGTAGCTTTCATTTCCCCACGTGTGTTATGCTTTCTGCTCCTTTCCTCTCAGTTTTCCTTTGAGGCACATTGTCTGTGCTAGCTTTACAGCATTTTCTATAGAGCACAGAGCTTGGCATATGGTGGGCACTGGATGCATTAAATACATAAACAAATGCTGCTTCCTCTGAAATAATAATACCACCCAAACTTTTTATTGAGCTATTATCATTTACCAAATACTACCATACAGTATCTCATTTAATTCTCAAAGCAACTCTGTAAGCCATTATTCATCTTTTATAAATGATGCTGAGTGAAATGTCCAAGGTCATAACTGTAGGAGTTAAATTACATTTAACAGATGTTTGTGTACCTATTTTGTGACAGGCCCTGATTTAGATGCTCGAGACACTTGGGGAACAAAGCAGACAAATGTGCCCTTAATAGAACCAATATTAGAAAGTTCTCCTTGTGGGGTGGGTTTTGGGGAAAGTCTTCCATAACCTTAGTTACTCATCTCAGATGTCATCTTTTTTAGTTTCTCCTAGCGCTTCTCGAAGGAGGCAGGAATGGGGTAGAAAGAATAGCTGTGTCTTCTGTGTTCTCGTTAGTTCCTTTTTGTGCACAGTTTTATTCTAAGTAGCATTTATAAAATCATTATTTGTATTTGGGGCCTTTGCTAGATTGAGCAGCTATGGGCAGGGATTGTTTTTTTTCTGGTATCCAGGATGCCTGGCCCATAGTATATCTAATATTCTCAGTAAGTGTTTGAACCCATTAATATTAAGACTTATCCATGGTTGTCATTTACTGATAGCAGGTAACAGTACTTTTCAGTACTCATTAATGCCTCTGTGTAAGGATACAAACCAGTTTAAAAAACTCCACTCTGTATCTTAGCCAGGAGGACATATTCTCAAAGAGATTATCTATAGGCAAGTTTTTTACTGAAGTTTAATAAACTAGTTTGTTTGTGGGTATGTATACGTCTGTAGTCTGGAGATGGAGTCTTGACTCCCTTTTCTCCTCAGTTTTGACCATCTCGTAGGAGTCCTGAGTTATTTGTTAAAGAAGTGTGCTGATACAATATAAGGTGTCAGAGTTTACCAGCCTTTTTCCAGTTCAAGAAGATAAATGATTTCAGATGTAGAGTGTTTACTTTCATACATTTTCCAAACATGTACATTGTAACTTTTCTTCCATGTTTGTTTGCATACAAAATGTTGAGGTTATCTATATTTATTTAATGAACCATGTCAAATCTGAGTGGCTTAAAACAACCAATACTCTTTTCTTTGCTCACAATTCTCCAATTTGGGCAGGCCTTGCCTCCATTCCACATGGTGTCTCCTGGGACTGGAAAGTCTGAGATGTTGGATTCCGGCACATGTGTGGTGTCTGAGACATCTTCCTCCTTGTGACTTTTTCATCTGGTTACCGTGGGCTTTCTCACAGCATCGTCTTGGGGTAGTTGAACTTCGTACGTGGTGGTGGATTCCACAGGTGGTGACTGGATTCTGGAGGTGCCAACAGCAGAAGCCACTGGGCCATCTTAAGACTTATGCCTGGAACTGGCATAATGTCATCTTCACCAGATTCTTTAGGCCAAAAGCAAGTCACAGGCCTGTCCAGATTCAAGCAGAGGGGACTATACAAGGTGTGGACACTGGCAAGAGTGGTTTATTGGGACCACCAAGGAACATCCCACTACATGAACCAAGTATTTTTCTGAAGGGGAAAAAGGTGACTTTTCTGTTTTGTTTTTTTATTATCTAATCTGACCAGTTTATGCATTTTATAATGCACTGATGTGATTGTATGCCTTTTTGCTGTAACTACATTCAGATAGCTGTATAATATTAACATAATTTGTCTTATTCAGTTAAACTGTGGTTTGATAATTTTGGTAGGGTTTATAAATACAGATTTGGAGATTGGGTAAAAGAGATAATGAGTACGTTATGGTCTTCTCAGCTCCAAATTACACCTAAGTTAAAGTACCAAAGTACTAGATAAAAACTCTGAATATGTACTTTGTGAAATAAGTGATGTAAACCTCCTTTTGGGTCACATGTTACAGTCCATAAAATATCTCAAGTATTTCTCCAGTAATCCTGTGATTGTCCTTTGTACAGGAGAAAGAAGAAATAGATAATCACATCTCCTGTAATTGTAGCTCAAGACTTTTCTTTTTTGCCCCTGAACAGATCTCCTTAATGGCGGGAATGTGACAGTGTTTCATTTCATTTAAATAGTTCTCATATTGAGGTCATCCTGTTACTGGGCTTGGGTGTAACAATGGAAATTTGTCAGAAACATTGTGGCTCATTGACCATATACATTGGAGACCTCTGGAAAGCTTAAAAGAAATGCAGATTTTTGGGTCTACCCCCAGACTTAGCATATCCAAATGTCTGAGAAGGGGTCTGGGTGATGTGTAAAGTTTGAGGATCACATTTTTAGGTCCTGTGACACGCATTCTCCATGGGGGTGATATCACTCCCCAAGGGGGAAAACTTGTTCTTGGGCGTGAGGGAGTGAAAAAAATCTTAGATATTACAGTAAGTCAGCCTTACCTGACAGAATCTTATTCCATAATATTTAATTTCTCTCATTAAGGAGAAATTTAAAGTTTTCTTCCTGGTGATGGGAATGAAGGAAAAAAGGTTGAGAAACATTGCTCTGTAAGAATTATTCCTACATAGTGCCTGCCCCACAGGACTTGAGCCACCTCCCCCATCCTGGAAAACCTTAGTATGTGATCTGGATAATTTTTTTTAATACTGAGGTTTTACCTACACTATATAGATTTTCTTTTAAAAATCCAGAGGGGGAAAGCATTTTACTCTATGGAGTTTTGCATCCAGGCAGATCGATCTTATCCTTATGGACAAAGCACTGTTAGAATGGACTCTGTTCTGGGATTTGGAAACCTTTTAGCTTTCTAACAAAAGCTCTTCCTGTTCTTCAGCTTTTTATCACATAGCTCACCAGGATCTCTTGTATGCCACGGGAAAGGAGGCGTTCCTGTCTCTCCTGGGAGTGAGGCCTGTTCCCATGCCTCTGCCTCCTGTATGGTGCAGGCCCTGGGGGGTCAGGGTGGGTGAGAAGGCAGGACCCCAGTGCCCCTGTTCTCTGGGAAGGAGTGTAGGCCAAATACTGTTACTTGGGTTTACTGACTTCTTTCTTTGCTTTGGACTGGGTACAAATGAAAATGCTTTTTTGGGATGGGGGCTATTACAGGGCAGTAGCAGAAGTAGAAGAGACGTTTCTAATATATTACTTTCTATAAGGAAAACTTCAAATTTTGATTTGAGTATTTCTGGGTCCTTCAGGGTAGTGTTAACTTCTTTGTACTTGTTTTCTGTGTAATTGATCCAGGCTCAGGAGGGTTAAAGGCATAGTACAGCCAGAAAACGAAAGGCCTCTGTAAATCTGCATTCACCTGAAAACACATCGCTTGGCAACTGGCAGATGCTGGGGTAGATTATTTGTTGAATCAATGAATAAAATTAATCCAAAGGTTATTTTAAAAAATGCAGTTCTATTTTCTTTTTTTTTTTTTTTAAACATTGTGTACCTTTAAGGTGTACTGGTGTTGATTTGATACATTGATAACGTCACAATATGATTACCCTGGTAATGTTAGCTAACATCTCTATGGCATCACATAACAACCTTTTTTTTTGTGTGTGGTGGGACCAATTAAGTCTTTTTTTTTTTTCAAACTTTGGGTTTATTTATTTTATTTATTTATTTATTTATGGCTGTGTTGGGTCTTCGTTTCTGTGCGAGGGCTTTCTCTAGTTGCGGCAAGTGGGGGCCACTCTTCATCGCGGTGCGCAGGCCTCTCATTATCGCGGCCTCTCTTGTTGCGGAGCACAGGCTCCAGACGCACAGGCTCAGTAATTGTGGCTCACGGGCCCAGCCGCTCCGCGGCATGTGGGATCTTCCCAGACCAGGGCTTGAACCCATGTCCCCTGCATTGGCAGGCAGATTCTCAACCACTGCGCCACCAGGGAAGCCCCAGTTCTATTTTCTATGATTTTAGAATCCAGGCTTAACATAATGTTAAAGGGAGAGTGACCTGGGAAGTTAGGAGTCCCAGGGTCCAGTGTTCTTCCTGCCATGTCTTTTAATCTCTAGACTTTCATAGATGATCTTCTAAGAGCCCTTCAGCATCCAACATTTTATTATCAAGCACCTTAGAAACGTCCTCAGCTGATGTATTGAATAGTTGTTAGAGGGGATTAGTTCTAGTTGTCACACACACAGTAGCGTATTAGGGTCCACGGTTAAGCTGCTGTAAGTGGGAGCCAGCACTTTGATGGCTCTGAGAACACAGAATCATCTCGAGGTGAACGGCCAGGTTGTGGGGGGTGCTGCCTCAGTGGGTCATCCGGAGACACGTTTCTTCCGCCTTGATCATTCACAGTACCCTAGGGGACGGTCCTCATCTGTGTTGTCCTTGCCCCAACTCACAGGCAGGTGAAGAGACAGAGAAGTGTTCACTCCTTGTCTTAAAAGACCAAAAGTGTCACCCCACGCTTTTTTTTCGCATTCTGTCCATGAAAACTTAGTTGTGTGGCCATACCCAGCTGCAAGGGAAGCTGGGAAGTGTAACCTAGCAGGGCAGTTGTGTGCTTGACTCTATTTATGGAGGAAGGAGATGACTGTCTGCCACACGTAGTGTGGATGAAACTGTTCAGCTTTCTTAGTAGTACCCTTTTGGGGGAAGCTGTTTACTTAATGTTTTTGTTTAGGAAAAATCTTAACAATTAACACAAAGAGGAAATTATTTTGGCACTTGGATTAAAATGCTAAATAGAGTATATTAAAAGACAAGTTTTGAAATTAATTAGGAACATAAAACTAACCAGCTCTAACGGATTATACCTTTGTGTCCTCAGAGTACAAGCCAGGTAAAGAGTCGTTGAATCTTTGCTGCATTCTGTGTTCCTAGAAACACCTAGGTGCACATTCAGTCACAAGTGACATCTCAGTTTTCCAGAGGAGTAGTCCATAGTTCACTTCGGTAAACTAGCCCAACAGAAGGAAGCTCCTTCTTAAATGCCATCAGGCCTCTTGGGCTCTGAATTCTTGCAAGTTTGTAAATTTGGCCATGTGTCAAAATCGCCTGGGGCCCTTGTTCAAAATATAGGTTCAGGCCCTATCCTCTGGAGGTTCTGATGGTTATGCCTCTGAATCTGAATTTTTAACAAGCCCCTCAGGGTGACTCTGATGCAGCTGTCAGTGGTACGGGATGTCCACTGCTTTGGATAGTCTGCACCTCAGTTGCCTCACATGTAAAAGTGCAAAATTATACCTACCTGGTTTCACAGGGTTCAGGGAGCATGACATGAGTTGTACTTGAAATTGTTTCATAAATTAAAAAGTATCTTAAAAAATTTTAGGTGGCATTATAAGTTAAGTCTGTGCCAGGTATTGTGCTAATTTATTTGGTAAGTAAAGTTAAGTGCTCATATCTCTCTTTAGAAGTAAGCTGGGAAATTACTGTGAGATAGAAATCTAGACTTCTTGATCCTTGCCTAATTGAACAGGGATTCTGGAAAAGTTATCTGCTCAGCATAACTACCAATAGCAGAACAAGCCAGATAATTTACATACTTTTGTTTAAACATAGTGTTAAGATACTGTATATCGACTTGATGACTTCATTGTCATCTGTGTGGGAAACTGTGCTTTGTACTTTGGCCTTGAGTATGATATAATCTCTGCCCATAAGGAAGTCACAACCTGGTAGAGAAGACAAGACTTATAAACAAATCACAATACCATTATTAAGAACATTTTCTTCTTAAGGGATGAATTCTACAACTGTTACAAGGCAGGTTCTGAATATGATATTCAGTTTCAGAGGATGGGAGAGGTCACGTAAGGTGAAGAGCACAGCTTGAGACAGGAGGAGTGACTTCCCTTTTTCTTTCTACCCCAGAGGGACCAGCCTCTGTCAGGTACTAGGAGGACTCTTCTCTCTCCCCATTTGCAGTTGCCTGGACCTTGTAAGGCAAGTAACATCATCGAGAAGCTTGTGAAGGTTAAGGATACGTTCCCTTCTCTGAAGTAAAGGGAAGTGGAACTAAACGTGATAATGCAAACCATGTGCTAGGCACTTACGTATATCACCTTAATCACTTCCAACAGTTCTGTGAGTTGAGAGAGGCCGTGTCCTTTAGTGGAAGGAGCCTGGGACTTTAAAGCCTAGAAGCAGTTGGTAATGTTGGAGCCAAATCTGGCTTATGCATAGATGTTCAAGTAAGTGGTCAAACAACTTGACAGGACATGTCAGACTATTCCTTCCTTTCAGCATGGTAGGTTTGCCTTGGCTTTGACAAGGGCATGGCTGCTGCTTAACCCACTGAGATGTTACGGGTGGAGGTCTGAGGGTTCATTATTAAGCCGCAGAGTAAAGGAAGGGGAAGAGTGGTATAGAAAACATGCAGTATATGGTAGTAGGGAATCTTGACAGGAAATACAAAGGCTGATTTATCTGATACTGTGCCAAAAGTTGGGGATAAAGTAGTGAAAAACACAAATACAGTTTGTGCCCTCATGTCAGTGACAGCCTAGGTTTGACATTTTAACATTTGCAGTTTGTGATAGAACATGTGGAAGCTTTCTTGAACTGTTACAGATTGGATAGCTCAGTATTGGGTTTCACTGAGCATGAAAGTGGTGGGGATTTTACACTATATGTTTTCCAGTGGTTATGTCTTTTTAAATCTTGAAGGAACTCACAAAAAAGCAGTAAGATTGCAAATCATTCCAAATGAGATGTTGACATAAATCAACCGTACTTTTCCACATCCTCCAAGAATACAAGTACAGATTGGAGCGTTTTTCATAGGTGACATTTGTAAATGTACGTATTTTAAGAAGATTTGAAACTGTCTTTCTTACCTCTTTGTATTAGTTTCCTGTGGCCGCTGTAAAAACATCACAGACTTAGTGACGTAAAGCAACAGAAATTTATTCTCTCCTTGTTCTGGAGGCCAGGAGTCTAAAATCAGTACCATTGAAACGAGATGAAAGTGTCAGCAGGCCCAGGGGGTCTCTAAGAGACAGTCTCTTCTCTGCCTCGCCTAGCTTCTGGCGGCTGCCAGCATTCTTTGACTTGTGGCTGCATCCCTCCAACCTCTGCCTCCATGGTCGCTCTGCCTTCTCCTCTTCTGCCGGTGTGTCGCGTGTGCTTCTGCCTCTCTCATAGCACACTTGTAAAGGCATGTAGCTGAGTTTCTCTTGTGAAGGAGGGTTTCTTTGTGTGTTTGTAATTACTTTGTGTGAGCTCTTCTTCACAGGAACTTCTGAAGGTGTTCTGTATATCGAGGGAAGTTCATATCTGTGTTTAAATATTTAGAGTCAGTGACACTTTCCACTTCCCATTCCCCATTTCCCAAGTGTAATAACGGTAAACACTATCATGCTGTTTACCTGCCTCCCACTTGGTGCAGTTGTTGCCACATTTTTTTCCTCCTACATGTGTTACTCCTACATATGTTACAATTTTATGATTTTCGCTTTAAGCACATTTTAAGCTCCAATTTATGATTAATTTTTGTTTTAAAAAATCTTTTAATTTAATTACAAGAAGGAAAAAATACTCATTTATGAAAATTTACCTACTTATTTACCATTTCTGGCACTCTTCATTCCATAGATTTGTGTTTCCATCCAGTATAATTTCCTCTCAGTCTGAAGAACATTCTTTAGCGGTTTTTGTAGTTCAGGTATGCTGGTAAAAAATTCTGTCTTTATTTCATCTTTGTGCTTGAAGGTTATTTTAACTGGATATAGAATTCCAGATTGATACTTGTTGTCATTGAGTGTATTAATGGTGGTTTTCCACTGTCTCCTGGCTTCCTTGTGTCTGGTGAGATGTTAGTGATAATTACTGTTTTGTTCTTTTCTCTGTGTATACTGTCTTTTTTCTCTCTGGCTGCTTTCAAGATTTCTCTCTTTATCTTTGGATTTAAGCTGTTTGCCTATGACATGCCTGGGTGTGCTTATAGTTTGAGAGGTTTTTTTAGCCATGATTTCTTCAAATATTTTTCTACTGTTTTCTCACTGTCTTCTGTGATTTTATAATTTCCTTTTTTTTTTTTTTTTATAGTTTCAATTTTTCTGCTGAGATACTCTGTCCGTTCACACATTAAAGAGGAAATTGTTCCTTAAAGTTTTTGAACACATTTTCCTCTAATTCTTTGTATAAAATACCTGTTTTAAAGATATTTTGTCTGTTGTTGTTTGCTATATCTAACATCTTGTCCAACCTGGGGTTGGTGTTCTATTGACTCTTTTTTCCCCTTGACTGTGGATCACATTTTTCTGTTTCTTGTTTACTGAATTTTGATTGAATACTGTTTTTTTCTTCTTGAGAATGTTAATGTTTGTTCTACAAAGCTGGTTGGTCACCTCGAATTTATTTATGTTTGGTTTTGTATTTTATTACTCAAGATCTATAGAAAACTCAAGGTCATGCCTGGCCCCTCTAATATGGTGGGACATGACTTCCAAACTGGGTCTTCCTGTGGAGCTTGTCTGGGTTTGTTTTTAGACATTATTAGTTTTGGTCTGGAGTAGGCTGTACTCTAAAAGTGTGGTCCTTAAGTCTTGAAAGGGGGAAAGGATGTTAAGGTGTGTATTAGTAAGGGTTCTCCAGAGAAACACACCCAATAGGAGGCATATGATTTAGTGTAAGAAATTGGCTCGTGTGGTTATGGAGGCTGAGAAGTCCCCACATCTGCACTTTGCATGTTGGAGACCCAGAGAGCTGATGGTGTGATTCCGGTCGGAGTCTGAAGCCTGAGAACCGTAAGAGCTGATGGTTTAAGTTCTAGTCTGAAAACCAGCAGGCTCAAGATTCAGGAGCTGATGTTTCAGTTTGAGTCCAAAGGCAGGAAAAAGGTTGAAGTCTCAGCTCAAAGCAGTCAGACAGGAGTTCTCTCTTACCTGTGGAAGGGTCAGCCTTTTTATTCTACTCGGGCCCTCAACCAACTGGATGAGGACCACCCATATTAGGGAGGGCAGTCAGTCTGCAGATTCAAATGTTAATATTATCCAGAAACACCCTCACAGACACACCCAGAATAATGTTTGACCAATTGTCTGGGCAGCCCATGGCTCAGTCAAGTTGACACAGTAAACCTCTGTTAAAGAGATCTCTCCACTGTGGCTGGGCAAAGACTCCAACATTTCCCATTCTCTTTCATTTCTGTTCTGCTCTCAACCTCTTAGCAGTCACTCTGCTCTAAGCTTGTCTCACCTTGCCCCATGTACATTCTGGTCTTCTTGGGACCCCTCTACAGACTTTTGGAGACCCCTTTCTGCATAGCTCTTCTCTCTCTGTTACCCTGTCCCCCAAAGATTCCAGGTGCTTCAGCTGTTTGGAACTCTAATCTTTACCTTCACATCTCAGTAGGACCCCCATGCTTTGCTTGGATTCTAGCTCCCTCCACCATGTTGGGAAGTTGTCCCCAGAGAACCAGGGCAAAAAAATAGGGTCGGTGGAGGAGACAATTTTCTTTAAAAATTCTGTTTCCCTGATTATATTTCATGGAGTAGGCAGACTTTTAAATAATGTTGTAGTGATGTGGACCTTTGGATGAAGGTCAGGACAGAGGGGTGAGCTCTAGAGTAAATTGTACCCCGCTTCCCTCTTAGTGTTGGAACCATAGCCAAGGCAGATGCCATGGGTTGCAAGCTCTGCAGGTGCGATGACTAGGGGCTGTCATTCATGAAACAACTCTCCCATTAATGGATGCCTTCATTCTTTCCTTCATTTGCCACTTGTTGTCCTGTAACATTCTTCTTACTCTTAGTCTTATCTTCTTTACGGGGAGCGAGTCAAAGTCAGTTCATTCCATCCTTGAGACTTGCTAAATTATTTGGAGATGTCTAGTCACTGGTCCTTTAATCTTTCATTGTCTTGGCTGAACGTCCTTGGTACTTCCAGATCCCCACTCACCTAATTACTTCCTCGGAAGTTCTGAATTTTCACCGCCTCTCTTGTGTAGATCTAGAAATGGAAAGAATTGTGAGCTTCAGAAGCCTTACACATACTAAGACTACAAATCCAGGTCTCACCTGTCAAATTCTTGGAAAGATTTGTCTGATACTCCCTCTTCCTCAAATCTAAATTGGTTCCTCTCGTTAATTTTCTCTTTTAGCAATCTGTACTTCCCCCTCATAATCGTGAGCATGGTTTGTAGTTATATATTAGTGTGATTTTGCCTGTTTCCCACGTTGGACTGTGAGTTCCCTGAGGGCAGACACAGTGGCAGTAACTCTCGCCCTTATGTCTCCAGTTCTCAGCACATATTTGTTGAAGAAATGAATGATAAATTTGAAACTCATCATGTCATGACATCATCTGCTTTTTAAGATATTATTTGTGTGCGTGCAGTTATTTAAAATTATTTTTCGGTTGTTCAGTAGGCGTAAGTGATGGCACTTCTGAATTGTATACAGAAGTGTGTATGGTTGTCCCTCTTTCGCCTTTGTCCGTTCCTGTCCATTCCTACCCAGCCACCTTCTCAGTCCCATCGTCCTGACGACAGATGCTGCTGTTGAAGGTTTGCAGGTATCTTTCTGGACATTTTCCTGTGTATTTCCATTTATATGAAAAGAAACAAGTACGCTTATGTTGTTGTTGTACAGATATATGTTTGCCCATATTTCTTTGTAGCAGTGGAATTTGAATGCTCAATTAAAATGGCAATTAAGTATTATTTTGCTATTATCATTGGTTTGATAATCAGATCTTTTCTGATCTGTTTATTTTACTTTCACATACTCTAAGTAAGGCACATAACCTCTAGACCTGAGTTTCCACATCTACTAAAGGATTGATTTGAATTAAATGAAATTGAAGACCTCTTGCTCTCAATCTGATACTAAATTCAATGTTATTGTATAATTCACATGTATTAGCTACCACAAAAAAACATGTTATTCTTTGTAATATTGAAAAAACAATTTGGGTAGCAAGAGGAAATTTTAGGGCAAGTTGTTAAAATGTTCAATTTTTTTTTTTCCTCCAAGAGTGGCTAGAGAATGTTAGCTGCTAAAACTAGTAGTGGGATCTATCTGTCTTGTGGACTTTGGCACTAGGAAGTTTGTGCTTTATTGATCCCTCAGAGCTAGCTGATGGCACCCTAAAAGGAATTTCACCCCAACTCCCTGAATTTTCACATCACAGCTGTACATTTATTAACACAATAAATGTCCCTGTGAAAAATTTTATAGGAATCGAAGTTTACATAGGTAAATCTTTGTTAGTGATTTATATAAAGCATTTTATGTAAAATAGTTTCCCAAGCAGTTTTAACCCCTATCTCCTCTCCCAAAAGAGAAACAAACAAAAAGAATAAAAAAAAGCAAATTTTGTTTAGTCATGGTATGTTTTTAAGTTCTCTGTCATAGAATATCAAATCTTTAAATTTCTTTTAGTTAGCTGCTTTTGTCAAGTATCTCACTCATTTTATAGTTTAAAGAATTGTATTTCTAATACTTCTTTCATATATCACCACTTCTATTTAAAAATTATTTTTAATTATGGAAAACTTCCAACATACATAAAAGTGGAGAATATAATGAACCCTCATGTCCCTGTCCTCCTGCTTCCACAGTCATCACTATTTTGCCCACCTGGTTTGCTAACATTTTCAATATAAATAATACCACATTTAAAAATATTCTCTTTAGAAAAGAGGCTTGGTGTTTAAGAGGAAAAAAAAAAAAAAACTCAAAACAAGAAACAAAAACTATGCCCAAGCTTTATCTGATTATGGCTATTTATAGAGAATTGATAATTATATAAAATATTTTTTTAGTTCATATACCATTCTTTGTATCAGAAATACTCAATTTTGTGCCTTTCGCATTGAAATGAATTAGCAAAGTCATTTGTTCCATCATTAGATTGCAGGTATGACTTAACTGTGCTTATAATCTTGTCTTAAATATTTAAAAAATTTAACTCATTTGTTTCAACAAAGCAACCAAAAGCAGATATTTTTTTGGAGATGATATAGTTTGATGGTACTGGTTTCCTTTCCCTCCTGTATTGAGAGTCAGCTATAGTTGAGGAAGCTGGCCATCTGGAGGGTGAGTTGAACAGGCTGTTCCCACTTCCTGGGGCTAGGTGCTGTCAAGCATATAGTTTGTTAGCTGCAGTTGAAGGCAGAGTGGGGTTAGGGCCTTAATCATGGTATAAATACTGTGGCAGGGTTGAGGGGAAGTGGTGTCTACTGTAGAGGTTGCTGGTGGGAGACTTTCTGGAGGAGAAGGCATTGGTGTTGACACGTGGAAAAGGAAGGAAGGCGCATGGAGTCTGAGCAAAAAAGTGATGTTGGGGGAATGAGCTTTGTTCCTCGTGGCTAGAGTGTAGATTTGGGGAAAGCATATAGTAGGAAATAAGACTGGAAAGGTGGAGATAATAATGACAGTATAAAATATGACAGTATGAAGAAGTGAACAGGTAATGAGCATTTACCGTGCAGTGCTTTAAATGCTTTACACGTGCTGTGTCATCGATAACAGCACTATTTTATGGGGTAATCTTCACTTTGTAAATGAGGGCACTTAGTCAACTAGTTTAGAACTTTGCGTGAGGCCACCTAGTAAGTTGTGGAGCCAGGAGTTAAACTAGGGCAGGCTGACTCCGGAGCCTGACGGCTTTGGGCCTTGAACACCAGGTTAAGCAACACAAAGCACTTTTTGGGGGTCCTACCATGGACAGTGACCTAGCAGTATATTAACTGAGTTTTAAAAGCAAAGAATTTTAATAGTTTATTTTCATGAGCTTTTCACCTTTACTGGAGTTTTAAAAATTGGAGGTTCTTAAAGGTTGTTTCATAGTTGTGGCTTTAGCTAGATTCCATGACGACTTTTATGTTAAGATGGAGGCTGAATTTCTTGGACCATTTTTTCCTGATTATAAAACATGTGCATATTTATAAAAGATGTGATGCACTGAAAAGTGTAAAGAAGACAGTAAAAACCATCCAGTCTTTTATTAGCCAAAGACATTCATTATTAATAATTTTATGTATTTTCTTCCAGAGTTTTTTCTATGCTTTTTTTTTTTTTAACTTTCTTGAGACTATGCTTTGATGAAGATTTTGAGTTCTTTCTGTTAAAATACAATGCATGACTTTTTCCCTCATGTAATATAGTTGTTTTAAGAACTTAAATGATTACATAATATTTTATCATGTGAATGTACAATAATCCTTGTCATCTTTTCTTTTGAAAGTGTTGAACATTTTTATTGTTTCTGATTTTTTATTTTTGATGATGCACTTTTGTGTATAAATTTTGTATGTTTCATCATGAAATGTATTTCTAAAAGTAGAGATTGAATATGAAGCAAAATAGACTACAAGCAGAATGTGCATCAGTGTTACATGAAGAAAACTGTATGGGAATAATACTTACTCTTGCCGAAGCTCATGTTCAAGTGTACCGTGTATAGATTTGAAGATCATAAACTGAGAAATAAAGCATAAGATTCGAGCAAGAAAAATAGACTGGGACTGGCTAACTAAATTTGAGAAGAGAGATTGAGTGTCTTGATGTTCAGCTGGAGAAGAAGCTGAGGAATAAGTCTCTGTGCATCTGAAGAGTGTTTTGTAGGCTTTGTATAGTTATTTTCTGTTTCTTCAGAGTGCATAAAAAAACATGAACTTAAGTTAGCATAGAGGAATTTAGCATACAGTTTGTGACTCAGGATTGAAAATTCTCGGTATAGTTTATCATGAGAATTATTCTTGGAGATGGGTAGATTTTCACTATACATTTAGGATTTTGTTCTGCATGAGGAGGAAGGGGTGCTTAAGATGACGATTTAAAGGTATAACTAGACCTTTATTTCTAAGATTTAGTTTAATATTAGTTCTAGATTTCTTACCTGTTGTATGTTTCTTTTTTGATATTCCAATATGAGAGCAGCACTGCTATGTTAAAGTTTGCAGTTTTGATTGAAAGGACAAACCAGAACAAGAAACAAACAAAACTCCACACGGACAGCTAGCAAAATAGCATGCCCGTGTATGTAATTGATTTGCATGACCGTGAATGAGGTCCCCAAAGCTGAACATCCAGTCTGGTGAGGCCAGCGGAATTTGAAATATAGGTTGGGAAATGTTGACGCTAACAAATCAGTCATGTGTGTTAGGGTTGCGACAGTATGGCTGCTGATACCCAATGCCAGTCACTTACGCAGAATTTCCACTGATCAAGAAAATCCTGGTTTAAGATTCTAGGTTTAAGATTTCACTTCATTACAAAATGCACATTCATTTTAGAAACTTTAGAAAATACTGAAGATAAGAATAACAATTTCCTGCAGTTCCTCTCTCTGGAGATAACTGCTATTTGCATTTTGTGTATAACCTGTCGTTTTTTTTTTTTCTGCACACAGTTATTCTCTCCTTTTTAAAATGAATATATTTGCATACTGCTTTATAGCCCACTTTTTCTATGTAAGACAGTATTTTCCATGTTGTTATTCTATCATTCTAACGTGCTTATTGAACATCTACTAGGCTATAGTAGAAATATGAGATTGAGATTCACCAAGCAGTAGATACTATCACTTGAGTAAGAATATAACATAAATAATTACTAAAATATAGTGGTCGGTAAGTAAACGCAAGTTCAGAGGAGAGATTGGCGTGGCTTTAAGCTGGTTGAGGGAGAATTAAGGTGGTCTTGAAGAGTGGATAGGATTTAGGTAAAGAAAGGGCAAGTTTTAGGCAGGGGGAATGATTTGAGCATTGATGCAGAAGGAGGTTAAGTGGCATTTTATAGAATGCCATGCTGAGCTCTGAGTTCAGGGCAATAAGATTTGATCTAATGTTCCTAAGTTACAGAGGGGTTAAATCCAGGTTGAAAGTCTGTGCTTCAGGGATGTAAGCGTGGCAGCTAAAGGTGCGATGAAAAGGGACAAGGGATGCGCTGTCTTTAAGTAAAACGGTTCCCAAATCCGGCAGTGCTCAGGAGTAACCTGGAAGTTCTTGTTTAAAAAACAGCCAGATTCTTGAGTCCTTCTCCACGCTTCCTGAATCAGGATCTTTGGGGGTGGAGTCTGCAGTCTAGTTTTGGCAACCTCCCGTATTGTTTCTGACATACTGTCTGGCCTAGGAGATGCTTAGTTTAGGCGGCATCTGTAATACGTGTGAAATAGGGACTGATATAAGGACATGGACCAGGGTGATAACAGTAGGCATGGACGAGAATGGAAAGGCATGAGGCATTTTGAAAATCGATAGAATTTAGTGAGACCGTTTAGAGTAGCTAAAGAAGTCAGCAGTTTCTAGCATGGTTGTGGTGTCGGGGGCACGTGTAGAGGTGGCAGTGTGAGCTGTGTAAGGAAGGGATGAGGACGCCTTTTAGGCATAGTGAGTTGAGGTGGGAATGTGGCACTGCACGCAGCATCCAGCAGCTGTTGGACTAGATACTGAGTGATTGGTCAGGGTGGAGAAGAGAGTCTGGAATTATTAGTTCAGAGTAAATCTTTGAAGTGCTTCTTTTAGAGGGAAAGATGTATAGAAAAACGAGTGGAGGGGCCAGACGATGGGACTGGAGAGTGACACCTGAGTTTGGGGCCAAAGGTGAAAGAGACATGGAGGATGATTGGACCCTGAAATACAAGATCATACATTTTAAGAATTTTTTAAGAGGTAGCATTTCTCTAAGTTCCACAAAAGTCTAGCAGGGAAAATAAGTACAACTAAACTCATTTTACTACTCTTAGTAATAAGCTTATTGGAAGAAAATGTAAGCTGTTAATAATAGTGTGTGTTTTTTTAATTATTTCTGGATCTTGTTGTTTTTCCGTATTTTTGAAATTCAAGGATAATTAAAAAACAGTGGTTCATAAAATTATATATAATTATATGTATTAAAGTACAGATAATCAACTAAGTATATGTGTGCATGTACTTATGTAAATTAATTATATATAATGTATATTTTATAAGTAAAATTGTGTATATATAAAATATTTTAGAAACACATATATATAAATACTTTAGACCATCCTATTTAGAAAAGTCAGTACTATCAGAAAGGAAAGAGTGAGCAGAGTAGTTTTTTATTGCATTTCTTAGAAACTAGTTAAGAGAAGGGGTCGCAGACTATTATTGATTGAACATACTCTTCCTAAGTGTCTTCTGTCTGATAGATATGCTTTGTTTCTGGAATACATGCACGCACGAGATCACCCCAGATGTTCAGGTTAGGGAGGGAAATGTAACGGGGGATGACACTAAGCACTGGATCTCAACCTTGTTTGATTCTCAAAGCACCTAGAGGTCGTTGGGCCACCCCTTTTTAATTCCTCTTATGAGCAGGATCGATTTGAGTAATAGAAAGTTTGAGTACATTATGTGTAGGTGATATGAAGCAAGCGCATCAGCAGAAGAGATTGAAAAAATTTGTTTTGTTCATATTACTTTGCTTTTAATTCCTATTTACGAAGGGTTCCTGTACCCAGTTCCATCATGTGAGGGTGTGTGTGTGTGTGTGTGTGTGTGTGTGTGTGTGTGTGTGTATGTTTTTCACGGGGGAGGGGCTTTTTCACACCAAGCAGTTCTCAGATGGCATCAGGGTGTCTGAGAATTCAGCCCAATTCTCACACTATCTACCTGGTGAAGGGCTCAGTCCTGTAAGACCCTCCACTTCTGACACCAAGCACAAGCCCAGGTTGTTACCTGGGCATCTGAATGGCTACAAACTGGAGGTTCCTGTGACCTCCTCCTTAGGTTTGATTCATTTCCTAGAATGGCTCACAGAACTCACTTTTCTGTTTTTTCATTTTTGGCCACGCCTCGAAGCTTGTGGGATCTTAGTTCCCCAACCAGGGATCGAACCTGGGCCCTGGCAGCGAAAGCTCCGAGTCCTGACCACTGGACCGCCAGGGAATTTCTCAACACAAGAATTTGTGTGGATTGGATGTGGGGTAAGCAATAGGAAAGAGGTCCTAGATGATTAGGGTTTTAGTTTGGGAGATTGAGGTGTGGTGATACCCATTAACCAAAACTGAGAATACAGGAAGGAGAAGTGGATTTTCTTCCTGTCCTGCCTGGTCATTCCTCTTCTTTTTTGATCAAGAGAGAAGAGTGGGGAAATGACAAATTCAGTTTAATGTGGGGCCTGAGATCAGCGGCTTTGGAGTCTGTTTGGTTGGATTTGAATCTTATCTCTCTACAATTCGTCCTGTGTGACTTGGGGCGACTTCACTTCTCTGGGTCTTAGTTTCCTCACCTGTAAAACGGGTAATAGTGCTACTTAACTTATGTAATGGGAATTAAGTGAATTAAAGGAAAATGTTTATGTGTACATTAAATATAAGATACCTCATATGCAGTAATAACTGGGAAACAAAATCAAGCTCAGTTCACTGGACTCTCAGAAATGTGGGCCTGAACCTTAAAGGAGAGAGGTGGGCTAGAGGCAAGTTGGTGTTTTCAGTCTGCTTAATTCCACATATAACTAAGAGGGTACTTAATGTTGCCTTTCAACCAAATCTTAGAAATGAGCCTTCTGGAACTTAGGTCTGCTTATGATAAGGGATATTTCCTAGTATCTACTTTATATAGTAGTAGTCACTCTCCAGTAGTGGAAGTTAGGTTCCTGAAAAGTGCTGTGGTCTGAATATTAATGTTTGAGGAACTTGGAGTATAAGAGAATACATGCAGATATGTTGATAGACTTGAAGGTTGAAATAAACCTGTGAAAATCATTGTTTTCACACTCACTAAAGGAGACAAAGGATGGCAAGCAAAATAAAGTATCACTGGTAGTTTATATGTTTTTTAAAAAAATAAATTATTTATTTATCTTGGTTGTGTTGGGTCTTCATTGCTGTGCGCGGGCTTTCTCTAGTTATGGCGAGCGGGGGCTACTCTTAATTGCGGCGCGCGGGCTTCTCATTGCGGTGGCTTCTCTTGTTGCGGAGCACGGGCTCTAGGCGCGTGCGCTCTAGAGCGCAGGCTCAGTAGTTGTGGCTCACGGGCTTAGTTGCTCCGTGGCATGTGGGATCTTCTCGGACCAGGGCTCGAACCCGTGTCCCCTGCATTGGCAGGTGGAGTCTTAACCACTGCGCCACCAGGGAAGTCCCTATATGTTTTGAATTAGTGGCAGGGTACCTGTACCTTTTTTTGGTCATAGCTTACTCCTAGAAACTTTTCAGTCTCTGCCCACCAGTCTTAAAAAAGATAATTGTCAATGCGTTATGCGTTGTAACAGATAATATGCCTATGAGATATTTCCCTCCTGTTTTCCTGTATTTATTGCCGTATACGAATACTCAGTGCCTAATTTTGTCTCAGTTTAGCCCAGATATAGTCCTGGAGAGGCCAGGTAACTTGGTGCTTGAGGTAGCAAAAATTGGGGCAATATTTATTTAATCCACTCAGCTCTGTCTTCTTGAACCTTTTCTCTGGTGCTCACTCAGGGTTGTGTTAGTTCTTTATGTACAGTTTCATGAGAAATCACATCCTTCTTCCCCTTAAACCCATGTATCAGCTACTTCCACTTGCAACGTGCCATTGGAGTCATATATTCCAAGACCCAGGTTTTCAGTCCTTCATGTTCTTTTTATCTTGCCTGAGGCTTTAGTGCAAAAATAACTTATCTGCTATTGGTTTTTACACTCTTTTCAGCTTGTCTCCTTAATTTTTTTGTTTTTGTTTTTTGGTAAAGGGAATATATAACAAACTGTTACATGCTATAATCAGAATTTCTCTGCTAGACTGACTTTTCAGGAGAGTTACTTTTCCATTCCCCTAAAGTGAAATACTTTATACAAATTAATTTACTGCTTATGAGCTTTATTTTATGTTTGGTATGGTTGAGGCAGAAGAGTGGTGAGTCTAAAATCAGACTAAGTCACCTAGATTCTTGCAGGTTTGCAATTTTCTCATAACCATTTCAGTGATCCCTAATGAGAGGCATCTTGGAGTGGTGGAAAGTAGTGAACTTTGGTGTGGGACCAGAGTTCTCAAGCTGTGCCCTTAGGCCAGGCGGGTTAATCTCTCTGACCCTTGATTTCCCCACTGATGAAATAACAGTGCCTACTTGTAGGGTGTGTGTCAACGTCTGTGAAGTGTCTCAGCTGATGGTGTATAGCAAATGTCTTTTTCCCTGCAGTTTTACTCATAATTTTGATTTGATATCATCTTACGCTTTTTGCCTTTTTACTTTTTGTTTTTTTTTTTTTTTTAAGACTGTGACGGTTTCCTAGGGATCCTGGGGGAAATCATAAATGTTCTTGGTTTTTAGGATTTCTCTTGAAACCCCCAGTTAGTGAAAGGACTTTTTTCTGTGTATGCCATTTGATCATCTTATTGGGAATTAGAGTTATAGATTTTTTATTTTCCTTGTGTGTTAGGTATCAAAACATTTCCCCCATGACTCCTTTGGTTATTATAATTCTTGAAAATCTATTTCTAAAATTATTATTTGGAAAAAAGACATTTTCTTCTATCACTTCCTTGCTCTGTTAGTGTAAGTGAGCAGAAGTTTATAAGGAAAGCTAGTCACAGAGTATAATTTTAAGATAATCACATTGTAATTTGATCCATGGAATCAAATTTTAGGTATTTAAAATTCATTTTCATTTTTTTTTTAACATCTTCATTGGAGTATAATTGCTTTACAATGGTGTGTTACTTTCTGCTTTATAACAAAGTGAATCAGCTATACATATGCATATATCCCCATATCTCCTCCCTCTTGTGTCTCCCTTCCACGCTCCCTATCCCACTCCTCTAGGTGGTCACAAAGCATGGAGCTGACCTCCCTGTACTATGTGGCTGCTTCCCACTAGCTATCTATTTTACATTTGGTAGTACATATAAGTCCATGCCACTCTCTCAACTTTGTTTTCATTTTTGTAGCTTGTTATTTTATTTTTTTGTAGCTTATTCTTAATTGGCATCTTCTGAACTATCAGAATTGTCCTTTTAAATCTCATTGTGCATTATATTTTATTTTTTCATGTGGGTTAAATTTTTTTAAATTGTGAATATATGAATATATGAGAGTATATATTGATATAACACGTAAAATTAAAAGGTCATAAAAAAACAACTGTATACTTGTACCCAGCTTGAGAAATAAAATAGTACCTACCAGAAATAAAATAGTACCTTCTGAAGCTTGTATCAGACTGATTTTTTTCACCGGCTGCTTATAATACTTCCCTACTACTTTAGTTATTTTGGAACTAGATACAGGGCTTCCCTGTTAGCGCAGTTGTTAAGAAACCACCAGCCAATGCAGGGGACATGGGTTCCAGCCCAGGTCCGGGAAGATCCCACATGCCACGGAGCAACTAAGCCCGGGCGCCACAAATACTGAGCCTGCGCTCTAGAGCCTGCAAGCCACAACTACTGAGCCCGTGTGCTACAACCACTGAAGCCTGCATGCCTAGAGCCCGGGCTCTGCAACAAGAGAAGCCACTGCAACGAGAAGCCCGCGCACCACAACGAAGAGTAGCCCCCGCTCGCCGCAACTAGAGAAAGCCCGTGCACAGCAACAAAGACCCATCACAGCCAAAAATAAATAAATGAAATTATTAAAAAAAAAAACAAAACTAGGTACAGTTTTTAGTTTTGCCTCAGTACAAAACATTGTGTCATTAGAGAATACATCAGTACCTGCCATTTAGTTTATTAACTCTTTAGTTAATCTGGATTTGCCATATCATGCTAATGCATTCATTTCAATCATAGTTTTGCCACTCTAGTCTTTTTCAGATTTGTAGTAATTTTATAAATCTCAGCATGACAGTGCTTTTGATTAGGTGTCTCGATATCCTCCCACCCTCTCTCCCCTCCTCTCATCTTCCCCACCCCTCTTGAGAAAGAGAGACAGACACAAAGAGACCGAGTCTGATACCTTCCTGAGCATACCATGCACGTAAACTCAGCTTGTTGAAATTCTGTTATCCCTGCAGATGTGCTGTAGGTTAATTTTATGCAGTGATTTTCAGACAACTAAAAATTGGTTTGTAAGTTTAGCTTCAAAAACCACTTAAGCTTGGTTCCTAGATTGTTCATAGACCTTTGTATTGCCTTGGGCAAAGTGTGAGCTAAAACATACTGTAAAAGATTTTGAGGACTATGGGAGGTTCCCGTGGTAAGGATAGTAGATGCTTTTCGTTGGCATCTAATTTTGCTCCATAATTTGTGAATGGCTCCATTTGTGGGGGAAAAGATAAAAAATTCAGTGTAGGATTTTCTCAGAAAAAATTAAAATGTGACTGTCTGGATTTGTAAGCTTCTTTAGAAAGAAAATTGTATCTATAATTGTCCAAGTACATTTGTTGTTTGCTGTTACCTACTTATTGTCATTAAAACTCACATCTGTTTTTTGAAAAGTGACCAGCCTGAAGGATATATTGGAATAATCACTAGAATCTTTATTTAAAGTAATCCAAGATCAAGACTTGAGGAGTTTATCATTTCTCAGTATATGATGGTTTAGTTGCTGCATATGTCAGCAGCAGATTTTGTAACTTACAGAAATTCTTTACCCTTTGCTAAAGGCTGCTTTTCAAATGAGTGTGATTAAATGGTTGATTTTTTTTCTAAAAGATGTCAGTTTTAGGGTGAGACCATTTTGATAATCCAGAGTCAGGTGCATTATCCATTGTGCCACTGGCCCACTCATCTTTTCCTATTGAAACCATTGAAGTTGGCAGGGTATAGGTAGCATTGTGACATTTTACAGGTGAAGAATATAATGTCAGGAGCCTGAAGGATTTGAAAATGTGCAGTTCATGGCAAGAGATTTAAAAATTCACATTTTCCTTTACCATAGTTTATGCTAGAATTGTAAAGACTTACCGTTTATGAGGGGAAAATTATTAGAAAACTATGTCTTTGAAGTAAAAATCTTGAATCTTGATGATTCAAATATTATTTTTGCAAATAAAACTATTTTGATGCACTACTTTAATGTTCATCCATTTATCTGTCCATATCCCCTTTCCCCCAAGTTGGGTACTAATTGGTCACATGCCTAGGGTTTTCCTTGATACCACAGCAGCATCTAAGCTGGAAAAGTGGTTCTTCAGGAATGGAATCTGGAATCCAGGGAATGATTTCAGACACAGGTAGTTCCTAATTTACAAGTAATTCATACATGTAAACCCCTTCCCTGAGCTGCTCTTTCAGTTGCTCCTATTTGGAGTACAGAATTTGAGCTTTTAAAGAACTTCTGGGGTTCAAAAGTAAGTAGAAGCAGAAATAAGTGAAAAGCAGAAATATTTGGTGGCAATAAATATAGAGTCAAATCCATATTATGACCCACTTGGATAAAAATGTTTTTCCTCAAACTGCCTCAGTAGTTTTTAACATTATTTTGCAACACTGTTAGAATTCTACCATTTAGGGGTTTATTTGGGCTAACTAGCTAGCATCCTTGTTGAAAACTGCAAATATTAAAATGAATTATTTCAGTCCTGTTGATTTCTTCCTATCACATACCTGAAATGAACTACACTGAGGCAATAGGAGCTTTGGGTGGTAATTTAGGAACATACTTAGGGGAGAGCATTGTTATTAGCAGGATGATTGGAATGTCATAATGTAAAATTTAGGGAATTACAGGCATCAGGAGTTGAGAGAGTGCTAACAAAGGATAACAACCTACTTCAGAATTTGTCTGGATAAAGAGAGGATCTAGAATTGGTTAAGTTTCTATGTTTCTTCTGCAGGGTCCGTAGTGCCCATGGCTGGTGTAATATCTTTTGGGTTCAATAGATGTCTTTTGGCTAGTCTGGGAACTTGGCCAACATAAGCAACATTGTTTCATTAGGAATAATACTTAGTTCCACAGCATCAATTTGAAAAATAGATTTTTAGACCAAACTCATTTATAAGTTAGGTTTCAGCCTGTGCTTGTCTTTGTCTTGTCTGTCATCAGTGCTCTCAGTTGACAGTAGCTACAAGGTTGCTTTTGCTTTCCCATCAGTCATGGAATTTGCTGGCCAGTCATAAAATAGCAGTGGAAGTAATAAGTAGGAAGTAAAGTGAAAGAATTACAATAAGTACGAGAAGCCACTCGGAGAGCAAAAGAGGGCTTGTGGGCTTAGGGGAACAGTTGGTAAGCAGTGTCTCCGAACTTAATTTACCAGTAACATTGGTAGATTGACATGTGATCGTTCCTATAAAGTAACTTTCATTACCTCTGATAGTAAGCCACGGTGAAAAGTGAATTCACATTTACTGATTTGTGAATTGATGTAGATTACAAAATGTAGATTTTTTTATTCGGATAAAATTACATAGAATAGTGTAATATTGACAGTTTATTTCATCCCTAGAAATGTGTGAAATTTTTGTTGGTAGTAGTCAGATTTTAAAACTGTTTTTCTCCCTGACAATTAAGTATTTTATATATAATTGATTTTCATTAATGAAAATTATTTTCAAGTAAGCTTAAATAAATGTGAGGAAATGAATTTGCAGTAATTTTATTTCTATGTTTTGGGGATTGTATTTACATTAGATGTTCCTCAATTAGGGGTAATTGTCTTGCATCCTTATCTCTTATCATAATCTGTTTTTCTTCACACAGTGTTGTAGTTTTGCTGCTGGACTCTTCCCTCCCTTCCCCCACCCCATCAGGATGATATGAGACTTGAAAGAAGACGATGCATACAGGTGACTCAAGTTTTGAAATACAGTAAAACTGTGGCTGTCTGAGAGAATGTGGGAACTGGTGGTATATTTTGAATGCGGGAGCTTTCCGATAAACAGCATTAGTGGGGAGAATTATTTTGATCAATAAATGCAAAGATAGTTGGAATATTTATTAAACTTGACTTTGGGAATCAGTTTGATAATCAGTGACAGATAGTGGTATTAATACAAATACAGCATAGTGATTGCTAGTACTTGACCTTTTCAAAAGGGGTGTTGGCTAATACTTTGGCGAGAATTGAAGTATTTCTGTTAAAAATAAATAAAATATTCACCTTTATGGTTGAATGCATGTTCCCCCAGATCCCTGTTAGAAGAGAGCAAATCTTTTAAAGGCATAGGGAGTAGATGTTAGTAGTGTGTCTTAAGTCTCTGACAGTTCAGTTAAGGATATTATACCCATATGTATGATTCCTTAAAAAATATGGTCTGGGGTTTTGTTTTTTCTTTCCTGCCTCTCCATCCCTTCCTTCATTCCTCTCTTTCTCCTTTCTTTCTTCCTTTTCTCCTTCCCTTTTCTCCTTTTGTCATTTGTATTTATACAGGAGAAGTAGTATAGAAGGCATTTTTGAAAGAATATTTTTGATTGCTTTATAATTAATTGAGGTGATCTTAACTTATACACGGAAAAATGGAGGCTGTTCCATCTGTGGCTGTGTTTGAGCTCTTGAAAATGTAGTGTAGCTAATGGATGAAGTGTTACTAACTTTTAAACTTGAATGTTCTTAAATCAGGCCGATGAGGAGGTATTTTGTTGAACCAAGTGGCTTATATTTGCAGACCTGGTCAGAGATAGTTTTATTTGATTTATAAACTGAAAGTGTGATCTTTAACTGGAAAAGAAGTAACCACATAAATCTTGGATAGATGCTTAATTACATTATTGGTGAAGGTGTTAAGGTTTTTGTGATTGCTTTTTATTTAGGTGATCTTTGTTTTCTAAAAAGAAAAAATTACCATTTTTTGACTTCAACTTGGGATTTTAAAAAATAATGTCTCAGGTGTGCCATTTTGCATGAAGAAATGTGCTTGAATATATATTAAATTTAATTATAGATCAAATCATATTTTACATTCATGAGGGACTCAAAGAATCTGATGATAATTCTTTTTTGAGTAAAAGGTGTTTGAGTAATTATCTCTGTAATCTGTCTCTCCGGGGTGCACATGTATATTTGCCTGTACATATTAGAGGTACACCATGTACACATTCTGGCTGAGTGGCTGACAAAAGCAACATGACGCTGAGGCTGAATGTCAGTGTCATAGAGGAATAAATAGGAATATTTACAGAAAAAATTATAGAATTCTATGAAAATTTTGTTGTCAGATTTTATAAGTTTGACCTTTTGGTGCAGGAACAGTTGCTCAGCACCGTCAGCTCCCGGATTGCTCCGTGGGCACATGCTGCACATGGGCTCTACCAGGTAGATGCCCACTTTCACCGGAGGTCAGTAGAGGGACAGAGTATTTTGGGGGCATCTCATAGATTTAACCATGAATATTAATGATTTTGGAGATGTTCCCTTAAGAAATTTTGAGGTGGCAAAGTTGCTATTTTATTTCTAGTTTACCTTCACAAGATATGAAGAGTTTCTAAATAACTCTTTTTCTTGAAAGGCTTATGGATGAAATGAAATATCTAAAGAGTAAATCCAGTTTATAAAGGTTATCTAGTTAATTTTATGAATGCTAGAACACACAAAAAAATTACAAATACTAGATTTATGATATAACCTAGTCTCTTACTCAGCCTCGTAGTCTTTAAAAATTACCAACATTTACTGGCTTATAAAGGAAAAAACTCAAGAAGAAAGATCTGACTCTCTCTAATATACATATTAGCTGTTGGCGTATTTCCCTTTCAACAGTTTGAAAGTTAATAATTGTTTTTGAATGTAAAATTAACAGCTTTCACAATCATCATTAATTAATGAAGTTTGCTCTGGTTTTACTATGCACACATTTATTCTTCAACGGATAGAATTTTAACACATAAAAGCTTGTAAGGAGCTTTTTCATTGAAAGTTATTTCTAGAATGCTTTTGCCTACTTGAAAGTGAACATTGTTTCCCCAGGCATTCATGGTCCTGACTTTATGTTGGTTAGCTGTGATGATACCTTACTCTCTCATACCATTTCATTTTAGGTGCAGGTTCAGGGATGCTAGAAAGGACATTGAAGTATGCTTTGACTGACTGTCTTTCAAAAGCCACAGCTTAATAATCGATTTTTACTGAACAGCAAGCCAAAGTTAAACTTCAATATATCTCTGGTACGTGTGTATATAGGTGTTCCTGTACTTACTTAATTTGAGGGTATTTTTGCATATTTTAAAATATAGTTAGAATGTAAATTAGGTAAAATTAGATTATTTTTTGATTGTTGGAAAAAAATCATTTATGACCAAACATTTTATTTGGCTGACATTTGCTTTGTACCAGGTACTGTAATAGCGTTCTGCTCATAAGGATCCCTGTACTTAGAATCAAGGAGCACATAGGAGCACATTTCAATTGGAAGAGGGGGCAGGTATATAACAAATTTTGCAGTGGATGTTTATGATAAATTTTGAACACTTGTCTGTTGAATTCAAGCCATCTAGAGTAAAAACAGAAAGCACTCTCTGGTTAATAACATTTGCAGTAATGGCTTCACCTGATACCTTCATGCCAATGTTGTCAAAATCTACCTTTGTGTCCCACTCTTCTCTTCTGAGCTCCAGACTCATGTAACTGCCTCCTAGATGTCTCTCCTGCACACACTCCCTCCTCTCCTGTTTACCCCTGTTAGCGATGAGTGACACCATTCTACCCAAGCACACTGTCATCTTGGGAACCTAGGAGCTACTTTTTACCGCTTTGAATTAAGCGATAACCAAATTCTGTTTATTTAGAATGTATAAATCACTTAGGAGATTAAATTTGGAAAATGCACTGCCTCAGAGATCACTGTGGACATTAACATAAAGGCGTTTGCATTTTTCCAGTTTATTTGATAAAAGGACCTCACCTTCCTTTTATTTCTTGTTTATACCTGTTAACATCCAAGGGAACATTAATGGGAAAAGCTGTTGGATACAGCAGTTGATACTGTTCTTTATTTGTTGGGCTTCTTTAACAACTGAAATTGTTTTTTAACAATAGTGATAGGCTAGTCATTTTAAAACTTGAAATAGTTCTAGAACATACAGAACTGTAACTCTTTGAGGATGAATAACATTGGAAATTTATTTATTTTGAAAATCAATTCTTTTTTTTAATATAAATTAATTTTATTTATTTATTTTTGGCTGCGTTGGGTTTTTGTTGCTGCGCGCGGGGTTTCTCTAGTTGCGGCGAGCGGGGGCTACTCTTTGTTGCAGCGTGTGGGCTTCTCATTGCGGTGGCTTCTCTTGTTGCAGAGCACGGGCTCTAGGTGCGTGGGCTTCAGCAGTTGTGGCACGTGGGCTCAGTAGCTGTGGCTCGTGAGCTGTAGAGTGCAGTCTCAGTAGTTGTGGGCTTAGTTGCTCCGCAGCATGTGGGATCTTCCCGGACCAGGGCTCGAACCCATGTGCCCTGCATTGGCAGGCGGATTCTTAACCACTGCGCCACCAGGGAAGTCCCGGAAATTTATTTTAAATTCTGCCATTGGTTCATATTGTCTGCCATATTTCTATGAATTTAAGTGCTTAAAACCATTTGATGTGGCAGAGTTTTAATTTTAGATTAAAATGTGAGTTTTGTAGGGCAAAGTTTGTATACCTCAGTGGTCACAGGAGTATGGCATACTATTACAGAACAATTAGAAATCAGATCTGTATATTTAAATAAAACCAACTTCTGTAATTCCATTCATATACAGGGTGCACTGGGGGAAATAAAAGGGTATGTACATTTTGATATTTGGGAGTGTATTGCCCATTTTCCTCCTTTTGGACTTGTTCTTCATGTGGTCCTGCGTATCTGGTCTTTTTCTGTTAAGTGTTTTCCCTCCTTTAGCTGTCATTCATTTCTTAACCCTGAGCGGTCTGATTTTGTGCTTAATAATTCAATGAATTGATGGGTTTTGGTGAATGGTAAATCTAGTGGATTTATTTTTGCTCTCAGATTTTAATTTTTTCTCCCAAGAAAAAATTGGTAAATACTTGTATTTACCAAGTAATACAGCATCAGTGAAAAAATTTGGAAATTTATAAGAATATAGGTAAGTGGAAGGAAACATACCCAGAGTTCTACTGCCCATTGCACTATGGCACTTTCCCTTCTAGTATTTTGTTTGCAATGCCATTTTTGATTAATTAAGATCATCTGAATATCTGTTCAGGTTGGTGTGCTTGGGTAGAATCTATTTTTATATTGTTTATATTTTCTCTTTTATTGCCTAGCATTATATTGTGAACATTTCCCTATGTCATCAAAAACTTACTAACTATAGTGATCTGCTGTTCCTTTGAACTTGGAGCAAATTCAGAGTATTCAGAACTATAACTTTTTGCAGGTGAATTATTTTAGAAATTTATTTTAAAGTATGCTGAGTTGAAACCATTTCTTTGTATGCTCATTTCCTAGTTAAGTTAGGTTTCTCTCTTATTAGACATTTTCTTTTTTTTTTTTTTTTAAACTTTTCCTTTTCACTTTATTTTAAAGTACTGACATCTGTGCATGAGTGTTTGGTTGTATGTTAAATTATTTCCTTGTAATTTATTCCTAGGAGCGTAAGTATTAGGTCATAGGGCTTGGAAAATTTTAAGGCCCTTCATACAGCCTTTCAGAAAGGTGTTTGGTAATATGTACCAGTTTATACTCACTAGTATTAGATGAATGTTGGTCTTTTAATATACATTTGTGAGCATTGAGTATTATAATTAAAAACAAGTTTCTAATTCAGCTGGCAAAAAGAAGAATCTTCTGTTTTAGAAAATATAAAAGTGATAGTGTGTACTCAGTGGAGGAAAAAGTTCAATTGCTTCAGAAATGTATAAAGTGACAAAACTAATATAGTTGAGTAAATATTCTCCTCCCAGGATTCTTTCTAGCAAATGGTTGTATTTAATGCTTTTATGGCATTTGCATATGTTTGCTTACCAGTTTTTGGTCCCAGCTAGTCTGATTCTCAAAGTTAGAGGACCGTGGCTTATCCTGTTTGTGTTTCCTGTGTGTGTCTCGCAGGGTTCCTGTGACATAGAAAGTGCTCAACGAACACTTAGAAAAAAACCACGTTTTGTCATGCTACTAATGCCTAAAAATATCTTACTCTGAATGTCTACTTTAATAAATTTCTTCAAATGGTTTTAAGAGTTCTGCATTATTTTCCATTTCCTTATCCTTTTATGTTTCATATTTTTATTAAGTTTCTGATTTCTGATTGAAAGCAATTAATAATGATTACATCATATATGTATCTCATAAGAGAACATAACGATATTTATAGAAAAGATGATGGGAAACCTGAGGTTAGCCATGTTGTAAAGTTGAATTTCTTAGACCCTAGTGCCTTTATTCAAGACCTAGGCGAAAGCAAATAGATTGATATTCATTATTTTAGATTTTAGGGACTTACTAAATGTACCTCCAAAACAATGTTTGAGTTCTGGGAAGATGACAGCAGGGCATAGTTGTTTGAATCTTCACAGTTTTCCCTAAAAACGGTAACCAGCACAACAAAACCAAAAATTCACGGACACTTTTTGTAACACTAGGTGAACAGTATTACTACAAACCCTAATAGAAGTAGGTGGGGACAAATCTCCAATAACTACAAGACCTGCATGGTGTCAGCATTTGTACAGAAAGATGCAGAAGGGAGCAGCAGGAATCTGTTGGACCTGAGAACAGGAGAACCCCAGGCTAGCTAACAAAAAGTCCCTGGAAAGTGTGGCAAGCAAGTTGGAGAACAGAAGCTAAAATTAAGAGATGTGTTTGAGTTCTCAGGATACCAGGGGCCCACAGTGAATTCTGTGGGTTAGATCCATCTGGTACCTGTGAATTTTCAAAACTGACCAGTTGAAGTTCCCTTCCTGGTCAGTCCTGCACTAAGGAGACGCTGCTGGTAATAGAATCCAAATTAAGGAGGATGAAGACAGTGGGGAAAAGGGAAAAAAGGACATATAAAGTAGGGGGAAGGTGAAAGTACAAGAGACCTCATTCATGAAACTATATTTCAGTGTCCTTCATTTCCTCTTCATGAAAACAGAAGAGGACTCTTATTGAAACCGGAAAAGCTACTCCAGTTTCCTAAAAGTTTTTTTATTTTACATGAAATAGAGCAACTGACTAGGATCACAGTCAAATTCCCCACAGAGCTTTTGTAAGAAGAAAGGAATAAGGAGAGAATAATATTTCTGCAGACAGTGAAAGCATACTACTAGAAAGAAATGTTAATGAAACAAATGAAAAATATAATCTAATGTTTCTGAATGAACTCAGAGAAATTTAGGAAATGGTACAAATATGGAAGAGCAACATAAATCTGAATAAGGAAATCTTAGAAATGTGGTGATAACTAAGGAAAGAGAAATAAAAGAAAAAATCATTTAAAAAGTAAAGTCTAAACTAGAAGGTACACAAGAGTGAAAAAACAGAAAATTTCTTCGGAGAAACAGAAGATAAATAGGAGAAAAAAAATTTTGACAAAAAAGAATTAAAGAAAAATAAAGAAGCATTCTAGAGAAAGTGACATTTACTAGAGAGGCAAAGAAGTTTCAACACACAAATAATAAGAGTCTCTGAAGAGGAACCAAAGCAATGAAACTTAATAAATTCTAATAATAATAACTCAAGTAAATTTCCTGAAATTAAAAAAAAAAAAAGTGTTGCCACTACATTTGAAAAGGGTATGTTGTATACTTGGATAAATCGACACAGAAACGACCAACATGTAGACATATTCTTTAAACATTATTGGACTTTAAAGAAAATTCTTCGGGGTATTTAGGTAAAGACCCAAGTTTTTAAAGGAAGAATATTAGATTATCTGATTTTGATAGCAATGCTTTATTCTGGAAGCAAGGGAGTAACGTCTCATATTCACAAGGAAAGGAGATAAGAGCCACGAGTTTTATATCTAGATAAATTGACTGAAGTATAAAGACAGCAGAGAAAATATTATGAACGTGAGTATGAATTTGGAGGCTGTTCTTTCTTTGAGCACTTCTTAAGGAATCTACCAGAGACTAAACTTTGGCAACCAGAGAGATTGCAGGGACATTGATATAAGGGGAGCTTTAAATAGATACTTGTGGAACTTAAAGGATGCTTATGAGTGAGTGTAATATGTAATGGCTAGATTCTCTGCAATGAAGATACAGTAGAAACAACAACAAAAAAGGTAGAATAAAGTTTCTGATTGCTTCATTGTTACCAATGGGAAATAAAAGAATATTACTTCAAATTGGAGAAGAGGGAAGGGAGAGGGGAAAAGTTACTAATTAAGTTTCAGTGGTATTCTAAGTAGGGGAAACAGTAGGTCATACTCCTTCACCCCTAGACACATAGTGAAAAGAAAGGAAAATAGAAGGGATTTGGGTAACCATGAGAACAAAATACAAAGTTCCAAATCTCACTTTCTTCATATGGGGAATAGGAGGCATAATAATGGTAATAAAACCTCACAATGTAGTGCTGAGCACATACATAGCACATGCCTGATAGATGTGCTCTATTTTAATTATTATTATTCTCTCCCCTCTCAATTTTTATTACCATACTATTTATGAATATTTAGGGTTTGCATTTTCTTAAATTTCCTCTTTATTTGAGAATTTGGCCTGTCTTCTCAAATTACATATTTAATGTCTCAAAATTTTATCAGACTTACAGTTAATTCAAATTCATCTCATTTACATAATTTAAAATTTGTGTTGAAGGACTGTTTTATTTATTAGGCATTGGAATTAATGCTGATTCTTTTTCCTACTTATTGGAATTATTCAGAAAGGATTTATTTGCAGGAGCAGGGTAGATAGGAAAAAGATGTAATAGGGGTAAAGGGTTTTTTCTGGGAACCAACTTACCTGAAAAGCTAATAACATTTTGTTTTTTCATAGTGATATACTTGACATGATTATCTAACATCCATTTTTACATGAATCTAGTAGAAAAAGATTTTGTTACAACGAAAATTTATTGTCGAAAGAGATCTGAAATACTTTAGTTTTCCCTCTTCCCCATTCAATAAAACACAAAATGTAATTTTTTTCCTCTCTTTGAGGGCAAGGACTTTTCTCCTATCCCTCACCTTTTATAGAAGTAAAGTATGTGTGTATTTGTGTGTGTAAATATTCTCTGACACAAATTACATATCATAAAATTCATCTTAGGAGTAAGTTTGAGTTTTGAGTGAATTTGTACAGTTGTGCAGCTATTACCACAACAGTCCAGTTTGTGTGTGTGTGTGTGTGTGTGTGTGTGTGTATATTTAATTAATTAATTTTTGGCTGCATTGGGTCTTCGTTGCTGCGCGCGGGCTTTTCTCTGGTTGCGGCAAGCAGGGACCACTCTTCGTTTTGGTGCGTGGGCTTCTCATTGCGGTGGCTTCTCTTGTTGCGGAGCACGGGCTCTAGGCGCGCCGGCTTCAGTAGTTGTGGCACGCGGGCTTAGTTGCTCTGTGGCACGTGGGACCTTCCTGGACCGGGGCTCGAACCTGTGTCCCCTGCATTGGCAGGCAGATTCTTAACTACTGCGCTACCAGGGAAGCCCAAGTTTGTATATTTATAATTAAAAATAATTCAAGTTCAAATAGAACTTCTGTAAAGAAGAAAATAAAAATCAGCAGTAATCCAAATAATCAGAATATCACTGTATTTTTTTAGTTTATATATTTTTGCCTGTTATACCTTATGTGCATGTGGCTCCTTCAAACAGTATTGAAGAAACAAAATGGGGTCACATTTTACTTTTTCTAGTCTTCTTTTAAAATTTAAACATTTCTCCATCAATATTCTTTTATAGCATCATTTTTAATGAGTAGTATTTTACAAATCAGTTAACTATTCCCCATTGTTGCTAATTAGTTCATAATAATGTTTAAGTGAATGTTACTGTGGTAGTCCTTGTGTTCATGTTTGATTTATTGCCTTAGGTCCAGTTCCTAGAACTTGCATTTATTGAGTTAAAGGATATGTACTTTTCAAAAAAAATTTTGTTTATTTTTGGCTGTGTTGGGTGTTCATTGCTGCGCGCGGGCTTTCTCTAGTTGCGGCGAGCAGAGGCTGCTCGTCGTTGCGGTGCGTGGGCTTCTCATTGCGGTGGCTTCTCTTGTTGTGGAGCACGGGCTCTAGGCACGCGGGCTTCAGTAGTTGCAGCACGCAGGCTCAGTAGTTGTGGCTCACCGGCTCTAGAGCGCAGGCTCAGTAGTTGTGGCACAAGGGCTTACATCCGAGGGAAACATCCCACGGCATGTGGGATCTTCCCAGACCAGGGCTCAAACCCGTGTCCCCTGCATCGGCAGGCGGATTCTTAACCACTGCACCACCAGGGAAGCCCCAAGGATATGTTCATTTTTAAGATACATATTTTCAAATGTCCTTTTAACGAACAGTTTATGCTTTTCCCAGCTACACAGCAGAATTTTACCACATTCTAGAATCCTGAGTATTTAAAAATATTTGCCAATTTAATAGACAAAACGTAACTTAATGTTTTAATTTGCATTTATTTGAATATAGTGAGATTGAATATGTTTGTATATGTTCTGTGAATTTCCTTTTAATATTTTTTGCTGATATTTCTCTTGAGTATTTTTTTTTAAATTTCATTTTCTAAGAGTCCCTCACTGACTCTGATGATATGCCAGGAACCATTCTAAACGATTTACATTTATTAACTCATTTTTTCTTGATGATAACTCTCAGATAGGTATGATGATTAACCCAGCCAGAAGTTAGGTAGCCTGCCCCAGGTCACACAGCTAGTCAGGGATGGAGCTTGGATGCAGACCCAGGAGCTTGACTCCCAACTCTTAAGCAGTATATTCCTGCTTTGTTACTTGTCATAATTTTGTAGTTTATATTTGTGTTTTAATTTAATTCATAGTATTATTTTATACAGGAGCTCTAAGTTTTTGTATGGAGGGACTAGGTCAATGCCTGGAACATAATGGATTCTCAAATATTTGTTGAACAAATGAGAATAAACCCATTAACAATCTGTTGGTGGTGGTGACCTTTTATTTTGTGTATTGTATATCCTCTTTTACAGGGATTCCCAAGGGCTTCATAAATAATTTACTCTTTGGTTTTGATAAGATACAATAAGCTTATCTGTATTAGCTTTTCTAGAAAGTCTGTGGAGGTAATTACTGCTTTAAAAAGGAACATGTGTTCTTAAACAAGCAAATATGAGTGGTGAAGAATGTATATTATCGACAGGGATTTGAATTGTAGATTCAAGTGAAATGAAATATTTGTTTTGAGTGTAGGAATAATTTGATGGAGTTTGGTTTTTGTAGTTTTAGAAAATGGATAGACTTGGCCATTATTTAAAAGGCTTTTTGAATAAATTTTGGTTTATTTTGAGCAGTAAGATCCTTTAAAAGGAAAACCCAAACTAAAAAAGCTGATGTAAAAAGTTAGTGCGGGCTTCCCTGGTGGCGCAGTGGTTGAGAATCTGCCTGCCAATGCAGGGGACACGGGTTCGAGCCCTGGTCTGGGAAGATCCCACATGCCACGGAGCAACTGGGCCCGTGAGCCACAATTACTGAGCCTGCGCGTCTGGAGCCTGTGCTCCGCAACAAGAGAGGCCACGATGGTGAGAGGCCCGCGCACCGCGATGAAGAGTGGTCCCCACTTGCCGCAACTAGAGAAAGCCCTCGCACAGAAACGAAGACTCAACACAGTCATAAAAAAAAAAAGTTAGTGCTAAAGGTTTTGACAATGTAGATCAGCTACTCCAAAGGTGTAATTTAAGATTGCACTTCTAAGTGCTTTTTCTCCCTTTTCGTTTGACATCAGGCTACTATTTACTGGTCCCTCTTTAGTTTGGTTGAGGCCTGGGGTGTCCTTTAAACGCTAGTCTTATTAAAAAGTGTAGAGGTCCGTATTATTAAATGGATCTATGTTAGAGATTAGAGAGACGCGCAAATAAGTTTACTTCCATTTTTACACACTGTCCACAAAATATACATGGGATCAAGTACTCAAAAAGCAGACACTTGAAAATGTAAATATTTATCTTGTTAATAGAAACCTACGTCTGCTTTGTATAAAGTTATAAAAGCTAAAAAAAATTTGTTGAATGCTTGCCTTTTCTATAACCTCCTGGTTACAACCAACCTTTTTTTCCCCTACTAGTAGTAGTATTTTTTAGCCCATGCTTAACTGACATGTTAAAATCATATTTGTACTTTGCTTCTATATTAAGCATTAATTACTCATTAATTACTAAATTTATGGGCATATGTTAATAAACCTTAATCAATTCTGGAAGTAAAAAATGAAATATCAGTTTTCCTTTTCCTCATTCTCACTCCTTAGTGGTAAAATGCCTTTTAATCTTCAGTGTTTAAATTCTTCCTTTGGTTACTTACATCACTTTAAATAGAGTAATAGATCTATTTTATTATTTAAGAAACTAATGGCTGTCATCCCAGAAAGAGGAAATCAGATAGCTCTCTATGCTACCTTTCTTTCTGCCAGTTTCTATTACTATTTTAAAGTTTTTCTGTTATTATTAAAATTTTATAAAATTGATTTAAACCTCTCTTTCTCGACCTGTCAGTTTTAGACAGTTTCTCTTGTCTTCCCAAGATATAAAATGAGGGCTTTAGTACCCTTTCTTTTTACCTCACAGAGAATGACTTTTACATTGTATATAAGAATATACACTTAGATATCTTTCTTTAACTGCAGTTGAGTTCCATGATTTTGTCTTGAGGTTCTGTTGAAAATTAAAAACAGAAAAAGCTATACTGGAAAAACCACATAGTGTATTAGGACCTATAGAGAGGGAGATGTAATACTATGTCACTGAGCTCCTTCCACTCATAGAAGAAATGTTAACACAAAGATTGGAGGTGTAGTGCAATGTCATGATGATTTTTAAAAATGATTTAATTGTATGATGTGCATTCAGTTTTCACTAGGAAAAAAATTTTTTGAAATCTCAGATGCAGAGTAATTGTAATTTTTATTTTAATAAAAAATATTTGTAACCTCTAATGCCCAACTCAAGAACCTGAACTCCCTCTGCCATTATCACCTTTTCTCCCAAGTGGGAGGACGAATGCAGATTTGGTGTTTCTGGTGAGACACTGGACCGATGGCCTCAGTTCAGTGGCTGTGAATTGGGGTCCTGGCAAGAGGTTTCTCATCCTTTCATTGCCAGGGTGGGGGACCAAAGTGAGCAGTACGGAGTTGTGCTGCTCCTGTCTAGCCCTTCCTAGGCAGGTGGCTTAGTGTCTTCCGGGGCATTTCTTTGGCCTCAGCCTGGGGGTGACTGTTCATCTGTGTTTGAGTGTCTGAGTCTCAGTGTGTTGACCGTGTGGTAGACACTTCCTGGAGCTGTTGGGACAGGCTGACCACGCAGCAGGTAGTTGTCTGGTGATCAAGCCCACTTCTGCCCGTCCTTCTCCAGTTTTCCTTTTCCACTCAGAATGGCACCTGCCACTTTTGCTGTGGTTCTTGGTGTCAGCTTTCAGCTCTGGGTCTTTCTGATACTCTTTGGATTATTGGTATGATCCTGTTGGCCTTTTATCTTGAAGAAGTCTGTCAGAACCTTTGGCTCACTGGTATTTCTCCATCCCATGCTTTAATGAATTGATTTTATTTTTGTGACTCTTGACTGCTGTGTTGGCGGATATTATGGAGGATATGAACCGGTATGCTTAGTCTATCTAGTGCTGTAGATTTTCTTTTTAAAAGCACCTTCCACCCTCAATTTAGGAAACTGAGCTTCTGGGTGTGGCGTCGGTTCCTTCTCTTGCTGGTAGTCTTAACGGATTTTTCAAGCATTACTCCAATTCTGGCTGTCCTTGGTTCTCTATTTACTAGTGAGTTCTGTTAGTAAATATTAAGAACTAGGTGGCATTCGTGGTCTCAGTAAAACTTTCCTTCTACTACCCACCTGTAGTATAGCACTTAAAGTTGCCCTTGTGAGAAATAGCTCTCTTGAGAGTCAGTACCTGTACTTCAGTTTCTGCCTTTGTGACTTTTGGTTTGGGCTCTGTTTGGGAGCACTGTTTTCTCTGTCCACATTTTGCCCATTACCTCCACGTGGCCTCTCCTTGTTACCTAGGTTTCAGCTGCTTGGGAGGATGTCTGCTTATCTCAGGTGCTTCGAACATAACCATCTTGAAAGTGAATTTTTCATACTGTTCGTTTTTAAAGTCAAACTGAATATAACCACTAAATGTGTTAAATCTGTCCACCTGTTTTCATATGACATGGAAATTGATAAGAAAATACCTAATGTAGTTTGTATAGGTGAAGATGGTTAAGAAAGATGAAACTTAGTATATTTTATTGTCTTGATAAGCACAATACAAAGAAAGTTTTTAACCCCAAAGTTAATTTGCAAGAATCTTTTTTTGTTGTTGTTGTTTGTTTTGGCAATGTGCATTGATTATGATAACATTTAGCTAAATAAAGGCTTGATCAGTCAGCTTTTTATATTTCCATGATACCTGATGAGGGAGTAAAAGTATATTTAATATACAGCAGTGAGTATTTGTAATGTTTTGGGTGCCTTTTTTGGTTTGGGAGGGGAAGGAGGATGAAGATGGGGCCATTTCCCAAATGTGAATTAGTTGATCCACAAGAGTAGAGAATAGTCCAAGATTTAAAAATTTATGTCTATAATCCAGATTTAAATAACAGTTTACCTTCTATTTTTATAAGCAGACTCATGAGAAGGAGGGGAAAAAAGCATCAGGATTGCTCTTAAGTTGGAGAGAATCTACTGGACTTAATCTTTTCTAAAGGATGTCCAGCTAAACAATATGGTGGCAGCCTCACTTTATAGAATGAGGCATTACAAACTTGACCAAAGTAGTTGCTCAAAAATTTTTGAATATTTTTCCAGATTAGATGGCTTCAAATTAAAAAAGGAAAATACTTGCCATTTTTCAAAACTATAAAGCTACATTGTATTTCTCCCTAAAATGCAAAATTGTTGGTATGGTGTGATTTGTCATTTGAGATAATCTTGGATGATTTGTTACGTGGTATAATAATGGTCTCTTACACATTGAGAGGATAGAGGCTGTTTATATGTCTTGAGCATCATTAATTGCAGATGAGAAGTTACTAGTTATATATTCTAAATATGTTTCTTCTTAGAATATAGGGGAGAAAACATAACTGGAATACTATATTTTTAAAAAGTTAATGATTAATTGTATACTTAGAAAACTTACCATTTTCTTTACTAGGAATTCTAAAATACATATTTTATGTAATGAAGATTCTAATTTAGTGAGTTAACTATTTTTAAACATTTTAAATGTTTTATTTCTGATTCTAAAAGTAGTAGTCATTGACGTTTTCCTAAACTCCACAATTTAAGTAACTTTTAAAAGAACTGCTGATAACTAAACAACATTTAAATTCAGGATGTTTTATCCTAGAGCATCTGTCACCAGGCAGATGATATTTCCTTGTGTCTCTAGGCCCCAAAGGAAAATAAGAATCCAAGGTTTTAATTTTTTTTTTCTTCTTCAAGGATGGGAAAATTTTGTCCTATGAAAAATGTTTAAGAGGTGGGCCAGGAAACAGCCTTTGTTTATATGGAAAATGCTTTTTTTGTTTTTGTTTTTTTTTTAACTGCTGTAGATTGGAAGACAGGCTGGATTTAAGATCACTTAATGTGATGGAAGTAAGAAAAACTTGAACCTGGGAGAAATGACCAAGATATTAAAGATTCATGGGCAAGAGCAAGAGTATGAATGAAATTGGCTTAAAAATCTTTTTTGCCCTTGTCTTTAGGAATTAAAGGAGGTTTGTAAAGGGTTCCAAGTATTTAAAAAACACACCAAATGATATCTAAAGTTTGAAGTGAAATGAGATTGCGTCTTTCAGGGAATGGATTAAATGCTTTGGGTTAGTGATTTTCAACCCTTTCTTAAGTAAGCCTTGGTTAATAGATGCTTTTGTCATATGATGGCATGGAGAATGATTCTGAGCTAATCTTTTTTGAACATTTATATTTAAATATATTTTCATATGAACAGCAAACCATGAGACTTACTGGTACCTGACGGATATATTGATTATTTATAGATACTGTTAGAAGATTATTTGGGAGGGCTTTGATTTTCATCTGTAGGATCTTATGCACTATTTTTCTAAAAGTATAGTTTGTTTATGGAACAAGGGTTTAGTGTTAGACAGTCTTTCAGGTTTCTTCCAGCTTTAAAGTTCCTCCCTCTAACAAGCTGACTCTGGTTTGTGGTTTTATTGGACTTTTAAAATGATTTTCATCCAGAACTGCTAAGTAGAGAGAACATGAGAAGAAATTAGGAGACAAGTATGGGTGATGGATGCTTGGAGATGGTGGAAAAGTGGCTTCAGTTTTCTTAAGGGGGAAGATAGTTTGCAGTGGTAGAGATAGGAGCAACATGCTGTTTTCTTTGAATCTGGTGCTTGAAATCTGCTCTTTGTCATAATTCAATGTATTTTACAAATGCTAGCAGTCTTTCTGGAGACATTTACAGACATTCTGTGGGAAAATATATTTGAAAATCACTGACTTCTTGGTGTGGGATGAATCTGTACTCCTGTTTAGAAGGAGATAATTGCTAGGATAGGTGGGACAAGTTGATCTATTTTAAAATAAAACTGTATCTTTTATAAAGATAGAGTTATAAGGCACAAATGGGAACTGTGTCTCCTTGACATGTTTCAAAGCATTTCTCTGAATATGTGAGATTAAAGAAATTTTCTCAACCACTAAGAATTGTCAGGACACTGATGCTCTTTAAGGCCATATTTGTAGCTGTTAGTATGTACTGACAGAGTAGAAGTTTTTTTTTTAATGTTTTATTCATTATTAGAAATTTTACATATGATTATAATGTGTTTATATTTTGCTCATATCTTGATCTTGGTTCCAAGATATGAGTATTATTTTCTTGGTCCCGATTTGTGTATTCTGAGCCCTATAGGTTAACAATTAATGTGGGTTTTATTATTTTAAAATTATTTTGAAACTGTATATTAACACATATCATAACCAAAACCAAAATGTTTTTTCTCTTCAGTCTGATAAAGCTTGTTTCAGACTTCCACTGAGCCGTGTGTTCTGTTATGCCCACCTTTTGTTCAGGCTTTCCATAATAGAATAAAAATGCTTTATAGGATTTCTCTAAAATGAGAATCTATTTGAATGTATAGAAAGACATTAACATAATGCCTGCCTTTGAGTAGGTGGGGGAAAAAGTTAAAATGTTGATGGCAGCTTCTGATAGAAAAACTCATAGCTATATAGTAAAAAGTTAAAATTATAACACATACACTACATTAACTGTATTCTGTGTGTATTGCCATTGGATTTCATTTGGAGTGAAAAATAGAATATGATTCTAATCCTTTACAGTTGCTGTTAATTTTGCTCTAAACCTGAAAGTGTTAACAGCAACTTGAAAATGTGACAAAGCTCAATTTCATTTCTTGTTTATTGCTTGTTTTCCTATTGGACAATTGGAAGTAGCTCTGCCCTGGCAACTAAAATAGGCTATTTGCATAACCTAGTTTGATTGGCTAGCATTCCGACTAACAGTTCCAATCATATGGCGTCGGTTTAGTGGTAGGCTATGCTAATTAGCCGCTGTTGCTGGGGTTCAGGATGGTTTCTATGTGCTGTTCTGCTGCGTTGTGTTGCCTGGTGAGAGACATTGATAAATGAGCGTTTAATGATCTGCAGCAGTTCCCACTCGCTGCGGGCAGGCGGATTTTAGAACAGAAGTGGAAATAAGGATTTAATTGCTTTGTTAAATACCTGTAACCAAAATATGTGTATTAAATTATAGAAGTTAAATTGTATAAAATCTTTATCTAATTAAATACTTTATAGCAGAAAGGGAATAGCATTGCCAAAATATAACCCAGGGAGCAGCGCTGTGCACAGGTTTTCTAAAACTGTTCAGTAAAATTGATCTGTTTCTTTTCAGATTAGAAATAGTACCATTGCAAAAAGTAGCATATTTGATATTTCTCATGATTTTGACCTTTTGTAAAGGTACATGTTTGTTTTTAATAAATTGGTGCAAGCTTTGGGGCAGAATTTATCTTGTACTGCTCATGTAATCTTAGCAAATAGGAGCATAACTGGAACCCCCCTGTTCATGTTCTTCTGTTCACTTGGAAGATCAGGTTGTTACTCACCGCCTCTTGTTATTATTATCTTTCTGATTTAAGTCAGATGTTTTAACTATTGCTTGTATTATACTATCTTAGGTTTACATTAGGTTTTTATTGAGTAGTTAGGTGAGAGATTCTGTAGGAAATTAAAAACTCAGTGTTTTGTTCAAAGAACTTAAGAGGTGAAGAGTAAACACATGCAAAGTTAGATGAAAATATAAGACAGTCATACAGAAAGTGCCATGAGTATTTATCTGGGAGAGTACAGGTAAAAAGAAATCACCAAGCTTTTTGAGGATAGGGACATGGGAAACGGGTTGAGTGGTCTGGGAAAGGCTTTTGAGAAAGCCCACAGAACTTTGTTAAGGTTTTAAGTATGACTTAATTCAAATAGCCGGAGAATAATAGGAAGGAAGAACATTTTAGTGTGAAGAATAGATAACAATTGAACAAAAGTAACATTCTGATATTATTGTTATCCAGTATAGGTGGTCACAGTGATTAAGGCTTCTCTTAGATGTTTCAGTGCCTGAATTTCTAAGCCAGCTGGTGTCATTCCCTTAAAATAAGAACTGCTGTTTTACTGTTCTAGCTCTAATTTTCTTTGGCTTTTCTTCACTTGGTTTTGTGGCGACCAATGCTCTTCACCTTTTGTGTCTGTTGCTTAAAGCATAGGGCTTTTAAACTTTCTTTCCTCCCTTGTTCTTGGCCCTAAAGCATTGAAACACAAGATGGCACCAAAAATAATCCATTTGAGTTTTAGATGTCTATATCAAATTTTCTAAGAAGTTTACCCCTTTAATTGTTATATCTTTTATTTAAGGACCTGGTTAAATTAGACAGGCTAATTGGACAATCTTACAGCCTTGCAAAGAATGTAAACAAAAATTAAACCTTAATATCTGATTATTATTTTTCCTAGGCATATTTACTGAAGATGTATTCTAAAACAAGTGTACACAGTGCTCTATGTCGATTATATCTCAATAAAGCTGGAAGAAAAATAAATAAAATAAAACAAATGAATAGAAATTCTTTATTCGTCCCCATAGTCAGAGAGACATAGGCTCCTGCTCTCAGGGAGTTTATAATTTAATGGAGGTGGATGAAGTATGTCTTTATATAACTGTATGGTATAGTTATGCAAAGTGGTGAAATATCCATGCTACAAGAGAGGTGGAAATTCAGAAGAGGGGGTGATCCTTTTTCGATTGGGACTAGGAAAAGATTCTTGGTGGAAGTGGTGTTTCACATGGTCTTAGGAATGCTTATTTGTGCTCTGTATGTCATCTTTGGTGAAGTGTTCAAATCCTTGTCCAACCTTTTTTTTTTTCTTCTTCTCCTTATTATTGAGTTTTGAGAATTCTTACCTATTTTGGATTCAAGTCCTTTAGCAGATACATGATTTGCAAATAATTTATCCTAGTCCATGGCTTACTCTTTCATTCTCTTAAACTCTTTCATTCTCTTAAACTTGTCTTGAAGAGCAGATGTTTTTAATTTTTATGAAGTCTGTTTCATTGATTTGGTCTTCTATGGATCATGCTTTTGGAAAACTTTTGCCTGATTGTCCCAAGGTCTAAAAGGTTTCCTATGTTTTTTTCTCCCCCTCCAGATTTTATAGTTTTGGGTTTTACATTTAAGTCTGTGATCCATTTGAAGTTAATATTTGTAAATGGTGCTGCAAGGTGTAGCTAAAAAATCACTTTTTCTGCAAGTGGGCCGTTTGAAGAAAGGACTACCCTTTCTCCAGTGAATTACTTTTGTATCTTTGTTGAAAATCAGTCTTCCATATGTGTGTGGGTCTGTTTATGGACTTTCTGTTCCATTAATCTGTTTGTCTGTCTTGACACCAATACCATATTGCCTTTATTACTGTAGCTGTATAATAAGTATTGACATCTGCTAGTAGTAGTGTTAGTCCTACAACTTTCTCTTTTTCAGAATTGTCATGATTACTCCAGGTCCTTTGAGTTTCCATGTGAATCGGCACATCATTTTGTCAGTTTCTACAAACAAGCCTACTGGGATGTGGGTTGGGATTGTGTTGAATCTGTAGATAATTTTGGAGGAAGGATTGACATCTTAAACAATATTGATTCTTCAGATTCATGCTCACTGTATATCAAGAAAACAGAAGCCATTGATTTCAGAACTTATTTTTAAAAAATATTTTATATTTAGTTCAAATTATATTTTCTATTTCCATTTATATATTTAATTCACACAACAGAGGTACTACTGGACATTATTTGCTATATTAGAAACAGTACTGTGTTTTTGTCCATTCCATTATCAAATGTCTTCTTTTTTAATAGAGGTGTTTAGTGCTATAATTTTCTACCTAAGTATTGCTTTAGCTGTATCCCCCAAGTTTTGGTATAATGTATTTCATTTTCTTTCAGTTCAAAAAAAATACTTTAAATTTGCTCTTTGATGTCTTCTTTGAGCCACAGGTGTTTAGAAGTATGTCATTTAGCTTCTAAGTATTTGGGGATTTTCCATACATCTATTACTGCTTTCAGATTTCATTGCCGTCAGAAAACATATTTTGTGTGACTTGATTCCCTTTAATTTGTTGAGATTTGTTTTATGACCCATAATATGGTCTGTCTTGGTAAATGTGCTGTGTTGCTAGAAAAGAATGTGTGTTCAGCTGTTCTTTGGTGGAGTATTGTCTAAGTGTTGGTTAGGTCAAGTTTGTGGATAGTGTTGTTGCTATATCCTTACTGACTTTCTGTCTACTTGTACTATCAGTTATTGAGAGAAGGATATGAAATTTTCTAATATAATTGTGCCTATTCTTGCAATTCTATCTTTTTTTGCTCCGTGTATTTTAAAACTCTTTTAATAGGTGCATACATATTCAGAATGAATATATCCTCTTGATGATTTGGCATCTTTATCATTATAAAATGACCTTCATTCCTAGTCATATATTATATTCCTTGGGTTACAGAATACTTTGTTTCATATTATATAACTGTTCTGTCTTAATTTTGATTAGTGTTAGTATGCTGTATCTTTTTTCAACCATTTACTTTTAATGTGTTAATGTCTCTTTTGAAATGTTTTTTTTTTTTTTAAATTAATTAATTATTTATTTATTTTTGGCTGTGTTGGGTCTTCGTTTCTGTGCGAGGGCTTTCTCTAGTTGCGGCAAGCGGGGGCCACTCTTCATCGCAGTGCGCGGGCCTCTCGCTGTCGCAGCCTCTCTTGTTGCGGAGCACAGGCTCCAGACGCACAGGCTCAGTAGTTGTGGCTCACGGGCCTAGTTGCTCCGCGGCATGTGGGATCTTCCCAGACCAGGGCTCAAACCTGTGTCCCCTGCATTGGCAGGCAGATTCTCAACCACTGCGCCACCAGGGAAGCCCTTGAAATGTGTTTTTATAGGTAGCATATAGTTGAGTCTTGCTCCCCCCCGGCCCCCCACAAGTCTGCAAATCTCTGCCTCTTGATTATTGATATGTTTCAGTTTAAATCAGGCTGCTATTTATTCTCTATTTGTCCCCTCTGTTCTTTGTTCCCCCTTTTCTCTTTTTTTTCTGTCTTCTTTGGATTAAATGAATATATTTTATTATTTGATTTTTTTTCTCCTTTGTTGGCTTATTCATTTTAACCCTTTGTTTTTTAATTCAGTGATTGTTTTTAACCTGATAACAGTCTACTTTCAAATACTAGTACTTACATCACATCACATTTGGCATATTGACCGTACCATAGAATACTTTCATTTATCTTTTACTGGTCTTTTTACTGCTTTTTCACAGATTCTGTTTGTATGTATGTTAAAACCCCACACTACATTATTATTTTTGTTTAAACAGTTAATAATCTTTTAATGAGACTTAACTAATTAGAAAAATTCTTATACATTTGCCCATGTGATTACCTTTTCTGATGCTTTTCATTTCTTTGTCTAGGTCCTGTTTCCATCTGGTCGCATTTTCCTCCATCCTCAGTACTTCCTTTAATATTTTTTGTAGTGCAGGTCTACTAGTGACACATTTTCTCACCTTTTGTATATCTGAAAATGTTTGCATTTTATTTCATTTTTGACAGATATTTTCATTGGGTATAGAAATTCTAGGTGATACCTTTTTCTTGCAGCAGTTTTAAGATGTTACTCCACTGTCTACTCACTTGCATTGTTTCTTCTAAGAAATCTTCTTTAATCCTTATCCTTGTTCCTTTATGTATAATATGTCCTTTTTCTTTCCTGGCTGCTTTTAAGATTTTCTTTCTATCATTAGTTTTGAGCAGGTTGGTGTGGTTTTCTTTATGTTTCTTGCGCTTGGGGCTTGTTGAACTTCTGGATCTGTCAGTTTGTGGTTTTTTATCAAATTTGGAAAATTTACAAAATTGTTTCTGTTCATTCTCTCCTCTCTAGTCTAGTTACATGTATATTATGATATTTGAGGTTGTCCCAGAACTCAGTGAATGTCTGTTAATTTTATATTTTATTTTCTCTCTTTTTAAAAATCTGTTTTATATATTTTTTTGTTTTGACAGCCAGTTTCAGGTGTTGAATAGTCAGTTGGAATTCTGAAATACTTTTTATTGCTATGTCTTCACGTTCACTCATCTTTTTTTCTGCTATGTCTAATGTGTGTTTTTTAAAAATTTATTTATATTTATTTTTGGTTGTGTTGGGTCTTCGTTGCTGCACGGGGGCTTTCTCTAGTTGCGGTGAACGGGGGCGACTCTTCATTGCGGTGTGCGGGCTTCTCATTGCAGTGGCTTCTCTTGTTGCGGAGCGCGGGCTTCGGTAGTTGTGGCGTACAGGCTCAGTAGTTATGGCTTGCGGGCTCCAGGCACAGGCTCAGTAGTTGTGGCGCACGGGCTTAGTTGCTCTGCGGGACGTGTGATCTTCCCGGACCAGGGCTCGAACCCGTGTCTCCTGCATTGGCAGGTGGATTCTTAACCACTGTGCCACCAGGGAAGTCCCTCTAATGTGTTTTTTAAAAAAAATTTATTTATTTATTTATTTAATTAATTTATTTTATTTTTGGCTGTGTTGGGTCTTCGTTTCTGTGCGAGGGCTTTCTCCAGTTGCGGCGAGCGGGGGCCACTCTTCATCGCGGTGCGCGGGCCTCTCCCGTTGCGGAGCACAGGCTCCAGACGCGCAGGCTCAGTAGTTGTGGCTCATGGGCTTAGTTGCTCCGCGGCATGTGGGATCTTCCCAGACCAGGGCTCGAACCCGTTTCCCCTGCACTGGCAGGCAGATTCTCAACCACTGCGCCACCAGGGAAGCCCCCTCTAATGTGTTTTTAATCTTGCACAGTGTAGTTTTATTTATACAAGTTCAATTTGCATCTTTTAAAAAATATTTTTCACAACCCTCCTTAACTATTTGAATATGTGGAATGTAGTTAGAATAATACCTCCTTTAATGTCCTTACCTGCTAACTTTAACAGCTGTGTCAATTCTGGATTAATTTCCGTTGATTGGTTTTTTTTGTTTTTCTCATTATAGGTTATGATTTCCTGCTTCTTTGCATGCTTGGTAATTTTGGTTGTGTGCCAGACATCTGTGAATTTTTACTTTGTTGAGTGCTGGGTAGTTTTACATACCTATACATTTCTGTGATCTTTTTTCTGGGACAGTTAGATTTCTTAGAAATAATTTGATCTTTTGAGTTGTACTTAAGGTTTTGTATGTGAGACCAGCACAGTGTTTAGTCTGATTGTTCCTCACTACTGAGAAGATAGTACCCTGTGTAATTTATTTAATGCTCTGTGAATCTTGATGTTTCCCAGTCTGATTGGTGTGTATGTTGCCTAGCTTCTGGTGGTTTGCTGGCAGTCTTTGGCATGCCTTGACCTCTGCTGCATCACCCTGATCTCTGTCTTCATCTTCACATGGTGTTCTCTCTGTGTGCCTGTCTCTGTGTCCAAATTTTCTCCTCTTATAAGGACATCAGCCATACTGGATTAGGGCCCAACCTAATGACCTTACTAACTACATCTGCAGTGACCCTATTTTCAAATAAGGTCAGTTCCAAGTAAAGTCATATTCTCTGGTGCTTGGGGTTAGACTTTAACATGAATTTTGAGGGGACACAGTTAAACCTGTAACTGACCACCTCCCCCAGTGGTGTTTCCTTGAACATACCCCCTTTTAAAAAATTTTTTTGTTATTTTTTAATTAAAAAAAAAATATATATATATATATATTTATTTATTTATTTGGCTGCACTGGGTCTTAGTTGTGACACGTGGGGTCTTTCTTGTGGCACGCGGGATCTTTTAGTTGCAATACGAGGGATCTTCCTGGCGGCATGTGGGATCTTTTAGTTGCAGCATGTGGGATCTTTTGTTGTGGCACTTGGCATCTAGTTCCCTGACCAGGGATCCATCCCGGGCCCCCTGCATTGGGAGCGCAGAGTCTTAGCCACTGGAACACCAGGGAAGTCCCTGAACGTACCGCTTTTATGCTCTTACGTTCTTATCTATGTTCTTCCCTCATTGGAATGTCTCCTTTTCCTTTCCTTTGCTTATCTTAATTAAAAACTACCTACTAATCAGAATTAATGTCTATTTACCTTTTATTATAAATATTTACATGGCTGTTTCTTGCACATACTTGCAACATTTTTGAAGAACTGGAGAGGACTCATTTTTGGAATTGTGCCCCAGTTCTTTCTTTCCTCCCCAGTACCGCCTGTAGTATCTTATAATTAGTGGGTACTTGAATTGAGTATATTAATGAGTGTGTCTGAGCAGACAAGTTGTAGGTATGAGGCATTTTACGAAAGATTAACAACTTTAGGAAGGATTGGAGTCTGGACTCATGGAAGCCATTTAGGAGGTGGTTATAGTAAGCCAGCCATACATTAGTTTATTAAACAAATACTTACGGAGCCTACTAGATACAGAACCCTTTACTAGGTGTTAGGAATTGATAGACCTGTGAAAATTACAGAATCTGCCACTATTCTCATGGAACTTACTGTCTATGAACAATTACGAGGTAAAAGAACAGAGAAGGTGGATATGAAGGAATTTCCTAAGGAACCCTAGACAGAACTTAAAGAATGATTAGTCACGAAGGTGGAGGATGAAGAAGAGTTAAAGAAGCATGATGTCAAGCCTGGATGAATGGGAGAGTATTGTTAGTGGAAATTTCAAGTCAGGCAAGGACATTCTTTTCTCGGGGGAAAAGATAAGTTAGTTTGCTTCTGGATAAATAAATAGAACCTCTAAGTAGAAATAGCAGATTGCAGAAAATTCAGAAATGAATAGTGAATTCATTGATGTTGGTCTTGCTTTATCATGAAAAGGAGAGAGAGCATGAGCAGTTAGTTGAAGGGAGGGGCTGACAGAGTCGCCAGCAGGGGTGATATTCTGAAAATGTTTGGAGGAAGAGTGAAAGGGCTGGAGAACTGGGAGGTGATACTGTGATGATCATTTCTACTTTACTAATGAGGGAGCTAGGGCACAGGAAGTTGAAAGGTGCTCAAGGACACAACTAGTAAGTGGTGGAGCTGGAATTCAAACTGGGTATCGCGGCTCAAGGGTCTGTGCTTCTAGGCACTACTCCATGCTGCCTCTAATATTTTTCTTTAAATGTACTCACTTATTTAACACGTTAAAGTTTTTCGTAAGGAAACTATATAATACTATTACAAAGTTAGAACATCAGCCTCACTTGTCACTTAATGAAGGTGGGAGTAAAAATAAATATAGGGAAACCAAAGCAATTCTGGGTTTTTTTTAAGATTTATTTATTATTTATTAAAAATTTTTTTTTTGGTTGCGTTGGGTCGTAGTTGCAGTGTGCGGGCTCTTCGTTGAGGCGTGCGGGATTTTTCGTTGTGGTGCACGGGCTCTTCATTGCGGTGCATGACCTTCTTTCTAGTTGTGGCGCGCAGGCTCCAGGGCACGTGGGCTCTGTAGTTGTGGCGCACGAGTTCTAGAGTGCGTGGGCTCTGTAGTTTGTGGCACGCGGGCTCTCTAGTTGAGGTGCGCAAGCTCAGTAGTTGTGGCGCGTGGGCTTAGTTGCCCCGCGGGATGTGGGATCTTAGTTCCCTGACCAGGGGTCAAACCCTCGTCCCCTGCATTGTAAGGCAGATTCTTTACCACTGGACCACCAGGGAATTCTCAGCAATTCTGTTAAATTTATACAACTTACAGAATGCATACCTGAAAATAATGGAACTATATATGATCAGTTAGTAGTTAAGGGATATTCTGCTGGGTGTCAGGTAGTTTAAGAAAACAGTGAGATAAGCAGCATACGTTTTTGAGCATTTATTGTGCCAAGCATTTCATCTTGGTGTTGAATATATACTAGTGGATAAGACAGAGAGTCCTTGCTGTCATGGAGCTTACGTTCTAATGGCTAGAGATACACAGTAAACATCTAAACAAGTAGATGGTTGGGGGAGGTACAGTTTTTACTAGAAAGGCCAGGGATGGTCTCTCCAAGGGAGTGCTTTACTTCAGTTTCATTTGACTTGTTTCAGATGAACATGTGTCTGTGGGATAGTCTAGTTTATAGTTCCAGCCACAGTCCTGCATAAGATCTTGCAAACGTATTCTTGTATGTAGAACAACTTAATATTTTTTCCCAGTTGGAGTAGAGGAATGATAGTTGTCCATGTGAAAGCCCAGGAAGCTCTGTGTAAAAGAGTGGTCATTCGTAATTACAGTGCGTCTCCTCATGGAGCCGGGGGAGGGAGGGAACTTAGCATCCTGCTCTTGTCAGTGTTAGCAGTCTAAACATCACTCATTTGGTGGTAAGGACTTACCTGCTTTGAAAACAGTGAGTAGACTTTGCTACCACAGACGTCTTCAGCGTTAAGAAAAGAATGTAGCACTGTGCAGGAAAATCCTTGCTAGTGCCCGTACACACCATCGATATTTCTTGATAGTTGATGTGGAAGAACATTTTATAACTGAAAGTTTGAAAAAGTTTTCCTGAGCACTAGGCCTCTCAATTCACTCATTTTGCATAAAATGGATTATATTGCACTTATTTTAACCATCTCCTAAGTATTGTAATATCTCTGAAAACATAAGCATAATAACTTTTTTTCTAAAACGTGTTGAACTAAGTGCATTACTATTAAATACTCACTGTAGCGGGTGCAACTCAGGAAACAAAGCTGACAGGTTGCATTTTTCAAAAATTTGAAATGAAAATAGCCTATTCAGGTCCATGGGGGACTTTTAAAAAACATTTTAATTGACATTAGTTTTCTTTTCAGTAAAGTAGTTAATAGGAAAATTGGTACTATTTTTCTAGCTATTAAAATATTAGTATCCTGGAGTTTGAGAATTCACAGCATGAAGGCAGCTTTCAAATCCTTCATCTTTGAATTTGGGCGGTGTTTTAGAGTTTACAAAGTCTGTGTTCATATGTGTTAGCTCACATGACCCTCTCATAGGTGTTGGCGTGACTTATCATCCCCACTTTAAGGAAGGGCAGCCGAGCCTTGAAGGCGGCCAGGGTCACACTGAGAGAGAGTAGAGCTTGAGGCTAGAATCCGCTTACTCTTTTTAGTGCAGTGTTTGCTCAGTGCCTGTCGTATGCCACAGGCACTGTAGACGTCACAACTAGGAAGGCCCGGCTGGCTCTCCTCCTTCTCGCTGTTGAAGCACCGTGCCCAGGATGGGCAGAGTGAGTTGTCCCTCAGTAACCCCTTGATAACTCTGCTGCATGGAGTTCTTGATACAAGTCACTGCTCCTCTGGTTGATACTAGTCTTATGACTGTCCCTCTTTGTTAGCACTTGTCCTCCTTGTCGGTGACAGTGACAGCTTGGGAGGGGACCAGAGGGCACTTACCATTTCTCTACTCTCCTAGTAGGAGAAACTGGTTCTTTTGTATCCCCTTCCTTCCTGTTAATCTGTGTTTGAGTCTCATGAGGTGAGTTAGTCGAGCCAGGCAGTGATGTTTTTTGAGTGCCATCATGTGCCCGTTCACTGAAGATATGTCAGTGACTGAAGCAGCAGCAGTTCCATCCTTCAGGGCCTTGTGTTATAGTTGGGGTAAAACAGATAATAACACAAACACATGTACTATATAAAGAAATACATAAATACACAATATTTTATATTATACATGTAGATACGTAACATACAGATATATAAGTGTGTGTGTGTATAATTTTAGGGTGCCTCACGCTAACGTTGCTGCCTCTGAAGTCGCAAGACCCCAAATCCAGCCTATTGCCTCTTTCTTATAAATACACAGCCACACTCACGGGTTTATGTATTGTCTGTTGCTGCTTTTGTGCTGTGAGGGCAGAGTTGATTAATTGCAGCAGAGATTGTGTGCTTGATAAAGCCTAAAATATTCACACTCTGGCTTTAAGAAGAAGTTGGCTCACTGCTTGCTCAAGATCTTGCCAGCCATTGTGCTCGAAGGTACTGGTTCAGCTTCAGAGCTAGAAAATAAAGCTTGATTTGGGAAGCCAACAGAGATGATAGATGGTTGGAACTTTGGGGCGGAGAGGGTAGCTTCCATCCTCTAGGTGTGGGATCACTGTGGTAGCTCCAAAGGTGGAGGTGACTGAATAACTTGTTTTGAAGTAGGGAACCTATTATGCTTGCAGAAAAGCATTTATTGTTGGTGTTTTCTAGTAAGTGTGAATTGTATGTGGCGATTTAAAAAATGTGTATTAAAATGATGTAATAAGGACTTCCCTGGTGGCGCAGTGGTTGAGAATCCGCCTGCCAGTGAAGGGGACGTGGGTTCGAGCCCTGGTCCGGGAAGATCCCACGTGCTGCAGAGCAGCTAAGCCCGTGTGCTACAACCACTGAGCCTGCACTCTAGAGCCCGCGAGTCACAACTACTGAGCCCGCGTGCTGCAACTACTGAAGCCCGTGTGCCTAGAGCCCATGCTCCACGACAAGAGAAGCCACCGCAGTGAGAAGCCCACTCACTGCAACGAAGAGTAGCCCCCGGTTGCCGCAACTAGAGAAAGCCTGCACGCAGCAACGAAGACACAGTGCAGCCAAAAATCAATAAATAAATTAATGAATAAATAAAAATGACGTAATAAAAGTATATATAAATTAGATGATGGGAGTTGCTCCTGTTACCCTAGAGTCCCATTCTTCAGAAATATTCGTTATTAAGGGCTGTTTTTTTTTTTTTAAAGATCTATTTTGATGTGGACCATTTTTAAAGTCTTTACTGAATTTGTTACAGTACTGCTTCTGTTATATGTTTTGGTTTTTTGGCTGTGAGGGATGTGGGGTCTTACCTCCCGGACCAGGGATCAAACCCTCACCCCCTGCATTGGAAGGTGAAGCCTTAACCACTGGACTACCAGGGGAGTCCCTTAAGGGCTGTTAAGACATGGATTTTAACCACTGTCTAAATATTCCATTCTACCCAAGAGTTTTAAAAAAATTGATTTTCTGATTATCTTCTTTTACATTGTGACCCCTTAGTTGACTTGGCACCTCAAAATGCAAAGAATTTAGAAAGGATTTTAATAGAAGCCTCCCCATCAGTTGATGAGTTGACATTGTAGATTTTTAAAATTATGCTTTCATGCCAAATATTAAAGTACTTTGTACTATATCATCACTGTTCTAAATCTCACAAATTTTAATCAAAATTCTCGTTCTAGTAGAGGCGCCCCATAATCTGATCACCTGGGAAATCTTTGAAAAATATTGATGTCTGGTCCCCATTTCAGACCTAAATGACTCCAGATCTTTAGAGGTTGGGATGTCCCCCAAGTGAGCTATTGAGTAGGTAGCACTTTGTATAATACAACTTTGTTTTCATAATGAAAATTTATAGGAAAATGGTAAGGTTTTACATGCTTCTAGTATATATAGTTCATGGTTTATCCTGGAAAAAAAAATCTGTATACTGAGTTTCTTTGAATTCAAATATTGAACAAAGGAGGGAAATACATATAAGACAGGGATTATTTCATTTGATTTGAAGATTCACATTAATTCACTCCCTCCCACCCTCTGCTTTTGTACTTATTCACCAAGGAAAAGCCTACCTTCTCAAAACCAAAAACACATTTCTTAACCTTTGGGTGGTAGCTTTGTATTAGCCCAGATCCTTACTAATGGGAGGTGGCATACATCTGATCACTGTTTTCAAACTGGGAAATAACATTTCTTTTAAGTATTTACTAACCTTTCTGGGTAGGTATTACTTCCTGTATTCATTATGGTAGGCTAACTGGTATAACAAAGATACCCAACATTTCAGTGATTTTATTTTATTTTTTTAATAATTTTTTAAAAACTTATTTATTTTTATTTATTTCAGGCTGTGTTGGGTCTTCGTTGCTGCACAGGGGCTTTCTCTAGTTGTGGCGAGCGGGGGCTACTCTTTGTTGCGGTGCGCGGGCTTCTCATTGCGGTGGCTTCTCTTGTTGCGGAGCACGGGCTCTAGGCGCATGGGCTTCAGTAGTTGTGGCACGCGGACTCAGTAGCTGTGGCTCTTGGGCTCTAGAGTGCAGGCTCAGTAGTTGTGGTGCGCGGGCTTAGTTGCTCCGCGGCATGTGGGATCTTCCCGGACCAGGGCTCGAACCCGTGTCCCCTGCGTTGGCAGGCGGATTCTTAACCACTCAGCCACCAGGGAAGCCCTCAGTGATTTTAGATTAGATGTTTATTTCTTGTTCATGTAGTAGCCCAATGACTGTTGAATCAGGGGATAACTGTTCTGCTCTGTACAGTTATTCAGGGACCAAACTGTGGACATTTTCCTATCTTACATGTGGTGTCTAAAGGTCACCCTGGGCTTTGGCATTCAGTCGTTGGATTGGGAAAGAGCACGGAGGTTTACGTGGGAGATTTTTATGGGTCAGACCTGGTAGTACCACACATCACTTCTGTTGACATTCCATTGGTCAGAGGTTAGTCACAGGGCCATGCTTGCTGCAAGAGAAGCTGGGAAATGACTAGTTGCCTCAGTAAGGAAAAAAAAAAAAAGGGCCTTTAGTTACCGATTAGCAGTCTTGTCCACGTGGCCGATGCAGCCACCATAAATATGACCAGCAAGACCTTGATTTAGTCTATGTAATTTTTTCTTTCATTGTTCCTTCCCCCCATGATTCTTCTAAATTACTTCCCCCACGTGCCCCCCCCCCCAATTCTGGGTGATTGTCCTTCATTGTTCCTTTATGTGTGACAGGGTTCTTGGATGCAGAAAAACTCATCCTTTCCTAATTTGGGAAGAAAATGAATTTAATGGAAGGCTATAAGTTAGCTCACAGAATTGATTGGGAAGCTGGAGACTGTGCTGGAAACATAAGTAGGAGCCAAAGTGGCCGGCAGCAGAGGACGCAGCCAGGTCAGGCCACAGGCCTGGTCTGGTTAGGATGCCACTCCTGGCACTTCACGGTCAGTCGCCACGTGAGCTTTGTCTGTCCCGTCCCCACAGTGAGTGTGCTCTCACCGTCTGTGCACCTTCAGAAGTGACTCCTCAAGATGCTCGCTCTGACTGTTCAAACTTGGGTTGCTAGCGAAGCCCTGGTTACCAAGGAGTGAGGAAGAGCAGGGTTTTGCTACTGTTCAGCTTTTATAGTAGGAGGCATGGCTTCTTTTGTCTTCTGTGATTCCCACAAACTGTGATGGGTGTCCAGAGACCAAGTGACCAAACAGTGACAAACCCCTACTTTAGCACCTTTTCATCAGGAGAAAATGTCCCATATTTTGGTGTAAGATAGGAGACTGTTCCAGTCTTGATTTTGCCACTGACCTTTTTGGACAAGTTGTTAAAACTCTCTGGGTTGCAGGTGCCCCCTCTATAAACTGAGGTTGAGAACTTGATGCCTGATAATATTTGTTCATCCACTCACTCACTGGATAAAATATTTATTGAGTGCCTTTATGTGCTGGCTTAAAAGAGGTGAGTGAGAGAGACATCCTGGCCTTCTCGTAGTTCAGTGGATGAGCACAGAAATCATTCTAATGCAGTTAGGGTGGGATGGCAGCTCATGAGGAGTCCCTTATCCAGATTAGAGGGTTGTGGGCAGGGGATTCCTGGATCTCTCTTCGCTTCATTCACTCATTCATTTATTAAAGTGTCTACTTTAAGCCTTTGCATTGTTGTATTTATGAGGATACGTGAACAAATAAGACCAGTCCTCCCTCTAGGGTGCTAACTGTGAGGGCATGCTGATTACTCCCGCACCGAACACGCTTGCTGTGCTAACAGCAGAATAGTCGGAAAAGAAATGGAGCAGGGAGCAGCTCGCTGTAAGATTCTGGGAAGGTTTCTAAGAGAAGATGACATTACATCTGGGTTTTGAAGTTTGAGTTCAAGATTTCTGGGAGCAGAAAAAAGGAGAAAAGGGAGTATTCTAGATAGAGGGAAAACTTCTGCTCAGACACTGTCAGTGCACCTGACAGAAAGGATGTGTGATGGGGGGACAGGATGGAGGGAATGGTGGGCAATGAGATGAGAGCTGTAAACACTTAAACCTGGAAGCTCTGAATGTCTCAAGGTGTTGGGATCTTGAAACTTTTTTAAGGAAGCAAACTTTGACAGCCGTGGGGAGAAGGCGCAGGTACTGTAGAATCCTCCCCAACACTTTCTTCTGAATTGAGATCTTGACGAAGAGTATAGAAATAAGCAGATGGATTTGTGAGACATTCCTGAGGCCAAATTCATAGAGTGTAGTTGGATTGTGTGAGTGTGTGTGTGTGTGTGTATATATGTGTGTGTGTGTGTGCGTGTGTGCGTGTGCACGCATGCGCGTGCACGGGGTGGGGAATGAGACAGTGAATAAGGCTCTGCGGTCTCTAGCTTGAGTGGATGGATGGGGGGGCGTGCAGTTTATAGAAGTGAGTTGCACTTGGCATTCCTCTCTGCTCCAGCCTGGGCAGACACAGCATGCCGTGCTCTCTAAACCGAGGTTCTAGTTAGCCTTGGAATCTGTAACAGTATGCGCTCCAGACGGCCACTGCCAGTCTGTTTGAGTTTGTACTAGAGGGGAAACCTGGCTGCCTTTTCTCTGTTGTGAGCGATGGGAAGTGAAGAGAAGACACAGCTCCCCTCCACACCCAGTTTCTTTTTTCCTTGTCTTATTTTCTTCAGAACACTAATCTGACATTTTTTCTGATATCATCAAGTTCACTTATTGTCTCAGGGATCCTGCCCTCCCCCCACCAGCAATAAAATACAAACTCCAGGAAGACAGAGACTTTGCCCTTCATCTTCACATTTTTGGCCTTAATGCTGAGAACTTTATCTAGAACAGCACTGTCCAATAGAATATAATGTAAGCCACCTATGTAATTTAAGTTTCTAGGAGTCACAGTTTAAAAAACAGAATCAACATTAATTTTGGTAATATATTTTATTTTACCCAATATATCTGAAAAATATTATTTTAAAGTTAAAAATTATTGAGCTTACATTCTGTTATTTTGTACGAAGTCCTTGAAATCTTGCATGTTTTACATTTGTTGTACATTTACAGCCCATCACAGTTCCAACCAGATGCATTTCAAGCACTGAGTAGCCCTACCTGTGATTAGTGGCTGCCATATTGGACAGCTTAGGTCTAGAGCATAGTAGGGGCTCAGTAAATATTTGTTGAATGAATGAATTAGAAGATAGATTGGTTGTTAAGGGGGCATGTAGAATCCAGGAAGGATTTTGTTTTAACAGTAAGGAAATAGAGCATATTTATATGTTTGACAGAACTGGAAGGGAGAGGTGGATGATAATAGAGGGGCAGTTTGATGGAGGAAGTTCTCTGGAGGAAGGCCCCTGAGGAGGTGGTTGGAAATGGGGTCTAGCAGCCCAGGTAGGAAGGATGAGAGATGTGCTGCTATCTTACCTCCTTTGAAGAGGTATGTTCTTCAATGATATTTTCAGAAACCCAAATCCAGTTTGTTTAGCATAAATTTCTAATTGGAATTGTGTTATAACTATTTCTTCCCCTCATTTTAGATATTAGATAGTTGAGAGTTATTTTAAAAATCTTAAAAGTGGTTTCCCTAATGACTTAAAAAAATTGAATCATGTTATACGCCTGAAACTAATGTAATGCTGTATGTCAATTATACCTCAATTAAAATTTTTTTTAATTAAAAAAAGAAAGGAAAAGAAAAACATCTTTTTAGGTGGGAAGTGGGAAGAAGTGTTATTGACATGTATCAACATTCTTTCTTTGATGTCATTCGACTAGAAAAAGAAGTATTTTCTGTGTTAAAATTAACTTAAATCTAGTTTTTAGCATTGTGATTATATTTGGGATTAAAATTATCTGCATTGTACATGTCTGAATATAAAATAAGGTTATTTCCCCAAAATTATTCCTCAGTCCTTACATATTTGAGTTCTTAAACAGTCTTTTATATTGTCTTTTCTGTTATGGGGTATATTATTACTGTTCATTACTTTATTTGAATAATAGAGGTCTGTTTGAGGATGACATGTAAGCATGGGGGAACTGCTTTCAGTAGTAGTTTGGGATGCTTATGGAGATCGTTTGATGTAACGAATCTGTTCAGAGTGAGGCAGAGAAATTTAACAGATTTTTAAGGTCATGATCTCATGTTTTCAGGTGTTGATGTTGTAAATAAAACTTTTAAAGACCATTTTTTAAAGTATTGTAATAAGTAGAAATCGTGAATATACCCGTAGAATTAATGGAAAACGTCAACTCTTCTAATTTAAAAAGTTTTTAATCTTACTGTTACTTGGGATAATATATCCAGTTATAGTGTCATATGGTCATTCAAAAAATGTTGCCTTTAAAACAGTTTAGAAGTTAAGATTATGTGCTCTGGGAAACCTAGGTGACTTTAAAGGAAATCTAATGAGGACAAGAAACTGGTATTGAAGATTGGAAGTAGGCTTTTGACTATATTGTGATGGACACCTCCCATGTATATAGATAGATATGCACAGGCACACCTCAGAGATACTGTGGGTTCGATTCCAGACCACCACATTAATTAAAGTGAATCACATGAAGTTTTTGGTTTCTCAGTGCATATAAAAGTTATGTTTACACTATATCGTCGTCTGTTAAGTGTTCAATAATAGCATTATGTCTTTTAAAAAAGTACATACCTTGATTTAAAAAATACAAAAAAAACCCCAATTACAATAGTAACATCAGAGATCACTGATCACACATCACCATAACAAACGTAGTAATAATGAAAAAGTTCGGAATATTGCAAGAATTACCAAAATGTGACACAGAGACGTGAAGTGAGCAAATGCTGTTGGAAAAATGGCGCCGACAGACTTGCTTGACTCGGGGTTGGCACAAACCTTCAATTTGTAAAAACCACAATATTTGCGAAGTTCAATAAAATGAAGCGCAGTAGAACAAGGCACGCCTGTAGTCATGGTCTGGTTGGGAAATGTGAGCTCTTCTTGCTTTGGGGACAGTCGTATATTCCTGACTGAGGTATGCTCAGGCAAATATGATAATGTCAAGGCTGGAAGTGACTGGGGAGTTGGTTATTCATGGGTGTTCAACCTTTTTTCTGCCCAAGCATCCAGAGCAGGTTAAGTTAACACCTGTCAAAAACAGAGGCTTTCTAGGAAAATGCTTCAGAGATGGGGAAGAAAGGAGAGTGAGGTGTATATTTTGAAGAAGCCCCAAATAGATGGTGATACTTCCTCAGTATGTGACGCAGTAGGGTATGTGACGGGGTGGGGCTGTTGGTACAGGTGGCATGTTTTCCCCAATGTCACGTAGTTAACCTCTGAATTTGGACCAGAACCGTGGGCTTCTCCTCCCCAGGCCAATTTTTTTTTTTCTCTGCCACACTCTTTTCCTTCTCCTTTTATTGTTTTTGTACCCTTTTCTCCTTTGTATTTTCAACAAAGTTTTAACTGTCATGTGCTTGATAGCATGAAAACTGCTGAGATGTACTAGGAAGCAGTCTTTGACCAAGTCATTACATTTAAGGACATGTGCTCATTCAACCTAGTGCCCTTTTCAGACTTTCTCATTGTCACCACTGTGTCCTAAGTCACCTAGGCTCAAAACCACTGAGCCATTTTTGAAACCAGCTTGTCTCTCATCTTGCATCTTTAAACAAGTTTTTAAGTCCTGTCATTTCTATCCCATGGTGTCTGTTCATACATCTTCCCTTTTTTTTCGACATTAATCTCCTAAAGGCTCTCACAGTCCTTTGCTCGGACTGTTGAAATAAGTCCCTAATTGATTTCTGCTTGAGGTTTCCCTCTGTTTCAATCCGTATTACACATCAATTATGATAAGCTTAAGTAATAGAACATCTGTTGAGCACTTACCATGTGCCAGGTATTGTTTAAAACAGAGGTCCCCAACCTTTTTGGCACCAGGGACCGATTTCATGGAAGACAATTTTTCCACGGACGGGGGTGGGGTGGGTGGGGCAGGGTTCAGGCGGTAATGCGAGCAACGGGGAGCGGCAGATGAAGCTTCGCTCGCTGGCCCGCCGCTCACCCCCTGCCGTGCGGCCCGGTTCCTAACAGGCTGCCGACCGATAATGGTCTGTGGCCTGGGGGTTAGGGACCCCTGGTTTAAAACATTGTCTGTAATTTTCATAATAGTCTTGAGGTTCAAGCACTGTTATTAACCCATTCTGCAGTTGGAAAAGGAGGCAGAGATTGAATTATCCAGTCACTCAGTAGCTAGGTAGTAAGTGGCAAAATTGAATCCAGACGCTCCAGAGTGTTTATTTCTATAGCTGAAAACACAGCTGGAGTGGTGTCACTGCTGGCACCCTTTCTCTGGCACCCTCTTACCTATTTTACAAAATCCAAATCTCTTATCCTGGCAGAAAGACCCTTTGGTCCAGCGTGCCTTTCTATCTGTAACCTACTCCTCTGTCTGTGTTCTCCAGCCAAACGTGAAGTGACATTTGAACCGCTGTCTGGAAGAGAAGTGGGAGTTGGTCGGGCAGAGCAGCAGAGTAAGGAGCGGAGGGTGCGCCTGGGAGAGCTGGGGCTGGAGCCTGAGGGCGGGCCTGCGCAGGGTGAGGCTGCAGGTGAAGGTCGTTCTGGACTGTGGCCCACTTCCCGGTCTTGTCTTTTTCCACAGGACATTTTCGTGAGCTCTTCACAAGATTCATGGAGACTGAGAACTGGCTTTTTTAGGAAGGTACTTTTGTAAAGCTTGATGTGAAGTGTATCTGTTTTTCCTAGATTCCTTTTTAAATTCCCCTCTTCTGGCCACAGCCATCCATTTGGACGCATCCGTGCTGCATTTATTTTCACTTGACTTCGAGCAGGTGTACTTGGGAAGGGACACCCTCAAGCAGGGCGCTCCTTCTCAGCCTCCGTATCTTTTCCCTGCCAGTTCAGCTTATCTTCACTCCTTTGCGGGGCACCTAGCAGTCCCGTCTTGTAGGAGGTGTTTCTCATGTCTCTTGAGCACTTCCCCACTCTTTCTATCTTTGAGGCGTCCCCTGGTGAGGAGAGTGGACTCTGCAGAGCCTGGGTTGTGTTACCGCTGACCAGCCATGAGCGTGGGGCCACCACACTTAGGGCCCCTGTGCAGCTGCTGGACTTCAGTTCCTTTCTGTGTAAAGTGTAGCAGATGCTGTAATGATGCCGCCTAATTCTTGGAGCTTTCGTGGATATGAGGCATACTGGAACAAAACTTGGCTTGGAAGAAGAGTTTAATGAATGTTGTTACTATTTTTTACTTTTATTACTTTTTCTCCAGTTGTGAAAAACTATTGACAGAGCATTCTGGTAAAGGGTCATACAAACCTGCTTTATTCTTACTATTACTACTGAGGGTATTCTCTTTGGTTTGGAAAAATGTGCTTGTTTGAGAGGTAAATAATGAAATCTCACTGTTATTTACCTGTTGACTTACTTTTTGACTTCTAGTGAGTGAAAGTTTTCTCATATGCTTATTATTGGTTTGTGAGAATTGCATCTTTTGCCTTTTTTCGGGGGGTGGGGGCAGATTTTAGTGTTTTTAATTGTATCGTTAGAGAGCTTTATATATTTAAGGATATTGTATAACACTTTGGACAGTAACATTTTCCAGACTGTTTTCATTTGGCATGGAACTCAGATGCAAATTTTAAACGCTTTTGCACAGTAGATATGGAAGAGGGAAAACTAATGATGAGCTCTAAAATGAAGTATTTATTTGCTACATAAATATACTTTTAATGAAGTGTTCCTTTTTTTAATATTATTACATTTTATAACCTCTGTGAACAGTTAACAGTTTGCTCAGTGCTTAACTTTTTGAAGTGTCTCTGGTCAGATAAATATCTTGCCTTTGGGGCATTTTGTAATGGAAAATCCCTGTAAATATACAGTGTTCTAATTGGAATCACAAAGCCAAATGATTGCCTCATTGGATAATTTTAAGTATTATGCTGCAATTCAATATAGGTACCCAACTAAGTACTTAACTAGACTTAAAAATATCTTGTATGTTTAACAGCTGTCTAGCTAGAACGAAAAAAGAGTGAGGAGAGGAGTTATGTGTATGGTTCTCCTCTTTTCCGCCTGGGGTCAGAGAGGGAAAGAGTTTTAAAAGTGTTTTTTTCTTTCTCAGCTGCTGTTGCTGTGCCTGCTTTGGGAGAAGGCAGAGGCAAAGATGAGGGAACGTATGGGGCAGCTTTCTTTCCAGAGAAACTTTATGTGCCTGAAACTTAGTAGCATCTCCAGACACTTGTTAAAGTGGCATGGTTGTGGCATAGCTGAAGTGATGGCAGCCTGTGGTAGGTGACATTTCCGCCTGTGTCGTATTCCTAGCGGCCTCTCTCTATGTCCTGATTCTTCTTCCTGGAGGGGAAGGCAGCTAAGCAGGCAGTGTTCAGCTTTTTAATAGCTTCATAATGTTTCAGCTTTTAGATGTGTTGTAATATATGGTTTCTCTTCCTTTTGTACTTCCAGGTCTCTGGAAGGCAGCTGTAGTGGGTATGGGCCCTAGCAAAGTCATGGTCAAGAGATCTGAAGAAAAATCCTGGAATGGGGTTGGGGAGGGAGCATCTTTGGGTAATTCAGGTTTTATATGTATGAACATATTCATACATTGTGTGGGTATGTATATACGTGTATATACTTTATGTGTGTGTATATATATGTATATATAAAACAAAGTTGTTTTTAGATAAATAGTATTTTACTATGTTTTTGTGTAGATTTTTTAAAAAAGGAAATAAATTAGAATCTAACCACCATTTATTAAAATGTGTCATTTAAGCTCTAAACAGAGACTTTTGAGCACAGCCTTTCCTTTCCTCTGGCAATGATCTGTGTAACATTTCAAATCCATGGCATTTTACAAAGGAAGGAGTACTTTGCGTTTATATGACTGGACAAGATGATGAACCATCTCATTTCATGTATGAGGAAACTGACTTATTTGTTACCATGCTGCATTTATGCGGGTGTTACAGCAAGCGACAGGAAGTCTTAAATCCTAGTTCAGTGTATTTCTGTGTAGCAAGCTTGAACTTTCCTGGTGTATTTCTCATTTTACCTGTTTTGTAAATGAATATGCTAAATTTGCCTGTTACAGAGGAATCTGAGATATGGAAAGCAGAGCTTCACAAAGGTGGTTATGAGCAGCTTGAGATCTATAGTTATCCCATCTGGATGGTTCCAGTGCTTTCCCTTAACTGTCCCACAGATGACTCTGACCTGAGAGGAGGTGAATGAAAACCCTATCTTCTGACTGAAAATAGGAAGTGGCGTTCATTGAATGCACATGTCACGTTCCTGCTGGTTAGGCTGACTGTTTCATGCGTTGTCAACTACCGCTAACCCTGTCTCAGGTGATTGTATTTGCTAAACCATAAATAAGGATACGTCATCTGACAAGTACTAGTGTGAGGGACAGCTGTCTGATAGCCTTGAGCTACATGATCACTGTCGTCCCTTCTCGTTGAAAGACACGCTAGACTCTCAGATCTGGCTTACCGTCTAATTGAATGATGATAGTTCCTTAGCTTGCTTGAAAGAATTGTTTCTTGATTTTAACCAGCATAGTTTGTCAGTTTGAATGACTTACATCATTTTTGTAATACTTTCAGTATCTTTATTTATTTATGAAAGTTAAACTTACTGAAGACCAGATGACTGCAGTGAACATGTGAATCCTTCAGTTAAACAAGTGTTTAGCTCTTATACAAGCATTCTAGTCAGGACCCCAGTTATTTGCTCATTTTCTTTGGTATTAACCCGGACGCCTGATAGAGCAACCAGCACTGTCCTGTGTAGATCTTCTAGATTCTTGAAAATACTTTTATTCTCATAGTGGTAGTAGATTTTTTTCTTTTTTTAGAATCTTGGTCTCCTTTAGCCTGATTAGTTACCTGTTGAATAAATCATGTTATTCTCATACTGTGGCTAGAAAGAAATTTATGTAAATTAGGTCCTATATTTATAGGTGACACTGTTTTCATACTGAGGCACTGATATTGCCAGAAAAGGCTGCTGCAGCAGCTGTTGTCTCATTGCTGTTCCCTTGTGCTGAGAGCTGGATTTTGCTCGTTCAAAAGGCATCTTTTTTCTGCCCCTCTGCAGGGCTGTCCGGTGAAACAGCATCTAAAATTAAACTATCAGAAACAAGTTTGCTTTTTGTTTCCCCAAAGGACTGGAGTAGGGTGGGGTGGATGGGTTAGAGGCTATATAAATTTGAAACAGTTATGAGCCAACAAGGATCATGCAGCTACCATCATGAAGATAAACCATTTTTTTATTGTATTTCCTTCAAACTTAATTTGCCTCAAAAGCATGTTTGTGAGCATTTTGTTGAAGTGGCCATTATTTTGGTTGCTGTGTTAAGTATGTTGCTTTCTTTAGCATGTAATTTTTCCAGTAAAATTTTAGTTGTAAGTTTTAGAAAAGTTTCGTTGAAGTCATTTACAATCAGTTACCAGTTAATCATACCTAAAATTCAGCAGCTTGTATGCTTAATTTATTGTAACATAATAATCTTTTGTGTTGGCATTTCTAAATCTTCTCCTAATGGCAGATTCATATTTATAAATTTGTAAATGTCTGTGCTCTTTCTATACTGCACAGTGAGTTGGTTAGGCAGCAGTTACTTACAGCATGTCTACTGCATGTTGAGCACTGTTCTAAGTCCTAGGGATTCAGTAGTGAGCAAAGCTGGAGGAGGGCAGGGGGAGTGTGTGTTTCAGTAACATTATTGCACTGGGAGGTAGACTGGCTTCTCATCCATATCAGTCACTAAGTAGCTACCAGGCCAAGGTAGAAAATCACTGATCTTCATTTTCTTCAAGTGGTTGGAATTGATCTCTTGAAAGGTTTAATCTCGCTTCTAAAATTTCTCTCCAGACATTGTGTATGTTTACTTGTCCTTTGTTTCAGCCCAACCCCCCATTCCTAAAAATTAAGGGCTCAAAGGCTGCTTGACACCTTGTTTCCTACTAAAGGGGGAAACTTTTTGTTTAGATGGGCTTATTACTGATTAAACATTTTAATTTAACGGACAGTATAAGAAAAAAGGGATTTCTCTTTTTCCACTTGGAATTTTTTCATAGCTGCTGATAACCCATAGAGTAACCAGGTAGTATTGTCTGTTTTATTTATTTTTTTCTCTCTAAACATATTTTATAACTTTAGAGTATTGGGAGAAATATAAATTTACACTTATTACGTGTTATATATACTATGTACAGTACAATAATTACAGAGTCTGGCAGCTGTATCTTGAGTGATTATTTTAATCCTTTTTGTGTTCCAGATGCTATTATTAAAAATAAGTGCTTGACACTTTACTTCAGCTATAAGAATTTGGTTTGCCTTTAGTAACTGAAAGGGTAAAGGACCGTTTACTGTCTTACTTAGGGCTAAGTAAGATTTTCTGTGATCTAGTTGAGGATAATCCATCCATCCATCCATCCATCCATCCATCCATCCATCCATCCATCCATCCATCCATCCAGTCTTTCTCAGTGGTTGCTTGAGGGCTTACCACATGCATCCTTAAGTTATGTCTTGTACCCTAGGCACGTGGGCTTCAGTAGTTGTGGCACGTGAGCTCAGTAGTTGTGGCTCGCAGGCTCTAGAGTGCAGGCTCAGTAGTTGTGGTGTACCGGCTTAGTTGCTCCACGGCATGTGGGACCTTCCTGGACCAGGGCTCGAACCCGGTGTCCCCTACATTGGCAGGTGGATTCTTAACCACTGCGCCACCAGGGAAGGCCTGTTTCTTTGTTTTTAAATTCGCTGATTTTTTTTTTTTTTCCTTCCACAGTGTCTAGTCTCCTATTAGGTCGATTTAGTGAATTTTTCACTTCAATTGTTTTTCATTTCTAGAATTTCTTTTTGGTTCCTATTTATATTTTCCATTTATCTGTTAAGATTTGCTGTTTGTTCTTTTATTTTGTCCATAATTTCCTTTATATTTTAAAAGATTTCTAATCTATTTTTTGTCTGCCAATTTCATTATTTCTGTCATTTCTGGGTCTATTAATGAGGTATTTTCTTCTTGAATACAGACCTCATTTTCCTGCTTCTTTGTGTGCCTAGTGATTTTTGATTGGATATGGGCGTTAAGAATGCTAGGCTGTTGAGCATCTGGGTTTTGTTGTCTTCCTTTTAAGAAGTGTTGAATTTTGTCCTGGTGGGCGGTTAGCTTACTTGTTGATCATCTTGATCCTTTGAGGTTTGTTACAGTCTCTGTTACGACAAGTGGAAGACTGCCTTTTATAGGGCCAGTATAGCTTTCCTCCTGAAGTGTGGATTTTCTGGCATCTCTGTTGAATGTCTGTGGTGTTTGTCGGGGTTTCTCCACCCTAAGTGATTAGAACACTTACTGTCTCCCAGTCCGGGGCAAGTTCTAGTAGTTGTTCAGCTTTCAGCTCCCTGCCTGTTGCTCTTTGAGTGGCCTCATGGACCTTCGCCTGACGATTGTGCAGCTTAGTATTTGGCCACACAGTCAAGGGCATCCCGAGGTATAGATTAATGGAGCTCCTTCTCTGCATAACTCCCTTATTTCTACTGCCTGCCCCACAGATTCCAGCCAACTCGGTAGCCTTGAACTCTCATCTCTGTCTCCTCAGTTCAGCAAGACCACTGTGTTCTGTTTGGGCCCCCCTCCCTGCACTGTACTCTGGAAATTGTCTCCAGATAGAAAGCCAAGGTGATTGTGGGGCTCACCAAGTTTCCCTTTTCTCGGTGATCACTAGGCACACAAAGAAGTTGTTCTGTGTGGCCTATCGTCCAGTGTCTGAAAACAACTGGTCAAGACAGTGTTTCATCTGTCTTGACCAGTTGCGTAGTGGTTTGTTGTGAGTGAGGTAGTTTGGGACCAGGTGCTCTAAAATGGTCAGAAGTGGAAGTCTGATATTATAGGCTTTAAAGAGGAATATTTTTATCCCTATCCCATTGTTATTCTTAACAATTTTTAATGCACAGATTTACTTAACATCTCATATTGATAAACCCGAGCATTTGTTTAGGTCTCATGTGAGCAATTTCATCCTGTTTGTAGACAATTGAATATGCTGTTTTGGCTAGTAGGTTAAAGTGTGTGTGTGTGTGTGTGTGTGTGTGTGTACACGTACACATGCATTCTGTGGTGATACATATTGGCCACTAACTAGAGGGTAATAAGAAATCAGTTCATTTGTTCTTAAAATTAGATAATTTATAGAATCATAACATAGTTTCACCTTAATGTATATTTATTTAACACCTGTGGAGGCAGGCACTGTCATATGTGCTTGGGATATAAAAGTGAGTAAGAGAAATTGACTGTCAGCAGTAGATGTAGCCTGTGCTGTGATTAGACTGTTCTTTATTTCTGGCTCATGAGCCCCATTTTATTTATTTATTTATTTATTTATTTATTTATTTATTTATTTATATTTTTATTTTTGGCTGTGTTGGGTCTTTGTTGCTGCGTGTGGGCTTTCTCTAGTTGCAGCGAGCAGGGGCTACTCTTCATTGCGGTGCACGGGCTTCTCATTGTGGTGGCTTCTCTTGTTGCGGAGCACGGGCTCTAGGTACACAGGCTTCAGTAGTTGGGGCGTGCGGGCTCTAGAGCGCAGGCTCAGTAGTTGTGGCACATGGGCTTCATTGCTCTGTGGCATGTGGGATCTTACCGGACCAGGGCTCGAACCCATGTCCCCTGCATTGGCAGGCGGATTCTTAACCACTGTGCCACCAGGGAAGCCCCGAGCCCCCATTTTAAAAATACTTCTTTCATCCTTACCCCCTTCAGCTTTCTCCCTCCCTTTTTGAACCATTTCTTCACGTTCTAAATATTCCTGTTGGATTCAGTTCATTCTTTCACTGAACAAATATTTATTGAATGCAGGCCACGTCCCAGGCACTGTTCTTAGTGCTAATATCTTACTCGTGGACTTCCATTCAGTTACCCTCTTAATGTGTATTTTTCTTGCCAGCCATCATTGAAAGTGCAACTGGCTACTCCTTTAACGTTTTTCTTCTCTTTTGCTATGGGTATATCTTGCTGCTAGGGGCCTTGCAGGTTTCTTCCCACTTACGCTTGGTTGCCTTTCTGTCATTTCTTAGGGGATTCTGTCTCAGAAACTTGGCCTCGTAAAAGTTTCTGCATTTGAATGTCTTAGTTTTAATTAACTTGAATTGTTTTCATTTATTTTTGTTCTTTAATATTGTTCTGTCTCTTTAAAATCTAATGTGGATTAATACTGTCACAAGGATGGTCTCCTATCAGTATATTAATAAAAAAAAATTCAAGTTAGCTACAAGTGGCGCTACATGTGGGTCTTATATCAGAGATATAAATGATGGTTATTTTCACTCAGGGTCTTCTCCCAGGCTTCTTTGTTTGGTATTTCCTCTGTGTCTACTTCTGCCTCTGTCTTGCCGTCTCTCAGTCTCTGAGATCTGTTCATGGAATGTTTCTCTCTAGAATCAATGCTAATCTCTACTAGTGTTATGGTCTCTAGTTGTTAAAGTTTCTTTTTAGAACATAGTGAGGAAGCTGCTTCATTTTTTCATAAACTATTTACCAACAACATTTTTATGAACTTTTAAAATTTATGAAGATATGCTTATGGTAAAAAAGATCCATAGAGTTCAGAAGGATATAAAAAATGAAGACAGGACCTTACATGCATACTTTTCTCAAACTTGCCTTTTATACTATTTGGCAGCAATTTAAAATATTACATTGGAGTTGAACTCCAAGAAATGATTTTGAAGCAGAAACTAACACACCATTGTAAAGCAATTATACTCCAATAAAGATGTTAAAAAAAAAAAGAAGATAATTTTGAATTAAGTTTTATAAGTTTATCATTAAATTAAAATATCTGCTATCGCGACATGTATTTATGATACATTCTTGGGCTAAAATATTATTTTTAATTTAGTTGAATAAGGGTTATATATAATATGGCAGATACAGGTTAAACCATATGAAATTGCTGTTTTGTAGGCCAAAGGAGGTCTAATATCAGCAATTTCATATAGTTCAACCTAATTCTTTATCATCATCTCTGTTATAGGATGAACTGAGTCTTTTTCCTCATTAACATTTAGATTTAAAAAGGAAGATGGAAACTTTAGAAAGAATAAAAACCATGGTGATTTGCTTAATTATAAAATCAGGTTGACAGGAAATTCCTATATTAGTTTGTCTTCTTGGAGCCTTATAATAGGAGAGGAATGAATGAGTGAATACCTTAAATACTTTCTGGCATTGTGGGAGGAAACTAAACTTGAGTCTCTTTCTGGATTTAACACGGAGCAGTTGAACTAAGAAAGGAGACAGTGAGCATGTGGCAGACACCACCTATATACCAGGCCTTAGTGCTAGAAGCTTAATCTTTCTTTCACTTCGCTAAATAACTGGTAATGTTACTAAGTAGTTATAATAGATTTTATAGTAAACAGATGGTATAGTAAATAGCTTTAAAAAAAATCCCACAGGGACTTCCCTGGTGGAGCAGTGGTTAAGAATCTGCCTGCCAGTGCAGGGGACACAGGTTCAAGCCCTGGTCCTGGAAGATCCTACAGGCCACGGAGCAGCTAAGCCCCTGCGCTACAACTACTGAACCTCTGTGTCTGGACTACTGAAGCCCACGCGCCTAGAGCCCGTCCTCCACAACAAGAGAAGCCACGGCAGTGAGAAGCCCATGCACCGCCACAAAGAGTAGCCTCCGCTCGCCGCAACTAGAGAAAGCCCACGCTCAGCAGCAAAGACCCAGTGCAGCCAAAAAAAAAATCCCACAAGTGAAAAACATAGTTATTTCTTGTTGACCCACATTTAGATTACCTACAGCAAATTTTAAAGGAAAATCAGATTCTTTGTCACCTACCATACCACTCTTAGGACGGGAATGTGTTTTAGTCTTTAAAAAAAAAAAAAACCCACAGACCCCAAAATTTGGAGGGAAAAGCCTTACGGTGTATTGTGTAGTCAGAACATAGCCTGTTTTTGGACTATCTGCTACTTGCATTAGTTGAAAGATAGCTTTCTTAAGATGAGCAGTTAAATTTTTTTAGATGTTATTCAGAGCAGCATTGGCATCATCTGGTGGCTTGTTAGACTCTCAAGCCCTACTCTAGATCTACTGAGTCAGTCTGCAGTTTTAACAAGATTCAAAGGCGATTTGTAAGCACGTTAAAGTTTGAGACTCACTGTTATAGATCGTGGGTGGCATTGTCACCCCCACAAAACAATGCCTTAGTTACCCCTCATTGAGTGCTTGTTGAATTTAGTGCATGTAATTGACTAGATCTAGATTCAGAAAATGAAACAAGTATTTTAGGAGGATAGTTGTAACAGTAATAATCAAGCAGCAGCTATCTAGTTCATTGTATTTCTTTCATGGCTGTCTGGATATCAAAAAGTTATTGATCCGTCACCCAAAATGTATTCTTGAGTCTGATTCTACTCATGCTGGATGATTAGTCACTGTCTTGTGATCGTGTGCTTGTGGTGTGTGTGTGTGTACATACACAAGTCAACAATAGTATACAAATTAAAGGAGTAATTAGGTTTTGGTGAGTCAAGGATATGTAATCCATATTGTAATGTATAAGATAACTTAAAAAAAAATAATCCGCATGCAAGGAGAGCGTATAAAGTTTAATCCAGCAGAAGGTAAGAAAGGAACATAAAACAGTTGGAATAAGTATAGAAAGGTTATTAGTGTTCATACATGAATTAAACCCAACTACATACTGTTTAACAAGAAACAAACCTAAAATATAAGGAAACAAAGATTGAAAGTAAAAGGATGAACAAAAGACATACCATGCGAAGATTAAGAGGTAGGCTTGGTGTAGTCATGTTAATGTCAGACAAGGTGAAAAGCATTATTGGAAAGAAACGGGGGCAGTTTATAATGATAAAAGGTCTTGTTCATCAGGAAGGTATAAAACCTTCCAATTTATGTAACCTAAATGGGAGATTTTTAATATACCTCTCTGGCTAACCGAAGGAATAAGATAAGCACAGAAATAGAAAATACAAGTAAAAGAGGAATACTTAATAAAATTAATAAACCTTTGATTAGACTGATCACAAAGAAGAAAAGAGAAGGACTTTTTAACCAGTCTTGGGTGAAGCGGCTGTTACTACAGTTATATCTACATTGATTGAAAAGCTTATAAGAGAGGATATTATGAAGAAGTTGATAACGACGCATTTGAAATTTAGACGAAGTAAATACTATTGGAAACGTATAGCCTACCAAAATAGACACACCAGAAAATGTAAACTCTGAATAGTCATAAATAAGAAATTTAATTGAAAAACCTACCCACAAAGAAAACTGCACGTCCAGATGATGTCACCAGTGAATTTACTACAAAAGGATAATCATGACCAAATTGTATTCCAGGAATGCTGCAGTTGATGTAACATTCATAAACCAATCAGTGTATTTCACCACATTAACCAAATAAATAAGAAAACGCATGTCATTTCAGTGGAGCTCAGAAAAAGCATTTAATAAAATTCAGCATCAGTTCATGAGAAAAAGGTTTTAGCAAACTGGGGCTAGAAGGGAACTTCGTTAACCTGATAGTGGTTATCAGTTAAATACCTAGAGCAACCACAATACTGGAGAAATATAGAAAGCTTTCCTTCTGAGATTGGGTATAAGACAGCAGAACCTGTACCTCCTCCTCTGATCACCACTGTACTGAAGGTGGCAGCAAGTAGAATAAGGCAAAGTGAAGAATAAAGATTGGGAAGGGGGAAAAAAAAAGACTGTTCAAGTGCCCAGTTGTGCTAGCAGCTACTTACTAAACAGTGCAGATAAATCCATCATTGCAGAACTTTCTGTTGGACAGCGCTGTTCCAGACAATGCAGTTTCAACCAAAATCCCAGCATGCGTTTATTTGTCTTGGTGAATTTGATGAGCTAATTCTAAAACATAGACACAGAGAGGGCTAAGAATAGCCAAAACATTCTTGTAGAAGAAAAAAATTCTTTACTACATATTAAAACTTCTGAAGCTATCATAATTTAGACAATATTTGGTTCTTACACAAAGATGTAAGAAATCTATGTAAGTCTTTATCCAGCATAACAGAATAAAGAATCCAAAAACAGATCCAAGTATGTATGAGTATGTGATTTTTGATAAAGTTGACATTACAGGGCATTGGGGAAAGTTTCTTTTTAATAATTGGTTCTGGGTTAATTGGATGTCCATTTTGGGGGGAAATGAAACTTGATTGCTATCGAAAACACAGAAATCAGATCCAAGAGCACTGCCCATCTTTAGATGTGAATGGTAAAACCCAACTTCTGGAAGATAACATAGAATTTCTTCATGACTTTGGTATAAAGGAAAGATTTCTTAAACAGGCACCAAAAGTACTAATTTTAAACCAAAAGTTGGTAACATTAAGAGATTGTGTTCGTCAAAAAATACCATTAAGGGACTTCCCTGGTGGCGCAGTGGTTAAGAATCTGCCTGCCAATGCAGAGGACATGGGTTTGAGCCCTGATCCAGGAAGATCCCACATGCTGCAGAGCAACTAAGCCCGCGAGCCACAACTACTGAGCCCGTGAGCCACAACTGCTGAAGCCCGTGCTCTGCAACAAGAGAAGCCACCTCAATGAGAAGCCCATGCACCACAACGAAGAGTAGCCTCCGCTTGCTGCAACTAGAGAAAGCCCGTGCACTGCAATGAAGACCCAACGCAGCCAAAAAATAAATAAAATAAATTAGTTAATTTAAGAAATGACATTAAGAGAGTGACAGTGTAAACCATCTATAACCAATAAGGGGCTTATATCCAAAATATGTTTAAAAATCTAATTTTTTTAGGTTTTAGATATTTGTAAGAAAAAGACTCTCTTGATAGAAAAATTGAAAAACAATCTGAATGGGCATTTCACCTAAGTGGATACCCAAGTGGCTGATAAATGAAAAGATGCTCATAGTCACAAGGAAAATACACATTAAAATCACAGTGGAGTACACACCTGCTGTAGTGGCTGAAATTAGAAATACTGATGATTCTAAGTGTTAGTGAAGGAATGGAGCGCAGGGAATTTTCATAAACTACTAGGGAAAAAATAGATTGATTAAACAAAAAACTGGGAAAAACCCAACAGAACAGCATCTCTGTATATACCGAAAATCACTTAAGAATCTTCCTAGTGGCAGTATGCATAATAGCTCTGAACTGGAAATAATCCCATGTCAATCAAAAGTAGGGTGGATAAAGTAATGATAATGAACAAGCTACAGTTCATAAGCCTAACATTAAGCAAACAAATTCATTTATATAAAGTTAAAACTAATCTGTTTTTGGAGGTCAAGATACTAGTAACTTTTGGGGATGAGGGAGTTAGGTATTGATTGTGAGGGGTCATAGAGTGGTGGTGGGGGTTTTGGAATGATGGCACGTTTTATTTTTCTTGTCCCACAGGTTCAATTGATGATAATTATTTAAGCTATATACTAATGACTTTTTTCTATATATTATAACAAACAACTTTAAACACAATATATAATAATGACATTGATGATAGAAACAGAAGCTCGTGTTTCTTAAAAAGTGCATGTTATGTACCAGGTTCTATTCTGTATGTCAACTTTTGGTATCTCGTTTAAACTTGATAACAATCCTAAAGGAACAGGGTTAGTGTAATAATACCTCTGCTATAGGTAGGGAAACTAGGACCCAGAATGGTTAAGTCGTTTGTCATTCAGAGCCTTAGTCTTTTTACTATTTGAGTTATTTATAGATCAAGGACCCCAATTCTTTTCATATACATTTATATTTATATTCCTTCCCAGTCTTTTGTGTTTTTAACATGCAAATTTAACACACACACACACAGACACACACCCACCCCCAGTTATTTGACAGTTAGGTTTCCAATCTTTTGCTGTTGTAAATAATACCAAGATAAACATTCTTCCCTTACTATTTTTGTGCACATCATCTATTATTTCCTTAGGATAAGTTTTTTTTTTCACGGAACAAAGTCGCTCTATGGAATTGGATTACTGAATGTATTTTTTAATTATGAATAATGTTTAGAGAAGTTATCCCATCTGTCATCGTAGGAACATTGTACTTACCCAGCAGATATTTATGAATCATATACTCTGGGTCAGTTAAGGACCGCATGCTGTAATGGAGGGAGATAGAAGCTAAGGTCTAAAAGCAACGCTAAGTAGGGGGTGAAGACTTGAGATTTGCGCCTTAGAAAGGCCACTCTAGCCATCTTATTGAAGAAATGCGGAGTTGCACATGGGCAAAGTAAAGAGAGAGAGATCTATTAGGAATCTATTTTAGTCATCTAAGTGAGGCATGGGGTAATGGAAATGAAAAGAGGAGATTGTGTTTGAGCGTTCTGTGGGCAGTAGAATCAGTGAGATTGGGCTGCCATTTGCGCGAGGCCGTCTGGAGGAAAAGAACTCGAGCGTGACTCTCAGAGCTTTGATTCTGGTTGACTGGGTAGAAGACAGTGGCGTGGTGGCATTTGCTGTGTAGGATATAAAAGTGGAACTTATATTTTTTGGGGGGAATTGAGCTTTGTTCTCGTTAGTTTGCAGAATCTGTGCAACATTCAGGTGGAGATTGTATGCTCCAGAAGGGTACTCGCCCCATCTTCCTTCCCATCTACTGTACTGTGCATTACAGTACAGTAATTGCAGTTGATATTAAGCCATCTACTAATTGCCGGAGCCGTTCTAAGTACTTTACATGTATTAAAGCACTTAACCTTCACCACAGCTGTTTGAGGTAGATACTATTATCATTATCAGGAAATTAGGTGTGCAAGGCCACACAGCTGGTAAGTGTGGAGCTGAAATTTCAAACTGCAGCAGCCTGGCTAAGAATCTGTGGTCTTCACTTTGGGGCCAGCACTGTTGTGTGTTTCAAAACAAGCTGACTTTAGAAAAAGTACTCTGGTGCTGAACAGTGTGGTGTGTTGTGTGGTGAGAGTTTGCTGGTTTACTCAGGAAGACAGGCACATGTATTCTGGGCCAGTGTTGGTTGACCAGGGTTTTGTGCTTTGTTTTCTGGCTTTAGTCTGTGATTGCAAATTTGCAGATTTGGTCGAATATAAGAAGAAAAGTCTTTTTCTTTTCCTAAAGAAAAATTAACTTTTATTAGCTAGCTACCAAATACTTTTAGGACCAAAATGTTAATTTTCCATTTCTACTATGAAAATCATGACCATGGTCCCAGCCTACCTGTGGGATAATAATTGATTGTTCGTTTTTGTGACAAGCTTGCCTGGTCTAGGTTCTCTTAGGACTGTGTCAGAAGAGTCCAGAGGAATACAGCAGCCTGTGAATTTGTTTCCATGTATTGTGTGCTCAACTTTTAATTACCTGTGTCAGTGGTGAGCACCACTAGGACAAATTTTTCACCTGGTTTGGGAGATGCTAGGGCTATTGATTGCCGTACACCTGACAGGTACAAAGCAGCATCTCAGCAGTTTTCCTTTGAATTGATTTCTAAAGAGCTGATCCATTGGACAGGCCCTTTGCAGGAATTCAGAGATTACTGTTGCAACTTATGATTCTCAATTGATGAAAATCTCATATGTAAAAATAAGTATGAAAGGTTATTTCCATTGCTTTACAAAAGGATTTGCTTAAGATTTTCTCTTAAAACAGACTTTTAGATATTCATTTTAATCACTATTAGATTTTATACCATTTATTGTACAACAGTTGTGTTGAGTGTCATACCCTTGTTTGCAGTTTTAAAGGTTTTTAATATTATTGAACATCCTAAAGTTCTTATTTAAAGAACTATCAGATAAGTCAAAAGATACAAACATTAGGATATGAATGCATCCTTTAAACCTCACTTATTATCTTCTCGTAGGAGGAGAGACTTCAGCATGCAAACCTTCATCTGTTCGGCTTGCACCGTCATTTTCATTCCATGCTGCTGGCCTTCAGATGGCTGGACAGATGCCCCATTCACATCAGTACAGTGACCGTCGCCAGCCAAACATAAGTGACCAACAGGTTTCTGCCTTATCTTATTCTGACCAGATTCAGCAGCCTCTAACTAACCAGGTAAGTTTATGACGTATCAGAAATGATTTGTTGGAATGGTAATTTATTCATTAAAATGGTAAAATAGTAAATAGGCAGAATGCCTTAATGGTTTTCGGTTTACATGTAACATGGGATTCCGGGTTGACAGAATATGATATTAAGGAGTTTGCGTTTAAAAGTTTGTTGGTTTTTTTGGTTTGTTTTTTTTGTTTTTTTTTTCTGTGTATTTCACTTTAATTAGAAAAACACTTATAAACATAACCACATTCTCTCATTCTGCGATGGGGGAAAAGTTACTTCTAAAGAATATTAGTTAAAATAAAAAAACTTAAACCTTATTTTTATGGGAAGGCGATTAAGTAGAAAAATATAAGTTACAGGAAAACAAGTCAGATTCCATTACAGGAAACTTAAAGAGGTGATTTTACACTGTTATAAACTACTTTAGTACACATTTATAAAAATAAATATGAAACTCCTTAAAGTTAAAAAGAAAAAATTTGTAAATTAACCATGCTGCTCATTCTAATATTCAGACTAGAGATTCAGCAATTTTCTATAAGATGGATAGTGTAAAGTGAATAAATGCTGAAATCTCTTGATATACATACACATATGCATGTGTGTATGTGTGTGTATTTTTAATATCTTCCTGAATTAACTGCGTGCACTATGTTGATTTTTGATTTCGGGAGTGTTTTTTTTTTTTTTTTAACTAGCTGTAGTTGTGGTAAAATTTCTTTCTCCACTGAGACTGTGTGTGATGAGTGCTGAAAATGGCTGTTTTTCCATGTACTCAGGAATTTGGTTTGTCACTCTTTAGGTCTTTCAATATGAACAAAAACTTAGAAAATTTCAAAGTATTTATTATACTGGATTATTTGAAGGAAATGTGTTTTTCTCTAATTCAATAATACCTGGTTTTAATGAGCTATTGGCTACAGTTAAGTAACATCATTATTTGAGGACACCCTTGTATGTATTATAATAAGATCTTGTGAATAGTTGAACTGACTTTTACATTTATAAAGTTATATAGCATGTGAATAACATTCACAGTTAAATAGTAAGATAAATTATGACAGGACCTAAGAATTTGTTTTAGGCAGTAAATGGAGAAGTTGTATGTTTGAGAATTGGAGCAGTTGGTCAGAATTGGAAAGTGTTTAATTGTGTACCAGAAGAAAATTCTCTGGACATCCAAAAAGTAGTAATAGCACAGTCTTTGCACTGTACTTTTAAGAAACAGAGTATGCTTGGATTCATTTTCCCGCTTGTTCAAGAGCAGCCTATCAGGTAGGGTGTCTGTTTTTAGTCTCTTTTTACAGCTGAAGGGACTGAGCTCCCATTTGTGACTTCTCCGAGTATGTAGGCAGTAGACTCTGGGGCCCAGCCCAGGCTTCTTTCTTCTTAGATACAGTGCTTTTTCAGCTCTAACACCTGGCATCTAAGGAAGGCTAGGAAAAAAATCCAGTCCTTTCAAGTTATTTTATGTTTGTATTATTGTAGTAGGTAATTTAGTTAGCAAAGTACCTATTTTTAGATACAACTAACATCTTATTTGAGGGTTATTTTCAAATAAGAGATAAGTTACTTAGTATTTCCATTGTAAGCTGTAAAATATTTTTAAAGATTCATATGATGTAAAAAGACTGTCTTTTAAGTAATAGTATTCAGCCAGATACTTCTGCCAAACTCCAGAAATTTTGGAACCTAATAAGGCAGTCAGATTAAAAGCTTACTTACAACTGAAGTGTGAAGCACTGAAACTGTGCACTGATGTGGCGTGGTCTGCCGGTCATAAGACATGGGCTCCAGGTCTTGACTCATCTGGTTGTGTGACTTGAGTCAGGTCACATGGACCCTTCTCTCTGTTCCTTGAATGTAAGATTGGGACCTTAGACTAGACCCTCCAGAAGAGTACTTTCTAGCTCTGAACTTCTGTAATTTCATTATTCAGTTTCCATAATCATCCTATCAGTGCCTTTTAAGTAAGGTTTATTGTACAAGTAAATTGAAAGGAGATAACGTTTTATTTCTGGTAGTTAATCTTTCTTGTGTGAGTGTGTTTCATGTGAGTTTAAATACGGTTTTGTTCAACAGATAAATGCAGTAAAAGTAAATGTAGAAAAGTATGATTGATGTTCAGAATGCTGAGTCTCTCTGGGCTGTTACAGTTTTCACAGTACCTTTCATGGTTCTTAAGCTATGTACTCTGGAGATGTGTTACGTATGCTCTTCAGCTTTATTAATAGCTCTCAAAATAGCAAGAATGGCAGGACATGGTGTTTCTCATTCTCCACTATATATATGAAAATATGAGGTAAACATAAATAAAATGGGTGGAATAGGTATTATTAAACTAGAAAACAATTTTTAAATAAAGTCCTGGTACTTAACACTATGGAATCTTTTCAAGAAAAAAAGATTGTTTTAGCTCTTGTAACTTCTCTAAGCAGGAGGTGTGAACTACTGCCTTTTTTTTTTTTTTTCCTTTTCTTTCTCTTTCTTTTTTTTTTTTGGCTTTGTGATCTGTGTCATCATCACACAGAAAGGTCAAGAGATAGGAGCGTTGGGGATGTGACTTTTTTTGGCTCCCGGAGCCTTAAGGCTGAGGCGGCAGGAGAATAGCTCAACAACTTTGCCTTTTCAGCGAGGGCGTTGGGGGCGGTGTGGAGGCCGTGGTGGGACTGGCTACCTGCAGTGGCTCAGGGAGCCCCTGGGTCCTCTGAACACTGTGGGACTTCTGCCCGGCTGCGGAAGGGAAGGAGGGAGCTTGCTACATTACATTCTCCTGACTGTGTGACCATAAGAAGTTGGAAGTGGACAAAGCGTCAAATGCTTAGGGCTGACTTGAGTCTTAGTATATAGATTTGTAACTGAGTGTGTATTTGGACAAGTTAATTTTCTAATTCTGGATTGGTGCTTATGGCACCACAATAATGAAAAACAGAAAGTTTGGTTACCTAACGTGAAATCACAATGAAAGTTTGTGAAGAAAGAGTTGTTTGGTTTGTCGAAATTAATTTGTTCTTTCCATATATTTTGAGTGCCTAGCCTGCACAAGGCACTATTTGAAGCACTGAAATACAGCCTGATCTAAAGGCCAGTTTTTTGTGGGTAGAGTTCATCTGGTTTATATATACAGATGCCCCTGAAATAGTAACTTCTGTTGCCAGAAGAATATAAGAAAAGTGATGTATTTAGAATTAGCTAATTGATTTGGCCTTTTAGGCAGCTTGGCCAATTGTGGAAGAGGTTAGCAATATTGTGTGACATGCCAAGACCATAGCACACACTCATTTATTGAGTGCAGAAAAAGATTGTTAGTCAAAATTACGTTCATATCCAATTTCATGCATGTCCTATATACATTTAATTTTTTTTTTTTTGATTGTGGGATTTTGGTGTTTTAAGCGAGCATAATTACTCATGGAAAGATGTAGTCACTAGTCACATTTTTTCCAATGTTTGAAGTACCCGTGGAATTGTAAGTGGGCAAGTTAAAAAAAGCATATTTACAGTTTTGAACATAATTAATTTTAATAAATGCATATGTTTATTTTATTGGTATTTATTATGCATGACTCAATTATTTTGTCCAACAAATAGCCTAAAAGTGATTCAACAAGAGGGTAGACTAGAGACCTAAAATTAACAGGGAGCTCCTGGCCCAGAGCTGTGGTTCAGAGCATAGCCTTAGGTGGGAGACTGCCTCAGTTCTCATCTCTGTTATTTACTGGCTCTAGGACCTTGGTCAAGTAAACTTTACATCCGAGACTCAGATTTCTCATTTGTAAAATAGTGACAGGAACTTACGTTCCTTATTCTCATGAGATTGTTGAGAGGATTACATGAGAGAGTAAAAATCTGCATACTCAAAGCATAGTGTATAGCAAATATTTGCTGCTATAATTATTATTTTATTATTCACTACTTAAGTAATTCAGTTGTTTCTAGCAATAGTTATACCTTCTATCAACTCTTGTGACAAAGGTAAAGAAGTATTTCACTGGTTCAGATTTCGTGAAACCTCACAGTGAGGCTACACTCCAGTAGTCCAAGAAGGGTCTTGCCAAGTACGTTACCTGCTTGAAAACAGTCAGGGTCTTAAAAAATAAAAAAAGGAAATACATTAAGGGAAACCTCTTTCATTACCTTAAATGCTTATAGCATTCATTCACATAAAAGTATTTGACATGCTTATTACTGATATTGTCTATTCATTAAATTAAGTCTCCAAGGACAGGTATAAGAACCAAATATTCTGTGAACCTAACTGTACCTGTTCATATTTAGAAAAATAAAACTATATATATTTAATAAATTAATTCAGATGATCTTATTGTCTTACTGTATTTTCAGACAAATAGTTATAATCATTGAAGGTTTTTTTTCCCCTTAAACCTTATTTGGAACTTTAAGAAGGAGAGGATCATGGGAAGAGGTAATAATTATTAACTTAATACAGTAATTCAGTGAATTTACCATCCGGATAACAACTTTTTAGAGTTTGAGTATAGATTCAGAAGAAACTAATGTTAATACCGGTTTAAGAGAAAGTGCAGGGTCGGAACAGTTCTCGGAGCTGAGTTGCTATTCCCAGGTTATAATCCTCAAATTTGGCTCAAATTTCCACTTCTTTCATAGAACAAAGAGAGAGAGAGAGAGAGTACCAGCTAGGTAACTGCTATGATCACACCATCTTTTCATGCCACAGGGATGGGGATTCTTTTCTGTTCTGTCCTTACAACCCTTCTGTCTTCTTTTTTTGTTACTGTGGGTTAACTTGGTTAATTTCCCAAGATTCCAGACATTTCTCTGAGGCCTTAGTATGATGTCTTTTCTGGCTCTCTGCCCCTCAGATTGACTGACCACAGTGCCTTTGGAAGGGGCTGCATCAGGGGCTTCTGGCTCAGTTGTTTTGCTGGTGTAAGTGTATGCAGGAGAGCTAGACAGGAGCCCAAGGATGACTAGCGGTAGTGACTGAAGGTACCTTGATGTCATTAATTGGTTTTGAGGATCTGTTGGTTGCAAGAAGCCCTTCTGGGAACTCCTTTGCTGAGGCTTGAGGAGTGGGGCGAGAACAGCCATCCAGGATCATTAGTGTGCTAGTTGCAGCATCCTGGGCGTATTTATGTTCGGAGGACGTTTGTTTCCTGCTTTATCCCCCTTCTAGCAGGAAGCTCACAGTTGAACCCTGACTGCTTACTGACGATGAAAGAGACATGGGTTAGTTTCGGGGTGGGAGTATGGTTGAAATGAGTTTTTTAAAAGAAAGTTTCATTAGCTTTAAGGTGTTCTCCGGAACTTATTTGTGGTCAACTCCTAGTGTAATCATAGGTAGGGATATTGGTACTATGGCTTCACTTGTTTATTCAACAAATATTTGTTAAATACCTACTGTGTTTCAGGCACTATGCCTGCTATGTTTTAGGCAAAGGGAATACAACATTGAAGAAAAGAATCCCTGCCCCATATGGAGTTTTCCTTGTAGTGGAAGGAGAAGGAGAAAAAACTAAAACCAGTAAATGAGTAAATGTATACCAGTATGTCAGGTGCTGAAAAGTGCTGCTGGCTGGGGGCACAGGGAATGTGGAGGGTGAGGTCGGATGCGTTAAGGTGGAGGGCATGTTTTACTCAGTCATGTGAAAGAAGTGAGTGAAGATTTCAGCCTCGCTTACAGGCAGGTGCTGGTCAGAGGGCAGGGTCTGGGGGTGTTAGGAACTGCAGTTCTGCAGCACCAAGCTCCATCTCTGCTCCATGAGCAGCTTGCTTCGTGGTGCCAACTGGGTCTTAAACTCCTGTATTAGGAAGCTGGAAAGGTAGGTTAGTCTTCATCTGCCTGTTGTGAACCAAGTCAGGCTTTAGGAATAATTTAGAAGACATTTTTCCTTAGGCTAACTGCATGGTGGAGAAGCCCTCTTGGGCAGCATCATGCATGTCTCCTGGACCAGGGGTATATCTGTAATCCTCTTGTTGAATTTGGGGAGCAAAATTGAAGGCTTGGTAACTGGGCATATTATCTTCTAATTTCGTTTATTTGTTCCAGTGGTTGTCTTCAGTGGATTCCGGATGAAAGAGATGACCGAGAGAGCATGTATATTATTCTAACGTAGATGTCTTTTTTTTTTTTTTTTAAATACGTATACACAGGTTACAGAAGAGGGAATTCATACCAGTACAGTATAGTTAAAGTGCTAGTCTTTTCTGTCTATTTAAGGTGATGCCTGATATTGTCATGTTACAGAGGCGGATGCCCCAAACCTTCCGTGATCCAGCTACTGCTCCCCTGAGAAAACTTTCTGTTGACTTGATCAAAACCTATAAGCATATTAATGAGGTAAGACTATTGATTTGTTATAACAGCATCTATTTTGCAGTAGAGCAGGGAAAAAAAGTTATTTTGTAGCATATTTAAGCATACTAAAATTATTTTTAACTCCCAAGGATTGTCATCTTGATGATTATCATGAAGACTGGTAAGTTAGTGATTTATAGATAATAAAATAATAATTGTGTAAAACAAATAAGATATATTAACAAGGACTGCAAAAAGTTAAGATAATTGTGGATAACTTCTCCTCTTTTTAAAGTTATATTTAATATATGCTGAGTTGTCATTTCTATAATAACCTCGTCTCCAAAACTTCAGGGGAAATTAAGGCAATAATGATAATATAAAAGTATGAAAATGTTACAGAATTTTGCTTAAATTTTTACATATCTGTTTCTACTTTTACCATGGATGTCAGGAAGCTCTGAGATGTATTTAATGCCCAGTTAACAGGCATTTGGTCTAGTCTATCTGATCTATCTATATTTATGTGGTTTAAAGTTTTCTTTTTAAATTAATGTGTGTTCTTTTAATCTGTATCTTTTTCATTGTAAGATATCTGAAAGCCTTTTTGGTGGAAGTAAGTAGGATAAAAAACATGGACAGCCCTTTGAATTACTCACCTTTCAACTTGACTCTGCTTTCAAAAATTATTTTTCTGGTGTCTTAGACCTTTGGCTTGGTTGTTACTTGCTTCTAACCCCAACTCTAGCTCTGTAATGAATTATTAAATGAGCTTTTTTGGAGAAGGGTGGACACGCCTGTGCTTTCTTTCCTCTTCCAGTGGGGCCCTACATCCTTTCACATTAAAGACTTGTCTTCTACCAGCTTTAGAGCCATTTAACTAAAAAGATGTTCTTATGTGTGTATAAATTTTATAGCAGTTTGATGCTGTTTAATGCCAGTATTATATTATTGTGGCAATGTGGCAGGATAAAATTGAAGTGAACTCAATGAGGAACATTTCTAAATTGGATTTTGTATGCAATTTATATGTTATAAAAGAGGCACCAAACTAGCTTCTGATCATCTGAAAATATCTGATAAATTGTTGTTAACAATTGATTAATGTCAGTTTGTTAATATCTGATAAATCGTTAAGCTGTTAACAGTAGCTTTGTTAAAGCTTGTTTTTAACTGTTTTGCCACCTTGTAAACTAGTTTTTCTGATGTTGCTCTGTGCAGTGTAATTTATAATTTCCTCAAAGTTAGTTACCAATTACCTGGACTGTTGCCTAGTCCACCTATTATTTTTTACTAGTCTTAGAAACTATTTTATAAGAAAAACAGATATAAGGAAAATAACTCAATCTGTGACCAGCCACAAGGTTTACGGCCTTTTGTGTGGGGGGAGGGACATGGCTGTTTTTCATTAATATGTTATTACAGACTTCAGAACTAGGCGTGTCTCAGGCCCTTTTTATATTAGCAACACATCAGTTCATATATTACACATTTAAACTTTCATTTTTAAAATCTTTTGCTTTAGGATCAAATATAAAATTGGGACTGACTAGAAGGGGGCATGATGGAACTCGAAATATAAGGAGGATGAAAATGTTCTTTATTTCGTTTAGCATATGTTGATTACATCAGCATATACATTTTCTCCAAAGTCCTTCATATTATACACTCTTTTTTTTTTGAATTATTGAATTTTATTTTTTTATACAGCAGGTTCTTATTAGTCATCCATTTTATACACATCAGTGTATACATGTCAATCCCAATCGCCCAATTCATCCCACCCACCCCCCCCACCCCCCGTCGCTTCCCCCCCTTGGTGTCCATACGTTTGTTCTCTACATCTGTGTCTCAGTTTCTGCCCTGCAAACTGGTTCATCTGTACCATTTTTCTAGGTTCCACAAATATGCGTTAATATACAGTATTTGTTTTTCTCTTTCTGACTTACTTCACTCTGCGTGACAGTCTCTGGGTCCATCCACGTCCCTACAAATGACCCAGTTTCGTTCCTTTTTATGGCTGAGTAATATTCCATTGTATATATGTGCCATGTCTTCTTTATCCATTCGTCTGTCGATGGGCATTTAGGTTGCTTCCATGACCTGGCTATTGTAAATAGTGCTGCAATGAACGTCGGGGTGCATGTGTCTTTTTGAATTATGGTTTTCTCTGGGTATATGCCCAGTAGTGGGATTGCTGGGTTGTATGGTTGTTCTATTTTTAGTTTTCTAAGGAACCTCCATACTGTCCTCCATAGTGGCTGTATCAATTTACATTCCCACCGACAGTGCAAGAGGGTTCCCTTTTCTCCACACCCTCTCCAGCATTTGCTGTTTGTAGATTTTCTGATGATGGCCATTTTGATGATGGTGGGAGGTGATACCTCATTGTGGTTTTGATTTGCATTTCTCTAAGATCTATACCATCTCACTGTATGTAAATTATACCTTAGTTTAGACAATAAATATAAATCAGGTCCTGTTGCTCTTCTTGAACGGGAGACTTTGGCGCGTGGTCCGTTAACATCTCCTATTTAAAAAATGTATAAACAGTGTAATTCTGAAGTGAATTTTACTGTAGATATTTTTCATTTGTTATATATCAGTGTTATTCTGTAACTCCAATAACAGCTATAGAAAATTCTTTATTTCATTTTTGTGTGTGTTATAAAGAATCAAAATTCATCAGTTTCCTACTGATAGCAGATGTGTCTTGTATGTACTCGATATATGGTGCCCTCACTGCTCCCTGTCCCCAATGATTTTTAATTGCACAGCTAACACTGTATTTTCTCATTTCAGGTTTACTATGCAAAAAAGAAGCGAAGACACCAGCAGGGCCAGGGAGACGATTCTAGTCATAAGAAGGAGCGGAAGGTTTACAATGATGGTTATGATGATGATAACTATGATTATATCGTAAAAAACGGAGAGAAGTGGATGGATCGCTACGAAATTGACTCCTTGATAGGCAAAGGTTCCTTCGGACAGGTAATTTAGTGGAAGATGCTGAATTTCCTAAATTAGAAAGAACGTCTTAGTGAATCATGTTACTATATCCTTTTCTCAGTAGTACACTTTTGATATTTGTAAATAGATCTAAACAACGGATATGTAAGTATTTGGATTATTATAGTTTTCTCTAAAGGTAAGAAAACTGCGTCAGCTATAAAAACTCCATTAGACTTTTTAAAAAAAAAAACTTTCTGTAGCTATTAAGTAGTTATTTTACTAATACTAAGTGGTTGATTTTAATCACTAATAGACAGTATTGCCTCTTTCATATGGGGTTTTTAGTCTCTGGATGGTTCTTCTTTATGTATGATAGAGATAATTACCTTCCTGTCTGATATTCCTCCTCAAAGAGAAAAAAATTACCATTTTCAGCTGGCACAGCGGGTGTCCTCTCGCTTCTTTGGAGACTTGGGACACCAGGGGCTGTGCCCTAAGTTTGTCCTCAGCTCCTCTTCTAGCTCCATCAGACCTCTAAGTGGGCAGAGGGTCTCCAGGATCTCCTCTTAAGTCCTCACGGCATCAGCGTTGCTAATATTGTGATTGGCATTGTTCCGATGGTGGGATTGTTCAGGCTGCTTCTACCCGGAAGAGTGAGGGAGGAACTCCAGTGGACCTGGTTTTTCTCTTCGTTCCTAGCCTCTTCTCTCCACCCACAGCTCTCTTCTCCTCACTTGCCCACCCTATCCCAGTACAAAGCACAAACCCTAACTACATTAGCCTCTTACATCAGCTGCGCCCAGACCAAGAGCTGTCAGACCTTCCTCCTTGCACTTTTAAAAAGCTTTTCTCAGGGGCTTCCCTGGTGGCGCAGTGGTTGAGAATCTGCCTGCCAGTGCAGGGGACACGGGTTCGAGCCCTGGTCTGGGAAGATCCCACATGCCGCGGAGCAGCTGGGCCCGTGAGCCACAACTACTGAGCCTGCGCGTCTGGAGCCTGTGCTCCGCAACAAGAGAGGCCGCGATAGTGAGAGGCCCACGCACCGCGATGAAGAGCGGCCCCCACTTGCCGCAACTGGAGAAAGCCCTCGCACAGAAACGAAGACCCAACACAGCCAAAAATAATTTTTAAAAAAGTAAATTAATTAATAAACACTTGACATATTAAAAAAAAAAAAAAAAGCTTTTCTCTGGCTGTGGATCCCCCAGCTGTTCCCACGTGTAAATCTCCCTATCTTATCTCATCAAGTCACAGAGCCTTTTTGTTTGAGGTATGATTTGCTGTTCATCCCCGCCTCCTTTGCCTTGCAGCTTTTGTGCTGCGAGTCAGTTACTGTAATACCTTGTGATCCAAATACTTCTTTTGACTTGGACAATATTTGGATTTTGGAGGTTGTTTTTGTTTTTTCTAAAACTATGGAACCTGCATACTCTTACTTACCTGTTCCTGCCCTGAGAGAAAGCAAAGTATGCCTCTTTTCAACCTGTGAGGAAAAATTCATCATGTGTCAGTCTAATCACGCTTAGGACAAAAAGTATACTACAGGCCATTAGCAGCTACAGCTCTAGACCCAGACAGATCAAGCTATTAAACCTATAGGGAAATATGAACAAGCTTCTTAGAAGACCCCTAACTCTGGTGTGGCTCTACCAGGCCCTGGTGTCCCATGTATAATATGTCTGCCCCTGTCCCATGATTTCACAGAATTTTTGTAATTATACGTAATTCAGGGCCTTTCCCCTTGATTTGTAACCTCTTTTTCTCCTGAGTCAGGGGATTCTCAGTGTGTGGGGAGTCCCTCTTTAAGAAAGTATTACTTTTTGTCAGAAGCAGCTTCTGCTTCTCTTTCAGAGCTTTTTAAGGCAAGGCAGTTCTGAGGCCTACCTCTTAAGTAAGGCTATGAACACCCTGGATAGAGTGTCATCTCCACCTTCAAAATTACACTAACGTTTAGGCAGTTGCTCTCAACGGGACACTTTTCAAACTTCTGTGATGTCCACCATGAAAACTGTGGCTATACAGCCTGTTCCCTAAACTTAGTTTTCCTTAAATACTCAGTCTTTGAGCTCACTGTGATCCTTCCCCCTCCCCTTTAATTTTCTCATACTCTGATTCCTAAGAGCAAGTCAGCATAGTAAACCTGTGAAAACATAGGCCTATTTGACATCAAAATCCATTTTACCAGATCAGACTGACTGATGCCATTCTCCTAGGCTGAGGTGTGTCCAGGGTCAGGACCTGTCACTCACCAAATAAAGTCTTCCTTACCGACTTGGTCAGACTTCCTCTAAATTCTCTGCCAGATCCTTGTCAAAGAAGCGGCTCCTTCCTTTCTTAAGCCAATGGTCATCAATCCTGATTGCACATTGAAATTTCCCAGGGAGCTTTGGGGATTGGGGGTGGGGCGGGGAGGGGAGGGTGGGTACTTAGGCTCCAACCAATTAAATCAGAATCTCTGTGACTGGATTCTGGGCGTTGGTATTTTTGAAAACAGCCTACTGACTGTGTGATATTCAGGGTTGCAAATCATTGCTTTAGCATTGAGCAAGTTAACTATTTGCTAAGTCAGTAAATAGTTGAGTCCATGTTAGTGGCCTTTGTCCTGGAGACCATTAGGATCTGGGCACTGAACTGCAACTCTTGGTACAGTCAATATGGTCAGTGAAACAGAAGAATATCAGAAGCACTTGGTCAGATGTTTACATGGGTCGCCTCTGATTTAAAAGACAATAGATAGTATTTTTTTAGAATTGGGTGAAACCAGAGATACTGCACTTTTCATTCCAAGTTTGATTTCAGCTGAACGATTTATGATCTGTGATTGACAATAACCTTGACTGATGTGATCTTGGACCATGCGTTCCATTCTCTTCCTCTAATCCAGTGGTACTCAGCCAACACATTGCAATCACTTGGAGTTCTACCTGCATCTCTGTACTTTCTGAATATGCTAGAAAATGTATCTAAAACTATTATCTATTCAGACTATATGTAATATTATAAATATAATAATATTTAATCACTTATAGCAGTTTCTGATTTGTAGAGATACAGTTTTATCTGTGTATTTCCTAATTTTTGTATAAATTTATTAGTAGTGTGAAACTTGTTTTAAATGAGTAAAATTTTAAATGAGAGGTGTGCATGGTGATTTGCACATGAATGTTTCAGTTTCCTTCTCTTTTTAAAACTCAAAATCCCCTAATTATGACATTTTAAACTTTTTTCCTGGTTATTTGTTTTGATATTTTTTTTATTGAATAAGTGTAAACTAATTCTTCTGGTATATGCCTAAGTTTTTATCTATGAAAATCTAAGTTAAATTTAGGAAGTTATCTACATTTTTCAGATGACTTACAACCTTTTAAGTATCTCACACATATGCTTGGGGTTTAAACCAGGTTTTTCTCTTATTAAAAGAATAGTTAGAAGAATTGTTTTATAATGTTATTTAGTAAGAAAGGTAAAGAAACCCCAAAGCACTTGTCAAGATTCATAATTTATTTCTGAAGGAGGAAAATAGTTAATCTGATTTTAAGAAAGTTATCTATTTTGTGGATGTTTAGAAATACTGTAAGGACGCAAAAGAAATCCATTTGAAAAATGACTTAAAGTGACAATAAAGTAGTAAATGGATGCTATCGAATGGAAACGAACAGGATCTCTTTTAATTAGGAAGGTCAGAAAAAGGGTAATCAGATAAATGTACAATTAAGGTGAACTGTAAACTGTTGTTAAATTGTTCATTAATGAAATAGGTATCATTTATCTTTTTTCTCTTTTAGGTTGTAAAGGCATATGATCGTGTGGAGCAAGAATGGGTTGCCATTAAAATAATAAAGAACAAGAAGGCTTTTCTGAATCAAGCCCAGATAGAAGTGCGACTTCTTGAGCTCATGAACAAACATGACACTGAAATGAAATACTACATAGGTAAACAAACAAACAGGCAAACAAAGCAGTGTGCCCTAACCCAGACCACAAATTTGAGTTAATTGTTATTTTTGTATGAAAATATGTTGATTTTATCTTAAAGTGATTGGGTAAAAATTCATTTATTTCTGTTGGAGGGCATAGATTTATATATGTTACTTGATCTGGCAGTAATATTTTAAATCTCTGGGAGTGTGCATTCTAGGTGGTATGTAGTATAAAAACAAATGGGAATAGTGTCTTTTTGGGTTTTTTTGTTTGTTTTTTTCTTTTTGTTTGTTTTTTGAAACAAGCGTCATTTGTTTGCTTTAATGGTGCATGTTTATCTAGAGAGTCCACTTTGTGTTAACTTTAACCATTTCTAATATAGCTCAGAAATTAGAAGTGAGCTAATATGTTGTTAACGGTTACAGAACCATTTTTGGAATGTCTGAGCCAAGATCTCAGGTTCTTCCTCGAGAAATAATAGCCAACATTTCTTGAACTCCTACCATATTCCTTGCGCTTTTCTTCCATCATCTGTAATCATAGCAGTCCTGAAAGGAAGGTGGTAAATCCTTATATTACAGGTAGTTTGTACAAAGAGTAACATACCCAAGGTCCTAGGGCTCTTGGAGCTAGGGTCTGAACCTACCTCTGCCTAACTCCAGAGCTTGTGTTTATTTCATTGTCATATGGTGTTTCTTCTGAATACAAAAAGAGGAGACAGAAGAATTATGAAAATAGTGAAGTCTAGGGCCAATTGATATATGGATAAAACATCTTCCGATTATGCGTTCTTTAATACTATTCTTAATCAAATCTAAGACACCATAATTTTATGTGCCACCAAGAAACAAATTGCTGCCACCTGTAAAAACAAGATGATGTCAATTTTAAGATAGAGACCTTAGGATCAATTAATTACAGACTTTTTTATAGGCATGTATTAGCAACTCACATTCATAAATGCTAACTTTACCTGAAAAACATATGAGGTTAAGTTTTATTAGCAAACTCCTTTTTAAGAAATGAGGGGAGGGCTTCTCTGATGGCACAGTGGTTGAGAATCTGCCTGCCACTGCAGGGGACCCGGCTTCGAGCCCTGGTCCGGGAAGATCCCACATGCCGCGGAGCAACTAAGCCCGTGCGCCAAAACTACTGAGCCTGTGCTCTAGAGCCCGTGAGTCACAACTACTGAGCCCGCATGCTGCAACTGCTGAAGCACGTGCGCCTAGGGCCCGTGCTGTGCAGCAAGAGAAGCCACAGTAATGAGAAGCCCGTGCATCGCAACGAAGGGTAGCCCCTACTCGCCACAACTAGAGAAATCCTGTGCGCAGCAACGAAGACCCAACACAGCCAAAAATAAATAAAATAAATAAATTTATTTAAAAAGAAAAAAAAAGAAATGAAGGGAGGGCAGCATTATGGTTCTTTTAGTCCCCCCAAAATAACAGAAACAAAAAAATTGATGTTTAAAGGTGTAAGGTTCACATATTCAGATTAGATTTCATTTATGAAACACCCTTCATTCCTCATTGTTGCAATAAAATGAGCTTATACTATTAATTTTTCTTCCTTAGTGCCTTCTCTGTAGATATCTGATATAACCCACAGTAATAACATTTGTATTTCAAGTCTTTTCACACTGCATGTTTCATACTGCATGTTTGCTGTTTACTTTCAGTTACAACTTAGTGTAAGGTGAGCACATTTCCATTCAAGGGGCTTAGGAGGCCAAGAAGGACATTCTAAGGATGCTTGACTTACAGTCTCTAAACATACCTCCCTTTTTCTTCTTTCTCACTCTTGTGTGTTTTATTTTGAATTTTTCTTAAGTAGTAGAGAAAATGTTGATAGCATTACTATAACAATTTATTTCTGCCTTGTTGAAAGAAAACACTAAATGTTAGCTACTTGGTTATGTTATAATAATGGCTGTCATTTTTATTTTTAATAAACTGACTTTAATGATCATTAATTGCATCAGTTATTACAGATATTCTTTTGGATGAGTTTTTTTTTTTTTTTAAAGGTTCTTATTTAGGAAGAAGGTGTATTCATGCACAGTGTCTTAAGAAACTGAGTTTTCTATATTGGAAAGCAAGCAAAAAGAACTTTAGATTTAGACACAGCCATGGCAGTAGAGTTGATACGTTAAACTTAAGGTGTCTGGAAGTTGTATTGCTCTTTTATAACGTAAATAACTTAATTTTGAAGTGATTTGATCAATATAGTTTAGTCTCATGAGTTGTATAGTCTTTAAGTCTTTGAACTTCTAAAAACTCTTACTTTTTTACCACGTAGCATAATTTCTTATCTGGATTATTTGGTACCTGCCATGGTCTAGTTAAAAGAACATTCAGTTTAAGTGTAGAACAAAGTCTTGCCAACCGTCCGTTCTCCCCAAAGTTCAGTTTAAAAAAACTGAACGTATATACTTGTGTTTGAGCTTTCTTTGACAATGTCTTTAGTGCTCAGCACATTATAGATACTCAGTAAATGAATGATGAATTAGTAGAATTGAGTGGATTGATCTTCCATTGGAAGAACATTCTGATCACAGCTTCTTAGAGGGATTGTCATAATCACGTTTGAATTCTGACATCAGTTACCTTCTGCATTCCTTTTGCGGCTGCTGCTTAACCAGGTCAAAATGCTTGTTTGGACCATGTCTCTGGGGTGTCTTATGTCACATGGAGCTATGTTCTTAATTTTAAACCTATGAACTCAGTGATTAAGAGCAGATGTTATACATTTTTACGTAACTGTTGGTGAGAGTTGAGTTGTACTATGGACTCCTAGAGAGCCATGTAGTAGTTGTATTGTGTTACTTATCCTAATTTTAGATCATGTGTATCAGGAGTGATCTAAAAGCAATATTGACATGCACTGCTTCCAGGGAGACAGTTCAGGGCTACTACCAGGACAACACAATGTATCCCCTTTCTCAGGGACCAGACATTGAATACTGTCCTAGTTGTTCCAGATAAATCTGTAGAGAAACCTCTGTTTTAAATGATACTAAAAGACCAAAATGAAGGTAGCCTTGACAAATGGTTGTTTTATGTCATTCCAGTTGAGTTCTAGGTGCTCAGTTTGGTGTGTATAAGAATTTTTATAGTGAAGGGCAGTTCTTTATTGAATGACTTCATCTGATGTGAAGTCAGTGTTAATACTTAAAGCACAACTTTTTGAAGCAGTTTGTCGACTATTAAGCCTTTGTAGAGGATCAGTAGTGATACCAAGTAATGTATTCTATTAGTCTTTACCCATTCATAAGCCTACTCATAATTTCTTGTGATTGAGCTTTATTTTGAAGTTTTCCCAAACCTTCAGTCTTGGACAGGGTGCCCCATGTACCGGTTTGATGAACATTATCAGATGCCTTGATTATGAACTCTAGTACCTTACGATGTGATTTTCGAGCCTTTGCTGTATTTGCCCAAAAGAAAAAAAAAATCTGTCTTCCTTTGACAATTGTTTCAAAAAATTACTAGTGAAATCTAAGGCTCAGCAAAGCAGATTGTGTATATGTATCAAAGCCTTCCCAGAGAGGGCTGCCAAGTACAGCGTCGTCACAAGCTGGACATCCCAGTGGGTGGAGCTTAGATGAAGTTGTGAGGTAGGGCTTTCAGGGAGTACAACGTGTTTTCTCTTACAAGTGACGGTAAAATTATCAAAGTATTCTCAGTACTCTTTGTCAATTTGCTACTTGCGTTTTCATACCTGACTTAATTTTTTTTTAAGCAAGGCATTTTGGTGGTACTTCTTGCATTATATTGCTTATTGGCAGACAGTATACACTAATATATTAATTCAGCAGATGAACAATTTAGATATTCTTAACTGATTAAAGAATGTGCTGTTTAGTGCAGAATGCTGATCGCCAGATTTTAACTTGATTTTCACTCTGCATTTGACATTGTCATGTTACAGATTGTTGGAGAGTTCAAAATGCATGTTATTCTCATTTTATTGGTATGTATAATTTAAAATGAAACTTTTTTCTCTTTCAGTGCATTTAAAACGCCACTTTATGTTTCGAAACCACCTCTGTTTAGTTTTTGAAATGCTGTCCTACAACCTCTACGACTTGTTGAGGAACACCAATTTTCGAGGTGTCTCTTTGAACCTAACACGAAAGTTTGCACAGCAGATGTGCACTGCACTGCTTTTCCTTGCGACTCCAGAACTTAGTATCATTCACTGTGACCTAAAACCTGAGAATATCCTTCTGTGTAACCCCAAACGCAGTGCAATCAAGATTGTTGACTTTGGCAGTTCTTGTCAGTTGGGGCAGAGGGTAAGTATATTTCAGGACTTGTGAATTAAAATTAGAATTAGGTTAAAACAGTGTAAGTAGATACTTGAAATGTTATTAATCTGTATACAATTTGGAGGTAATTACAGGATGGTTATCTTTAAAATGCAGCACTTGAATCACCTTGTGTTGATACCTATTTTGGGAAATACCTTTTAAAATGCAAATAGTAAACTTTGAATTAGAAGGTATTAGTTTTTCAAAGTTTATCTTAAAAAATTATGTGTATGCTAAAAGTCTAAGAGAAAAGAGGGGATGGATATATTAAATATTAGGTGATTTGTTGTAACTGTATTTCCCAAATAGAGGTCCTTAGTATAAATTTGGGGAAATTCCAATAATAGAACATTGACTCCTTGCTGTAAAATATTTCTCTAAATATAGGTCAAGATAAATGTTTTTCCTCAAAAGCTGATGGGTAAAAAAAAATGCAGGTAATTTTACATTACACACAGTGATACAGTGTAAATTACTAGGTTGATAGACATACTTGTTTTGATAAATAAGTTTAAATCCTTTTTTTGTTTTATAAATTATGACACCGAACTAGTTTTCTTTAGAGTGCTAAAAACAGACATGTCCATAGCAATAAATAGATTTAGGTTTAGCTGATTTTAGGAAAACAAAATTTTCCTACGGCTCTTTCTAGCATTATGAAAGCTACTCTAACAGTGTTTTGCATATAAAAGAGAAGTTACAGGATGTTCTCTTCTTGAAAGCAACTAGGGTCACCATTTGATAATACTTTATTCATTTAAAATGTTGTTCCTATTTACGTTAAGTATTGAAACTGCATTTCTTAAAAAAAAAAAAGGTAAAAACATAACTAACATGGAGATATTCCTATTTCATATTGGCTTTCCATTTCTTGTTTTTCCAAGTTAGTGAAATTTCCTATCCAACTTTATTCCAGCTTTTAAATACAGTAGGTTAATTTAATCATGAAGGTTTATGGTCAGTTAACAAGATTGTCTTTTTGTTATTTTCTGCAAATTATCTTATGGTAGCAATGCTACAATGAAATAATTTTTAAAAATGGAAGGAATAGGAAGCAAAGTTTGCAGTTTCGGATGCCTCTGAAAATCAAAAGATGCTCATAGTTGTTAATAGGGATAAAGTATATTGTAAATGGAAAATATGTGCCCATCTTGAGAGTCATTTGAATAGATTTTAGACTTGTAAAATTTTTTCCTATTTAAACCAAATCATATATGCCGCCCTGATATCAAGCACTACTATCTCTCTCCAGCCAAAGTGAAACAGCTATACCTTTAGCTCAGTGAGTTTTTAACTATGTGAGTGTATCAGAATCCCATGGGAAGTCATTTCCAAAACAGACATACAGTGGCCCTATTCTAGGTCTGCTGGCTCAGTGTTAGAAGGTGGCAGGGCAAGTATGTTTCAGAAAAAGTTTCTCAGGCGGCGATCCTGGCGCACAGGCTTGTAGATAGCCCAACTACTGCTTTAAGCAGCTGGATAGGTAGGTGACAAACTTCCTTTCCTAAGCTGGGAAATAAGTCTCAGTAGTAGGGAGTCTTTGGGGCTTCACGATGCTGTTGGCGTATAAAAACTTGGAAATGTAATACTTCTTCCTGGTCCCTTTCAGTTAGACTTTCTTCACTCTGAGCAGGCCTTAAGGTTGGGCTGACCTGCTTGTGGAGGCATGGGATGGTTCTCAGATTTGGCTGGAGTCGTGGAGGTCACAGAAGCTTTCGTGAGAAGCGACTCCATGCTGCTGGCTGCCTCGTTTGAGTGTTAAGTTAGGAAGTTTGGGTAGGAGGATTTTGTTTGTTTTTCTCCCTTTTTTAAGTAAAACTACCTTTGCTTTTGTAGTATTTCTAGATATAAATTTTAAATGGCCAGGTGAAGATGAATTGGTCTCTGAAGACATCTCAGATTACTTCATCGAAAATAATCCATTTCAAGATTTCTTTTTCTAAGAAGTCTTAGAATGAGATGGAGGGGGACAGGGTAGAGAAGTGATTAGTCAGAAACGACTCCCAATTGAATCTTTACGTGGCAGTGTTTCTAGATTTATCTGTGAGACTGGTACAGTACAGTACAGATGTCTGAAATTTCAATTACATTGTGCTGAGTTTGAGTCTTAATGCTTTGAATTAACCTGAAAAAAGTCTTTCAGGTTAATTTAGATACAGTTTAGCTGTTAAATTAATGGTAAACCAAGTACCAACCATAGCAGGAAAGAATAATTAATAGGGAGATAAATTGTTCTCAATCATATTTTCTTCTAATAAGGCATAATTGTTTTAAGATATATCTTGGTTACCGGTTAGGACTGAACTAAATGAAAGGGCTTGATTTATATATATATATATTTTTTTCTTTTTTTTTGCATTTCACAGTCAGATTTACCACTCCCTTAAAACGTTTAGTTCTTTAACAGTATTCATAGTCTAATGTTGAAATCAGTAAATCGAACTCTAATAACCCAGTTATTTTTTGCTGTTAATATTAGACTTGTGTTCTTAATTCATTGTTGACCACAGTTAAACAAAACTTATTTTGGAATTAATACAATTTTGAAATATATTTCAGATATACCAATATATTCAGAGTCGCTTTTATCGGTCTCCAGAGGTGCTACTGGGAATGCCTTATGACCTTGCTATCGACATGTGGTCCCTTGGGTGTATTTTGGTTGAAATGCACACTGGAGAACCTCTGTTCAGTGGAGCCAATGAGGTATATGATGGATCGCTTTAAAAATTCTGTTTTTGTTTTCAATCTCTGACAGTATAATCTGAAAGTTGTTTTTAGGAAAAGATGTCTGTTGACCAACTTTAATCATTCAAGTGTTAGGTCAGTTTTGAACTTATTTTATCCATTTTTAATTTTTTTTCAATTATGTAACGGTGAGTTCAGAATTACGAGATGGGAAGCGAGATCTTTCTGTCTGCCAGTGGAGGAGAACAATAAATTAGATTAGAAAATGTTAAGTATTTTGGTGTAAATTTTACAGATTTTAAGTATAAGAACAGAAAAAGATGACAATGAAGAAATGAGGACCACCCTAAAAACAGTGTAAACATCAGTGTAAATTTTGAGAGTATGATTTGAAATTAAAGTAAATGATGACTAGTAGGGTTGATGAATATTTGATCTGAATAATTCAGGGTAAATTAGGACTATAGAATTTTAGAGCAAGTCCACAGGTGTTCATTCTGTGTTCTTAGAAGATTTTTGAAGGTCAGAGGCAGTGCCTGGGAAGAGGGAGGGCAAGGGAGAGGGAGGCCAAGCTCCCTTACAGTCAGAGGAATGGGCTTTCATTGGTTTTAAAACTATTTGCTTGTGGGATCCTGTTGTGTTTTGTTTTTTAAAGAAAAGTTAACCACTGCAGATCGTGATCAGTCCATTCATTTATACGTGAGAAAAGAAAGACTAATGAAATGTCATGACTTGAACTGGGTTATACAACTGTCAATAAATAGTGTCAGAAACGTGTCCCTTCCTCCTTCCTTTTAATTCACTTCACTCTAGCCAGTGAGCTGCTCTTTGGCAGAACTGCCATAAGTGTGTCTTTGGTTTTCTTTTAATAATAAATAATATAAAGGTAATAGTACCTTTTTCATGGGCTTAAACAATATTGGGAGCATCTGAAACTTCAGTGGCTTCCATCTCACTCATGGTGAAAGCCAGAGCCCTTTTGAGTAGCTTGAACATCCCTTACTCCCTCTGTCTCCTGTTCTCCCTCCACCTCTCCCTGCTGTCCTGTCCCCTGTCGCCCCATCCGTCTCCCGGCCCAGCACACACAACTCTCTCTCAGGTCCCTACGAACCACAGGCCTGTACCAGGGCCCTTGCGTTCATTCTTTCCTCCGTGCCTGGAGTGCTCTTGCTCCTGCCCTCGCGGCCTTCATGTTTTTGCTCTCATGTCACCTTCTCGGGGAAGCCTTTCGTGACACCCTGTTCTAAGTTGCAGTGCCCTTCTCACTCTCCATCCCCTTTTAATTTTCTCCATGGTTCTTAGTGGTCATCTGATATGTATTTGCTTATTATGTATTTGCTTCTTGGTGATCTCTTCCTCTATAACACAAACTTTTGGGCAGGGATTTTTGTCTGTCTTGTTTATTGCTGTGTTCTAGTGGGCATGGTTTCCAGCATATAGTAGACGCTCAGTATTTGAGTGAATTAATCTGCACTTTAAAAAAATACTTTTATTGGGTCCACACTTCTAAGCCTTTGGGTTTTTTTTTTCTGTGTGTGTGATTATTTAACTAAAATTCTCCCAAAACTTAAACTTTAAAACTCCCTCCAATCATTTCCTTACTCTCCATTGTATCCATGACCACCTGCCATCCCATGGATATACGTGTTTGCTTAATTGTGTGCCCTCCCCTCTGTGGAGTGTGGGGCTCAAGGAGGGCAGGGACTTTATCTCTTGTGTTCATTATTCTATGCTTACTGCCCCGAGGAGTGCCCAACACACAGGAGATGCTTGATTTATTTATTTCTGATTTGTGAATGAATGAATGAATGAATTGATGAGCACAGATAGGATGTCCTACAGTAGAAATTACAGGTTTTTTGTTTTTATTTTTAATACAGGTAGATCAGATGAATAAAATAGTGGAAGTTCTGGGTATTCCACCTGCTCATATTCTTGACCAAGCACCAAAAGCAAGAAAGTTCTTTGAGAAGTTGCCAGATGGCACTTGGAACTTAAAGAAGACCAAAGATGGAAAACGGGTAAAATAGGGAAATAATTTTTTTGAGCCTTTTTTATTTCTTTTACTGAGCTGTCTCTATATAGTGCATTTTGTATTTACTTGAAATCAGTGTTGCTGAAGTCAGTTATTAACAGTAGTTCCATTGATAACTTAGGTATATATTTTCTTCATAAGTTGGTTATAGAGTTTGACCTGAACTATCTGTATGGACCAGTGTTTGCTTAGTGCTCTTTTAAGGCTTCATTTTGAAACTATATGTCTGCCTTTTGAGGTAGCTGATCAAATCACCATGCCTTGTTTCCACAGTAGAATTAGTAAGTTTGACCTTTGTTTCTCATAGTTTGAGTATATAGTGAAGTCACAGTTAACAATACTGCAGCTGTGAACAGTGGAAGTCATAACTGCAGTAAATGGCTCTTTTTTTTTAAGTTCAGATGAGAGAAAAGGATTTTTGACTTAAGCAGTTTGTGGCAAGAATATGAACTGACTAAATGGTCCTTTGATAGATTTCAGATTCCTAGCTTGGGTAACAGGAGTTTCACATCTCCAAAATCTTTAAAATTTAAGTGAGGTTTTTAACACGTTAGGTACGTTTTAGTAATTTTCTTTTATCTGAGAACTTTTTTCAGATACCTAAACTATGTCAGTTTAATAGAGTAAATGATAACAGTTTTGCATCTTGATTTACATCTTTGTTTTATATATCTGAAAATAATCATGTTTTGTAATCTAGTTTGTTTCTAGTATAAGATGAAAATAATCTATAAATATGTGATTGTATGTGATACGTATACCAGACACCTTGTGACTGTAGTTTTTGCATTTTCAACACTTAAGAAATTTTATTTTTGCTACACTTTTTATTTTGCCCTTGCGTTTTAGCGATGCTGCCACCAGGTGTCATTTCCAGTGAACTGAAGATGATGCTTACGTGCTGTAATTCACCTTCAGCTATGCAGTCTTAACTTTTAATATCAAATGGGTTTTTTTTTAAGAATATTAAAAAAAAATATATATATATATATATATATATATATATATATATATATATATAATTGTATCTTTCACAATTGATTTGTAACTTACTGCATTCTGCCTTATTCTCTGAAGTTCCAGGCATTGTAATATCCGGCAGCTAAATTATGCCTACTCCCCATAAGGAAGGGATGGAAAATACCAAGCAAGACATCCTGAATCCTTTTGCCTTTGTCCACATAGCTTTATCAGTCATGGCCCCTTTTCCCATTGAACCAAAACACAGCCTAGGAGTCCTGAGCTTCTGCAGCATTCAGGGTTGCTCCTGCCAGTTGATTTTAATTGGCATGGAGGATGTGAAGCCTTCTTTATGTTTTTATCTCTCTGCAATACAGGCTGCCACTTCTTTTTCCAGTTTGAAGTTTTTTTTCCCTTCTTCTTCTGCTGTTTTTTTTCCTTTTTCTAAATGAAACATTCATCTCATTCCATTTCCCTAATCTCTGCCTTGTAAAACCACAGTTAAGTCACAGTGAATTGTAACCTATCATTTCTCCAAAATTCAGGCATAATTATTTTAAATTGTTTAGGGAGGACATTTCAGAAAAGAGTAGTTAAATCTTTTCCCTTAAAATTGAAAGTGAGTATCTTGACCTACATTTAATACATATTAATTAACCATAGATTGAGATTTTCTTCAGCTGCAATTAAGCAACTGACTTAAGAAACTTTTATTTTTAAAAGTGTAAAATAATTACTTTTCTTTAAATAGAAATAAATTTTCAGCAACAAAAAAATCAAATCCATAACCAAATGGTTACATTATAATGATGCACTGGGGATTTTAACCTTAAGTATAAACGGGTGTGCATGCACTGTCATTGGGTATATTTGTTTGCTTTATTTCCTTAGTGATGTTATTTTTACTTTTAATTTCTCATTTTATGTTTCAAGGGCCCATTTTAGCTTCCTAGTAATGAAATCCATACCTACTATCTATTTTTTTCCTTTGGTGGGGAAGGGGGATGAAGAATTAAGAGTATAAATGATGCTATTTTGTTGAAGTATAATTTATATACAGTAAGATGAGTATTTTAAGTGTTCTAACTTTTTAGCTTTTAAATACAACAGTATATATCCACTACCTAAAACAAGGCATAGAGTACTTCCACCACCTCTTATATCCGTTTCTGTCATCTCACCCTCAGTTTCTGATTTCTGTCATCATAGGTTAGTTTTGGCTATTCATAGGAAAAATTCATGTAAATGGGATCTGTATAGTATTTATTACTTTGTTTCTTTCACTTAACAGACATTGTTTTTGGAGATTCATCCATATTGTGTCTCAGAAGTTACTCCATTTTATTGCTTCATAGTATTTCATTGAATGGAAATACTGTATTTATATTTACCTGTCAGTGGATGTTTGGGTTGTTTCCAGTTTAGGACTATTATGAATAAGGCTACTGGGAACATTCTTGTATCAACTTTTGTACACTTAAGTTTTCATTTCTCTGGGGTCACTACTTAGAAGTAGAATTGCCAGATCATAGGGTGTATGTGTGTTTACCTTCGTAAGAAAAGAGCAAACAGTTTCCCACAGTTTTATCATTTTGCATCCCCACAAGGTATGAGAGTTCCAGTTGCATGACATCCTCACCATTTGATGTGGTTGGTCTTTTTGATTTTAGCCATTCTAAGGGGTATATAGTGGTTTTCGTTTGCATTTCCCCGTGACTGACGATAGTGACCACCTTTTCATGGGCTCATTAGCCATTCATGTGTCTTCTTTCGTGATAGTCTTTCCAGTCTTTTGCCTGTTTGTTATTGGGATGTTTAATTGTTGAGCTGTAGGAGTTCTTTTTTTTAACATGTAATGGATATAAGTCCTTCGTCACATATATGTCAGTATTTATTCTCAGACTGCGGCTCGCCTATTTCTTTTCTTAGTAGTAGTTTTTAATGAGCAGGAAATTTAATCTCTTTTTTTATGAATAGTGTTTTTTGTATTCTAAGAAGTCTTTACCTTCCTCAAGTTTATGAAGATGCTCTCCTTTAAAAGTTTTTTTTAAATTGAAGTGTATGTAGTTGATTTACAATGTTGTATTAGTTTCAGATGTACAGCATAGTAATTCAGTTATACATACCTACATACATTCTTTTTCAGATTCTTTTCCCTTCTAGGTTATTGCAAAATATCTAGTATGTCCTTGTTGGTTATCTGTTTTATATATACTAGTGTGTATATGTTAATCCCAAACTCCTAATTTATCCCTCCCCCATCCCTTTCCCCTTTGGTAACCATAAATTTGTTTTCTATGTCTGTAGGTCTATTTCTGTTTTGAAAGTAAGTTCATTTGCATCTTTCTTTTCTTTTTTTTTTTTTTTAGATTCCACATATAAGTGATCTATTTGCCTTTCTTTGTCTGGTTTATTTCACTTAGTATGATAATCTCTAGGTCCATCCATGGTGCTGCAGATGGCATTATTTCATTCTTTTCTATGGCTGAGTAATATTTTTATATATATATATATATATATACCCCCCACATCATCTTTATCCACTCACCTGTCGATGGACATTTAGGTTGCTTCCATGTCTTGGCTATTGTATTGGGTTGGCCAAAAAGTTCGGGTTTTTCTGCAAGATGTTACGGAAAAAGCCCGAACGAACTTTTTGGCCAACCCAATAAATAGTCCTGCAGTGAACATCGGGGTGTTTGTATCTTTCTGAATTAGTTTTCTCTGGATATATGTCCAGGAGTCAGATTGCAGGATCATATGGTAACTCTATTTTTAGTTCTTAAGGAACCTCCATACTGTTCTCCATAGCGGTTGTACCAAATTACATTCCCACCAACAGTGCAGGAGGGTTCCCTTTTCACCACACCTTCTCCAGCATTTATTATTTATAGACTTCTCCATAATGGACATTCTGACTGGTGTGAGGTGATACCTCATTGTAGTTTTGATTTGCGTTTCTCTAATAATCAGCGATGTTGAGCATCTTTTCATGTGCCTGTTGGCCTTATCCTTCTTCGAGAATCTTTACATCCTTCCTTTGTGTGTGTCTGTCTGTGTATATTTGTTTTATCAATAACTGAGAGGAGTGTTCATCTTTAGTGATGATACTGGATTTGTCTTAATCTCCTTCAGTTGCTTTATGTTTTTTGAAGCTCTCTTAATAGGTATACCTATTTAGTATTGTTAGGACTTGGTGATAAATTCAGTCTTTCATTACCATGAAATATTCCTCTTTATCTCTAATAATATTTTTGTCTTTAAGTCTACTTTGTCTAATATTACTCTAGCTATACTGGCTTTTTAATTCTTAACATTTTTATAGTGTTGTTTTTTTACCCTTTTACTGTAAACCTGTTCATACTTTTGTATGTAAAGTATGACTTTTGTATACAAAATGTAGTTGAGTCATCCTTTTTAATCTAGTCAAATAGTATCTTCCTTTCACAATGAATATTTAGCCTATTTAATTATTCAGGGGTTTGGGTTTTAGACTTTTGCCTTATTTGTATTCTATTTGTTTTATCTGTTCTTTGTTTCCTGTTCCTTCTTTACTGCCTTCTTTTGAGTTGAGTACTTTTTGGTATTTTATTTCACCTTTTCTTAATTGACTGTTTAGCTGTTCTTCTGTGTGTAATTTTTAGTGTTGCTTTTACTACATGCATCTTTAACTTACCAGTTGAACTTAACAAAATGTTATATCACTTGATAAACCGTGTGATAACCACGTGCTTTTGTCTAACCCCTTCCGTCTCTTGTCGTCATATATCACTTAGGCATATGTTATAACCCTCACAACACATTGACTACTTAAATTAAAAATGATTTTTAAAAGAGATTTAAAAACACATAAAAAATAAAATAAAAAGTTCTTTTCGGGAATTCCCTGGTGTTCCAGTGGTTAGGACTTGGAGCTTTCACTGCTGTGGCCCCAAGTTCAGTCCCTGGTTGGGGAACTAAGATCCTGCAAGCCCAAAAGAAAAAAAAAGTTCTTTTCATTTTACCCATAGAATTTTTCATTTCTTTTTGCAGTTCCTGACTTCAGTCTTGTATTATGTTCCTTCAGCTTGAAGAACTTCCTTTAACTTTTTATTTTATAGTGAATAACTTCTGCTGATGAATTCTCTCAGCAGTTGTTTATCTGAAAATATCTTTATTCACCTTCGTTTTTGGGAAGATATTTTCCATGGATATGGAAATTACAAATTGATATAGAATTTTAGGTTTACGTTTCAGCAAAAGAAAATGAAGTTGTTTAAATATGTTAATGACATTGTTTTCTGTATTACATTGTTTCTGAAGAAAAGTCAGTGGTTTTTCTAAGCATTGTTTTCTTTATGAAATATTTCTCTCTCTTCCCCCTGGCTGATTTTGATGCTTTTTTTTTTATTATTGTACTTTAAGATGTTTTTATTTGATTCTCACAATAAGAAGATGACAATAGTAATAATAGATATTCTTGGTTTCATTTTTACACATCAGAAAACTGAGATTTAAGAGTGTTAAATAAATTCTTTGGCGACCACAGCAAGGAATGGTAGGGCTAGAAAGCAAGCTCAGGTCTTCTCCAGCTGCGCTTAGCACGCTTTCACGCTGAGAAAGAGAAGTTGGGGATATAGCGAAGAAGGAAAATGCCTTTAGCACAGGGATCTTCTGTGGAAGAGAAGAGTAAAGAAGCAAGCAATTTGGGTGATGCACTCAAACATGACATATAAAAGCTGGTATGAATTTTGTAGATCTTTTCGTTCAACCTCTTTTTTTTTTTTTTGCTTTTTTTTTTAATGTTTGATTTTTCAGCAGTTTGGCTATTAGGTTCTTATGTATAGTTTTCCTTGTATTTATTTTCCATGGAGTTTGCTGAGTTTGTTAGACCTGTGGGTTAATCTCTTTCATCAATTTTTGAAAGTGCTCAGACATCATCCTTTCAAATATTTGTTCTGCTTCACTCTCTCTTCTCCTGCTAATTATTCAATTAAATATATGTTATAGTGCTTACTATTAGAGGTCTCTGTTTGGTTTATTCATTTTGTTTTCTTTTTGTGTGTTAGTTTAGGTAATTTCTTTGCTCTTTCTAGTTCACTGATTGTTTTTCTTCTGTTGAGCCCAGTCTGCTGTTAAAACCATTAAATGGATTCTCTGCATTTTTTTAGTTCTAGTGTTTTCACTTAATTTAGCTTTTCTTTAAAAAATAGTTTTAAGTAACACCCCCCCAATCTATCCACACGTTACCTAGCTTTTGAACTAAATTCTTTTTATCATAGTTATTTTTTTTAAAATTTATTTATTTATTTATTTTGGCTGCGTTGGGTCTTTGTTGCTGTGTGCGGGCTTTCTCTGGTCGTGGCGAGCGGGGGCTACTCTTTGTCGCGATGCACGGGTTTCTCATTGTGGTGGCTTCTCTTGTTGCGGAGCACGGACTCTAGGCGCGCGGGCTTCAGTAGCTGTGGCACATGGGCTCAGTAGTTGTGGCTTGTGGGCTCTAGAGCGCAGGCTCAGTAGTTGTGGCGCACGGGCCTAGTTGCTCCGCAGCATGTGGGATCTTCCTGGACCAGTGCTCGAACCCGTGTCCCCTGCATTGGCAGGCAGATTCTTAACCACTGCTCCACCAGGGAAACCCCATAGTTATTTTAAAATACCTGTCTGTCAATTTCAACATTTGGGTCATTTATATATGTGGGTTTTCTACTATTTTTTTCACTTGATCATGGACCCTTTTTGTTTGTTTGTTTCATGTGTCTGTAATTTTTTATATGTATGTTGGACTTGCTGTATTTAAGAACAGTTGAGATGGAAGTAAATCTTATTTCCCTTTAGAAAGAGGCATGCCACTTACTGTGTCAGGCTACTAGTGTGACGAGACTGAGTCAATTTCATTTGTAGTTTAGCTGAATCTGGGCTTAGTTTGTTTTGTTTGTGTGCTTGACTTAGGTTCTGCTCTCCACTGTCTTCTTAGGTGTTAAGCGGCGTTTGGAAACTGGAGAGGTCTTGTATGCGTCGTTGCCCAGCCAGCAACCTGCTGCTAACCCTTGGTGCCTCGGGGTGACCTGTGTCCATACTGCTGCTCTGGCCCCAGCTCTGCGGCGCCCTGGGGGACCCTCCCTGGGTCGTCTGCCTGTCCCATCCTTTGGCCCAGCCACACGTGGCTGTTAGAAGTTGGTTGGGAGTCGGGCTGGACTCTTCTTAGTCACATCTGTGGCATTTGCTCCTTCTCCCACCATAAGTCTCTTCTTTCCTAGGAAAGACTGTTAATTTTCTAGAATTTAGTTAATCTGGTTTCTTTAGTCCTCAGCTCTCTGATAGGTTTTTAAAAAGCAGTGATTTTGTTGTTTGCCTGCCTGGCTTGTTCTTGATTTTAGAGTAAGAGCGATGGTCTCTTGCGAATTTCTACATTGTACCTAGAAGCAACAATCCAGTGATACTATTCTGAATAAATTCAGTATCCATAGGGATTTTAAAGGTTATACTGTTATCTGTTAAAATGAGTTCCCAGAAAATCTCAGCACATGTTAAGGCAATTTATTATTAAACATATTTTCTATCAATAAAATGAGGCATAAATAATTTACTTTTGATTTTTTTATCTGCATATGAGCAGGTAGGGTTAGACCCATGATTCTTTATTAGGAGTGACCTTTAAAGCTTTAATGAGCCACTGTTACTGAGTAAGTGCCCCTGAGTTCACAGGTGTACTGGGCAGAAAAAGAGGTTCACAATAACTGGTTGGCACACTTCCTTTGTAAAGGACCCCATAGTAAAGGTTTTGGCTTTGTGGCCTTCTGTTGCGTATTCTTACTTGGTTTTGTTTGTTTTTACAATCTTTAAAAATACAAAAACCATTCATAGTGGAGGCTATATAAAAAGAGGCTCTGAGCCAGGCCATAGTTTGTTGATCTCTGGGCTAGATGATCTTTATAGTCATTTCTGGTCTCAAAATTGAATTTCTCCTAACTACAGTGTGTTCGGAATAGTACTTGTGAAAATATAGAGGATCTAACTATAAAGCATATTTTTAATAAAGGCCTCAATATTATCATACATGTAAGCATATGTGACATTATGTAGGCTTTTACATATTCCATCAGATTTAGAGAAAGCCTTTTTATCCTTTTTCTCTTTAGGAGTATAAACCACCAGGAACCCGCAAACTTCATAATATTCTCGGAGTAGAAACAGGAGGACCTGGTGGGCGTCGTGCTGGGGAATCGGGTCATACGGTAGCTGACTACTTGAAGTTCAAAGACCTCATTTTAAGGATGCTTGATTATGACCCCAAAACTCGGATTCAACCTTACTATGCCCTGCAGCACAGCTTTTTCAAGAAAACAGCTGATGAAGGTACAAATACAAGTAATAGTGTATCCACGAGTCCTGCCATGGAGCAGTCACAGTCTTCGGGCACCACCTCCAGTACATCTTCAAGCTCAGGTCTGTTCTTTTGATACTATATTAGGCTTTGAAATGTTTCCTCTTTTCTTTACAAAGTAGGGGTTATTTTAAAGTTTTTTAAAGTTTGTTAATGGGTGGGAGGAATTATTTTTCCCGAATCTATTCTTTGTGGCTAGTAAAAAAATTCACCTCCCCCAAAGCTCTAATACTTAATTATGCATATAATAAAGTCTGCTTGGAAACAATACTCTTTATTAGCCAAATTTTAAAATTGTTTTTTAAATGGAAATACTTGGTTCACATGCTTGAGTTTTCCCCTGACTTAACCAAACTTGGTCATATTTTAGTTCAGTGGTTGATGTGAAAGGACATAGAGAATTGGAAGCCTTCCTGGTATACTTTCAGGTTAATACAGATTTTTTTTGGTGACTCACTTCTCGTTATAGTTTTAGGATACATACTTGAGCAAAATTAACTTTACACTCACAAGGTGTACCGTGTTGTGATACTTCAGGTGGGTCATCGGGGACGAGCAACAGTGGGAGAGCCAGGTCGGACCCAACGCACCAGCATCGGCACAGCGGCGGGCACTTCACGGCCGCCGTCCAGGCCATGGACTGTGAGACACACAGCCCCCAGGTGAGCGGTCACACAGCCCTTCGTTCACGCCCTCCACTGTGCCCGGGGGTACCAGTGTTGGATGCCAAGTGTTTTTAGAATGATAACGTCATTTACTCTAAAAGGTTCATAGCTTCCTTGGTTGTAAGGAATTCTAACTTACACATCCTTGCAACTTTTTCCCTCCGCGTTTAGAAATAGCTGCCGTTTATTGAGTGCATACCAGCTGTTGCTCCAGGTGTTTGTTTATCTCGTTTACTCTGGCAGCATTTTGAGCCTTGCCCTGTTTGGATTTTCATTTTACTTTGGGAACTGTGACTTCAAGGTTTAGGGAACTTTCCGAGGTGCGTGATCTTAATTACTGCACTTCACTGCCTCTCGTGATCTGCTGTCACTGATAGTCCTAGATTCTGAATCAGTTTGTGTTTGATTTTCACCTCCATTTTTTGTTTTGAAGGTTTTTTGTTAAAGAGAATCTAATTAAATAAGTTTTTTAAAGGGGTGAAGCAGATGATGGTAGTCAAAATATTTATTAAACACTCTTTGTAAAATAATAAGTTAATTCATACTGAGTACTGCGTTATGATGTTTATAATGAGAGGCAAGTATATTATCTAATGAGAAATAAAATGGAAGTTGATGAGTATCACTGCCCATTCTTGGGACTGGGGCAGCTGAGTGCTGGTGGAGAAAGGCATACCTGTAGATGCATTGTTACCCCTGTTAATTCATAGTCACCAGCATCTACTTCGGCAAGCTTACATGTTTCTCAGGTCATCTCATCGTGCTCCCATTCTCTTTAATAATTGCTTCAGACTCTTCTACTCTTGCTGGAAACCTTTGCCTCCCCTTCTCTGTTCTCCCTCACTCCTCACTGTGTAAGGGACAGCCCTCAGAAAGGAACGCCTCGCTGCGTGTCACCAGCCACCTCGCCCAGCCTCCGTGTGTGCCCGTCCCCTTTCTCCCGCCCCTTGTCAGCAGGGGCAGCAGCTCCTGCCTGGGGCCAGCCACCTCGGGCCCTGCCCCTCTCCTCCCCCCCGCACAGGACTTCGGCCTGCTCAGCCGCTGGCCCCTGTGTCCTCTGCTCGCCTCCTCCCCATCAGCACCTGATCATCCCCAGCTCTCTCCCATCCGAAGCAAAACCTTTCCCTGGCCCTTGTCTTCCTCGCCCCACATTTCTGCTACTATTACTTCACCCTTTAAGAAGTCTTCAGCTGCTCCAGTTGGGCTACTTCCCAACTCAGGAAACTGTTCCTGTGGAGTCACAGTGGTCATTACTGAGGAGCCCGGCGGACACTCAGTCGCTTGTCTCTCTCTGGCCCTCACTCACATTGACACAGCCCTGGCTTCTCCGTGCTCTTTGTAGCACTCTCCTCTGCCTTCCCGGACAGGATGGCCCTCATCCCGGCCCGCCCCCTTGCTTCACTGCCTCCTTTTCGGGTTCTCTTCTCCCCCTCGGCCACGTAACGGGGGTGGTCTGTGCCCTGTCTCTCACCTTAAACACTTCCTGGTGACCTCACCTGCTCTTACCAATGACTGCAGCTACCATCTCGATGTCGGTCACTTTACCTCTTTATTTCTGATCTAGACTTCACTCCTGAGCCCCACGCCTTTATTTCTAATCATTTACTATCAATACCGCTTTGGAAGTCCCTACAGCACAAACCTACAGATGCATCCTATAAACCGATGTCACCGTTTTCTCCTCCACCACAGCTCATCTGCTTTTATCTGTATCAATACAAATGGCCCTGAATTTATCCATTTGCTCAGGTCGTACACCTGGCACCTGGGGAGTTCATCCTTGACTCCTCTCCCCCTCACCCCCCACCTTGAATCCAATGGTAAATAGTATGGATTCTGAATATCCTGCATATGTGTCTGTTCTCTCTACTTCACCCCCTTGGTACAATCATCTCTAGCTTATTTTACTGTAAAGATTATTCCAGCTGGACTTCCAGCGTCCAGTTTCATTCACCAGTCCACCTCTGTTCTCTTCTCTGCAGCCAAGCGAATGTTCAGTAGAGCAGTCTGATCCAGCCCTTTCCCCTGCTTTCAGCCAGTTTCTGGCTTTCTCTTGTACTTAAAAAAAATTGAGACTTTTTACAAAGGATTCAGTGATTTCTGTGATCTGGCCCCTACCCAGGCATCCTTCCTCCTCTTCATTCATTCTGGTCTTCCTGGAAGTTTTTTTTTTTTTTTCATGTTTCAGACTATATACCACGTTCCCTTTCACATTTCTCACATTGACCGTGCTCAGCCTGGAATAAGCTTTTCCTCCGTCTTTGCTTTGGTAACTACTATATATCCTTCAGGTCTTAAGTATCACTGCCAGAGGCTTTCCCTAATTCTTTAGAACGACCTTCCTTCCTTCCTTCCTTCTTCCGTCCCTTTCTCCTAGTTTCTAAATTAATGTTATTAGTTTTATGTAGTCTTTCTGAGATGTTTTATACATATGCAAGCAAATACAAATGTATATCCTTCACCTAACCTTTGTACACAAATGGTAGCATACCGTGCACACTGTTTCACATCTTGTTTTTTTATTTTAACATGTTTTACATATGTTTTTAAATATATATTATGGAGCTCTTTCTGTATCATTATATAGGGAGCTTTTTCATTCTTTTTGTTTTGTTTTTAACAGTCACACAGTATTCCATTGTTTTAGATATTCCACGTCATTGCAGTAGTTCCCTATTAATGGACATTTAGCTTATTTCCAATCTTTTTTACTACTGCAAATAATGCTGTAATAAGTAACCCTATGTATAAATCATCCACACACATGCAGTTTATATGTGGTATGAATTCCTGGATGTGAAATTGCTGGGTCAAAGAGTAATGTGGTTTGTCATTTTGATAGCTGTTGCCAAATTGCTCTCCATATAGTTTTACCAGTTTAGCCTCCCACTAACAGAGTTTGGAGAAGCAGTCAGTGTGATCACCTTTGGATCAGTCTGAACTGAAAAACCTGGTGTTGGACAGAGTATAGTTACATTTCGCTTATTCTTTCTTTCCATGAATTTAAGTAGCTTCATAGTTTAAGAACCATTAGTATTTTCTGAGAACTTTCTGCCTATTTTTCTACTGGATTATTTTCAATAGTATTTCTTGAATTTTGATTCTGAGACCACCTTTGTTGAGTGGTCTTAATGATCTGTGCTAGCCACTGGTGATAAAGACACAGGCTTTGCCTTCCTAGAGCTTACCGTGACACAGAAAATAAGTAAAACAAATCAAATGAATAGAAATTGCAAGTACTATTAACTGTTAAAAAGAAAATAAGACAAGATAATGTAATAGAGAATAGTGATTTGTTGGGTGGGATGTATTAATTCAGATAGGCCGAACTGATAACAGGTAGACCCCCCCAAAATATGGTAGCTTAAAGAATGTGCAGTTTCTTTTTTATGTAGTAGTCCAGAGTGGGTGTTCAGGTTAGTGGTGTGGCTCTCTTCCACATCCTGGGTTCCTACCATCTTATGACTGCCCCATCCCCAAGGGCCTAGTTGTCTGCTGCATCTGGCAGGCAGAAGGACTTGGGATGTATTTTGTGGGCCAGATCTGGCTGTAACATAGGAACCTTCATTCATATTCCATTGACTGAAACAGTCGTATGGCCGTGTCTGTGCAGGGGAGGCCGGGGAGTAAGCGGGGTGCAGCCTTGTGCTCAGGAAGAAGAGTATGTTTTTTGAGGACAGTTCGGAACCTCTGCCACAGAAATTGGGGGAGCATTAGCCAGAGTGGTGAGGGAAGACTCTGGAACTGAAATGATGAGAAAGAAGCATCCAAGCAGAAATTAGAAATCAGAGCATTCTAGGCAGAAGGGAACAGTAAGTACAAACACCCTGAGGCTTTTGAAAGATGTTGACTAGGTAGAGGAATAGAAGGAAGATCCTGTGTAGTAGGAACTTAGGCAGCAAGAGGAAGGATGGCTAGAGGAGAGGGTTGGAGAAATGAGCATTGGCCAGATTGTTTATGGATTTTGGATTATTTTGTTTATCCATTCATCCATCAGTGGACACTTAGGTTGTTTCCGTATTTTGGCTATTGTAAATAATGCTGAAGTGAATGAACATGGGGGTACATATATCTTTTCAGGATAGTGTTGTTGTTTTCTTCATATAAATACCCAGAAGTGGAACTGCAGGATCATATGGTAGTTCTGTTTTTAATTTTTTAAAGAACCTCCTCCATACTGTTTTCCATAGTGGCTGCACTAATTTATATTCCCACCAAGCAGTGCATGAGGGTTCCCTTTTTTCCACATCCTCACCAACACTTGCTATTTGTTGTCTTTTTGATAATAGCCATTCTCACGGGTGTGAAGTGATATCTCGTTGTGGTTTTGATTTGAATTTCCCTGATGGTTCATGATGTTGAGCTTCTTTTCCTGTACCTATTGGCCATCTGTATGTCTTCTTTGGAAACAAGTCTAGCCAGATCTTCTGCCCATTTTTCAATCAGATTGTTTGGATTTTTGCTGTTGAGTTTTATCAGTTCTTTATATATTTTGGATATTAGCCTGTTACCAGATAATATGATTGACAAATATTTTCTCCCATTCAGTAAGTTGCCTTTTCATTTTGTTGATGGTTTCCTTTACTGGGCAGTAGCTTTTTAGTATGATGTTGTCCCATTTATTTATTTTTGCTTTTGTTGCTTTTGCTTTGGTGTCAGCTTCAAAAAATCATCACCAAGACCTATGTCAAGGAGCTTATTACTGCCTGTGTTTTCTTCTAGGAGTTTTATGGTTTCAGGTCTTACATTCAAGTCTTTAATCCATTTTGAGTTAATTTTTGTGTTTGGTATAAGATAGTGTGGTTGAGTTTCATTCTTTGGTATGTGGCTATCTAGTTTTCCCAACACCATTTATTGAAGAGACTGTCCTTTCTCCATTGTATATTCTTGGTTCCTTTGTCATAAATTAATTGACCATATACGCGTAGATTTATTTCTGGGCTCTCTCTTCCGTTCCATTGATCTATGTGCATGTTTTTATGTCAGTACTATACTGTTTTAAGTGCTATAGCTTTGTAGTATAGTTAGATATCAGGGAGCATGATGCCTCCATCTTTGTTCTTCTGTCTCAAGATTGCTTTGGCTATTTGGGTTTCTTTGTGGATTACAAATTTTAGGATTATTCTATTTTTTTTTTTTTGAAAAATGACATTGGAATTTTGTGGGGGATTGCATTGAATCTGTAGATTGCTTTGGGTAGTTTGGACATTTTAACAACATTGATTCTTACACTCTTCCAGTCTGTGAGCATGGACTGTCTTTCCATTTATTTGTGTCTTCTTCTTCCAGACCTTCTTCTTCTACAGGTCTTTTACCTCCTTGGTTAAAGTTATTTCTTGATATTTCATTCTTTTTGATACAGTTGTATATGGGACTGTTTTCTTTTTCTGTTTCATTATTAGTGTATAGAAATGCAGTCGATTTTTGTGTATTGATTTTATATCCTGCAGCCTTATTGAATTCATTTATTAGTTCTGACAGTTTTTCTAACGGAGTCTTTAGGGTTTTCCATATATAATGTTACATCATCTGCAGGTAGTGACCATTTTACTTCTTTATTTCCAATGTGGATGGCTTTTCTTTTTCTTGCCTAATTTGGATTTGTGTTTTAAAAAGACTGTTCTTGCTACTCTTTGGAGAATGGTTTGGAAAAAGGCAAAGATGGAAGATGGCAGTTGATTTAGGAGGCTGTTGTATTAGTCTAGGCAAGAGATGATAGTGACCTAGGATAGAGCAGTCGTGGTGGAGATGGAGAAAAGAGGCCAGATTTGGGTTCTATTTTGGAGGTAGCTTTAGTAGTACTTGCTGATTGTTTGGATGGAGGAATGGTTGAGCATTCAAAGAATGCCTTTTGACCTGTCAGAAATATTTACTATCTGGCCCTTTCCAGAAGAAGTTTGCTGACCCCTGGCATAAACAGTGCTCCCAAGGAAAGAAAGTGGCGAGTAAAATATATGAGTATGGGTGTAACTTGCTAAAAATTGAAGCTTTGATAATAAAATATTTTTCACTCTTGAACACATTTGGAAGTTTGTGTTATAGAACTGTCTGCAGTTCTAATAAATGGTTTTAAAATCTGTTCTTACAGGTGCGTCAGCAATTTCCTGCTCCCATTGGTTGGTCAGGCACTGAAGCTCCTACACAAGTCACTGTTGAAACTCATCCCGTTCAAGAAACAACCTTTCATGTAGCCCCTCAACAGAATGCATTGCATCATCACCATGGAAACAGTTCCCATCACCATCACCACCACCACCATCACCACCACCACCATGGACAACAAGCCTTGGGCAACCGGACCAGGCCAAGGGTCTACAATTCTCCAACAAATAGCTCCTCTACCCAGGATTCTATGGAGGTTGGCCATAGTCACCACTCCATGACATCCCTGTCTTCCTCAACTACTTCTTCCTCTACATCTTCCTCCTCTACTGGTAATCAAGGCAATCAGGCCTACCAGAATCGCCCAGTGGCTGCTAATACCTTGGACTTTGGACAGAATGGAGCTATGGACGTTAATTTAACCGTCTACTCCAATCCCCGCCAAGAGACTGGCATAGCTGGACATCCAACATACCAATTTTCTGCTAATACAGGTCCTGCACATTACATGACTGAAGGACATCTGACAATGAGGCAAGGGGCTGATAGAGAAGAGTCCCCCATGACAGGAGTTTGTGTGCAACAGAGTCCTGTAGCTAGCTCGTGACTAAATTGAAACTTGAGTTTGTTTCTTGTGTGTTTTTATAGAAGTGGTGTTTTTTTCCAAAAAAACAAAGTGCAAAGCTGCTTGAATCAGAAGGAGATTAACACACTGAACCGCTACAGGAGGGCAAAGCTGACTTTTTTTTTTTTTTTAACTTGAAAAGATTGCAAAGGGACAATGAAGTTTTTAAAAGAGCCATGTCCAAACCCATCTTCGCGGATAGCTCAGAGGTGTCCTCTTTCTGCCTCCCCCATTTTAACTCGCCACATCCCAGTCATAGTGGGGTTTTTGTCTTTCTATTCCACAGAAGTTGTTGTTCAGATGTTGGTCTTAATCATTTGCCAACTAATTTTAAAATAAAAGGCACTGCACATAATTTGCATAAAGGGCCCCATGAGGGTGTTTTTCCTTCCTTTTTTGTCTTTCCTTTTTTCCTTCCCGTTTTTGTTTTGTTTTCATTTTGTTTAGGGTGGGGGGTGGGAAATTTGGGTTTTTAAGTCCTCTAAACACACTTGGGCACGGAAATGCAGTACTGTAAGGAAGAGGGACCTCCAGCTCACACAAACATCACCTTCAGCTGTATGGAAGGGACGGTTGTATTGGAGTTTGTAAGGCGCAGTAAGCATGCTAAGTGGCGGGATCAGAACTCTCCTGTCTGAACCTACTGAGGAGCAAAGCAGCAATTGCCTGGGATCCTGTGGGTCTCCCGTTGTCGAGGCCACAGTGAGATAGTAACGGAACGTGACTGGTCTCCTAACCAAGGTGCACTGAGAAGCAATCAACGGGTCAGTTGTGGCCAGTCCTAGGGAGGTCTGAGTGGTGGTCTTTGGGATAACCTTTGGCCTTATGGATTTGGACTCGAAATTAGAAGAGCCTACCATTTCAGATGCAATCACTTTTGGACATGCTTTTGCAGACAGTCCTTAATGCTGAAAACACAGAGAATGGGTAATTCAAGAGGCCTTTCTTTTCAAATAGACTTTTGTGACCCACTAATTGTAAGGTATTGCAAGGTCACTTTGCGTGTGTCATAAAGTTGACTTCCTTATTGGTTGAAGGTCACAGAAGTAGTGGTTTGCTTTGATGGAAATAGCTACAGCTGTGTCCCTTCCTGCTTTTTACTTTTTCTTTTGCTTTTTCTCGGCACGTGGTGTATCCACCATTTCTTCTGCACAAAGATGTCTTCTGTTCATCCTGAACATTTTTAAAAAAATGCAGAATTTTATGTGACTGCTTTTTTGCCTCACAATTATGCTGTGAATTTTACAAAAATTTATTTTCTTTTTTGATAATTTATTGTACCAAAGCTGTTTTTATAGCACATAGATGTCTGTAACCAATAATGTAGCAGTTCTGCACTTTGACACAAGGTGTAACTAGACCATTTTTAAATGTCAGTTGAAAATTATGGCTGTACTATTGCTTAAACAAAACTGGAACTGTTGTTGAATCCATAGCCAATACATTTACAGCAATCTGTGTACTGAACATAATAGATTGACATCTAACTCAAGATTACAACAGCTGTTACATCCTAAATGTGTTCAGGCTTCTGAAGGTAAAGGGACACTGGATCCAGAAGCTGTGGAACCAGCAGTTGATTCTTGTATTCCTGATTAACCTACTTGTAAACTTGAAAGCAAGACCTTGGTTGCACCAACAGGTCCAAAATATGATCACGAGTAAAGCAAAACTTCCATGCATGACCCGAAAGGAACAGGCTGGTGTGTAACAGGTGCCTAGTTTTGAGATTATGCTGCCTTAATGTAACACAGTCCGGCAGTTGCTAAATTTGTGTTCCCATTTTAAATTGACCAATTTTACGGTGTTAAGCTTTTGAGCGGTTGAGTTGGGAGAATGAAGATTAAGGAATTTACCTGTCCGGGATCAAAGAAGCCTAGAAAAGAAGCAGTAATCTACCTCTGCCGATAACCCTGTTCAGAACAACTCAGCAGAAACACCACATTACTTTTTATTGGTCAATTCCATGTGGCTGACTAGGTTAATTTTCTCTGAACAAAAGCAGGTTTTTATATGTAAACAGTGACAAAAGAAAAAAGGCTTAAAACTATGTGAATGTGAATGGAAACTTGGGAATATCCGTTTTTATAAACCACAAAAATTTTTTTTGTTGTTAATCAGGAAATCCATATTTATTTTGTAATTAAATGTCAAGCCTGTGGGTGGATTTTTGAACTCGGTAGTTCATAAAGTTTACAGTGAATAAAAGGACATCATCTTGAGTCTAGCAATATCAAAAGGAATTCAGTAGTTACTGCTGTTTAGGAATATAAGGTGAAGATACATGGGTCAGCTCATTTTTTTCTGTGCTGGTTGCCACATCTTAGCAAGCACCAAAAAACGAAAGCAGTTTTTAAGCCGCTCTTTACATAAAGGAAGTCATGAAATCCAATGCTTCTGCATCGTGTGTTACGTTACAGTCCAGTTTTGTGTGCTTTACTACACGGTTTGGTTACAGGACTTCTGTGCATTGTAAACATAAACAGCATGGAAAAGGTTAAATACCTGTGTGCAGATTGTAAGATCTGGTCCGGACTTGCTGTGTATATTGTAACGTTAAATGAAAAAGAACCCCCCTTTGTATTATAGTCATGCGGTCTTATGTATGATAAACAGTTGAATAATTTGTCCTCAGACTCTTTACTATGCTTTTTTAAAATTAATTTAAGAAAAATGTAATCATAGTCAAAATCTTCCTATGCAATTAACCTGGTCCAGGTAATGGTCTGGTAGGTATACTGACTATAAGTTTAGTCAAATGTGTGGAAAGGAGAACAGTAGTTAAATCAACGTAGGCTTCAGAAATCTTGGAAAGTAAACATTGGCGGTTTAACAGACCATTTTGATTTTTTAAAATTGTTTCTTTACTTGATATTCACAGTTTCTCTTTGATTCAAAGTGCTCGTAGTCTGTCATGTTTAGGATGGATGTGAGGGTTAGATGATTTTCTCTAGGATTTGACCTGCTTGGAAGCAAGAGGAAATACAAATAGTATCGTTCCTCTTTCCCCAGATCCTTGATGGGGGCCTATCAGGGACTTTATACAAGGAAGTCTAGAATTCCTGCCACAATGAATTAATCCTAACCTAAAGTCTCCTCTTTTTGATAAGTTAGCCTGCGTAAGTATACATTAAGGTGGCTTTCAGAAAGCAAAAAACTTACTGTAAATTTAAATGTGATTTTGTAAAGTTCAGATTGTCTACATAAAGTGCACTTACCACATGTATGAAAGGAAGTTCCTTTAGTGTTTTTCTTAGGGTAATGAGCATATGATAGGTAAGTGGCACATTTTGTATATCAGACTCCAAAAAACTTAGGCTTATTTTTATTTAATGAATATTAGAACTATTGATACATGTGAAGAATCATTAAGGCTACAATAATTATATAAGGCCCACAAGATGACTGCTCTGTTTACTGCTGTATCGTCTTTCCCAGCTCCTGTGTTGTTGAACTTATTGTTATAATAAGTCTTATAATAAGGCAATACAATGATGAGATAGTAAATGCTAAATTTCTTCTAGATTAGTTCTCCAGTTTCCTTTTGGCCTGCCTTTGTTAGCTCTCAGAATACAAGTTCAGGACTCATTTTTATATCCATTTTTGTAGTGGTGACCAAAGCTAACAGATCAGATGGTTCATTCCAGATACAGAAAACTTGGTCTTAGTGCCATATATGGAAAAAAAAGTTTGAAATCTTAAGATTAGGGTTAGGAGAAAAACCGATCGGTATACTGAGTCTATTCAGATTTCTTAGAATCCTTGGGATGGCTCGACATTGGGAAGCCTTTAGTGTCAGGAAGTGCAGAGTAGAAGGTCTCATTTTCTTAACCCTGGATCTCCTTCCCTAGACTTGTTTCCTAGGGTGAAAACGTACATCAAGTAATTTTTAGTACAAAGAACAAGAAAACCCTAAGAACATAGCTTATTCTTCACCATCCCTCATAATGCATAGCAGTAACCTGTCTCCCCGTCCCCTGAGAACCGTCTCGTGGGTATCACCTGGGCTTTCACACTAGTAGTCATTCCTACATATCCCTGTGTTTAAAGCAGTCATTTTTTTGTGGAAGACTCATTTAGGACGTAAGTGGTCTTGCCGGTTTGTGCGTTTTTCTTCCTCTTTGGCGTTATGTACAGCCAAGGTCCCTGGTTTCAGCTGCTCACAGGAAAACATGATAAAAGAGCTAAGGTGTTCTTGCATCATAACTTTTGGGGATAACATTCACCTTAACACAGAGATGGCCCGAGGTATTTGTAATCAGTTTTTTCCAGTTTCTTAACTGAGATCTTCAAAGACGAAAGTATTTTTCCAACTAAAACACAATGATTTAAATGTGTACCAGATAACTAGGTAGAGCCCCACAGGTTTCAATATCAGCTTCTTTACATGAAAACACAAGGTTTTTGTTTTGTTTTTTACATAATTTCACACCTTGAGGGTATGACCTTTTATTAAAGAGAGCGGTGGGAAAGACTAAGTTTCAGTCTTGGCATGTCATGAATTCCCTGCCACCTGCAGCAGGACTTGGGGACGCTGCTTCAGAGCAGCGAGGAGGGAAGATGAACCTTCAGTTCGCCTCCTTGTGCCTTAACTGGATGTCGTTGTCCAGTCACAGCTGGGTTCGGAAGGAACAGAGGTACTGCGGTAGGAATCTTGTTGGCTGGTATAAACGCAGTTTAAATGTGCGGCAGGAAAAATGGGTGACAAAGCTCTTGGTGAAGGATGGAGGAGGTGGGCCGTGAGTGAGCGCACACCTGTTCCATGTGAAGGTGGGGCCCTTAGGTGATGCTGGCTCGGGCGTGGTCAACTGTGTGCTCTCAGATCTAGAAAGATACTTGAGGATTTTTCAGGTTGCAACATGTAGAAAGGCCACGTAGGAATTATATACATTGGTCTGTTTTAAAGACCACAGTTTATTTAAAATATTTCTGTAAATTTTAATTTTATTCTTATAAATCTTACTCCCAATATTTACTCATTAATCACTATAATTGCCTCAGGTCTTTAGCTGAAGCTGCAGCCAAAGGGGAGGATTCAGAGCCAAAGGTAAAATAGAGGGGCAGGCCCTGGGTGTGTGGCAGTTCTTCCTCAGGCGGGGCCAGTGACACCAGCTGAGCAGCTGGGCCCAGGGCTGGGGCCCAGGGAGGTCTGTCAAGAAGGAACAGCTTTGCCAGGAGAGTGTTGAGTTGGTTAAAATAGAGCCCAGGATGGTGAGTTGGTGAGTCACCCTTGACTCACGGTTGCATAGGAATGCAATAGCAGGCTGGGTGAGGATGGGGCTTGTCAGCTCCCTGGACACTAAGATGACTTCTGATGGTGTCAAAGGATTATTTATGTTTTTAAAGATCTAAAGCACAATGCAGTGAAATAGTGACCCTAAAGGAGAAAGTCTTTTCATCTACATCGCAGGCAAGCCCCAGTCTGTTGAAGAGGTGACATGACACAGGGGATCCTGAGCTGGGTGAAGTAGTTGACTTCAGGCACTGCTCCATTAATTGCCCAGCAAATCCGTAAGCAAGATCTGGGGGAAAGAAACGGTGTGTTTGGTGAACCCTAGGTGATCTTACCAAACTGTTCAATCAGTGCTCATCAACTCATCAATGAGTTTCCAACCCTGCCACACATCTGATGCACCCGTAGAACTTTATAAAGTCACAGCTGTGCTGATCACGCTCCAGAATTTTTGATTCAGAGAGTTGGGAGTGGGGCCTGGGTCTCTGCTTTTTAAGTGGCTTACAGGTGACCGTGCCCTTGCATAGGATGACTCGGAGGGCCCAGAGGTAGGCTTGGTTAACCGGACAGGAGTCGGAACTGAAGAACGTTTTAAAATAGTTTCATTATTGAAGTGTATATAATTAAGTATATATCAATGGGTAATTAAAATTCACAACTTAGCCTGCATTATAAAATATTATAAACAAACCTCCAAGAAAGGCAGAAAATGGCAGATGTAAGTGTGTAAACCTTTCACAGTTTGTTTCTTGTCATCTTCCTTTTTGGAAGGGGTTGGTGTGACATCCTATCAGTAGCTCTCAGATGTCCCGTGAGAATGGCATGTGTTAAGTTTATTTCCCAGAGATGGGGCTGGGCCATGCTGCTTCACACCTCAGTCTCGCGTGGTCTTTGTTGGCCCAGTGGCAGATTCTCCAGGGCATGAGCCACCTGATCTGAGGGTGCAGACATTCAGGAGGGCTCCACAGCGCAGTGGCCACTGGGATTAACTCTAGGATCGGGTTCAAATCCTTGCTATCCTTGCTCTTATCCTGGGCAAGTTGTTTTACTTCTCTAAGCCTCACTTTCCTTTTTTTTTTTTTTTGGTGAAATGGGAATAACTGTAGTATCCACTCTGGGATTTTATGCAGGCTTCACTGAGATAATGTACATGAGAATCTTAGCACAATGTAGGGAGTGCTCAATAAGTATAGTTTGTAACTAGAGAGCTAGAGTCCACAGTATGAATGGATCTACTTCTATATAAATTTAACAAGCATCCTGTGGGAAACTGAGTAGTGTTCTCTATGAATGATTAAATAGGATTATTTTCCAGTTTACTTTTATTTCTAGAGTCTGTAACTGGATGTTATTGCTTTACTACTTGATTTTGCTACTGCACAGTACCTACATCTATTTTAGAATTTTGAGGTTGTGTGTTTTGTAGTTTGCTTTGATAATAATGTGTGCTATTTAAATGTTTTTAAAGGATTTTTCTCTGTAACTTAAAGGAAGCTGTTTGGAGGCCTAACTATGGAAAGGGCCCATTTTTTAACAAGCACTGTCATTCAACCTGGCCGTCATGTGTCCGGTGGCCTCTCGCCACGTCCCTTTTCCCACTTGAAGGCATATATTACATGTTTAGCCTTCAGAGATTTGACTTAGGGAGAAAGGAGGATAAGTAAAAAATCAAGTTCCCAAGTTCATAAACAGCGATATAATTGGGGAAGCTTTCAGAACTTAGTTATAACCCACATGTTAAAAGCTTTAAGGAGCTAGCTGCTGCTTGTGTTTTTTTGTTTTTATTCTTTATTTTGTTCATATGTTAGAGGACTCTGTACCTCCACCAGCCTGCGGGCCCGTAATTTGACCCCCTTTTCTCTTCATTCCTAAGGCATCCTCATTTCCTCAGAGCAAGCATAAGGACAGAAATGTCTTAGGACAGAAAGTCTGTTCCTTCGAGTTAGAACATACGGATGTGGTTGACGTCACCGCACAGGAGCACGTGCCTAACGTGGCCTGTGGCTGCAGCTGGATGGAGCTCACGATGGATCTAATAACGGATTTAAATGTTTCCCTGAGGTAGATACAATGCTTTGGGGAGACAAGAGTTCCCCATGATCCTAAATTTCACATACAATAGACAGCCTTCTTGTTGTAAACCAAACTGGGCTGCTTTTGTGCCTCTGAATAGCGCTCCGTCTTTCCCTGACCTGCTGGCACATCTCCGCCCTCCGGGCATGCCTTTGGCGTGAGGGCCTGGCCAGCAGGAGCCCTGGCGCTGACTGCACACCTCGGATCAGGGTAGGATGGGGTGAATCTAAGACTGCTGTCAGACCTGAGAGGTGCTCTGCCGCTTGCAGGGGCCTCACACGGCCTTCATCACCACCACTCTGACTCAGTACGACTGTCGCCCAGGTCCTGCCCCCGGCGTGGGGAGGTGGGCGCTGCTGAGACCGTGGACACTTTTCTGAAGGTGCCTCCTGCCCACGTGTAAGGGCAATGACTTCACATCTGTACTGGTCCAGGAGGGGTCAAGTTAGGACTTGCCCTGTGAGGCTTCCCCCGTAGTCACCAGCTGCGGTCCTTCTCCGCAGCTCGGTGTGCTCTGTGGGTGAGGGCCCTGCCTGGCTTTCACGAGGAGCGGGGCGCTAGCAGTGACTCCCCTCACTGGTCGGATAAAACCGGAGTGAACTTGAAACGTCTCCCCTGCTGCCTGCAGAAGACACTCCGAATCAAGGAAAGCAATCAGTACTAACCCTGGAAGTAGAATTTATAAATGGAAAGTCCTACTCTGAAGTAAAATGTCTTACTAGCTGGAGGGAGGGGGTATGTCTTGAGGCAGGTGACATGAGGACTACACGGGAGAAATGTATCATGACCACCTGTCCTGTGCAAGGCACTTGGCTACGTCCTAGGGGTGAGGCCAAGTCCATCACTGTCCCTGGGAGTGGGGCTCAACTCCAGCTGAGCTGAGTGTTATTAGGGTCAGGGTGTGAACAGGGACCCGCTTCTGGTCCAGGGGCTGGAAGGGGTTTCCCTGAGGAATTGAGGGTTAGGCTGCTAATCTAATGGGTGAATGGGAGTTAGCCAGGAGGTGGTGGGAATGTTCTAGAATCTCGAAGAAAGAGTCTGTTCAGAGCCTGACGAAATGAGGAAGTGAGAGGCCTTGCAGGTATCTGTTCATGAGCGGATGGAGTCCGGAGCTGCTTAGGAAGGAGAGCTGGCAGGCCTGGGGTGTGGCTCGGACAGAGTGAGGGGCGGCGGGGGGCCGGAGTGGAGGCGTCGGCCTGAGCAGCTTGGTGGCGGCCGTGCTGTTACTGGTATCGGGAGCGTTTGAGGTAGAGCAGGTCTCCTATACCATCTCCCTGCAGTTCAGGACTTTGAGTGCTAAGGGCTTACAGGACATTTAAGTGGGCATGTCAAGTAGATAATTTGACATAAAAGGACAGGTCGAAGGGGTGAAGGTGAGGCCTGGGGTGGTAGATTTTGGTCCTTCTGTGAGCAGGTGATGGTGACTGAGATGACGTAAAGGGAGGTGGGAGGAGAGCCCGGGCACTTTCACCAGGGAAACCTGTATACTTGGAACAGTAAGAGCCCACGCCTGCCTGGAGCCTTTGGCTGATTTAGGACTAGCGAGGGCAGAGAGCTCGTCTAGGCCCTCGCCACCTGGCGTAGTCTGGGGACTGCAGCGTCAGCACCGCCCATTCTGCCTGTTAGAAACGCAGATGCTCAGGCCCGGTCCAGACCTGCGCAGAACCTGCATATGAACAACGGCTGTGGGCAATTCATACGTACGTGCAAGGGCGAGAATCACTGGCTGGCACCTCGCTGGGCGAGGTGAAAACCTAAGAGAAGCCTTGGAGAAAACCTAAGAGTTGAAGCAGCTTGTTCAAGATGCCACACCTGACCAGTGACGGCCTCCAACTTCCAGGCCAGGCTCTGGCCACCACAATGACCTCGACTTTGGGGATCACATACCACAACCTGCAGCCGGAAGATCCCTCCAGCTGCTGGGACCACCCGAAGCGGAGTTACCGGTGAGACCAATATCAATTCATGTAGACTCTTGGCTTATGGGCTGAGTAAGCTTAGTTATTCCGGAAGGACTGCATTGTTCTCATGAACCACGATAGACATGGCTTTCCTGAACCTGGAAATGTTGAACAGGTTTATCTCTGATTGTCTTTTCATTTAACTGTGTAACTAAAATAGCTCCCGGGAGACTCTGAAGAGTGAAGACGGAGATCCTGCTGCTTCTCCTTGCTCCTCTTCTAAATGCTGCTCCAAGCCCCCCTCCCTTTCTCCCGAGGTCATTTTTGTTCCTTCTGGTTTCCAGGGTCCAGCATTCTTATTCCGGCTTCACCTCTTCCCCGGCGGTGTTTCAGGCTGGTGTCTGGGGTGTCGTGTGACAAAGTCGGGAGCCCTTCACTGAGACTGTTTCTCCCACGTGGCAGCCATAGGCCCCTCTTGCCTTTCCCAGCTGTCCGCCGAGTCCAGACAGATTGTGCAATTCCAGACTGTAATTCAGGCCCCCAGCCCATGCCTCTGGATTCAGTGAGGCTCTTGAAGACTCTCTGAACAAAGATAAAAATAGAGTTGTAAATGGAAGACAAAATAAGGAGATTCATTCTGTGTTAGTGGTTATCAGGGAAGCCTTCCCTTTTTTCTTCTCTCTGAAGCATTTCAGCTTGCTCGCTCCTTGCTGCTGTTACTTGCATTTGCCCACATGCGGCTGGCAGCAAGCTCTCAGCACATCTTTCCAGGGCGGTGGGCCCCTCAGGAACAGGAGACTCCGGAAAAGCGGGGATGACTTTGGCCTCTGCTTCCTGTCTGTCGCCAAAGATTAGGTGTTGGCAAATTACAGCCACCCTCCTGCTTTGGTATGGCCCGCCCAGCTAAGAATGGTTTTTATATTTTAAATGGTTGAAAAACATCAAATGAATAACATTTCACGTTGTGAAAATTATATGAAATTTAAAATTTCAGTACCCATAAATGAAGTCTTATTGGAACACCACCACTTTTTAAAATTTGCATATTGCCTGTGGTTGCTTTTTGCTACACTGGCAGCGTTGAGGAGTTGCCACAGAGAGCATGCGTGGCACACTCATTTTGCCCTGCTGTTTGGTGCCCTACACGTGGCAGTGACAGTTATAAATCAACAGCATTTTCAGTGCTGCATATTTTACCATGCCACGCATTTATTTTTTATTACCAGTGTGGTCATTATGTCAAAACAAGAGAAGAGGAAAGTGGATTTCAAATATCACAGCTTTTAAGACATGATGGAGTGTGGGTTATTCTGTTCCTGAATTAGGTGGCAACACGCAATGATATGGTAGCTGTCACATTACAAAGAATACAATATATGTTGGCATTACCAATACAATATATGTTGGCATTACCAGTCTAAACGTCCAACAAATGACTTCTAACTCACAAGAAAGCAATGGTCAGGAAAATTAGAAAATTTAAAATTGAACATCTAATCACAGAATTCCTTCACAGAAATAAAAATTGAAAAGGAGGCTGCAACCAAAGTCAGTTTCTGATTGGCTCATTTATTAGGCAAGCAAGGAAAGCCACACTGGTGGGTTAATTCAATCGTGTGTGATGCAGCAGCTGAAGAAACACCACCAGAGAAAGTAAGCCTTTTTAGAACTACCACCAGCCTTTCAATGATAACAGTTGCTCCAAGATTTTGCAGACAACAGGAGTAACATCAATAGTCAATTAAAAAACAAAGCAAATGATTTTGAGTGTTTTTCTGTGACTCTTGTTACAAGAGTTGATGTATGTTAGCTTACTTGAGGAGCCTGTGCTAAGTTGGAAATTAGCCTTTGTCCATAGCCTGTGATGTAACAACTACAGGCAAAAATATTTTCAAAGTTGAGAAACTGAGTACAACCTGAAGTGCAATCTGCTAAGATGTGCTACAACTGATGGTGGAAAAAATATGTGAAGAGTAGAAAAAGGATTAACAGAACAAACTTACAATGCTTGTGATGATAAGGTGTTAAAGTGTAGGTTTATTTGTTGTATTATTTAAATCAATGGGTATGTTGTGGAAAATATTTGAATCATGTGTTATTGAACCAATATTGTCAACAGTGAACTTCAGTTGCTGTTGTGGACTTACCTGGCAACAGTTCCATGAATGCTTGTCACAAATAGTAGCTGAAAGTCCTGACCTGGTCTATAACATAGCAGTTCAATGGTTTAGTAGTCGTAAAGTTCATTTCAATTTTTGACCTCAGGACCAAGACTGAAACTTTTCTGAATAAGAAGAACTGCCCTCAACCACTGTTGTCAAACACTGAACAGCTTTGGAAATTAGCTTTTGCTGCAGATTGATAATGTTTCTTAATGAAATCTATCTAAAATCACAAGGGAAAACTGTTTATACATGGAATTCACACTATGGTAAAGTCATTTCAACAAGAACTAACGTTGTTGGGATCACAACTAATGTTAACATGTTGTCATAAGTTGAAACAAGAAACAAGAGTTCCATTATTCCCACACACGTTTGCAGCAGGTATATTATCTGAGCTCATACTACAGTTCCAGGAGCCGTTTTTAGACCTTAATGTAAACCCAAAAGAAATGTGCACATTTCAAAATCCATTAACTGCAATTGAGGAGCTTCCATATAACCTTCAACTGAAGTGATTAATCTGCTAAAAAGCAAACATCAAGAGAAAAATCTAATAGAAATCTATAAATGTCTTTCTTTCTTTCTTTTCTTTTCTTTTTTTGCCACTCTGCTGCACAGCAAGTAGGATCTTAGTTCCCCAACCAGGGATCCAACCCATGTCCCCTGCAGTGGAAACGTGGAGTCCTAACCACTGGACCACCAGGGAATTCCCTATAAATGTCTTTCAAGCGATAAATATGTGCAGTTAAAAATCTTGTGCTCATTGACTGATATCAGTATTGGGAAGTACCTATCCGTGGGAAGACATTTTCAAACATGAAATATGTAAAATCTCATTACAAATCAGCATTAACATATAAAGGTGTGCAATTAATTTTGATACTGATCACTAGCTTTGAATTTCAATTAAGTGAAATGTTATCCCCCCAAAGAATTCAAATTATTCTTATTACTAGACCTGTATTACACAAAAATTATACTCAATTATTATTATATTTGGCTTTCACCAATTAAATTTTTTTGTTTATTATATAAATAAATTCCTACACAATATCCTAGAGTTTTGCCTCTTGGCCCAGAAAACCTAAGACATTTAATATCTGACCTCTTAAAAAGTCTGCCTTCGGGACTTCCCTGGTGGTGCAGTGCTAAAGAATCCACCTGCCAATGCAAGGGATATGGGTTTGAGCCCTGGTCAGGGAAGATCCCACATGCTGCAGAGCAACTAAGCCCATGCACCACAACTACTGAGCCTGCATGCCTAGAGCTCATGCTCTGCAACAAGAGAAGCCACCGCAATGAGAAGCCCGCGCACCACAATGAAGAGTATACCCCACTCGCCGCAACTAGAGAAAGCCCGCAAGCAGCAACAAAGACCAATGCAGCCAAAAATAAATAAATAAAAATCTGCCTTCTCCTATAATAGATGGAGCAAAGAAAGAATAAGTGGATTCAGTCTCCAGATAAGTACACCAAAAGGCAAGTTTGGGAAGGGGGTCCAGGACCCTCTGGCCCTACTCCCAGAAACAATCTCTGCTCCCCAAAGAGTCTTTGGGCCATGGTCTGTTGGTACAGGACCAGGCCATGATGCAGAGAACCACCAATGGGACAGCCCCATGTCCAGCAGCAAGGAGTGATAGACCAGTTTGTGGCTCAAAGCTTGTCTACTGACAAGGTCTGTCCTCGGATGCCTGACCTCCACTCATCTGTTTGCCTGTGCAAAGGCGTTGAAAGGTTTACCTTTTCCTCCTGATGCCAACCAGTTTCCTGGTTCTCTGCAGACTTCAACCGGGTGCCCAACAATTCAATTCAATTCTGACACTATCTACCTGGCGTTAGTATCAAATTCTGCATGTTAAAGGGTTCAGTCCCGCAAGACTGCCCCCACTTCAGATGCCAACCACAAGTTCTCAGACTCCTGTGCTTCTGATCGACCAGGGTACTCAACTTCTCTGGGTCTCAGTTTCTTCATCTGTAAAATGGGGATAAGACTATTACCCACCCTGTAGGTTATTATAGGATTAAATACATTTATATTACATTATAAATAATCTTAGAACAGTGCCTGGCACATAGCAGAGCTTAGTAACTGTCAGTTCTTATTAGTTGTTCTAGCTGCCCAGAAGGTAAGGACTGTTACCTGCAGCTCAGTAACTGGCCTAAGGTCGCAGAGCTATTAATTTTGGAGTCAGTTTTCAAGCCTAGGTTTGCAGACTGAGCGAGTTCACTCACCATTACCCCAAACCGCCTCCCATCCAAGCCTCCACCCCAACTCCAGCTCTGTCTCTTGGCTCCTAGGCCCCCGGTCCATCACTTACCTGATAGCATTCTCACAGACAAACATTGACCTCTTCCATTTAAAATCCTACCCCATCACTGCCAGGATATAATTTAAGGTTCTAGAAAATTCATTCAAGAGCTGACACCCACCTGCCCCACTGAGCCACAGCCTCCTGTGTTCCAGCTTCACCAGCCTCTCAAATGTGCCTGCATCAGCCTTTGCTCCCAGCCTGATCCTCTGTGATGCTTTCCTGGTCCTCGCCAGTGCCCCCTCCGTCCATGACCCAGGGTCCTGCCTGTGTTCTATGGCTCCTGTGTGCAACCCCAGACATCGCCCAATGTGTCAAAGTTAACAATGTCTCTCTGGCCAGCAGCTGGAGGGCAGGGCCTGCTTCTCCTTCCTCCTCTCTCTCCAATGCTTAGGGTAAAGTCAATACAGGATGCGGGATGCCTGTGGAGTAAAAGAATGAATGGGAGCATTTGCTTCCTGGAAAGGAAGAGAATATGGCCAGACCCGTTAAGTCTCTTTCCACAAGCTTTTTGAAGTTTGTGTGTTTGGGACTCCCTGAAGCAGGAAGTTGCTCACAGAATGACGGATGGAGAGACACCATGTCTCACTCTTGTACCTGGCAGAACATTCTCAGGCCAGAGAGAGGGATCAGCTACCTCTACCCCTCTGGCTTTAGGGAAACAGAGGGGTGCTACACCTCCATTCACGGTGTTGACTGAAAGAAAAACACACAATGTAAGAATTATGAGTTAAGTTTTATTCAAGGATCTTACTGAGGACTATAGCCCAGGAAACAACCTCTCAGTAGCTCTGAGGGGACTGTTCCAAAGAGGTGGGGGGAGAACCAGAATATACACGATTTTTGGCTCAGGAATACGTGCAGTCAAGCACACATCTTGGTAAAACATACTGCTAGTCACAAGGAATAGGTATCTCAGTTAATGATTTTAGTGCTTTTCTATGCAAGGGAAGATGCAAGAATCTGGGTTCATTAAAGTTCTTTCTGAGATATACATCCAACTATCTGAGGGGCATGTTTTTTCCAAAGCACAGAGTGCCTCTTCCTGTTTTCTGTCCTGAATTTCTTTCAGGGTGAACTGCAGTTCCCGACAGCAGTGACTAAGGCTTAATCCTTGTAGAACAGAATGGTGGGTAACATTCTTTGTTTTACAGTGGATACCACCCTGGGGCAGATTCTTTTTGTTTCATTTGCACAGATCGGAGGCTTGGGGCTGGGAGCCATCGAAGGCGTCCTTTGTGCATCCAGCAACCAGGCTGAACGGGGCTGGGTGGGGCTGGAGTGAGGGTGACATGCCAGCTCTCAAGAGGCCAGGGTAGGGGTGCAGGTGGCTTGAAGGGGGCTGGAACAGGCATTGGACCACAACCGAAGACCGGGAAAGGGGTGAAGGAAAACAAAAAAAATAGGTAAGAATTGCACCAAAGGAATTTTGTTTTTTGAACCTGAAGACAATTTTTAAAAAATAGACAAGTTTCTTTGGGTCTCTGAGTATTTAATAAATGGTTATATGTTTTATAAGCCTAAATTGCAAAAAATCTGTGATGATGAAAAGTCTGGGCTTGGGAAGTGTGCCCATCTGGGTCCCAGGTGACACTCTTCCGTTGAGAGACATGGGACAGAAGCCCAATGTCACCACATAGACCAGAGTCACAAGAGCAGCATCAGGGTTTTCTAAGATGAAAATAAACCCTATTCAAGATTAGATATATAAACCTCGGGTTGGGAGGTGACAGCACGTGTTAACATACTGTCACAGGAAACTTCTTGGACCTTAAAACTACCTCTAGAGCATTGATGGCTCAGTCTTTCTAGAAAGGCCCACGGCTGCAGGGGACCAGCTAACTGCCCATCTGTGATGCTTCCGGTCAAGCTGAGTGGTGACTTTTGCCCTGGAAACGGTGAGTCTGCATCTTCTCTCCTTTCTCGGACTAACTTTCAACCCTGAGAAAGGGTTTGTTCTTGTGTGACCAAGTTCTCCCAAGACACAGCAGCCTTGGGATGAAAGAGGAACTGTGGTGAAAAGAGAGAATCTCCCTAGTTCCGCCCCCGCCCCTCCCTGACCTGTCCACGCCCAGCCCTAGGTCTCCCCAAGACCTGCGGAGCGTGACGTCACAGTCCTGCTGCTGGAATGGCCCGTCTCCAGGCATCCTGGGCTAATCTCCAGCGGGCCCTGAAAGCACTGTCTGCCCATCACTTCCCTGGCGGCCTGGTCTCAGATCTGCAGAGCTGAGAAAGTGGAGCAACCCCTTCACCCCAGCGCTCATTTCCCCAGTGCTGCCCTGGGCCCCCAGTGCTGCCCTGGGCCCCCAGTGCTGCCCTGGGCCCCCAGTGCTGGGGGGCTGGGAAAGCTCTGGGCACGCCCCACTGCAGGACTCCTTCCAGACAATTCCACTGGTTTGCTGTCCTCAGATCGGGCTCCTGGGCCTCTATGTCCTCGGGAGGAATTATTTCCTCTTTCCCTTTTGCAAATCCCCCTGGCAGCTGCCCTGGCTGGCCTTTGGGGCCACGGCAATCCTTAGGTACTAAGCCACATCAGGCACAGCTGAATGTGAATGTCCACTGGTTAGAGTTTGATTGGGGTGCCATTTGGGGCATTTTCTAGAACGATAGTTTTTATGACAAATTTCCAGCTATAGTTTCTAACTGCGGTAAGGACAAAAAGGCAATGAGCTTCCCAAACTAGAAGCATTCAGAGACTTTTTGAGTTTCTATGATAATATGCCAAAATCACTTCAACTTACCTTTTTTTTTTTTTTTTTTTGCTGAAAACATGATATTGCACCCCAAATTACTTCAGTAATTTGCATCTGTAAAAAATGACAATTTCCTGCTTAACCAAGCAAAATTAACAGTAATTCCTTACTGTCATCCAATACCAGGTCCATAGTCAAATTTCCCCATTGTCCCCCAACTATATTTCACTGCTGATTTGTTCAAACTAGGATTCAATCAAGGTCCAGACATTGCATTTAGTTGTTCTGTTTCTTAAATCTCCTTAGATCCAGAAGTTTGTTCTCTATATTTTGGGTGATAGAACAGTTTTCCCCACTCTAATATGTTTAATAGTTTCATTTTTTACATTTAAATCTTTGATCCATTTGTAATTTATTCTATTGTATCTCGTGAGGCAAGGATTCGATTTTGTATTTCCCCAAATGGCTATGTGGGTGTTTCAACACCTTTTATTAAAAAGTCCATCTTTCTCCCATTAATTAAAGATTTCACATGTATCTTTGTCATATGTTAACTGTCATAATTGCTTGGGTCTTTCGTACCTTCTAACGTGTTGCATAGTGTGTAAGCCTATCCATATGCCACAAGCACACTGTTTTCATTGCAGAGGTTCTGTGGCACGTTTTAGTATCTGGCAGGCCAGTACCCCCAATTTATCACTCTTTTCCTCACAGTTTTCCCAGTTATTCTTGCTGGTTTATTTTTTTCCATATGACCTTTCAAATAAATATATCTAATTTCAGAAGAAAATTCTGTGAATGATGAATTGACTTGGGAAGAATTGATTCCCTTTGATGTTGAGTCATCTTATCCAAGAACGTGGTCTGTCTTCATTGGTTAAATCCACTTTTGTGTCTTTCAGGAGTGTTTTAAAATTTTCTCATAAAAGTTTTACACAATTCTTTTAAATTTTACACTGAGGTATTTTTCCTTTTTTGTTTGTACTGTAAGTGGGATTCTTCTCTTCCCTTATATCTTCTAATTGGTTATTATATGAATATAGGAAGGCTATTTATTTTATGGTATTTTAATGTTAATTTTATATCCTTACTAAATTCTCTCATTTTTTTTTTTTTTTTAGTATATTGTCCATGGACTCTTTTGTACTTTTCTAGTATGCAATAAAATCATCTGCAAACAGGGATGTTTTATATTTTCCTTCCAGTGATTATCATTTTGTTGTTCTCTCATCTAGTGACATTAGCTAATAATTCCAGTGCAGTTATTGGAGTGGTAGAAAACATAGTGGACCTCCTTGTCTTACTCCTGACTTTCTTTATAATTTGTACAGTTTTACCAGTTATCTTTTGATTAGTGTTTGCATAATATATCTTTTACTATCCTTTTACTTTCAGCCTTTCTGTATCCTTTGGTTTTTTATCTGTCTTTTGTCAACAGCATAGAGTCAGACTGGACATATTTTTATCCACTCTGAAAGTCTTTTTGTTTTTAATTGGACTTTCAATCCACTTAGATTTAATATAATTGCTGATATATTTGGAATTGTACATTGATTCCATATTAATTATATGTTAGATTTTAGATTTAATATAAGTAAGAATATATTTGGAATTATACATTATTTAGAATTATATTACATACTCTTTTTTTCCCCAGTGATTTCTATTTCTATGTCATTTTCATCTTCTTTTGGGTTGATTGTATATTTTTCAATTATCATTCTATTTTCCCCCATTAGTCTGGAAGTTATCCAACACTCCACTTGTCTTTTAGTGGTAACCATAGAGATTAAAAAGTGTGACACTCATTTATCTAAGGCTACTATTATTAAAACACTTCACCCTCTTTCTAGACAATGCAAGGATCTTAGAATATTTTTAACTGTACATATTTCTCAATTTACATGATATGATTATCATATCTGAACTCTGTCTATTTTTAGCCCACAGTAGATTTTATTGCTTTCTATGAAGTCAGCAGTCAGTAGGATTTACCCACAGTAAGATTCACCCTTTTTCATACTCTTCATTCCTTCCTGCATCTCTGAGCTTCCAACTAGGATTGTTTTCATTCTGCTTGAAGGACACCTTTTAAGTTTTCGGGTTTTTTTAATTGCAGTCTACTGGTAGTGAATTACTTTAGTTTTTGATATTTGAAACTATTCCTTACCTTCATTTTTAAGGAATATTAGTTTTAACTTTTAATTTTTAAATAATTTCAGGATTATTAAAAAGTTACAAACATAGTGCAGAGGGTTCTCGGATACTTTTCATCCAGTTTCCTCTAAAGTAACCATGTTCTGTAGCCATAATACAACTATGAAAATCAGGAGGTTAACACTAATACTATACTATTCACTGATCTACAGTCCTTATGCAGATTTCATCAGCTGTCCCACTAATGTTGTTTTTCTGGACCACAATCATGCATCGCATTTAGTTGTCATGTCTCTTCTGTCTCCTATACTCTAGGACAATTCCCCAGTCTTTGTCTTTCAGGACCTTCACACTTTTGAAGAGTTCCACCCAGGTATTTTATAGAATTTCCATTGGATTTGTCTTTTCTGATTTTTTTTGTGGTTAAATTAGGGTTATGCATTTTTGGTAAGAATACCAAGAAGTGATATTGTGCTCTTCTCATTACATCACACCAGGAGGCATAGGCTTTTGTTATATCTTATTACTGGTGATGTTAACTTTGATCCCTTGGTTAAAGTGGTATTTTTCAGTTTTCTCCACTGTAAAGTTATTAGCTTTCCCTTTGTAAGTCATAAGCATTTGATGGGAGATACTTTGAGACTATGTGTATACATTATTTAATACTGTATAACAAGTTACCCCCAAAGTTAGTGGCTTTAAAATAATAACCATTTATTATCTCACAGTCTCCTTGGGTGAGGGATTTGGGAGAAGCTCAATGGGATAGTTGGGCTTGGGGTCACTAGAGCTGAGGTTGTAGTCAAGATGTCCATCAGGGCTGCAGTCATCTGAAGGTTCGACTGGGCCTGGAGGGTCTCCTGACAAGATATCTCCCTTCCAGACCGTTGGTAAGAGGCTTTAGGTCGTCACTGAATTCAGGCAGAAGCTTCATTTCCTCACCATGGGGATCTCTGCGTATGACCCCTATAGCATCCTCACATAGCACCTAGCTTCCACCAAGTCCAGTATGCCAAGAGCTTTAGGCAGAAGCTACAAAGTCTCTACGACTTATCTCCTCACTCTGTCATTTCCTCAGTATCTTATTGGTCGTCCCTAAATGGGGAGGGGTCTACACAGCAGCAGGAGTACTGGGGCCCGGGGATCATCGTTGGCCATCTCCGTGGACCTGGGTTCCTCCGGACTTTTGACCCCACCTTCTCAGGCGTCCTTCCTTCTCCATGAAAGGTAGCTGATGTTTGCTGCAGAATTGTTTGCTTAGCCTGTGTGTCAGTCAGGGTCCATCTAGAAGACGGAAACCACACAGAAATTTGTACAGGGAAAGCTTAGTATAAAGAGATACGAACAGGAGTACTGGGGAACTGGCTAATAAGAGGACGCTAAAGAATACAGGCACAGAGACGTCTCTGGAGGTCCAGGGGTTAAGACTCCACCCTCCCAGTGCAGGGGGCGCGGGTTCAGGCCCTGGTCGGGGAGCTAAGATCCTGCATGCCGCGCACTGGGGCCAAAAAAATAAAAAATAAAAAATAAAAGAAAGAACAGGCACAGGTAGCCGGCATCGCACCTGGGACTGAGACAAGCCCCTCCCAGGGCTGAGATCCAGACCCCGCTGTGCAGGCACAGTTCAGGGGATTACAGGGACTTCCCCAGGCAGTATTTGCTTGCATTCCACCCTGCAAAAGGAGGTACCACGTCTCGGAACCCTGGCGGCTGCCTCAGGAGGTGCTGCAGAGGCCCCGCAAGAAGAGGGTCTGGCTGGCCGCCATCCTGAGCGAAGGCACCTCTGCGAAGCGCCGAGTGGGTGTGTCCAGCGCACGGGGCTCCCGGCCGCCTCACCTGGCGGCACTCTGCCCTGAGCCACCCGCGGAAGCCATCCATCTGTGGGCGACTTGCTGCCAGCCATCCAAGGAGACGTGACTAGCCAGCAGCACTAATTCGTACCGAACGAACTAAATGATTAATATGAGGTCAAGCGCTTATTTCCTTTTGTAAGGAGGGAAAACAAAGCTTCTTAGTTCCAATCCAACCGCCCACTCATTTGCCAAGTTGCCAAGGTCCTAGCTGCGTTCAGCATAAACTCTCAGCAACAGCCCCGGGATATGGATGGATACATTTAAAGTGTTTGGGACCTCCCTGGCGGTCCAGTGGTAAAGACTCCGTGCTCCTAATGCAGGGGGCGTGGGTTCTACCCCTGGTTGGGGAACTAAGATCCTGCATGCCTCACAGCGTGGCCAAAGATTAAAAAAAATAAGTGTACAGTTTGATTAGTTTCAACCTACGTATACACATGTGTAACCACCACCGTTGTCGGATAACAGTTCCATCTCCTCCAAAACCCCAATTCCCAGTGTGATCCCTCCTTCCATCCGCCTCAACCGCTGATTTGCCCAGAGCGTTTAATCGGTTAAAACAACCTTAAAGTGTATATAGGAGAATCAGTTCCTGAGAGGACAGACAAGAAAGGCACAATGAGAAAGAGTCATAGGGACTGGAGAGACTTGCTTTACCAGGTGTCAGAAGGTTCTGTAAAGCCACTGCAACCAAGTCAGGGTCTAGGGACAGACCACGAGATCCGAGGAAGAACACACAAGCCTGAAACACGGCCCACTGTCTATGGATGGAATTTAAGACGTGTCAAAGGCAGTTCTCTTCAGTGGAAAAGGTTTCCTGACGCGTGTGTGTTCTCAGTCTCAGGGGCTGACGTACGTAGTTATTTTAACACAGCATGGACACAGCTCCAGGATTTACAGGATCAGAGGAGGAACAAAGTGGGTAACAGAGGATGTAACACTTAAGAAGGATTTTGAATGAGAAACGAGTTTGTTCAGGGGACATGGAAGTCTCATTTTGGACTTCTGACCTCCAGAACCGTAAGACGATCCACCTGTGTTTGTTAAAGCCAGTGAAGGTGTGGTCATATGTTGCAGTAGCCACAGGAGCCCATGCAGCCCAAGTAGATCAGGTTGGTGGTACCTCAGGTCCGAGGGGAAGATGGAGGCGGGGAGGCAGACTGGGGTTTGGGGCAAGAACAAGGGGCTTACGTGACGGGGTGGCAGTGACTCCCGTTTTCGGATCATCACACTGGCAGGAGGGTTTGGAGGCAGGCAGCGAGGGGGTGTACTCTTTGCTCTACACAGATGGCGTTTTCATCTTGGTGACCTCACTCTTGAGAACAGCCTCTCAGGGGCCGTGTGAGTGGGTATCACTGTCACGGTACGCGAAAGGTCACATGTTTTCTTCTGTTTCAGGGTTTCTGCCAAGTTTCTCTTGACCTCCCCCTTTGACAGGCTGGTTGATTCATGCAGGCGTCACGAGGCAGAAGAGCTGTGGGCGAGAGGGAGCTCCAGGTGAGTCAGGCCGCCAGGAGGAGAGGAGGATTCAGGTGGAGGGTGACACCGGGAACAGCAGAGGCCACGCAAGAGGGCCTGAGGGGCCCCTAGACACATCATCTGTGACACTTGCTGCCCGTCTTGGTCGGAAGGCCACGCCTGGCTCCTCTGGGGGCTGTTCTATGGCCGTCACCTCTGCTGTCGTCCAGGGTTTCTGTGCATGGTAACCCCTTTACTGAGGTAGCCCAGGGGGTCTTGTGACCAAAAGAGCTGAAAACATTCTGATTATCGTTAGTTATTATTGTTATAATAATCATTATATGTAAATCTCTCATCTAAAGTTCATCTGACCCAGTTTCATTAATTCCAGGACTCAGGTCAACGGATGGTTATTTTTGTGTTTGCTCAAAAGGGTGTTTCTTGCAGATGGCAAGCAACATGAGTGTTTGCTATCTGGTGACAAACGGAGCTCGATTAAAAGCCCTGTCACTTTCAGGAGTGGCTGTTTTGCACAAGGGTCATTCGGCCAGTCGTGGTGGACAAGGGCCCACGCTTGTTAAGAGGTTGCTGTCTTTAAGCGAAGCCGAATTCCCACTACGCTCCCCTGTGCATGGTGAGAGCTGAGTTCACTGGACACGAGGCGCCCCCATCCCGTCCCTCCTGACGCCCTCCAGGCAGCCTTGGTGACAGCCGGGCACTGAGACGGGCGCAGAGGTGTCCTTGTAGGTTCTGAAGCACGTGTTGGGGAAACTGAGCCTATGCCGCCCAGACCTTCAGATTCTCTTGATAGATGAGAAGGGAAAAGCATTTATAAGATAACAAATTAGGATTTCTGTGTTGCCATCTGCGATATGTTAGATGATCAAGAATGTACATTTCCCTTCCTCCCAATGCGTTTCTGGGTGTCTTTTGAGAAAATGCAAGAATTGAGGATTTTGTGTCAACCTCTGTGGCCTGTGGGTCATTCCCGTCAAGAGTAGTTAGAACTGGGGGGTGGAGGTGAAAAGGGGGGAGAAGCTGAAGGCACAGGAAGGGGCTGTAGGTGGGGACGGTTTGCTCATGCGTACGGTCTGAGGGTCCCCGTGCGGGCAGGATGTTTCCACGGGCAGCCTGAGGTTCTGTCCTGTCATCCTGAGTACCTGGGAGGGAAGCTGAGAAACAAACAGGCAAAACAAGGTTAACAAAGCTCTTCCATGTCAGTGGACAAGGTGGTGGGACCTCATTCTTACTAAGTGTTACTGTCGTCAGTGTTGCCCTGGCTGCACTGTGAACGCAGAGGTGCGTATAAAGGCCCCCTCTCTGGTCCTCTAAACCAGACTCTCCCGTCGAGCCTGTGGTCCATCACCTCCCCAGCCTGTGCTCAGCGTGCTGGGGGGACCGAGCATCCTTCCCAAAGACTCATTGACTTGTTGCCTTTGGTTCAACACAGACCAGACTTGCAGCCAGTTTGCCATTGAAGGGAAGGTGAAGACGTGGCTTCAGGAGTTTGGTGAGCAATGACAAGGCTGTTAGAAAGGGGACACTGAGAAATTGAGTTCATTGGGATTGGCTTTTTATTTGCTTCCTTACTCAAAAGTATTAGCCATTTATGATTTCAGGGTAGTAATTTTGTTTAGTACAGCAAACAATGATTTAGTGCCTATTGCCTTATGTCTTTGAGTGTCAGATGTTGTCAATGGTAAGATGGATGGTTCATTTATAACGGCCATGCAGGAAGAATGAGAGGAAACACCATGACATAAAGGGACCCACTGATTGTGGGATTTGTTCTAATATTTGAATCATTGTAATGCAAATAAATAGTGTGCTTTTTTCAAATTGAGGGAATAAGTCAAGTGTGACGAAGGGAAAAAACATTAAGACGAGCAATAAAAGTAAGGATCCTTGGTATTAAGAACCCTTCCTTCATTTGATGTTATGTGTTAGGTAGACTCTGGTAGGTTACAAGTCAATGTAAACCTAAGATGGTTTGGAGTTTCCTTCAGGCATTGGCGTTTCCTGTAGTGGAAGGGTGCCCAGGTGCCTCAAATGCACAGCCAGGTGTGGGAGCTGCAACATGCATAATATTAATTAGAGTTCAATATTTATTTATAGTCTTTATTTTTAGGTAAAATTTATATAGAGTGAAATGCACAAATATTAAATGCGTGTTTAATGAGTTTTGACAAATGCATACAACTGTGTAACCAAACATCTGTCAAGTTATGGAAATCACCATCACTCCAGAAAGGTTCCTGATTACCCCTTCTAATCAATCCCCACCTACAATACTCAGAGGTAACTATTGTTATGATATTTCACTACAGATTAACTTTACTTCTTCTGAAACCTCATAGAATAGAATAATACAGTATATATTGAATACTTTCTTTTAATTAAATTTTCTTTCGCTCAACATAATACATTTTAATAGCTTTTTTGAGGTGTAATTTGGCTTTACCATGAATTTCACTGATTTTAAGTGCCTAGTTTGATGAGTCAGTAAATTCAGAATCCAGCTTTTAGAAGACTTCCATTATCCCCCAAAATTCCCTCTTGCCCATTTGCAATCCATCCCTACTTTCATTCCAGGCAACCATTGGTCTTCCTTCTGTCTCTATAGTTGTATAGACATGTGTGTCTGGATTCTTCCACTTAAGTTTTTTTTTTTTAAGATCGATGTATCTCTTTTTTTAACGTGATTTCAAATGTGTATTCATAGCTATATTTTATTTTTTATTTTGGTATATGTCTTTTATTTATCTATTTTTTATGGAAGTGTAGTTGATTTATAATATTGTGTTAATTTCAGCTGTACAGCATAGTGATTCAGTATTTTTGCAGATTACACTCCATTTTAGGTTATTACAAGATAATGGGTATAAATTCCTTGTGCTATACAGTATATCTTTGTTGTTTAACATCTTAAGTGGTTTTAATGTCCATTTATGTTGTTACACATATCAGTAGTTAATTCTTTTTTACTGCTAAGTTGTATTCTATTTATAGATATACCAAATTTTATTTGTTGCTTCATCAGTTGATGGATATGGCCATCATGAATGCTGCTGTGAATGTTTGTGTGCAAGTCTTTGTGTGGACATATATTTTAATTTCTCATAGGAAATGGAGTACAATTACTAGGTCATATGATAAATGTTTGTTTAACATTTCAGGAAATTGCCAGGTGGTTTTTGAAAGTGGCAGTACCATTTTACATTCCCACCAGCAATATATGAGTGTTCCAGTTTCTTCACATCCTCACTAATGTTTGGAATTTTCAGTCCTTTGATTTTAGCTATCCTACTAGGCATATAATCGTATTTCATTGTTTTTTTGTTTGTTTGCTTTTGGCTGCGCCATGTGGCATGTGGGATCTTAGTTTCCTGACCAGGGGTTGAACCCATTCCCCCTGAAGTGGAAGCGTGGAGTCTTAACCACTGGACTGCCGGAGAAGTCCCTCATTGTGGTTTTAATTTTCACTTCCCTGATGACTAATGATGTGGAACAACTTTTCAAGTGCTTACTTGTTATTTGTATACCTTCTTTAGTGCAGTGTCTATTAAAATATTGTGTTTTCTTTTTAATAATTCTTTATTTATTTTTTATTTATTTATTTTTGGCTGTGTTGGGTCTTCGTTTCTGTGCGAGGGCTTTCTCCAGTTGCGGCAAGCGGGGGCCACTCTTCATCACGGTGCGCGGGCCTCTCACTGTCGTGGCCTCTCTTGTTGCGGAGCACAGGCTCCAGACACACAGGCTCAGTAGTTGTGGCTCACGGGCCTAGTTGCTCCGTGGCATGTGGGATCTTCCCAGACCAGGGCTCGAACCCGTGTCCCCTGCATTGGCAGGCAGATTCTCAACCACTGCGCCACCAGGGAAGCCCCTGTGTTTTTTTTTATTGGGTTGTTTGTTTTCTCATTACTGAGCTGTAAGAGTTAGTTGTGTGTTCTAGATATGTCTTATTGGTTACACCAGGTGGATATATGATTTGCCAGTCATTAACTGCTAAGTCAGACAAAATACAACACATTCTAAAGAGAGACAATAAAACTCAGAGTCTCAATAACAACATGAACAATATCCAGCAAACAATACAAAATTATGAGGCATCCAAAAAAGGCAGGAGGGACTTCCCTGGTGGTCCAGTGGCTAACTCCATGCTCCCAGTGCTGGGGGCCCAAGTTCGATCCCTAGTCAGGGAACTAGATCCCACATACCACAACTAAGAGTTTGCATGCCTGAACTAAAAGATCCCGCGTGCCACAACTAAAAAAGATCCCACATGCCGCAACTAAAAAAGATCCCATGTGCCACAAGTAAAGATCCCGTGTGTTGCAACTAAGACCCAGTGTAGCCAAATAAGTAAATAAATATTTTAAAAAGCCCAAATACAACTATTAAAAACAAAAAAAGCAGGAAAATGTGATCCATACCTAAGAGGAAAAATTGTAGAAGAGAAATAGAAGATGAAGATTTTTTTTTGGCCATGCCACACGGCTTGTGGTATCTTAGTTTCTTGACCAGAAATTGAACCTGTGCCTCCTGCAATAGAAGCTCAGAGTCCTAACCACTGGACCACCAGGGAAGTCCCCACATTTTCCAGTCTTGATGAGAAATATCCTCCCAAAAAGTTCAACAAAACCTAAGTAGGATAAACACAAAGAAAAACCACATCTAGGTGTACCATATTTAAATTGCTAAAAATCAAAGATGGAGAGAAAAATATTAAAAGTAGCTAGAAAAACTCCTCATATTACATACACAGGAACAATAAGAATGATTCTGACTTCTCATTAGAAACAATGTGAGGCAGCATAATGGCACATTTTTTTAAGTGCTAAAAGGCAAAATTGTGAATCTAGAGTCCCATTTTCAGAGAAAATAGCCTTTAAAAACAAAAGTGAAATGATTCATATTCAGAAACAAAAGAGTTAGGAAAATTTGTAGACAGCATGCTTGCTCTACAAGAAATATTAAAGAAAATTCTTTAGGCTCAAGGGAAATTGTACTGAAGGAAATATGAATTAACACACAAAAATGAAAAGTACAAGAATGGTGAATATGGGAAAAGTATAAAATATTTTCCCCATTTCCTAATTTCTTTGAAAGCCAATTTGCTTAAAAGTAACAATATTAACATCTTGTAGGGCTTATAACAAATGTGGATGTAAAATTTCTGAAACAGTATGACACGAAGGGAAGGAGAAAATGTACTTTTGTAAATTTCTTGTATTATATCAGAAGTAGTATAATATTAATTCATGTAGATTATGATAAGTTAAGGATGTATATCATAATTCTACAGCAACCATTAAAACATCTAATTCATGAACAGCTAAATATGCATAGAAGAGAAAAAATGAAGCAAGAAAACATACTTGATTAATAAAAAAGAGGGCAGAAAGAGGAAAAGGGAACAAAGAACATATAGGACAAATAGAACACAAAGAGCATTACAATAGATTTAAACCCAAACATTTCACTAATTACACTAAATATAAATGAAATAAAAATTCCATTTGAAAGGTAGAGATTGTTAGACTAGATTAAAAAAAATAAGAGTCAGTGATAAACTGTTTATAGGAGACATGCTTTTATCATAAAGACAGAGTCAGGTTAAGAGTTAAATGAAAGAAAAAGGTATATCACACAAACAGTAACTATAGGAAAACCAGAATGGCTATATTAGTAGTGGAGTGCCAGACATAAATATTAACACAAATGATGAGGAGGCATTTTATAATGATAAAGGGCACTACAACAAGAAGACTTAACAATCCTAAAAATGTATGTACCTAAGAATTGCTTCAGAGTATGTGAAGCAAAACTCAATGAATTATAGGGAGGAATTTACAAATCTACAATTATAGTTGGAGATTTTAGAAATTCTCTTTCCATAATTGATACAACCAGTAGTCAAAATATTTAGTAAAGGTAAAAAAGATTTAAATAACCCTTTTGATCCACTTAACCTGTTTATCATTAACAAAATTCTACACCTAACAAAAGCAAAACACTTCTTATTTCTAAGTACATATTGAACAGTCACTAGAACAGACCACAGAATAAAACTCAACACTTCAAAAAGTATTGAAATAATACTTTCTGGTCTCAATAGGATTAATTAAGAAATACTTAGAAAGTCCCCAAATATTTGAAAGCTAGGCAACATACTTTTAAATAACTCATGGATTAAAGAAGAAATCAAAATAAAATTAGAAAGTATTTTAAAAATACTTTAAAAAGGATTTTAAAATTTGTGAAATTCAGGTAAAGTAGTGCATAGAAGGAAACTTATGGCTTTAAATACATATATTAGATAAGAAGAAAAGTTTAATATCAATGATCCATAAAGCTAAAAATGAAGAAAAAAATTAAATCCAAAAAAGTAGAAAGAAGGCAATATGAGCAGAAATTCGTGAAATGAAAAATGGAGAGACTGTACAGAAAATCAATAAAACAAAAAGTTGGCTTTTTGGAAAGATTAGTAAAATTCATAAATGCCTCAAAAGACTGAAGAAAAAAACCACAAATTATTAATATCAGGAATAAAAGAGAGGCATCACTATAGATTTGAAAGGCATGAAAAAGATAAGGAAATATGAACAGCTTTCTGCTAATAAATTCAATAACTTAATTAAAATGGCCAAATTCTTGAAAGATGCAAATTTATAATACAGTCAAAGAAAAATAGAAAGTCTGAATCACTCTATATCTGTTGGAGAAATTGAATTTGTAATTATAAACTTTCCCACAAAGAAACTCAGGGCCCAGATTGCTCACTTGTCAATTCTACCAAGTATTTAAGAAATAATAATGTACATCTTATGCAAATTGTTTGGAAAATGGACAAGGAATCCCCTGACATCAAACCAGGCAAGAACATTTCAAGAAAAAAAATTACAGAAGGTTGTCCTTTAAAACACAGATGTAAAAATTCTTACCAAAATATTGGCTATTAGAATCCAACAACATATAAAAAGGGTAATCATGACCAACTAAGATTTATTCTAGGAATTCAAGGTCACTAAAACATTCCAATCAGGGACTTCCCTGGTGGTGCAGTGGTTAAGAATCTGCCTGCCAGTGCAGGGGACACAGGTTCAAGCCCTGGTCGGGGAAGATCCCACATGCCACGGAGCAACTAAGCCCATGCACCACAACTACTGAGCTTTCACTCTAGAGCCCGTGAGCCACAACTACTGAAGCCTGTGAGTCTAGAGCCCATGCTCCGCAACAAGAGAAGCCACCACAAAGAGAAGCCCATGCACCACAACGAAGAGTAGCCTCTGCTCGCCACAACTAGAGAAAGTCCTCACACAGCAACAAAGACCCAACGCAGCCAAAAATAAAAATAAAAAAAAAAGAAAGAAAAGGGGGCAAGATATTTGAACATATACTTCACAAAGGAAACACTAATTGCCAATAAGCTCATAAGAAAGTGTTCAGTATTCATCAGTAATATGCAAATTAAAATCATAATGAGATACTCCTACGCCCCAGGAGAATGGCTAAAATTAAAGACCCAAAACACCAAATGCTTGTTCAGGACATGAAGTCACCACAACTCTCATATGTTGTCATGAGCGTATAAAACGGTACAATCACTTTGGGAAAATGGCAGTTTCTTATCAAGTGAAGCATTCACCTCCCCTATGACTAAGCATTTCCACTGTTTACCCACAAGAAATAAAAACGTATGTCCACTAAAACAGTCGTGCAAGGATCTTCATAACAGCTTTATTTCTACTAGTTAAAAACTGAAACCGACCTACATTTCCATCCCCAGGAGAGTGGATTGTGATGTATTTATATGATGGAATACTACTCAACTACAGAAAAAAACAAACTGCTGATATATGAAACTGTATGCATCTTAAGAACATTATGTTGAGTAAAACAAGCCAGATGCAAAAGAATACACACTATTTGGTCCTGTATATGATGTTCTAGGATATGACAGACTAGTCTATGCTGATAGAAACCACAACAGTGGTTTTCTCTGGGGCAGAAAGATTAATAGGAAGGACGTGAGTAAACTTTCCGTGGTGATGGAAATGCTCTGTATTACTACTGGGGCTAGAGTCACACGGGTTTATCCATTTGTCAAAACTTGTTGAATGGTATACTTAGGATCTGTTCATTCCACGTTATGTGAATTTTGCCTTAACAAAACAGAAAGAGAAGGAATAAAAGCTAAAGGAACAGACCTAACACATTTAAAAGAAGATGAAGGGTTAATTCCCAAATGTACAATCCTTGGCAAGGCCACCTTTGAGATGCAAGGGGCACCAAAAATGCTTTTCAAAAAGCATTACCACTGAATTATACAGTGATTATGGGAGGAAGCAGGAGTTAATTTGAGAAAAGATATAGGGCTATGAGTAGTTTCTGAGAAAGATTTGCGGAGGTTAAAGGTCTACAGCCAACCACATTACGTTCACACTACTGACTTCAGACACGTAATAAAGTGAAGGGCGTCTTCACATTACTTATATTTATTATAGAATTATCTAACACAACAAACGTAAAACATACAATGAATCTACCTAAACTAAACTTTTTTTTTTTTTTTTTTTTTTTACCACACACCCTTTTCTTTGAGGCAGGGTTAAGAATCCAAAGTACCTTAGCCTTCAGGTGGGAGTTTATGGAGTCTCTTTCCAGGATGACTTTGTATCAGATTGGACGCCGGGGGTCGGATCCTGTCCCAGGACCCTCCTCAGAGATCCAGAGCTTCCGGCCGAAGACGAGACCTACAAGTGTCCAGAGAGTAGAGGGACCACCACAGCCTTCCTGCAGGGAAGCAAGTCCTGGGGGGCTCTGAAAGCACAGACATTATATATTCAGTCAACCCCAATCTGTCGGTTGTGGGCATGATGCCTGCTGATTCTGGCCCTGCTTTCCCCAGCCATCTACTTGTAGAATAGCCAATTACACATCCTGATAGATGTGACTGCCTTCCCTGGAAGAAGGCAGCTCTTGTAGTTGGTACCCATCAGGAGCTGTGGCTGGGACTGAGATTTCAAGTCTCAACTCATACACACTCTACATCTGGAGTGACATTCTTGTGTTACTATTTCACAATCAAACCGAGCAAAGATGCCGCAGCCATGGACGGCTCACCCTGAGAAGTGCCCCGGAAGGAGAAACCCTGGGCTGTGGCCAAAATTAAGGGAAGAAAAGCATTATAAAAGGAAAAACAGTGGCCCCAGGCTGCGAGGATGGCCTGGAGCTCCTGCAGGAAGGTGCCCTAAGAAACCAGGATCCGGCCTCTCACTCTGGGGTTTGCAACTTGGATGGTCCTCTGAGTGGTGTGTGCCCTGCCTGTTTTGCATTTCAGAGAGAAAGGAAGAGAATGAAATAGGCTTGGTCCGCAGCAAATTCCAGGCCTATTTCTTCAGCTATTGCAGTGCAGGGGCTCCTGGTCCAGCAGTATTTTGAATGACAAGGATGGGAAGTTGTGGGTAGTTGGGGGGATAAGAAAGGAGGGGTTTCTCCCATGGAGCTGGAGCCAAGAGTAAGGAGTCTTTGGGCAAAGCCTGTGCTGTGTTCCAGGATATTCTATTGTTATTTTCTAATCTTTTAATCTCATAGCCTCTGGTTCACACACTTAATCTCATTAACCTTCAAAACAATTCGGGAGATAAGTCAGATAATTCCCGCTTTACAGATGAGGAGCCCAGAGTGATGAAGTGTCTGGTCCTAGATCATACAGCCAAGGAGGACCGAGGCTCAACCCAGGTTGGGGAACTCCTCAGGAGTGCATTCTGGGGCTGCGCTGTGTTCTCTTAGGGCACACGGGGGCCCTGGCCTGACAAGGCCATTGATCTGGCGGGAGCTTCACGAACTACTCCAGCATGAAAATCTTCCAGAAGGATTCTTCACTGGGCAATGAGGCAAGAAATTTATGGCTCCGCCTGATTAACGGGCCAGGCAGTTAAGAGTTCTTTGCCAAGCTATGAGCATAATTTAAAGGAACCACGGCAGGAGGAAAGGCCTCATAACTCACATCCTTTAAGGGCTCTTAGAACAAGAGACACGTTGGATCATTGATGACATCTCTGCTCCTCGGGCCAAAAAAGATGGGTGTGTTTCTGGGTATTTCGGTCAAAGAACAGGGAGTCTGGATGAATATACATGGCAGAAAACATAAGGAAAATACTTGCAGGTCGTAAATTTCTGGCTGATAGTTGCTTTGTTATTTTCTGACCGGCTTGGTATTTATTCAGCCACGTGCTTGCTCTTCATGCCTCTCCCCACACCTTGTAAATGCCACTCTCTGAGCCGAGTAACTTTTCATTGAATACAATTGAAATGCTGCCAGGAAAGTGGATTTGGGGATTGTGGAAACGGAGCTACAGAAGACAGAGTGGAAGAGTCCCGGTAATTCGAGTCCTGGCCCTTTTACTACGTGAGTTTGGAGAGGGCACTTCATCTCTCTGGGCCTCAGTTTCCTTTTCTGTAAAATGAAGAGTCTGGACCCATCATCCTCCCTAGTTTGAAAGTTCTGTGAATTTCTTGCAATCATGACAACCCACAGTATTATCATTCAGCGTCTGGAATTAACGCGCTCCCTCTGCTAAACCCCCGGAAGCATTTTCTCTAAGTGTTTATCACTTTTCATCTCAAGTTCTAATTATTTATGGGCATTTCTTTCCTTTTTTCCCTCCCCGCCTGGACTCTGAGTGCTTCGGGCGAGCTGTCTTTTTCCCCCTTGGACCCCTCCCAGCCCCCGAGTGGCACATTGTCACCCAGTAACCCTCTGGTGTGAATGAAAATGAATGAATAATTGAAGATGGCCTCTACTTACTATTTGTCCTGAGGTCGGATGACTTTGAAACCGACAGAAGCGCATCTCGGTACCTAGTCGAGTGTAGGTTCCCCTGTCTCGGCGCAGAAAGAATTCAGTGAGAGGCAGAGTGACAGGTAGGGAAAGAGTTTATTAGTATAGGACACTTGTGACAAATACAAGCAGGCGGGCAAGAGGATGCCGTGCCCAGGACTTAGTGAGCTACAGTTTTATAATCCAAGGAAAAGTGGGGACGGGGAGAAGACCACCTTCTTCCTCATTCTTGAGTAGACATCAAGCTTCCATCATCAGCACCTCCTCCACGTTGGGTGGGGGAGTTTTCTTGGCCCTACATGGTCAAACTGGGCCTATCATGGCACTATTCAAATTAGCAGAAGGGTGGTATATGCTAAAAATGGTAAATCATCTCAGGTTTTAGTATAATGTCACTCTTTCCTTATATTTTTCTTTTTAGTGTGCACAGAGGACCATGTCCTAGGAATCGTTGACTTAGCTCACTGGGCAGGATGTGGGTCTCATGCCACCATTGTTTTATTGTTTTGGGGGCATGTCTCATGCTTCTGTGCATGGTTTTGTTGCTAAGTGAGCCTGCTGGGTTTTGTGGTTAAGCAAACCTGCTTTCTTGAGTGATCATTAACTTACAGGGGGCTCCCATACTTTTTTCTCTATTTACAGTCCCCTAGTGGGATTAACTATTTCATCACCTACTTTGTCCCTTTACTCTGTCCCTATAAACTTGATTTATAAAAAGTACATTCTTCTTATAAAAAGTACATTCTTTCTAATTGATAAATTTTAATATGTGTGTTTCAAAATGCAGAGTTAGAAATACATTTCATTTTTGTAAGATACTATTATTTTAGAAGACTCATTAAAATGAGTCTTTTCTATTGCAGACTTTAAATCAAAGCACCATGTTTTTCGTGTTTTCTGGAAGATGCTGCTCCACAAATTTCATCGTGGCCACTCTCTCCTCTCTGCCCCAAATTGATCACGTGAATTATTGTTGAGCAATAATTCCCCCTGTCACTGTGGACACGATATACCCATTGATGTTGGCTCTGACCAGCTTGGCTGGCTTTGGCAATGGAATGTTAGCAAATGTGGTACAAGCAGAGGTCTTTTTTTTTTTTTTTTAATACACCTTTATTGGAGTAAAATTGCTTCACAATGCTGCGTTAGTTTCTGTTGTACAACAAAGTGAATCAGCTATACGTATACATATATCCCCATATCCCCTCCCTCTTCAGCCTCCCTCCCACCCTCCCAATCCCACCCCTCTAGGTGGTCACAAAGCACTGAGCTGATCTCCCTGTGCTATGTGGCTGCTTCCCACAACCTATCGATTTTACATTTGGTAGTGTATATATGTCCATGCCACTATCTCACTTCGTCCCAGCTTACCCTTCCCCCTCCCCATGTCCTAAAGTCCATTCTCTATGTCTGTGTTTATTCCTGCCCTGCCACTAGATTCATCAGTACCATTTATTTTTTCAGATTCCATATATACGTGTTAGCATATGGTATCTGTTTTTCTCTTTCTGACTTACTTCACTCAGACCTAGGTCCATCCACCTCACTACAAATAACTCAATTTCGTTTCTTTTTATGGCCGAGTAATATTCCATTGTATATATGTGCCACATCTTCTTTATCCATTCATCTGTCGATGGACATTTAGGTTGCTTCCATGTCCTGGTTATTGTAAATAGAGGTGCAATGAACATTGTGGTACATGACTCTTTTTGAATTATGTTTTCCTCAGGGTATATGCCCAGTAGTGGGATTGCTGGGTCAGATGGTAGTTCTATTTTTAGTTTTTTTTTTTTTTTTAATTTTATTTATTTATATTTATGGCTGTGTTAGGTCTTCGTTTCTGTGCTAGGGCTTTCTCTAGTTGTGGCGAGCGGGGGCCACTCTTCATCGCGGTGTGCGGGCCTCTCACTATCGTGGCCTCTCTTGTTGCGGAGCACAGGCTCCAGACGCGCAGGCTCAGTAGTTGTGCCTCACGGGCCCAGTTGCTCCGCGGCATGTGGGATCCTCCCAGACCAGGGCTCAAACCCGTGTCCCCTGCATTGGCAGGCAGACTCTCAACCACTGCGCCACCAGGGAAGCCCTTATTTTTAGTTTTTTAAGGAACCTCCATACTGTTCTCCACAGTGGCTGTATCAATTTACATTCCCACCAGCAGAGCAGGAGGGTTCCCTTTTCACCACACCCTCTCCAACATTTATTGTTTCTAGATTTTTTGATCATGGCCATTCTGACTGGTGTGAGGTGATACCTCATTGTAGTTTTTACTTATTTATTTATTTAATTTTTGAATTTTATTTATTTTTTTATACAGCAGATTCTTATTAGTCATCAATTTTATACACATCAGTGTATACATGTCAATCCCTATCGCCCAATTCAGCACACCACCATCCCCACCCGCCCCGCGGCTTTCCCCCCTTGGTGTCCATACGTTTGTTCTCTACATCTGTGTCTCAACTTCTGCCCTGCAAACCGGTTCATCTGTACCATTTTTCTAGGTTCCACATATATGCGTTAATATACAATACTTGTTTTTCTCTTTCTGACTTACTTCACTCTGCGTGACAGTCTCTAGATCCATCCACGTCTCAACAAATGACTCAGTTTTGTTCCTCTTTATGGCTGAGTAATATTCTATTGTATATATGTACCACATCTTCTTTATCCATTTGTCTGTCGATGGACATTTAGGTTGCTTCCATGACCTGGCTATTGTAAATAGTGCTGCAATGAACACTGGGGTGCATGTGTCTTTTTGAATTATGGTTTTCTCTGGGTATATGCCCAGTAGTGGGATTGCTGGATCATATGGTAATTCTATTTTTAGTTTTTTAAGGACCCTCCATACTGTTCTCCATAGTGGCTGTATCAATTTACATTCCCACCAACAGTGCAAGAGGGTTCCCTTTTCTCCACTATGTTAAATAATAGTGGTGAGAGTGGATATCCTTGTCTTGTTCCTGATCTTAGAGGAAATGCTTTCAGTTTTTCACCATTGAGAATGATGTTTGCTGTGGGTTTGTCATATATGGCCTTTATTATGTTGAGGTAGGTTCCCTCTCTACCCACTTTCTGGAGAATTTTTATCATAAATGGGTGTTGAATTTTTTCAAAAGCTTTTTCTGCATCTATTGAGATGATCATATGGTTTTTATTCTTCAATTTGTTAATATGGTGTATCACATTGATTGATTTGCGTATATTGAAGAATCCTTGCATCCCTGGGATAAACCCCACTTGATCATGTTGTATGATCCTTTTAATGTGTTGTTGGATTCTGTTTGCTAGTATTTTTTTGAGGATTTTTGCATCTATATTCATCAGTGATATTGGTCTGTAATTTTCTTTTTTTGTAGTATCTTTGTCTGGTTTTGGTATCAGGGTGATGATGGCCTCATAGAATGAGTTTGGGAGTGTTCCTCCCTCTGCAATTTTTTGGAAGACTTTGAGAAGGATGGGTGTTAGCTCTTCTCTAAATGTTTGATAGAATTCACCTGTGAAGCCATCTGGTCCTGGACTTTTGCTTGCTGGAAGATTTTTAATCACAGTTTCAATTTCATTACTTGTGATTGGTCTGTTCATATTTTCTATTTCTTTCTGGTTCAGTCTTGGAAGGTTATACCTTTCTAAGGATTTGTCCATTTCTTTCAGGTTGTCCATTTTATTAGCATAGAGTTGCTTGTAGTAGTCTCTTAGGATGCTTTGTATTTCTGTGGTGTCTGTTGTAACTTCTCCTTTTTCATTTTTAATTTTATTGATTTGAGTCCTCTCCCTCTTTTTCTTGATGAGTCTGGCTAATGGTTTATCAATTTTGTTTATCTTCTCAAAGAACCAGCTTTTAGTTTTATTGATCTTTGCTATTGTTTTCTTTGTTTCTATTTCATTTATTTCCGCTCTGATCTTTATGATTTCTTTCCTTCTACTAACTTTGGGTTTTGTTTGTTCTTCTTTCTCTAGTTCCTTTAGGTATAAGGTTACATTGTTTATTTGAGATTTTTCTTTTTTCTTGAGGTAGGCTTGTATAGCTATCAACTTCCCTCTTAGAACTGCCTTTGCTGCATCCCATAGGTTTTGGATCATCGTGTTTTCATTGTCATTTGTCTCTAGGTATTTTTTGATTTCCTCTTTGATTTCTTCAGTGATCTCTTGGTTATTTAGTAACGTATTGTTTAGCCTCCATGTGTTTGTGTTTTTTACGTTTTTTTCCCTGTAATTCATTTCTAATCTCATAGCATTGTGGTCAGAAAAGATGCTTGATATGATTTCAATTTTCTTAAATTTATTGAGGCTTGATTTGTGACCCAAGATGTGATCTATCCTGGAGAAGGTTCCATGCACACTTGAGAAGAAAGTGTAATCTGCTGTTTCTGGATGGAATGTCCTATAAATATCAATTAAATCTATCTTGTCTATTGTGTCATTTAAAGCTTCTGTTTCCTTATTTATTTTCATTTTGGATGATCTGTCCATTGGTGTAAGTGAGGTGTTAAAGTTCCCCACTATTATTGTGTTACTGTCGATTTCCTCTTTTATAGCTGTTAGCAGTTGCCTTATGTATTGAAGTGCTCCTATGTTGGGAGCATATATATTTATAATTGTTATGTCTTCTTCTTGGATTGATCCCTTGATCATTATGTAGTGTCCTTCCTTGTCTCTTGTAACATTCTTTATTTTAAAGTCTATTTTATCTGATATGAGTATAGCTACTCCAGCTTTCTTTTGATTTCCATTTGCATGGAATATCTTTTTCCATCCCCTCACTTTCAGTCTGTATGTGTCCCTAGGTCTGAAGTGGGCCTCTTGCAGACAGCATATATATGGGTCTTGTTTTTGTATCCATTCAGCAAGCCTGTGTCTTTTGGTTGGAGCATTTAATCCATTCACCTTAAAGGTAATTATCAATATGTATGTTCCTATGACCATTTTCTTAATTGTTTTGGGTTTGTTTTTGTAGGTCCTTTCCTTCTCTTGTGTTTCCCACTTAGAGAAGTTCCTTTTGCATTTGTTGTAGAGCTGGTTTGGTGGTGCTGAATTCTCTTAGCTTTTGCTTGTCTGTAAAGCTTTTGATTTCTCCATCGAATCTGAATGGGATCCTTGTCGGGTAGAGTAATCTTGGTTGTAGGTTCTTCCCTTTCATCACTTTAAATGTGTCATGCCACTCCCTTCTGGCTTGTAGAGCTTCTGCTGAGAAATCAGCTGTTAACCTTATGGGAGTTCCCTTGTATGTTATTTGTCGTTTTTCCCTTGCTGCTTTCAATAATTTTTCTTTGTCTTTAAGTTTTGCCATTTTGATTACTATGTGTCTTGGCGTGTTTCTTCTTGGGGTTATCCTGCCTGGGATTCTCTGCGCTTCCTGGACTTGGGTGGCTATTTCCTTTCCCATGTTAGGGAAGTTTTCGACTATAATCTCTTCAAATATTTTCTCGGGTCCTTTCTCTCTCTTCTCCTTCTGGGACCCCTATAATGCGAATGTTGTTGTGTTAATGTTGTCCCAGAGGTCTCTTAGGCTGTCTTCATTTCTTTTCATTCTTTTTTCTTTATTCTGTTCTGCAGCAGTGAATTCCACCATTCTGTCTTCCAGGTCACTTGTCCGTTTTTCTGCCTCAGTTATTTTGCTATTGATTCCTTCTAGTGTAGTTTTCATTTCAGTTATTGTATTGTTCATCTCTGTTTGTTTGTTCTTTAATTCTTCTATGTCTTTGTTAAACATTTCTTGCATCTTGTCGATCTTTGCCTCCATTCTTTTTCCAAGGTCCTGGATCATCTTCACTATCATTATTCTGAATTCTTTTTCTGGAAGGCTGCCTATCTCCACTTCATTTAGTTGTTTTTCTGGGGTTTTATCTTGTTCCTTCTTCTGGTACATAGCCCTCTGCCTTTTCATCTTGTCTATCTTTCTGTGAATGTGGTTTTTGTTCCACAGGCTGCAGGATTGTAGTCTTCTTGCTTCTGCTGTCTGCCCTCTGGTGGATGAGGCTATCTAAGAGGCTTGTGTAAGTTTCCTGATGGGAGGGACTGGTGGTGGGTAGAGCTGACTGTTGCTCTGGTTGGCAGAGCTCAGTAAAAGTTTAATCCGCTTGACTGTTGATGGGTGGGGCTTGGTTCTCTTCCTGTTGGTTGTTTGGCCTGAGGCAACCCAACACTGGAGACTACCTGGGCTCTTTGGTGGGGCTAATGACAGACTCTGGGAGAGCTCACGCCAAGGAGTACTTCCCAGAACTTCTGCTGCCAGTGTCCTTGTCCCCATGGTGAGCCACAGCCACCCCCTGCCTCTGCAGGAGACCCTCCAATACTAGCAGGTATGTCTGGTTCAGTCTCCCCTGGGGTCACTCCTCCTTCCCCTGGGTCCTGATGTGCACACTACTTTGTGTGTGCCCTCCAAGAGTGGAGTCTCTGTTTCCCCCAGTCCTGTCGAAGTCCTGCAATCAAATCCCACTAGCCTTCAAAGTCTGATTCTCTAGGAATTCCTCCTCCCGTTGCTGGACCCCCAGGTTGGGAACCCTGACATGGGGCTCAGAACCTTCACTCCAGTGGGTGGACTTCTGTGGTATAAGTGTTCTCCAGTCTGTGAGTCACCCACCCAGCAGTTATGGGATTTGATTTTACTGTGATTGCACCCCTCCTACCATCTCATTGTGGTTTCTCCTTTGTCTTTGGATGTGGGGTATCTTTTTTGGTGAGTTCCAGTGTCTTCCTGTCGATGATTGTCCAGCAGCTAATTGTGATTCTGGTGTTCTCGCAAGAGGGAGTGAGAGCATGTCCTTCTATTCCGCCATCTTGGTTCCTCCTCCCTCATTGTAGTTTTAATTTGCATTTCTCTAATAATTAGTGATGTTGAGCATCTTTTCATGTGCTTCTTGCCCACCTGTAAGTCTTCTTTGATGAAATGTCTATTTAGGTCTTCCACCCATTTTTTAATTGGGTTGTTTGTTTTTTTGATATTGAGCTCCATGAGCTGTTTTGTATATTTTGGAGATTAATCCTTGGTCAGTTGTTCCATTTGCAAATATTTTCTCCCATTCTGAGGGTTGTCTTTTCATCTTGTTTATGGTTTCCTTTGTTGTGCAAAAGCTTTGAAGTTTAATTAGGTCCCATTTGTTTATTTTTGTTTTTATTTCCATTACTCTAGGAAGTGGGACAAAAATGATCTTGCTGTGGTTTATGTCAAAGGGTGTTTTTCCTGTTTTCCTCTAAGAGTTTTATAGTGTCTGGTCTTACATTTAGGTCTTTAATCCATTTGGAGTTTATTTTTGTGGATGGTGTTAGGTAGTGATCTAATTTCATTCTTTCACATGTTGCTGTCTAGTTTTCTCAGCACCACTTATTGAAGAGGCTGCCTTTTCTCCATTATATGTTCTTTCCTCCTTTGTTGTAAATTAGGTGCTCATATATGCGTGAGTTTATCTCTGGGCTTTCTATCCTGTACCATTGATCTATATTCCTGTTTTTGTGCCAGTACCATACTGTCTTGATTATTGTAGCTTTGTAGTATAGTTTGAAGTCGGGGAGCCTGATTCCTCCAGCTCCATTTTTCTTTCTCAAGATTGCTTTGGCTATTCAGGGTCTTTTGTGTTTCCATATAAATTGTAAAAGTTTTTGTTCTAATTCTGTGGAGAATGCCATTGGTAGTTTGATAGGGATTGCATTCAATCTGTAGCCTGCTTTGGGTAGTATAGTCATTTTTACAATATTGATTCTTCCAATCCAAGAACATGATATATTTCTCCATCTGTTTATGTCATCTTTGATTTCTTTCATCAGTGTTTTATAGTTTTCTGAGTACAAATCTTTCACCTCCTTAGGTAGGTTTATTCCTAGGTATTTTATTCTTTTTGTTGCAATGTTAAATGGGTTTGTTTCCTTAAATTCTCTTTCTGATTTTTTGTTGTTAGTGTATAGGGGTGCCAGAGATTTCTGTGCATTAACTTTGTGTCCTGCAACTTTACCAAATTCATTGATTAGTTCTAGTTGTTTTCTGGTGGCATCTTTAGGGTTTCCTATGTATAATATCATGTCATCTGCAAACAGTGACAGTTTTACTTCTTCTTTTCCAATTTGTATTCCTTTTGTTTCTTTTTCTTCTCTGATTGCCATGGCTAGGACTTCCAAAACTATGATGAATAAGAGTGGAGAGAGTGGACAACCTTGTCTTGTTCCTGATCTTAGTGGAAATGCTTTCAGTTTTCACAATTGAGTATGATGTTTGCTGTGGGTTTGTCATATATGGCCTTTATTATGTTGAAGTAGGTTCCCTCTATGCCCATTTTCTGGATAGATTTTTATCATAAATGGGTGTTGAATTTTGTCAAAAGCTCTTTCTGCATCTGTTGAGATGATCATGTGGTTTTTATTCCTTAATTTGTTAATATGGTGTATCACATTGATTGATTTGCATATATTGAAGAATCCTTGCATTCGTGGGATAAATCCCACTTGATCATGGTGTATGATCCTTTTAATATGTTGTTGGATTCTGTTTGCTAGTATTTTGTTCAGGATTTTTGTATCTATGTTCATCAGTGATATTGGTCTATAATTTTCTTTTTTTGTGTTATCTTTTTCTGGTTTTGGTATCAGGGTGATGGTTGCTTTGCAGAACGAATTTGGGAGTGTTCCTCTCTCTGCAATTTTTTGGAAGAGTTTGAGAAGGATGGGTGTTAGCTCTTCTCTAAATGTTCGATAGAATTCGCTTGTGAAGCCATCTGGTCCTGGACTTTTGTTTGTTGGACGATTTTTAATTACAGTTTCAATTTCATTACTTGTGATAGGTCTGTTTATATTTTCTAATTCTTCCTGTTTCAGCCTTGGAAAATTGTACGTTTCCAAGAATCTGTCCATTTCTTCGTGGTTGTCCATTTTATTGACACATAGCTCTTTGTAGTAGTCTCCTATAATCCTTTGTATTTCTGAGGTGTCAGTTGCGATTTCTCCTTTTTCATTTCTCATTTTACTGATTTGTGTCCTCTCCCTTTTTTTCTTGATGAGTCTGGCTAAGGGTTTATCAATTTTATCTTCTCAAAGAACCAACTTTTAGTTTTATTGATCTCTGCTATTGTTTTCTTCATTTCTATTTCATTTATTTCTGCTCTTATCTTTATGATTTCTTTCCTTCTATTGTTTTGGGTTTTCTTTGTTCTTCTTTCTCCAGTTGCTTTAAGTGTAGGGTTAGATGGTTTATTTGAGATTTTTCTTGTTTCTTGAGGTGAGATTGAATTGCTATTCTCTCTTAGAACTGCTTTTGCTGCGTCCCATAGGTTTTGAGTTGCTGTGTTTTCATTGTCATTTGTTTCTATGTATTTTAAAAATTTCTTCTTTGATTTCTTCAGTGATCTCTTGGTTATTTAGTAGCACACTGTTTAGCCTCCACGTATTTGTGTTTTTTACAGTTGTTTTTCCCCTGTAATTGATTTCCAATCTCATAGCGTTGTGGTCAGAAAAGATGCTTGATACGATTTCAATTTTCTTAAATTTACCGAGGCTTGATTTGTGACCCAAGATATGATCTATCCTGGAGAATGTTCTGTGTGCACTTGAGAAGAAAGTATATTCTGCCACTTTCGGGTGGAATGTCCTATAAATGTCAATTAAATCTATCAGGTCTATTGTGTCATTTAAAGCTTGTGTTTTCTTATTTATATTATGTTTGGATGATTTGTCCATTGGTGTAAGTGGTGTGTTAAAGTCCCTACTATTATTGTGTTACTGTCGATTTCCCCTTTCATGGTTGTTAGCATTTGCCTTATGTATTGAGGTGCTCCTATGTTGGGTGCATGAAGATTTATACTTGTTATATCTTCTTCTTGGATTTATCCCTTGGTCATTATGTAGTGTCCTCCCTTATCTCTTGTAACAGTCTTTATTTTAAGGTCTATTTTATCTGATATGAGTATTGCTACTCCAGCTTTCTTTTGATTTCCAGTTTCACAGAATATCTTTTTCCATCCCCTCACTTTCAGTTTGTATGTGTCCCTAGGTGTGGAGTGGGTCTCTTGTAGACAGCATATATATGGGTCTTGTTTTTGTATCTCTTCAGCCAATCTGTGTCTTTTAGTTGGGGCATTTAATCCATTTACATTCAAGGTTATTATCGATATGCATGTTCCTATTACCATTTTCTTAATTGTTTTGGCTTTGTTTTTGTGGGTCTTTTTCTTCTCTTGTGTTTCCTGCCTAGAGACGTTCCTTTAGCATTTGTTGTAAAGCTGGTATGGTGGTGCTGAATTCTCTTAGCTTTTGCTTGTTTGAAAAGCTTTTGATTTCTCCATTGAATCTGAATGAGATCCTTGCTGGGTAGAGTAATCTTGGTTGTAGGTTTTTCTCTTTCATCACTTTAAGTATATCTGCTACTCCCTTCTGGCCTGCAGAGTTTCTGCTGAAAAATCAGCTGATAACCTTATGGGGATTCCTTTGCATGTTATTTTTTCTTTTCTGTTGCTGCTTTTAATATTTTTTATTTGAATTTAATTTTTGTTAGTTTGATAAATATGTGCCTTGGTGTGTTTCTCCTAGTGTTTATCCTGTATGGGACTCTCTGTGTTTCCTGGACTTGGGTGACTATTTCCTTTCCCATGTTAGGGAATTTTTCCACTATAATCTCTTCAAATATTTTCTCAGACCCTTTCTTTTTCTCTTCTTCTTCTGGGACCCCTATAATTCGAATGTTGGTACATTTAGTGTTGTCCCAGAGGTCTCTGAGATTGTCTTCAATTCTTTTCATTCTTTTTTCTTTATTCTGCTCCTCAGCAGTTATTTCCACCATTCTGTCTTCCAGCTCACTTATTCGTTCTTCTGACTCAGTTATTCTGTTATTGATTCCTTCTAGTATATTTTTCATTTCAGTTATTGTGTTGTTCATCTCTTTTGTTTGTTCTTTAGTTCTTCTAGATCTTTGTTAAACATTTCTTGTACTTTCTCAATCCGTGCCTCCATTTTATTTCTGTGATTCTGGATCACCTTTACTATCATTACTCTGAATTCTTTTCAGGTAGGTTGCCTATTTCCTTTTTATTTCTTTGGTCTTGTAGGTTTTTACCTTGCTCCTTCATCTGTGACATATTTTTTTGCTGTCTCTTTTTTTTTTTTTTTTTTTGGGTGGGATTGTGTTCCTGTCTTATTGGTTGTTTGGCTTGAGGCTTCCAGCACTGGAGTTTGTAGGCTGTTGGGTAGAGCTGGGTCTTGGTGCCGAGATGAGGACCTCTGGGAGACCTCACTCCGATGAATATTCCCTGGGGTCTGAGGTTCTCTGTTAGTCCAGTGGTTTGAACTTGGAGCTCCCACCGCAGGAGCTTCAGCCCGACCCCTGGCTCATGAACCAAGATCCCACAAGCTGTGCAGGGTGGCAAAACAAAAAAAAGAAAAAAAGAAATAAGAAAAAAAAGAACAGAACAATAACAAAGAGTAAAAAATAAAATTAGATAGGAAACTAACAGATATGTTAGAAAAAATATAAAAATAAAAATATAGATGAAACAACAACTGGAAGATGAAACAACAACTGGAAGGTAAAACAGAACCACAATAGTAAAAAAGAGGAGAAAAAAAAAAAAGGCAGAAAAGGCTTTGGCTGTGAGGGGGCGGGGCTTAGGAGGGGTGGGGTTTAGGCAGTGGGTGGGGCCTATGCTTAGGACTCACAGGGCTGGAAAAGGCCCTGTGGGGGTGGGGGCTTAGGCTCAACCCTACAGAAGGGGCCCAGGTGTGCCTCTAGTCTCTGAGGGTGGGAGGACCCGGCCTGGGAGCCCAGCAGGCTTCCCAGGCTCGAGTGGGTGTGGCATATGCTCTCTGCTCCTCTCCCACTCCTCCGGTCCTGGAGGGCCCCTCCCGCCTGCCTTTCCTCTTCTCCGCCAGCCTCCTTCCTATGCCCCCAGGATCAACATGGCCCAGAGTGGGCCTCTGAGGGTGTAGGACCTGGCTCAAGAGCTGGGAAGGCTTCCCACGCTGATTGGGCAGGGAAAATGCTAGGCTTGCTACCCCCTGATCTGAGCCCCCGAGGGTCCCTCCAGGCATGGGGACATGTCCCCCCACCCAGCCACCCCTCAGGGGCGCCTGTTCTGTCTGGCCTCCACTTCTCCTCCCGCCTCAGTCCCCCCTCCTACCCGGTTGCTTGGGGGCTCCTCCCATCTCCTTGGGCATCGAGGTCCCCCACCAGCATCTGGCAGGTGCCCTAGTTGTGGGGAGACCCAAACTCCATGTCTTCCCACACCGCCATCTTGACTCCGCCCCTTGCAAGCAGAGGTCTTGAATGCGTGCTTTTCCTCGCCTCTGGTGCTCCTGCTATTTACCATAAAAAGAACATGGGGAATAGACCAGAAGCCACACTGCAGCCTAGATCCACCAAAGTGCAACCAACCTGGCACGCCATCTAAAAGTCAACAAGATACAGAGTGCTGGGGTTGTGTGTTAGGCAACTGTATTGCAGCGATAGGACCTCGATGACAGATTGATGTCATAATGGAGTAATTATAGCTCAGGCATACAAAAAGGAGTCAGCGGCCATGAGGATCTGGTCTCAGACACGTCCCTGCACCCCTGGGAACTTGGACTTTCTGTGAACTGTACCAAACTCAAGGACACCATCAGCCATTTTTAAAACAACACCTGCCAACTGCAGCCTTGTGGTCTCAAGGCTGTTCTCCCTTATAACTATGTAACCATCTTGGACCCCAACCAATCTTTCCTGCCAGCTCCCATTAGAATTCTTGATAAACAACTCATGTAACTAACAATGGCCTTGCAGTTTTTGCTTTACAAACTTTCTCCATTTTGTAGTCCTATGGAACACAGTTCAGGTGCCCCTGGAATCCGTGTCTCCTGGCTGCAGTCCTAACAAACCCCAAATAAATGCCTCTTTATTTCAATCAGATCCCCGATTCTGAAATTTTGGTTAACAAACAATACTTCCAATTTCTAGTTTCGTCCTTGTATGGTTTACTTTCCCCCAGCTTCTCCATCATGCCTGTCTTTGTGCCTTTGGGGATAGAGCTAGAAGCCCTGCTTGGACGTCTACTTTTTGGTAGATAGAGGTCCATCAAGCAGGTGACTTCTGGAGTTTCAAGCCTTCATTTTGAGAACTGAGCTGAGTATCTCTGATTCTCTATCATTGTGTCCATATTTAAATTGTTGTTCTTTACGTTTGGAGTATAACGTAAGGAAACTTTACATGATTCACTAAATTTTCTTTAAAAATTAACACTTTTTTTTAATCACATTTTATGGAATCAGAATTTCCAGGTTCCTCCTCCTTATTAAATCAATGGCTGAAATAAACATTTTAAATAGGATTAAAAAAAATTTTTAATTAAACAAGACTTAAAATAAGGGTATTATTATTACCGAAATGAAGCGAAATTCACATTACATAAAATCAACCACCTTAAAGAAGGGCGTTAGTCTTCTTTTTCTTTAAGCCCCCTCCTTTCATGGACAGAACCCTTTGTTTCCCTCCCCATTCTTAGCCACATGATTTGAAGAGGTTGAAACCCATCCCCAGCTCCAGGAAAGGATCCCTAAGTCAATCAGGGAATCCCAAGCCTCTGGCCATCAATAACTAGTTCAAGGAAGGACACATAAACTAGTCAGAGCCAAGGACATGCAAAGAGATCTTCCTGGGGCTGGTGGGCTTGGAGACAGTCTCTCCTCGTTCTGTAAATCCACTAGGAGAGACCCTCTCTCTTCCACTGGATGGAACAGTATGAGGTAAGGATTAGAATTCCAGCAACTGCGTTTTTTCAAAAAAGTTTTAATTAATTTTTTTTTCTTTTTACTTTTTCATCCACTAGTCTTAATCTACTCTAGTAAGTGGCCAGCCAGCTACTTCTTTCATCTTAAATGTTATGGTAAAGTGTAATTCAGGCTATGCCAGAGTCAGAAGGGGAAGGAGGAGGAAGAAGGAGCCCAGAGCAGTTAGAGACAAAGGGGGTGGGACTGAGGGAGAAGACTGGAAAAGAAAGGAGCTCCTGCATCATCACTGCCCTTCGGCTCCTGGCCTGGGTTCCCTGGCTGGGGTGGGTCTAATAAGGACTCGTGTGTGTGTGTGTGTGTGTGTGTGTGTGTGTGTGTGTGTGTGGTGGGGAGGGTGGGGGCACTAATGCTTCCCAACATCCATCAGTTCAATCAGTTTCTAATTGCACGTACAGCATCCAAGGATTCTGCACCCTTGGATTCAACCAACCGCAGATCAAAAATATTTGGAAAAAAATTCCAGAAAGTTACAAAAAGCAAAACTTGAATTTGCCACACACGGGCAACTATTTACATAGCATTTATACTGTATTTACAACTATTTACATCCCGTTTACGTTGTACTCAGTATTATAAGTAATCTAGAGCCGATTTAAAGTATACGGGAGGATGTGTGTAGGTTACATGCAAATACCATGCCGTTTTGTTTTGTATGAGACTTGAGCATCCTCGGGTTTTGGTATCCTGGGGGTGGGGTGTCGTCCTAGAACCAATCCCCCTTGGACCCTGAGTGACAACTGTAATCTTGGAAGTAGTGGAGGAAAAATGGAACTAACAAGCAATGAGGGGTTATTTATTTTTCATTTCTGCTTTCTTGCCTTTGCATCTTCAGGTGGGAGGTGAAGATCCTGGCAGTCATTGACGTTGACCCGTCTTACACTTCTTACCTTCCACTCGGGCTTGCGGCATTTTCCTCACTTGTGAGATGAGTCTGACTAGGGTGGGTTATAACCCTCCTCCTCCCACATCACAGTGCGCCCGGGCTCGCTGCGGGCCTGGTTTCTACTTTGGTCCACACGCGTGGATCTATGGCTGTGCTCTGGGGACTCCTGGGGTTCCCCGAGATACTGCAGAGGGCCTGCAAGGTCAAAAGTATTTCATGATGATTCTACCACGTTATTAGCTTTTGTTCATTCTCATGGATGTAATGTGGGGTTTTCCAGAGGTCCCATGATGTGTGATATCCCAACAGATTGAATGCAGAAGCGGATATGAGATTCCAGCTGACATTTAAGAGATTTGCAAAAATTTAAAATAATGCCACTCTTGCAATGTTTTTCTTTTATGAAAATATAATTATTTTTCATAAAATATATTATTTCCATGAACATGTAATGGGCTTAATGTTTTAAAAATCTCTTAGTTCTAATGTGGTGAATATTGACAGCTATTCTCCACATCAGCAAAAGCTCTTTGGGGTCCTTAAAGGGAGGAGCTAAACCCAAAAGCCAGAGGACCGCTGCTCTAGGGTCAGAGTATCTATACTTACGTCTGTGCTCAGCCTTGTGGGAATAAAAAGAGAAGGTTGCAGACAGGGCCCCTGGGCATTTTGCCTCTTCTCTGGACAAGGGTCTGAGCCAGTCTGCCCTGTGGGATTGCCCATCGTGGGTCTGCTCTCGTGGGCACTGAGCCTTTCCAGTGCTGGGCCTTCCAGACCACCTGCCTCCCACTCCGGCCCCAGAAGCATCCTGAGAACCTCAGGAGGTGTCATTTGCACTGAGAGACTGAATATAGCATGGAGAGACCATGTAGATATAAATAGAACCTCTGCAGCTACGGGCCCAAAACACCCAGGACTTGGTCAGTGACTGCCAACTTCCCTAAATTTTGCCCTGACTTCCAGCTCAGGACCAGCCAGAGAAAGCTAAACGTGCGCTTGTTCTTAACCAGCCACATAGGATGCCCACTTCTAGTCAGCCACTTTCAGCCTCCCCGTGCCAGCAGCCTCCCATCAGGGCCCCCCTGAAGCCTCCCCTCTCATTCACGCTGAAGCTTTCCCACTTCCTGCTTTGCTTGCCTTTGAGTCTCTGCCAGAGGCAAGTGTTATGGGTTAAGTTGTGTCCCCGAGAAATTCACTTTTTTTTTTTTTTTGCCTTGCCGCATGGCTTGCGGGACCTTAGTTCCCTGACCAGGGATTGAACCCCGGGCCCTCGACAATGAAAGTGCTGAGTCCTAACCACTGGACCGCCAGGGAGTTCCCAGAAATTCATATGTTGTAGTCCTGATCCTCAGCAGCTCAGAATGTGACCTTATTTGGAGAGAGGATCATTGCAGGTGTAATTAGTTAAGATGACATCACACTGGAACAGGGTGGGCCCCTAACGCAATACGACTGGTGTCCTTAGAAAACAGAGACGTTTGGAAATGGATCTGCATAGAGATCTGCACCGAGACCCGGGGATGCATTTACTAGTCAAGGAACACCAAAGGTTGCCAGCAAGCCACAGGAAGCCAGGAGAGACGCTTGGGAACCTTCTCCCTAACCCCTTCAGAGGGAGCACGGCTCCTCTGATTCCATGCTCTCGGACTTCTGGCCTCTAGAACCGTGAGAGAACGCATTTCTGCCGTCTCAGACCCTCAGTGGCGCGCGCCTTGTTACAGGAGCCTTAGCAAACCAATACAGCTCCCTTGCTATAGCAAGCTGGGAAGAAACGAGAGCCTTTGCCTGCTGTCACTGGGTGGTCTTCATCTATTTCTACAGCCCCACATCCCTGCTGGGGAGGACAGGTCTTCAGATGGGGTTAGTAGGACCCCAGGCAGCCAGGCCTTCAAAGGGTCGAAGGCTGCTAGAAGCTGTTTCTCAGGCTAGGGGTCCTGGGCCTTGACACAGCCCGGGGGATGACCTGAGACGGTCCCATAGGCTCTGGACTGACCGTCAGTGCTCCTTTTCCATCACCTCTGTGGTTTGTTAGCAAAGAGCTTCCCATGAGACAGTGAGAGGCCTGGGCCTTGGCTCAGGGCGGTGGTAGGCTGGCTGCCCAGCTGGCCGCACCTCGACCCCAGGCCCCGGGTACTCACAAGACAGCTGGAGCCTTGGAGTTCCGTGCTGCTGTTTTACTCCCATTTTGTAAAGCATTTGGGCTCATTCAAAGGCGTCCGTTTGGCCTTCCATGTGCGTGGGGGACAAGGGCCTCTCGCCTCACATGGCGCGCGGAGGCCGACTGGAAACAAGTTATTTTGAGACCAGCACAGTCTGTACGGATAACAGTAATAGTATTTTATTGCCGAAGTCGTGTGAGAAATGTTGGGCTTGGGGGGAGAAGAATGCAGATGAGTTTAAAAATAGAAGGCTGTAATTAGCCAAGCACGGATTCGTTCTAGAAGATATCGATTACTACGGCAACCACACATCCCACTTTCTCCAGGACAGCCTTCATTCTGTGGAATTGGATTCTTTTCAGTTAAGGTGATCTGTTAAATGTCTAAATGCAACTTACTGTTATGGAGTTGTACGACGTTACACACACATGAATTCACAAATCCAAACAAACACTCTGTCGTGTCATCACTCAATTTCTTTCTTTCTTTTTTTTTTGTTATGGAAATATAGGCATTGTAGCTGTGGTCTTTTCCTATAGGTTAAGAACTAGTTACGAAGATAAGAATCCAGGAGGGTGTGTGTCAGACGTGGGGCTGCTGATAAGGTGTGAAGTGGGGAGTTAGGCTTAAACTTCTTGGTTGGAGAGCTGGACGTTTTTTATTGGACGTAAATCCAAGGGGCCAGTTTTCAAGTCTTTGCTCTGTTCTGAAAGTTGTGTCTCGTGGAATTCCAGAGTGGTTCTGCAGGGGACGTGCGTGTGAGCTGCTCTGGGTGTGGTTTATCATGGCACGTATGCTGTGCTTACCCATGAAGGGACGGGTGTGCGATGAATGGGATTTGCAGGAATGCGTCCCTGCAAAGCCCAGAGCCCAGAGCTTGGGGCTGAAGAGACCAGAGCCCCTAGGGTGGCAGCAGCATGGGTGGGGTCACTCTATGGACAGAGCGTAGGAAACCATCTTTCCATTTCCTGCCTCGGGTCTCAGAGGAGGTGATGGCGGTGTTGGCCGGTGGTGGGAGGGGGATACAGCGCCGCAGGAGTCCGGGAGGCGAGGACACTGGGGGTGCGGGTGGGAGGCGCCCACTCACCGCTGGTGGGTGGTCATCTTAGCGCCAGAAACCTCCATTTTGGAAACTTGCATGTTTGTTGCTATTTGTATATTCAATAAGGATTCCCCTTAGTTTTCTGCACTCCTAGTTATATTCACATTCTTTTGCAAATATCAGCTAATTTTGGTTATCCTCAGGGAATAAGAGGAAAGAGACTTTGATCTGGGACTGGAATTTTGATGGGCATCATGGAAATCAGAGTTAAAAACAACAACACTCCAAGGGGAAAGTTAATCTTGGAGGGAAGAGCCTGGGAGCCCTGGAGGTGAGCTGAAAAATGCACCTTGGTCTATGCGAGATCCCTCTCGAGTGCTTCTCTGCTCGAAGTTTTGAGGGGTTTGCACTTTGGTTTTAGAAGGAAGCTGTTCTGTGTTCTGACTGTGTGCCGCCCTAGGAGGTGGCATCTCAAAAAACTCGCCTCCAACACGACTTTTGGTTTGTAAAACAGTAAAACCATTTCTCAACGTGTGCTTTGTGGACCAACAGCATGGGAAGCTCCTGGGGGCCTGTAACTGGCAGAATTCCAGCTTCCTCTTCAGACTGAACGTCTGAATCTGAATCTCTGGGTCTCTGGGCCTGGGGATCTGCATTATCAACACACACCGAAGTTTAGGAACCTCTGCTGCAAAATCTCAGCAAGTCCAGCTGAACTCTGAACCTAGCCTAACCTCCGCAGCCCCTTAAAGGGGAGGATGCTTTCAGAGCGCCAAGGCCACGTGCCCCAATTCCTTCCGCCTAAGTGGCGTGGGCACTTGTGCGCCTTTTTAAGGCTAAGGCCCAGCCGAAAGAGAACAACAGGCGGACATGCCCTGGGTGGGACTCAGAAGACGTGCCGTTTCCAAAGAGAGCGACACTAAACCCCGCTGATGACTCTGTGTGTCTAGCCGTGTGCCTTATACAGAGCGCGGAGGCCCCGGGAAGGATCTACGGGGGGGACAGACCGAGCGGCGCTCCTGAAGGCGCCGTGTCCACAGTGTCACCATGTGTCTGCGTCTGTCTTTGGAGAGCGCCCAGCCTGGTGTGGTGAACAGCTGATACATGCTTGTAGCAAGCAGAGCTGGGCAGCCGAGCCATCTGCAAATGGGAGCAAACATCTGGAATGGTTTCTTGTGGCAGTGGGACCGTCGCTGGTCTTACCGACAGAGGCAGGGGAGAAACCACAGAACCTCATCAGGTCCTGCAGGAGATCCGGCAGCGGTGCCAGGATAGGTAAGTCGAGGTCAGTCCCACCCCCTGTCACTCCCTCTTCCCAGATGTCACCTTCTTAGTCATCTCTTGACTCCTCCCTCTGAAAGGGCACACCCTCTCTTCCCTCGAGCTGCTTTACGTTTCCTCAAAGCGCTCCTCCACCCCACCCCGCATAAACGCACGTGCTCCGCATCACTCCCTCACTGGACGGTGGGCCCCGAGGGCAGGCTCCCAGGCTGTCCTGGTCGTCACAGGATCCCCGGTGCCTAGAGCGCTCCTGGCGCGTGGAGGTGCTGGAACAGTGTTTGTTGAATGAATGAGTGGTGGACAAGACGCTCAGAGGAAGAGCCGTGGGCTCCTTCTCGCCCCTCTGAGTGACACCTGCCCACTGCAGCAGGGAATCTCCAAGTCAACGCTGCGAATGAAACTGAGCAGTGTGTCTGGCAAAGCCGGCTGGATGCGGGAGGGGTGTGAATCTGCAGCTGTGGATTTTACACTCCTAGGCCTCATCCTCGGGCTGAATCGCATCCCTGTGGAACGCCAGGTGGTCTTGACAGTGTCCCCCAACACACACGGCACTCACCTGCCCCTCGTACCTGCCATGCATCAGGAGGCTCCAATTCTTTAAGGCCAGCTCGAGGCCGGCCCTCCAGGGAGCACAGTTCCTTCTGACGTCACCAACCCATGCTGATCTTTGCTGACTCCCAGTACCCATGGCCTTGGGGCCGTGCCGCCCAGGGCAGCTCTGCCTGACTCTGGGTCTTGTGAGGTGAGAAGCAAGTGGGATTGATGGACCCCTGGGTGCAGGGTCTGGGCATCTTTTATCATTTTTAAAATTTTATTTATTTATTTTCTTTATGTTTTTGGCTGCATCGGGTCTTAGTTTGCGGCTCGCGGGCTCTCTCGTTGAGGTGCTTGAGCTCAGTAGCTGTGGTGTGTGGGCTTACTTGCCCCACGGCATGTGGGATCTTTGTTCCCCAACCAGGGATCGAACCCGCGTCCCCTGCATTGGAAGGTGGATTCTTTGCCACTGAACCACCAGGGAAGTCCCTGGGCATCTTTTAAAATCCCTCAGACCACCTTGTAGGTGGGGGGCCCACAGAGGTGCACGTGGAGCCCCTGTTGGTTGTTTAATTGTTCAGCCTCCATCCCTGGAGGTACCACAGTCCATTTTCTCACATCTTCCTCTCTTTAAGTGATGGATCCCTTGTGAGGGATCCCTTGTTGAGCTCAAGAAATGTTTATCAAACAGATGCACGTAGTTGAAGAATTATCTAGAACTGAAAGGCACAGATGGTGAGGGCTGTCCCTCGAGCCAGTCCTTTCCCCCCATAGCCATGCTTCCCAGAAAACCGTTTCACCCTTTGAGCTGTTGCTTCTGGGCATTACCTCCTGTGTTAATTTCCTATGGTTGCTTTAAAAACTACCACAAACTTAGTGGCGACAACACAAATCTGTTATCTTACAGTTCTGGAGGTCAGAAGTCTGCAATGAGTCTCACCGGGCAAACATCAAGGTGTCGGCTGGGCTGTGTTCCTCCTGGAGAGGCCGGGGGAGAACCTGTTTCCTCATCTTTTTCAGCCTCGGGAGCCCGTCCACGGTCCTTGGAGTGTGGCCCTTCCTCCGCCCTCACAGCCATTGTCACATCACTCTGACCTCTGCTTCCATGGTCTCACCTCATTCTTGACCCTCCCGCCTCCCTCGTCCATCTTTTAAGAGCCCTTGTGATTACACTGGGCCCACTGGGATGATCTGGGATCATCTCCCCATCTCAAGGTGGTGAATTTCACCACATCAGCAAAGTCCCTTTTATCACATAAGGCACTGTAGTCACAGGCTCCAGGATCTGGACGTCTTTGGGGACCATTACTCTGCTGATCACACGTCCATATGTGCTGATACTGTCATTTCCTGACACCCATCTTTTCCACATTATCTGTTGATTTCTTATTACTAGACTGGAGGATTTCACTCTTAACATCTTTATCCCACCTCCTCCCCTTATAATCTCAGTGTGTTATTATATGTGACAATGTAACAATTGTTCCCTGCTGAGCCAACTCATATACTGTGATTTCATTTCCTTTCTTGTAGAGCATTTTCTCCCCTGGACTTCTACTTGCCTTGATCTCTGTCCTACAATTTAGTATGGTCGTATTCCCGTGCTTCTTCTGGAACACTCCCTGTGAGAGCCTTCTGACCTCAGGTCCCATAGGGTTTCTAGGCGCTGCATAGCATGGTGGTTGGGTTTTAAGCATGTGCATTCTGAGCGAGAGAGAGACAGAGACAGAGAGAAGGAGGAGAGAGGTGGGGAGAGAGGTGGAAAGAGAGGTGGGGGAGATGATGTGTCGGGGGGGATGGTGGAGAGAGAACACTGGGAAAAGTGGGAACACCAAGGGGAAGCCCCTGCCCTTGGACCTGGCCTTGAAGTCAGCAGTGTTGCTTCTGCTGCATTCTAGTCCTCACTTTCTATTCCCAAAGACCCTCTGAGTTTCAAGGGGGGCAGGGGATAGACACCATCTCCTAAAGGGAGTATGGCTACCTCCTGGAAGGATATGTGAGACCAGAAATATTACAGTTGACAATTTTGGAAAATATTAACCTACCATACAGTGTAACACAGTTTTTTTTTTTTTTTTTTCTCAAACAAGAAATTTGTTCTCTAAGGGAGAGACTGGTGCCAGCTGAATAAAAAATATTTTGTACTCCACTCCACTTGCTTTGCACTGTACACCCAAAAGACAGCTTCTGTTTCCTTGTGTGCACAAACCACATTGTCATGAGCTTTTAAGAGAACTTTCTCTCATGCTATTTGCATCTCCTTGTTTTTTCATTTTATATAATCATTTTTCTTTGCTCACTGTTAGAAAAATTGCTTTTAAAATAAGTAATCATTTTCTTTCAAAGGATACATCCAGAAACAGTTGTACTTCCTAAAAGTCCTTCAGTAATTTGTTTTATCTGAGAAAATATAAGGTGTTTTGACAGATTTTTGTTTCATGAGAAGGCTGATGTTAGGACAATGGCCACGCAAACTGTGACCACACCCTGTCACCCCCCTGCCACCCCCACCCCCTGTCCCGAGCTTGTTCTTATTTCAAAAACCACTCTTTTGAAAATAATTTTAAGCAACAATATGATACAATTTTAATTACAATATGATATATAACGTTTGGGCCAGTTGATCCAAATCAACATTAAATCGAAACCTCCGATTATTTAGGCAAAAAGCAAACCTAATAAAGTACGTGTGGATTTCGCGGTATGTACAATATTAAAATCATCATGCCATAGCAAGCCGGGGCTGCCTGCAAGCCCCTCTGCGATTATGTACTGTGAGTGCCCCTGAGGTCACTCACACAAGGAAGCCTTACTTCTTTGAGCCCTACTGATGCAGGGGCTGCTTGGACCTTCGTGAGACCTCAGTGGCTTTTTTTATCTTAGGTCCTGATCACAGAGTAGATTGTGTTTGGTGCTTGGGGAGCCTCAGCCTGCTCAATGGCCTGTGCGAGCCTCTGCCATGGAGGGTGTCCGAGTGTGTTTTCCACTCCAGGCTGCCTTGTATGGCGGTGCATGTCATGCACTGAGCAACTCCAGGGGCACCATTCTCGTCACACTCATCTTAGGTCAGTTTTCTGGCAGTCAGCAGTATCTTGAGGAAGGGGTGCCTTTTCCTAATTGGTGCAGAGGTGCATGCTGCCTGGGAGGCGAAGGAATACTGTGACTGGAATCAGTGAACTGGGGGATAACCGTACCTCTTCTGCTCCATGGCTGTGTGACTGTCCTCTGAGTACTAGTCTGCTCAGGTTGCCATGACAAAGTACCACAGACTGGGGGGCTTAAACATTATTATTTTCTCACAGCCCTGGAGGCTAGAAGCCTGAGATCGAGGTGTCAGCGGGGTTAGTTTCCTCTGAGGCTTCTCTCCTGGGTGTGTAGATGGCCATGTTCTCCAAGTGTTCACATGGTCTTTCCTCTGTGTGTGTCTGTGTCCTACTCTTCTCTTCTCAGGAAGACAAAGACTGGTCTTATTGGATTAGGGCCTCTCCCTAATGACCTCATTTAACCTTAATTACCTCTGTAAAGACCCTCTCTCCAAATACTGGGGGTTAGAACAACATATGAATTTGTAGGGGGGAAACAATTCAGCCTAGAACACTGCGCCCCAGCGTCCTGATCTAGGGCTTGTAATGCTAACCTTCTTACAGGAAATTATGTGAAAGTACTTTGCAGACTGTAAAGTGCTGTGCGAATATAAAGTGTTGCTACCTCCTTTGTCCTCCTGACCTGCGCCTGGATCCCTGATGTGATCGCTTAGATCTCGAAGAAATACCAGGCAGAATCCGTCCCCTAGAAGGTGGGAAGAGCCAATAAGGGAGGGTGGGGCTGGGGCCCGAGGTGGTGGCTCGCTCTTCCCGCATCAGGGGCCTCTCTTCCCTGCCAGCCCAGCTGTGGATGCTGGTGCTTACTCAGGGGACAGTCAGTGGGTACCTGCTCTGTGCCATGCCTCTGGTGGGGGGGGAGGGGGCAGTGTGGAGGAGGAGGAAAGGCAAGGGATGTCCTTACCAAGATGCAAAAGGCCCGAGAGTTCTGGGTGCACTGGCCTTCCATATAGTTAGAAGTGGTGGCGTCTTTACTGGGGGACCAACAAGTTACTGGCGACTGGCTCTGCCTTCCCTGAATCACATCGGATTCTGAGCAATGTGAGCCAGCATTTGCCCGGGGGAGGGGCGGGGGCAATGATGATGGATTTAGTTTCCTCTGGACCACTTGCTTCATTTTGATGATAACATTTCTCAAAATTTATGGAAGTGCTCTTGCTTTCTGAATCTACCCTTTATTTCTAGAAGAGTGAGGAAGGAATGTCAAATCTCTTCCTCAGATGATAAATGATAAATCTCTTCCTCCGCGCCCCTTCTGCAACTTCCACGCTCTCAACCTGGGCTTTGAATTAGGAGTCTGAGCAGATGAAGAGATAGGAGTCAACAGCATGTCCAAACAGAATAATTTTTCCTGTTTTAAGAATAAGGTTTATCGCTTTGGGGTTCTTAGTTTCCTCTTTAGAGCCAACACAATTGATTTATCAATTTGTTTTCCTTTTTCCTTTGACTTCACGGCTCTTTCTCATTATTTCCTGAGTATGGCTTTGCTTTGCTTCCCGGAATGGGTAACAGAAATGGTTCTGATGAATACTGGGAGAGGCCAGGTCTTACTCTCTGATGACACGGCTGCTCAGAGGGAAGTCTGGCCAGTAGAGAGCGTTGGGATTCCTGTTCATATCCCTGGTATGTGGCTACGTGGGGCCATGAGCATTCAGTAGGCTCAGGTGGTCTCAGAACCCCACAAAGGGAAGAAAAGGACCCCTCTAAGGCTTGGGGAGTATTAAATGAGTCGGAGAAACCAGATCTTATAACTTTCTGAGTGATCTGCACCAAGTGGAAAGACCCCCTCTTATACTCTCTTCAGAGGCCCTTTTGCGGGGGGCCGGGGTGGGGGAGGAAGGAGGCTTCCCCCTCCTTTGTGTCCTCTCTTCCCTCTCCCTAGGAACCCAGCGCTTTAAGTTACCTCCTCTCCTATCAGAAAATCAGGGATTTAGTGTCTTTTACCTATTAAAGAATCCAGAGACGATGATTCTTAATCTCAGAGAATCGCTAAGGGAATTTCAGGCATTTCCACGGAGTGTTTTAAATGGCAGGGCAGCCTCTGACTCACCTGCAGGTGGCCGAAGTAGACTGGTTTGGCTCCGCCAGGTATCCTGGTGGGCCTGAGACAAATGTTCATTTGACGTGAATGGATTTAAGTTGGGACAGTGTTAATAACCCCTGAGGAGTTCCCTCAGAGAAGTGTATCTGAGGGAGGCCATCTTTCACTCTTGCCCATCTCTGCGGTTAACAAGTGGCCCCTCGTAGCCAGAGCGTTCTCATTACAACTGGAGTCCATGGTGGACCTTCTTCCTCCAAGGCCCCGGGGCTGGAAGGCTGGATGCAGGGGCGGCACCAAGCCAGAGGCATGTGAGGAGCTCTGGTGGGTACTGCCGACAGGCCGTCTTCTCCTGGGGACCGGAGGTTGAGGTTCGGCAGCTGGCACATCTGGGGCCGGGGGTCAAGCGTGCAGCGCACTCCCTGATGAGTGCACAGGGGCACAGAGCCGAGCCTTTCCCCTCAGACCTCAAGGCACACCTGCCGGCCTGCAGCTGGTCACTCACAGGCAGCTGAGATGCAAAGCCTGGCTTTGTGCAACCTTGGGCAAGCTCCTCAAACGCGTCTGAACTTCTTTCCTCATCTCTAATATGGGGACGAAGCCCGCCCTGCAGGGTAGTTATAGGACAGGTGAGGTGATCTGGGGAGAAGCTGGAGCCTTTGTGGGATGCGCAGACACGAGCTGCTCTCACCACATCTTCTCAGATGGGGTCGACCCCGGATTTCCTGCTGGAACGTTCTCCCATGCCTCAAGGTTTCCAGTGGGCGGAGGGTAGGTGGCGACAAAAATGTTTTAGAGCCGGAAAATCACGGGATCCTAAGTCCCCAGTGACACCCGTTAACCCAGTCACTACTTCCGGCCCCGGGAAGTGCAGGTCAAGAGCCTGGGGGCCCCCCGGGTCAGCTGGAGGCGATTGACACGAAGGCGGCGTGCAGCCCCGCGGAGCGCCGCTGTCCTGGCCGGGAGGGGCGAGCCGGCTGCAGCTCCCTCCCACGCTCTCGCCCTTGCGCCTGCGCTGGTGGGGCCCCCTGCACGCTACGCCGGAGCCCCGGAGCTTCGCAGCCTCTATTCTGGGGTGCGGCTACAGGCGGCGCGGGACAGAGGAGACAACAGGCTGTCTGAGTTGCTCTCCCGAGCAGACGCTCACCCTTCCGCCCCGTTGGGCCGAGCTGCGAGGCGGAAGGCGGAAGAGGCTGCCCCCGGCCGGAGGTCACGTGACCTGGAGCCCGCGGCACCGATTGGCCGGACTCTCCCGGGCCACGCCCCGAGGGCCGAGCTCTTCGCTCCCAGAGGAGGCGCGACCACCGGCGAAGCGGTGTCCTCAGGAGCACTTGCGTGGGGACATCTGGGCTTCTCGGCTTACGGGTCATGTCGGGATCTGTGTTGCTGCGTCTCTGGTGGCTGGACACATTAGCTGTGCTGAGCTTGGCGTCCTGCAGGGCAGCTCTCCGGAACGGGGCTTTCTAGAGACTGCTCCAGGGCTGCGCTAGGGAAACCACGCCCTCCACACGGGGTCACATCCTCGCCGTGCCCCGTGTCGTGGTGCCCGAGGAAAGCCCTCACCGCCGTGAAGGAACCCTCCCAGGAAAGTCCTTGCAGAGGCCATCTTCCCCTCCGCGCAGTATCCAAGCCTGGTCCTAACTTGCTTTTCACTCCTGTTCCCCGTGGGGAACGCAGATTGGACCTCAGGACACCCCGCCTTCCCCCTCCGCACCCCTCCTCCCCCCCCTACCCCGCCCCGGGTTCCCCAAGGTTGATCTTCAGTGAGACGTGTACTGTGACTCACGGTTGCAGGCATTATTTCTCTCCGTCCTGGCAGAAGGTGGCAGGCTGCTGCTGGCCTTCATTCCTGCGTCTGGCAAATCACAGATGCGATTTCTGAGTGAATTTACAGCGGAGCCTGGTGAGGAGTCCCACGAGCTCTGCCTGCATGACCAGCGGGTCTCCCTCCTTCACGTCATCCTGCAGCTCGCTGCAGCGCCAAGCACGGTATAAGCACCGACCCAGGAGACCTGCAGGAAATAGGGAACCCTGCCCAGTGGGACCCACAGTCTGGAAAGGGAGAGAGAACAGGCCCTTCAACAATTATAGTGCAGTATGCCACAGCTTCCACGGCCAAGTAGCCCCAGTTACGCATTTATTTGTCAAATACAATGACCCTGTGAGTTCGATGTTACCTTCATTTCACCCAGGAGGACTCTGAGACTCAAGAAGTGAGACCTTGTGAAACCACTCTTGAGTTTTCTTCCCATTCATCAACTTCTAAGATATCACCTGTTTTAGTTTTAAATGGTTGAAGTCCTTTGCGGTCCCCTCCACTTTATAATCAATACCAGTGTTTCCTCAAAACCAACAGGGGTTCTTAACCCCTATGGGACCCCTGTCTTCACTGACTTTTTTCTGAAGAAACTTAACTCCAGAACTTCTGATTGAGATCTAAGGATATCACAGTGGATACTTTATTCCATAGAACTCCAGGTTTTCAATGTGAGAGAAAAGGAAAGGGGGACAGGAGAGCAGACTACATTTTCCAATGAGCTGTGGGAGGGTCCCTGACCCAGGAGACAGGGTCCAGGTGGCGTTTATGGGGGAGCACATATGGAAAAGGTGAGGGAGCTTCCATGGAGGAAAAGGAGAGAGAGAGAGAGAGAGAGAGAGAGAGAGAGAGAGAGAGAGAGAGAAATTTTAGAGCCTTTGCAATGTAAAGCACTGTGTTGCATCTTCAGAAATTCCTACAGAAGAGTCTACATTATTCTTCAAGACTTCTGGGGTTGATTTATTTTATTTTATATTTTGTTATTTTATCTAATTTACTTTTGCTTCAACCCGCAGAGGAAGACTTCAAGGCACTGCAATTATATTCTGGCTATCTAAATTGATCAGAATATGAAAACACATTTAGGGACTTCCCTGGCGGTCCAGTGGTTAAGACTCTGTGCTTCCAATGCAGGGGATGCAGGTTCGATCCCTGGTCAGGGAGCTAAGATCCCACATGCCTTGCGGCGGGGCCAAAACCAAAAGCAAACAAAAACCCAAAATGTATTTAAATCGATCTCAAAACATTTGAGGAGATTTGATTTTCTTCCCAAAGTGAGGTACAGTTGAGTAGCCCTGGAAGGAAACTGAGCAATGATTCCGTCCTTCCCTAGATGTGGTCCAGGCCCCACCTGCATCAGAAGGTCAGTCCCTGGGCCACAGTAGGACCTGCTGAATCAGACTCTCTGGGACAGAGTTTGGGAATTTGCAATTTTAATGAGCTCCCAGCAGCTGCAGAAGCACCGTAAAATTAGAGAACGACTTCTCTAGGCCACTCTTTTATCACGTGGTTTAGCACATGGAAAGTGGAAAGAAGGCTGAGACCATATTCGAGGCCCAGAGCTTTTTTCTAGTTGAATATATCAAAAAAAAGAAAACAAACCCTAGTCTTTAATAATCTTTTATTTCTGTCATTGGTCAGTCTGCAGGCAGCGAGCCCAGCAAAAGCTTTGGGGTGGAAAGTGGATGAAAGGAGGCCTTTGCACCACGTGGATTGGTGTAGATCGTTTAGGCAAGTGTGAGAAAGCTCCCCGGGAGGTTCTGAAATGTCTTCCCCTAATTTGAGAATTAGACCCAAGATCCTTGCTACTCCAAGTCTGTTCCTTGGATAGTGTCACTGGGAACTTGGAAATGCAGAACCCCAGGCCCCTGCCTTATAACAGGGTCCCCAGGTGGTCCACCTACCCAAAAAATTGGAGAAGTGTTGTTCTTGATAATAGTGTGAATGTGCAGGCTGGACACAGGGGCCAGAGGGAGAAGGACATCAAATTACTTTTGATAACAATTTCAGGAGAAAGAGCAGGAAGAATAACCTCTATTCAGTTCTGCTTTGTGGAAGAGTTGCGAAGGGTTTGTTTCCATGAAAAAGTACGTCTTCCTAGGTCCCCTACAATTCATCCCTAGCTCCCCTAAGCCAGTCTACATCTCTTGGCCTCCTAATGTAGACCCTTTACCCTGGCACCATGTTTCTCCTCTCTTCCCTCCAGAACATGCTCATACCTACCCAGCACCGCATTTATGATGCATCTTTCCATGACTTCTTCTTTTTTTTTTTTTTTAATGTGGCCTTATACCATTATGGTTAGATTTATTTATTTATTTATTTTTAAAACACCTTTATTAGAGTATAATTGCTTTACAATGTTGTTAATTTCTGCTCTATAACAAAGTGAATCAGCTATACGTATACATATATCCCCATATCCCCTCCCTCTTGCGTCTCCCTCCCACCCTCCCTATCCCACCCTTCTAGGTGGTCACAAAGCACTGAGCTGATCTCCCCGTGTGATGCAGCTGCTTCCCACTAGCTATCTGTTTTACATTTGGTAGTGTATATATGTCAGTGCTATTCTCTCACTTCGTCCCAGCTTACCCTTCCCCCTCCCCGCGTCCTCAAGTTCATTCTCTACGTCTCAAGTCCATTCCCTACGTCTGCGTCTTTATTCCTGTCCTGCCCCTATGTTCATCAGAACCATTTTTTTTTTTTAGATTCCATATATATGTGTTACCAAATGGTATTTGCTTTTCTCTTTCTGACTTACTTCACTCTGTATGACAGACTCTAGGTACATCCACCTGGCTACAAATAACTCAATTTCATTTCTTTTTATGGCTGAGTAATATTCTATTGTATAGATGTGCCACATTTTCTTTATCCATTCATCTGTCAATGGACACTTAGGTTGCTTCCATGTCCTGGCTATTGTAAATAGTGCTGCAATGAACATTGTGGTACATGACTCTTTTTGAACTATGGTTTACTCAGGGTGTATGCCCAGTAGTGGGATTGCTGGGTCATATGGTAGTCCTATTTTTAGGTTTTTAAGGAACCTCCATACTGTTCTCCACAGTGGGTGTATCAGTTTACATTCCCACCAACAGTGCAGGAAGGTTCCCTTTTTCCACACCCTCTCCAGCATTTACTGTTTGTAGATTTTTTGATGATGGCCATTCTGACCAGTGTGAGGTGATAGCTCATTGTAGTTTTGATTTGCATTTCTCTAATGATTAGTGATATTGAGCATCCTTTCATGTGTTTGTTGGCAGTGTGTATATCTTCTTTGGAGAAATGTCTATTTAGATCTTCTGGATTGGTTGTTTGTTTGTTTGATATTGAGCTACATGAGCTGCTTGTATATTTTGGAGATTACTTCTTTGTCAGTTGCTGCATTTGCAAATATTTTCTCCCATTCTAAGGGTTGTCTTTCCATCTTGTTTATGGTTTCTTTTGCTGTGCAAAAGCTTTTAAGTTTCATTAAGTCCCAAATTGTTTATTTTTCTTTTTATTTCCATTTCTCTAGGAGCTGGGTCAAAAAGGATCTTGCTGTGATTTATGTCATACAGTGTTCTGCCTATGTTTTCCTCTAAGAGTTTTATAGTGTCTGTCCTTATATTTAGGTCTTTAATCCATTTGGAGTTTATTTTTGTGTATGGTGTTAGGGAGTGTTCTAATTTCATTCTTTTACATGTAGCTGTCCAGTTTTCCCAGCACCACTTATTGAAGAGGCTGTCTTTTCTCCGTTGTATATTCTTGCCTCCTTTATCAAAGATAAGATAACCATATTTGTGTGGGTTTATCTCTGGGCTTTCTATCCTGTTCCATTGATCTATATTTCTGTTTTGTGCCAGTACCATACTGTCTCGATTACTGTAGCTTTGTAGCATAGTCTGCAGTCTGGGAGCCTGATTCCTCCAGCTCTGTTTTTCTTTCTCAAGATTGCTATGGCTATTTGGGTCTTTTGTGTTTCCATACAAATTGTGAAATTTTTTGTTCTAGTTCTGTGAAAAATGCCAGTGGTAGTTTGATAGGGATTGCATTGAATCTGTAGATTACTTTGGGTAGTAGAGTCATTTTCACAATGTTGATTCTTCCAATCCAAGAACATGGTATATCTCTCGATCTGTTTGTATCATCTTTAATTTCTTTCACAGTGTCTTATAGTTTTCTGCATACAGGTCTTTTGTCTCCTTAGGTAGGTTTATTCCTAGGTATTTTATTCTTTTTGTTGCAATGGTAAGTGGGAGTGTTTCCTTTTTCAGATTTTTCATCATTAGTGTATAGGAATGCAAGAGATTTTTGTGCAGTAATTTTGTATCCTGCTACTTTACCAAATTCATTGATTAGCTCTAGTAGTTTTCTGGTAGCACCTTCAGGATTCTCTATGTATAGTATCATGTATCTGCAGACAGTGACAGCTTTACTTCTTCTTTTCTGATTTGGATTCATTTTATTTCTTTTTCTTCTCTGATTGCTGTGGCTAAAACTTCCAAAACTATGTTGAATAATAGTGGCGAGAGTGGGCATCCTTGTCTTGTTCCTGATTTTAGAGGAAATGGTTTCAGTTTTTCACCATTGAGAACGATGTTGGCTGTGGGTTTGTCATATATGGCCTTTATTATGTTGAGGAAAGTTCCCTCTATGCCTACTTTCTGGAGAGCTTTTATCATAAATAGGTGTTGAATTTTGCTGAAAGCTTTTTCTGCATCTATTGAGATTATCATATGGTTTTTATCCTTCAGTTTGTTAATATGGTGTATCACATGGATTGATTTGCGTATATTGAAGAATCCTTGCATTCCTGGGATAAACCCCACTTGATCATGGTATATGATCCTTTTAATGTGCTGTTGGATTCTGTTTGCTAGTATTTTGTTGAGGATTTTTGCATCTATGTCCATCAGTGATATTAGCCTGTAGTTTTCTTTTTTTGTGACATCTTTGTCTGGTTTCGGTATCAGAGTGATGGTGGCCTCGTAGAATGAGTTTGGGAGTGTTCCTCCCTCTGCTATATTTTGGAAGAGTTTGAGAAGGGTAGGTGTTAGCTCTTCTCTAAATGTTTGATAGAATTCACCTGTGAAGCCATCTGGTCCTGGGCTTTTGTTTGTTGGAAGATTTTTAATCACAGTTTCAATTTCAGTGCTTGTGATTTGTCTGTTTATATTTTCTATTTCTTCCTGGTTCAGTCTCAGAAGGTTGTGCTTTTCTAAGAATTTGTCCATTTCTCCCAGGTTGTCCATTTTATTGGCATATAGTTGCTTGTAGTAATCCCTCATGATTCTTTGTATTTCTGCAGTGTCAGTTGTTAGTTCTTCTTTCTCATTTCTAATTCTGTTGATTTGAGTCTTCTCCCTTTTTTCCTTGATGAGTCTGGCTAGTGGCTTATCAATTTTGTTTATCTTCTCAAAGAACCAGCTTTTAGTTTTATTGATCTTTGCTATTGTTTCCTTAATTTCTTTTTCTTTTATTTATGATCTGATCTTTATGATTTCTTTCCTTCTTCTAACTTTGAGGTTTTTTTGTTCTTCTTTCTGTAATTGCTTTAGGTGTAAGGTTAGGTTATTTATTTGAGATGTTTCTTGTTTCTTGAGGTAGGATTGTATTACTATAAACTTCCCTCTTAGAACTGCTTTTGCTGCATCCCATAGGTTCTGGGTCATCGTATTTTCATTGTCATTTGTTTCAAGGTATTTTTTGATTTCCTCTTTGATTCCTTCAGTGGTCTCTTTGTTATTTGGTAGCGTATTGTTTAACCTCCATGTGTTTGTATTTTTTACATTTTTTCCCCTATAATTGATATCTAGTCTCATAGCATTGTGGTCAGAAAAGATACTTGATATGATTTCAATTTTCTTAAATTTACCAAGGCTTGATTTGTGACCCAAGATATGATCTATTCTGGAGAATGTTCCATGAGCATTTGAGAAGAAAGTGTATTCTGTTGTTTTTGGATGGAATGTTGTATAAATATCAATTAAGTCCATTTTTAAAAATGTGCCATTTAAAGCTTGTGTTGCCTTATTTATTTTCATTTTGGATGATCTGGGAGGGGTATGGTAGTTATAACTGGAATGCAGGGCGAGCCTGCGATGGCAGAGGCCAGCTTGATGTTGCACCAGCCTGAGGCATGCTGTGTGTTCTCCCGGGGAAGTTGTCCCTGGATCATGGGACCCTGAAAGTGGCAGGCTGCACAGGCTCCTGGGGGTGTGTGGATAGTGGCCTGTGCTTGCACACAGGATTCTTGGTGGCTGCTGCAGCAGTGTTAGCATTTCATGCCTGTCTCTGGGGTCTGAGCTGATAGCCGTGGCTCATGCCCGTCTCTGGAGCTCGTTTAGGCAGTGCTCTGCCTTCTGTGGGCAGATGGAGAAGGAATCCCCTCTCCTCGCACATCCCAAAACAATGGTTTCTTGCCTCTTAGGCAGTTCCAGACTTTTTCCTGGACTCCCTCCTGGCTAACTGTGGTGCACTAGCTCCCTTCAGGCTGTGTTCACACAGCCAACCCCAGTCCTCTCCCTGGGATCAGACCTCCGAAGCCCGAGCCTCAGCTCCCAGCCCCCACCCGCCCCAGCAGGTGAGCAGACAAGCCTCTCGGGCTGGTGAGTGCTGGTCAGCACCCATCCTCTGTGTGGGAATCTCTCTGCTTTGCCCTCTGCACCCCTGTTGCACTCTTCTCTGTGGCTCTGAAGCTTCCCCCCCCAACCCGCACCCACCATCTCCACCAGTAAAGGGGCTTCCTAGTGTGTGGAAACTTTTCCTCCTTCACAGCTTCCTCCCAGAGGTGCAGGCCCCATCCCCATTGTTTTGTCTCTGTTTTTCCTTTTTTCTTTTGCCCTACCCAGGTATGCGGGGAGTTTCTTGCCTTTCGGGAAGTCTGAGGTCTTCTGCCAGAGTTGAGTAGGTGTTCTGTAGGAGTTGTTTCACATGTAGATGTATTTTTGATGTATCTGTGGGGAGGAAGGTGATCTCCACGTCTTACTCCTCCACTATCTTGAAGGTCCACCTCCATGACTTCTTGAGTCTCCTCCATGGGTATCTTCTGCATATTATTTCTCACATCATTTGAAAAATCCTGATAATTTTATTTTTCCAGTTTTATTGAGAAATAATTGACATACATCACTGTATAGGTTTAAGATGTACAGCATAATGGTTTGACTTACACATATTGTGAAATGATTGCCACAGTAGGTTTAGTTACCATCCATCATCTCATATAGATACAATAAAATGAAAAGAAAAAAATTCCTCCTTGTGATGAGAACTCTTAGGACTGAATCTCTTAAAAACATTCAAATATACTATACATCAGTGTTAACTATAGTCACCATGCTGTACATTACACCCCTAGTACTTATTTATCTTATAACTGGAAGTTTATACTTTTCATTGACTTGAAAAAAAACACACAGTGTGAGAGCTGTGAGTTTCAGTTGCAGGGGACTTACTGAGGACTAGAGCCCAGGAGACATCCTCTCAGATAGCTCTGAGGAAGTGCTCCAAAGAGGGAGGGAGAGAAGTCAGTGTACACGTGATTTTGGCAAAGGGGTATGTGCACTCAAGCATAGACCTCAGTAGAAGCTTACTGCTCATCATGAGGGACAGATATCTCGGCTAATGATTTTAGTGCTTTTCTAAGTATGGGAAGAAGCAAGAATCCAGGTTCATAAAAAGTTTCATCTGAAATATTTCTAACTCTCTAAGAGCCTGTTTTGCCTCATTCTTGATCTTTGCCCTGAATTCTTTTCAGGGTGTACTATATGTAGGTCAGCTACTGCAGTGACTAATAACTCAATCCTTGTAGAGCTGGAAGGTGGGCAACATTCTTTGCTTTCCACCTTTGACCACCTTCCTCCAATTCCCCTTTCCCCACCCCTATTTTTCACTTCATTTTAATTTACTGCAGTAGTTCCCCCTTATGTGTGGTTTTGCTTTCTGTGGTTTCAGTTAACTGAGGTCAACTGTGGTTCAAAAATATTAAATGGAAAATTCCAGAAATAAACAATCCATACGTTTTAAATTGTGCACCATTCTGAATAGCATGATGGAACCTTATGCCCTCCTGCTCCGTCCCTCCAGGACGTGAATCATCCTTTTCTCTAACATGTCCCACCCGTTAGTCACTTAGTAGTCCCCTTGGTTGTTAGAACACCTATAGCGGTATCACAGTGGTTGTGTTCTAGTAACCCTTATTTTACTTAATAATGACCCCAAAGCACAAGAGTAGTGATGCTGGCAATTAGGATATTGTCTTACTGTGCCTAATTTATAAAGTAAACTTTATCTTCAGCATGTATGTTTAGGAAAAATCATAGTATATATAGGGTTTGGTACTATCCTCGGTTTCAGGCATCCACTGGGGGTCCTGGAATATATCCCCCAAGGATAAGTGGGGATGACTGCCTGTATTGATTGGAAGGGCATACTTGGGAGCTTATCAATATCCCATTCTGAATTATTATTTGGTAGTTCTACGTGTTGAATCTCTCTTCTAAGTGACATTGGGAGCTACAATGACTGGACACCAGTTTTTTCAAAATCTTTGAATATGCAAAACCTTGCCCATTCTTCTGAAGGTAACCATTCAGCGGCAGTGATTCCTTAGAGCTGAGTCAGATCTCGTGCTGTAGATCATACTTTTATTAGCATTTTAACTAAAATTGGCTTTAGGACTGAGGAATCTGATTATCTTCACTGTACAGTGGAGGGACAGGGTTCAAATCATTTGGCTAAAGCCACATGGTAACTTTGGAACTTAAGTGAGGGGCATAGGCAAAGCCACAGCATTCAGTGGTAGTTATTGAGATGACACAAAATAGGAATAAATATAGTAGTGCAAAGAGAATTAGAATTCAAGTTTAAAAATCCAACATCTGAGGAAAACCATCACGCCATTTGCATCATGAAAATGTTTTTCATGGTAAAATGCTACTTGACTGTCGTTTTGAGTAAAACAGATAACAAAACAAAACCAGAGTTAAAAAGTTCATAACGTTTTTTTTTTTTAAACTGAAATATAGTTGATTTACAATGTTGTGTTAATTTCTGCTGTACAGCAAAGTGATTCAGTTATACATACATATATATTCTTTTTCATATTCTTTTCCATTATGGTTTCTCACAGGATATGGAATATATTTCCCTGTGCTATGTAGTAGGACCTTGTTGTTTATCCATTCTATGTATAATAGTTTGCATCTGCTAATTCCAACCTCCCACTCCATCCCTCCGCCATCCCCTCTCCCTCTTGGCAACCACAAGTTCATTCTCTACGTCTGTGAGTCTGCTTCTGTTTTGTAGATAAGTTCATTTGTGTCATATTTTAGATTCCACATATAAGTGATGTTATCTGGTATTTGTCTTTCTCGTTCTGACTGACTTCACTTAGTGTGATCATCTCTAGGTCCATCCATGCCGCTGCGAATCCATGCCCTGAGAATTTTGTTGTCATTATTGTGTCCTCAAGTATTTTTGCCTGAAGGATTTGTCAGTCTAAGGACTTTTCTCCCCTAGAGGAATGGCTTTTCAGTCTTTCTGTTGAAATTACTCTCTGTGGTTCAAAAATATTAAATGGAAAATTCCAGAAATAATCCATAAGTTTTAAATTGTGCACCGTTCTGAATAGCATGATAGAACCTCCCCTAGAGGAATGGCTTTTCAGTCTTTCTGTTGAAATTACTCTCACATCTCTTCTGACAGAGTTGCAAACATGCCGACAACCCCCAAATGATCTGATATGGGATCCTTAATAGGTGTGGAGGTGTTCTCCAGACAAGAAGTCCCGCCCTCGCTGACGGTGCTGTTTCTGGATTAGAAAACCAGGTGGGAGTTTGTTTGACAGATCTGCCAGGAACTGCAGGATGACTTTCCTGATCTGGAAGAGTGAATCTCACATATTTTACCCATTTGCAGGTATTTTAAAATAGTTTTTGTAAGATGCAAACTTTACATGTACAATATCTTGGGGTTCTCCCATGTTTATTGCAAGAAGAGCTCAGTGGTGTTTATACTGAATTTTGGGTGCGCTCTATGACCTCCAGCCCCCCTCACCCACCAACTTCTCTCTGGTTCTCAAACTGCACTCCCCTGGGACCCCTGGTGCTGATGACTGACTGGTGCCCTTTAGGCTTCATGCTGCAGGACCCACTCCTCCTCCTGGGTCTTGGCCAGAGTCTTTCTTCTGCTAAACCAAACCTGCCACTTCCTTCAAGATTCTGCTCAAGACTCTCTCTTCCGAGGAACCTTTCCTAAAAACCCAACTCCATATTTTCATCATTGGCCTACCCCATGCCCTTGATAAGATGAAGTTTGACCAACGACACTATGGCAATAGACATTTGCATTCACAGAACTTTTCTCTTCTCTTGAATTATTTGCTTAAATTCCCAGGACTGAGTTTACTGGATCAAAGCAGACAGATATTTTTATGGCTGACAGAATTCATTCATTCAAAAAATATTTGTTGAGCAGCTGTGGGGTGCCAGGACTGGGCCAGCAGCTGGTGGTGAAACAGCAAACTGTCAGCCTTCCTGGAACTTACCACCAGTAGAGAGAGAAGACCACAAACAAATAAACAAATAGATAGATAGACAATCAGGTAGATGACCACCATAGAGAAAAACAACGCAGAGTAGGAGGCCTGGAAGTGCCTGGTTGGGGGATGGTGAGGAGGGGTAGGGAGTTGCTGTTTTACACAGGGAGGTCAGGAAAGACCTCCATGTAGAGGAGATATTTGAGTGGAGACCTGGAAGAGGAAAGTGAGTGACCCATGCTGATAGATAAGGGAAGGACAACACAGAGGAGCAGTAGGTGCAAATGTCTTGTGTGTCCCCTTTAGAGACTTCCATTAAGTGCATGTTGGTACACTTGACGATGTCCCACAGCTCTCCTGAGACACTGTTAATTTTTTTAAAAATTCTTTTTTCTTTCTGCTGTGGACTGAAAGTTTGTGTTCCTCTCCCCCCACACAACCAAATTCATATGTTGAAGCCCTAATCCCTAGTGTGATGGTATTTGGAGGTAGAGCCTTTGGGAGGTGATTAGGCTTGGATGAGGTCATGGAGGTGGAGCCCCATGATGGGATTGGTGTCCTAATAAGGGGATGAAGGGACCAGAGATTTCTCTCTCTCTCTCTCTCTCTCTGCCATGTGAGAACCAAGAAGAGAGAACTCACCAAGAACCCAAACATGCTGGCACCCTGATCTCGGACTTTCAGCCTCCAGAACTGGGAGAGATGAATGTCTGTTTTTTGAGCCACTTAGTCTTTGGTATTTGTTACAGCAGCTCGAGCTGACTAAGGCACTTTCTCTTCCTAAGCCTGTGTAATCTCAACCAACCTGTCTTCAAATCTGCTGTTGAGCCCCACTCTTCAATTTTTCTTTGCAATTACTGTACTGTTTAGCTCCAGAATTTATATTTGTTTATTTAAAAAAATAAGTCTCATCTCTTTAGTAATATTATCTGTTTGGTGGGACATAGTTCTCATGCTTTCTTTTTGTTCTCAGGCTTGGCCTCCTTTAGTTCTTTGAATCTATTTATAATAGCTGATTTAACATCTTTATTTAGTAAGTTCAACATCTGGGCTTCCTCAGGGGTAGTTTCTGACAGCGTTTTTTTCCTGTGGGCCATATTTCCTGTGTTTTACAGGTCTAATAACGTTTTTGTTGCAAACCGGACATATTAAATCATATGCTGTGGAAACTCTGGAAATCACATCTCCCAGGCTCTGTTAGCAACAGCTGCTGTTTGTTTACGAACTTTCCGAACTAAATGTGTACAGTCTATTTTCTTCATCGTGTGTGGCCACTGGGATTTCAAGAGAACTCACAGCCAGGACAATAATGGCAGAGTCTGGGAATGGAGTTTTTTGGGGGAGCAACTTGCCCTAACTGCCCCAGCTGGGAAAAGGCAGATGGGCCCAGGGCAAGTGAAAATGCTACAAAGTTCACATTTCTTACCAAGATTTAGTCATTTTTCTTGAATAAATCTCCTCAAATTGTTGCAAGCCTTTGGTTAATTTTCAGAGTGAAAAAGTTGCTTTTGACAATTTTCTGTCATTTGCAGCCAAACCTAATTTCAACATTTGCTTGAAACTTACTTTCATATCACTTACATTCAGGTTTGCAAAACTCTTTGCTCATCACTCACTGGATTCCATCTTTTTTTTTTTTTTAACATCTTTATTGAAGTATAATTGCTTTACAATGGTGTGTTAGTTTCTGCTTTATAACAAAGTGAATCAGTTACACATATACATATGTTCCCATATCTCTTGCCTCTTGCATCTCCCTCCCTCCCACCCTCCCTATCCCACCCCTCTAGGTGGTCACAAAGCACCGAGCTGATCTCCCTGTGCTATGCGGCTGCTTCCCACTAGCTATCTATTTTACATTTGGTAGTGTATATATGTCCATGACACTCTCTCACCCTGTCACATCTCGCCCCTCCCCCTCCCCCTATCCTCAAGTCCATTCTTTAGTAGGTCTGTGTCTTTATTCCCATCTTGCCACTAGGTTCTTCATGACCGTTGTTTTTTTTTTCTCTTAGATTCCATATATATGTGTTAGCATACTGTATTTGTTTTTCTCTTTCTGACTTACTTCACTCTGTATGACAGACTCTAACTCCATCCACCTCATTACAAATACCTCCATTTCATTTCTTTTTATGGCTGAGTAATATTCCATTGTATATATGTGCCACATCTTCTTTATCCAGTCATCCGATGATGGACACTTAGGTTGCTTCCATGTCCTGGCTATTGTAAATAGTGCTGCAATGAACATTTTGGTACATGACTCTATTTGAATTATGGTTTTCTCAGGGTATATGCCCAGTAGTGGGATTGCTGGGTCGTATGGTAGTTCTATTTTTAGTTTTCTAAGGAACCTCCATACTGTTCTCCATAGTGGCTGTATCAATTTACATTCCCACCAACAGTGCAAGAGGGTTCCCTTTTCTCCACACCCTCTCCAGCATTTATTGTTTCTAGATTTTTTGATGATGGCCATTCTGACTGGTGTGAGATGATACCTCATTGTAGTTTTGATTTGCATTTCTCTAACGATTAATGATGTTGAGCATTCTTTCATGTGTCTGTTGGCCATCTGTATATCTTCTTTGGAGAAATGTCTATTTAGGTCTTCTGCCCATTTTTGGATTGGGTTGTTTTTTTTTTGTTATTGAGCTGCATGAGCTGCTTGTAAATCTTGGAGATTAATCCTTTGTCAGTTGCTTCATTTGCAAATATTTTCTCCCATTCTGATGGTTGTCTTTTGGTCTTGTTTATGGTTTCCTTTGCTGTGCAAAAGCTTTTAAGTTTCATTAGGTCCCATTTGTTTATTTGTATTTTTATTTCCATTTCTCTAGGAGCTGGGTCAAAAAGGATCTTGCTGTGATTTATGTCATACAGTGTTCTGCCTATGTTTTCCTCTAAGAGTTTTATAGTGTCTGTCCTTATATTTAGGTCTTTAATCCATTTGGAGTTTATTTTTGTGTATGGTATCAGGGAGTGTTCTAATTTCATACTTTTACATGTACCTGTCCAATTTTCCCAGCACCACTTATTGAAGAGGCTGTCTTTTCTCCACTGTATATGCTTGCCTCCTTTATCAAAGATAAGATGACCATATGTGCGTGGGTTTATCTCTGGGCTTTCTATCCTGTTCCATTGATCTATATTTCTGTTTTTGTGCCAGTACCAAACTGTCTTGGTTACTGTAGCTTTGTAATATAGTCTGAAGTCAGGGAGCCTGATTCCTCCAGCTCCATTTTTCGTTCTCAAGATTGCCTTGGCTATTCGGGGTCTTTTGTGTCTCCATACAAATTGTGAAATTTTTTGTTCTACTTCTGTAAAAAATGCCAGTGGTAGTTTGATAGGGATTGCATTGAATCTGTAGATTGCTTTGGGTGGTAGAGTCATTTTCACAATGTTGATTCTTCCAATCCAAGAACATGGTATATCTCTCCAGCTATTTGTATCATCTTTAATTTCTTTCATCAGTGTCCTATAATTTTCTGCATACAGGTCTTTTGTCTCCTTAGGTAGGTTTATTCCTAGATATTTTATTCTTTTGGTTGCAATGGTAAATGGGAGTGTTTTCTTAATTTCACTTTCAGATTTTTCATCATTAGTATATAGGAATGCAAGAGATTTCTGTGCATTAATTTTGTATCCTGCTACTTTACCAAATTCATTGATTAGCTCTAGTAGTTTTCTGGTGGCAGTTTTAGGATTCTCTATGTATAGTGTCATGTCATCTGCAAACAGTGACAGCTTTACTTCTTCTTTTCCAATTTGGATTCCTTTTATTTCTTTTTCTTCTCTGATTGCTGTGGCTAACACTTCCAAAACTATGTTGAATAATAGTGGTGAGAGTGGGCAACCTTGTCTTGTTCCTGATCTTAGTGGAAATGGTTTCATTTTTTCACCATTGAGGACAATGTTGGCTGTGGGTTTGTCATATATGGCCTTTATTATGTTGAGGAAAGTTCCCTCTATGCCTACTTTCTGCAGGGCTTTTATCATAAATGGGTGTTGAATTTTGTCGAAAGCTTTCTCTGCATCTATTGAGATGATCATATGGTTTTTCTCCTTCAATTTGTTAATATGATGTATCACATTGATTGGTTTGCATATATTGAAGAATCCTTGCATTCCTGGAATAAACCCCACTTGATCATGGTATATGATCCTTTTAATGTGCTGTTGGATGCTGTTTGCTAGTATTTTGTTGAGGATTTTTGCATCTATGTTCATCAGTGATATTAGCCTGTAGTTTTCTTTCTTTGTGACATCTTTGTTTGGTTTTGGTATCAGGGTGATGGTGGCCTCATAGAATGAATTGGGGAGTGTTCCTCCCTCTGCAATATTTTGGAAGACTTTGAGGAGGATAGGTGTTAGCTCTTCTCTAAATGTTTGATAGAATTCGCCTGTGAAGCCATCTGGTCCTGGGCTTTTGTTTTTTGGAAGATTTTTAATCACATTTTCAATTTCAGTGCTTGTGATTGATCTGTTCATATTTTCTATTTCTTCCTGGTTCAGTCTCGGCAGGTTGTGCATTTCTAAGAATCTGTCCATTTCTTCCAGGTTGTCCATTTTATTGGCATAGAGTTGCTTGTAGTAATCTCTCATGATCTTTTGTATTTCTGTAGTGTCAGTGGTTATTTCTCCTTTTTCATTTCTAATTCTATTGATTTGAGTCTTCTCCCTTTTTCACTTGATGAGTCTGGCTAATGGTTTATCAATTTTGTTTATCTTCTCAAAGAACCAGCTTTTAGTTTCATTGATTTTTGCTATTGTTTCCTTCATTTCTTTTTCATTTATTTCTGATCTGATCTTTATGATTTCTTTCCTTCTGCTAGCTTTGGGGTTTTTTTGCTCTTCTTTCTCTAATTGCTTTAGGTGCAAGGTTAGGTTGTTTATTCGAGATGTTTCCTGTTTCTTGATGTGGGCTTGTATTGCTATAAACTTCCCTCTTAGAACTGCTTATGCTGCATCCCATAGGTTGTGGGTCGTCGTGTCTCCATTGTCATTTGTTACTAGGTATTTTTTGATTTCCCCTTTGATTTCTTCAGTGATCACTTCGTTATTAAGTAGTGTATTGTGTAGCCTCCATGTATTTGTATTTTTTACAGATCTTTTCCTGTAATTGATATCTAGTCTCATAGCGTTGTGGTCGGAAAAGATACTTGATACGATTTCAATTTTCTTAAATTTACCAAGGCTTGATTTGTGACCCAAGATATGATCTATCCTGGAGAATGTTCCATGAGCACTTGAGAAAAATGTGTATTCTGTTGTTTTTGGGTGGAGTGTCCTATAAATATCGATTAAGTCCATCTTGTTTAATGTATCATTTAAAGCTTGTGTTTCCTTATTTATTTTCATTTTGGATGATCTGTCCATTGGTGAAAGTGGGGTGTTAAAGTCCCCTACTATGATTGTGTTGCTGTCGATTTCCCCTTTTATGGCTGTTAGTATTTGCCTTATGTATTGAGGTGCTCCTATGTTGGGTGCATAGATATTTACAATTGTTATACCTTCCTCTTGGATCGATCCCTTGATCATTATGTAGTGTCCTTCTTTGTCTCTTGTCATAGTCTTTATTTTAAAGTCTATTTTGTCTGATATGAGAATTGCTACTCCAGCTTTCTTTTGATTTCCATTTTCATGGAATATCTTTTTCCATCCCCTCACTTTCAGTCTGTATGTGTCTCTAGGTCTGAAGTGGGTCTCTTGTAGACAGCATATATATGGGTCTTGTTTTTGTATCCATTCAGCCAGCCTGTGTCTTTTGGTGGGAGCATTTAATCCATTTACATTTAAGGTAATTATCGATATGTATGTTCCTATTCCCATTTTCTTAAATATTTTGGGTTTGTTATTGTAGGTGTTTTCCTTCTCTTGTGTTTCTTGCCTAGAGAAGTTCCTTTAGCATTTGTTGTAAAGCTGGTTTGGTGGTGCTGAATTCTCTCAGCTTTTGCTTGTCTGTAAAGGTTTTAATTTCTCCATCAAATCTGAATGAGATCCTTGCTGGGTAGAGTAACCTTGGTTGTAGGTTTTTCTCCTTCATGACTTTAAGTATATCCTGCCACTCCCTTCTGGCTTGCAGAGTTTCTGCTGAAAGATCAGCTGTTAACCTTATGGGGATTCCCTTGTGTGTTATTTGTTGTTTTTCCCTTGCTGCTTTTAATATGTTTTCTTTATATTTAATTTTTGACAGTTTGATTAATATGTGTCTTGGCGTGTTTCTCCTTGGATTTATCCTGTATGGGACTCTCTGTGCTTCCAGGACTTGATTAACTATTTCCTTTCCCATATTAGGGAAGTTTTCAACTATAATCTCTTCAAATATTTTCTCAGTCCCTTTCTTTTTCTCTTCTTCTTCTGGGACCCCTATAATTCGAATGTTGGTGCGTTTAATGTTGTCCCAGAGGTCTCTGAGACTGTACTCAGTTCTTTTTTCTTTATCCTGCTCTGCAGTAGTTATTTCCACTATTTTATCTTCCAGATCACTTATCCGTTCTTCTGCCTCAGTTATTCTGCTATTGATCCCATCTAGAGTATTTTTAATTTCATTTATTGTGTTTTTCATCGTTGCTTGGTTCCTCTTTAGTTCTTCTACGTCCTTGTTAAATGTTTCTTGCATTTTGTCTATTCTATTTCCAAGATTTTGGATCATCCTTACTATCATTATTCTGAATTCTTTTTCAGGTAGACTATCTATTTCCTCTTCATTTGTTAGGTCTGGTGTGTTTTGACCCTGCTCCTTCATCTGCTGTGTGTTTTTCTGTCATCTCATTTTGCTTATCTTACTGTGTTTGGGGTCTCCTTTTCACTGGCTGCAGGTTCGTAGTTCCCGTTGTTTTTGGTATCTGTCCCCAGTGGCTAAGGTTGGTTCAGTGGGTTGTGTAGGCTTCCTGGTGGAGGGAACTCGTGCCTGTGTTCTGGTGGATGAGGCTGGATCTTGTCTTTCTGGTGGGCATGTCCACGTCTGGTGGTGTATTTTGGGGTGTCTGTGGCCTTATTATGATTTTAGGCAGCCTCTCTGCTAATGGATGGGGCTGTGTTCCTGTCTTGCTAGTTGTTTGGCATAGGGTGTCCAGCACTGTAGCTTGCTGGTCGTTGAGTGAAGCTGGGTCTTGATGTTGAGATGGAGATCTCTGAGAGATTTTCGCCGTTTGGTATTACGTGGAGCTGGGAGGTGTCTTGTGGACCAGTGTCCTGAAGTTGGCTCTCCCACCTCAGAGGCACAGGCCTGATGCCTGGCTGGAGCACCAAGAGTCTTTCATCCACACAGCTCAGAATAAAAGGGAGAAAAAAATAGAAAGAAAGAAAGAAAGAGGATAAAATAAAATAAAATAAAGCTATTATAATAAAAAATAAGAAAAAAAATTATTAAGAATAAATGTATTCAGAAAAAAATTTTTTTAATTAAAAAAATAGATTTATTAATTTTTTATAATAAAAATAAGAAAAAGAATTATTAAGAAAAAATTTATTAAGAAAAAAATTTTTAATTTTTTAAAATAAAAAATATGAAAAAAGTTATTAAAACATTTTTTTAATTTCTAAAAAATAGAAAATAAGGAAAAATTATTAAGAAAACATTTATTAGGAAAAAAATTTTTTTAAAGTAAAACAAAAAAAAACAAAAACAAAAAAAAAACGGACGGACCTAACCCTAGGACTAATGGTGAAAACAAAGCTATACAGACAAAATCTCACCCAGAAGCATACACATATACACTCACAAAAAAAGGAAAAGGGGAAAAATTAATATATCCTGCTCCCAAAGTCCACCTCTTGAATTTGGGATGATTCGTTGTCTATTCAGGTATTCAACAGATGCAGGCACATCAAGTTGTTTGTGGAGCTTTAATCCGCTGCTTCTGAGGCTGTTGGGAGAGATTTCCCTTTCTCTTCTTTGTTCGTACAGCTCCCAGGGTTCAGCTTTGGATTTGGACCCGCCTCTGCATGTAGGTCGCCTGAGGGCGTATTTTGGGAGGTCTGACGTCTTCTGCCAGCGTTCAGTGGGTGTTCTGTAGGAGCAGTTCCACATGTAGATGTATTTCTACTATATCTTATCTCCTTTGAAGGTCTTGCTTTCTTTTCCCATGGACAGGGGCCCTTTCTCCCATCCTCGTATGTGCAGAATTTTATCTACTGAACAGAAGGAACGGCTCATCCAGAGCTCCAAGCAACTTCTGGGAAATAAGACTTCCGTAAATTCCCTCTTTGGGGCAGGTCTACTGGGAGACGAAGAGGACGAGTAAACCTACTGCAGAGCCCCTTGAGTCACGGCTTTCTCGCTGCCTCTGGAGGTGGTGGGTAAATTCACTCCAGTCCTCCATCCATGCCTTGTGTGTTAAGAACTTTCAGACTTTCAGCATTTTTTTTCCCCCCTGGCCTGGGTCTGGATTCCATCTTTAATCCAACTCACCCACGTGCTGTCAGATGCTCCTGGGTCATTTCCTCTCTGTGGTAACTCTTGCCCCTCTAGGACACTGGCCTTTATCCCAAGCCTTTATCACATCTGGGCATCTTGCTTTCCATTTTCAACTGGGGCATGAGGACAGGAAGGGGCTGTTTTCTGATTATATAATCATCATGCTTTCCATGGCTAAGTGATTGGAGAATTGACTAAACTTTATATCTGGGCTTCTAGGTCAGTTTTCTTGATACACTTTTTTAAAATTGAAGAACAGATACAATGAGCTAACACTTTATTGGGGGTATGTGTGTATGTGTGTGTGAAAATCCCTGAGAAGCCAGAAGTAGGGGTAATTGATTGAGCAGAGAAGGAGGGAAAGCAGACAAGCGGGTGTGTTACTTACCTGTCCCAGCCTCGCCAGACAGTCTGGCTCGTTGTTCGGTCCCATGCACTGTCTCCGGGCTGGCTGTATGAAGGTGCAGCTGCTCAGAACCATCCTTCAGGAGGGAGGCAGGTAGAATTCATCCACTGGATCCTCCTGTTCCATCTTCCATTGTCAAAGTTCCCTTCACAGAGATTAGCTTCCCACACTTCTGGGTCCTGCCACCTGCCCAGGAAGCCCCAGGGGTTGGAACCTCTCCTGGGCTACTGTCACCCCTTCTCTGGTCAGCCTGTCTTATTTCTCTTAGGGAGCACGTGTTTTTTGTTCTGTCTTTCCATGGGGCCCTTTGGCTTGGTGGTGGAACCACTATTACCTTCTGCTTCAGAAGTGGTCTTGGTGGGTGAAATGGTCCCAGGATGCTTCCCACTTGGAGATGCTGTCACTTTCATTAACATGACCGACAACCTTCCTTAAGGGGGAAAAAGACAAATCATAAAAACAAACCCAGCAAACGAAAAATAAGAGACATTGGTGACTTATTTAAAAGAACCTGGGGACTTCCCTGGCGGTCCAGTGGTTAAGACTCCGCACTTCCAATATAGGGGGCACGGGTTTGATCCCTGGCTGGGGAACTAAATCCCACAGGCCACGCATGCCAAAAAAAAAGAACCTGAAGGGTATGTCCTTGCATCCCCCAACCCCCACTGTCCAGGGAACATGGCCAGTGCCCACGGAGACTGGCCAGTGCTCTGTGTGGGTGGAGCTAGGTTTTCCGAGGCCTGAAGCTTGTATTATTGGAGGGTCCATTTTAATAACAAATAACATGAAATTATGAATATGGAGTTAGGTTTGATGGTGAATATTTATTTAGGAGAGAAAAAGTCACCATCGATCATAAATTTAATAACACACCCATTAAAAAGTCCAGAGAAGTAACACACTATATTATTAGTTAGCTGCCCGAACCACCTCTTTTCCCCTCTCTCTATTTTTTGGGCTGCATATTCTTTGCTTTCCTCTTCATATGACAATGATTTTAAACTATATTTAAAAAGAAAGAATAGGTTGGTCATTCGGTCTTTCCTCTGGCATCTGTGATCAGTATTTGTTATTGATAGTTTGGCAAAGATTAGTTAATTAATTAATTACAACCTCACAACTAATTACTGGTAATATCATGTAAAGTTTTAGGATTGTTAAAATTGGGACCATCTCTACTGAGTTTCTATTGATTGTTAAAATTGGGACCATCTCTATTGAGTACAACCTCACAACTATTACTGGTAATATCATGTAAAGTTTTAGGATTGTTGAAATTGGGACCATCTCTACTGAGTTTCTGTCACCCGTGAGCTTTAAGATTGCAAGGCATTTCAACTTTCTTGTGATTCACTATTCTTAAGTATTCTTTGAACCGATCCTCTTTAACCAGATGGTCATCAACGTCCTTGTTGTAGTGGTGTGTTAGGAGTTTTACATTATCTTCATCAGTGTCAGTATTCAGTGTCACAGAGGCAAAAAACTGAAATCTTATTTAAGTGTGATCCTATGACTCACTTCTCATTATTAATTGGATACCACATCATTCAAGAAACAATTATTTCTATTAGAAATTTTTTTCCTTGTCTTAATGATTGACTACTTTTAGGATCATCTAAACTTTTTCATTATGAACGTTCTCTCTTTGATAGCAGAATGATTTCTGTTGTTCATTTCTCATCTTTGTTGCTTTTAAAATATTCTATTAATTTTTATGTGTATTTTCTTTCAGTGCTTTAACAAATTTTAGTGTCAAAAAAGGCACTTTTTATACAAGTCCATACGAGTCTATAGTTTCTCATTTGTTTTATTGAAACATTCCAAAGCACATTTTCAAATTGCAGTTAAACTGGCATATTCAAGTTTTATCAACTTTTTTGAATAATTCTTTTTCTCATTCCTGCTGTGTTTGGGTTTCTCTCTTGTATCTTTAAAAACATATATTAAAGTCCTTAAAATATTGTTATATCCAAGTTACAAGGCTTGAATGAATTTATAGTAGCATCTCTCTACAAATAGACTCTTCAAATAAAAATCCAGTTGATAATGTGTGCTTAAATTACCCAATCACTTGAACCTGAAAAAAAACACATATAATTACTGCAAAATATCACAGTAGTTAACAATGTTAGGTCTTATGAAGGCAGTTTTTTCTCCTATGAAATTAAAGAAATGAGATGCTCAAGGCAAATATATTGTGATATTTGTGTCACCAAGCCAGGTGAATTGGAACAGAGGGCAGAAAGAGTGTTCCTGGAAATCATTTCTGCACTAGACTAGTTTCTCATTTTATTTCTCTGCTACAATTCCTTATATTTTCACGAATTTTGCCGATTTTTCACTCTAAAAATGTTAACATATATATTAATACATTTAAAGTCTTTATTTGCACGTGACAGTTCTGGATCATCTCTGGGTCTGTTTCTACTGACTATGTTTTCTATTTATGGGTCATATTTTCAGGTTTATTCACATGTACTTTAGGTTTTTTTTCTTGTTGTTGTTTGTTTGTTTTTTAATTAAATACTACAGTTGAGTATAACAGAGCAGTGAAAACAGACAGAAATTATAATATTTTCCAGGAAGTGCTTGCTCTTTTTTGAGTCAGGTATCTTGGTCTAGGATCTGGTCTCTTCAATCTAATCATTAGTTGAGCTGAATTAGCACTGGGGTTGTCACTCTGGTTAACTTAATTCACCTCTGCTCCTAAATATCTTGAGTGTGGGATTACCCTCCTTCCAGCAGTGCTGTGAGATCTGATACCACAAAATTTCTCTTTCTTGTGTCATCTTCCTGGCCACCATTTACTCAGTAAATTTCTGTGAGAGAGGGTTGGCAGACAGCGACGTCTGACTCTGTGTTTGGGACTCCACCAGATTCAAGTCTACACATCAGCTGTTAAACACTCAGTTTCTCCTTATCCCCCCAGTTTTTCTCTACCAGTAGCAAACTTGCTTTTCTGCCCATCCAGGCTCCCATACTTGACAACTTACCCCAGTCATGGAAGAGGCCATGCTCAACAAAGAAGGACTCATCCCTCTCTGGATTTTAGTTTATTCAGACTTCTTTTGAATCTGCAATTCTTCAATGGTGTTAAAGAAAAATACAATTTCAAGCTTATCTAGTGCTTTCTCATTGCTATGGTGTAGTGGTGGTCTTTTGTGATCTTTTACATCTTAACCAGAAGTGGAACCTCTTCATTTTGTTTTGATTTTGGAAAATCTGCTCTTTTATATTTTGTTTCTTTTAAGCCATTATTTGTTTTGTTTATTGCTTTTGATGTCTCTTCTAATTTAGTTATTTTTTTTCTGAAAAATTTTCCTTGTATTTCTAATCCTGTTCTGCGTTCTGTCACCTGTCCTTTCAAACCTTGTACTTCTAAATGTTTCTAGTTTTGATTTGTTACACTTTTTTTTTTTTTTTTAACCGCACTGCTGGGCTTGTGGGTCTTAGTTCCCCTACAAGGGATTGAACCTCGGCCATCGCAGTGAAAGTGCCAAGTCCTAACCACTGGACCGGCAGGGAATTCCCTAAGTTACACTTTAATAACATCTATCATTTGCTTAATTCCTTTCACCTCATTTCAAATATTAGGTTACATTTTCATCTGCATTGTGCAGCATAGCTTTCTGTTTTGCTTTTGTTGTCTGTAGGGACAATATTATGTTCTTTTCCTCTTTTCTCTTATAACAACTTTATATGAGAATTGGCCATGATCCTTTTCTATTGTGTTTTGTTTTTTGGTTTTAAGTGAAATGAGTTTCTCTGTATTTATAGGAGTGAGGGATACAGCAAAATAGGTTTTGTAGCTTCCTGGCTCTAGTGCTCCCTCTGCTGCTGCTTTTGCAAAGTGACAAAAAATATTGTATTCAATATTTTCTGAGATCTGACTTTCTGATCCCCTCCCCCACTTTTTTCCTGCACCACCTCTCTTCCCTGCACCCTTTATTCCTGATCTCTTCCTTGTGGAGTTTGTCTTGACAGGTAGCTTCCCTGTGCTATTTTTGAAGGCTTCTAGACTGCTCCTTCATGGTCAGAATGGTGTGTCATGGTCCCCTTGTGCTCCTCTGTGAATTGGATGCTACCATTTTCAAACTGGACCTCTGTGCCGTCAGTGAATACAGGTGAGCAATGTTGTGGCTTTTCTGTTCTCTGTACTGTTGGAATCCCTTTCTTTCCTCCCACACAGATCCTCAACCATACGGGTCTTGTAGCTGTTGGTGAATTACCCCACATGCTCATTCTGCAAGCTTCATTGGAATACCTTGTTAATTATTTTGTTGTAGAAGTTCAAGGTCTTTGATTTTGATACACTGGTTGCTTGGTCTGATTTGATGGAGGAATTTGAAGAGATGAAAATATTATGCCTCACAATCTCCCCAGAATCCTTGTCATAATTATTTTCAAATGATTCTAAAAGAAAGAAAAGATGTTACTGATGATTCACCTCTGATGCCAGTCAACTGGGATATTTCTAGAGAAGATGGTTCTGTTCTGGTTTGGTAGCTAAACAAGGCTATGTCACCATCTATGACTGTTTTCACAGAATCCCACAAACTCTGATCTGATTCCTTCACACCTTGTATTTTCCCTGTTTTGGGCTGAATTGTGTTTCCCCTAGATTTATGTTTTGACGTCCTAATCCCTGGTACCTCAGAATGTGACTGTATTTGGAGATAGGATCTTTAAAGAGGTCATTAAGTTTACATGAGGTTATATGAGTGGGCCCTAATCCAATAGGACTGCTGTCCTTATTAGAAGAGGAGACTCAGACACAGAGAAGTACAGAGGGCAACCACGTGAAGACACAAAGAGAAGGTGGCCGTCTACACACCAAGGAGAGAGGCCCTCAGAGGAAACCAACCCTGCTGACACCTTGATCTCAAACTTCTGGCCTCCAGACTGTGAGAGAATAAATCAATTTAAAGCCTCCCAGTCTGTGGTACTTTGCTATGGCAGCCCTAGTGTGATTCAACCCGCTCCCCCCAACCCCGTCCCACCCCCAACAAACAAATGCACACACTGCTTATGAGAATCTGTTCCCAGTTCACCACGTCTGGAGTCAAAAGACCATACCAGGACATTATTTTCCCTCTTGATATATAAGAATAGCTCCCTAGGCCTTTTACTCCCTTAAAAACCTCATTTCGTGGGAAGAATAAGCTACAATATTTTTCATTTTATTTTGTGATCTTGGTTCAGGCAGAACTCGGAGGTGACTGACCTTTTGTCTGTTTTCTTATAATCTGTTCTCTTATAGCTGCACCTACAGATGTTTAAATTACACTAAATATATTCTCTGCCTTCTCTCTCTCAGACTTTCACTGCAAAGGCTTTCTGGAGAAGGAGTATGACAGAAACAGGGCAAGCTTTGATGGAAGAGAGAGGTGGGTTCAGACCTTCTATCTGTTGCTCCTGTGTGGGATACTGGCTGAGGCACCTAACATCTCGGAGCCTTTGCTTCCTCCTTTTGAAACTGAAATGATGCTCCTCCTTCAAGGAGAGGCCCAAGGGTCACAGGAGACAAAGCTGTCATTTGCTTCCTGGCACAAAACGGACATCAAATCAGTGCTATTTTCCATTTTTTTTCCTCTTCCTTCTCCCAACCACAGTTAGTCAGAAAAAAAAAAATCATGGATTAAAGAAAATTTCAGTTAATTGAGTATATGTTTAAATGTGCACAAATTAGCAACATATTACTCCCTGCGCTCCAAATGAGCTGTCATCATCGGGAGTCCAGAGGGGTGTTGCTTACAAACTTGGGAAGCACACCACGAACAGCTCTCTGAGCGTGGTCCTCTCTGCAGAAACAGAGGCTGCTTCAAGGATTCTCTATGTATCGTTTTTATTCAGCAACTGGCAAGCTGGTGTCCTACCTAGTGGTCAGCAGGAGGTAGCCCATTTTGAAAAGAGATGAGAAGACGTTTCATATGATCTTCAGAAGTCTGTAGAACTATCAGTTCATCCTTTTCTCCCCATTTACAGAGGCCCGGGCAGTGTAAAGCCCACTATGTGAGGGTGGCAGGGGGCGTAGTACGTGTGCAGCTGCCGTGGCAACCGTGGGACTGATAAAAGAGGTCCTGCTCAAGAGAAAAAGAGTCACTACATTAAGAGGCACACTTTTGAGTGGTTTTCTTAAAATATGAATGATTTCAAATACACAGAAAAGTTCATGACAAACACAGCACATTTACCACCCAGCTCTAGTGAGTTCCAACATTTTGTCATACTTGCTTCCTATTTCTTTAAGAAGCGAAAGAACACACATGCTGGCAAAGCTCCCAGTATATCCTTCCATGATCCCTTTCTTTTCCCCGTCCCTCACCCAGAGGGGAACTGTCATCTCGAATTTGGTGTTTACCTAGAATGGCATTTGAAAATTCTATTAACATCCTATATGTGAATCCCTATTTTTTTTGTGTTGTCAAAATGTATTTTACTGATGTCATACTGTGTATATTTTTTCTATGACAAACAAATAATGCAATAAACTCTCTTGTGCCATTTTCTCTATGGAACTTCTGTAAGAGTTTTTCTATTCTTTTCCTAGAAACGGAACCGCTGGATTGAAGAGCAAGTCTTTTCTTTCCAGAGTGACTGTAGCAAATTACCCTTCAAATACCCACGTGTAAGTGACCCCATGGCTTTATATCTGCACTGATACTGAAATTGTTAGGCTTTTTAATATTTTCCAATTGGGTGGTTATAAAATATTTCAGTGTTTTAATTTATCTTTCCTTAATTAGTATGTATATTGAGCATCTTTTAAAAAAATTTTTGTTGAAAAATAGCTGATTTATAATGTGTTAATTTCTGCTGTATAGCAAAGTGACTCAGTTATACATATAAATATTCTTTTCCATTATGGTTTATTACGGGATATTGAATATAGTTCCCTGTCCTATGCAGTAGGACCTTGTTGTTTATCCATCCTATATATAAAAGTTTGCATCTGCTAATCATACTGGCCATCTTTTTATATATTTCTTGGTCTTGTATTTACCTCTTCAGGATGGGGGCTGGTTTCCAGAAAGACCACACCAGGAATAGAAGCCTGGAACTTTCAGCCTCACCCCCCCTAACCTCTGGGGAGAGAAGAGGGGCTGGAGGTCATCACCAATGACCGGTGATTGAATCAATCACATCTATGTAATGGAACTTCTATAAAAACTCCTGAACAATGGGATTCAGGGAGCTTCCACATTGCTGAACACATTGAGGTGCTGGAGGGTGGCCTCCCTAGAAAAGGCATGGAAGTTCTATATCCCACCCCCAACCCCCATGCTTCTCTTCCATTTGGCCATTGTTGAGTTGTATCCCCTATGATAAACTGGTAATATAGTAAGTGAAGTGCTTTCCTGAAGTTCTGTGAGTTGTGCTAGAGGATTATCAAACCTGAGGAGGGGGTCTTGAGAACTTCTGATTTATAGCCGTTTGGTCAGAAGATTGGGTGGCCCAGGATTTGTGAATGATGTCTGAAGGGAGGGCAGTCTTGAGGGACCGAATGACCCCTTTAACTGACTCCAGGTAGAGAGTGTCAGCACTGAATTGAATTGTTGGCCATCCAGCTGGTGTTGGAGAGTTGGAGAAGTGGTGTTGGAAAAGACACCACATATTTGGTGTCAGGAGGAAAAAAATCTCTCAGGATTGTACATAGTGTATGTGTGGTGCCATCATGGAGGGAGCAATTAACAAATTAATTCACTTATTCCACAAATATTTATTGCACAACTGCTTCACACCAGACACTGTTCCAGGCACTTGGGTGGTGAATAAAATATAAAAAATCCCTGCCCACGTGGAATTAGATTCTAATAGGGAGCAAAGAAAAAAAAAAAAAAAAGAAATCAACATGTAGCAGATCAGGAAGTGTATTAGTTTGCTAGGGCTGCCTTAACCAGATACACAGACTGGGCAGCTTAAACAATAGAAATGTACTGTCTCTCTGTTCTGGAGGCCAGAAGTCTGAGATCAAGGTGCCAGCAGGGTTGGTTCCTTCTGAGGCTGTGAAGGAGAATCTGCTCCAGGCTTCATGGTCATTCTGTTTCATCGTTTTTACATCATCTTCCCTTTGTGTGTGTCTGTCTCTGCGTCCAAATTTCCCTTTTTCACAAGGACACAGTCATATGAGATTGGGACCCTAATGGTCTCATTTTAACTTGATTACTTCTGTGAAGTGTCTATCACCAAATAAGGTGCCGAGGTAAATGGGGGTTAGGATTCCAACATATTTTGCCGGGGAGGAGACAATTCCACCTCTAACAGGTAGGTATTGGAGAATACAGAGGGCAGGATTGGGTAGGTTTGTATATAGAGAGTGGTCAAGGAGGGCTTCCCTTAGAAGGTGATGTCTGAGCAGAGACCTGAAAGATACTAGGGAACAAGTCTCACAGATGTCAGGATGTTGGGGGAAGAGCTGCCAAGGCAGGTTGGTGGGGGGGGGCTCTGAGACCCTTGCTGAGGATTTGAGGAGCAGCAAGCAGGGAAATGGGCCCAGGATGGAGCTGGTGGAGAGGGTCATGGCGGCGTCTGCTCTAGTATGAAGGGCTGTATCAGTTTCCTGAGGCTGCTGTAAGAAAAGACCACAAACTGGGTGGCGTAAAACAACAGGAATGTATTCTCTTACAATTTTGGAGACTGAAAGTCTGAAATCAAGGGGCCGCCAGGGCCATGTTCCCTCCCCTGGTGGTTGCCAGCCATCTTTGGCATTTCTTGGCTCACAGCAGCATAATTCTAACATCTTCCCACCTCCGCTCCCCCCTCCCCCATTATCTCACGGCCGTTATCCCTCTGTGTGTCTGGGTCATCACTTGGTGTCCTTCTCTTTGCATCCCTGTCTCTGTGTCTCTTCTCCTCCTCTTATAAAGACACCAGTCTTATTAGATGAAGAGCCCACCCTACTCCAGTATGACTTCACCCTAATGTACATCTTAATTTTATCTTTAAAGAGCCCATTTCCATATAAGGTCACTTTCACAGGTACCCAGGAGTTAAGGCCTCAACATACCTGTTGGGGGGGACACAATATAACCCACACAAGGACCTTGTACGTGAGGTGGGGCCACTAGACAGTAGGGGTTCCTGTGTGTCTGACACTCTGCTCAGGGCTCTTTGATGCATGGAAGCAGCTGCACGGAATAGAGCATCTTTTTAGCGACACATCCTTTGCCTACTTTCAGAAAAGCTTGGATGCAGCTTATAAAGGTAAATGCATAGGTAACAGGACAATTACAAAAGAAAGGAAAAATTTCTAATGACAAGACTGAGAAATAACTATATTCTGGCCCCAGGAATGCATCGAGGACTGAATTCACTGGCAGCAAAGGCAAAAGGGAGAAATTGGTTTAGTTCCATAAATGCCTTATTTTTGTTTTATTTAATTAATTAATTAATTATTTTTTGGCTGTGTTGGGTCTTCGTTTCTGTGCGAGGGCTTTCTCTAGTTGCGGCGGGCGGGGGCCACTCTTCATCGCGGTGCGCGGGCCTCTCACTGTCGTGGCCTCTCTTGCTGCAGAGCACAGGCTCCAGACGCGCAGGCTCAGTAGTTGTGGTGCACGGGCCTAGTTGCTCCGCGGCATGTGGGATCTTCCCAGACCAGGGCTCGAACCCATGTGCCCTGCATTAGCAGGCAGATTCTCAACCACTGTGCCACCAGGGAAGCCCATAAATGCCTTATTTTAAAAATACAACATAAAAGCCATAGGTTAGTATGATGACAAAGGTCTGCAGCTAGTTTGGCGACGTCGGGGAAACATCCCCAGCACCTGTTTCCTGTCCTGATCCTCTCTCCCCTTGGCCCGGAAGTCAGCATTTTGGGGACCGGCTGAGGGCGTGCAGCATCCTGTTTCGGAAAGCTGAAAGCATCGTATTATCTCTGAATCCAAGGAAGGCTTTCTTTGTGGAGGGTTGAAACCACACGCTTCCTAATGATTCAGTTGAACACAGCATTTGCATTTAGAAGTCCGAGAGGGAGGGACAGCTAATGGAATCTGTAGGTCGAGACTGTGCTGAATTGACCTCAAATCACCCTTAGACTGACCACACTGGTCACATTACCCGCCCCCCATCGCCCCACTCTGTGTCACCCCAAATCCTGCTTCTTTGTTCCCTCCCACGTCCCGGTCAGTCCTCCTTCAGCACCTCCTGTGTGCATCACTCCTTATCCTCCCCCAGCCACAACCCCAAATCGCCCCTTGTATCCATTTCTGGACGACGGCACCAGCCTTGACTAGCCTCCCAGACCCCTCTGCTCTTAGAGGAATCATCTCAAAACCTAGCACGAGCATGTCAGCCCTTCCGTAAGGATGGTCAGTGGCCCCAACCCTTCAGCCTGGCCTCAGAGGGTAAGTGGAGGGTGGAGACACACAGCCCTGCATCCCCATATTGCGGCTCTCTGAACCCCATAGTACTTTAGCCGAGTTGGCTAAAGGTGTCGCTGAGGGGATTCTGCTGACTCAACCCTATAACGTCGGGTAAGGATGCCAAGTGTCTTGGGTGGCTTTGCCCTCCTCTCCCCTCCTGCTGACACCACAGTTCAAAGCTCAGGGAGCAGTCTTACTTCTTTCACTTTTAGGTTCTTAGGGGGTGCACCATCACGCACTAGCCATGGTGTTGTAACGTTGCCAGGATTTGGGGTGTTGGGCAATCTGGATGGAACGCGGTGATGAAATGGTGAGCCCTTTGGTTCTCAGCTGTGTGCCGTCTCATGCTCCATCCGCAGAGCTAGGGGTCCACCTTTCTGAGAAGAGAACTCTTCTAGAAAGCAGACGTTTGCTTCTTTTTTTGCTATAAGATTCTCCATTTTTAACCTAATATGCATAATCTTCTTATTTTAGGTGCTGAATTAGCTAACATGAGAGCAACTTTATGGAAGAAATGATAACTTTCAATTATGCCCCAAATATTTGTTTCAGTGTGGTGAGAAGTGGTGGTGGGTTGCTAATGAAATAATTAGAAGCGGCTGCTTGAAGTTTCCTCAGTTTTAATAAAGTGGACATTCCTAATTAGGGGTGACAGATGAGGCTGACAGGCATTTGGACAGCCAGATCCACCTGAAACAATTATTTTACAGACAGATTATGGCCATTGCAGCCTTCAAAGCTTCCAGAAATTTCTGTTAGCTCATGGACCGTGGGTTCCTAGAAATCTAGTTTCAGACATCGGAGGGGTCTGAACATCCATGGGGAGGACTTTGTGTGGATGCTGGATCTGGTGGTGGGTAGCATGTTGGCTCCCCCTCTTGCTAGCTATGAAGCCAGGGCAGGTTACTGAAAGGTTCTGAGCCTCAGTTTCCTCATCTCTAAAATGGGGGTAATCAAACCTAGCTCATCAGGGGTTGTGGGGAATCTCACGAATTGATGTACGTGAAGCACTTAGCCCAGTGCCCAGTATTTGGAGGCCAAGTAGCTTCTATTTTTACTCTGTGATCAGGTGCTCACAAGGAGAACTTTCCGTGTCGACCATGATCACGTGGGCAGCCTGCTTTTCTTCGTTCAAATTCTTTCTTTGAAGGATGGATGAGAAAAGGGCTTAAGACTCTAGACTTAGAGGAAGCTGCTTGCTCAAAGCAGGGCCTCCTGGAGACTGATGATATTACAGTCTGGAAAGCCTAGAAGGTCAGGGGGGGCTGTGATTGGCTTTCTCCTTTTGCATGTTCCGGGAGGGCCTATTTAGGCTCTGGGGATGTGTTCCCAAAGTTTTCAGGGTCAGGAAAAAAGTGAATTTGTAGCTGGGCAGTCTTCCTTCTCCATGCTGTGCAGTGCTGAGGTTGGCCCCTCAGGCTGGGGCGGCGCCGCGGAGGACCGAGGAGGTGACACCAAGCATGGTTTGACTTGGTCTCAATTGCTCGATGAGGGTAGAAGGATGGGTCGTGGAAGGCAGGTCCTGGGCTGGGATGGTAGCCATGGGTCACTCTCCCATCCCTTCTCCGGGGTTCTCTGCTTCGGTTCTCTTGGGTGGAAATTCCAGTAGGGAACTTGGATTTTTCCAGTGCAGTAACTTGAAAGGTAATTGATGATAATACTTCTTGACTGTAATTGTTGAATCCTGGTATGGTCCAGGCACTTAGCTAAGCTTTCGCTCAGAGTGGCTCATCCATCCTGGCAATACCACTCAAGATAGGTCCTGCCGAGGGTGCTGAGGCTCAGGGAGGTTGAGTGACTTGTCCAGAGATGCACAGAGTATGGCAGATACACACCTGAGTCCAGAGCAGGTGCGTGTAAACACTGTGCTGCTCTGTCCTCCAGGGCTTTCTCCCATGGTCAATTCCCACTGCGGCCTCTGTAAACTCAGAGCAGACACAGAGCTAGGCTTGCTTGCTGGGCTGTGAGCCCACCTGGACCTTGTGTTCAAGGAGCTGGCAAAGTCGACAGGCACAGGTAACATAGAACAGCGCCATCCTGGGTGGGAGTGCGCGGTGCATGCAAGCGGGGTTGGTGGACTGATGGCCGGAGGTCTGGGTCCTGCTTCTGACTGTCACCACTGGAAAGGGGACATTCAGCCATCTGCATCTTCTTCTGGCCTGAGGACTGGGGCTATGTCCTTCTGATGTAAATCCTTACAATTCTAGGTCTCTGTGTGCTGTAGGATTTTAGGAAAAAAGGAAGCCATACGTGGCTAGATGGAGCCAGGGATGCACTGGTGCTCTCTGCCAAGCTGTAGGCTGCATGATGTGCTTTCCAGACTGATCCGGGCTTTGTACTGCTCCCAGGCAGTCCTGGTCCTCCCCCAGGTGAGCCCTGGCTTTGCCCTGCATCAACCGTGATACTTACCTGGTTGAGCCCTGGTCCCAAGCCTTGCACTGCCCTTAGGGAATGTGTGCAAGCCTGGCATGTCCCAGTGCCACCTAAGCAGGTGAGTTGGTCCAGCAATCCCACAGAACCAGCCCTGGATTCCCAGGGTCACAGAGTCACAGAGTCTGGTTACCTTTGCCTCCCTCTTAGAGGAGCTGCTCCCCTTGCCCTCCTTCCTCCTGGGAATGAAGAACTCCAGAGGGACCCCAGACTCCCTTCTCCCGTGTGGGACCCCCTGATATCAGTGGGTGAGAAGGGGGGGGATTGCATCCCACAGAGACCCCTCCTAAGCCTGTGATCTGGCTTCATGCAGACAGACCGTAACCCCCGGAGGATGGGTTGTAGCCTGAAGGGAAGGCAAAACAAACCTCAACACTGTGTATTTTTCCTTTTAAAAAATGCACCAGGAAAGTGTAACTAAACACAGAGACATGCAGGAAAAGCAAATACCGTTCCTCGGGCTCGCTTCTGTTCTTCCACGACGCATTTCAGAGCGCGGTTGACCTTTCTAGTCCTCTCATTATCTCCTCTGAAGGGTGGCAGCCTGCAAAGTTTAGCGCCTTTTATCGGCTGAACGGTGGAGATTGCCGAGTTCTCTAGAAGTGGTTTATGTTTAGACCGTGTTCCAAGTTATGCAAGACATCCCCTCCGGTGGATAACGGCAGGTCCCTGAATCCCTTGTCTCCTGCCCCTCCCTCGCCCCCTCCCTCTCTGCCCACTGCCCTCTCCTGGTTAATAGAGAAGACTCCACCTGGGATGTCCTTCTCTCCTGGTGGCCATTGGGGATTCATATGTGGGTTTCAGCCCCTGCTTCCTTGTTAATGCCCTCTGCTTTGGTGACAGTAGCCTGGACAGTAAGAGAAAAGCCCCCTACCCCAGAGTCTGACAACTTGGGTTTGACCCTGGCATAGCCTCCAGCAAACCTCTAAGTGGACAGGTCACTTAACCCCTCTGAGCTCCCATCTCCTCTGAGCCGTTCCATGAGGTACCAGTAGCTCCCACCCACTCGGGTGTTGTGGGCGGAAGAGAGACAGTGTGTGCTCTTTCATTCTTTTCCCATGAAATTGAGGACAGTGCCTGTCATATAGAAAACTATCAAGGTGAACTGTCATTGTCATGATGCCACCAGGCTGCCCCAGCAGTGTCTTCTTGGTGGAGCCCAGACACCGATCAAATCACTCCTGTTCAGATTGGAGAATCACAAACCTCAGGTCTCCCAAGATCAGGGAAAACACGAGGGGTTCCAGACCTGACAGTGTGTCTGCCTTTCCTTGTGTGTGTGGTTCTATTTCTGGATTTCCCTTTCTCGGCCGATTGGACACCTGGGGGTTGGGCTTTATCTTCAGTTCCCAGCGCTGCTGTAGCAAGTTACCATGGACGGGGCGGCTTAAAACAACAGACCTGTATTAACTCACAGTTCTGGAGGCCAGAAGTCTGACATCGAGGTGTCGACAGGCCCCGGCTTCCTTTGAAGGCTCCAGCGGAGGATCCGTCTTGTCTTTTCCAGCCTCTGGTGGCTCCTGGCATTCCTTGGCTTGTGGCCGCATCACTCCAACCTCTGTTTCTGTCTTCACTTGGCCTTCACCTCTGTGTCTGCCTTTTCCTCTTTGTAGAAGGACACTAGTCATTGGATTGAGGGCCCACCTTATGATCTCATCTCAACCTTAACTAATTATGTCTGCAAAGAGTCTATTTCCAAATAAGGTCACATTCTGAGCTTCTGGGTGGACATGAATTTCTGGGAAATACTATTCAATCTACTACAGGTATTAACAGTATGGGGTAGCCACACATTCATGCCCCGGTGGCCTGGAAGCTCCTTCCTCCAGGCCCTGAGACAGGCTGACCAGACTGGAGAATGTTCCTCTACTTTCTTTCTCCAGAGCCCAAAGCAGCTCAGAAATTCCCTCTTGCTCTCCACTGGCATTTCCCTGACTCTTCTTGCAGACTTTTCTTTTGAAATCTTCCTATTTTTCTGTCATCCCAAGTACCCTACAATGAAACCAAAGCCGTGTCTGAATGCTGTGGCTTCTGAGAGGGTAAATAATTTTTTAAAATGCTAAAATGTTTAAAAACAAAACATTTTAAATTTGAAAAGAACACAGAGATAACCACCATATATAAATCAAGAAATTGGCAGGGCTGCAAAAACGCCCAAACCAAAATCTGTCTGTTCTGCCCCCCTCAGCTCTGTTGTCTGTTTCTGCGCCCATCTTGGGCTTTGCGGGGATTTCATTCTGCTGACTTTGTGCACACATAACAGATCTCCAGGTCTTGGCAGCCCTTAGGGAACAGGTTCTGGCAGGCAATTATGGACAAGACTCCTTTCCTTTCAGGAACTAGTGGTATTTTGTTCGTATGCCCTCATGGGCTTATGCAGCACTTCACTGCTTAGAGGCAGAATTTTGTCATCTCTTTGTGCACAGAGATGTTAGTTGCAAGTGAATGAGTGGCCTCTTTGGCCCATGGTGGGTGAAGGCACAGCCCAAGGTTTGGTTCTCCTCCAGTAGCTGGCGATATGGTTGCGGGGCGGGGTAGTGATGGGGGTGGTGGTTCCAGCTAATTTGTTTCTTGTGCATCTTTGGCCCTGGCGGTCTCCCTCTAGCATTTCCCGGAGTGGACAAGACCCCAGAGACTGTTTGTTTGGACTCTGTTTGACATCAATTACCTTGCTCAAGCTGTGTCCTAGGGCCATCAGGGCAGCTGTCTGACTGCATTTCTCATCTTGGGCTTCTCCCATCTAGGGCTTGTTAAGGCCCATTAGCCAGTCGTGCATCTCATATGAGTAAAGATCTTTTTTTTTTTTTTTGTGATTCAGCTTAATTTATTATTTAAAAAAAATTTAAAATTGAACTATAGTTGATGTACAATATTATATAAGTTACAGGTGTACAATATAGTGATTCAAAAATTTTAAAGGACATACTCCATTTATAGTTATTATAAAATATTGGCTATATTCCTTGAGTTGTTCAATATATCCTTGTACAGTATATATAACTTATTTTATACATAATAGTTTGTGCCTCCTAATCCCCTACCCCTACTTTGCCCCTCTCTCCTTCCCTCTCCCCACTGTAACCACTAGTTTGTTCTCTGTGTCTGTGAGTCTGCTTCTTTTTTGTCATAAGGATCATTTTATAAGGCAGCTCTTTGTGATTCCAGCACAAGTAGAAACTCAGGAAAGACATGAATAGGTCTTGGCTGTTGTGTTGTCATCAGAGAGCCACTGTAACGCTCTAACAGGAATGGAATGAATATGATAAGGTTCTATTTTCCTTGTTGCTATTTTTTCTTTCTTTTTTTTTTTTGTGATAGAAGGAATGTGTGAATTATGGGGGAGGAAGTTAAGGAGGGCCTCAGTGCATGTTGTCTGGAAGGACGTGGGAGGGGGTGGGGACAGTGTCCAACCTGGGCTGAGGGAGTTAAACCTTTCACTGGGTCCTTCCAGATCTAGTGTCGGGAGGATTAGAAGGCAATTGCAGTGCACTGCAATGCGGGCAGGCCGGGTTTTTCTACTACAAGGGCAGTGAGTAGTGAACTTGCCCCTCCCCCATGGTGGAGTAGAGTCTCTGCCTCCTTGGATCTGGGGTTAGGGTGGGCACTGTGATTGTTTGGGCCAGCGGAGCGTGGTGACAAATGGCTCAGTTCCTGGTGAGACAGGCTGGGACCTGGGGCCCTTTACTGCAGGGCTTGCACCTGGCCAAACGCCTCCTCCAGCAACAGATACAAAGAAACTATAAGGGACTAAAAATAACTGCGTGCATGCACAGCTGGGGCAATGTATGAACAGTAAGATACAAAAAGGCCACAAACCAACTGCCATTTCTGATGTGCCAGGAGCAAAAGCAGGGGACTGCGTATGATCCTTGCACACAGCACAACCCAGGGGGTGGGCGGTCCACCTAAGCCGTCCCTCTGGGCGCAACCCACCGATCCGTCCCTACCTCCACCCCATTTAAGGAACCAGCTCGCCCACACTCGGGGAACGAGCAAGGGAACCTGCTACTTGTTTTCTCTCCCTCGTGCTGCAGCACGAGTCCCAATACAGCCTTGCCCGTGTTCCTAGCCTGGCCTCTGATCAATTTCTATTGATTCAAGAATCCTAGAACCCTGGTCAGTAGCATCGGCGCTGCCCTTCACTGAGCGGTGTGGGCTTCTTGCCTCTTGGAAGCGCTATCCTGGGAGGAGTGGGACACCTGGAGATATGCACGCTGGGCAGAACCTGAGTCTGGTGGCTGTGAGCTTCCTGGGCCATGAGCAGCCACGTGGGGACAGAGCTGGGCGAGGAAGCCAAGGCGCCCAGCTGACGGCTCACGGAGCCGAGACACACCATCCCCGCACGCGCTGCCCCGCCCACAAAACTGTGAGCAAAATAAATGGTTGTTTGAAGCCTCTATGGGTGGCTTCACGTGGAGAAACACATACCTGGGGCATTTTGTCAAGACAAGATTGGTCACCCAGCTGGGTCGGGGAGGAAGCCCTATGAAAAGTGGCCCAATAAACTGGTAGATAAAGATTTCAGCTGCTCTCTCAGGTGCAGGTGAAGAGGGGCGTCTACTGGGGACCAGCGAGGGTACACGACCACTGCGCAGGCCTGGATGAGGTCCCATCACCCCGCCTCTTGGTGGGGCAGGGCAGCTGGAACCGTAAACACATGCGATCCCCAAGTCCATTGTTCCATCACTTAGCAAATGCCTACTGAGCTCACACCTGCTTGGCACACGAGACAGGAGGAGTCGACAGACACGACTCTGGTCCCAAGAAATCCCTGCCTGTCCTCGGTGGGACGGAGTTGCTGTGAGGTTACTGCGGAGAGGGAGTGGGCTCGCTGGGAGTTCGGGCTCCTTGATCAGGCAGCTCACCAGTCCTCAGACCTGTTATGTCCTGGTCGGCCTGCCCCATCTCTGCCTGCTGATGCGGTACTGCTGGATGCCCTCCCTGACGGCCGGTCTGGGGAGAGACCCAGCCAGGCGTGGCGTTAGTGGCAAGACCCTGCTGAGGAGGTCACGGACACCCCATCAGCTAGTTTCCTTCATCACCAGCCAGCGTTGGGCCCCTGCTGGTCTTGGCTCCCTGGCTAACATTCTGCTGCCCCCTCCTGGCTCGAGCCTAATGACCCCGTCACCGCGTGGGTAAAGATGGTTGGTCCTGGTTTCCATTTCTTCCTCTCAGCACGAATCTGTGTATTCGCTGAGTCATCTCGGAATGTTTAACACACAATTGGCAGTATAGCTTTCAATTCAATATTATCATTGCAGCTTGCCATGTCATTTTGGACTAAGTGTTACAATCTTTGAGCCTCTGTTTCCTCAGCTAGAAAATGGACTAATATTACTGATTTTGCAGGGCTATCAGGATATGGAATTCCTTGCACCTATATGTAAATGTGCTAACAAGTGGTGGGGTTTTTTTGTGGTTATGCCATCAAACAATCAGAGTCCAAAAAGGGAAGAATCATCGGCTTGCCTTGAGTCTATAAAAGTAGAAAAACCATGTTTTTTGAGACTGGCCTGTGGAAAAGAAGCTGGAATGGAGAGCTACAATGTATCGACAGTGGTCTTCAGCAAGGCGGCCCTGTCACCTCTTTACCAGCTCTGGTAGGGACAAGCTGTGTTTTGAGGAACTGGCCTTCTCATCTTCTTGTCTTTGGGATTCCTTGACGCTGGAGGGCAGAGAGGCAGAACCTGGTCTGCTCAAAGCATCTTTTGTGGATGGAATTGAACTCCCAAGTCTTCCTTCTAGAGATGACTTCAGGGCTTTGAGAAAAAGAAACATGATGTTGTGATTTAGGAAAACTGTAACTTGAGCAATTACTGAGAAGACCCAGAATAATGCATTTCTTTGTAAGAGAAGAAAGATCATATTATACAATCAAAGCATGTGAAAGGATGTGTGCATGGTGCTGGTTAAAGAAGCCTAAGGTGAGCTTCGGGAAAGCATTAGCAGTGGGAGGTGCTGGCTGTTCTGCATCCCACTGGATACAACGTCCATCCCTCCTGATGGGTCCTGCCAAGTGATGAATGAGAAACACTTACCTTTCTGTAGGATATCTATTGACCTTAGGTGGCTGAATTGTAGCCCACTGGTTGTAAATGCTCAGGTCACAGTGATGGACGATGATCAGACAAGAGGACCTCTTTTTTTTTTTAAATTAAATTATTTATTTTTTAATACAGCATGTTCTTATTAGTCATCAATTTTATACACATCAGTGTATACATGTCAAGCCCAATCGCCCAATTCATCACACCACCATCCCCACCCTCCCCTGCGGCTTTCCCCCCTTGGTGGCCATACGTTTGTTCTCTACATCAGTGTCTCAACTTCTGCCCTGCAAACCAGTTCATCTGTACCATTTTTCTAGGTTCCACATACATGCGTTAATATATGATATTTGTTTTTCTGTTTCTAACTTACTTCACTCTGTGTGACAGTCTCTAGATCCATCCACGTCTCAACAAAAGACCCAATTTCGTTCCTTTTTATGGCTGAGTAATATTCCATTGTATATATGTACCACATCTTCTTTATCCATTCGTCTGTTGATGGGCATTTAGGTTGCTTCCATGACCTGGCTATTGTAAAGAGTGCTTCAATGAACATTGGGGTGCATGTGTCTTTTTGAATTATGGTTTTCTCTTGGTATATGCCCAGTAGTGGGATTGCTGGATCATATGGTAATTCTATTTTTAGTTCTTTAAGGAACCTCTATACTGTTCTCCATAGTAGCTGTATCAATTTACATTCCCACCAACAGTGCAAGAGGGTTCCCTTTCCTCCACACCCTCTCCAGCATTTGTTGTTTGTAGATTTTCTGATGATGCCCATTCTAACTGGTGTGAGGTGATACCTCATTGTAGTTTTGATTTGCATTTCTCTAATAATTAGTGATGTTGAGCAGCTTTTTATGTGCTTCTTGGTCATCTGTATGTCTTCTTTGGAGAAATGTCTACTTAGGTCTTCTGCCCATTTTTGGATTGGGTTTTTTGTTTCTTTAATATTGAGCTGCATGAGCTGTTTATATATTTTGGAGGTTAATCCTTTGTCCGTTGGTTCGTTTGCAAATATTTTCTCCCATTCTGAGGGTTGTCTTTTCATCTTGTTTATGGTTTCCTTTGCTGTGCAAAAGCTTTGAAGTTTCATTAGGTCCCATTTGTTTATTTTTGTTTTTATTTCCATTACTCTAAGAGGTGGGTCAAAAAAGATTTTGCTGTGATTTAAGTCAAAGAGTGTTCTTCCTATGTTTCTCCCTAAGAGTTTTATAGTGTCTGGTCTTACATTTAGGTCTCGAATCCATTTTGAGTTTATTTTTGTGTATGGTGTTAGGGAGTGTTCTAATTTCATTCTTTTACATTAGCTGTCCAGTTTTCCCAGCACCACTTATTGAAGAGACTGTCTTTTCTCCACTGTATATCCTTGCCTTCTTTGTCATAGATTAGTTGACCATAGGTGCGTGGGTTTATCTCTGGGCTTTCTATCTTGTTCCATTGATGTATGTTTCTGTTTTTGTGTCAGTACCATATTCTCTTGATGACTGTAGCTTTGTAGTATAGTCTGAAGTCAGGGAGTCTGATTCCTCCAGCTCTGTTTTTTTCCCTCAAGACTGCTTTGACTATTCGGGGTCTTTTGTGTCTCCATACAAATTTTAAGATTTTTTGTTCTAGTTCCATAGAAAAATGCCATTGGTAATTTGATAGGGATTTCATTGAATCTGTAGATTGCTTTGGGTAGTATAGTCATTTTCATGATATTGATTCTTCCAATCCAAGTACATGGTATAACTCTCCATCTGTTGGTATCATCTTTAATTTCTTTCATCAGTGTCTTATAGTTTTCTGCATACAGGTCTTTTGTCTCCCTAGGTAGGTTTATCCCCAGGTATTTTATTCTTTTTGTTGCAGTGGTAAATGGGAGTGTTTCCTTAATTTCTCTTTCAGATTTTTCATCATTCGTGTATAGGAATGCAAGAGATTTCTGTGCATTAATTTTGTATCCTGCTACTTTACCAGATTCATTGATTAGCTCTAGTAGTTTTCTGGTGGCATTTTTAGGATTCTCTATATATAGTATCATGTCATCTGCAAACAGTGACAGTTTTACTTCTTCTTTTCCAATTTGTATTCCTTTTATTTCTTTTTCTTCTCTGATTGCCGTGGCTAGGACTTCTAAAACTATGTTGAATAATAGTGGTGAGAGTGGACATCCTTGTCTTGTTCCTGATCTTAGAGGAAATGCTTTCAGTTTTTCACCATTGAGAATGATGTTTGCTGTGGGTTTGTCATATATGGCCTTTATTATGTTGAGGTAGGTTCCCTCTCTACCCACTTTCTGGAGAGTTTTTATCATAAATGGGTGTTGAATTTTGTCAAAAGCTTTTTCTGCATCTATTGAGATGATCATATGGTATTTATTCTTCAATTTGTTAATATGGTGTATCACATTGATTGATTTGCGTATATTGAAGAATCCTTGCATCCCTGGGATAAACCCCACTTGATCATGGTGTATGATCTTTTTAATGTGTTGTTGGATTCTTTTTGCTAGTATTTTGTTGAAGATTTTTGCATCTATATTCATCAGTGATATTGTTCTGTAATTTTCTTTTTTTGTAGTATCTTTGTCTGGTTTTGGTATCAGGGTGATGGTGGCCTCATAGAATGAGTTTGGGAGTGTTCCTTCCTCTGCAATTTTTTAGAAGAGTTTGAGAAGGATGGGTTTTAGCTCTTCTCTAAATGTTTGATAGAATTCACCTGTGAAGCCATCTGGTCCTGGACTTTTGCTTGCTGGAAGATTTTTAATCACAGTTTCAATTTCATTACTTGTGATTGGTCTGTTCGTATTTTCTGTTTCTTCCTGGTTCAAGCTTGGAAGGTTATACCTTTTTAAGAATTTGTCCATTTCTTTCAGGTTGTCCATTTTATTGGCATAGGGTTGCTTGTAGTAGTCTCTTAGGATGCTTTGTATTTCTGCGGTGTCTGTTGTAACTTCTCCTTTTTCATTTCTAATTTTATTGATTTGAGTCCTCTCCCTCTTTTTCTTGATGAGTCTGGCTAATGGTTTATCAATTTTGTTTATCTTCTCAAAGAACCAGCTTTTAGTTTTATTGTTCTTTGCTATTGTTTTCTTTGTTTCTATTTCATTTATTTCCACTCTGATCTTTATGATTTCTTTCCTTCTGCTAACTTTGGGTTTTGTTTGTTCTTCTTTCTCTAATTCCTTTAGGTGTAAGGTTAGATTGTTTATTTGAGATTTTTCTTGTTTCTTGAGGTAGGCTTGTATAGCTATAAACTTCCCTCTTAGAACTGCTTTTGCTGCATTCCATAGGTTTTGGATCATCGTGTTTTCATTGTCATTTGTCTCTAGGTATTTTTTGATTTCCTCTTTGATTTCTTCAGTGAGCTCTTGGTTATTTAGTAACGTATTGTTTAGCCTCCATGTGTTTGTGTTTTTTAAGTTTTTTTCCCTGTAATTCATTTCTAATCTCATAGCGTTGTGGTCAGAAAAGATGCTTGATATGATTTCAATTTTCTTAAATTTATTGAGGCTTGATTTGTGACCCAAGATGTGATCTATCCTGGAGAATGTTCGTGCACACTTGAGAAGAAAGTGTAATCTGCTGTTTTGGATGGAATGTCCTATAAATATCAATTAAATCTATCTGGTCTATTGTGTCATTTAAAGCTTCTGTTTCCTTAATTATTTTCTGTTTGGATGATCTGTCCATTGGTGTAAGTGAGGTGTTAAAGTTCCCCACTATTATTATGTTACTGTTGATTTCCTCTTTTATAGCTGTTAGCAGTTGCCTTATGTATTGAGGTGCTCCTATGTTGGGTGCATATATATTTATAATTGTTATATCTTCTTCTTGGATTGATCCCTTGATCATTATGTAGTGTCCTTCCTTGTCTCTTGTAACATTTTTTATTTTAAAGTCTATTTTATCTGATATGAGTATAGCTACTCCAGCTTTCTTTTGATTTCCATTTGCATGGAATATCTTTCTCCATCCCCTCACTTTCAGTCTGTATGTGTCCCTAGGTCTGAAGTAGGCCTCTTGCAGACAGCATATATATGGGTCTTGTTTTTGTATCCATTCAGCAAGCCTGTGTCTTTTGGTTGGAGCATTTAATCCATTGACGTTTAAGGTAATTATCGATATGTATGTTCCTATGACCATTTTCTTAATTGTTTTGGGTTTGTTTTTGTAGGTCCTTTTCTTCTCTTGTGTTTCCCACTTAGAGAAGTTCCTTTTGCATTTGTTGTATAGCTGGTTTGGTGGTGCTGAATTCTCTTAGCTTTTGCTTGTCTGTAAAGCTTTTGATTTCTCCATCGAATCTGAATGAGATCCTTGCCGAGTAGAGTAATCTTGGTTGTAGGTTCTTCCCTTTCATCACTTTAAATGTGTCATGCCACTCCCTTCTGGCTTGTAGAGTTTCTGCTGAGAAATCAGCTGTTAACCTTATGGGAGTTCCCTTGTATGTTATTTGTCGTTTTTCCCTTGCTGCTTTCAATAATTTTTCTTTGTCTTTAATTTTTGCTAATTTGATTACTCTGTGTCTCGGCGTGTTTCTCCTTGGGTTTATCCTGTATGGGACTCGCTGTGCTTCCTGGACTTGGGTGGCTATTTCCTTTCCCATGTTAGGGACATTTTCGACTATAATCTCTTCAAATATTTTCTCTGGTCCTTTCTCTCTCTCTTCTCCTTCTGGGACCCCCTATAATGTGAATGTTGTTGTGTTTAATGTTGTCCCAGAGGTCTCTTAGGCTGTCTTCATTTCTTTTCATTCTTTTTTCTTTATTCTGTTCCGCAGCAGTGAATTACACCATTCTGTCTTCCAGGTCACTTATCCGTTCTTCTGCCTCAGTTATTCTGCTATTGATTCCTTCTAGTGTAGTTTTCATTTCAGTTATTGTATTGGTCATCTCTGTTTGTTTGTTCTTTCATTCTTCTTGGTCTTTGTTAAAGATTTCTTGCATCTTCTTGATCTTTGCCTCTATTCTTTTTCCGAGGTCCTGGATCATCTTCACTATCATTATTCTGAACTCTTTTACTGGAAGTTTGCCTATCTCCACTTCATTTAGTTGTTTTTTTTGGGTTTTATCTGTTCCTTCATCTGGCACATAGCCCTCTGCCTTTTCATCTTTTCTATGTTTCTGTGAACGTGGTTTTTGTTCCACAGGCTGCAGGATTGTAGTTCTTCTTGCTTCTGCTCAAGAGGACCTCTTTTAAAAATGTAAACTAATGAATTTCACAGGAATTACCCATTAGAGTGTGGTAGGATGTGAGCAGTGCAGCACATTTTGTCAAAATGTCAGATCATGTAATTTGGTAGGATAAACCATTTTACCATAGATGGAAGGAAGCACCAGATCATTCCTGGTTGCCAAAGAGTGAGATTTTCAAAATATACTACAACTGTGAAAGCAATAATAGGAGTTTCTGTGGCTGCTGTAGTTGCCTGAATGGCAAACTATGAATGTACTACTCTTTCTACTCCATCCGTCCAACCATCCATTCACCTACCCACCCATTTACCCATTCACCCACCCATCTATCTACCCATTCACTCATCCACCCATCCACCCACTCATCCATCCATCTATCCATACAGCCACCCACCCACCCACCCATCTACCCATCCATCCACACACTCATGCATCCATCCAGCCACCCATCCACCTACTCATCCATCCATCCATCCAACAAAAAAGCACCAACTAAGTACCAAGCATTGTGGAAGGTGCTGGGGACAGATGAGTGAGACAATATTTGGCTGTAAGGAGTTTGCTGTCTACTGGGGACGACAGACAGGAAGAGTTAATATACAGTGCAGTGCTAGCTTATGAGCTCTGAAGATGGAAATTCGGAAGCCTGCTGGGGTCGAAGGAGTTAGGGAAGGATGTCTGAGCTCCCCAGATGGCCCCAGATTCACATTCGAGGAAGCAAAAGCAATGTTTTCAAAGTCTAGGTGGCCTGGGAGAGCGTGCCCTGTTGGGGAATGTAGACATTTGATAAAGAGGGCTAGTGGGGTGGAATATTGGCCCATCCTTATAAGGTCCAGCAAGAGGTTTGGAAATGATGCTGCACAGCAGTGATTATTAACCTGGGCTCCAAGGACAGGGGCCCAGGGCACTTGGGTTTGAGGGGCAGGGCTCCTAAGCTCCACCCTTGCTGCAACTGGGCAACTCATCTTTTGTCTAATTCAAATAATGAGCTTCTGCTTGAGAGTTCTGTCAGAGAAAAGTTTCCGCAGCTTAGTTTGGAAACCACCAGAGTAGATGAGGGGGCTCCAGCTATGGCTCTGGCTGGGGAGTTGCTTTAGACAATCGCTCCAGGATAATGTGGAGGGTGGCTCCAGGGGAGTCAGCTAGAAGCAGGGACAGGGGCTCTTCTCTTGGGTACCTGAAGGGATGGAGACATGCCCATGGGTTTCTGCTGGGCCTGGTGAATGCTAAGTGGGACAGATGTGTAAGGGGCTGGGGGTTGCAGAAGACAGGTTAGTAACTCTACCAGGTGCAGCAGCGAGACTTGGGGGGAGGTTACACTAGGAAAAGTGGGATGAAATAGTGATGGTGTCCTGAGGGTTTTATTTCACATCCAGCAGGCTCTGGGAAATGATATAACCCAGGTATATTTTTACACAACGTCTTCTGTTCATGTTATAGTGTAAGGCGACCAACATGCCATTTGAAAACTCTGCTGGACCCAGGGGCTTCTTTCATGCCTCCCTAGAGGCGGCTGGGGGCCAAGGCCCTCTGGAGTCAGAGCTGAGGTGCTGGAGTTGGGCAAAGCCAACCCCATGCAAAATGGAACACTGAGAACATGGAAAACTCTCTTAGGAACTTTTCTTCAGTTCAACACTGGACTTTGCCTGGTATTGTTAAACTCCTCTAGTTAAGACACTTAGAGTTGTGACAAGCAGCTGTGAACTGCTCTGTGAGTCCTGAGGTCCCTTTCATCTTTTAAAGTTTCATGAGGTGCAAACAGCAGATGGGTATAGAATGGGTCCTGCCTGGGTGGGCAGGTGTGGGAAGGAGCAGGGCTGCCCCAGTGCAGGGATCTGGCCATAGGCAGAGCGTGGGGAGAGGTGGCTGGGGGAGGGGAGGGGGGAGAGAGACAGAGATGGAGAGACAGACAGAAAGAGAGAGAGGGAAAGGATTATTACAAACCCATGACACCGTCCTTGATTTATATGGGGGGAGGTCTGACATCCTGTTGGTCCTGTGAAAGGATATGGCACTTCAAAAATGATTCATGTTCCCACATACAGAAAAGGCTGAGTTCTTTGGACACACACACACAAAAAGAAGAAACCAAGGACATATCAAATTTTTCTTTTATTGTTCCAGTCAAAAAAAAGAGGAACACCTCAATATGTAAACAGTTTCCCTAACACAGCGAGTTCTTAAAGATATATTTTTTTATTCTAAAAAAGTTTGGCATTGTAGTGATTTCTCAATACATAATTTGTGCTTTCGCATTATGCATGCTTTCGCCTCATTGTCCGTGCACAGATGTACTTGGAGTTGAGTTACAAAAGAACTGAAAGGTGGGTCAGGAGCCAAACCAGCACTTGAGCCCTACCTGGCTTTCCTTTCCAAAAAGCGTGGCAGGAAGGTTGGCAATACTGACTTCAGAAGCCAGTCTAATCACTTATCACGAGGAAAAGTCAGAAGCCTTGGTAAGGTTATTTGAAAGATGCATTTTCTTATTTTTTTCTGTTTATCACTAAAGGATCATTGGTTTTGCTCAAGTAAAACTTCATTTTTTGCATTGTATTGTTTAATATCTATAAATCTCTCTTATAATAACCCTTGTTTTATGATTTTTCTGGACTTGTAATTTACTACTAAATGCTATTGAAATTCCACCAATGATTTATTCTGTTTCCACAGATTCACTGAATCATATCAAAGTGCTTGACAGTTTTGTCAAGGACATTTTGCCTTTTTCTAGTGAAAGTTATTCTTTTAAAAAAATTCAATCCTAAAGCCTTAAGAGCCTTTTAAGCACGATGGTGGGTTTATTAATAAATGCTGCTGTACTATTCTTTCTGTGGTCTGTGTTCCTTAGCCTGGAATTCTGTCTTCTACAATTTAGCACCAGTTTTCAAAATGCATATTTCATCAAATCTACAATAAGCCATCCCAACCCATCTAGGCTGGCCTAGGTACCATCTCCCAATCTTGCTTTGTGTATGCCTATCTTTGGACCCTCTCTCATGCTGGCTCCTCAAACTGAAAGAAAGGCCCTCCCTCCTGGATCTCTATCTTCCAAATCCCATTTAGTCTCAAGGAATGTCAAGACAAATATCCCTTCCTTTCCCAGGAAACCACTCCTTATGGCTTACATGGAAGCTGATCTGCTTTCTTTAAATTTCAGAACAGTTGTTTTGCCTTCTCTATTAGGTTGTCTTATTCCTAAAACTAGAGTATGTTAATTTCCCTCTAAGGCCTTAGTATCTTCATTTGTAAAGTGGGAGTCAGTATTTGCTCACCAGGCTTTTGTGTGGCTTGATGCACTCAGCACGTGTTGTCACGTGGTGAGAGCTGGTAGCCATGAGGTTGTAGGCTTGTTGAGGGCAGAGGAAGAAGTCACCATTTCTTAGTCTTCAGAGTAACTTGCCTAGGGCATCACCCACTGTAATACAACTTTTCATGGGCCAATACTCAGTCAAGCTCATGTAGATATAGAATAATAAAATATGGAGCATCAGCCAGCTTTCAGAATATTTTGAGTATTCTATATTTTGAGAGTTCTTTCTTTTTCTTTTGAGTATTCTATATTTTGAGAGTTCTTTCTTTTTCTAGTTTTAGTCGGTGGTTTAGATCCCTGAGAATGGAAATACAAGTGCATGCCTGCTCCCAGCATTGGTGAACTTCGTGCACCTTGAAAATGAAATATTTTATTTCTCTGTAGGAGAAATTTATCAAAAATTCAAGTTCTTAAAAGAATTTCTGGGAACAACATTGAAGATCAAGTATGTCTGAGCCTTGTCTCTTTTTAGAAGACCTGCATTCTCTAGGAATGGATACTGGACCTGGAACACCAACATGCACCCCAGTGACACCTCAGCTTGATGACCTGGTCCTGGGAGCGTCCGTTCTTTGTTTTGTTTAAATAGTTCCTGACATTTCTGTGTGATGGTAGGAATGAGAACTTCCAGGTCAAGAGAAACATGGATGTCTACAAACATGCAATGCTCAAACCAGATTAAGAATTACCCTCAATTTCACAGATTCAGATTAAAAAGACTATTGAAGTTTAGGCACTGCTTAGGACTTTTGAACTAGTGAACTTTCCAGAAAAGTTTTCTTTCTATCTTAGGAAATGGCTCACAGAACAACCTCATATTTTATAGGGCCATAGTAAATGTTTGGGGCCTTAGTACTGTGCTATTTTATTAGGAAAGACAAACATAATGAATTGTCTTTCAATTAATAGTGGAAGAGAGTGATATGGTTGAAATAAAGCAGTTGAATGAAAATGTTATTATGGTGTAAGTTTTGGCCTCCTTAATTACGTTCTGCTTGGTTTAGTTTTTGTTTTTGTTTTTGTTTTTTGGCTGGCCTGGGATCCCAGGTGCATGCTTCAGGAAACGTAGAGTTGGATTCAGGTTAAAAATAAGTTGCCAATAACCTGCTGGAGCTGACTGAGCTGTTCATGGATGAACCTAAGATGTAGGCATGCACTTATTTTCTATCAAAGATGTTAAGCTTCCTTGGGGCTTTTTCTACTGTAGAGGAGAGTATAGTGCTTCTCTGGTAATACCTCATTTGTCTAGAAGGTACCTAACTCACACTCACAACTTATTTATTTGCTATAGGTTTAGTGGTGGTAAAAGAGAGGAGAGAAGGATGTGGTTGGCAAGGGGGTGCTGGAGACAAGCATATGGGTGGTGATGAAATTTCACTGCTGCCAGCAAAGGAATCAGTGAAACTCTTAAAAGCAGCTAAGACTTAAAGCTAAACCATCTTGGGCTATTTAGTGTAAGGAAGGATGGTATAGACCAGATCTGATGGTGATGTAGACCGGAACAGATACTGAGTCATAGACGCAGAGACTGTGGGATTCAAATACTTGCTGAAAAAGATGAAACTAACAGCAGACACATTTTTTTCCCTCAAGCTTACATGAAACATTCACCAAGATAAACCACATTCTGGGCCATAAAACACACCTTAACAAACTTAAAAGAATAGAAATCATGCCATGTCTGTTTTAGACCGCAGTGGAATTAAACCAGAAATCAATAACAGAAAGATAGATGAAATATCTCAAAGTACTTGGAGGTTCAACAACACACATCTAAATAACACATAGGTTAAAGCAGAAATCTCAAGAGAATTAAAAAAATATTTTGAACTCAATGAAAATGGAAATACAACTTATCATAATTTGTGGGATGCAGTGAAAGCAGTGCTTAGAGGGATTAAGAAGGAAGAAATAAAATTGTCTTTGTTTGCAGATGAAATAATTGTCTAAATTGTCTATGTAGAAAATCTGAAAGAATAAAGAAAAAACTCCTGGAACTAATAAGCCATTATAGCAAGGTTGCAGGATACAGGGTTAATATACAAAAAGTCAATCACTTTCTTTCCTATATACCAGCAATGAACAAGTGGAATTTGAAATAAAAAACACACCACTATTTACATTAGCACTCCCCAATATGAAATACTTAGGCTTAAATCTAACAGAATGTGTATGAGGAAAACTACAAAACTCTGATGAGAGGTATCAAAGATGAACTAAATAAATGGAGAGATAGTCCATGTTCATGGATTGGAAGAGTCAATATTGCCAAGATGTCAGTTCTCCCTACATTGAACTACAGACTCAATGCAATTCCAGTCAAAATCCCAGCAAGTTATTTTGTGGATATTGACAGACTGATTCTAAAGTTTATATGGAGAAACAGAAGACCCAGAATAGCCAACTCAATATTGAGGGAGAAAAACAAAGTTGGAGGACTGACATTACCCAATCTCAAGGCTTATTATAAAGCTACAGTAATTAAGATGGTGTGGTATTGGTGAAAGAACAGACAAACAGATCAGTGGAACAGAATAGAGAGCCCAGAAATAGACCCACATAAGTAGTCAACTGAACTTTGACAAAGGAGCAAAGGCAATACAATGGAGCAAAGATAGTTATTTCAACAAATGGTGCTGGAAAAAACAGTACATTCATATTAAAAAAAAATGAATCTAGGGGACTTCCCTGGTGGTCCAGTGGTTGAGACTCTGTGCTTCCAATGCAGGGCATGAGGGTTCGATCCCTGGTCAGGGAACTAAAAAAAAAAAAAAAAGAATCTAGATGCAGACTTTACACCTTTCACAAAAATTAACTCAAAATGAATCATAGATTTATATGTAAAACGCAAAACTAGAAAACTCCTAGAAGAGAACATATGAGAAAACCTAGATGACCTTGGGTATGGCAATGACTTTTAAAATACAACACCAAAGGCATATTTCATGAAGGAAAGAATTGATAAGCTGGTCTTCATTAAAATTAAAAATTTCTGCTCTGCAAAAGACACTGTCAACAGAATGAGAAGACAAATCACAGACTGGGAGAAAATATTTGCAAAAGACTCATCTGATAAAGGACTGTTATCCAAAATATATGAAGAACTCTTAAAACTCAACAATAAGAAAGTAACCTGATTAAAAAATGGGCAAAGAGATTAGACCCATGCACCTATGGTCAATTAATCTATGACAAAGGAGGCAAGAGTATACAATGGAGAAAATACAGTCTCTTCAGTAAGTGATGCTGGGAAAACTGGGCAGCTACATGTAAAAGAATGAAATTAGAGGACTCTCTAACACCATACACAAAAATAAACTCAAAATGGATTAAAAACCTAAATTTAAGGCTGGATACTATAAAACTCTTGGAGGAAAACATAGGCAGAACACTTTCTGACATAAATTAGAATAATGAAAATAAAAACAAAAATAAACAAATGGGACATAATTAAACTTAAAAACTTTTGCACAGCAAAGAAAACCATCAACAAAACAAAAAGACAACCCACAGAATGGGAGAAAATATTTGCAAACAAAGTGACCGCAAGGGGTTAATCTCCAAAGTATACAAACAGCTCATGCAGCTCAATAACAACAACAACAAAAAAACAAACAATCCAATCAAAAAATGGGTGGAAGATCTAAATAGACATTTCTCCAAAGAAGACATACAGATGGCCAAAAAGCACATGAAAAGATGCTCAGCATCACTAATTATTAGAGAAATGCAAATCAAAACTACAATGAGGTATCACCTCACACTGGTCAGAATGGGCATCGCTTAAAAATCTACAAATGGACTTCCCTGGTGGCACAGTGGTTAAGAATCTGCCTGCCAATGCAGGGGACACTGGTTTGAGCCCTGGTGCAGGAGGATCCCACATGCTGTGGAGCAACTAAGCCCGGGTGCCACAACTGCTGAGCCTGTGTTCTAGAGCCCGAGAGTCACAACTACTGAGCCTGTGTGCCGCAACTGCTGGGGCCCGCATGCCTGGAGCCCATGCTTGGTGGTGGGGGGAGGCCACCACAATGAGAAGCTCGTGCACCACAAGGAAGAGTAGCTCCCACTCACCTCCACTAGAGAAAGCCCGTGCACAACAATGGAGACCCAACTCAGCCAAAAATAAATAATAAATAAATAAATAAATAAATAAATAAATAAATAAATTTATTAAAAAAAATCTACAAATGATAAATGCTGGAGAGGGTGTGGAGAAAGGGAACTCTCCTACATTGCTGGTGGGAATGTAAATTGGTACAGCCACTATGGAAAACAGTGTGGAGGTTCCTTAAAAAACTAAAAATAGAGCTACCATAGGTTCCAGCAATCCCACTCCTGGGCATATACCTGGAGAAAACCATAATTCGAAAAGATACATGCACCCCAATGTTCACTGCAGCACTGTTTACAATAGCTAGGACACTGAAGCAACCTAAATGTCCATTGACAGAGGAATGGATAACGAAGATGTGGTACATATATACAACAGCATATTACTCAGGCATAAAAAGAATGAAATAATGCCATTTGCAGCAACATGGATGGACCTAGAGATTTTCATACTGAGTGAAGTAAGTCAGACAAAGGCAAATATATGATATTGCTTATATGTGTAATCTAAAAAAATGGTACAAATGAGCTTATTTACAAAACAGAAATAGAATCACAGATGTAGAAAACAATCTTATGGTTACTAGGGGGGAAAGTGGCGGGGAGGGATAAATTGGGAGATTGGGATTGACACATACACACTACTATATATAAAATAGATAACTGATAAGGACCTACTATATAGCACAGGAAACTCTACTCAATACTCTGTAATGACCTATATAGGAAAAGAATCCAAAAAAGAGTAGAGGGTTTCCCTGGTGGCACAGTGGTTGAGAATCCACTTGCCATGCAGGGGACACAGGTTCGATCCCTGGTCCAGGAAGATCCCACATGCCACGGAGCAACTAAGCCCGTGTGCCACAACTACTGAGCCTGCGCTCTAGAGCCCGTAGGCCACAACTACTGAAGCCCATGTGCTTAGAACCCATGCTCCGCACCAAGAGAAGCCATTGCAATGAGAAGCCTGCGCACCTCAATGAAGAGTAGCCCCCACTCACAGCAACTATAGAAAGCCCACGTGCAGCAACGAAGATCCAATGCAGCCAAAAATAAATAAATAAAAAATAAATAAATTAATTTTAAAAAAAGTACAAACTTTCAGAAAAAAATTAAATAAATAAAAAAGAGTAGATATATGTATATGTATAACTGATTCACTTTTCTGTACAGCAGAAACTAACAGAATATTGTAAAACAACTATGGCCCAACAAAAATTTTTTTCAAATGGGCAAAGACCTGAACAGGCACCTCATCAAAGAAGAATTACAGTGGGAAATAAGCATATGAAAAGATGCTCCGTATCTTATATCATCAGGGAAATGCAAATGAAAACAATGAGATATCAGTGCACCCCTATTAGAATGGCCAAAATCCAAAACACTGACAATTCCAGATGCTGGCAAGGATGTGGAACAACAAGAATTATCATTCACTGTTGGTGGCAATGCAAAATGGTACAGCCACTTTTGAAGACAGTTTGGCAGTTTCTTACAAAACTAAACATAGTTTTATCATATGATCCAGCCTTCATGCTCCTTGGTATTTACCCAAATGAAAAAAAAAAACCCTTGATGTCTACATAAAAATCCTGCACACAAATATCTATAGCAGCTTTATTCATCGTTGTCAAAACTTGGAAGCAACCAAGATGTCCTTTGGTATGTGAATGGATAAATAAACTGTGGTACATCCAGACAATGGAATATTATTCAGCACTAAAAATAAATGAGCTACCAAGCCACGAAAAGATGTGGAGGAACTTACATGTGTATTACTAAACGAAAGAAGCTAATCTGAAAAGGTTATATACGGTACGATTCCAACTATATGACATTGTGGAAAAGGCAAAACTATGGAGACAGTAAAAAGACTAGTGGTTGCTAAGGTTTAGGGAGAGGGAGAGATGAATAGGCAGAGCACAGAGGATTTTTAGGCAGTGAAACTATTCTGTATGATTCTACAATGGTGGATACATGTCATTATACATTACGCATTTGTCAAAACTCATAGAATGTACAATACCACGAGTGAACCTTAATGTAAACTATGGACTTTAGGTGATAACGACAATCAAGATAGGTCCATCAATTGTAACAAATGTAGCCACTCTGATGGGGGATGTTGATAACACGGGAGGTTGTACGTGTGTGGGGACAGGGGGTATATGGGAAGTCTCTATATTTTTCGCTCAGTTTTGCTGTGGACCTAAAACTGCTCTAAGAAAATAAGGTTAACTGAGTTCTTAAAAGATGAGAAAACTGTTTCAAAGCAGTTCATTTATTTATTCAAGATCACACGGCCCATCTGGGGATGGAACCAGGACCAGAATCCCAGTCTCTTCAGACTGAATCCAGGTTTCCTACGTACCAGTGAAAAGAAAGGCTACTATATGTATGACCCGTTGCCTGTGGCTTCAGGGAAGCATATGGTACATTTCAGAAAGAATATCACAGTGATGGTGAGGGAGGGCCGGGGGGAAGTGATTATTATTGTTATGGCTTTGGCTTTCTGGAAATTCACTTATGTGGACCAGCTCATAACGGATTGGGAAGGATAAGTGCGTGTGGTGTGTGTGTGTGTGTGTGTGTGTGTGTGCGCGCACGCGCGTGCGTGTATATAAGTGCACGTATATTTGAGTATATGTATATATGTGTGTATGCATTTGTCAGTTGACGTGTTAGTTACAAAAGACTGGAAACTCCCACTGCATTGTGTACGTTTAGCGGAGTCTTTTAGAAAAGGAAAAAAAGCACATGAAGATACAAATAGAGAGGAACCACAGGAGAAGAGCCCACACGTCTTGTTGATGCCTGTTGTAATAGAATTAAAAAATAAGATGGAAGTCAAGCTGCTCAGGTTGTGGAAAGTTCTCACTTATTCCCTAACAGCCACCTGAACACGGCCAGCTGACCCAGTGAAATGCAAACTCTGGGATCTGATCTGGCCTGACTTGTACAGTGTGGGCATGACTTAGAGATTTGAATGTTAAGATCCTCTCTCTGAAAGCAGGCCATCATCTTGAGTACCACCGTGTCCAAAGTTTCCATGAGATCGGTGTCCAGTGGGATTGATGCTGAGACATTCCTGGTTAGCAGAGTTTATTCTAGCCTGATTCATGGGGCCAGACTGGATTGAACTCTAAAAGCTTCAGTGCTAAATTCCACTTCACCTTTCATGCCAATGTCAAGGAGTTTTTTTCTCAGTTTCAAAGCCAGATGGAAAATGGCAAGTTCAAGGAGAAATAGTACCGGGGGGACTTTGCATCCTGGTGGCAAAAATGAATATCTCTGATTTGAAATTAGGGCTTCGAAAAGAATTTGTAAGTAAATTTTAAAAATCGCCTTTGTTTGTACTTGAGCTTATTATTGAAACACTAACTATTTATTGTGGACCAATCTTAATCTTTTAGGCAGAGATTAATAAGATGGCAGCTCTTTGGACATCTATTACATCAGATGATGTGAATTTAGTTTTGGTTTTGGAATCTTTTTTTTTTTTAAAGGCGAATGTGATTTGGGTGTGAGAGTGTGTGTATGGGGATGATGGCTTAAAGAATAGCTTTTTAAGGAGCAGTTTGGCCACCTAAGTGCATGCCATCCTAGGAGGAAGGGGTAGGAATATCTCACACCTGGCATGCTGAATGAATACCTATTTGCCTGGGCACTGTCCCATGTGTCCTTGGTTTCCCCCAAGGCTATCTACAGGTGGAGCAGTCCTGGGGAGCCTCAGCCCCCTGGACCCTCTGCCAGTTCTCATCAAAGACTCCATGGAGTGGTCAGTACCGATAGGCTATGGTTGCCATGGCAGCAGCCATAAATGTCCTGGGTAATCAGGCACCACATAGGTTCTGGGTTTTTCCCCAGAGCACAGTCTGTGCAGATGGTGGGGGAGGAAAGACCATTTTGCACAGGCAGATTTTTGGGTCATTGTTTCAGAATCCTATACACGCTTGAGAGTTCACTGTTGTCCCTGCGTGGCTCTCATTTTAGATGCAGAATCATTGGGTGGAATAAAGATATTCAGGACTATCTTTGGCAAGCTGGCTAACCTAGTCACAAGGACAAGAAGGTTTCCCTGGAAAAGTACAGCTGTCTCTTCCACACAAGACTTCACTGATGTTCTATTCAGTTATGGGCTGATGTCAAAATGCCCGACCATCACTAGTGAGCTCTCAATAGCTCATGTTTATGCGGCAGGAGCAAAATATTCTACGTTTTGGTCTCAGGTGGTCAGACCATGAACATAGTATATGCTCAATTAAAACTGGTGGTGGACAATGAAGTGGTAAGAGATAGGACTAGCCCCAATAATAGGTCTCGGCTACTGCTCAAGAATGGAATGAACATTCAGAGGAAGGTGCCAGGAAAGATGACTGTTAGTGGTTAGCTGAGGGAGGAAATTCAGAAAGAGGAGCTGGGTAGAAGTCTTGGACGACCACCTGCGGTGATGTGAAAGCTGGGTGGGCACCTGGGGACAGCACAAGTTGTGTCTCCAAGAGTTGCAATCCAGAGGCATTCCTTGCAAATAAAAAGAAAACCCTTGACATTGCTGCCACATTTGGTGGCTCTGCCAGAGGAAAGGGAAGGGATGTAAAGTTTCTGGACTGGGGCAGCATTTGTTTGGTTGTAGGGTAGATTTGTGTGGTCAGATCAAGACCTCTCACTTAAAAAGAGGAGACAAAGTCAGACCATCTAGGGAGATGGCTGAAAAGTGAGAATTTCTAGAGGCTGAAGAAAGATATGTAAAGGAAGACAAAGCAGTGCGGTAACCACCATGGGTAATGAGAACTCTTTTGGACTTCCTTACACTTACTTCATTTATGCACTATTGTTGTTTGATGTTGACTTACGTATGGGAGGGGCATCCCTGTGCATAGGGGACTCAAAAGGTCTTACTTCGGTTCTTCTAGGGAGAGTCATCATTCCTAACCCATGCGGGTGCACTGTGGGGTCAAGTGTGCTGGCCAAGAGAAGCTCAAAAGATACAGGCTTCCCAGCAGACACTCCTGGGGGGTCATTGTCTAGATGCGCAGAAACCAGGGCTGGAGGGAGAGGCTCCCCCAGAGAGGTGGTGGGTATGAACAAGGCTTCTGGACTACCCAAGGCTGAGCCAAAGGACAAGGGAGGGTATGGCTCATACCCAGCCCCCCAGTCAGCCATGCTGAGAGATGATGCCAGAACGACACCTGCCATGGCTGGATCTGAGAACAGAGTTCCTTCTCCTTCTCCGAGAAGCCTGGCTAAAGACCCAGAGGTTCCAATCAGGCACAGCTGTCGACAACCCAGCTCTCTGCGCTACAGCTGATCCAGTTCTGCTACTTGCGTTTAGTGGTGATAGACCCAATATTGACATACTCCATAAGGCATTCAGCTTGGACTGGGGTTTTAGGAGCCAAAGAGATCCGATCCTGGACTCCAGGGACGTTTTGCTCCATTGGATGGATATTTTGTGGTTTCTGTTAGAATTTTAGAAATGATGATGTATTACATGTTTATTTCACTAGTGCCTGTTGGTAGCAGATATTTACATTGCCTGAGAAAAACAGCCCTTCCTATTCTTATAAAGATTGGCTGGTTGATATCACAGTATTCATGATCCGTGTTAATACAACGGGTATGTAGCCTTAATCTTGAAATGGTCAATTATGCTTTGTTAGTAGGAAGATTTAGTTCTCTGAAATCAAGCTCTGTTGCTTATGTGGTCACAAATCTCTAGCTAACCACAGGGCACATTAGGATTGATGTCTAGGGGGGTAGTGTCTAAAAATAACTTTATAAATACCATTTTCACTGGTGATAAATCTCAATCACTCAGTCATGTTGACTACTTCAATTAACTATTCTTGTGAGTGCTAAAGTAGTTTGTCCTCTTTTCCCTACCACTCTCCTATTTGAATTAGGTGGATGCATGAAGCTTTCTTTCACCAAGGTAATGAGGCCAAGTAACAGTTTGACTCCTTTTAACATTTATTTAAGTTTTATGGTGTTGAACTTTGAGATTTTTTCCCCTCCCACTTAGTTATTATGCTGTTCCATGCAGTTGCAAGATCGCAAGCTTTTTGCATGATTGCAGATACCATCAACTACTTAGTTTCAGACACAGGACCAAATTCATCTCAATTTCCATCATTTATCTGTCAGCAATACAACATCACAATGATTTATTACAAATTTTTTTCTTTTCCACCTAACTTCCAGGAAAGCACTCATAAGAGAACTTGATATATTTTTCAATAGAACTAAAGAGATAAAAAACGTAACTTGGTTGACCTATGTCTGGCTTTGGAAATGCTTCCTTAGAATACAAGTGAGTTCAGCTTAGTGATACTAAAGAATGTCATTTAGTATTGATTTATCTCAAAACCCCATTGTCTGAATTTCTTTGATCCAATATTTCTGTAGTTACCAATTTTTATCTTGTGCTTCAGACTCAGAAAGCAGCAAACAATGCAATAACCCTTTACTATGCCTCTGTTTCTTCCTGAGCTCTTTTCACAGAACCTGTTTGTTTTCTAAGAGAAGCATTTAGTTTTTATTTGCATGTTAAACTTTTAGCTGAGTACCTAGAGGGAGCCAGAACTAGTACAACTAAACAGGAGTGGTGGTTTAAGGTTCTTCTTATCACGCTGATCAATTGTGGGCTAGAGGAAACTAGCAAGGGAAGATGGAGAGACAGCTCAGCAGTCTAGTTAGTTCTATTCCAGGAAAGAATTAGAGGGAAGGCATGTAGGGGAGGGGAATTTGTTTGGATGTGTGACAACTACTGCAAGTCCAGTTCATCCCACTCAGCAGAGACCCAGGCCCCAGCTGTCTACATATTTAAATACTTCTGCATGTCAGCGAAGCAATAGCTCAGTCCCTGGAATTCCCATTTTTTTAAATTGTTCATTAATGAGTAGTTGTACCACATCACTTTCTGAGCTGGCCACTGGCTCTTGCCTGACTGTTTACTCTATTTACCACTCTTGGGGGAATGGTTATGAAAAGAAAGGAGCTTTTCTTTGAGACCCAACTCAAAGTCCTGTGAAGCAGTTGTCTCTCTTACAAAAAAATGAGTTATTTTTCCTTGAACAAACCTAAGCACAATACTGGAAAATAGAGTTATACTGGAAAAGAATGTCATCATTCTAATTTGCCCAGGAATGTTTTAATAGTACAGTACAATATGTAATAGTACTTAATGGTATTAATAGTATTTAATAGCACAGTACTGGGGTTGGCAAACTTTTCCTGTAAAGGGTCAGAGAGTAAATACTCTAGTCTTCTGGCTATGTGACCTCTGTTTTAATTACTCAACTCTGCTGTGTATTGTGAAAGCAATCATAGAAACACATAAACCAATGGGTGTGCCTGTGTTCCAATAAAACTTTATTTATGAACACAGAAATTTGAATTTGATATAATTTTCGTATGTCACCAAATATCCTTCTCTTGTTTCTTTTCTTTTTTTCTTTTTCCCAGCCGTTTAAAAATGTAAAATCAGTCTTAGCTTGCAAGTGGTGCAAAAACAGGCAGTGGACCAGATTCTGTGAGCAGATTTGGTTTGCTGACCCTTTTTGTGGTAAAAAGAGCCCATGATTTTAGCCTCAGCACCTGGATTTGAGACCAGGATCTGTGATTGACTGGCCTTGTAGCCTTGGGGAAGTTATTCAGTTTGCCCAAGCCCTAGTTTTCCGTCTATAAAACGTAAATTATAACACTCAAGCTCTGATGGTGGATTAGAATTAAATGAGAAAACTTGTGCAAGTACTCTGAATGCTCCAAAACACCACACAATGTAGGATGTAATATTGTTTGGTTATTATTGTGCATACTGTGCTTTGTCAAAATCAAATAGTAGCCTGACAGAGCTTTGACTGCTAGATGACATTCTACATCAAAAGCTCTCCAAGACGTTAAGGGCAGAAATATTAGGAAGAGGTATGCTTTACTCAATTTTAAATTAAAGGATAACATTTTCTTAAATGCAGGGTGGCCATAGAGTCTAGAAACAAGATATTATTAGTTGATTATATTGTAATGCAATATCAATGAATCATCTATTATATATATGTTGCCTATGTTTTTTGACTTTATAGCCATCCATAGAAATGAAACCATAGAAGATAATGTTTACCATCTATGTAGGACATTTAATCGTCAACTACCCTTATGACTCTTCTGAATCGTATAGAGTATCACCCAAGTCAAGGAAAGAAAGACTGTAAACTAGTCAGACTCTTGGCAAGCTGTTTTGGAAATGACTATGAATATATATATATATATATTTTTTTAAAAAATCTTGTATCACTTAGCTAAGCAAATGATTTCACATTCTTTTGCTGAGTTAGCGTAGTTTTCTAATGGAATTTTTACAGTCTCTTTCTCTGTCCACCAGCTCCCATATTTATAAACAGTTTCTGAACATCCCAAAGATACTGGCTTCAATCTAAATAAAAAAGCAAAGGGGAGAAAGTAAGAAACCTGAAATGTAAGAAAACATAGCAAGGGAAAACATAAGAATGTTGCTTGGAGACTTTAAAACTTAGGCTTTTAAATGAAGTCATAAATAATTTTTAAATTAGAGTATAATGAAAAACAGACATTTCAGAGCCCTAGTTTGGTTAAACCAGCAAGAGAAAATTGTGCTTAAGAAATAGATTGACCTTTTTAGAAACAGTAGCTGGATTTCTGTTAGGGAACATAAGATATTGAACTAAATCAATGGAACTGGAACTGGAGAACCAGGGAAAGAGCAAAAGAGAGGGACAGATGGAGGAAGGGAGTGGGGAAAGAGAGGTTTCCTTCTCCTGGACATAGAGTGTCTATGTATTGGACCAACCAGGCTAAAAGGCCATGTTTCGAAGGGATGGAAAAGTAATGACCTGACATTACAGTGATTGCAAAGGTGTTAATCCAAAAGAGTATAGTTTGCCCATGGGACATCCAAAGACATAAACAATTTTATCAGTTACATAAAGCTGGCATAAATAAATAGGTGCTCTTCCAGTTGGAAAGCATATTGGGGTGGGTGGAAATGAGAATCTGTGGGTCTTGTCAGCTCTTGGGGAGGTCATGCTCCCAGCTGAGTCTGCCCTTTCCTCCAAACTGGAGTCAACTGTGGCAAACTGTAACCCTCTAGCCCAAAGTTCTTATCTGGCTAATGGATACTGCAATGCTTTTATGGGAAAGGGACTCAAATACACCATCAAACAGACCAAAATATCAAGTTGAGCGTGATCCTCATTCATTATGAGTATTGGTGCATTAAAATAGGCTTATTTATTTCCATAGCTCTGGATTTGCTAACAAAGTGACTGCGTGATCGGAGCCTGGATATGGTGGAAGAGAATGGGTAGAAATTGTAGGGTCATCTTTGCTGAACTGTTAATGAAAGACACCATTCAATACTTGCTACTTAGAAAATTCAGTCTTAATGAGCTTTTTTCAGTTCCAAATTTTAACAGTTGACACAAAATACACTGTTAAATTGTGTTATCAATAATTGTAGAAAAATAGACATGTTTGATAAGGACATTCTAATAAAAGGTTCTTCCGGAGCATCCTCATTTAAAGATTCAGAGGCTCACATTACAAAAATGAGATTTGGTTCATGTTCCATCTCCAACCACACTGACACCAAAGACAGTGAGAAGTAGGGAAAGACCTCACACCTGGGTGCCCTGCCACAGATACAGAACTGACGTGTGTGCCTGACCAAAGGGTTGTCAAGGCTCTTCATCCAGTTGTGCTCAAGGGCTCCCAACTGCTCTTCCAACCAGACAACAGGGTGTGTGTTGTCCTTTAAGCCTTAGTAATGGATTTTAAAAGGCCCATTGAGTCTTTAGGAGCTAAATTAGCAGACTTTTTGCAGCCCCAGCTGATCTTGCTTTGTGCTACCATGCCTCGCCCTGCAACTCTGGTGATGCTGCAGGGATAGCACCCCTAAGGCAAGAGGGCCCTTCCTAAGGCTACAATGAGGTAAGGCCACAGTACCTCCCCACAGCCTGGCAAGAAGTGTATGGGGCTCCCTCCTCCTCCTCAACTACAACCTCCTCTTTGGAGTGTGTGGAATGAATAAATGATTCAACAAATATTCAATGCGAAAAGTGAAATGTTGGCAAAAGGAAAGAATTATGGCCAACAGTTTTGTTTTCCATACGGTCAGTGCCAAGAAGCAGTTGTCTTGATACAAGGTGTCAGAAGTGGGAGAAGAGAGACCCACCCCCCATGTCAAATTGAGGAGTTACTTTCCTTATCTCTGGGCCATGCTTTTTAGTAGACAAGGTCCCCAAACTACAGTGTGAAGGCCTGTGCTATCTGGTCAGGGAAGGCAAGGGCAGCAGGGAGGGACAGCTAGTTTGAGCTCTTTGACCTCCATGGTGCAAAGCCTCAAACTGAGCACAGCTGTAGAAGTTGAAAATGAACTTTGATCCAGTCAATGAATATTTATGATGGATGATTATGTTAGGGAACAAACAGTTTATAAATGCCAACTTAATGTGAAAGATCTGTTTCAGTGCAAAATCTCCACCTGCCCTTGAGGTTTTGTCTAAGATTCTCTTCCTTTTCTTATTTTTTCATTTGAAAATTTTTTCATTTTGAAAATTAGATTTTCAGTACAAAATACTATTCCTTCCTTCCCTCCTCCTCTCCTCTCCTTCCTTCCTTTCTTTCTTTCTTTTTATCTTTGCAGATTAAAATGAATTAAGGCTGTAGTTTTTTGTTTTCTTTGATTGGGAGACACTTTGGATTTGATTTCTAACCTGTGGCATACTCTAGAAAGATTTCTTAGACAGTCACCAAGATTGTTGATCTAATATTTAAATATTGAACTCTGGAAATTTCATAATAATAAAATAATAATAATAATAATGATAAATACCAATGCAAGGAATGCTGATGGATAAGCCCCCCAGGTATAGGAAGAGTGCCAGATGGAGTCAAGGTATGTGAGATCAGTGATTACAATATACTTCGCCCATTACATGCCATTATGAATTTCATGACTTTAGACCCAAACCATCTTTTACTAACGTAACATGTCTCATATTTTAACTGTGATTATAGAGTGAAAATAGTTGGAGAGTCAATGATTTTGTAGAAGAAAAGTTTCTCAAACTGTGGTACTACAAAGGGTGAGAGCTAACTTGAAAAGCATAAACACATAATTCCCATCATTGGTGGGAATTCCCTGGTGGTCCAGTGGTTAGGACTTGGCACTCTCACTGCTGGGGCCCTAAGTTTGATCCCTGGTCAGGGAACTAAGATCCTATAAGCCACGAGGTGTGGCAGAAAACAAAAACAAAACAAAACAAAAAAACACACATCATTGGTGACATGCCAGAGCATGTCCTCCTCCTGAAATTCTGCCCCAGGCTAGTCAGTGAGGTCTTGTTACTTAAAAAAGAGACCTCAGTTTTGTAAACATTTCACAGTATATCAGCATACTGGTGGTGTGTTTTGCCATCTACTGAACCTCCAAACTTCTCCCAGACCTATGGCTTATTAGATTCAATTAAAGGGAAGAGTGAGGTACCCAAACGGCTGCCAGTCTGGGACACGGAGCAAAGGCCATGCACTAAAGGGCCAGCGGTCAATGGGACCAAAGAAATCCAGAAAACAGGACATCAGAACAGAAATGCCTACTGTACTTTGGGAATCTTTTTTTTTTTTTTTAATCTTATTTCTAAAGTTATATATCTAAACCTACATTAATTTTACATCTATGTACATTATTTAGAAGTTTTGTTCTACAGTACTTTTGTACATGCTGGGTTTTATTACTAACTGCAAAAGAAAATAATTACATAAGGCATATATATGTACAGTGTTTTGTCATTACCTCACCTGGGTCCTATAACTGCAATGCCCGCAGGGGGCAAGCACCTCGCCCTGTAGATGAAATTTATTGACATGTATAAAACTGAGGGCTCGACTCTATGTCTCACTGCATGAATGAATAGGCACCAGAGACCTTCCTCATCATATCCCAGGTAAACTCTTGGATGCACTCTTTTGAGTGATCTGGTATTGTACAACACATGCAGGTAAGTAGCAGAAATCTCCAGGACTCGGATGTGTCGTATTCAAGGAGGAGACCAGGCTTGGGTCACAAATGAGGGCACATGACACCTTAACCCAATCTGAATCTGCCTTGTCAATCTGAATAACTGAGAGGGCAGGTAGATATTTTACACCTTGAAGATTTGTTTTCTGGTAATGCCAAACTTCAATATAAGGAAAGAACAAAGTAAGAGAGACAGAAAAGAAAGAGAATGAGAGACAAGGGAAGGTTGTGGGCAAAGAGGAGAAGGGGTGGCCCAGCCAGGGGACTAAACTTTGGATTCGTTCTCTAGATTCGCCACATCACCATTCCTCTCCGTCTGCTCCTCAGGGTTCTTTCCTTCCTCCTCAGTCTCCAGTTCTGCGTGTTGGTTGAGTTTGCTGGAGACGGACCAGCTCAGGGGCAGCTCAGCCCTGCTGGCTAACTCGGCCAGCTCTTTGGCACTGAGAGATGGGGTGCTGGTCTCGTAGGTCTCGTGGAAGCTGTTGTAGTCGACTTCGTAGAACCCGTCCTCCAGCGTCAGGACAGGGGTGAACCGGTACCCCCAGAGGATCTCACTAGTGATGTAGGAGCTTCGAGCTTGGCACGTCATCCCTGCAGAGAGGAGAATGGAGGCTTTAGTGTGTGTGTCTGTGGGCTTTGCATCGCCCAGGGGACTCAGGGAGACAGGCAGGACTGCTGCATGTGGTGTTGAGACTGTGACCCCCATAGGCTGCTATAATAGGGAAGAACAGATCTGACTCCATATTAAATCTGCTTCTTTTACTTTAACCTTGTATTCAGTTGCTTTTGCTACAAGTTAAGAATGTTGCCTATAGCCTGAAATATACAGGAGAGCCCATTCTCAAGGCTCTGACCTTTAAAGGTATAACACTTGCCCATTCATATAGAGATAAAAAGTTGCAGAACAGAGGATAACATTTGTCTTGTTGGAGGTTTACAGGGGCATCATGACCTGACCTACAGGAACAGCTGCAAGAACAAAGGATTCTGACACCAAGAAGTCTGCAACCACCAACCACAACCCCTCCCTTTTTAGTATGAAAGCAGCCTGAATTCTAACTCGGGTAAGGTGGTTCTTTGAGTCCACCATCTTCTCAGTCTGCTGGCTTTCTGAATAAAGTTGCTATTTCTTGCCTCAACGACTCATCTCTTGATTTATTGACCTGCCGTGAGGCGAGCAGTACGAGTTTGGACTTGGTAACAGTGCCACAACTACAAGGAGGTGTCTTTCTTGTTGTAGACATGTGCTACCATGCAGGAGGGCATGTGGTGGAGATCCCAGGCTTCCCCATGGAATCCCAGGTAGCAACGTGAAAGTTCTGGCTCACACCAGGCGCTTGCAGGCACTTGCCTGCAAGGTCAGGCACACACACAGGAAAGCATGTGTGCACATGCATGCAGGTGCACACTCATGTGGTTGTGTCTTGTCCACTTTTTACTCCAGGATCATCTGAGGTCATGACTCTGGTCTCACACTGCTTTTAGAGGTTTTGCCTGAGTCCTGCTGGGATTTGAGTCTTGGCTTTGGCCACAGACTTAGAATGAAATTTGACATTTTAAACTAAACTTATGCTGCCTTTCAGCTGGAGGTCACGGATTTGTGTTACCCTCCCATTACCGTGACACAGAGGCAGCTACTGTGGTCCCCCAAATGAGGTTGGAAGGGATGCTGATCTGAGTTTGTACTTTCTCCAGGACCAGTGGAGATGGTTGTTCAGATCGTGTGATAATATAATACTTTAAAGTCGTCCCCCATCTCACCCGCCCTTCCTACTTATAGACAAGAAGACTTTTTCTAATTTGCACAAAAATGCCATAGGAGCTACTGGCAGCCCAGGAGTCGGGGATAGCTTCCTTTTAAATGTGAAAAGGCAGAACAAGGGAAATCCCACCCATCTCCTTAGAAAAGGAAACTAGGCAACAGGCTTGGTGTAAAATACGGGGAATGCCATTGGTGCATTTTTTTTTCTGAGGTCGAAGAATTCTCTTATGAAACTTCTCAGGAAATGGAAGTGTCCATTCAGCCATTCCTTCAGGGCTGACTTTCCATTAGCTCAGTAGGCCCAGTACCAAGGGCCCACAGTGCTTTTAGGGGCCCATGAAAATATTCATCTTTTTATAAAGTATATTACATATTATATAAGGTAGATTATATACTTTATATTATATTATATAATTATATAAAAATATAATTAGAAAATTTTTAAATGGAATAAAGGGCCCACAAAGGTAAAACCACGTAGGACTCACCATAGTCCTACTGCAGCCCTGTGTTCATTCATCCAGGGAAGCAGCCAGCCAGTCTGTCAGTATATTATTCCTTAGGACAGCCTATAAGATATATTAGGCAATTGCTTTATGCTGAATGCAGGTGTGGTAAGGAGAACAGGACACATGTAGGTTTTACACAGAAGGGTTCAGATCTACGAAATATTCCCACAGCAGTGCACCTGTTCCTCGTGGCTAGAAGAAGAAAGTTGGGGACCAGGGACTGAAGTGACTGACCCACTGCAGCTGGCAGAGTCTGAGCCCATACAGCCCTCATCCACATTCTGCTCTTCCTCTGAACCTCAAAACTGAGTGCTACCCTTCTTCAATGTTTCCCTGACTGACCCAACTATGTGGTCCGCCCACCCCCATGCCTCTGAAACAAGTACTGCAGGGCTACTGGGCATTGTAAAGCAAAGCACAACAGCATCTTGCTTTTATTTCTCAGCGTCTCTCTTCTGAGTTACCAACTCTTTATCTGTGTTTGGGAGTGATGGGGGAAGGCAGGTGATGACAGGATTCTGTGGGCTCAGAGTGAGGCACAAACAGGAAGTCAAAAGGAAAAGGTGATAAAATACCTTTCAAACTTTTCTTCCCACCAAGGAAGCATATGTTTATTGTGACATGACTGGAAAACAGAGACAGGCAAATAAATTAAAACCCACCTAGATTTTGATTTCTGGTTATGGAAATGGCCAAATGGAACTAGAAATTAAAAATACAATTATTAAAATTAAGATCTATATGGAGGTTTAACATCCAATTGGAATTGACTGAAGAGAGAATTAGAAACTTGGGATACAGGTATGAAGAAACGACACAGGATGCAGCCAAGAGGATGTCATTGGGACTGATGGAGAAAGGACCTCTGAAAACCCTCTCCTCCATGAAAGCAATGAGAACGCCGGCAGAAACTGACAAAGCAAACTCTTTTAGAACTCTGTAAATGAACTCCAGGAGTGTTTGCTCAAGAAAAATGGCTGAATCGCAGTAAGAACCCTGAGCTTTGGGAAATTTTAACTTTTCCCCTGCTCAGCTTCATGTTACCCTTAAAAATCAACAGCCTGCAATCATGGTGCAAAAGAGTATTCTAGCAACTACTGGAGGGGTCAGAACAGGATTGGAGCTCTTTCAAACCTCATGCTCAGAATTGTCATCATTTGAAGTTTCTAGCAGTTCCCTAGAAAATCCCATTTACAAGGCTTGTCTCTTTTTGACTTGGGACAGAGCTTGCCCAATGCAAATAGCTTGTCCCCTTGGGCCGTTTGTCAAAAACAACCAGTGGTTAAACTTTGTACTCTCTCCACAGCCCAAATTCCTATGTCGTTCTAACCCCCAGTACCTCAGATTGTGACTTGTTTGAGAGAGGGTCTTTAAAGAGGTAATTAAGTTAAAATGAGGTCATTGGGAGGGGGTCCTAATCCAATATGACTGGTGTCATTATAAGAAGAGGAGATAAGTTACACAGACACGTGTAGAGGAAATACCATGTGAGGACATAGGGAGAAGATGGTCATCTCCATCTACAAGCCGAGGAGAGAGCAACCAACCCTGCCAAAACCTTGATCTTGAACTTCCAGCCTCCAGAATTACGAGACAATAAATTCCTGTTTAAGCCGCCCAAGTCTATGGTACTTTGTTATGGCAGCCCTAGCAAATGAATGTGCTTATTGAATTCCACAGGAATAGTAAAATCCCTTTTCATAGTATCACTTTAATAGGATTAATTTATGTAATCAAAAATGAATAAGAGAGATTTAAACAAATGCTTGTGGATGCTTTCCCAATTTTTATTCACCTTTTGGTGTCCTAATTCATTTGAAAAGAGATGAAAATAATATTATTTGTCTAACAATATCGAAAAGTATTTCTAGTGTAAGCTGATAATTTTCATGTTCTTCAGAAAGATTCCTGTCTTACGTATTGACATTGGTCCCAGTCCATTCTTAGAAAAAATGTGATTTTTACTGATGTTGAAAAAGTAACAAAATAAAACCAACTAAGGTACAGCCGCCAAAATTACATCAGCGTGTGACAGCGGAGCCCTTGTGATTTTCGATGTCACTTAACTCACTGAAGTGTGACCGTGACTCTGAGACCAATTTTTCACAGATTGTGTTTCAGGCTTTGAAATGAGTGTGGGCCGAGGATGCAGAATTTTCTTTGCTTAATAAAAAAGATTAAAAATGAAAAACATGAAAAAATCCACAACACTAATAATGGAAGATAGGAATGGTACATGTATATTTACCATGCACATAAAAGTTTAGATACTACCTATCTATGGACGTACAGAAATATAAAGTAAAAGGAGACCGCCTGATCGTCAGAAAAAAAAAGATTCAATCAGTGTGTATGCAAGTTGTGTTTGTTTTTCATATCAGAAAGATCATTACGGTGTCCTGAGGTAGGTTTTTAAAAAAATTAATTAATTAATTAATTAATTAATTTTTGGCTGCATTGGGTCTTTGTTGCTGTGCGCAGGTGTTCTCTAGTTGCGGCGAGCGGGGGTTACTCTTTGTTGTGATGTGTGTGCTTCTCATTGCAGTGGCTTCTCTTACTGTGGAGCACGGGCTCTAGGCACGTGGGCTTCAGAAGCTGTGGCATGCGGGCTTAGTAGCTGTGGCTCGCGGGCTCTAGAGCGTAGGCTCAGTAGTCGTGGCGCAGGGGCTTAGCTGCTCCACGGTATGTGGGATTTTCCCAGACCAGGTCTCGAACCCGTGTCCCCTGCACTGGCAGGTGGATTCTTAACCACTGTATCACCAAGGAAGCCACTGAGGTAGGTTTTTGAAGTGAGTGAAGTAATCTCTGGAAAAAGAGAAGCTCCTTTTGTAGAGATGAACAAAACCTGAAAAATCTGATCTCCAAGTTCAGATCACAGACTTTACTCTGAGCATGCTGGTTGTCTTGCCATTTGCATTTATATTTTTATGCATATATTTGTGCTATTTGCTTTATCTTGAATGCCCTTCCAGCGGTGGACTCCTGCTCATCTTTCAAGAGCTGATTTATTATCTCCTTTCTAAAGCCCTCTGGGACTGACCTCACTTGAGTTGGAACTAGGAGCCCATGGCTATCAGGACATTTCAGTGACACCCCATCACAACCTTCTCACAGCCTTTGCAGCTCATGCTAAGTGTCTGGTTTCCTGGTTGGACTGTGGATGCCTCAAAGTTCATTTATCTTCTTTATTTACATATTCGTAGCATTTAGCATAGTGCTTCAACATTGGAGGTTCCCCCCAAATACCTGTTGTTATGTGAAGAGAATGGACCTAAGGAACTATAGGGAAATGTTGACTGGAAATGTCTGGCATGTATTATTAAATTAAAAGATGGCTTGTGGTCATAGAAAAGAAAGTGGGAGATTTCTGTTTCCGCGTCATGTCAGTTTACTTAGGAAGGACCCTCAGCTAAAATACAAACTAGATACTGGAAAGTTACAAACTCCCAAATTTTAATCAAAAATAAGTTCAATAACAAGTAAGGGATGGGACTTCTGGGCTTGGTGAAGATGGAGTCAGTGCAGCCTTTGTCTTCCGTTGCTTACAATGAAGACTTCTAGACAAAACACAAAATGCAACAACCTGCAGACTCCGAAAAGTTACCACTAGTGGGAAGATTGGGGAGGGGTACCAAAAGTTGAAGAATGACTTGTTTGGGGGTAAATTTCTTGGTTTGTTTTTATCTCTCTTTTATCATCTGGCTTTAACCTGAGAGTGGTCCCTATGCAGATATGGGCTGTGGTGCTGCAACAAAATCTCAGAGAGAAACCCTGTCTTTCTGGCCAAAGGACCAGGACAAGGTGCCCTTCTGGGCTGGAGAATGGGGGTGGGGAGCCCTCATTAGTTTTTGTCTCTCTGCACGCAGCCCTCAGTGCTGTGTAGTCCGGAGCTGGGAGAAAATGTTTCTGGCCAGAGGACTGGGAAAAAAGGTCTCTGTGGACCAAAGAGTTTGTGGCTGCGTTTTCCTCTCTTCTCACTGCCTTACTCTGAGAATGAACCCTGAGCCTGTGAAACCGGGCAGCAGTATGAGTGGCCAACACGTGGAGAGAAATCCTGTCTTTATAGACAGAGAAGAGGGGGTCTGGGAGCTGAAAAGGGTGGGGAATCTCACAGAGGACAAAACTGAAGAAGAGTATCCCCTAATTCTGTGTATGAGTAGATGCAAATCATGAATAAAAAGAAACGATGAATGAAAAGAAACTACTATGTGTTTCATAACATATAATCATACTTTGAAACAACTTCAACGAAGAAACTCTAATGGGAGTTCAATAATACTTAGAACTGAATGATACCGAAATGTAAAATGTCAGGATTGTGGGATACATGGAAAGTAAGAAACATGTATAGACCTAACTGCTTATATTAGAAAAGAAGAAAGTCTGTGCAGAATATCCAACTTAAGAAATTAGTAAAAGAACAACAGGATGAATCCATGGAAAATAGGCAATAAACATCAGTGTATAAATGAATAAATTAGAAAACATAATATTGAGTGAAAAAGCAAGTTGTATAGAATATATAAAATGATACCATTTTTATAAAGCTAAAAGTAAGCATAAGTAATATATCATTTAGGGGCACATACAAAATTATTTTTTTTAAGAAATTAAGGGAATGATAGAAATAAGTAGTTACATTAGGGTGGAGAAGGAATACAGAAGTAGATATAGCAGTAACGTTCTAGCTCTTAAATCGAACAGTCAAGTTGGAAGTGTTTTCTTATACCCTGTAACATAATACGTGACATGCATTATTTTGTACTTAGCAAGTGCTATATTTTAAAAGATTGTTAATTCCATTTGTTGTTGCAGTATTAGCCTGCTTATCTTTTGTGCAAAGGCTCCTCTTGTTCTGTGTTTTCAAAACTGCTTTTATTTCTTTTTTCTTTTTTTTAATTGAAGTATAGTTATTTACAATGTTTCAGGTGTATAGCAAAGTGATTCAGTTATACATATATATATATATATATATATATATTCTTTTTCAGATTCTTTTCCATTATGGTTTATTATAAGATATTGAATATAGTTCCCTGTGCTATGCAGTAGGTCCTGGTTGTTTATACAAACTTATTCTTTTTATGTAAAGAATTGGAAACAATAAAAAAGAATTGTGACATAATCTAATCTATATAATTCTGCTTTGTACTATTATTTAAATGTTTCCAAACATCTGTTGGCTCAAAATAGCTATAATGTCTTTTCTTAAAGTTACCCTGTGATCAGAACGGTTAACCACTCATTTATTCGGGTCATATTTATTAAATGGAATCCATGTGCTAGGTACTGAGTTCCCAGCCTCAGGGAACTTACTGTCCGTCTTTTCATTCCTGTAGAAGCTCAGAATCAGGAACTCTGACTGGGACTTCCAGAAATGAGGACCCTTGCCTGCGTCCCCTAATGACCAAGGGTTCGTGATAACTGACATCCAACTGGGTGCCTGGGGTCTTCGGAATGTATGGTGGGGGCAGGGGAAGGAGGGAGGCTCAGTGCACCTGGGGCGTAAACTCCATCCATGGTCTCCTTGGCTCCGTGATCCAGCTAGTGGGGTTAAACAGAAATACATGATTGTGTTTCTCACCCTTCAACTAGTTTTTCGTGCATTTTTATTTCCTTGACAGTGAGTCAGAAATTGGGTCTCTGTAGAGTAGGATGCTGTCTACTTAGCCTCCTTGACTGCTTTCTGTGCAAATAACCACAGGAAATTCCACAACTGAGAGTCAGCTTAGAGGTGGGCAAGACGAAATCGGGGAGGAGGATGTGGCATGTAAGACCTGTGCTGTGAATGATGGTCCCCGTTTCGTCTCATTCCTCATTATCATGTCATTGTCATCTTCATGGAATGTTCCCAAGTAGTTACTGTGAGCTGGGGCTTCCCTAAGCCCTTTACCTTGTCTATTTCGTTTAATCCTTATAACAACCCTATGAGCTGGTGCTATTATTCTATCCCTGTTCTACAGATGAGGAAACTGAGGTGTGGAGACCACTCATGTCACATCCCTGGGGAATCTGGCCTCACAATCTCGAAAGAAACAGGTGGACACTGACATTGCAAGACAGCATTGAGGCCAGTGGGGTTAGAGGAGGAACGGCCTGTTGGTGTGTTCGTGGGTCAGGCATGCCTTTGACTTTGTGCTTGAGGAGCTTGCTTGATTTCCATAGCAGCGTTGTCTGGTCTAAGTTATTTCCCCAAAGCCCAGAGGCACACGCGCGCGCGTGTGTGTGTCTTAAAAAAAATTATTGCACTTCATAATTTCTCCACTGAGAGCTTCTCTGGTTAATCTTCCAAGAGTTTAACTCACTTGGAAGTGAATAGAAACAGCCCATCTTTTTGGTGGTGTTTCATTCCTTGAGTAAGACTACGTTAGAATAAGGAGTGGTGAAGGAGGGACTGCTTGTCATTGGTGGTGAACAGGTGAACAAAAAGCCCAGGAAGCCGGGAAACCAGACTGAGGCCCAGTTGAGGGATCTAACAGGCACTGAGCAAACACGGGTCAGACCCTGCAAGATGGAGATTTAACAGGCAAAGCCTTATTTTTAGATTCACGGTGACAAATGATGACTGGAGATGTTTTGTGCAGAATACCAATATGATGAAAGCCATCCTCAAGAGAGAGCGCTCTGGATAAAGCTGGAGGTAAGCACTCAGTAGATAGAAAATGCATCAAAATTGCCTGGAGAATGTGATTCCAATAAAATAAGATGGAATAAACCACCCTCACCACTTTGGAATTCTGTAAAATTAATCTATATTGCCAATAGTCAGAAACAAAGAATTGACTGCAGGCGTTTTGTCTTTTTATTTCAAATACCAGGCTACATGATGTAATGTTTTCCTTTACTCTTTGTTCTCATTCTCAATAAAAACTGCACTGAATTAGTGCAGTAATAAAGTGTTCTGCACTAATGTTTATAAGTCTTTGTGAGGGAGAACGATCTTGGTGATTTACCAAGCCCAGTGTCAAAAAGAAGCAGTATAGAGTAATCTCTGCCATAATGTAATAGTGATTTTAATTCATTAGGCTCAGCCAACTGCTGATCATTTAAACAACAACAAGCCCTGTCTTATGCTCAGGTTAAGAATACCTTCAATAAACAGTTGTACTTCTTCTGTCACTGAAATTTTGGATGGCCAGTGAGGTTAACCTCTAGCTACACAAAAAAATATTGAAAAGTGTATTTTTTTAAAATGTTTAAAAAAAGGCATTCTACATGTGTACTCCCAATTGTCCTCTCACCAAAGTAACTGATAAATTCATAAATCAAGTATTGAATTAAGTAATAAACATTATTTATTAAGTGTTTATTGTATGCCTGGCACCAAATACTTTATGTGCATCAACCAACTAACATCTTACAACAGCCTTCATAGGTAGATGATGCTACAATATCTATCTTACATATAAGCAAACTAAGACCAAGAGAGGTTAAATAAATTTTCTGGGTCACACAGCTTTATGGACTGAATTGTGTGCCTCCAAAATTCCTATATTGAACCCTAACCCCCTCACGTGACTGTATTTGGAAATAGGAACTTTAGGGAGGGAATTAAGGTTAAACAAAAGTCACCTAATCCAGTAGGACCATTGTCCTTGTAGAGGAAGAGGTACCAGAGAGCTTTCTCTCTTTCCACGTGCCACGTGAGGACACAGCCAGAAGGTGGCCGTCTACAAGCCAAGAAGAGAGGCCCTACAGGAAACCAGCGCTGATGATGCCTTGCTTTTGGACTTCTAGCCTCCAGAATGGTGAGAAAATAATTTCTGTTGGTTAAGCCACGCAGTCTGCGGTATTTTGCTATGACAGCCCTAGCAGACTAATACCAGTCAGAGTGGAACTAGGGTTCTAATTTAGGGAGCCTGTCTCTAGAGCCTATGTCCTCAACTGCCACACTATTATATCTGTTTTTGAAAACAGGGGTCATGTGTTCATTGCAAACTTTATAACTCCTATAAGTGCCTTATACTTATATTTACAAAATAAAATGGAGAGTAGATGAATCATCATGGCCCAAGGGATGTTGCCACTGGGTGTTGTAACTTGACTGCCAAATAATACTGGCTCACCATTTGTCTTTCCCATCATATCTACCATTTTTTTCCCCACCAGCTCTCCTAAGCCTGTCAATTCTTACCTTGTCTTCCATACAAATGTACTTATTCTCTACTCAATCTGGAGCAGTGGCTACCAGCTTCAGAATGTTGCTTGGAGACACTAAACAACCTTGATTCTTTTTGAAAGAAATCACGAGATAGCCTCAAATCAAATCATAAACTGCAGGATTCTTCTTCAACCTCTCCCATTCTATATTTGTTTCTCTCTTCTCCAACAGTTCCCGGTTCCCAAAAATCTATACATTTATCATTGGCTCTATCCTACGAACACACAAAGCAGCTTTGGAATTATCACACCTATAAGTCTACTGAAGAATTGTTTGTACAAGACTCAGACCTCACAGCAGAGGACCAGATATGCTTCCAGTTGAAACAGGAAGGCCCCTGTGACTTTACAAGAAAGCCCCAGTATGTACCAGTAAATAGTGAACCAATGACTGCCAAATGCACTTGAAAGCCAATTAGAATGCTTCCCTGCTTCCAAAAAATTCTATAATAGAACACTCACCCATCAAAGGCTATCTTAACACTTCCTCCTTTTACTCTGTAAGTCCTGTGAGTTTCTACTGAAGGAAAGAGATGGTAGCAAACTATCTCGTATGATCTGAATAAACAACCTTTTGTTAATAGTACAGGTGCTCTGTGTACTTTTGAAACCATCATCCACAAACCTATGAGGTAAAATTAAAAATTGAAATTCTTTTTAATCTTAGACTATTCCCACTGAGGTAGTACAATCCAAGTACTGAGTTCCAAAGTTATTGGATTCATCCTTTTTCCTATGTGGCTTGTTATCTGTTTTATATCTAGTTAGGTTCATTTGTTTCTAATTGTATTTCCTTTTAGGATTTGCTTTTGTGGTCCTTTTTTTTTTTTTTTTAAAGAAATTTTAAACCACTTAAATAGTTCAAAAATTAAGTCAGCATAAAAAGATATATTCAGAAAAGTCTCATTCCCACCTCTTCTTCTATCCCGTTTCTGCCCACCTCCTATATGCAGCCATTTTCATTTGTTTCTGCTTTACCCTATGTTTCCTTTTGTAAAATAAGCAAACTTAGATGCACACACATTCTTGTTTCTCATTTTGACCCTACAGAGGGAATAGATTTCAGAACAGGAAGCTGTATGAAGATTTCCTTCTGCTAAAGCAATTTGAAATCTCTGGACGTGCTCATTTCCTTTTATCATAGAATCCATAGGCTTCTCAATGATACAGTGGAGCTGAACAGTGGGAGCTGGAAGCAGACAGGCCCAGGTTTGAATCTGGGCTGCCCAGAGCCGCAGTGTGGCCTGGATAGGCTACTTAGCTTCTCTTATTCCTCATCTGTCATAGCTGGGAAAATAATGACCAGAGTAGAGAAACGATGACGGCATCTACAAGAAATTTCACATGTGAAAGCCTTGACGTAGGGCTCTGCTTGAGGACATCACTGGCAATTCTCTTAGTGCCATTCCTTCCCTTGGTCAAGCATAAAAGCTGACCTTTCTTGTAGAATTAGCAGCATTGATCAATAGCATTTTTTCCCTTACATCAAGTGTTTGGTTGCTTGTTGATTTTTTTCAAAAGGAATAAAAACCGTTCAGAGAAAGATCTGGAGACATCATGTTTCATCTTCCTGTTGATGTCAGGGTTTACTTTATGCCTTACTATTCTTTGGACATTTCAAAATACCCTTTGATACCTGATATTTGAAGAGTCACCCGTCTCTTCATTGTCCCCCATTATTCTGCATTTTCCAGGCAGTGGTTCCTAACTTTTTTTGGTCAAGGACCCTTTTGGGAATCTTATGAAATTCATGGATCCTCTCTTCTTAAAATATGCAAACATACAACAGTTTGCAAAGGCTCAAGGGCTCAGGAACTCGCTAAAATTTGTGGGATCCTAGGTTCAAACAAAACAAAGAGAAGCAAAAACAAAAGAACAAAACAATTCTGCTTTAGGAGAAGATGTGTGCGTGCATGTGAGGAGGAAGAGGTTTAAGGGAAAATAGAGAAGAGAGGGTTTAAACTGCAACTGGGTTATAGGCAGGTCATGTGCTTTCTCAGTGGCCAGTGCTCACCCTACCAGAATCTTCCTCACCAAATTGCAATTGTCAATATTTGTTCTTACATTTTCAAGTCTGGGGATGGGGGTTCCTGTGGGCAGGAGCTCTGTCTTGGCCATTACTTTATCTCTGTCCCCTGCTATAGTGTTTGGCAACAGTGTTTGATAATATGGCCAGTAAGTATTTGTTAATGGCTAAATGAATAAAAGGGCCCAGGTGATAATAATTCATTTATTCATTCATCATATAATATTTATTGAGGACCTACTATGTGTCTGGCATTTTGACGAATTCTGGGCATCAAAAGATGACATGGTCCCTGGGTTCATCGGATTTATAGTCTTCTAAGAATGGAATAAATATCTAAATGAATGTAAAATTATAACTGTAATAAATACAATGAAGAAAAGGTAGATTCTTCTATAAAACATAACAAGGAAATCACACTTGGGTTAGTGTGGGAATTAGTGAATGTGTCCCGGAGGATGTGGCATTTGGGTTAAGACTTTAAGGAGGAGCAACGGAATGAGTGAGGTAGGGATAAGTGGACTATATCAAGGGAGCTTTTCTGGCAGAAGGAGGCTCTGTTGGAGGAGGGTCCCTGAGGTGTCCAAGAAACTGAAAGACTAGTGTGTTTGGGGTATGGGTGAGGGGAACTAAATAAAATATTGCTCTGGCTACAGAGGGAAAAATGACTTGGAGGAGGGCAAAATGTGTGTGGGGAGAAGAGTGAGGAAGCTACATCAATAGTACAAAGAAGAAATTATGGTTATCAGAAGCAGAAGAGAACCAGTGGAGATGGGGAGACTAAAACGGACTGAAGACGTATTTAGGAGGCCAAATGGATAGACCTCTGTAATGAATTATTCATGGGGGTGAGTTAGAAGGAAGAGCCAAGAATGATGCCCAGATTTCTGGCTCAGGCAATGGGATGGATGGTGGTGCCACTGGGAATCTTGAGTGCAGGAAAATTACATGTTTGGTTTTGGGAATGTTAATTTTATTGTGACTTTGAGATATGCAAGAATATTGAATAGGTCCTTGGGATAACCGAGTCTCAAATCCACAGAAGAGGTCTGGATTAGGTATATACTTGGGATGTCAGTGGCATGTGGATGGAATTGAAGCCTGGGGGCAGATGAAATTGCCAAGGGAAGGGTATGTGATGAGAAAAACTGAGGATGAGACTCTTGTGAAAATTTAACATTTGAAGGTGGAAAAGGATTAGCTTGCCCAGCATGTTGAGAGAGAGAGGGTGGCTAGAGAGATAGGAAGAAAGGCAGAAGAGTGGAGGGTGGCACAAGCCACGGGAGAGGGGTGTTCAAGAAAGGCAGGTGGTTAACAGTGCCAAGAACCGATGAGAGAAAATTGTCCCAGACTGAAAATTATACATTGGATTTCAGACATGGTGGTCACTATCAACTTAGTGAGAACTGATGGGTAAAGGAGTCTGTGAAGTGGTTTGAGAAGTGGGCTTGGGGTGAGGAAATGGGGTGAGTGAATTTAGGAAAGTTTTTCAAGAACCTGACTATGAAGATGAGGAGAGAAGGCAATAGTTAGCAAGGGACATGGGATTGAGTGAGTTTTTAAAGATGTGGGACACCTGCCCACGTTCAAATACTGATGGGAAAGGCTCTGGTTGAGTGGGCAGGGCTCCATCTAATGTAGGAGAAGATGTAATCAGTAGCTTATGGTTCTGGAGAGATGGGTAAAGCTAGGAAATCAAGGTGGCAGAAGGAGGCTCTGTCCTTACAGACCATGGGTGTTGGCCCAGGTAGATTTGTGATATGTGGCAGAGTTGAGCGAATTTCTGTCTGAAAGTGCCTATTTTCTTATTGAAGTAGGAGGTGGGTGGGGGAAGATTTGAAATTTTGTGTGGAGAGTGGGAGAGCGGATTGATCAGAGAAACAAAGAAGGATTAAGACAGGAGGATAATCATGAACTTGCAATGAATACTTATTGCTTATATTCCTTCTTCCTAAAGGTACTCAGAGTTTTATTAGGTGCACCCCCTCCACTATAGCCCATGAACTTTGGGGTCCCACTTGGCTTAAGCTTGTTGATACATTTCATTTTCTTGGCCATGGTCATTGGTTCCAGAAGGCATATGATGTTCCTTCAGTGGTTTGTTCAGGATGAATTTCAAACCATTGCATAAAGTGATGGGCAGAAGTGAGCTCTCCTCATGATTGTGAACCAGGGCACATACAGCCCTGCTGGCTGCTGGTGGCCATATTGGGGCTGTGAAAGCAGAGAGATAGGAAAAGATGACTGGGAGCAGACACCTTATCTGTCCATGGACTTTGCACTTGTGAGAGGCAACAAACCCCCTAAGTGTTCTAGCCTGGCTGTCAACAGCATCCTAAAACAATCTGTCTGACCCTGGCACCAGTTTGCCCTGATGTGTGTTACCTTCTCTAACCAGACTGCTGGGGTTAACACGTGGGTCCATTGATCTGCCAACTAGACCAAAACCAAATGAAGACTAATGTATTCATTTGTTCAATAAGAATTTATTGAATACCTTCAAAGTGCCATATATATTCTGTGCTTGGTGATGGGGATTCAGTGATGACCTTGACCTCAGAGAGCTGACCATCCAGTGGAGGGCTGCAATAGGGCCAATGACCCAGCACCACTGATGATAAACTCTCATCAAATTTCAGTAAATGAATGAATGAGTGAATGAGTTTCTCATTATCACTACGACAGTTCAGGGTGATTGGCCGTATTCTCCTGAATGGCATATTGCCTTAAAAGTTCCCCCAAACTTCAATTCCCCTTCAAAGCTCTTCTTGATGTTCATTTCAATCTACTTTTTCTCATCAAAAAATACTAATTTTAAGGGGGCGGCCAAGGAGATGGTGAGAATTTTCTCTGGGTCTAGACCTACACAGAGATGCTATCAAATGTGCTAAGTAACAAACTGGTCCTGATGCTGACGTCCAAAGCACACACACATACACACACCCACTCACTCTGGGGCCCGCCCCATGCCGCTGCCAGACTCTACCCTGTCAGTGCTTGTCCCACGCTGGCCACCAGCCTTTCAGTTTTCACTGTGCTCTCTGTTGGTCAAGGAAACATCACTTTAGAGCTGATTCCTGCAGTGGGGATTTTCCTGGAGGGACCCATGAACATGCAGAGGGAAAATCTTTTGGAACGTTCATGAATGCAGTTTTGTTCCTGATGATCCCAGGTTATTCCTGGCTGCCCTGTGTCTTCCCACTCATGGCGTGAATGCTTTTCACGGCTTCGTGGGGTGGGTGGAGAGGGGCCAGCTCTCAGCTTCGACACGCTGTAAATTACACTTTGAGTCCAAAGTTGCACCAGTGGCCTGGACAGCAGGGCTTTCATTGACAAGAGCAAAACTTTGTGGAGAGAAAATAAAAAGGACTTGGGAGTTCCAGAAGCCACAGCTATGAGAATTGAAGTCTTCCTGTGCCATCCAGGAAAGTGAGACCAGCTGGGGAGAGGGGGGGACCGTGTGGAGGTGTTGGGGATGTGACTAGGGTTTGCACACTGCCCGGGTGTCCAGGAAATGGCTCAGGACCCCCTGCCTTGGGCCTGACTTAGGCGTGGGAAGAGGCCAAGACAAAAGGCCCTAAAGAGTTTGAAGTGGAATCGGAGATCGTCAGGACTCAGTGCCTTCTCCGTGGCCCTGGAAGATTTCAGACCTCATGGAGCAGCCTAGGGTCGGCCCAGCTTCTGAGAGGCCGGCTGCCAGCACCAACAGGGGAGTGTCTGGTAGCGGTGTGGGGGGGGCCCCAGAGTGAGTGTGTGTGTGTGTGTGTGTGTGTGCATATGAGTGCACTGTGCATGTTTGTGTGTATGTGGGTGCGTTTTGCCCTTGTGCAAGCTCCCCTCGTGTGCGTGCAAGTGCGTGTGTTCCAGAGCGTGTACGCGGGAGTGTGTGTGTGTGTGTGTGTGTGTGTGTGTGTGTTCCCACATCGCTCCACCGAGAAGGTGGAGCCACTGGCAGGCCCAGTGGGGAGAGGCGCCCAGCAACTTCTACCCAGGAGCCTCGGCACCTGGATCTGACACAGGGACACCAGGGGATACCCTCAAAGACCTTGGGGGGAGCAGCAAGGAGACAGGATGCACTTAAGCCACACCCCTCCATCCCTCGTGCCAAAATGATGTATAACCCACACCAATTCAGAGCGCTCCTAGGGTGGCGGAGGGGGACATCTCGAACGACAGTTTAGATCTGAGTTAACCCCATTTAAAGTTGGAAGTGAGGGAATTCTTTGGCGGTCCAGTGGTTAGGACACTGTGCTTTCACTGCCGAGGGCTCAGGTTCGATCCCTGGTCGGGGAACTAAGATCCCACAAGCCACAAGGTGTGGCCAAAAAAAAAAGAATTTGCAAAAAAAAAAAAAAGTTGGAAGTGATTGTTACCTTTTAATTGCCAAATTTAAGGTTTCTTTTTTCTAGGAGGAAACAAAAAGGAAGCTTAAGGGAAGAGTTAATTTCAGTCGCAGAGAAAGTCAGTTCTATCTTTACTTATCTGAGTGCTGTCTATAAAATTATAAACTCCCCTTGAACATGTTTTTAAAAGTTGGCTTAAAATTTTTAGAAGTCTTTCTCAAATAAGACATAAAATGACATTTATAACTAAAATGCCTTTGTCTTGGAGGGAAAAAGCAGAGTCTGTGAGCCTGAGGATGCCCTCTGATGAGTTTACAAAACTTGGGAAAACTTATGTGATCCTATTACTCTTTGTAGAGTTCAACATAAACATCTTATTTCAACTGACTTTAAGATTCTAGTAAAACCAGTTTTGAGTTTGATAATTAGAACAATATAGACATTTGGGCGTGGGGCTCAGTTTTTTCCAAAGACTTAGGATCTTTTTGGTGGGTAAAGATGTACAGATGGACCATTTCTATGGGCCTGTGGGCTCCTGTCCAGTACATTGATTCATCCGTGTTAAAAGCATGTACTGTGGTTTTGAGAAGACTAAAACTTACATGCACTACTGCCTACATTGTTTTTGTGGCAATTGAGAGTTAAAAATGTTGAGGGAAACTCTAGATGATGACCTCATCCCACCTATCTAGCTTTTTATAAAACCCCAAACTCAGGTGAAACTGTGGGCAGGCAACAGATGGGTGGTCATGTCCTGCAAAAATCAGTTACATGACTGTGGAGCTCCTACTATGTGCAAGCTCATTGGATTGGCTCTGCAGCTGACCATGTCAGTCCTCTTGGCCATCAGGGCCCTCTTCTGGGGCTTCGGGGTCCTCTGTCTACACTCTCTCCCTGGATGATCTCATTCACTCATGTGATTTCATGTGCTGCTGGCTTTCAAACCTCCAGCCTGACCCTCATGCCTGATCTCCAGACCCGGACATTCACCTGCCCACTGGGCACCTCCCCTCCAGTGTCTCATTAAATGCGCCTGATGGAACACGCGCAGCCACTTTCCCTCCAAGCCTGCTCCTCACCCCAGGTTTCTGATTCCGGGTACCATTACCACCAGCCGAACAGAATTCTCTCCTCCCCCCAGCATCCACTCCCTGAACACATCTGGTTGATTCTGCCTCTGAAATATTGCTGGGATCTCTGCTTCTCCCTCCCCTCATGGCCACCACCGTGACCCGTATCATCTCCAGCAGCAACTCCTGCCTTCAGCCTTTCTGCTCTCCTCTCTTTTCTCCTCCTGCCACCAGAGGGACCTTGGAACAAAGCAGATCTGATTCTATCTGTGTCTGGCTTAGAGCCTTTCAGTGACTCCCTATTGCTCCTCGAATAAAACCCCAAATCCTTACAGCTCTCTCTCTGGGTCTCTGCTCTCACTACCTGAAGTCCATCCTCCTCTCACCTGGCTGGCTTGAGACCTTCCTCGGGGGCCATATTGCCTTCTCCAGGGGGTCTTTCCTGACCCCTGCACTGAGTTAGGCCTCCCTGTCACTCTCACCCATCACACCCGCCTGTTCCCTTTGAGACTGTCACTGCAATTCTTGATAAAATGCCTGTATTCCCTGATAGAACATAAATGCTGTGACAGCAGGGACTGTTCCTGCTTTATGTTTCTGGAACCGTGCCCAGAGTGGGACACGGTAAGTGCCCAAGAAAGACCTGGGGAACTAAAGAAATGAGAGGAAATGACAAAGCATAAGCAGCATTTCTGTCACTGATAACCCTTACAATGGCACAAATCCAGTTGGAGAGGGAAAGCCTTCACCTGGGAAAAAGATAATGGGTAGTTAGAGGCCGTATGTGATCAAACCTAAATGAGCAGCCCAGGGAGTGTTTCCAAGTTTAAAGGCTGAGGGATTCTCTCTGGGTTGGGGCCGGCTGGGAAGGCTCTGGACCAGGATGCCTTTAGCTGGGCCCTGAAGACAGAGCAGGACGGGGCTTCAGGTTAGCAGAGCCCATGTGCCTTGAAATTTCCAGCTGTCACTTGCAAACAAGCTCTGGGCTAAGGTGCTACCGTTGAGAACTAGACACTTCAACAAAGGCTCAATTTGGCATCTTGTGGATACCGTTGGCGTCCCAGTGCGTGACCTAGGTCTCTAGACCACCCCTTGCCCCAAATTTGCACCTGGGCAGTTGTGTAGAAAGCTGAAAGTGAAGAGAAGGGTCTCGGCAAAGGTGACACAGTTACTAGAGAAAAAGATCATCAACTGATTTGCATTTGATTTGGCCAAGAATACGAACCCAGTAACACCTATCAAAACAACTTTTAGTTCTCCAACCTGAGGTTTGCCTCTGCCTGTAAGAGGCATGTGTACAGCCCTCGAAATTTTTTAGGGATGATTTACGTGTGGGGAGGGAAAAGAATGGGGGGACCCCTCCTCCTGATTTTCCTTTAGGTCTATGAATCTGTCCTATCTCTCGGAAGTGTACAAAAACTGGAGACCCTTCACTGAAAATTAAGTATAGCTTAAGCCTGGCCTAGACATAGTTCACTTTTATTGCCTTTTCATAAATTTTACACCTTGGGAGCCACGTTTGATCAATTTGCAGAGATACAGTTTCTGTGTCTCAGAGGACCCATTTGTACTCTGCCTTGTTAATAGCCTGTCAGAAGGAAATGGCTTGAGAAAGACAAATACTGTATGATCTCCCTTATATTTGGAAAAAAAAAAAAAAAGCCATCAAACTCAGAGAAAAAGAGATCAGATTTGTGGTTACCAGAGGTGGGGGGGTGGGGAAGGGGAATTGGAGGAAAGTGGTCCAAAGGTACAAACTTCCAGTTATAAGACAAATAAGTCCTAGGGATGTAATGTACAACATGATGACCATAGTTAATACCACCGTATGGTATATTTCAAACTTGTTACGCGAATAGATCCTGAGAGCTCATCACAAAGAAAGAACATTTTCATTTCTTTTATTTGGTATCTGTATGAGATGATGGATACTAACTAATAGTGATATTAGTGCTAGTCATAGTGTATTGTGATAGTAATTTCACAGTACATGTAAGTCAAATCATTAGGCTGTACACCTTAAACTTACACAGTGCTGTGTGCCAATTGTATCTCAATAAAATTGAAGAAAAAAAAGGAAATGCTTTGAGCATCTTTTAAATTCTTCTTAAAGTTAAGGGCATACCTGCAAAACCATAGCCAAACTTCCTGCCCTCCCTCCTTTCCTCAAAATCATTTTCTGGAAGATTCAAAGGTGCCCTTCCCCTAGGGGGAGGGAAAGTGATGGGCAAGGGAAGAAGCAGCAAGTGTGGGAAACACTGACTGCAAGAAAGCCAGTGTTTTTCTTTTGAAAAAATGAACAAACAAACAAAAAACAAACAAAAAAACCAGACCCTAAAGGATTTTTTAACCACAAGCAACAGATTTTTAGAAACAAAGAGCTTTACAGACTGACTTACAAACCTAGTGACATTCTCGTGATCTGTTGGAATTTCCTTGTTCTTCAACTAATGGTGAACAGTTAGCGAACTTGGGGTCACTCCTACTTACGATTCTATTCTTCTCCCTTTCTTCAAATTTGGATTCTTTCCTGACATGCGGAAAATTGGGTTTGGCTTGTAGCGTGTGAGGCAAGCCTTTTGAATGAGCACATCCTCGTAAACATGCGTCATACTGTTTGAAAGGATACATCATCCCGTTAGCCTGCTTAAGCTAAATTCTGTGTTGAAGTCTTGATTTCAAGTACATATATCAACTAATCTCCACATTCCTCATTCCAAACCATTTATGGTGAAAAATGTAACCCAGGAGGGTATGATGTTTCAAATACAGGGTTTTGATGTTAAATGAGAATCAAACATTTCTAAGGAACGAATGGAAACTTGGTGTGGCGAGATAAACCCTCACCACGCTTCATCCTTTGGCTCTGAATCGCCGCCAGGTGTCTGGGTTCTGGCTCGCCTGAGCTCCGGGCAGTGACAGGACCATCCCTTTGGTTTCTATTCTCACTTCTTGCTTGTTATTATCCTGGCATGATACCATGTTCTGGGAGCCTCAGCATTTACTTGGCTCTGCCTTTTAAGGCAAGAAGGGTCCGTATAACGACACTGTGTTCCTCCTCGGGCTAATCTCTGCCATCTCATCTCACTGTTCCTCCGGGAGGGATGCTGCGATGTTCCAGCCGGTGTGCCGGAGATGCTGAGCAGAGTTCCCCAGAGACAGGAACAGCAGGTGCCTGGATTCTAGGTCATGGTGTATCTGCAATCAGCTCAGACTCTTTGTGACAGTGGCACTTGCACAGCGTGGCATAGATTGTGTGCGTGGGTCAGATTGAAGGGAGGGGGGATCCCCTCCTCTGTCCCAGTGGGAGGAAGATAAATTATATGTCGGATGGAATAATACATGAGTATCTAGCACGGTGCCAAGCCCTTAATGTGTTCCTAGTCAATGGCACCATCTATTAAGCCTAGGCTGTTATGTTATGCTTATTGTATCCTCAATGTACTGGTGATTCTTTTTAGCTCGTTTCCTTGCACCCCATGATTTTTGGGGTCTTTCTAAGAATGTTTTATTAAGTGTAAGGACCTGGCCTAGGGACGCGTATGTTTTTGGGGTCAGGGTGGGCTGGGGGAGCAGTATTTTGTGGCTGTTTCGTGGCTTGGTTCTGAGTTAATGTACTAACCATGTCTTTTATTTTCTGTGTTCTGATGCTTTGACACCTGGGGCCTTGCTGACCCTGGAGGGACTGTCCCTCCCAGGGTTAGCCAATCCCTGCACATATTGACTGATAGTAAACAGTTTGCCTGTGAGAGAAATTTTTAAGTACAAACTGACCGATCCAGAGTCCGCACCCCCAACCATCTCCTGTATGAGGTTTTCACACTCCTGGGCCACTGTTCACCTGCCCCAATCACCCCAGGGCCAGGTGTCAGACAACCAGGGACAGCTCCTAGCTCGGGGTCCGCTAAAATCATCCAAACTGGCCCATTCACTCTTGCACCTCCCACCTGCGAAAATGGCTAAAGGAAACCTCATTTATAATGGAGTCGGGAAGCCCTGAAACGTACAGACACGGCAGGAAGAAAGGTTTCCTCTGACCCTACAGCGCAAGCTGCCCACCGTCTGCAACTAATGGCAAACCCCACGGCCTGCCCCGATTCCCTGCTTTCAAGCTGCCTCCTCTGTTCTCTGGACTTGCCTATGGTTCACCATAGTTTGTTTGTCACGAACTGCAATTTTTTGCTATTCCTGAATAAACTCATTTTGCTGGTAAAATACGTGGGTTTTTTTTTTTTTTTTTTTTTTTTAGGTCAACACTCCCCACAGAAACCACAATAAAAGCTTTTCCCATAGTTTCCCCTCCCCCTCTGCCTCCTGGCCAATCTTAGTGCTTCTTCCCACCACACACCCCCTCCACAGCGTGGCGTGCCATGGGATCTGTAACAAGTCGTCTTTGCAATGGCAATCATCTCCTGATCTGTTGGCCTTACTGAACCTCAACTTTTCTACTGATACATAGAAAAGTTGTTTCTCTATTTTAAAACAGTTAACCCCTGGAGGAAATAGAGGGCAGGGTCTGTGGCTTGGTTGACCGCAGTGTAGCTGGTGAGGAAGTAACAGCACCGCTAACAGTGATTGTGTTTCCTGAACCTCAGATCGAGACCCGTGATCTGAGCCAGCACCACGTCTCAGGTGTTACGGGCATTAACTGTTCTGGCCTGGAGTAGCCAGGACAGGGCGGCTGCTGCCACAGACGCTCTTTAGACAGTCCTGGGGGGATGTCAGGAGCTCGTGGAAGGGGCAGCTTTTAGCATGACCTCTGCCTTTCTCTTTCAAGAATTAAAATGCTCCCCAAAAGAGCTAGGACTTGGAGATCAAGGCCTGGAAGGGGCCCACAGGGGAAGAGGCTCTGCCTGAGAGGGTGGAGGCTGGCATCGTTGAGGCCGGCTGCTCTGTGTGCAGAGTTTGGGGCCATAGTCTTGCAAGTAGTGGGTTCCTTGCTGCCACCTGCTTGCCGAGCTTTTAGAATGTTCCCCAGGGAAGCCATGGGGAAAGCCGCCTGGCCTCTCCTCTGGGAAGTGCTCGTGCACACGTGGTGGGCATCAACCTGGAGAACTGGTCCATGGCCTCAGGGGGATGGATGTCATCCGGTTAGTATTTAGATTGGGGGAAGACAACCAGAATTGTTTATTTTCCTTTCTGGATAATCTAACTTCACTCCTTTAGCATTTTCTCCTAACCAAACTGTCAGTAGGTGCACGTTTTCTGCTCCTGGAAGAGAGGGTCTTGATTTCACTGTGCTGCTTCCCAGACCGTAGATGTCACAGGACCTTTCCCAGCCTGACGAGATGATGAAAACTAGCCTCCTCCCCTGTTTTCTGTTATTTCCCGGGGTCCATCATTTCTAGAGCCACATTCTACTGGATTTATTACAATGGGGTTTTAAAGTTTGTTTTTTTAAAAAAGAACTGGTAATGTTAAAATCACTGTGCGTCTCTTTTCTCTGCCTTTGACTTCTATTTAATTTTTTTTTCAAATCCCTTGCCAATTAAAAAAAAATTTTTTTTTAAAATAAATTTATTTCTTTTATTTATTTCTTTTTGGCTGCATTGGGTCTTTGTAGCTGTGTGGGCTTTCTCTAGTTGCGGCGAGAGGGGGCTATTCTTCGTTGCAGTGTGTGGGCTTCTCATTGCAGTGGCTCCTCTTGTTGCAGGGCATGTGCTCTAGGCGCGTGGGCTTCAGTAGTTGTGGCACGTGGGCTCAGTAGCGCCCGGGCCTAGCTGCTCCGCTGCAGGTGGGTTCTTCCCGGACCAGGGCTTGAACCCGTGTCCCCTGCATTGGCAGGCAGATTCTTAACCACTGCACCACCAGGGAAGCCCCTCTTTTTAATTTTTGCAATTAAAATGTCCATGAGCTATGGTGGAAGAGACCTGAGAAGTTTCGACCCGAGGAATCCTAGCACTTATATTCCTAGAAGGAGGATGGGATGCCTTTCCTCCTCTGGCCACTCCTTCAATTTCCTCTAATTGTTCGGTATTGTTCCACAGACTCAGAATTCACTACAACTGTATAACTTCTCAATACAAATTATTAAGGAATATAGAATGAGAAATTGAAGGAGATCTATAGAGAGGAATATTTTTGTAGGTTGCAAAAGCCCTCCATGACAGTGTCATGATGAAATCAATTGGAAACTAGGGTTTCTGTGGTGGGAAGCTGTGGGGATGACAGTAGTCCTTTGCCAGGGGCTGTCTGCACCATCCACAGAGATGCAGCCATGAACCGCAGATTGCCTTTGGTGGGCTGTCCGTTGCTGAGGTTTCAAAAGGCGCTGCTTCCAAATGAAGTAGCCTGGGTTCTGATTTAGCCACATTTGTATCCCGTATGTTTATTCTACGTCACTGAAGAGAAGGTGACCACATGGCATAAACTTGATTCAGTGAGTATCTTCTATATGCGCCAGGGACATGCCCCTGCCAAGACCTTCATGGGCGATGCAGCCCTGCTTCCTTTGGACGGCCTTGGTAGCTTTGTTTTACGTCTCCCTTGTGGCCTTTTTGGTGGAGAAGGGTTTGGGGAATATTTCTCAGTTCATTGGAGGCCCTGTATTTCACTTTACAACTCACAGCACTTCATAAGGACTCTTTTACTGTGAAAATACTGATCATGAGTGTACACCAATGCGTGGGAAAGTAATAACTTATGACTTGATCTGCATTAATCAGAAAATGTATAGTGGAAGACCAACTTTAAAGAACGCAAAAATGTTTGCATAAAAGGGTGTCAGGTGCAATTATTAAGACTGAGAAGGGGTGCAGAGACAATGCCAAGTGGGAGAGCATCCCTAGTGATTAGTACCAGCCAAGGCAAAGGCTCAAAGCACAAAAGACTGAGCTGGGGCCCCCTGCATCCCAGCTCATTTCCTGTTTGAACCATAGCTGTTTGCATATCTGTCTCACTTTCCCTTTCCCTATTCAAGAGTAAGCTTTCTACCTAACGCAGTATTTACCCAGTGCCTTGCAAATAGCAGGTGCTCAATAAATCAATGGATGGATGGAATAATGAAAGAACAAAATGAGACAGATAATCAAGAAATGGGCCACCGAGGTCTGGAGTGGAGGTGAGTTTGCGCTGGTCTGCACGTGGGCCCAAGGGATTCAGGCAGAGAGTGTGGGAGAGAGGTCAATAGGAGATGAAACTGGGGGTCCTTCTACAGGTACTCCTCCTCAGCCTGGGTCCCAGCAGCGGTGCACAGATGGGCTCCATCCTCTCCAGGCTCCAGGGAGCCTGCCTGCCTGCAGGGGGCGCCAAATCATCCAGCACCATCTCATTAGGTGCATTCGCTTTTGCAACGGCTTTCTCAACTCTTTGTGGGATGGTTTTAGTCTGTGGAGATTCTGCGTGGTTTGACACGTTTACATTGGGCACAGGGCTCCCTTTCTGCCCTCCCCTGTACATTTCCAGCTCTGGTTTTAAACGAAGAGGTGGAGTAGACTTGTGGTTGCATTACTTTTCACCTGACCATTTTATAGGGTTTTTCCTCGGCGACACGTTTGGGGCAAAGTCTTCATTCTTAAGTTAAATGTTTAATTGACTCTGCACTATACTTGCATTCCTCCATTATGAGTTGGAATCTGCCTTTTAGCTGGCAGTCCTTCAAATATAATTTTAAGATTTTTATTAACAATCTGACTTGGGAGCTCCCTGTACCTCACTGATTCAGTGATCTGATAAGAAGTTTGTATTTCACAAAAGTGACAGTGTTACTCTAATAGAAGAAATGGAAGAAAGACCCTCCCTGGGTCAGGGAGAGCACCCAGTGGCTTGCTTGGTTTCCTCTCTCTCTCTCTGTCTCTCACTCTCTGTCTGTCTGTCTGTCTCTCTTTCTAGGTCCCTGGAGACTAGTTGAGCCCTGGACTCTTATAAGGATTGAATATCCTCAAACCTCTATGTAAAGCACAAAGATTCATGGCAGAGTATAAGAGAGACAAATGTCTATTTATCTCTTTTTGGACGTGATAAACAAAAGGATGCCCTCATTTGTGGAAATAACAAGGAACTCTCATTCCAGCTCTTAAAACAATCTGTCTGGAGTGTCTGCATTCTAGAAAAGTAGTGCACTAAGATGTGGCTTTGATCCTGCCTGGCCCACTTGAGGCTGATTCAGAATGTCTGGGGCCAGTTCCCTCTTGTCCCCTGTGAGCAATCAGCCCTGACAAGGTGGGTCTGGGCAGGAGGGAGCCAGCCCACAGTCGTTGTTGGGAGTAGGCTACCCTTGTCTGCCTGTCACTCGCTGTGTGACTTGGGGCAAGTTGCTTCATCTTTCTGAGCCTCAGTTTCCTTATCTGTAAAAGAAGAATAATAATACCTTCCAGGTTACTGTGAGGTGTACTATACAAGGCATGCAGGGAATTTTACCTGATCCATTGTAAGCTCTCCATAAAGAGAGCAGCTGGAGGGCAGCAGTCTCCACACTTTTGTGCCATTCCTCCCTTCTGGAATATTCTTTCTCCTCCTCTGCCTGTCAAAGTCCCATCTAATGCCATGAGGAGGCCTCTCTGAGCATCCCAGCCAGCTTTATTCTCAGGAATTCTGATTCATTTATTGTCTGTACCACTCACCAGGGTCTTTTCATATTCTGTCTATTGTTTTTCCCTTGACCGTTTTTTAGGGTTTTATTTATCACTATTATAAAAAAGTTAAGTGTGAGTCTTAGTTCCTCAACTAGGCAGTAAGTCCATGGAGTTTACTTTTTATTTTTATTTATTTATTTATTTTTGGCTGCGTTGGGTCTTCATTGCTGTGTGAGGGCTTTTCTCTAGTTGTGGCGAGCAGGGGCTACTCTTCGCTGTGGTGCACGGGCTTCTCATTACGGTGGCTTCTTTTGTTGCAGAGCATGGGCTCTAGACGCGCGGGCTTCAGTAGTTGTGATGCACAGGCTCAGTAGTTGTGGCACGCGGGCTTAGTAGTTGAGGCGCACAGGCTCAGTTGCTCCGCGGCATGTGGGATCTTCCCGGACCAGGGCTCGAACCCGTGTCCCCTGTGTTGGCAGGTGGATTCTTAACCACTGCGCCACCCGGGAAGTCCTATACATGGAGTTTAGTGAATGTATTTCTGCACCTCCACCCTCATCACTTAATCAGATAACCTGAAGAGAATTTTGTATCTTTTGTGTAAGCTCACTAAATACTTGAAGATAATACCTAAATAATATCCCCAGAGTGGGTTACTTGATTGATTCTACTGGCACTACACAAATCTTTTGTTATTTTGAAGTGGGCGCTCACTCCCGGAGCCAGCCCGGATCAGGTGTCATGTACATAAACAAAAATCATTCAGTAATTCAGCAAGTGTGGGCGCCTATTATACCAGTCAGGCACTGTGTTGGTTATGGGACACACTAATGAATAACACCAGACACAAATCCTGTCCTCTTGAAACTTGTGCTTTAGGGGGGGTGATGAACATTGATCAGTGTATAAAAATTGTGATGAGTTTTATGTAAGAAAAAGGTATAGAAGGCTATGGGTGTAGATAAGGGTGGGGACGTGGTATAAACTGGTGAGTACAGAAGGCTGTCTTGGCGTTAGAATTAACATTACCCAGGTGAAGGGGAATGTGGAGAGAAGGGAGTTATTGGACCAGGTGAGCCAGCACCCTGTGGTGGGAGAGTGTGGGCTGGCCATAATGGGAAACGGGGCTAGAATGGTGGGCAGGGGCCACGCACAGGCTTGTGGTCATGTCAGTAACTCAGCCTTTCCTCTGAAAGCAATAAGAGGTCATTGGGGGCGTTTTGAGGAGGAGCCAGAAAGGACCTGATCTGCATTTTCATCGAAAAGGGCTGCAGTGTGGACAGTGGGCTGGAGGACGGTGCACGTGGTCACAGGAAGGCAGCTACAGGCCTTCTTGATGGTCTGGGTGAGTGGAGCAGCCGCAGAGAGGGAGAGAGTGGATGGATTCAAGAGGTAGGAGTTGAAATGGGCTGAGCTTGAAGCTGGATTGGAGAGGGGCGTGGGGAAGATGCAGGGGCCCGATGTCTCCTGGGTTTCTGGATTGAGCATCTGGATGGATGGAGGTGCTGTACACCGACATGTGGGCTCCTGGGAGAGGACCGGGCTTAGGGGGTATTTGTGAATTTAGTTTGGTTGTGTTGCGTTATGGTGCCTTTGAAACCCAAGCTCCAAGAGGAGCTTTCACGTGGGCCGTTGGATGAAGCATTCGGGAACTCTGAGAACAGGTCTGGGTTAGGGGTAGGCTTAAGAGTCACTGGTGTGGGGTAACTGAAGTCGTGGGTGGGAATGAGAATTGGAGACAGGATAGAATGAGGGAGAAAAGGGCTTAGACTGAACCTTGAGAAACTCTGACATCCATGGCTAGTTACAGGAGTATGAGCTTGAACAAGAGCCTGAGGGATGGACAGAGGGGAAGAAAAACCATGAAGGTTAGATGTCATAGGAGCCCAGGGAAGAGAGCAGAGCCAGAGGGAAAGTGTGGTCAACATCAAAAATGGCTGGAAGGACAAATAAAATGAAGATTGGAACTGGTTCATTGGATCTGGAAACTAGAAGTCATTGAGGAGCTGAGTGAGAGATGTGTTGCTGGACCAGTAGGGTCAGACCCCAGTGGGAGGTGTGGATGGGCAAAGAGAAGAGGGAGGAGGGAAGTATAGACAATTCTTAATTTGCTTGTGTGGGGAGAGAGAAAGAGAGCAATGGAGAACTGTGGAAACAGGGGAGCGTTTCTTTGTCTTTGTTAGGTTTTTAATAAGAGAGACTTGAGTACAATTGCAGACCAATGCAAAGGATTCACTGGCAAGGGAGAGGCTGAATATTCAGGAGAAAGAGGATCTTATCTATAGTGTTTTAGGGTGAATGGCTGTCCTTGTTTGCCCAGGACAGAGGGGTGTCCTGGGACCCAGGACTTTCAGTGCAAAAACCAGAACAGTCTTAGGTTAACTGGGATGGTTGGTCACCTGAGTTTTTAGAGAAGATGAGAGGGGATGAGCTCCAAAGCATAGGAGTAGGAACCTACTTCTGCAGGAGGAGGGCCACCTTCTCTCTTGCAATGGAGGGAAGGAAAGGATGATCGACGTGGAGGGATGTTCATAGGCTTGTTTTGCAGGGGAATCGAAGGGTTCTCATCTGATGTTTTCAATTTCCTTTAGGAAGTAAGGGGTATGATTATTTGCTGAGGGGGGATGAGTGGAGAGGGTTTCAAATGCTTCTCATGGAGCCTGGGAGAGCAAGTTGACCAGAGAAATATAGTGGTATTACTAGGTGGTGGTGAAGGGCCATGTGAGGTTGGGTGCCATGAATTTATAACAATGCTCATTTGCCCGTCACGTGTATGGGATTATCCAGCAGAGATCAGCTGCTCAAGGGCAGCTTAGAGATGGTGGATAGTTGGCTTCCCGCAGGGCTGACATTTTTCCAGCCGGTGCAACAATTCTAGCAACAGAACAAAAGGGTGAAAGGAAAAATTTAATGTACTGCCAAGAATTTTATTAAAGTGGTGGAAGACGGAACTTAGGCTGCATAAAGAAAAAGTGAAGAACTTAGGCTGGAGAAAGGAAGAAGTGATGATGGATTTGGAGTAAAATCAATGGATTGGTAAGGTTGGCGGTAAGGCTGTGAGCCCAGGGTGGAGGCTGTGGTTGAGCTGGAGGTGTGAAGTTGTCACCAAGCATGCCAGAGGGCACAGGGCATGAGGCTTGGCGGGTGCTGGCTGGGACCTGTGAATGTACATTCTCTTCATGGGATGTTATAACAAAGGAAGGGAGGGACGAAAATACTCTAGGGGGAAGTAGGGTGAGTGATTGATGGTAGAGGCAAGCTTCTAAATGTGTTGAAAAAAATCAAGCAAATGCATTTAAATGCTTTAGGGAAACTACCATTATCAAGTGGTCTTTGATTCTAGGATGAATGGTGTTATGGGTTGAATTGTGTCCCCCTAAAATTCTTATGTTGAGGTCCTAACCCCTGTGTCTTCAAATGTGACCTTATTTGGAAATAGGGTCATTGCAGATATAATTAGTCAAGTTAAAATGTGGTCATTGGGGTAGCCCTAATCCAATAGGACTGGTGTCCTTATAAAAAGGGGAAATCTGGACACACATACACACACACACACACACACACACAGAACACCATGTGAAAATGAAGGCAGAGATCAGGGTGATACATGTATAAGCCAAGGATGCCAAAGATTGCCAGCAAACCACCAGAAATTAGGAGAGAGACCTGGAACAGATCCTTCCCTCAGCCCCCAGAAGGAACCAACTCTTTCGACACCTTGATCTTGGACTTTTGGCTCCAGACTGTGGGACTAGATTTCTGTTGATTAAGCCTCTCAGTCTGTGGTACTCTGTTATGGCAGGAAACTAATACATTTGGGATTATGGGACTTCAGTCAGTATTTCATATACTCTCCTCTTTCATAGTTTTTCCCTATCCTGTCTCTAGTTCTGGTGTAATTCTAATTTGGTATTCTGAGCAAACGTATTCCTCTAATTATCTTGCCTTTCTTACTCTCCTATGCAATATTTTTAATCTTTAACAGGCTACCCTAGGTAAGAATATATGACCTGTTTTAGGGGCTTGAAATGCTTTCCACAGAAAGTTGGAGACACAGTCTTAGTTATAACAACTTCCAGAAAAATTAGGTAAGACGACTCCATACTCTAAAGGACAGTCCTCAAAGTGTGAAGTCACCCCACTCCAGCACAGACCCCGTGACGACGAGAAGGCTCAGGCATGGAGACCCCAAAAGGGTCTGGAGCCACGTGCAAGAGATGCCCATGTAGGAAGCTGGTTGTCTCTGGGCAACTTTCACCATCTCTTAGAAGCTGATATTCTGTCTCGTGGGAGCTTTATGAGCACTGGGGATCATGGATGTAAAAGCAACCTGCACAGTTTGTCAGCTCGCCGTCCATCTCCTCAGTTTTTTCATTCGTTCATTCCCGGCGTCAGCGAGCCGACATCCCTCAGGGCTGCTGTGTCCGAGGCACTGGGATCGCGGAGCATGCAGCACTGCCCTCAGCACTGGGCAGACAGAAGCCGCTGTCAGCTCTCTGGCTGGTCTCCTGTCTTCCTGATGTAACAGTCCCCTGTATTGACCAGTGGGAAATAAAGTTTCCATGTCTCCTGATAACTCCTCCCAGCTCGCTTTCATTCAGTGACCATCCCAGATCCCCTTCCCACAGTCCCTGAAGGCAGCAAGTGCAGGAGAAAGGGCACCGGCCAGCCGGGGGTCAGAGCCCTGACTGTGTCCTCTGGCAGGGCCTGTGTCCACCTCCCTCCCGCTCCCATTGGCCTCCTTTGATCTTCTCAATCGCTCTGTGAAGCGGCGGGGGGGAGTAGCTGCTGCCATTCCCGTCTGGTTGATGAGCAAATTTGTGATTAAGTGACTTGCTGGAAGCAGAGGCGAATTCCTGGAGGAGCCTGGATGTGGTGGGCATTGGGGGTTTGCCTCGCCAGCACCTGCTTCCTCATCCTCTCTGCACAGTGCCTGGCTGTGTTTGGGGACACAGCTCTTTTCCTGGGCTCCAGTGAGGACCCCGTGTCCAGGTCAGTGCCAACACGCGTGGACCTTCCCGAGGCCACGTGGGACCCAAGTCAATCACAGTGATTCTCAGAACTTATGGGAGCTACAGGAAAGGACCTTAGCCCTTCCCCTTTGAACTTGAACCTGAGAGGTGTGAGAGAGGCTGGCTGAGACAGAGGCAGCACAGAGGAAGTACAGCTGAGAGAAGGAGGAAGGGAACGTCCCATGACATCGTTTGAACTCTTGGGTCAAACTGTATCTTAGTTAGTCCTGCCTGGGCTTGTGACACTGGTCTTTGTGCTCCAGCTTGTGTGTGTGTGTGTGTGTGTGTGTGTGTGTGTGTGTGTGTGTGTGTATGCACGCATGTGTGTTACTGGCACTGAAGAGGGTAACTGATACCCAGTGCTACAATGTGAAACCCTGAGCCCCCAGACCAACCCCCCCGCCAGTGGTAGCCACATTGCTTTCTGAAATAATTACACGTTCAAAGATGACATCTCTGAACGTGACATGCAAATCAAAGCTGCAATTTTTTGTAAAGAAGCCGAACGAACTCACTGGCTGTTCTTTACAAGAATTTCAACAGACTCTTTATTCCAAGGAAGATGTGATTCTAGATTTTCTGTGGATCTCTGTGCAGGCTGTGACTGTGTGTGTGAGTGAGCGTGTGAAAGTGTATGAGGGGGAAGGTGGGACATAGGTGGGGGAGGACGGACGAGAACAATGATGGGAAAATTCTTTGCAAAGTTAAAGGTCTTGTTCGAATATGATGTGACCTTCCATGATTGTTCAGTTGATTCTTGGCCTCTGAAAGCTCCATGATTAGTGCAGGGCCTTCCCTTGATTCTTCCGGATGACCCGGGAGTTCCCGGCGGTGATGACTCACACTGGTGGGGTAGCATTTCTTCCTCAGAGACCACGACCTGGAGCCCAGCCTCGAGACGGAAGAGAAGGGAGCGGAGGCAGAAAGGAGGCCAGGCCAGCAGGTGCTGTGCCGGGGACGGGTTCTAAAGGCACATCCTCCCCTGGCCCGGCTTCTGGTGCTGTCACCACCTTCTCCTCTCCTGTGTCTGGAGTTGGCTGATGCCACTACTGGGACGCGTGCAGCCCAGCCCCGGGGGCATTGCATGGGCACAGTGTCACACCACCACCTTTGTCCCGTGGCTTCTCTCCACGTTCCCATAGCACATGGGACCCCCGTGGGCTTAGGGCTCGTGCTGAGGATGGCCACTGATCATCCTGGCACAGCCGACGGGGACCGGGCAGGCACAGCGTGCTTGCCTATTGCATTCACAGCAGCAATGCTGTTTTTGTTGTTGTCACTATACATTCTATTTTATTTTTCATTTGAAATATTGTTAGTGCTTACCCTAGGTCCAGCCTTTTCCCAGCTGGGAAAATTCAAAAGCAGGGGACATAGAGAGAGGCAAATACCCTTGAGATGAGTGAAGTATTCAGCACCCTCTCCCCTTATACTCTCCCTTGGGATCCAGCCTTCTCTGCAGATGGAATAACAGACCCGCCTCACCTCTCAGACCTTCTCTTACCAATTCACTCTCAAGATTTCAGCTAGGCTGCAGGCTTTTCACTGCACATGGCCTGAAAGACGTAGCTCCTGGATCCATGGATCATTTATGGTTCAGGGTAAGTACGTTTGCAGTGGGTTTGAATGGAGCAGAGCACCCAAGGGGACTGGGCTTGCGAGGCCACGTTGCCTGGGTGCAACGTGATGTGCTGTGCCCCCCCAGAGTGACGCACCCCTGCTGCCCAGACTGGCGTCTGCTGCCCACCACCACCGCCTCCTTGCCCGGCATTACGGGCACTGCGTTTGCTCCTGGAGACCGGCACCTTCATCACAGTGCTTGGGGCTCCTTCCGTGGTGTGTCCAGGGTCCAGGCTGGATAACTCCTCCCTGGAAGATGCCTGCTGGGTTTGAGCCCGTCGGCTTCAGACCCCTCATGACTGCTAAGGGGCCTGCCTCAACATCCCCGGCAGCTCACCTCTCTCTGCTGGTCCCTCCGAAGGCGCAGCTGCAGACTCGGCTTGGTTTGTGGTGTAGACGATGGCTTGGTGGCCCCTGTCCTGGGCTGACTTCTGGCCCCCGGTGCCCCCACCTCGAGGTGGGCGGCCAGTGCCTCTCACCCCCAGGGCTGCGCAGAGCTGCAGGGAGTGAGCCGGGAGGAGCTCCTGGAGCTGGGAGCTGGCATCCGATCCAAGGGCAGTTTTCATTTCTGTCCTCACCCAGCCTGCCCGCTTGGACGGTGCCCTGGAGAGCAGACCCTTGGTCTGGCTTCTGGCCGGGGTGCTGTGCTGCTTGGGTGTGGGCTGAGGACAGAGGTGGTGGTCGTGCACGACTTGGCCCCTGGGCCTCTCTTCTCTGGAAGGTGCTGGAAACCACTGGAAAGAATGGGGGATGTTTGCTCCTCCTTCGTCCCTGGGGGCTGTCGTGGCACTTGTGCTTCCTTCTGGCCTGGAGAGAGGTTCCAGCTGCAACCCTGTACTGCTCCCCTGGAAGGTCCTGGGGAGGGGGAGAGGCTGCCCCCAGGATGGAGGAGGAGTTCGGGGTGCCCCTGCCCTGGGGCCTGCACCGGCCTTGCTCCCGGGGACGAGGAGTCCCCTCCTCCACTCCCACCAGCCCCCAGGTGTCTGGGACCTGGGAATGCCCTCCCCCAAGTGGCCCTGATCTTATTCCAAGGCCCGTGTTGGCCAGAGTGGCAGAGTTGGTTGTGTGGGCATCCCTGGGCCTGAGGGGCTGCAGGAGACCTTGGACATCCCTGCTAGGGTGAACCCACATAGGTCCCAAGGACCCCCGCTGGACCAGTTGGGAGACGGGGACTGGAGAGAAGATGTGTGTGTCCTGGGGGGGCCACCTCTGCTCCTGCTCTGGCCCCATGAAGCACAGCCAGTGGGAACCCAGGGAGGCATTTCTGCCTCGGGAGGAGCTGGTCTTGAGATGGGCGAGGATCTGCCCCAGCAACCCCAGGAAGAGCCCCACTTCTCCATCAGCAGCTGGAGCGCCTGCCCAAGCTCCGTGGGGAACATTGGGCCCTCTTCCCCGCCTTCTTCTCTTCTCCTTCCTTTAAAGGGACACTGTCACTGGCTACATAAGTTGTGGGGTGTGATGCAAAGTGAAAATGTAGGCCTCTTCTTCACAATTGTTAAGAATATCAAGACTGTGACAGTGGAGCATTAAACTAAGTCAGGGCCCTGTGTACAGGTTGCTGGCTCATAACACTGACCCCGAGCCTTTATAATTTTTATGAACCTAATTTTTTACTGAGGTATAGTTGATTTACAATATTATATTAGCTCAGGTGGATAACACAGTGACTCAAAACTGTTATGGATAATACTCCATTTAAAGGAATTATAAAATATTAGCTATAAAAAATAAAGCAAAGGGACTCTCTACTGGGAGAGGGTCCATCGGGATGACCACAGTGAACCAGAGGGGCTCCCCTGATGTTCTGGACTTGGTGGAAATCACACTCCTCCAGTTTTGCCATATCATTCCTCATAGAAAGACAAGTAAATAAAGTGGTGATTTCTCAACACTGACCCATCTGGGCCACCACCTGGTTTGGAAAAGTCCCTGCAACGTGAAGCGCCTTTTCAGGGGAAATGACACACTGTGTTCTCCGGCAGTGTCTTTCCCGTGGTTGTCTTGCAGGCTGGTGAAGTGGTGAGTGCGGGATTTGAACTCAGGTCCGTTGGCTATTCAAGTTCATCACACCATGCCTGACTGGACTCAGGCTCTGGGACTCATTTTTCTAACTAGGATGTTTTCTCCTAAAACAAGGCTCCTGTTTCTGTAAATATTTATCGATCACTTTGTTACACATGGAACGGAATAGCTTTGAATGAGGTGGGGGCAGGCGACATGGCCATCTGCAGAAAGGGCCCAATTAACTGATTTCATACCAGCCACAGCCTGACGCAGACTTTCATTTTAGAGATTAGGTTGAAAATAAAAGTGAGATCAGAGCATCACAAACATGTGGCAGGAACACACCGTGAATTCAAGGGAGAGACGGAAGCATTTGGACCCTGAAGACAAGCATGACATTGCAACTTAGTTTGGATGAGAAAACTGAGATCTCTTGGAAATGCCTCTGCACGTGTACGAGTGCCTCTATCAAGTTTCTGCTGCTGTGCAGCCATTAACATTGGTCCTAAAATATCTGCAGTGCAGAACATTTGAAATGAGCTTTTCATTTGCTAAAATGTTGCAGCGAGCAGGCAGAAGTGAGGCTTGTGTGCAACTTTCTGATGGTTTAAAACGCCTTGCAGAAATGCGGGGTGGTGATAGTTCTTCTTTTTTTTTTTTTGGCTTGTCTACAGAATGAGTGGAAAGAGAAAGTATACCTAAATACTGTGCTCATTCCCAAGGGCACACCAGGCAATGCAAACACCAGAGGCAGGACTGATGGGAGGGAAAGGGATGCTGAGGCCAAAAGAACTCTCCGTGGCACAGATCCTGCCTCATCAGGGCTGGAAAGGACACCAGAGGCCATCCCCGCCCCCGCTCCTGTGGCAGGTGGGGAGACAGAGGCAGCGACCGCTTGCTCCGGGCGGTCCAGCCGGCTAGTGGCAGAGCCTGGGGCTCACCTAGACCCTCCAATCCCCAGGCCAATCCTCTTTCCATTCTGCCTCCCCTCAAACATTATCTGTCTAGAAATGTCGGCTCCCACACTTCAAAACAGAAAACTCCTTGTTCTCACTCCCCAAGTGAGTAATTTGTTTTCAGTGTTTACATTAGCTGGAAACAGAGCTGGGAATACTCCTCACTCTGTTTTCAAATGAGATGTATTTTGATCAAGTTTCCTGGCCTCAAATGCTTCTCTGCTTTGTCAGGGCTTGTCGGTTAGAACTTGGTTCATGGAGGTTCTCAGAGCGGCGGGTGGAGCTCGGAGGAAGAGTTCCAGGTCGTCCCTGGGTTTTGTTTTCTTCCAGGCACGGCTGGAACCTGCAGCACAGTCAGATAACACTGTTCCACATGAGAAATGTGCTGTGAGGTCGCATTCCTGACCATGAACTTGGCACCAAATGAGTCGCAGAAGTGAAACCAAAAGGTGTGACCAAGGGTGGGTAGATGACCCCTGAAGACCGAGCCCCGGCTTTCAGCTGCCAACCACCTCGCTGGCAGCAAAGCCCTTGTTCTAAGTTGGCGTGGGGGACAGTGGCTACCCCCTCACACCTGGGGCAGATCTCTTATGACCCCAACCGCTAGAGATGCTATAAGCGTCCAGGTAGGTCTGAGATGTAGCCGAGAAGATGAGAATGGAAAAGGGGAAGCTTGAGAAAGAGAAAGAGGCAGGAATAAAAGAGGGGAAGAGCACGGGAAGGATGGGAGACGCATCGGAGGGCAGGGGAGCTTGTGCTCACCACGGCCCGGGACCTCCCTGGGGTCCCTCAGCTTCCTCACTGTGGAGGGTACTCACATGAGCCAGTGGTCTCCAGCCCAACCCAGTGGAAGGACCACAGTCCACAGGTGGGGGCTGTCAGGGACAGGGTGACGCTTGGTCAAGTTTGCGACTTCAGGATTAGGTCTGGTAACTCCTGGCTTCCTCTGGCCTTCCTTACCGGGTAGAGATTCAAAACCTTTCGTAAAACTACCCAAGCACTTCTGCGTCTGGCTGTGTAGGCAACCGGAAAACTGTCCCCTTCAGAAATACTTAAAATGCCGACACATGATAAAAACGTAGGTGTCAGTACAGTCGAAGCTGGGAGGAAAGGCAAGTCCCGAGAGGCAGGAAGAGGGGACGGGAGGGGAATTGGAGGTGGCTAGGGGACACTGCGGTGAGGCTGCTCTGGGTCCACCTGGGTGGGGGGCTCTGCCTGGAAGGCTCGGCACAGCACCACCTGCAGAACCTCACCATCTGGGGACCCCTTCCCGAAGGCGTCCACCTGGCACACACCTGCAGTCTCTTTTCCCCGTTTTTTTTTTTTTTTGTGATTTGTCCCCTTGCACTTGACCGAGAATGGCCACATTTCACCAGCCTCAGTGCCCCAGGGTGCAAAGACCTCCCGAGGCCCCAAAGGGGCGATAAGAAATATCAGAGCCGGTGGACACGCTTTTAATTGGGCACCACTCTGGGTCTTGCACGCCCTGCCCTGGGCGGGGAGCACTGGCCGCAGGTGTTCTGGCCCAGGTGCGATGCTTTGAATCCATATGAGTTGCAGAGCGGGCTAGCACACGGGGCACCAGTCTCCCTTTAGCCACCTTGTGCCTTTCATCTCCTACTATGGCCACAGCATGTATTGTTCCCACGAGGACAAAACAAAGACTCTTGGATGGCGATGTCTCCTGTCACCCAAGCAGCAAACACACACACACACGCACACATGCACACACACACACAGGGCTCCACGCCTGGTCTGCTTCCCCGTGTTAGAGATATCTGGGCTTGGGAGAAGGCATGCTGGCAGGGCCCATCGGCCTCCGAACACCCTCTCTGCCTGTTCTCCACCTCGAGACAGAAAGAGCTTACTGCATGCAGGCCTGGCCCCAGGAATTGCACACTCTGCTTTATTAACCCCACTGATCTTGGGGAGCCCTGTCTTATGCTGGTGTCCCACTCCGTGGACCATCTGCATGATTTTAAGGACGAGAAAGTGAGAATGTCCACTTCTAGCAGGTCATTATGACGTCTTTGAGAGAAGGCAGCATGTATCAGTGGTAAGATAGTGTTTTAGAGTTTCTTCAACATTATTCAGACTTACAGGGCAAAGATTTGCATTCAATTTTGCCACAACTTCAATTACTGAATACCCTATTCAACTTTACCTTTGAAAAGGTCTATTGAAATGAATATTTCTAGTTTTCTAAAATTTTTGGAGAATAGGCTAAAAGATATGCCTCTAACTACAAGAGGCACCAGCATAATTAACTTTGATTATTTTGATTATTATATAATTAATTGGATACTGGTTAACAGTATTAGATACTCTTGGTAATAGTCTTGATAACCCCTCCACACCCACACTCTTGCATAACTCTCTGAAACTGAGAATGTGATTGACTGTCATGACTAGAATGTGATTGACTAGTAACGTAAGAGGGAAGAACAAATCGGACGCCATTTTGGATCTGTTTCTTTTACTTTAACCTTTGTATTCTATTGCTTTTGCTACAAGTTAACAATGTTGCCTATAGCCTGAAATATACAGGGTAGACCATTCTCAAGGCTCTGACCTTTAAAGTTATAACATTTTCCCATTCATACAGAGATAAAAAGTTGCAGAACAGAGAAGAACATTTGTCTTGTTGGAGGTTTACAGGAACATCATGACCTGACCTACGTGGACAGATGTAAGAACAAAGGATTCTGACACCAGGAAGTCTGCAACAACCAACCACGCCCCCTCCCTTTTTAGTATGAAAGAAGCCTGAATTCTAACTCGGGTAAGGTGGTTCTTTGGGACGCGAGTCCACCATCTTCTCGGTCCACTGGCTTTCCGAATAAAGTCGCTATTTATTGCCCCAACAACTCATCTCTTGATTTATTGGCCTGTTGTGCGGTGAGCAGTACGAGCCTGGACTTGGTAAGAGTAACAAACCCTTTTGTAAGTAGCTGGTTTCTAAGTATTTGCTTTTAACAAAACTAAAACAGGGGATTCCCTGGCGGTCCAGTGGTTAAGACTTCACTTTCCAATGCAAGGGTGCAGGTTCGAGCCCTGGTCGGGGAGCTAAGATCCCTCATGCATCATGGCCAAAACACCAAAAGATAAAACAGAAGGAATATTGTAACTAATTCAGTAAAGACTTTAAAAATGGTCTGCATTGAAAAAAACTAAAAAAAACCCCAAAAAACTAAAACAGGACCTAACTCGTGTCTCAGCGTGTGGATCATTTAACATATTTTTTGATGATTAATCAATATGTAATTTTTAAAACAAATGATTCCAAAGAAGTTCAAAGAACTGAGTGACAAGCTATAGTGATACGCATTCTACCCCTATTTATGTAATTATAGGAATAATACTTATCAGTACTTGTAGCTAAACAAATAATAAATCGGAATGAAAATAATGCTTATCCCTGTCTCAGACTACCAATAAGTAATAGTATCTACAGCTACATGTGAAAAATAAAAACTCCACCCAAGTCCTTAAGTGATGTATATCTAATAAAATTTCTGTTTGTACTTAATAATTATTTACCCAAAATTACTATATTATTTATTTATTTATGACTGTGCCACGTGGCTTGTGGGATCTCAGTTCCCTGACCAGGGATTAAACCCAGACCATAGCAGTGAAATCCTGGAATCCTAACAACTAGGCCACCAGGGAACTCCCTTTAATGTTTTTTTTTAAAAAATATATTTATATTTTGATCATTTGTGTCCTACTTATGTTGTAATGATATCTATGTAGAAGAAAACAGTTTAATCCTTGAAGTTTTATGATTACAAGAATTTTTTTTCAAATTTAAATTTGTATATGTATTCTTGTTGCAAAGACGTCTGACATTGTAATCAAAAGATCTGGAAGCACAAAAAATGTAACACACTATGATAGAATTCTCTGGGGGAGGTGAAATGAAAATACAAGTTCAAGGGAAAAAAGGACACTGTAAAATGTTAGATGTTTAAAGAAAAGCTTGTCTTGTGTTTTTAAAATAGGTGATAACTATTAAATTGCTATATATTTATATTTCATAAAATATATTTAAATGAATTATGTAATCATTTTATAGTTAATGTCAGTATTTACAGTATGCCAAAAAATCTTTTGCAATTACTTACACTTATGATAAACATGTTAGATGTCAAATTAAAACTCTGTGAGAGGCCTGTTTGCCCAAATTTTTAAGGAGTATGTGAACAGAAAAGTTGTATAAACCCCCCGTAGACCTCTGACCTAGAGCACTCAACTAATTTCCTAGTAAAAAGACAAAGATGGTTCTACTGAATTTTTAAAGAATCCAACAGCATCCTATTTATAAGAGGCATTCCATCAAAACAGTATGGTACTGGCACAAAAATAGAAATATAGATCAATGGAACAGGGTAGAAAGTCCAGAGATAAACCCACGCACTTATGGTCACCTAATCTATGCAAATGAGGCAAGAACATACAATGGAGAAAAGACAGTCTCTTCAGTAAGTGGTGCTGGGAAAACTGGACAGCTACATGTAAAAGAATGAAATTAGAACATACCCTAACACCGTATACAAAAATGAACCCAAAATGGATTAAAGACCTAAATGTAAGGCCGGATACTATAAACCTTTTAGAGGAAAACATAGGGAGAACACTCTCTGATATAAATTGCAGCAAGATCTTTTTCGATCCGCCTCCTAGAGTAATGAAAATAAAAACAAAAATAAACAAATGGGACCTAATTAAACTTCAAAGCTTTTGCATAGCAAAAGAAACCATAAGCAAAACGAAAAGAAAACCCTCAGAATTGGAGAAAATATTTGCAAATAAAGCAACTGACAAGGGATTAATCTCCAAAATATACAAACAACTCATGCAGCTCAATATCAAAAAAACAAAACCCAATAAAAAAATGGGCAGAAGATCTAAACAGACATTTCTCCAAAGAAGACATACAGATGGTTAAAAAGCACCTGAAAAGATGCTCAACATCACTAATTATTAGAGAAATGCAAATCAAAACTACAATGAAGTATCACTTCACACCGGTCAGAATGGCCATCATCAAAAAATCTACAAAGAATAAATGCTGGAGAGGGTGTGGAGAGAAGGGAACCCTCCTACACTGTTGGTGGGAATGCAAACTGGTGCAGTCACTATGGAGAAGAGTATGGAGGTTCCTTAAAAAACTGAAAATAGAGCTACTGTATGATCCAGAAATATATGCTACTCCTGGGCATACACCTGGAGAAAACCATAATTCGAAAAGATACATGCACCCCAATGTTCATTGCATTATTCACCATAGCCAGGACATGGAAGCAACCTAAATGTCCATCAACAGAGGAATGGATAAAGAAGATGTGGTACATGTATACAATGGAATATTACTCAGCCATAAAAGAACAAAATAATGCCATTTGCAGCAACATGAATGGACCTAGAGATTCTCATATTGAGTGAAGTAAGTCAGACAGAGAAAGATAAATATCATATGATATTGCTTATATGTGGAATCTAAAAAAAAGGCTACAAATGAATTTGTCTACAAAACCGAAGTAGAGTTACAGATGTAGAAAATAAACTTATGGTTACCAGGGGTTAAGGGGCGGAGGGATAAATTGGAAGATTGGGATTAACACATACACACTACTATATAAAAAATAGATAACTAATAAGTACCTACTGTATAGCACAGAGAACTCTACTCAGTACTCTGTAATGGCCTATATGGGAAAAGAATCTAAAAAAAGAGTGGATATATGTATTTCTATAATAGATTCACTTTGCTGTACACCTGAAACTAACACAACATTGTAAATCAATTATACCCCAATAAAAAGAAAAAGAAAAAGAGGCGTTCATAGAACAGAAGAGTACAGAAAGTTTGAAGAAAAATAATAATAAGAGGTATATCAGGCAAATAGTAACCAGAAGAACACTTGTGTAGCTATATTAATATGTGACAAAATGGACTAGGGCTAAAATTATTGCAAGAGATGAAAGGATCACTTCATAATGATAAAAGTTTCTACTCATCAGAAGATATAAACATGCTAAATTTATGTACATCTAATAACATGTCTCAAAATAGAACAAGAAGAAATGGACACATTCACCAATGTAATGAAGGCTCTATCAGTAACAGATAGATTAAACAGACAAGTAATCAGTAAGAACACACGTATCTATACAAAGAACACAATTAACAAGCTTAATTAATATTGTGAACATGTGTCAGACACTGCATCCAAGGGCTGGGATCATATTCTTTTTAAGGACATACAGAGTATTTATTAAATTGACTATGTACAAAATCAGCAACCAAGACTTGATAAACTCCAAAGAACTATCATTCAGTTCACATTCTCCAGCCATAATGAAGTTAAATTAGAAGTCAATAACAAGGAAGATTAATACGATGCCATGCTTTTGGAAACAAAGTCATGTCTAAATAATTTATCTGTTAATGATCCAAGATCATAGAAATTGGATAACTCTTGGAATTGAACCATAATTTAAAAACTACATATTAAAACTTGTGGGATGAAACTAAAGGGACTCTTAGAAAATTAACTCTAAATTATATTAGAAAAGAAAAAGAGGACAGAAAATGAATGAGTGAAACACCCACTTTAAGAGAAAAAAGTAACAGAAATAATCCAAAGAAAAGGAGGTAAAGAGACAATAAAGATAAAAGCAGAAAATAATGAAAGAGAAAACAATAATGTAATGGAAAGGATTAAGTCGATTCTTTGGAGGCTAATGAAATTGACCAACCCCTAATGAGATGAACACAGTGGGAAAAAAAGATGATTTGAATAAACAGTATTAGGAATTAATGAATGTACATACTAAAGATGCCTTGAGATGTAAAAATGTAACAAGAAATATGAATTTATACTAGTAAATTTGAAAATTGAGAAGAAATAGACAAATTTCTAAAACATATGTAACTTTCAAAAACTGACTCAACTAGAAATAGAAAAACCTGAATAGTCCTATAACTATTAAAGAAACTAAATTGGTAGTTAAAAGACTTCATAAAAAAGAAATACTAGATGCAAAAAATGAAGTGGTTTTACTGTGGGCTCTTCTAAACATTTAAAGGATAGATAACTGATTGTACAGAGATTGGAAAAAGGAAATATTCCTTTAATAAATTTAAAAATTTTAATGAATGAATTAATTAATTTTTAATTGAAGTATAGTTAACTTACAATGTGTTAGTTTCAAGTGTATAGCAAAATGATTCAGTTATATATATGTATATACATATATGCGTATAGGTATATGTAATATATATATTCTTTTTCAGATTCTTTTCCGTTATAGGTTATTACAAGACATTGAGTACAGTTCCCTGTGCTATACAGTAGGTCCTTGTTGTTTACTTATTTTATATATAGCAGTGTGTACATGTTAATCCCAAATTCCCAACTTATCTCCCCCCTCAACCCCCCTCTATCCCCTTTGGTAACCATAAGTTTGTCTTCTATGTCTGTGAGTCTATTTCTGTTTTGTAAATAAGTTCACTTGTATCCTTTTTTTTTAGATTCCACATATAAGTGATATCATATGGTATTTGCCTTCCTTTTAAGGCTTGGTTTAGTCATCTGTTGAATGAGATATCAACAGTACAAACCTTTTGGGATCCTTGTGAGGATTAGAGGAGATAATGAATGGAAGTCACTTGGGGGAATAGTCATTAAATAAACATTATCTATTATTATTATTATGGATCACACAACAGTAAAACAGAGCGTTAACATGGGGAGGTTGTCCCTGAGAGAGCCTAGCTGACAAGGCCATCCATGGTAGGGGATGTGGTAATCTTTGCAAGAGTCATTTCTCCAGGGAAGGGGTAATCATTACTCACTCTGGTTTTACAATAAACATTTAGCAATTGGCAGGATGCAGATTCATGGCAATCAGAAGTAGTTCTGAATCGTAAAAGGAAACACAGCAAGATCAGGTGGGGAGGTAATTTTTAATTATTCCACCTAATTTCAAGGGGGGGAGATTGCCACCTTGGTGCCAGTAAGAGTTAGAGCTGGGATTCACACAGCTCCGTCCAGGAGCATAGCCCCTCCTGCCTCTTTCAGTGGTTCAAGGCAGACGAGTAAGGCTAAAATAGGGTTTTAGGTGGATCCAAGGGTGTGTTGGGTGAAATCGTTCATCCCTCCAACAAGTATCACAGAAAATTTTGTACTTGAAAGTTTACTCCCTTTTAGTAATTTAAAGTGTATCTGAGAAACAAAATACCCTGACGGAGAGTTGAACAGCAGTAAGGGGTGTTGTGTGAATGCCTGCTAGAGGTTTGGTGGTTTAGTTATTTGGAGAAGGAAGTGTCAGACGTGATTAGGGAAGGCTTCCTGGAACACACATGATGGAAGCCAGGGAACGGATGGGATGCGGGTAGAAGGAGGAAACAAGCACACGTGCTACGATGCCCAGGGACTTTGCTGGTTGTTTTTGACGTGTGATCTCATTTTATACCGCACAGCCACCCTGAGAACCCGAGAGCAAGATACTGTTACTCCGCATTTTGTAGGTGAGAAGGCTGTGGCCTGCACTGATGAAATGATTTTCCGTAAACCAAACAACCAGGAGTGAGGGGATTCTAACCAGGGTGGGAGATCAGAGGAGAGGGGAGAAGACGGAGTATGACGGAGAGACTGGGGAATGGGCAAGGTCAGCCTCTGTCGACCCAACAGTACCCTAGTCCTGGCTTCCTGTTGGGTATTGCCAAGTCCCCATCCTGGATCCTTTGGGCCGACCCTCGGCTGAACTGGACCCTCATGGTCTGGGCAGGATGGCGTGACTCGGGTGCTGCTATGTGATGAGGGGAATGGGCTGCTAAGAGGGCTGCTGGCATCACAGGGAAGAACCTCTGTATTCTATTACAAGTTAATCACAAAGGGATGTTGCCTATAAACTTAAATCATACATATTGAGCATTACGTTAAAATACCTTTGTTTAGCTCACAGGAAACACCCTGACCAGGTCTACCTGTGAATGGCCACAGGAAGGAAGAAATGAACACATCCCCTCTGGAGGCTGACCGGCACCAGGAAATGTCTGACTTTACTCCCTCCCCTTTTAGTAAAAAAAAGAAGCTTGAATTCGACTTCAGGCAAGATGGTCTTTGGGACACGAGTCCATCATCTTCTCGGTCGGCTGGCTCTCTGAGTAAAGTCGCTATTCCTTGCCCCAAAAACTCTTTTCTAGATTTACTGGCCTGTTGTGCAGCAAGCAGTATGAGCTTGGACTTGGTGACACTGGGACATCCACCTCTACCAGCACTGCTGTGTCATTTCAGGCAGGTCCCCCTATCTTTCCGAGACGTACTTTCCTCATCTGTAAAATGGGAATCCAATGCTAGTACCTCTTTCATTGCTTTCCCCTTAGGGATCAAATGAGACGACAGAGGCAAAGCACCCAGATCAGAGCTGGGTGTGTTACAATAAGTGCCAATGAGTGTTAGTTCCTTCTGGCTCACCACCTGTATCTCTAGGTCGGGGTTTCTCAACAGCACACCATGGGTATTTTGAACCGGATAATTCTTTTTTGTGGGAGTGCTTGGCAGCTCTTTCCTCTCAGCACATAGAGCCCCAAGCTATGCGCATCCCGTCTGGACCAGGAGGTCCAGCCCAGCCTAGGGTCAGCCCACAGAGCCCCAGTGCGAGGACAGCAGAGCACTGGCAGAGCTCAACAGGAAGGGGCGGTCGGGGTTCTTGGATCAGCATGGTTGGATGTCAAGCAGCATCCCCACTTTTCTCCAGCATCTCTCATCCCCCGTTGTGACAACCAAGATGTCTCCGAACATTGCCAAGTGTCTCTTGGGGACAAACTTGCCGCTGACTGAGAACCACTGTTCCAGGTCCATCTCGTGCAGTGGCGCCAGATCCAAATGGGGCTTGGGCACAGGGCAAGAAGCACTCCTGCTAGGGAAGTGGTTCTTGCCCCTGGGTGCACATCAGAGATCCTGGGAGCTTCTCAAAAGAACTGGTGCCTGGGCTCCACCCTGCGATTCCGGTGTCATTGCCTGCGGGCGGGATTTGCTCAAAGCTCACCAGATGGTTCTGACGCAGCCATAGCTGAGGACCACCGGTGACAGGCTCCCTGTGGACCGGAACCCTCGCTCCTGGTGGCCTGACCTCGGCTGCAGGAGTGCTGGCAGTTCTGTGCATGCTGGAGGCATGATGAGCACCTACTATTGGAAGATGCTCCTGAGGTCAGGACAGGGTGTTGAGGTGGCTGCTTCCTCTTCCTTGTCTGACCCTGCTTCTCCCCAGGGAGCAGCTCTTCCAGCTCATCCATCCTCCCTCCTGGGGCCTTCATTTCCTCAGGCACAGGATTCCTCTCCAAGCCTCGGAGATGAGGGTGTGTCTCAGAACAGGGCTTCTCCTAGTCCAATGGCCAAGCCCACTTGTTTCTGTGGTTGGATCCAACTCACTCATCATACCTCTGTTATGGACCAGAGGTGGGGCTGGGCACCAGGATGTAGGGAGGGGTCAGACCTGAGGGTGCAGACTCTGATGTACGTAGTAACCAGATAGATGGAGGCATTTAATTTTAGAGGTGTGTTCAAGGCTAGAGGGGGCAGACAGAAGGGAAGGGGTGCCTGGGTGAGAGTGTTGCAAGGAAGTCTTCAAAAAAGATGGACCGGGCATTGAAGGATGAATAGGAGTTTACCAGGTGGATCAGTGGCGGCAAGAAGGGGAAGAGGCTCTCGCTGGTACTTGTCCTGTCTGTGCATTGGAGACGCCTGGAGGAGACTTGGAAGAGAAGACGGCTGAAGAGCAGGGTTTACCTGCCCGCTTTCATGGTGTGACTCTCAGCTCTGGGGTTTCCCTTTTAGTGATTCCAGCACATGCACCCACGTGAACTTGGCCTCTATCTGGGGTCCCTGGAGGCAGTGAAAACAGGCTACTCTGGAGTGTGGGGCAGGGAAGAACCCACTAATCCCTGTGTATGCCCAGGTGTAGATGTGGAGCTCATGGGTGGCCTTCCCACCTCCAGCCCCACCTGCCCCAGCGCTGCCTGTCACCTGCGTTCCCGCAGCAGACTTCTCCCCCTCTCCTGGCTGCTGGCCACGCACAGGGTAACCAGCTGGTGCAGGCTTGCCTGTGACACTCCCAGATTTCGCACTGAATGTCCTACCACATCCTGGGCAACCTCTGAATCCCAGGCAAACCTGGACAGGGGTCACCCCAGCTCACAAACCAGCCGATGATCCTTTGAAGATGCACGGAACGTCTCGCCACGCCCAGCTCAGCTCCTTCTGCGGCTTCCCTCTCCGAGCAAAGGCCTCAGTCCTCACAGTGGCCCGTGAGTGATGCTGGGTCTGGAGCCAGGGGTCTTGCTTCTCCGCTCCACCCCCCTCGCTTCTCTAAGCTGCCTTTCACCACAAGGCCTTTGCACTCCTGTCCTCTCTGCTTGGAATACTCTCTCCCTTAGATCTTCATGGCTCACACCTTCCCTGTCAAGGCAAGTTCTAACATTACCTTCTCAGAGACACCTTCCCTGACTCCCCTGGCCCCTGCTCTAGAGCCCCGTTTCCCACTTCCTTTTCCTCTGTGCACCTCCCACCCCGACCCATGTACTTTCTCACTTAGCCTCCCTCTCCCGCTCCCTTGCATGTAAACACATGAGAGCCGGGGCCTGCTTCACTCACTGCTGTGTCCACACTGCCTAGAACACTGCATACTATGTGCTCAATTAATGACGAATGAATGAATGAATGCATAAAATCCAGACAACTTGCTCCATTAGGGTGGCTAAGGAGGGGCAAGGGCGGCTCTCCCCAGACAGCCCCCCAAACCCCCAGCCTCCCCGGTGGGCTCAGGTTGCCCTGCTTAGAGCTGCCAGGTGCCCTGGGCTTAACTCAGCGGACGTCCTTCACATCATGCTCTAAGTGTCTCGCTTGGACTGAGCCCAGGAGGCCTCAACCGTGTTTTATTTACTGTCCTATTACTGTGTCTGGTCTAGGGTCAGTGCAAACCCCACAGCCCTTTCCTTTCATTATCTGGAGTTTCAGAGGTGATGGCTATACCTCAGAGATATGAATGCGCACAGAATAAACCTCAGCGATGTTTTCCAGCGACTGACTGCGCTGGTTTTAGAAACTGTCCGCCAGCCCCATGGACACCTCGGCTGCGCGGCCCTCTCAGGCCCGCTGTGTGGCCTCTGCACCACCAGGTGGCGCTCACACTCGCGTGTCTTTCAGGGATGGTCAGACGGCCGAGGTTGCTTTCGGTCGCTGCTGACAGCGCTGGGGAAAGAGCACCGGCTGTCACCGCGAATGCCATGTAGGAAAGGTGCTGTCTCAGGGAAACCTCGGGCTGCAACTCGGGTCCTCAGGACCCCACCATCTCTGGGAGGAAGTGTTCCTTGATCTCTCCTTGGTCCCGGGATGTGGGGGGGGACGGCTGCAGTAATGAATTTAGCCCCGGGTGCCTTAGTCCTAGGCCGCCTCCTCTGTGCCCCAACCTGAGCAGAAGTGTCCAGCCCCAAGGAGAGGGTGTGTGATAAGAGAGGAGGCCTTGATCTCTAGATTCAGACCCTGGAGGCTGTCACTAGAGGCCTTCGCTTCTTCTAGAAGCAATAGCAAACCAGCAAGCTGACTCTTACACTATTTCCGTGTACTGGAGAAGAAGAATTTGGAGGTCTGCCCCCAAAAAATCTGTCAGTGTTACCCCATCCCCAAATTCCTGTTGCTAGAGTCATCTGTAGGGCGGACACCCCTGCAGTCCCCATGTCCATGGGAGGCGGTGCCCTAACCCTGCCCGAGGCATCTGTCAGATTTCCTGACTGTGGCTTGGACCACCACCCCTCACGTGTGGTCCCCAGGAGTAGCCGTGGCAGCATCCCCTGGGAGCTGCTTGGAATGCAGAACCCAGACCTACTGAGTCGGAATCTGCCTGTCAACACCATCCCCAGGAGACTCGTGGGCGTCTGAACGCTTGACCTGTGCTGGGAGAGGCCGGACGGAGGGCCCGCGGTCTGAGGGCGGTAAGCAAGGCTGTCGATGCCTGCAGACTGGAGAACTGACCGCCGGGTCAGAGGCTGAGAGAGGGCTGTGGGCCCTTCTTCCAGGAGGTGGTCTGCCATGGGTCAGGCACGTGTCCTGTGACCCCAAGGAGCTCATAGTCAGGTGGCAGGTGGGCTCTAAGCTCCCCAGGGCAGGGCTTGTCCTCTGGCCACCATTGTATCCCGCTACCAGCCGACACTGGGCACCTGATAAAATCACTGTGGAACGAAGCATGAACACGGATGAACAATCCCAGGGCCCAGTGGAAGGGCCCCCGAGGGCTGTGGGCATGTGCACAGGGTCCTGGGCATCTGGAGGACACTGGCATGTTAGTGAGGGGCTGTGCCCATGGTGGGCCTGTAGGGAGGTGACCAGTGAATGAACAAAACAACAGGAAAGCAGAGGGGTCGACCTTCCTGCCAGATCAGTCATTCTCAGTGGGTAGCTTTGCCCACCCCCAGTGACAATGGCCACGTCTGGAGACACTTTTGATGGTTACAACTGGGGGAGGGGTGCTACCGGCATCTAGAAGGTAGAGGCCAGGGACGCTGCTGCAAAACACCGTACAACACACAGGACGGCGCCACGACCCAAGCCCCAAATGTGACCAGCGCCAAGGTGGAGGAACCGCGCGAGAACGCAGAGGGCCTCTGTCCGCATTGCTGGAGAGTTCCCGTCTCACAGTGGCTCTGCATCTCCTTCACGAACTCCACTTTCCCCAGCGCTGCGGCCTGAGACCTTAAGAGGAGTGACTGCAGTTCTGGTCCCAGTTGACTGTAAGGATAGGGCTCTTGGCTAGGCTGAGGCTGCACCCGGGAGCTCTCTCTGTTCAGTGGCTGAAATCCATCATTGGTTCTAGCCGCTTTCCCCAGATGCCAGCGTGCCGGCAGTGCCCACCACCCTGCTGGCCTTGGACAATTGCCTCTGACTGCAGGACCCGTCCCTCCTGTGGCTTAAGGCAAGCTCCAACCTGCTGCTCTGTGACAGCCTGGGGGCGGGGGAGGAAGAGGACTTCTGTAAACACAGCCCAGGGACAATGGCTTTTCCATGGCAACAGCTCTGCGCTGGGTCTGCTCGCGGGCACATGGGGCATATGCAGCCTGTGTCCTACCCAGACAGCAAGTTGGCCAAGAGAGTTTATTTTCAATCCTTTGGGGGAAAAACGATAATGTTGCTCAAGAGAACCAAATCCTTGCGTTTGTGAAATACTGGTGCTTTTATTTGCCCTTTCATTTCTTCTCCTGTCCTTTCCTCCCCTTTTGTTGTTGTTTGTATTAAAATTTTACACTTTGTTTTTCATATGGTTTTATCCTGATTAGGCTATTTTCCGTAACATTTTTCTTTAGTAAATTTCTCCAGAATATATATTAATAGTTAATCTTATTTTTATATGACTGTTGTAAGCTCCATGAGATCAGAAGCTGTGTCTCTCCATCCAGCCATTCACCCATCCATCTACCCATATACCCACCAACCTAACCATTCATACATCCAATCATTTATCCAACCATCATCCATCCATTCATTCATCCATCCACTCATTTATCTCCCCACCCACCCACCCATCTATTTATCAACCCATTCATACACTCACTCATCCATTAGCTCATTCATCCAGCCAGCCAACTAACCATCCATCCATCCATCCACCCATCCATCCACTCACCTATCTCCCCACCCACTCACCCATCTATTTATCAACCCATTCATTTGCTCACCCATCCATCAACTCATTCATCCAGGCAGCCAACTGTCCAACCATTCGTCTGTCCATCCATCTACTCATCAGCAAACATTTGGAGTGCCTGCTCTCTGCCCGGCCCACAGATCTTATTCTCACAGAAATATCCTTCTGGTGGAGGGTATAAATTCACAATACAATGTGTTAAATGCAACTTGAGTGGTATGTACAAAGTCCTGTGGGGCCAGAGAGAAGTTGCTGGCTAACTTGGCGGGTAGTCAGAAAGACCTCAGAGAAGAGAGATTTATCAGGAAAGCCTTGGAGGGTAACTGGAGAGCAGTGGGACCAGCATTTATCTGGAGGGAACAGCGTTTAGTGAGTGGTTCACTGGGGCTGAGGCATGGGTTGCTGAAGTGAAGGTGGGGGCAGAGATGATACTGGACAGGTAAGTTAGGTGTACATTGCGAAGGTCCTTCAGTGACATACCAGGGAACTTGCACTGAATCCTATAGACAATGGGGAGCTATTGAAGATCTGAGGAAGTGAGTGATGTGGTGAGCACTGTGCTTTAGATAGATACCTCTGGGTGCAGGGAATAGTAGTGGGGAATGATGGCTTCTCCACAGCAAAGTCAGAGAGAGGTGGGGAATGCTCTCCTTAGTGACTTAAAATTCTCTGGGAGGTTTAGAAACCTCTGTTCTAGGGTCCTAAGCTTGCTTGTTGCACAATTTCCAGCAACACCTAGAAAGCCACTCTGATAGGTGGTGGTGCCTGGACCTGGAAGGTGGTATAACTGGACCAGCTACAGAGTTTTGCATATGTGGTTGAGAGACTCATGTTATCCAGTAAACTTAGGGATCATGACCTTATCAGTGAAGTACATGGCCTTTGGAGCCAGGCTGAGTGATCCAAATCATAGCTCCACCATTTACATGCTTTGCTATTCCCCCTTCAAGAGTTGGAGCCTAATTTCCCTCCCCATAAGTGTGGGCTGGACTTAGTAACTCATTTCTAGTGAAGAAGTAAAAGCAGAAGTGATGATGTGTGACTTCAAAGATGAGGTCATTCAAGGCACTGAGGTTTCTCTCTGTCTTTTTTGGACCACCAGCTTTGGGGAAAACTATCTGTGATGTTGTGAGGACACTCAAGCAGCCTGTAGAGAGACCCACAAGGCAAAGAACTGAAGCCTCCAGCCAACAGCCACATGGAAGTGGATCCTCCGGCCCCATCAAGCCCCTGGGAGACTACAGCCCTGGCTCATCTGCAATCCCATGAAAAACCCTGAGCCAGAACCATTCAGCTAAGCAGTTCTTGATTCTCAACCTACAGAAACTGTGAGACAACACCTACTTGTTGTTTCAGCCACTAAATTTTGGGGTACGTTGTTGTGCAGCAATAGAGGACCGGTACAGAAGCCCCGTGCCCTTGGACAAGTGAATTAAATCTCTGCTTCCTCACCCACAGAATTAGGGTGATAATAATGGTGTTTCCATCATAGAGGGTCAATAACAATTCTGTGAGTTAGTCCCTATAAAGTCCTTAGCACAGTGCCTGACATGCAGTAATTGCTCAATCAGTGGTGGTTAGTTTTAACTATTACTGGTAGTCATTGCATGAATTTTGGGCAAAAGTGGAAGAGTGTGCAAGAGGGAGGAGATATGGGAATACATGTATATGTATAGCTGATTCACTTTGTTATACAGCAGAAATTAACACATCATTGTAAAGCAATTATACTCCAATAAAGACGTTAAAAAAAAAAACTTAAAAAAAAAGGTGGAAGAGTGGGGAAGAAAGAGAGTTCTTGCTGGATGAATGGAAGGTGGGAATTGACACTCATCCTAACTAGTCGGTGAGCTCTGCCAACCCAAACGCATCACAAGGGTGAGGATGTCCATAGGCCAATAAGGGAGTGAATGAAGGGGCGTGACCGTCACCGTCACCGTGGGAGGACCCTCTGTGCTCTGGGGGTGGTGCTGAGCCCTGCGCCCTGTTTGTCTCAGGAAATTCTCCTGCTGCCTTTTGCAGTGATTCAGCATATCATACTGTCTCCCCTTCTAGACTTGGTTGGAAGAACCCTATCTACTGACCTGAAAAATCTTTATCAAACATCCTGATTACTCATATTTTTGAAGCAACTGTGTATCTGTGAGCGTCAGTTCCCAGGGAAGCCCTGAGTCAGCAGAAGGGCCAGTTACTGTTGTGACAACTTTTATTAAAATTCTTATTTGACTCTAGCTAGATATTTGTGTATAAATAAATGGTCTACAGCGAATCATGCTTTGTTTTGTTTTTTTTCCTCTGATACGAAAGCTAGATGTGTAGATCCCATTCACTCCCTCTCAACTGGTTTCCCCAACTGGCCAGGAGTATATATAAATAACGGCCCATTCTTACTTGTTCTTTTTTTTAACATCTTTATTGGAGTGTCATTGCTTTACATTTCTTACTTGTTCTTTACTCATTTTTTTCCCCCTTTTGCAGTGAAAAGAGCATATGAAGATTCCAACTGGGTGCAGAAATTCCTGAGGAAGCAAGCCCTCTGGGGACAGATCAGAGTGAAAGATGTGCCCAAGAATGATGTGAGTGAAGGTAACGAAACTCTGCTCATCACAGACTGTGACCCTGGTCCAATCAGCCAGGGCCTCAGTGAGCAACTGACGGTGGATTTCTAAGGGCTCTTGCAGGAAGGTCAAACCAGCATGCATGGCGACACTGTCTCTGCTGGCTTCCAGAATATTCGGCTGCTGTCAAGGGCACGCCTGTTTCAGCCCTGTGACGGGACTGTTTCTCAGAGTTGTGCTTCCCGTGACCACCTAGCATGTTTCACCCCCCCCCCCCACCCCGCACATAACCAACAGTTCTGAGACTGCACCAGTCTCCAAGTATGCTCACTGTCTGAGCCACAGAGCGGCGACCAGCCAGCTCTGGGCCTCATGTGGCTGCTATTGAAACCTGGTGTATCCACACTGTGACGGTTCATTGTATGTGTCAACTTGATGGGGCCGCCAGCTGCCCAGGTCGAACATTATTCTGGGTGTGTCTGTGAGGGTGTTTCTGGATAGGGTTCATCTTTGAATTGTTGGACTAAGCAGAACAGAGTGCCCTCCGCCACGTGGGGAGGTCATCCAATCCATTAAAGTCCTGAATAGAACAAAAAGGTGGAGGAAGAGAGGGTTTGTTTCCTCTGCTTGATTGTCTTTGAGCTGGGACATTGGTCTTCTCCTGTCTTTGGATTTGGACTTGGGCTGGAACTACACCATTGGCTCTCCTGGGTGTCCAGCTTGCCAACTGCAGATCTGGGGACTTTTCAGCCTCCATAGCTATGTGAGCCAGTTCCTCATAATAAGTCTCTTTATCTGTCGTCTGTCTATCTATATCTACCTGTTAGCTATTATCTCTCTACCTATCATCTATTGATCTTTACCCCATTGGTTCTGTTTCTCTGGAGAGTCCATACTAATACACATACTGAACAGAACACCGCAGCCAGAATCTCCATGACCCTTCATGGAGCTTTTTTAACCCGCACCTCTGGGACCTCAGGGCTCACTGAAGAATCCCTTCTTCTCCAGAGCAGGCAGCATTCACTGTTTGCGGCAGATCTTGTGTTTCTGCAAAGGTTCCCATCAAGGGCTCTGGGATGAGGATTATGCCAGTTGTGGAGGGAGCTATGACCCTAGAGCTGACTGCAAGATTTCTAAGTAACCCCAAGAAATCTGTCCGTTAGGTATCAAGGAGTAAAAAGCTTAGTCCCATGGCCCCGATCAGAAATAACAATGCCAAGGTTGAGATTTCCTCTTGTCTTTCTAACTTTCCAGGGGTTGAGAGTTTTCAATGTTTGACTTTTCCTGGCATTTTTCATTTGATGCAATAATGTGAAACTCTCAGATGAGGGGAGGAAATGCCCAAAGTGTCGGCAGGGATAATATGATCCAAGTGAAGGATGATCTAGAAATAGCCAGATGGTAATTTGATAACTCGCCAAGCTTCTCTGATCGGGCCTGTCTCTTCATCTTCTGTGGATTGTTCCTGTGTTGGTTTCAGTCGGAGAGGAGAGCGACAGGTGCTTATCGATGAATTTAGCACAGGATCCTGCGCTGTCCTGAGTAGAATAGAAACCTGTAATTTGGTCAGGAGCTTCTGAAAAGTGTGTGCACAAGCCTGCTGGTTTCACTCTGGTCCATCCCCCAAGGGCTTGCTTCCTTAGGATGTCTGCACTCAGATTCTTCGTAACCTTTTTTGAAAAAGGAAAAACATGAGTAATGTTTTCTCATCTTGCTGTTCATTAAACTTTCTCTCTGTGAATGTATATGTGGCTGGTGAATTATGCTAGTGAAGTCAGCTGGCAACAAAAAAATAAGAAAAAGAAGAGAAGGTAAAGAGGGCGTTTTCTGGAAGGTCAGGGCTCTGGGCAGCCACCTTGGCCAACTGAGACCACCGTCCCTGGAGCTCCCGTGTAATCTGAGGTCAGGATGTGTGATTGGCATGCTGGCCTTGGCTGGCTGATGAAGGTGTTGGGTACCTGCTTCTCTCTTTCTTTATCAGGGTGAAAGAGGTCTGGCATGCCCACATGTTGGGGGGCTGGCCTGGACCTGACACTTTTCTGTCTTGTCCGTTTCTTTATTCCACAAATATTATTTATTTAGATGGTCTGTGAGGAGACAGCAGAAGGTGAGCGATTATTTGGAGGGATGGAGTGTTCGTTTTCCATGGCTGCCATGACAAATCACCACAAACCGGCTGGCTTTGAAACAGCAGAAACTTATTCTCTTGTAGATCTGGAGGCCAGAAGTCTGAAATCAAGGCATCACCAGGACTGTGCTCCCTCTGGAGGCTCTGGGGGAGGATCCTTGCTGCTTCTTCCAGCCTCTGGTGGCTCCAGATGTCCCTTGGCTTGTGGCCGCATCACTCCAATCTCTGCCTCTGTCTTCACATGGCCTTTTCCTCTGTGTCTGTGTCTTTGTCTCTTCTATCTCTTATAAGGACACTTGTCACAGGATTTAGGATGATCTCATCTTGAGATTCTTAGCTTAATTACATCTTCGAAGACCCTTTTTCCAATAAAGTCACATTCAGAGATACTGGAGCTTAGGGTATAAACATCTTTTGCGGGGCGGGTCACCCTTCAACCCCCTACAGATCGGTTGGTGCCCGAGCAGTGACAGAGTGGTCCTCTGTTGACCCAAGAACTACTGAAGGGGGCTCCATCTGACCCCGCAGCCTGCTGGGAAGGTGCTGCAAAGCCAGCAGCTTTCAAGAGCTCTGGAGCCACAGGGAGCAAAGGCAGGGATGCTTCAGGGAGCAGCCGACCCTTGGGAACAGTGCTCAAGCCAAACCAGAGCCCCAACATCCAGGCTTGCCTTTCCGAGTAGATCCAGCTTGCTTCCACCCACGCTGCCTCTCATCTCTGAGGGAAGCATTCCTGGAAAAGCGTGTCCTCTGAATCATATTACCATCCTGATTTACATTATAATTTCTTCAGCTCTGTGTTCCCAGAGGGAGGAAATCAGCTACAAGCCATCACCCAAAATTCACATACAAGCACAAAGCAATGCCGAAAGAGAAGTCGTGTTTGCAGAAAAAGATGGGGCCAGTGTCGCAAAGGTGGATTCCCCGGTGACAGACGTGGCTGTGGACTTCAGTGTGATGTAGCTGTTGAGAAACCCCCATTTCTGGAAGGATTTTCACGGTTCTTGCTTTTTTTAAAAACAGCATTTAACGAGAGCAGCTTTGAATAAATCGTTCCTCAGGGTTCCCTGCAAGGATCATCCTTTTCCTCCCATCCCCCTTCCTTCGCTTAGCCCACTGGCTTTTCTACAGTTTTAGGAGCACATTGTAGATAATATTTCTCAGCTGAGGAAACTCAGATGCACTGTCTCGTCAATGGTCGGAATGGTCTGTTTGCCCAGCTCAGCATGTTTGTTTGTTTCCAGGAAGAGGGAAGGAAAGCTCAGAGCCTGGCAGGTGGTAGGAGGGGAGATGACGGGAAGGAAGCCGAGGCCAGGGCAGGAGTGGGCAGAGTTCTGCTGGGAGCTGAGAGCGGCCAGGGATGGAGAGGGGTGTGCCTCACCATAGCAGAAAGCTGGTCTGGACCCCGGGCCCAGCGCTTTCCTGATGTACCGCAGGGGAGGAACCCTTACTTGGGTAGGCGGAGGCAGAGGGCATGGCTTTTGCAGTCTGGTGAGCTGGCTGCCTGCAGCATCAAACTGTGCGGGGTGGGTGGGAGTGAGGCCCAGAGTGCATCTCACTGATGGCCTGAGATGGACGGTGACCACATCTGTGTGAGGCTGACCTGCACAGAGGGGAGATGTTCCCCATGGAACCTTCTCCAACAGCAAACGAACTGGTCTCCAGCCATGAATAAGAAGTTAAAACTTTCCCTCTAATTGTTGTATTAGTTTGCTAGGGCTGCCATAAGGAAGTGCCACAGACTAGGGGCTTCAACAACGGAAAGCTGCTCTCTCACAGGTCCGGAGGCCGGAGTCTGCGAGCAAGGTGTGCACAGTTTGGTTTCTTCTGAGGGTGGTGATGGAAGGTCTGTTCCTTGCCTCCCTCCTGGCTTCTGGGGCTTTGCTGGCAATCATTGGCGAACCTTGGCTTGAAGTTGCACCACCCCTATCTCTGCCCTCATCTTTATGTGACATTCTCCCTGAGCATGTGTCTGTGCCCAAATTTCCCCTTTTTATAAGGACAGCAGTCATTTTGCATTAGGGTCCAGCCTACTGTAGTATGACCTCATCTTAACTAATTCCATCCACGATGACCCTATTTCCAAATAAGCACACATTCTTAGGTCCTGGGGGTTAGGACATTACCATATGGATTTTGGGGGATACAGTTCAATAATAACAATTGTAAAAAGTCGTGTTGGCATAAGCAACTTAGCGGAGCTTAGATTGATACTTGAAACAGTCACCCAAAGATCAGGAATATTTACTATTGACTTGTGTTTTCTTTTGCTGAAGAGGGTCAGGAAAAATCATAAAGTGCAAAGCTGATAAGCACTCAAATCAGCTGAGAGAAAAATGGATTATTCAATGGATAGTGTTTGGACAATCAGCTGGTCATTCAGAGCAAAATGCAAGCTGGCTCCCTAGCTGAGTCAGCTGGACCAAAGATCTCAGTCTAAAAGTGAAACTGTTCAAAGGACTATGGGAAAACAAAGCAGAGTTATTTTATGCTAATAATATAGGAATAGGGAAGGCCTATTCCTATGTTCCTAAAATATAAGCATGCCTATGATATAAAACTGAGATCTCATAATAAAGTGATGTTTCACTACATAAAATAAAAATATTATAAAAATATCCAGGCTAAAGATAAAAAAATAAAAATACCATTAACAAAGAAAGCCATGAGACAAAGGATAGATTGTGAAAAACACGTATGTGTAAAACATGTAACCGGCAAAGGGCTAATTTTCTTTATCTAAAACAAGGCTTTCCAAATCAATAAGAAAAAGCTAAAAATCCATTGGAAAAAATGGGCAAAGGGCAGAAAAAGCAGCACCAGGAAATATATAAAAAGATTCTCAACTCCACTCTAAGAAATGTAAATGACACCTAGTTTTCACTTATCCTGCTGGCAAAGATCAATGAGCTGCTTATATACAGCGTGGGTGAAAATCTGTTTACTCAGGCACGAGCCCCTCTGGAGGCAGGCTTTTAAATCAACACAACCTCTTGAGGGCAATTTGGCAGTATCCTTAAAAGCAAAATATGCATATCCTCTTTTCTCCCATCAATCTCACTTCTAAGAATCTATTTTATGGAAATCAAAGAGTTTTCTTGTAGTGTTGTTTGTAATAGAAAAAATGTAGGAAGCTATCTAAATATTCATCAGTAGAGGACTAGCTCTATAAATGATCACACATCCATAAAATAGACTATTATTTTGCAGTTTAAAAGAATACGTACAAAATACTAGCAAACAGAATCCAACAGCACATTAAAAGGATCATACACCATGATCAAGTGGGGTTTATTCCAGGAATGCAAGGATTCTTCAATATATGCAAATCAATCAATGTGATACACCATATTAACAAATTGAAGGAGAAAAACCATATGATCATCTCAATAGATGCAGAGAAAGCTTTTGACAAAATTCAACACCCATTTATGATAAAAGCCCTGCAGAAAGTAGGCATAGAGGGAACTTTCCTCAACATAATAAAGGCCATATATGACAAACCCACAGCCAACATCGTCCTCAATGATGAAAAACTGAAACCATTTCCACTAAGATCAGGAACAAGACAAGGTTGCCCACTCTCACCACTATTATTCAACATAGTTTTGGAAGTTTTAGCCACAGCAATCAGAGAAGAAAAAGAAATAAAAGGAATCCAAATTGGAAAAGAAGAGGTAAAGCTGTCACTGTTTGCAGATGACATGATACTATACATAGAGAATCCTAAAGATGCTATCAGAAAACTACTAGAGCTAATCAATGAATTTGGTAAAGTAGCAGGATACAAAATTAATGCACAGAAATCTCTTGCATTCCTATACACGAATGATGAAAAATCTGAAAGTGAAATTAAGAAAACACTCCCATTTACCATTGCAACAAAAAGAATAAAATATCTAGGAATAAACCTACCTAAGGAGACAAAAGACCTGTATGCAGAAAATTATAAGACACTGATGAAAGAAATTAAAGATGATACAAATAGATGGAGAGATATACCATGTTCTTGGATTGGAAGAATTAACATTGTGAAAATGACTATACTACCCAAAGCAATCTACAGATTCACTGCAATCCCTATCAAACTACCACTGGCATTTTTCACAGAACTAGAACAAAAAATTTCACAATTTGTATGGAAACACAAAAGACTCCAACTAGCCAAAGCAATCTTGAGAATGAAAAATCGAGCTGGAGGAATCAGGCTCCCTGACTTCAGACTATATTACAAAGCTACAGTAATCAAGACAGTTTGGTACTGGCACAAAAACAGAAATGTAGATCAATGGAACAGGATAGAAAGCCCAGAGATAAACCCACGCACATATGGTCACCTTATCTTTGATAAAGGAGGTAAGCATATACAGTGGAGAAAAGACAGCCTCTTCAATAAGTGGTGCTGGGAAAACTGGACAGGTACATGTAAAAGTATGAAATTAGAACACTCCCTGACACCATACACAAAAATAAACTCAAAATGGATTAAAGATCTAAATGTAAGTCCAGACATTATCAAACTCTTAGAGGAAAACATAGGCAGAACACTCTATGACATAAATCCCAGCAAGATCCTTTTTGACCCAGCTCCTAGAGAAATGGAAATAAAAACACAAATAAACAAATGGGACCTAATGAAACTTAAAAGCTTTTGCACAGCAAATGAAACCATAAACAAGACCAAAAGACAACCCTCAGAATGGGAGAAAATATTTGCAAATGAAGCAACTGACAAAGGATTAATCTCCAAGATTTACAAGCAGCTCATGCAGCTCAATAACAAAAAAACAAACAATCCAATCCAAAAATGGGCAGAAGACCTAAATAGACATTTTCCAAAGAAGATATACAGATTGCCAACAGACACATGAAAGAATGCTCAACATCATTAATCATTAGAGAAATGCAAGTCAAAACTACAATGAGATATCATCTCACACCAGTCAGAATGGCCATCATCAAAAAATCTAGAAACAATAAATGCTGGAGAGGGTGTGGAGGAAAGGGAACCCTCTTGCACTGTTGGTGGGAATGTAAATTGATACAGCCACTATAGAGAACAGTATGGAGGTTCCTTAAATAACTAAAAATAGAACTACCATACGACCCAGCAATCCCTCTACTGGGCATATACCCTGAGAAAACCATAATTCAAAAAGAGTCATGTACCAAAATGTTCATTGCAGCTCTATTTACAATAACCGGGACATGGAATCAACCTAAATGTCCATCATCGGACGAATGGATAAAGAAGATGTGGCACATATACATAATGGAATATTACTCAGCCATAGAAAGAGACTAAATGGAGTTATTCGTAGTCAGGTGGATGGAGTTAGAGTCTGTCACACAGAGTGAAGTAAGTCAGAAAGAGAAAAACAAATACAGTATGCTAACACATATATATGGAATCTAAGGGGAAAAAGAAAAGGTCATGAAGAACCTAGTGGCAAGATGGGAATAAAGACACAGATCTACTAGAGAATGGACTTGAGGATATGGGGAGGGGGAAGGGTAAGATGTCACAAAGTGAGAGAGTGGCATGGACATATATACAGTACCAAACGTAAAATAGATAGCTAGTGGGAAGCAACCACAAAGCACAGGGAGATCAGCTCTGTGCTTTGTGACCACCTAGAGGGGTGGGATAGGGAGGGTGGGAGGGAGACGCAAGAGGGAAGAGATATGGGGATATATGTATATGTATAGCTGATTCACTTTGTTATAAAGCAGCAACTAACACACCATTGTAAAGCAATTATACTCCAATAAAGATGTTAAAAAAAATCTATTAAAATAAATAAATAAATAAAACAAACAAACAAAAAAGAATACTTGAATCCGTACATAGATTACATTGTGAAAAAGCAATTAACCAGGAGCAAAAACGTATGCTTCAACTTGTGTAACAAAATATAAATATGTATTAATGCATGTGGACGTATGCTTGAATAAGTATGGAACATTTCTGGAAGGCATACAAGTGGCTGTGAACCCTTCTCTCCCGGTAGAGGCACCAGAAAAGAGAGGGTGGGCGGGGGATGTATTTTTCATTACACATTCTTTTATGCTATTGGAATTTCTTACCATGTACCACTATTACTTGTCATGTAAAAACATCGAAATCAAAATGACTAAAAAAATGAGGAAACAGACATTGATCCTTCTTTGGCAATCAAATGGTTTTGCTCTGGGCGACTCTTATGTGTACAGCTGAGGACAGTGACAGTTAAAATTTAACTGCTTTAGACTGAAGCAAATAAAGAGAGATTCATTACCCAAATCCAACTGGCTATGTAGGTGGTGGATCAGGGTGTCTGTTGCGTGGGAGGAAAAGAACTCCTATGATTTAAAAAACAGGCATTGGACTTCCCTGGCGGTCCAGTGGTTAAGACTCTGTACTTCCACTGCCGGGGGCGCAGGTTCCATCCCTGGTCGGGGAACTAAGATCCCACATGCCGCGTGGTGCGGCGAAAAAAACAAAACAAAGACCAGGCATTGAATCTGGTGTTCTGACCTCCACATGCCCCCTTCCTTGCGTTAGATGCTCCCAGGATACAAGGGTAGACGGGGGCCTAGGTATTTGGTCACAGGCCTCAGACTCCTGGGCACCTAGGTGCCAGGACACAGACATGATGAGGAGGGAGGGGATGAATTTGAAAATGAGAGCTGGGGGCAGGAGGAGAGAGGGGGCCTGCAGCAAAACCTGGAGCACGCACCCTCCTTAAAGGCAGGCAAATTCAAGAATACTTGAATACTTGGCCAAATAAATGAGGAAAGTGAGGCCCAGAGTGGCTCACGTGGCTGCCCCGGTGGGCTGGTCCCCTAGTCCACGCCGTCCTCTCACACGGAGCATCTAAGGCCCCCAGAGGGCAGGGTACCTTCTAGGACACAGGGAAGCCCCTTAGGGCGGAGGGCGTCATCCACACAGACCGCCAGGGCCCTTAGAAGTGCTTTAGGTGCTGGCTTGGGTTAGAACAGTGTGACGGGGGTGTCCTCAATTGGGACAGCCTGGGCTGGAGATCTGGGCTGCTGGCAGCCTGGAAGGCTCATACCCGGCTGGGCCCCAGCCACTGGCTCTGCCACGTGGGATTGCACGCCGCAGGATGGATATTCCAGACGACAGAGGTTTTCCCCTTAAATGGCAATATAAATAAACAAACGCTTCTCGGTTGAAGCCAGGATTCTTTCAGCAGTGTGGCAAACGCTCCCCTTTCTTTGCAAGCGGACAATGCCGAGTGTCATCTAAACATGTTCTCATGTCCCCGTGCCATGTGGCTGAAACCTTAAATACTGTGCTGCCCTTCAGTGCAGACCTGATCTCAGGAGATTGGAAGGTGTTGGAACGTGGGCTTCTCGCCTAAATAGTTCCAACGGCTGCATGTTTGGGCTCTTTTTCTTTGGTGTAGGGCTCTGGGCTTTCCTCACTTGCTTCCAGACCCAACTCTCACTGCTTTCCACATGCCAGCTGTTTGCAAACCCATCTCCTCCCTATATTTACTGCTTCCGGTCTGCTCTGGTCTGGGAATCCAGTCAACTGACCTTAGGATTTCTTATTAGAAAAAAGAAAGAAATAGGCTCTGCTTATCTTCACGTCAGCCTTAGATACTGTGCTAAAATGCATGAGGTTTAATCAGTGGACACTCTGATGTCTTTTGTGGTTGCATTTCTCCCCTCACTTTTGGGTTCTTGGTTGGATTCTGGAATCTAGATGGATCAAGTTGCCGGATAAACAAGTGTCAGATGATTGAAATTTTTTTAGTGCTCTTTAGACCATATTCAATGATTCTGAATGATTTAAATTTTCTTGTTCTTGTTCACTGAGTCCTAGCATCCAAGATGGAAGGCATCCCTCTCGTCTGACCTGGTTCAGGTATAGAACACCTGACGAGAAGCAGGCAGCTCTCCAGTTCTTAGTTGAGCTGATATTTTTGGTAAGGGCTTGGCAGACAGGTTTTTTTTCCCTATAAAGATAATTTTAGAGCTAACGTGTTCTAAAGTTACCTGAATTATATGTGATGGAATTCCCAGCTCATCCTGCTGAGATTCAACCTAAGAAAGAATTGCCAGCTAATAAGGAGGATGAATACTTTTTCTAACCTGACATTTTTAGGAGTTTGAACCATCTGTCATTTTACAGGTGAGTAGAGCCTCAGAGCACTAGAGATATACCGGTATTTAAAAAGCAAGACTTTTTTTTTTTTTCTCGATTGTCTGCAATATTTCAGATTCTATGCTAAGCTCTTTTATGTAATCTCATTTAAGCCAGGCAGGTTATTATCCCCTCTCATCAGATAAAGGAACTGGGGGTCCGGGTAAACCAGGTATCTGGGTCAAGGACAGGGTAGGGTCAAGACGTGAATGCATCTTCTGGTCACAAGAGGTCACTGCTCTCCCTGGTGAATTGCACCGTCTTGGTCAGCCTAGTGTAGTGTGTAACACAACCCACTGCTGGTGACAAAGACTCTCCCTGACCTGACTTTAGGTAGAGGCTCCTCTGAACCCTCTCTCCAAGGAGGACTTGACTTCGGGACTTATGTGTCTGTCTTTGCATTGCCCAATTTTAGCAAAAGTCCTGCTAAGTCGCTTTAGCCAGAACCCCCATTCCCCCTTCCCTGATATCTGATTACCCTCAGTATCTGATCTGGTTCTTGGTCCTCACCACTCCCTAGATGATGTCACCCTGGCCTGCCTTCAGTAAGAGTCCTATTAGGTTGGTTTAGTCAGAATGTTCCTTTACCCCAATTGTTTCCTCTTAGTATTTTTCCATCCACCGACACCTTCCTCCTCCACCACCTTGGCTAAAAGTCCCTGCTTGTCCACACGGTATTTGAAATTGAGCCCAGTTCTATACTGAGATTTTGTTTCCCCTATTGTAATAGTGCCTGATTAAAATCTCCTTTTACTGCTTTAACTACTCTCAGACTCTGGTTTTTCTTGAACGCTGGCAAGGCTTGTTCTGGGATATTGAATTCCAGTGGCCAAACAGGTGGGGAAGAGGGATGCAGGTGTCAGATAAGATACCTGAGATTATTCATTAATGAGACCTGTCTGTACTGATACTTGGCTGGAAACGAGACTTGGTTGCTTAGTAAATATTTTCTCTTAGTCCTACAGTTTTAGAAAAGGTATTTAATAGACACAGTGACATTATGGGTGGAAGTGTTGGCTAAAATATCAGATCCAAAGAGAGCATGCTGGAGGTCAAATGGAGAATTCTTTGAATATGTACTGAACTAATGTATTGGGTTGGCCAAAAAGTTCGTTTGGGTTTTTCCCTAAGATGTTATGAACTTTTTGGTCAATGCAATAATTCAATTGTAGTGAAGATATCATTAAATATATGCATATAGATATACATAATGTGTATATATGTATATTTATGTACATATATGTATGCATATGTACAATATATAATAATATATGTTTCATTATAATATATATTATATATTATAATATACATATATTCTTGAAAGTATAGTTAAAGTGTAGGAGAGAGTAAGAAGTACCATTTAGGGGGCTTCCCTGGTGGTGCAGTGGTTGGGAGTCTGCCTGCCAGTGCAGGGGACACGGGTTCGAGCCCTGGTCTGGGAAGATCCCACATGCCGCGGAGCAACTAGGCCCATGAGCCACAATTACTGAGCCTGCGCATCTGGAGCCTGTGCTCCGAAACAAGAGAGGCCGCGATAGTGAGAGGCCCGCGCACCGCGATGAAGAGTGGCCCCCACTTGCCGCAACTAGAGAAAGCCCTCGCACAGAAATGAAGACCCAACACAGCCATAAATAAATAAATAAATAAATTAAAAAAAAAAAAAGTACCATTTAGGGTCTACAGCTTTTAAAAAGTGATCCTTTTCTGGTTGACTGAGCCCAAGTAAGGAAGAAAATGATCTCTCCTACACTCCACTGTCCTTCATGAGATGAAATCTTGATGAATTTCCTACCCTGGAATCACTTCAAAATCACGAATTTTAGAAGGTCTGCTGGGTTATAAAGGAGAAGGGTGACAAGAAAAATTGGTAGGCAAAGTGTATATTCCTTTTCTTCTCACTCCCCCTTCAAAGGGGTTCCACCTTGTTTTTCTCTTTCCTTTTAAGGGGCTCGGTGTTCACATTCTGTTTCTTTGTTATCAAAGCCTCCCAAGAAGGGGGCGTTGAGTTTTTCAGAGTGTTACTTATCCATGTCTATCCAACCACAGTCCCTAGTTCTTAGTACTTAGTAAGCATTCAATAAATCCCCATCCTCCTTCCCTTCCTCTTTTCTTCCCTCTCAGGAATTAACAGTCTATTGATAATAGGAGAAAACAGTTGCCACGGAGTGTCAGAACACATGACATGTCATGCTGGGCTATTTGTATGTTGAATCTCATGTTGATTGTGAAAGACAAGGCTTAGTCTCTTATCTCCTGTCAGGCATCAGGAGTGGGTGGGAAGCTTGGGTGACCTGAAAATCCTTTCCTCACATCATTTAGTTCACATCAGGGAAGCAATGGCTCCTCCCCATCATCCAGGCTGGTTTGGGTCCCAGGCTAAGAATCAAAGGTTGGATCTCAGATGGCCAAGGCACCAGCTTATTCATCATCAATAGCCCGAGCTGCTGTATCCTTAGTGAACTTAATTTTGGATTGAGGATTTAGAAAGATGAAAGACATCCACTGCAATCAACTAGAGACTGTCCTTATAAAAACCCTCGCCTTCTCAATATAGCATTATGTAATTAAAATTGACAAATAATCAACACATGATATAATTACTTAAAAATTACTATTACTTTCATTGTGGTCGTCATTATGAACTATTCTATGTCCAGAGGTTTATCATTTAATTTTTTTTTTTTTTTACATTTAGTTGCTTCCACTCTATAGCATACACCTGACAGTAACCATTTCCCCTTGAATCTTGCTTAAATTTATAAAATTCAAGGACTGTCGGCTACAAGACTTTTAATAAAATGTGGGTGTAAATTTTCGACTTCAGCCACTGTCTGCTGGGCAGCTACACACCTTTACGGCTGTAACAGGCATTGGTGGGATATGAGGTCTTGGTTGTGGGAACCTTAGGAAACCTCAAGATTTTTAAATTTGCCAGTGCCCTGTGAATATTTTGCTCAATTCTGGGGACCTGGTTACCAAGGATGGCACCTGGCCCAGATAATAGCCTATGGCCACAGTCAGGGCAAAAACATGACTTAAAAAAAAATCCATAGAGTCCTTCCTTTTCCAAACAGAAGATGAATCAGAAGCAGGCATAGATCAGAGTAACATATTCATGGTGAAGCTTCAGGTGACTTTTCAATTTCAATTTACCTTCAATGTGGGTGAAGAGTTGGGCCCCCAAGCTACGTTCTGACCCCTCGCTTCGCTGGCTTTCAAGGAGCCCAGCAGATCTTGTTGGAAGCTGGAAGGACTTGACATCCATTGGATGAAAGCACCAGCTGAGTCTGACTTCTGAAGAACTCCTCTTGGATGTCCTGTCCTGTGCCTGATTCACAATTTTGCCCCTGGCTGGAATGGTCTCCAGATACAGCTTCAGGCCACTGTGCTTTTCTCGGTTTTTGGCCTGAGTTGAAATCAGTAATAATAGTGGGGTGTAGTGAGACATGGCTAGAGCGACCTGGCAGGGGTGGAATCGGTAGAGTTACTAGCACACCTGTGCTTACCTGGAAAGCACAGCCATTAGAAGTCCGTGGACCCTGCAGGACCCGTTAAGTTAAAACAGGGGCACAGATATGAATGTATTCATTCATTCAACATGCTTTTGCTATGATCCACCAGCGTGGATCAAATATGTCTTCTGAGATGTTTTGCTATGTAATTAAAAGAAGATTTCTCTACCCTCAGCTGATTGCCCACTTATTACAAGCAATCCCTGACATAGTTGAATTCTAACACACTTTGATAGTCACTTGGGGTTGGTGGCAATGGAATTTGATATATGTGTCCACTTCCAGAGGTTAAAGAGAATTGAGAGGCACCCACATTCCCATTTAACTTTTGTGTTTCAACTTCCTCACCCTCTCCCTTTGAGAAATAAATGCAATTTATTTTTTTTCCCTTTCAGAATAATTTCCAAGGAGCTGCATAAAGGGTTCAAACTGTGTTTAAAGCTCATGGGTTTAAAGTAGACAAGATCAAGTATAACCTCTTCAGCTGTACCAACCCCAGTTCCTGCACTTACATTAAGAATAATACCCCATCCTTGTTTTCCATTTTAGTAAAAAGATCAGGAAAATGATGGGAATGTGGGGGCCGATATAAGCCATGTCTTGGTTGGACGTACTATGTCCTCCTGGTTCAGAGAGGACTTCGGGGCCCAGGGCTTGAGCCCTTCTCTCTCCCTGAAATAGAGTTTAGACCCTGGCTTCGGAGAGAATCAGGAAGACAGGAGAGTACTTATAATTCACTTTCAGAGAGTCACAGTATTGACAGTTTGACATTCTCCAAGAAACAGATCTCCCATTGAGATCCACAATTGCCTGGCAATATGCCAAGGAAATATCTATTTAGCCCAAATTTCTAAAGTCACTTCCCTCAACTAAATGGTTATTTAGTTAAAGTTAGAATAAAAGGGATGGATTAGATATGTTGTTTTACTTTTAATATAGAAGGGGTAGCTTTTCATACATATCTTTATTTGTATTGTAAATAATGACAACGAAACAGATTCTGTGAGCAACCTTGTAAGAACAGTCTCATTAATGACTAGCTATACTCTGTTTATGTTCTATTTTGTTTTCTGGCTTCTATTAAAAAGTGTTAATTATCGACAGATGAATGGCTAAAGAAGATGTGGTACATATATACAATGGAATACTACTCAGCCATTAAAAAGAATGAAATAATGCCATTTGCAGCAACATGGATGCAACTAGAGATTATCATCTTAAGTGAAGTAAGTCAGAAAGAGAAAGACAAATACCCTATGATATCACTTATATGTGGAATCTAAAATATGACACAAATGAACCTATCTAGGAAACAGAAACAGACTCACGGACACAGAGAACAGACTTGTGGTTGCCAAGGGGGAGGGGTGTGGAGTGGGAGGTTGGGGTTAGCAGATGGAAGCTATTATACAGAGGATGGATAAACAACAATGTCCTACTGTATAGCACAGGGGACTATATTCAGTATCCTGTGATAAACCATATTGGAAAAGAATATAAAAAAAGAATACATATATATATGTACGTAGGTATGTATAACTGAATCACTTTGCTGTACAGCAGAAATTAGCCCAACATTGTAAATCAATTAAAGAAAAGGGTTAATGGGTAGGGAGAAACATTCCTGTGATACTCTCTGTTGTGACAGCAGGAAATTAATAACATTAATCCAATTTGGAACTCTATCAGATCAACTATTTAAATATGATAATCTTTCCTTCTGAAATTGACGGTGCCAAGTGCTATGTCATAGGTATTTTCTTGCTTCTTGAGGATAGAATTGATGTTTCAGGCAGCACTCAAGTAATGACTTGTTCAATGACATCTAAGCAGGGGTGTAAATACCGTGGTCTCTTGATGAATGTCGCCGACTGGGGGGGTGGTGTCTCAAATGCCTCTTTCACAAGGAGGGGGCCCCGGCTCGGTACCTGAGCTGGAGGTGAAGGAGCATGTAGGTCTGGACTGTGATGGATGAGTCCTCAAGACAGAATCCTGCGTGATGGCTTGGACCTGACAGCTGCGGTCCAAATGGCCAAATCCCGTGGGCAAGAAGCAGGTGTGAGGCGAGCCGTGCTGCGTGGCTCTTGGGCAGGACAGGGGAGGCCGGGGCAGCCGTACGCAGGGGGCAGGAGCTGTGCACAGAGCCTTGGGCCTCTCTGCTGGGCAGGCCTGCTTCCCTGAGAACCTGAGCCCCTCAGGCAATTGTAAGCAGGGGGGATCAGGGGAGGATGGATGACACAGCACAGCTGATAATTCAAAATGAATCGATAGGCGATTTGGTAAGAAAAGCAGAAACCCTATCACGTGCGCTGAAACAGAGCTCCCAGAGCCACAGATGAACAGTGTTGGGCCAGCCGCTGGGCCAGCAGCACCCTTCCTGCCAGAGGGACTTGGAAGGGAAGTGTAGAGAAGGTTCCGGAGGGAGAAAGCTCCAAGCTGGGCGGCAGATGTGGCATGCCCAGGACTCCAGCTTCAGGTAGCCGTGTGCCCTCAGGCTTTCCCTTTCTGAGACGAGGCCGACTGGACCCACGGCTGCCCTGCTGTGTGTTTACCCTGGTGGTTCTCACCTTCCCACCCCGATGGCTCTTTCAGCAACTGTGAGCTCACGTTCCACCAAAGAGAGAAGCGTTGTGGGTTGTTCTGGGCAAGGGATGATGGGGCACTTTAAGGACTTTTCCATACTGTCTGATTATAGAATAATGAGCCAAGTTTTAGTGGATTTTGCTGTATATAATTTTAGATAAAGCACAACTGATCAAGTGGCAGGCGTGTCAGGGTCTGTGTTCTAGATGTCAGTGCAATAAAGGCTGCAGACTGTTACTGAGGATGCAAACACTGTGTCCCTTTATTATCACTCTGACGTGGTCCACAAGGATAGAAGCAGTTTACATGGCGTTATGGCCTCAGCTGTGTCCCCTCCCCCCAAACTCATGTTGAAGCCCCAAACCCCAACGTGCCTGTACTTGGAGGTGGGTCCTATTCGGAGGAAACAAAGGTTCAATGTGGTCATAAGGATGAGGCCTTAATCCCACAGGATTGGTGTCTTTTTAAGAAGAGGGAGGGAGTTCTCGCTCCCAGCACAAAGAAGAAAGGCCCTTTGAGGACACAAGGAGAAGGTGGCCATCTGCAAATCAGGAAGAGAGCTCTCACCAGAAACCGAATCTGCCACCACCAGCCCCATCTGGGATTTCCAGACTCCAGAACTGTGAGAAAATAAATGTCTGTTGTTGAAGCTGCCCAGCCTGTGGTATTTTTAATGGCAGCTCTACACCACTAATACGTGTAGCCTATATATACATAGCACCGTCATGATGGGGGTGAGGCCACGGAGAGAAAGCCACCTAAGATGGGGTCATAAAAAGCACCAGGAATGAGGCATCATGAAAACGCACACCACAACCACAACCTTGCTACATGCACCCCGAATTTGGTTCTAGGCATTATGGCAACCACAAGGAAGACCTGGCTAGATACCGAACTTACAGCACCCACCACATAAAAGGAAATCAATTCCTAAGCAAAAGTCCAGCTATTCTTAGTGCTGTGACATGAAGAAATGTCTCCTGAGAGTTTGCAACAAACTGGTGGGACTGTGAACTCTAGTTAACATCGCCTTCTAGGAGACACAAGGTCCGTTTCACGGGGCTGGTTATACTTCACGCAGCTCAGTAAAACCCTTCTGCAGCGGGCTTCTATGTCCAGGGTTATTCTCTGCTTCTCTGGTAGGTGCAAAAGCTGGGTTATAGACCTTCTGGAAGAATGTGGGGTCTGTGTAACTTCAGGCAGGCCTCCCCATATGCTTCACTCCAGAACAACTTTCTGATAAATATTGGAGGAAGTGAGCTTGAGATTTCTCCCTGACAAGTTTCTCGAGTGCAGAGATTCTGAACTCCTGGTTTAGTTCAGAAACATACATTTAGCAGCCAGCGGAGCTGGGGTAGAACTGACCTTTTCCTTTGTAATTGGAGGAGCCTAATATGAATATCTGTTCTGCACACCTAATGCCCAAGTCTTGGTGCTAAAGACCATACTCTACTAAAAGGAAAAAAATCTTTGGAGAAATGTCTGATTCCATAGCAGGGACTGGAAAAATTAAAATGTGAGCCTGGAGCATCTTTTTGTGCCATAAAAGAAGAAAGCACAAAAAAATTATGGGGAAATGTTCAAAGGATAAGAAGCCTGCCAGTAGGGGGTCCCATTGGCCAAATCTCAAATACTTGGAGCATCACAAATAATTAATGGTAGAAGCAGATTGTAATCCATGGGATACAATAAGACTCAATGAGTCCGTACTGATATAGGTAGGTAGGTAGATAGATAGATAGATAAGTAATGAAGGGAGAAAAGCTCTTCCTTAGTGTTGAAAGCCAACACCTAAATGTAGAAAGAATCATGGAGTTGGAAAATTGTCATTTGATAACCATCCTAGTAACAGTTGATTTGGGTAAGAATCATCAATGGATGCTATAATGAAAATTTGCGGAGGAACAGGATATTTACATGGTCCTGAAGTGTCTATCCGCCAGATGCTTTTTACAAAGTGAAAAGCAATAACTTTACAATGAAAAAAGCTGGTAGGCAGCCCTACCCAAGTTGGGAAAAACCAGCATCACGTGCCTCCTGATCTGATGTACAGAGAGGGGCCCGGCTTCACTTCTATTGTATTCTTGTCAAAAATGCAAAACCTGAATCTGACCACAAGGCAACAGAGAAAAATCCATATTAAGGGACGTTTTACAAAGTAAGTGGCCTCTACCCTTCAAAAAAAGTCAGTGTTTGGAAAGTTAAAGACACACAGAGGAGCTCCACTAGGTCACATGAGATTGAGACATGACGACAAAGTACGGCCTGTGACTTTCTTTGACAATAAGAGAAATTATTTGGAAAATTGGCAAAATCTGAATCGTCTTTAGATTAGATAATAGCCTTGTATCGATATCAATTTTCTGATTTTGATGATTAGACTGTGGTTTTGTAAGACTGTCTTTGCATTTACAAAATATACACTGAAGAATTTAGGGTTAAAGTGGCAGCTTGTCTACAGTTTACTTCCAAATGATTAAAAAAAATCTCAAATTCATATACATGCGTAAGCACATGTAGCTATGTTGATACCTGTGTGTAGATTGAGCAAATGTGGTAAAATGTGGAAGATGGTTCCTGCCGTTCCTGACTCGTGATACAGCACGGCTAACAGGATCAACGTGAGGATCCGAAATGGGTGGGTGATGCTGAGTGTCTATAACTGACCTCATAACAGATTCTGGCCCCGACACTTGTCAAATTGTTAACAAAGAACTCCTGGCATGTTTGGGATCCATAGGGGCAGCTCAGGAGGTACCTTGACAGGTCCCCGAGCTATCACCAATGTGCACTGTGGTCTCCTGTGCTCAGCGTGGTGCCACGGGGACCGGAGAGAGAGAAGACAAGAAGCTTAGGGTCCACTCGGGAGATGACAATGACACTTGGAAAAGGAGGGGACATTACAGGACCTGATTAGAGATGAGAACAAGGGGCCGGCTGCGTCATGTGAAGGTCTTGCGGAGGAAGGGGCGCTTGTTGGACTTTACAGGGTGTGGAGAATTCAGAATGGGAGGAAAAGAAGCCACAGAAAGCAGTGTGGGAAAGACGGGGAACAAAAGCGAACCAGGAGAGAAGCTGAGGCTTTCCCATGTGTGTTTTCCAGTGAAAATCCATTCTAGGGAAAATGATTTTTGTCAAGGCAAGTTCCAATGTGCAACTGTTTTTCAAGAGTTTGTTATGATTATTCTGAACCAAGCTCCTGCGATTAGGTAGCAATACAGCCAAAGCAGGTTGTGGGTCTTGGTGAGGTCTTCCCCCTACCATATTTGGTTGGGTCAGTGACAGTTGTGTTGACAGCAAGTTGTTTGATTGGAGGCATTTCCAATGAAGTTGTTAAGGACACCTTTCTGTGTGGACTGAGTCCCATAATCGCCTGATAGAGGGCGGGGTTGTGTGGATGTGTAATTCATAGCAAAGGTTGAGTGTCTTCATTGATGGCTAATCACTATACGTCCCCCTCAGCCTCCTAAGAAAATGGGGGTGAGAGTGGGAGGGGGCAGAGGGGAGTTTGGACAAAGAAAGGCTCTTTCGGGGTGGAATGGAGTTTAGGACCTTCAACCTCCAAATGAATTGATGTTAAGGATAAATGTTGAAGTAGAAAACAAACTTCTAGTTACCAAAGGGGAAAGGGTGGGGGGGGGGAGGGATAAATTAGGAATTTGAGATTAACAGATACACACTCCTATATATGAAATAGGTAAACAACAAAGACCTACTATAAAGCACAGGGAACTATATTCGATATCTTGTAATAACATGTAATAGAAAAGAATCTGTATAACTGAATCACTTCGCTGTACACCAGAAACATTGTATATTAACCATACGTCAATAAAAAATAAATTAATAAATATTTTAACTTAACAAAAGAATAAATGTTGCTGGGAGAGAGTTGTATAACTTTAAGTAGGGGGAGTAATTTGCAGCCAAAGAAAAACAGAGCAAGCACAAAAGGAAGTGTCAGTGCGAACCCTCCCGAAACAAAGACACTCACATTCTTTAATTTTTTTCCCTTTAAACCATGATGTTAATAATAGTACTGTTTGCTGATGAATCTCCGCTTTTGAACAGAAGTTCAATTTTAGCTCTCTCTCAAAGGTCAGGGACCCTCTGCTCCCCATTATCGTCTCATTCTGGGGGAATGCAAATGCAAAGAGCAAAGGCAAGTGATTTCCTCTCTCCTGGATTGTGGCCGCTCCCCCTCCTCCCTGGAGGTGCCATGCTTGCTGCTGTCACTGGTACTTATTATGTGGCACACATCTGAAGTGGGATTCTGGCTGGGAGTACAAGAGCAGAGCTCCTGTACCCGCTGGCGCACCTCCCCATTAAAAATGTTCTCTGTATATACATTATTCCATTTTGTATAGTAATTTGTTTTTAATGTCCAGTCCTATCGCCTAGAACAGGAGAGAGCTAAAAGCAGTTTTGACATTTTTAAATGGTTGGAAAATACCCCAAAGGAGAATAATATTTTATGACACGTGAAAATGATGTGTCCATAAATAAAATTTTATTAGGACACAGCCACGGTCCTTTGGAAACATATTGCCTGTGGCTTCTTGTACTCCAAGGCAGCAGAGTTGAGTAGTTGTAATAGAGACATCACAAAGTCTGAAGTATTTACTACCTGGCCCTTTACAGAAAACATTTTGCCAACCTCCTGCTCTAAAATATGAGTTCCCTCAGGGCAGGACTGTGTTTGTCTAACTTTGCCCAATGCCAGGCACATGGGAGGTTCTGGAAAATCCTTGCCTGCAGATTGAGTACTCCTCAGCCTCAGACACTTTGCCTGTAGAGATTTTACCTTCAGAAAGCCCGCTTAGGATGCTTCAGAGGTGGGCTGGTGTGTCCTGATCTAGCACCTACCCTCATCCTTCATCACTGCAGAAGGTGAAGGTTATATAGTGAGAGACCCTTTATTTATTTATGGATTAGAAACTTGGGTAAAGGAATCTCCCTTTCCCATGATTTGCTCTTCTGAGCTATTTGCTTGGTCCTTTGGCAGAGGGGAGGAGATTTGTGAGCAGAGCCAGACAGCATCAGAGGGAAATATCCATGCGTGGGATGAGGGGGAATGAAAGTCATGAGGGACTCTTGTTATGGGAGCCCCATCTCCTGTCCCCACTGAGCCTCCAGTGGACTAGACCTGCTTTAGAAAGGGGCCCAGAGATATGTCTACTTGGAAGAGCCCCTTGTGTAATTTAAGACCAAATTCTGGGACAAGTTTGCCTTTTGGATCTCTGCTTTAAACTATCTGTATTTACATTGGATGGACTTTATAAGATGCCTGGTGAATATTGGATGGGGAAAGGATCTTGTAAAATAAACAGGCTCTTTAAATAAAAAGTCTTTAATTTTTAAATTAAATGATATAACGGCCTCATTGGGAAGGCAGATGTAGTCCTTGGCTCTCAGTAGAGTTGAGATAAGGTGGTGCCAGGTGAAAAGGAAATGCTTCAGGGAGTCTAAGACACATTTAGAAAGGCCAGACCTTGCTTTTTACAAAACCATCAATGTATTCATTCTTTTTATTGAGCACCTACCATGTGGCAAATTGTGCTAGTTGTTGGGGATAGAAAAAAAGGGCATAATCTTTATCCTCAAAATGTAGAGTCTGTTGGGGACACGCAGCCATGTGATCAGTCATCCACAATGCAGTCAGACATCATGGAGATTTGTAGAAACGCAGGGGAAGCAGAGAGGGAGGACGCCAGAGTTTGCCAAGCAGTCAGGAAGGTTTCACAAGCGGCAGCATTTGAAGGGAGATTTGGTGGGTGAGTAAGGGTTATTGGGAAGATAAATGGAGGAGGATATTCTAGGCAGAGATAATGTCAGCACATGTGCAGGCCGGAGGCAAAATAACCCATTGTGCGTTCAGGAATTTCAGTAGCACAAGCAGGTAGTGGGGAAGGTGACAGGGCTCCTGGACGGGTGGCAAGACTGTGACATGCAAACGAGATTGGACTCGATTCTTTAGTTACCCAGAAACTACTGAGAATGTTTGAGCTGGGGAGTGAGGAGATGGGATCTGTAAGTTACAAAGTTTACTCTACTAATTACAAGGAGGGTAATTGTAGAAATGAGAGTCTATAATTAGGGAAGTCAGTATGGAACCAGTGTAATAGCCCAGAGGGAGGGAGTGGTGTTGTGAATCAGTGCAGTGGCCAAGATGCTGGAGAGGAGAGGACGTTTGGATACTAGAGACAGGTACGAGATGGAATGGATAAGTTTAGCTAGGGCCACCACATACGGTTGTGCAGGTTGTACACTGCACAACTCACTAAATCTAAGCGGTACAGATATATTTATGACACGAATTTCCCAGCAGATGGCAGTAGAGTTGAGGAGGGATGGCTTTTCCTCATTTGCACAAAGGAGCCCTGTGGGATTGGGGAAATGGTTGGGAACGAGAAGGCTGCAGTGCCCAAGGGAGGGGAGAGCATAAATGACAACCACATTTCTGACCTGGGCAATCAAAGACTAGAGGTTCCATTCATCAAGGGGTGGAATACAGGAGAGGGAGCAGGTCTGAGTTTAGGACAAGTTGTATTTAAGGGACCCGAGAGCCACTTAGATGGAGACATCCAGGACCAGTTAGCTGTCTGGGTCTGTAGCTCAGGAGGCAGGCGTGGGGCTGTACCTGTGGGAACAACCTGCACACCTATGGGAGTTGATGCCAAGAGGCAGGGATGGGTTGCTTTGGAAGGATGTGCAGAAGGAAGTGATCAGGGCCCAGGATAATACCCCGGGAAGCCACTGAGATTTTCAATGGTGGGTAGCCTTGAAGAAGGGGTGCTTGGAACTAGTTTCCAGAGTGTTTCTTAATGTCAGGAGGGAGATGTTTCAGGTTGATCAAGGCCAGGTTGATTTGGGGGGAGGGGGGCAATTTGAAATGACTCTAGACTTTCTCTGGTGCTTAAGGGACCAATCTGGTTTGTGACCCTATAGGATGTTTCATGCATTCATCCCTCCATTCATTTATTTTACACCTACATATTTATCCAGTGCCCTACTATGGTCCAGGAACTGTTCCTGGTACTGGGATAACTCCCAGTATGCTATAGCAAAGAGTGGGACAAGGCACTGTTCTCAAGGAGCTTGCATTCTAATTGTTAACACACAAGTCCACAGGATACTGTCAGCTGGTGACAAGTTCTGCACAGAGTGACAGATGCACAGCAATGGGAGCCAGTTTCTATCTGGTGGGCAGAGAAGACCTCCCTGTACAAGAGCTCTGTGCTCAGAACGGAGAGCCCACGTGGCTGCAGCGTGGTGAGTTGGGTGGGAAAGTGGTTGGAGGTGAAAGCAGACAAGCATGCTGGAGCCAGGCCAGAAGGGCCTTGTAGGCCACGGCAGGGAATCTGGATTTTCCAAGTGCAGCCAGAATCCATGGGAGGGTTTTAAGCATGGGAATGACTTGCTCTGGTTTACGTATTTATTAACATCCCTCTGGCTGCTGTGTGCAAAATGGATTTGTGTAAGGTGGTCCAAGTTAAACAGGGAGACCCAATTGAATGTCGTGGGCTCCACATTATGACAATCTGTGGCAGTAGCCATAGAGATAGACATATTTTGGAAGTCACACCTATAGGACTTCTGGACGGTAAGGGCAAGAGATGAATCAAGGATGCTCCTGAGGTTTCTGATGTAAGTCATCACATGGTTGATGATGATATTTATGAACATGGGGAAGATGGAGAGGGAAGCAGATTCTAGGGGATGCTAGGATATCTAGTTTCTGCTTTGGTCACATTAGTTGTACAAGCATCTAAATAGGGATGCCAAGTAAGCAGCTGGATCTTTGAATTCAGAGCTCAAGGGAGAGGTTAGGACCAGAGATAGAAATTTGATGTCACATGCAAAAAAGATGGTAATTAAAGCCAAGGTCCTGGCTGTAATAACAGAAAAGGATAATTAATGGAGGCTAGGACTCTGGATGGAATGGGCCCTGAGATTTTGGGGAAAAGGAGAAATAGCTTGAAGATGAGGATGGAAAGGGGCTTTCACTGAAGAAGGAGGGAAAGCAGAAGTAGTGGTGAACGCCGGGGAAGAAAGGCTGGAGAAGGAGGAAGTGGTCAGCGTGTTGATGCGAAGAGGCCAAGTAAGACAGGACTAGAGGGGTGGCCTCTGGAGCTAGAAGGATGGATGTTGTTGGTGGGTGTCAGTGGTGTGCTAGGAGTGGTAGCTCATTTGGAAAGGGAAGTAAAAGAGTGGTGATGGAGATGCAGACAATTCCTCCTAGAAGCAATGTGGGAAAGAGCGTTGAGAAATGGGACAGTACTGGAAAGGGACATGGTACCAGGAGAAGTCTAGTTTCGTTTTTGTTTGTTCTCAAAAATGATAGATATTAGGAAATATTTGTATGTTATCGGAAATAAACTATTAAGAAAAAAATTGATGATGGGGGAAAGAAGATGGTGTAGTCTAAAAGTCTTTGAGAGGGCTGCAGGGATGCGGTCCAGGTTTGGCCCCGGGTTGGACAGGGCTCCAGAGAGTGGTGAAAGGCCCAGGTGGCGGAGGCGGGGGTGTGGTGGTGAGATAGGGCCCGGTGGAAAGGCCAGTGTCCCAGTCTGATTGCTTCTATTTTCTCAATGAAGTGTGAAGCCAGGTTGTTATCTAAGAGGGAGTGATGTTGCAGGATTGAAGAGAGAGGAGGATGTGGAGCTCATGATTTTGGTGGATGGGAAAATAAAGAGACTAAGCATTTAAACGTAAATGCATATGCCTCGGGTCCATCTGTGGATTTTGCTTCATCATAAGAAGACACCCCAGACTTCCCTGGTGGCGCAGTGGTTAAGAACCCGCCTGCCAATGCGGGGGACATGGGTTCGAGCCCTGGTCCGGGAAGATCCCACATGCCACGGAGCAGCTAAACCCGTGAGCCATAACTACTGAGCCCACGTGCCATAACTACTGAGCCCACGTGCCACAACTACTGAAGTTCACGCACCTAGAGCCCATGCTCTACAACAAGAGAAGCCACCATAATGAGAAGCCCGCGCACCGCAATGAAGAGTAGCCCCTGCTCGCCACAACTAGAGAAAGCCCGCACGCAGCAACGAAGACCCAACGCAGCCAGAAATAAATAAATAAATAAATTTAATAATAATAAAAAAAAGAAGGCACCCCAGGGCGGGACCTGTGAGAAACACTGAAGGCCATGGCACATTTTTGCCTAACGTCTTCTCCGTCTCCTGTCTACTAGGCCATCTCCTGCCCAGGTTACAGATGCTCCTCGTTCATGAGATGCCCCCTTCCACCTGGGTGAACATGTATTGGAGTGAACTCAAGGAAAGAAGTGCCACTGTGTCATTCCACCCTTCAACGTGGCAATAGAGGACACTTTGCTTTGCTGACATGGGAGCTCCAAGTGCACCCAGCTGGTCTCTTCGATGTCAGGAGTGAGCATTTCTGGTCACAGGTGAGGCTTTTGCTAAGTCATCCACCAAACACAGGGTGTGACTCTGTGCCAGGTCCCCACAGCAGTAGAGGCTGTGAGGTGGTACTGGAAACATCCCTGCCCTTCCTTGCTCTTGGCCTGGTTTGCTGATGGCCAGTCAAGCTGCCAGCCTCCTTCCAGGTAGCCATGACCCATCCATTTTTAGCTTAATGAATGTGGCTTCTTTCTTCCGCCAGACTTGGGGGCTGACACAGGGTCTGCAGGCCAGGCTGGACATGCTGAGGTCCCTCTGGGTGAACGTAAAGGGCTCATGCTGTAAAGACCCAGGGAGGTGTCTGGAAATCTTTCTTGCCCCATGTTGGACCTTGTGGGTTCTTAAGCATTTCTGTAAGAATCATAGACATTTTTGTTTTGCAGCATCATTTTTGTTCTCAGGTTTTACACCTTTTCCAACTTTGGGGAGAGAGACAACATATATAACCAAGTATCTAAAGCAAATACTTTATTACTAATACTTTGTTACTACTTTAGCTCTCTGAGTTGTATTAAAGATACTTCATTTAGAGCCAATGTGAATGTAGCCTTAGTTCCTTTCAGGCTCAACATTCAGTCTTGTCTCCTTGGAGCTCCCTGCTGTGTGTTCTCTAATATCATTACCCACCAGCCTCTCCTTTATCCATCAGCTTTCACAGATTTCTATTAATATTCACTCTATAGAAACTATGCTTGAGAAAATGTAAAAGAAAATGTATTTACTTCGCAAATGTTTAATTAAAATCTTCTAAGGATGGCCTCAGTGACAAGAGAAAAATTATCATCGTCCTCCTCAAACCCCCAAAAGGGTCTTATTGGATGTTTTGCAGTGAAATGGAAACCCCAACAGGGTTTACTTAGGCTGGTCAGAGCCTAAATCATTTTATTATTGTGCTTTCTAGCAGGAAGCTCAGGGTCAAAATTGATTCTTCCCTTTCAATGTTACTTTCTTTTTTTCTCCCCTAAGGGTTTTTTGCGCTGGCTGCTTGGTTGCTCTTTGGGTTATACTTGGCATGGCACCAGGCTGTTTTAGATGGGGTTGGCCCAGTGTCAAGTGGCATGGTTGCCTGATAACGTTGAATTGGGCAGAATCTAAGAGTACGAACAAGTAGGTGCCCTTTCAAGAGACTCAGTGCCAACTGTTATGAAAGAGCAGATTGCCCGTACCTGCCTCCTGCGGTCTGGTGAGGTGAGCCTGATGGGGAAGCCAAGGCCAGTAATCAAAAGAGAATATATCACTGAGCGATAATCGTCCACACACTGGTGACCTTTAATCAATAACCACTGCTTTCAGTGTGCTGCTGTGTACTATGCCTTCCCTGGAGAGGCACAAGGGAGACAGACTGGGAAGGTGGGCAGCCTGAGATGGAATCCTGCCTTACTACTTCACCAGTTGGGTTACCTCGTGCAAGTTACTCTCCCCAACTCCCTACTCCAGAATCAACCTCCTCATTTGTTAAATGGGGATGGTACCTAACCTTTCAGAATTGCTTTGAGGATTGAAAATAATGTATGGAAAGCATCTAATAAAGTAATTGGCATTCAATAGGCACCTAATGAATGATGGATGAGAATAGTATGATTTACAGAATCATAGATTCACTCTCTAAATTTATTGAGCACATACTATGGCCCCATGATGAATGACTTGCCTGTATTATCTCACGGAATCTCCTTATAGATATCATTCCCATTTTTCAGAATGGAAAAAGGTTTGGTGAAGTTAAGGAAAGTGATGTGCCCAATCCAATCATGGACAATCGTGCCCAATCATGGACAGTTGGAAGTAGAGGTAGAATTTGAATTCAGCCTGTCTGACCTCAGAGTCTTAAGCAGTGAAGAGAGAGTTTAAAGGAGGGAGGAGAAGTTTTGCAAAGTAGCTAGCCAAAAATTCATTTCATGGCAAGTCTGGGGCTGTGAGCAGTATACAACAGCCAACCTGTCAAAATGTTTGCATGAAATTTTGTAACAGGCCAAAGAGGTTAGTTAATATTGTGGTAACAAACAACCCAAATTTCAGTGGCTTAACCCAACCTAAGGTTATTTCTCAGTCGTGCTACAAGTCCCAAGTGAGCTGGCAAGGGTCTTCTCTTCAAAGCCAGTCAAGGGTCCAGAATGACAGAAACTTCACTGTGACATGTGCTTCCATGAGAACTATAGAAGTAGGAAGGGAATTATCATATTTAGCTTGTAAGGTTTCCAGCAGCATGATACACATGACATATGCATATATTGTTGGGACAAATGTAAGTCACATGGCCGTGTCCAACAGAAACAGGGAAATGTGATCCTGACATGTGTTTAGAAGGACGAAAGCTGGACATATTTCACAAACAACATTAATGACTACCGCACATTTTAAACCCTAACTTGCAAAAAGTTTTTAACTCAGTCTAGGCGTTTTCAAAACCACTTGGGTACCTGTGGTAGATTGTATTATTTTGTTCTGAATTATTTATTCCAAGTTCCTGTGAGAGAATTACATTTACCCATTCCATGGACATCAGGCACTGCCATATGACTTGCTATGACTAATAAATGGCAAGCAGAAGCGGGGTGTTTTGTCATTTCTTTTTTCTTCCTGCCATGAGAATGGCATGTTCCTAAGTAGGGCTGCTCCTTTCGTCTGTATCTTGGAGTCAACAGGATGTGAACAGGGTTGCAACTGACATGTAATAGGAATGAGAAATAAACCTTTGTGCTTTAAGCCCTTGGAGGTATTTGTTACTGCAACATGACTGAGCCAAACCACACTGTACCGTATCTTTTATCATTCTCAGTAAATAGAGAACAATGGAATTGGCCATATAGAAATTCACATTTACTGTCCACTTTGTTGAAGTATATCTATACTTTAAAGCAGAAGTATCTCTAAGGACTTATTATGTAAATAAATATTATTCAGTTGAATTAACAGCACAAAAATACATTCTCCAAATTGGGGCATCAACTGACGCCATAGCATTCTTATAAAAACCTAGGAGGAGGATTGGGGACACAGAAATCTTGTTTTCAAATGCAGACTCTTGGTCCTGTCCTCCCTGAGCAGCTGCCTTAGAAGACTTGAGAATAATCTATATTCATGTCCCCTTTGGGCAGAAATTATAATGATGAAATGTTACTATCTATAGGAATGCAGAGTCTATTCTGAGTGCAGTGATCCTCATTAATTCAGAGCTCATCATTCGTGGTAGGTAACCGGGACAGAGGCCAGGCTGGCGTTTACTCTCACGTTGTGAGTGTGCATTTCTTGCACTGGCTATCACAGGGTTGACATTTGCCATTTTGACTATTCAGAGTGCTTTCTGAGGAGAGTCAGTTGTCATCGTGTGGAGACGCCAGCTGCACAGTCCCTGGAAACAGTGGAAGCCAGTCCCTGGGACTGACCCTCCCAAATGCCTGGCTTCCCTCCTCTCTGCTGTCTTTCTCCTGTGCAGTCTATGGGGGAAGGAATGATCTGATCTAACAGAACCCGTGAAGCTGAAAGGTCATCAACGATGTAGGTACCATTGTTGTTCCCATTTTAGAGAGGCAAAACTGAGGCCTTAGAGAAGTTAAGCAAGACAGTGAATGCAGCAACTGTGGTTTGAACCCAGGATTGCCTGACAGTATAAATGACACAAAGAAGTACAGATAAGCTGACCTATGGCCAAGAGAGATTACTTTTAAAGAAGAGGAGTACTAGATAATTAATAGAACAAACAAACTCACTTACAAAGTGAGTTGGTGTAAAACACAGGAGTGAGGGCATGCTTAACTGGGGAAGAAGCCCCTCTGGCTTCTGGCTGTTTAGCTAGTTAGCAGAGGTGTGTGTGTGTGCGTGTGTGTGTGTGTGTGTGTGTGTGTGTGTTTGCACGTGTGAATAAGTTATATGGTTTTCCCCAGTGATCCTCTTCCGGTCATTAGAAATTGTCAGGTAGAACTGCTTCACTGGCAACATGCTGTCAGCACTCGTATTACTGAATGCCCTAGGAAATAATAAAGCTCGATTTATTTAAGGGTGCACTAATTAGAGGCTTCCCACTCTTTGATACTCATCTCTTAATTTGAATGGTGCAGTTTCTTCCCAACATGAGTACTGACTTCAGAGTTTGAGTCAGAGCTAACTTTTAGATGCTAGTCTATTTTTTCCCTTGGGTTTGAACTTTAAATTCCATATATTGTGCGACCATTCCTGACTTCTACTGAACATCTACTTTATGAGTTCCTCACGGCCCATTTGGAGAAGGAAGAACAATGGATTTTCTGCTATTGATGTTTTAATAATGAAAAGTTTAATAATTATCCAGTATTTTTGTCTTTTCAACCACAATAGTATATGGTGACCTCGATACACTGCTATCTAAGTTATGAGATCCTAAGTGCCTTCTAAATTATGAGAAATGTTTAACAGAGGTATAATGTTTAACAGAGGTATAACGTTTAACAGAGTTACAGTGTCTTTCTTCTAGAGGGGTGGTAGAAAAGTTTAAAATTCTACGTGTGCTCTACTGCATCCGACCTCAGATTATTAGGCCCGGAACATGTCCCTGAACTGCTTAGGATCACAAAAAGTTTACCGTATTTAGGGAGCAGGTATTATCAGTTTTTATCTAGTCACCGACACTACCTAGGTATATTATATTGAGGTAGGCATTTGGGAGGAAGCCCTGAATAAATCACCTGAACCTAATGCTCGAAGAAGAAAGGATGGTTGGATTTCTTGATGTTGATGAGTGGTAGATTTCCATCCAGGAAAAATAAATTCACATGTCTTTGAATTTTTTAATTGCGCCTTATCGAGATTTACCACGAGATTTTCACCCAAGATCTTAGCATTCCAGATCTTATCAATTAACTCTTTTCCTAGGCTAGGTAGTTGGGGTTACAACTCTTAAAAGAAAAATGGTAAATCTGGAGATAATGACTTGCCAGTGGAAGGATTAGCAGCAACTTATCTAAAGGAGAAAATAAGATTTGAAAAATACAATGGCTATGGAATATCATTAGTAGAAACAGCTTAAAAGTACTGTAATGCTAACCCTCAGCCATCTTAGCTGAGAAATGCCACCTTTTCAAACTCTGTGATCTCGTATTCTCCTCTGTTACAGTGAAGTGGCATTTTGACTATGGCAAAGAAAAGTTGTCCTTGGAAATCAGATTTGACAGAACATTATATTCTTCCAGGAGTATTTTTGTACACGGTGCTTATTTAATTTTGATTTCAGAACAGTTTTGTGGCATATCTCATTTTAATATATGCTTGTTAAAAATTCATGTAAATGTAATAAAGAATTTTAAAATGAACTGATAACATTGGAGACCGAAAGAGAAGCCTTAAAGAAAAAGAGCTAATGATGGGAGAAAAGAGAGCCTGTCTGCACGTTAAGTACCAGTCGTCTTTTTGGGTGCATGCTCTACAGAATCTTCACGAACCAGCAGCATTCATGATGCAAAGGGCACTGAACTTGGAGGTTGGACATCATCAGTGGTTTAGGGTTTCAAGTTCTTGCTCTGCCCGTAACTATCGCACCTTAGGCAGCTCACTAGTCTTAGCTTGGCCTCCATTTCCTCACCTGTAAAGTAATTAAGAGTAGGGCGAAGACTCTTGCAACTCAAAAATCCTGTGATCTGTGATGTGATTTATGTGACTAAGCTCTCCTCATATGAATAAAGAACTGAGCTTTCCTGGGGGGGAAGGATGGTTTGCCCTCACCTACTTCTGGTTTGCCCTCACCTACTTCCGGTTTGCCCTCACCTACTTCCGGTTTGCCCTCACCTACTTCCGGTTTTCCCTCACCTACTTCTGGTTTGCTTGCCTACTTCTGCTATACACTCCCCCTCCTCCTTGGTAACCCATAGATACTGACTTTTGGACAGTCAGCCCTGCTTCCTCATCTACAAAATGTTATCTAGTATATCTTCACTAAGTTGGCTTCCTCCCACCCTCCACTTTCCCCAGCTTTCTATGTAGTATATAAATATTTCAGAAATTCTCTTCTTTGAGAAAAACTTGAAAGAAAAAATCCTGACAGAGATGGAAGGGGAGCTCACAGACTAAGGCTTGGAAGAGATCTCAGCCAATAACAGTGTGTTAACCTGATTTGGATTCAAACAGCAGATTTAACAAAAATTAAAAAGACATTTATGAGACAAATGGAAGTTGGAGCATTTAGTAGATATCGGATCTTAAGAAATTGTTTTAGGTGTCTCATAACAATGTTATGATTTTTTTAATTAATTAATTTTATTTTATTTATTTTTGGTAGCATTGGGTCTTCGTTGCTGCACACGGGCTTTCTCCAGTTGCAGGAGGTGGGGCTACTCTTTGCTGCGTTGTGCAGCCTTCTCATTGCGGTGGCTTCTCTTGTTGTGGAGCACGGGCTCTAGGCGCATGGGTTTCAGCAATTGTGGCACACGGGCTCAGTAGTTGTGGCTCACGGGCTAGAGCACAGGCTCAGTGGTTGTGGCGCACGGGCTTAGTTGCTCAGCAGCATGTGGGATCTTCTGGGACCAGGGCTCGAACCCATGTCCCCTGCGTTGGCAGGCGGATTCTTAACCACTGTGCCACCAGGGAAGCCCTACAGTTATGTTCTTAAAAGAGTCCTTATCTTTCAGAGACATATTGATATATTTGCAGATAAAATATGATGCTGGAGGGGCAGTTAATGAGTGGGTGACACAGATGAAACAAGTTTGGCCATGAATTGACAATTATAGAAATTGAATGATGGGTACATGGGAGTTGATTATATGATTTGGTCTACTTTTGTATAAGTTTTATAGTTTCTGTAATAAAAAATGCAAAAAAAAAAGCTTAAAACATTTAATCAGCAAGGACCTACTGTATAGCACAGGAAACTCTACTCAACATTCTATAATGAACTATATGGAAAAAGAATCTGAAAAAGAAGAGGTATATGCATATGTATAACTGAATCACTTTGCCATACACCTGAAACTAACACAACATTGTGAATTGACTATACTCCGATATAAAATAAAAATTAAAAAAAAATGCTGAATGGGATTCATTCTAAGGAGACATATTTGCTGAGGTGTTGGAAAGGGCTGCCTGTCATAGTTGCATAATCGTTGGGGGTAAATATGGAAGTTCATCAATCAGAAAGCCTATAGTGAGGAGCTGGCTGGCACCAGGCCCAGCTCTGTGAGGCTGTCATCCAGCCTCTATGCCAGTTTGCCCTCTATAAATATCAGTCTATATGAATGCTTTACTATTTAAGGCACACTTGCCACAGCTGCTCGGCATGTTTGTTTACGTAGCTATGAACCCTTCTGTAAACATCACTATCTCCAAATTGCCCCTGTGTCAGGAACATAAAGGGCCCCCTTTAAAAATATATTTGTGGGATGAGACACGGCCAGTTCCCAGATGTCTGGGTGGCTGGTGTCAGAATTTTCCAGGGTTTGATTCATTTTCAAAAATAGAACCACATGACTGGAAGGTTCTTGAGAGGTGACACATCCCCCTGACTTGGGGGCAGGCCCAGACCAAAACCATCCACCAAGAACGTGGGTCTGTCTTTTGTGGGTGTGAGTCTGTCTTTTATGAGGCCAGAGAGCTCACTGAATGAAGGACTGGGGCCAGGATCTGCAGAACATCAAAGGTGGGCAATACTCACCTCCCGCCTTCAAGGAGCTTACTCCCATTTTCTAAAGACGAGCCTGACCCTGAGTGATGTGACAAAGCAGGCTTGGGGCAGCACAGCTGGGGTGGGCATATTATGTGTCAGCCGGCTGGCCTGTGCTGGGCCTGAGCACCCAGCGGACTAAAGGACCTGCCGGGTCAGCCTACTGCGTGGTAGCTCGGATCCCCAGAAAATACCACGTCGGGGTTGCTGTGTGCCCACAGCATGCGAGACAGAAAGAGGGAGGGCATCACATCGAGGTTGCAGTGGTGGCGATGGTGAAGCTCGTCCTTGAAAGAGGCATCCTAACTGAGGTCACTGAGAGTAGTTTCAGGTCAACTAAGCCGTATTTGAAAGAAAGCATGAGTCAAGCAGAGGCCACTTTGTGTCAGCTTGCTGTTTTCATGGCTCCTGATTTCCCATCTAGCCTTCCAATGAATAATTAGATCCTTGTGCATCTGTTTTCCTCAGGGTGCATTTGGTCCACATCTATTTTTTTCCTGTGGCTTTGATTCATTGAAGCATTCCCCCCACCCCAAGGGCCTACTTAATACCCAAAATCCCGATTGTGCTTTTCATTCACAAAGAAAAAAGTGTGCCTCATAAGATTAAGAGATGAGATGTGCTGGAAAGACTGAACTGTACGAATCCTATCAGGAAAGGATCAAGACGTGTTCAGCTTCCAGACAAACCCAGAACTTTCTAGAACACTCCTTCCTCCACTTTCCAGAAATTAGAAAATTATTATTATTACTTTTAGAAAGTTAATAGTGGTCGCCTTTGATTCTTTTTTTGCTGGCAAATACCCAGTTTTCTCTACGAAAGCAGTAGAAAGGCCACCGAATGCTCAGAGGTAAGTATCACTATTAACTACCAACAAAAGGATGTTCCCCTATTTGGAAAGGCTCAGTCATTACAAGCTATCTTCAGAAAGACAGGGTCTGCCCCAGGGAGAATTCCGACTCAGAGACACACAAAGGTAATTTGCTTATTCCGGACTGACTTATTTTTAGAGCTTGGGTTTTGATTTGAGGGAACACAGCTCCTGCAATATGAAGCTCGGATGAACACCAGTAACCAGAGGGTATGTCTCCACTGGCTTTTGCTTCATGAGCTCTGAGATGGAAGGAGAACAAGGCTTGTCCACTGCCCTCCCTTCTGTCCTATCTGGAGAGTTTATAGCGAGAAATCTCATATTAAAAGCGCATCATAAGTGGTCAATTTATGCTGCCAGAGACTGTATCTCAGTGGCTACCACTAGGGGGACCCAGAGTCCAGGTGCTTGGCCGAGGTGGGAGTAGTTTCTGGTCTGTGGGAAAATGACGGCGCTCCCTTATTGAGTTGGTTTCTCCCCGCCCTCTTCCCCACTCCTTCCCCCTCCTCCGCCCTCCTTCCTCCTCCCTCCCCCCACACAACTATTGGCTCACGAGGGCACCCCAAAGTCAGGCTCAGGGTACAGATAGCCCAGTGCACATGTGCAGCACTTATTTATAACTTCACAATGATTATTTTTGTTTTAGACGTTCCTCTTGCCTTATGCAAAGGATCACACTTCATGCACAGCCTTTTACTCACATTTTCATTATTTGCTGCATTTTAATAAACTATTGCAAGAGTTTTTACCACTATAAGAGAAATTTGTTAGAGGTAATGGCTTTGCCTGTTGGGTCCAGGGAGGCTGAGACACGGGAGCAATGACTTTCATTTGACGGATGACTGAGGTCAGGTTATGGGTGGACGAAGAGTCTGGGGTCTGGCTGGTGGCCGTGCGTTTTCAGATTGTGTGAACCTACCTTGAGCCTCAAGTTGAAGACCTCAAAGCACAGAAGGGCAGACTGTATAACTAAAGAGGATCCCAAGACCAATGACTCAGAAGAATAGTAAAGCAAAGCTGAATGAGTGTTCTAGTTTATACTTTTCCTATGGGGCACTATTGTTAGCTTAAGGCAGAGTTTATGGCTCTATTTCATAGAAAGTGACAGATAAATACAGGCAGAATCTCCTTTGCTCCTGGGATGTGTAACACCTATGGTAAGATATGAGTGAAGACTTCAATAAAAACAGACCATTTCTCTATTTTCAGAACAGATCATCTTTGTTAAAATACACCAGTAGTTAGCTGTTCAAAGAAGATGGGTCAATAGGATTATGATGAGTGGATCTCAATTTTTTTTTCTTTCCTGTTAGAGTTGTTTACTGGGTCTGCATTATTATATCTACAGGGGATTTGGCAGATAGAGTATAGAGAAAAGATACCAAGTGCTCACTTGATATAAAGGAAAAACCAAGGCTGTGGGTCTTGCAAATGGCTCCCAAAGAAGGGGCAAAATTATACTTTTATTAAAGCAATTTGTCAGGCTTCCTTTGAAAGGCTTAACTTCTTCCTCCTGGCTTGGCAATAAATAACCTCAAGTATTTAATTTAAACAATGCTTTAAAACCATCTAAAAATTGCTTTAGATAGAGATCAAATTTTAATTTAAGTAAATATTTGAAAATTTAAAATATATTAAGAGGTGTTTTTAAAAAATTGTTTATTAATTTATTTTCCCAAGGGCTTTTAAAAAGCTAAATTGTTAGACTTTGTGGTGGACATACTTAAGGTTATAGGCCACATACTACTTCATGAATAAAGAGGTGGCGTCAATGGTGAGTGAGGTTCCGTTTTCCATATTTTGTCAAAAATAAGAACGTGAGGTTCAGTTTAAAATAAGCATCGATCCCACAGATAACCCCGGATGGAGCACACCTTACCTGTAGCTTCCACCATGCCTTCTAGGATGACCACAATTTCCAGTTCCTCTTTGGGCAGCTGGGCTTTGGAGATCTCCCAGAAAGGACTCTGTTGGTTAATTTCGTGGCTAATGATGAGTGGTGATACCAGAAAGAGACGGTCATCGCCGGTGTAATACCCTACGTTGATATCCGTCTGGTTCAAGGGGATGAACTCCCCCTCTGAGGTCTGTTTGGATTTGATCAACTTAGCTCTGATGGAAGCCTCCACGATGTGAGAATTCCTCAGATCCCCTACGCGGAACATCAGGCACAGTTTCCCATCCCTCATGGAGATCACCGCATGGGTGGAAAAAACCAGGGTCTCTGCCCTCTTCTTGGGTTGTGATATTTTTACAAACATGCATCCCACCATGAATGCATTGACAATGGACCCCAAAACAGATTGGATTAAAAGGAGAATAATTCCCTCTGGGCACTTGTCCGTGATGACCCGGTAGCCATAACCAATGGTGGTTTCTGTCTCTATGGAGAATAAAAAAGCAGAGACGAACCCGTTGAGGTTGGTGACGCAAGGAGTCCATGAAGGGTCCTCTATGTGGTCCATGTCTCCTCGGATGTATGCAATTAGCCACCAGATCATTCCAAAAAAGAGCCACGTCACTGTGTAAACCATGACGAAAATCAACAGGTTGAATCTCCACTTGAGGTCTACTAAGGTGGTGAAGATATCGGTCAGGTAGCGATAGGTCTCCCTCACGTTGCCATGGTGGACGTTGCACTTTCCATCTTTCCGCACGTACCTCTGGATTTTCCTTTTGGTCCGGTCTCGGCTGATGTGTCTTGGCAGGTCGTCCCTGGCCTGCTTAGGCAACTTTGGCTGGTGAATGGCCACAGGGCTCTCAACATCCTGGTCCATGGACTCACCCTCCAGGACGTTAGCTGGTGGTTTGGAAAAAAAAGAAAAGAGAAACTGAATGAAAAGCTGGCTCTTTGGAGGTCATGGAAATCCCACTGTGGATGGAATATGGTAGGAAACCATCATTTGACCATTTGTGTAGCTATTAACAACGTAGATGAAGCCTTTTTTGGGGGGTGTCATCTGGACGGGTTGCCTTGGACTCCTGGGCTCTGTGATCTAGCTTGTGTAAGGACTTCACCACCCTTCTCACGGGGACAGAGCTTAACTGCTGTGAAATTGTCTCCCTGTCAGCAAGTTCTAAGAGTCAGCTTTTACAGTGGGATGTGTCCCCATTCTCTCTGAGATGCTGTGGTATGTGAGAGGCAGTGCACCCTGGATAAAGAAATGTTCAGATTCAGACAGTATTGGTTCTACCACTCAGCAACTGTGGGCTCCTGGTCATGCTATCAGTTATGGACCAAATTGTACCTCCACTCCACCCCCAAATATGTTGAAGCCCTAATCCCCAGTGTGACTGTATTTGGAGATGGGGCTTTGAGGACATAATTAAGGTTAAATGAGGTCATAAGGGTGGAGCCCTAATCCAAGAGGATGAGACACCAGGGGTGTGCACACAGAGGAAAGGCCACGTGAGGACACAGTGAGAATACAGCTGTCTGTAAGCCAGGAAGAAAGGTCTTCCAAACCAACCGAGGTCACCGGAAACCAACCTTGCTGCCACCTTGATCGTAAACTTCCAGCCCCCAGAACTGTGAGAAAATAAATTGCTGTTGTTTAAGCCCCCCAGTCTGTAGTATTCTGTTATGGCAGCCTGAGTAGACCAATAGACTATTAAAATTCATTGACTGATCCTCAGTTTTCACATTTACAAAATGGTAATCATGATAGCCAATTCATGGGGTTGTTATAAAGTTAAACAAAACCACATGCATGATATGTGCCTGCATGTAACAGACATGTAATAAATATTCTTTTGTAATAAATTGTTCCTTTGCCACTCTCCTTATATTTAGGGGCAAGAATTTTGAGTGAACTCTTTAAGGTGTCAGTCAAATTTCAGTTTTAAAAAAATTCTGGTTTTTATTGGTAAGTATGCATGCATTTTACCCTAATGTTGATGCCATGCCAAGGTGAAAAAAAGTGTGGGGGAAAGGTTCTTTCTCTTTCTATGTGTTTACACATTTCATTTGGTTTCTGCCTCAACATTTAACATCTGCAGGTTTGGCTTGTGGTTATTTTCTTTCTCATGGCCTTCATGATTAACGCATCGGTACAATCATTTGATGACGAAGCATTAGGAAAACTCTCCCGGAATCCGAGTGCAAAGGGACATTTGGAACTGATGTTGCTGTGAAATAATATAAACCACCGTAGGAAATTACTTGTTCAGCCAATAATTTCAAAGCTTTCTGAAAGTTTTATAAGCAGTTTCTTCCCTCAGGCTTTTATTCTGTGTCATTTGACTTTGCCGTGCATTTTCTCCCTTTGGTTAAGGGAGAAACACAGTCTGTTGAGAAAAAACATTTATCTGAATAAGAAAACAGCTGGGGATGGGACTTGAGTGGTACCAACTTCACTTACGGATTAACCTTGCTCACGGTTGGATAGTTTCCTTAATTATCAATCCCATAGATCCGGTTTTAGATTTCAGCACAAGGAAGAGGCAGCATTTGGTCTGCAAGCCTGATGTTTGGTCTGATAGCTTTGACTTTAGATCGCTACCCTCAGTAACTCTTCGTTTGTAAATAAGACCTTGCTTTTATTTCAAAGCAGATACCAGGACAGGAGTCGAAGGAAGCAGCTGAGATTGGGACAGGATGGAGGGGGTTGGGGGACCTGGATGGAGGTCACGGGCAACGTCCCTGCTCACTGCAGGCACCCCCAGCAAGGTGGGATGTTTGTGGCCCAGGGGGCCTCATGTCTGAGCTCTCGCTGCTAAGTTCGCCCTGAGAGGGAATCTCTAAGTGTGACTTCACGTGGGCTGAATTCGCCTCAGGATCGGCCAGCGTGGAGCGGCCTTGTCTGCAGAGCTGGACTGAGGTCTGGGGCTGGCCCAGGTGAGGAGCTCGCTGCCTGTGCAGAGTCACCCTGGGTTCTTGTTTCCCCAGGTCGGGAAGTGGAAGAGGGGGCTTCGTCTGAATAGCTGACTCCTAACAGTTTTCTGCCATCTTCCATGCTTTCACATTTCATGGAGGCAACCTACACATACCCCAGCCCCCAGTGTGAAGCTGTTTTCTCCATTTTCTGGCTCAGCTGTAAACTTCCTGTCTGAAGGGTCAATGGGGGAGTAGAGATAAGTGCTCTGGACAGTACCGGGAGCCCGCCAGTTGATTCTCCAAATCAATTTTTTTACCTTTTCCTAGCTCAGGACTGGACCACATTTCCCGACCTCCTTTGCATTGAGGGGTGGCCACGTGCCGAGTCCTGGCCCATCAGGAGTGGGTGTGCCCTTCTGGGCCAAGGCCTTAAATAGTGGGTGTGTCCCCTCCTATGCCCTTGCCCCTTCTACGAGGGATGATGGAGTCATGACGTGGAGGGGCCTGGGTCCCCAGCTGGTGGCAGAGAGCTGCCATCCAACTAGAAACAAGAAAAAAAAATTGCGTTTGAGCAGCTATGTATTTTGTGTCTGTTATCAAATTGAGCCTCCTGTCTAATTTTATGGGCAGCAGTATTGACATGGATAAGCAGACAGAAGAGTTCTCAGGGGGTTGGTGTGGGAAAGAGCAGGGAGAGAGGAAGAGAGTGAAGATGGGGTGTTTGCGTGTGGTGTTGTTGAAAAGAAACAGGGATCCAAAAATGGAGTCACTTGTGCTAAGCTCTACATCAGTCAATGGGGACTGAACACCTATCCAGGTTCAGTCCCTCTCAGGAATGTGACCTTTTACCAGTCAGTCTGGAATTTCCTGGCCACAGATGGGGTAGCCTACCACACAGACCCCTGCCTTCCTCCAAGGCAGGTGACCTTGCTTGAAATAATCCTCAATTGTTTATGACTTCCTGTCCCATCCCCTTTAGGCCTTTAAAAACCATCCATTTTGTACAGGGCACCTCCTGCCTGTTTGCTAGACGGGATGCTGCCTGATTCATGAACTGTTGAATAAAGTCAACTTGATCTTCAAATGTACTCAGTTGAATTTTGTTTTCTAACATTGTCTTTTGAGAAATAAAACATTGCCAGCCATATCAGTAAACAAAGGATGTCAGAGTCATCAGCAATTGCAGCCCTCCAGTGGTGAGCTGGTGAGCCCTGAGGGAACTCAGGAAGGAAACAAAGAATATCTGCTATCTAGCAGCCATCAGACTGCGGCCACTTCCCATGGTGAGCCTTGAGGAAACTCTGGATGTGAAAACCCGGGATATTGGCCTTGGATAGCTGAGGTGCATGTCAAAAGAATGGTTTCAGTGAGCCTAGATTCTTGCATTTTCCCATGCATAGAAAAGCACTAAATTCCTTAATTTGAGATACCTAGTTTTCTTTTATTAACAGTAATCTTTTGCTCCTGCTACCCGCACTTTGCTGTAAAACTCCTGTATATCCTAGCTCCCCCCTCACCTCCTCGGAGCAGTTCTCTGAGGGTTACTTCAGATGCTGCCTCCCAGGCTTGAAGTCCTCAATGTATCTGCTGAGTAAAACATAACTCTCAACTCTTAGGTGTGCATATACTTTTTTTTTAGTCGACACTAATGAACTAGCATGTGGTTAATTGAATGTTTGTGTTTCGTGTCAGGGAAAAAATGTCAATGCATAGGCTACTTAAGTGCCTTTTAAAAACAAACAAAAATGGAAGCAAACAAAGAAAGCTGAACATCCCAGGGAGTATGGTGGAAAGGTGGCCTTGGAGTAGGGGAGAACAAATCTGACTCCCTATGGGATCTGTTTCTTTTACTTTAACCTTTGTATCCTGTTGCTTTTGCTACAAGTTAAGAATGTTGCCTATAGCCTGAAATATACAGGATAGCCCATTCTCAAGGCTCTGACCTTTAAAGGTGGAACACTTTTCCATTCAGGAGATAAAAAGTTGCAGAACAGAGGATAACAGTCTGTCTTGTTGGAGGTTTATAGGAACATCATGACTGGACCTACGTGAATAGCTGCAATAACAAAGGATTCCGACACCAAGAAGTCTGCAACAACCAACCACGCCCCCTCCCTTTTAGTACAAAAGAAGCCTGAATTCTAACTTGGGTAGGATGGTTCTTTGGGACACTAGTCCGCCATCTTCACCGTCTGCTGGCTTTCTGAATAAAGTCGTTATTCCTTGCCCCAACAGCTTATCTCTTGATTTATCGGCCTGTCGTGCGGCAAGCAGTACGAGCTTGGACTTGGAAACAGCCTCAGAGGCACCAGTGCAGGTGAGGCAGTGGGTGCACGTGAGATGCATCCAAGGGAAGATGGGGAGGTAAGCTTGGCCTCCCACTTTACAGTGGCTGGTGGGGAACAGGCAGAGTTGAGAAACCAAAAAAGCCAATGAACTGTGAGAGTACCTGGAGAGTAGAGGAGACTGAAGTAGGAGTCTCAAGGGGCAGAAGAGGCGAGGCCAGCGAGGAGAAGAGGTGGGGTGTGGAGGGGTTAGAAGAAGGCAGCACAGCCTCCAGGCCTTGTCCACAGCAGTCTCAGGGAGCCCTGGACTGGGGAGAGGGCCATTCCAGGTCTGAGCTGTGAGCGTGCTTCAGCACCCGGGCAGGAATGCAAATGCACGCGGGGAAATACAGAAGGGAATGTGGATTCTCTAGCTCTTAGCGTTTCTTTCTTTCTTGGAATCCCAGGTGTGAATTTGACGGGGTGATGTGAATTGCATTTGCAAGAGCATTTGAGCTGCTCAGCGTGGGGAGCTGCAGAGCTGCAGCTGCGGTTGGGAATGCAGACAAACCTCCCTGCGTTCCTGCACAGCCCGGGACACAAACGACTTCCCCCCCGCCTCCCCCCTCGACCCCCACCGCCTCTCCGGAACTTGCCATGCCCATGCGCATCAGAGTCTAGGTGAGACCCGCCACCCTGGTCCTTCAGCATCGTGCACGTGGCTTAACCAGAGATAATGTAGAGGAACTCTCTGCTAACTGTGAAGTGCTGTACAGCGTGCAAAAGGACGGGAGGAGCGGCGCCAAGGATCTTGATGATTTACTTAACCTGAGTTATTTTGGTTTAGAGTAAATGTGACTCTGTGTGAAAAAGCCACTCTCCTGCCCCCCTCCACCCCCATGTTCTTTTTCTTTCTATTAGAAAGATGACCAATTTACATAAAACTAGGTAAGGTGCAAAATAGCCTGGTGTTGAACTTTAACCTCAAAGAAATAACATGTGACTGAGTTACAAACTGGAAAGAACCTGATCCCAGAACCACCGGAAGCACCTCGAATTTTAGGGGCACCGCTTGTGGAGAGAGGGCTGCCGTGGTGGCCCAGGCCAGAATAGATGTTCTCCTGATGGGAAATTCTACATTGCAAATTATATACGAATTCTATGGGGGAAACTTACAGTGTCTAAGAAAATGTCTGAAGAGCACTTTAAGAATTTTTAGTATCGTGGGGGAAAAACCCGACGGAAAAACGGGATGGATCTCAAACGCACAGGAAAAATCAAAGATTGGAAGGAAATGCACACAGATGTTAATAGAGAACTTCTGAGAGGGGAGCTATGGGTGCTTTTAATTTTCCTTTTAAACAGTCTGATTTTTCCAAATTTTCCAGAATGACTTTATATTCTTTTTACCATCATAAAGAAAAAAAGGTATTTTCAAACAAAACCTTGAGACTCTCCTGGCATGTGATCGATGGAATTTAGCACATAGAAGCTAAATAATTATCAAGTACTTGATCTGAAGGTGTTCCATCCCATATATCTGGTAACTTAGAACCTGAGACATTTGTTTCACATGACTCTAAGAAAATCATAAGTAACCCCCATGGGGTGCTTGTGGGCAGAGGAGTGGTGGGCGTATACAGAATGCCTGCAGGTCTGAGCCCACTGGAGGCCCCCAGTGGAGTGTAGATTAGAGGCGAGGTTCTGCAAACTTTTTCTGCAAAGGGCCGAGAGTAAACAGTTTAGACTTTGCAAGCAGCACATGTCTCTGTTGCATACTCTTTGTTTTTGTTCTTTGAAAGACTTTTTACAATGCTTTAAAAATGTAAAATTATTCTTAGCTCATGGGCAGCACAGAAGGAGTCTGCAGGCTGGATCTGACTCCCTGGGCCATCATTTGCTGACCTCTGAGTTAGAGGCATGCTGGTAAGAAGAAATGGCTAGCTGCTGGATTAAGGGAGCAGCCATGAGGGTGAAGAGGGGGCAAAGGATTGGGGGCTGAATAAGAAGCAAAACTAAAATAATTTGGAGATTAGAGACTGCGGAGGGGAGTGGGCAGGAGAATGGGGGATGGCAGGATGGTTGAGACCAGAAGGCAGAGGATGATGTGGTTTGGGTAGGTTTAGTTTCACGTGTCTACTCTCTCCTATGGGCTGACGCTTATCAGTGACCTGGACCGAGCTCTAGATTTGGAGGTTGTTAGCACATATGCGTGGAAGTGTAACTATGGGCATGGGTGAAAGTTCTTTTGGAGGCTGTGTAGTGAGTAGAGGATATAGAAGACAGGATTCTGGAAAACAATTACAATATGAAGACAGAAGTAGAGAACCCAGAGCGGGTGCTGAGAAAGGGATGAGAGATGTGAAGAGCAGAGGGAGGGCAGGCAGGTAGCCAGGTGGCAGGCGGAACTGGAGTCTTAGGGGGGCAAAGGGGGCATTTGGCACACGCTGTGGGGACAACTGGAAGAAAAATGATGCATCCCTTCCCTCTTCCTTATATCAGAACAAATTCCAAGTGGATCAAAGATCTAAGTGCAAAAAAATAAAAACTACAGAAGGAGTAGAAGATTTGAGTGTTTTTATAGTTCTCCGAGTTGAGAAAGCCTTTCTAACCATGAGAGGAATCCAGAAACTATCTTGGAATGCTGGTATTTTTGTCAATATAAAAATTATAAATGTTTGTAAAAAAAAAAAAGCAAGAAGACAAACCACCAAAAATATTTTCACACATCACATATATATTTCTGATTTACAAAAGCAATGAATACCCCCGTAGAAAAAAATGATCAAAGGAAATGAATAAGGAGTTTATAAGAGAAGAAATACTCGGAGCTGAAAAGCATATGTTCAACCATGGCAAAGTAAAAGCAGTGCAAATATAATAACATTTTTTTACTCTAAAGTTAGTAACATTAAAAATAAACCATAAATACAGTATGTGGAGTGTATGTGTTGGGGGGGCAGTGGAATTGTGAACTTGCATGTATTATCAGATGTGTAAACTGGCAAAGTCTTCCTAGAGGAGAGAGTGACAGTAGGTCTCACAATTTAGAAATGATTAGATGCCTTGTATTAGCAATTCTGGATGTAGACATTTATCCTAAGAAAATAATTTTACAAACATTTATCTATTGTAGGCAGGGGATATTGCAGCCTCATTTATAATAGTTAAAAATTAGAAACAACTTAAATGTCTATCTACAGAGCACTAGTTAAACATATTGTTGCAGCTATAATCAATGGAATACTGTGCAGTTACTAAATATGATTTCCCAATGTTTTGGGGTCTTCAACTCTGTGTAAAAATCACCTTCTTAATGAGGAAATTTACCTCCTCTTAAAAATCTCAATCACTTCCTCCGGGTCCTCACATCTCTCTTCCTTATGCTACTGTTTACTTTTTCTGTAGCACTTTTCACCTTCCAGCATGAAAGAGTTTATTTATTGTGTTAATTTCTTCTTTTTTTAAATTTTTTATTTATTTTATTTTTATTTTATGGCTGTGTTGGGTCTTCGTTTCTGTATGAGGGCTTTCTCTAGTTGCGGCAAGTGGGGACCACTCTTCGTTGCGGTGCGCGGGTCTCTCTCTATCGCGGCCTCTCTTGTTGCGGAGCACAGGCTCCAGACGCGCAGGCTCAGCAATTGTGGCTCACGGGCCTAGTTGCTCCGCGGCATGTGGGATCTTCCCAGACCAGGGCTCGAACCCGTGTCCCCTGCATTGGCAGGCAGACTCTCAACCACTGCGCCACCAGGGAAGCCCTGTGTTAATTTCTTATTGTCTGTTGCCACTGTCAGAAAGGAAGTTCCTGGGCAGAGATCTCTGTGTGTTTTATCTACTGATGGATCTCAGGCTCTGGAAAAAGTGCCTGACACATAGCAAGCCCCAGCACCTATTTATTGAATGAATGAGTATGCGTTTATCAACCTGGCAGGTTGTCCATGCCATAGCATTAAGTGAAAAAACAGAATAAAACATGTAGTTTACTTTGCATATATTGCCTTTTTGCATTAGTGTGTGTGTGTAGAAGAATGTCCTCCAAAATGTTAATTGAGATCAATCTCTGAGTTGTAAGTTTGTGGGTGGTTTTGCTTTCTTTCAATTTTTCTATGTTTAAACTTTCCGTTAATAGTTCTATCATCTAAAAAATCAGTAGGAAATATAAAGCTATTTCTGTTTTAAGTAACCAAAACAAATGCTGCATACAGCTACTGAGCCATGTCCGTTGGGCTTGGCAATTGGGATTTACTAGTGTAGTGGGTTGAACCTTGTCCCACCCCCCAAATTCATGTCCACCAGAACCTCAGAATGTGACCTTATTTGGCAGTAGAGTCTTTGCAGATGTAATTAAGATAAGGATCAAGATGAGATCATACTGGAGTAGGGTGTGCCCCAAATCCAGTTCAAACATCCTCATATGACACAGAAAAAGACAGACAGAGACACAGAGAAGGCCATGTGATGACAAAGGCAGGGAGTGGAGTGATGTGGTCAAAAGCCAATGTACACCTGGGACCCCTGGAAGCTGAGAGGCAAGGCAGGATTCTTCCCTAGAGCTTTTGGAGGGAGAATGGTCCTGCTGATGCCTTAATTTCAGACTCCGACCTCCAGAACTCTGAGAGGACACACTTCTATTGTTTTAAGCCCCCCACTTTGTGGCAACTTGTTGTGACAGCCAAGGAAACTAATACAGTTGGTGAATTTGAACCCGGGGAGTTTTTAGCACATTTGCATGCTAAAGAGAAGAAGCTGAAGGGAGAGAGGCTGACCCAACAAGGAAGGGGAGAGTGTGGGAGTGAGGGGTCTGGTGGAATGGAAGTCAACACATAGTGCTGTCAAGAGCAAGGGTGGGGGGATGGGCGCGTACAGAAAAAGGGATGAAGCTTCCTCCCGAGAGGTAAGTGTGGTATGAGGAGGAAAGGAGAAAGATGGGAAGGGAATATTGGCGACATCTGTCTCAGGCTCTGTGTCATGGAGGAGCTTCAGATGGGCTCATTTTCCAGTGTGAATTGCAAGAAATCTGTACTGCAGCAGACTCATTGAATTGAATCTGCATCTCACAATGCAAATAACTGAACTCTGCCTAATGACAGATCAGCCAAAGCTTTCCCCATCCTTACTGGTCAAGAAAAGCACATGTAAACAGATACTTGTACACTCCTGTTCACAGCAGCATTGGTCACAATAGCCAAAAGGTGGAAGACATCTAACTGTCCATCAACAGATGAATAGATAAGCAAAATGTGTTCTATACAATGGAACATTATTCAGCCGTAAAAAGGCTACAATATGGATGAAACTTGAGGACGTTATGCTAAGTGAAATAAAGTCACAAAAGGACAAATATTGTATGATTTCACTTATATGAGGTCCCTTGAGTAGTCAAATCCTTAGAGACAGAAATTAGAATGGTGGTTACCAGGGGCTGGGGGAGGAGGGAACGGGGAGTTAGGGTTTAATAGCTATGGAGTTTCAGTTTGGGAAGATCATGAGCTCTGTAGATGGATGATGGTGTTGGTTGCACAACAATATGAATGTACTTAATGCCACAGCACTGTAGATTCTATAGAATGGTTGGAATGGTAAATTCTATGTTATATGCATTTTACCATAATAAAAAAGTAAATTGTGTTAACAAAAAGAAAAGCGTATCTATTTTCTAAACGAGAGGGGAAGATTAGCTTCTGAAATGCTTTCTTGTCTTACTTCAGGAAAAGGTTTACAAACAGCAATAATGAATTGCAGGTCATGGTCCTCCAGACAGAGGACAGGGTGGGGTTTTCCTGTTATATTAATTCCTGCATTTTTCCATTGATGCTCCCATTGACAACTGGAACACATTTGAGAGAAAATTCAGAGCTGTAGTTACAAGTGGTGCTTAAAGCTCAAAGTCAATAGTGTGCCTTTGGCCCCTCGCCCTGATGCTTGTCGTTTTGCATAAGTCCTTATCTGAAGAGTCTCCTTCCTTGGGGGCTGGTGGTGATGCCTGTCACTGACGTCTGTTGTGTCGTAGGGATGTGAAGTCGTTTTTATTTGTCCTGTACCTTGAGCTGTTGTAACTATGAGAGACCATTATAATAATCAGAAATTCTGACAACTGGAAAGTTTAAAGTCACAGGTGTGTGTGTGGCAGAACGGCTACTATGTTCCACTGGGAATATGTGACAGAAACTAAAGGGCAAATGCTCCTATTAAAAATCTTAGCTTGGGGGCTCCACAACATGAACCTAAATTTAGAATGTCTAGTACCCACTGCCAGGTCAGAGGACTAACCCTGGCTGCTCTGCACCTGGATATGACTTTGTACAATGTGTAAGTTCAGTGCTCAAAGGAGGGAAATGACAGGTCACTTTGGACAGGTCAAAGGAGACCAACATTCAATACCGTGATTTCTCTTCTCATTGGATTTCAAGAATCTGAACCTTGGAGAGTGAGAACCAGTAAGAACGTCTCAGGACCACTGCATACAGTTGTGTAGGTTGTGCACTGCACAAGGGTGCCCAGAGGAGGGGAGCAAGATGACTGAGATTCAGTCAGTGCTTTGCGTGCCTAGCTAGCAGTCCTGGAACTGTGGGCATCATTTATTTTGTCCTCCTCCTTTTTAAATTTAAATTAAAATTTTTTTATTGAAGTATAGTTGATGTATAAAGTTCTATAAGATACAGATGTGCAATATAGTGATTCACATTTTTTAAAGGTTATACTCCAGTTATTGTAAAATATTGGCTCTATTCCTTGTGTTGTACAATATATCCTTGTAACATATACCTAATAATTTGTACCTGTTAATCCTCTACCCCTACGTTGCCCCTCCCCGCCTTTCCTCTCCCCACTGGTAACCACTAGTTTGTTCTCTATGTCTGTGGGTCTGCTTCTTTTCTGTTATATTCACTAGTTTGTTGTATTTTTTAGACTCCACATATAAGTGATACCATACAGCATTTGTCTTTCTCTGTCTGACTTACTTCACTTAGTATAATGCCCCCCAAGTCCATCCATGTTGCTGCAAATGGCAAAATTTCATTCTTTTTTTATTACACAGGAAGACAGTGAGGCCCCAGGAAGCCAACTGACTTGCCAGGAGGCAGAGCCAGAGTGAGCTCTTAGTCCTTGGATTCCAGTCTAAGTTTTCCCACCTTCCCTGTTCTCTGAAGAGGGGGCTGCCTCAGGTTCTTCCCTTCTTCAGAGACCTTGGACTTGGACGTTTCCTTCTGGAGTGAGAATCCCTCTGCTGATTCTCCCCTGATTAGTCCTGTGCGTGGCTTAGCCTCAGCCAGACCTGCGGCACCCCTGTTGGGCGGCTCACCAGCTGGGGGACTTCGAGCTACAGGTTCTTTATTTGTAAAACGGGTGAAATGCTGCCTTGCTTGGTTGATGGGAGAATGAAATGACGTAATTGCGTTGGGCAGTGTGGCCTGGGACAAGGCATTGGGCTTTGGCAGCAGGCAGGCCTGTCTGGGACGCTGCTTTCCGACCTCCAATCTGTGTGCATTTGCTCAGGGCACTTCAGTCTCTGAGTGTCCCTTTCCTCAGTTATAAAATGAGAATAATAAGACCTACTTTGCTGGGTTACTGTGAAAAAGAAATAAATCACCTGGTCCGTAGCAGACATTGAACAAATGGTTACAAATTATGATAGTGTCTGGGTTGAAGAAGGTACCCAGTTTGTAGCTATAATAATCACAATTTTTATAAGCTCAACACTGTCCTGGAAACTGTGAGAAATTCAGATACAATCCAAGACACAGATGGGTAGACCCATCTGGAAGTGAAGAACCTGCTTGGTGATGCGAGACTCACACACTGTCCCATATCCATGTGAGTTGCACTCTACACGGTGGATGAGAGACTAAGAATTTGCCAGCATGTCAGAGACAGGGGTAGGCAGTGGCTGGGCTAATTAGCAAAGGCATCTTGAAGGAGGTGGGAAATGAAAGCCAACCTTTAATGAGCATATACTATGTGCCAAGTACAGGGTGGGGCTCCATAGCCACCAGGAAGTGTTGACCCACCTTGCAGGGGAGGCAATGAAGATCTGTCGGGTTGAGTGACCTGCTGAAGCTTGTGCATCTAAAATGGGGCCAGAATAGGACTCTCCATCAGGTTGGCCTGATTCTGAAGCTCATATTCTTTCCCTTCGGCTACTGTGGAGAGATGTGAGGATGTGTGTGCGTATGTGCATGTGTGTGTGAGCAACGCGAGGAAAAGTGCGGCAATGAGAAGGATCTTGCCTCACTTGGGTGCCCTTGGAGTGAATTACCCCGTAGAGTGGAAGAGATGGAAATAAAGGAGTGATGGATTTGCAGGGTTGTGTCTGGGGTAAGGGTCCACTCTAGAGTGGGGAAGGTGGAGGAGAAGGGAAAGGGATGCAAAAATAAAGACCTTCTAGGACTTTGTGTGTCCAATAACAGTGTGGTAAGTAGGAACGTTCTGGTGTCTTTTATAAAATTTTAAAATGGGAAGGGGGACAGGCCGTTGGAAGGTGGGGTGAATATTTATCGAATCCCTCCTATGGGTCAGTGTCGAGCTCTATGGCTTCACCTGCTGTTTCAGCTCATTCTCATCTTTCAGGAATCGGTGTGGCAGACTTGAACCACTGATTCAAGAAAGGCTGAAGTCTTTGCCCGAGGTAACACGGCTAGAACTGTCCAGGGTGCTGGCTGCATGTCTAGGACTCTTTCCATTAATCAAACAGCACAGAGATGCGCAACGCCCCAGCGCAGTGGTGTTGAGTGGGATGGGTGAGCTGTCCCAGAACGTGAGAGCATAGAGGGACCACCAAAGACTCGAGACCACAGATACCCAGGGGGTATCGACAGAGAGTGGTCTGAGGAGCAGAGGGGGCAGGGAGTGAGAGGGAGGAGTTAGCAGAGGGGAGAAGGCTCTGCTGAGGGGAGGGTCCAGGTCAGGGATGCCAAGGCCCCATATTCAGCAGAGGAGAGGTCATTGAGTTTGGCAGCCAGGAGACCACTCGCGACTCTGAATAGAGTGGTCACAATGCACGTCAGGCTGCAGGGGAAGAGGGTGACGATGGGCTGAAGATGCAGGGGACATTTTGTCTGTATGTAGAGGGAGGAGGCAGGTGGCTGGGAATAATAAGCATGAGACCTGGATTTTCAAACGAGGGAGGGGAAGAGCTGGTGGAAACGGAGCGCTGGGGAATTCTGGAGGGAAGCACTGGCATGGGAGCGAATAGGATATCCCGGGGTTGGGAAGGGATGGAATTCAAGCATCGCCCGCAGAGAGAGGACCACCCCTTCCTGTCTGCTGAAGGCACCGTGCCTGGCACAGGAAGGATGGCAAGCTGTGTCCAGCTCAGAATGGGGACAGCCGTTCCAGTCCTTTCTTCTTCCTGCCCCTGGCCTGCGGTCCTCCATCCTGGAGAGCCAGCAGAATAGATCTGACTTTCCAGTCTTGAGGAGGGACGAGGAGGGGCCGGGAGAGGTGAGAAAGTAGTTTCTTAGCTCTGCAGCAGAGCTGAGCCCCAAGACGAGCTCCCGAAGATTCTAGAACTGTGAGGTGCCAAATTTTCTATGAAGCGTTTGGTAAGCTCTAGGGTGAGGACAGGGGAAGCTGCTTCAGAACACCCAGTCCCTCCCTGACTGATGGGCATGACATTTCTGCCCATTTTCTGGGGCGAGACTGGCAGAGCCTAGTCAGGCCACATCACATCGGGGGTTTTTACAGTGCAGGAAGGAGTTCAGCCCTCACGTTAGCCAGAGTTCCAAGTTCGGACAATTGTTTCAGCTCACTGCTTCCCACAGACCCCTTGCTGTTAAGGATTCTAGCAAGTGGAAAACTGAATTTTGTTTCCTCTGCTGCCCGTTTCCTAGGAGCGAAAATAATCGGGTTTCAGGAGAAGGGTCCTGGCAGTTCACTCTGAGCAGTGAGCAGGTAATTGAGGGTTCAGGATAACTGGTCCCCACCATGAAACACATGTTGGGAGACTCCACCTGCTACCAGCAAAAATATTGGCAGGGGATGGAGAGCAGGATTCAGGGTATTTTCTCTGCTCTAACAAGATATGTTTAATTTTACAAGAAAACGGTTATTTCTCTGCATCATTTCCCCCCTCAACTTCACCTTTACTGCACGATCTATAGGCATCCTGTCGTTTAACTTTGCACTTAAAATTTAAGCGATAGCATTTCGAGCAGATTAAAGCCGACGGCCTCTTTTCCTATGAAAGCTTGTATCCTCTGAATGTATTTCAGTGATTACACTAATTCCTGCATCAATGAAACTGCATTGCTTTTACTGGAGATGTGGTTTAAATTCCTGGTGAAATTCCGGTTGGAATGCAAAAGGCCTACATTTTGCACTTCATTAAGTCTGTGTTGTTCTGGCAAAATCTGCTGTTGGCATTTGACAGTCTTTTGAAGAGTAGCTTGTTCCATGCAATCATTGCCTTCGTATTCAGGAATGGGCATGTCCTCAGCCAGGGCTTTGCGGAGGGCAAATGCACTGGATTTGGGGTCTGGAGACTCAAGTGCCCAGACGACCACTTAGTCCCTTATCTTGGGCCACTGACCTTACTTCCCCACCTCTTGGTGCCTTTTTTTCCAAGGACTGCTGGTAGACAACTTACCCCATCAGCTTTCATCCTGAAAAATATTTCCCATCTACAATTGTTTTTTTCAGGATGAAACAAGAAATTCCTTTTAAAAGGAAGCTTGAAAAGAATGAAATAATGCCATTTGCAGCAACATAGATGGACCTAGAGATTATCATACTAAGTGAGCCAGACAGAGAAAGACAAATATCATATGACATCACTTATGTGTGGGATCTAAAATATGACACAAATGAACTTATTTACAAAACAGAAACAGACTCCCAGACATGGAAAACAAATTTATGGTTGCCAAAGGGGAAGGGGGTGGATAAATTAGGAGTTTGGGTTAACAGATACACACCACTGTATTTAAAATAGATAAACAACAAGGATCAACTGTATAGCACAGGGCACTATATTCAATATCCTGTAATAAACCGTAATGGAAAAGAATATGGAAAAGAATATATATATATATATATATATATATATATATATATATATATGTATAACCGAATCACTTTGCTGTATACCAAAAACTAACACAACATTGTAAATCAACTATACTTTAATTAAAAAAAAAAAAGGAAGCTTGATGTATTTTTGAATGGTCTGTATCCAATGAAGTACACTGCATCTTATTTTCCCTGGGAAGCAAATAAAATACAATCTTAGCCATAAGTTCTCAAAAGACTTCCATGAGGTTTCAGTAGATGTGAGAATCCCATCTCACCATTTTTCACACATATGATTACATTCCATGAGGCTTGTATTCCCCCAGGTTTCAAAGAAGAGAACGGCTCTCCTCCACCTGCATCAGACAGGTAGGTGTGGCCATTCCCTCACCTCTGCCCCAACTTCCTGGGCAGCCCAGTTTTCTGTGAACCTGTACCAGCATTCTGGGTTCTCTTCAAATGGCACTTGACTGACGCAGCCCACCAGGTGACTGAGTAGGCATCAAATCTCACTGCCTTCACCTTCCGCAGTCTCTTGTGTTTTCATTTGTTTGAGTCACCGTGTGTTGCCCCCAAGGCTCTCAGGGGCTGGCAAGTAGAACCTGAATCTCGAGGCTGGATGCTGGTTTCTGGTTCTCCATTTGGCCAGGCTCCAGGAATACCATTTTTCTTTTCATAATTAAGTCACTGTCTGGGGACATGTCATATACAGCATGGGGTGGGTTTCCTCCCATTAGAGCTGAGACTGGGGGGCTGGTTCAAGGTGTTCCTACTAGGAGGAGTGGAGTGGAATGTACCTCCTCCCTCCCAGTCTGAGCAGAAGGGAAACTGCTGAGGCCTCAGAAGGCCCCACAAAGGGGAGCCAGTCCAAGGATTCCACGGGGGAGAGAGCAAGACACGGGGAATCCTCAGACTCGCTGACGCCCCCTCCAAGTCCAGGAGACTCCGTAAATTGGGCTAAGACCACTGTTTTGCTGCTAAAGCAGCTCCACGGGGGGTGGCTGGGAGGGGGGAAGTAAAGCCTTGACCAGAGAGTTTGCCTATTCCTGTGCTGTAAAAGCTCCCACCACGGCTGATTCCAACCTATCAACTGTTGACCAGCTCTCAAAATTCCTGAATATGTAACAGTTGGCTCTCATGAGCTGGTATGAACCTACTTCTTCACCCGGCTGGAACAAGTTCTATATCCCAGAGTGAGGGTGAAGGGATCCTGTTTTGAAGGGGAAGGAAAGTGAAGGGATAGTAGGTTTAGGAAATCCTGCCGACTCTGTGTCGCTCTTGGAGTGTTCTAGAACAAGCTAGGCTTGTTCCGAATCATCCTGTTTTATAGATATATAATATTACAATTATTTGTAATTGCTTAAATGTGTTTCTCCCAGAATTCCACATCTAGGTTCCACAGAACATGTATCTGAAATACAGATTTGCTGGTTCCTGGGGTGCAGTGGGAATTGGAGACTGTCGGGTCCACACTTGGCCTTCTTTGCTATTTGCTCGGGGCTGGCCCACCTCGCTCTCCATCTGGCTGACACGGTTGGCGCCGCAGGCTGCTCTGACTCTCAGGGTACCCGTTGTTCTCGGGGCCCATCCACCCACAATCCTCCTCCCTCCCCTCGACTTGGGAAAGAGAGACTCAGTCACCCGGTGACAGCAAAGATGAGAGTGACATATTATCCAAATAGAGGAAGACTCTCTGACACACATGGGAGGTTACCTTAGACTCTGTTGCTAGACTCAGAGGGTAGATGGAAGTCGAGCTTCTAAAATAGAATCACTTAACCAGAAACGGGTACAGCCCGGGGCTGGGAATCACCTACAGACTCTTTGTGCTGCTTTTTCTGCTTTCACCCAGTGCGTTTTTTCCTATGGGCTTGAAAATGCAATCCTTCTATGTTCAAGCGTGGTGCTGCCCCTCATGGCGCCAGGGAGACCCCAGACCTCAGCACCCAGGCTTTGGGCATTTTTGTGTATTTATCCCCTCCAGCCCTTCTCCCCAAAGCTCTCGCCTCTGGCGGAGGCTGGTGCCAGGGCCAGTGCAGTATCCAGGCCAGACCCCACCCCAAAGGGTCAGTGCAAGTCCCGGACCCTCCTCAGAGGCACAGTGTGGGGCGGCCGGGCAGAAGTGGTGCTTAAAGCCTCAAGTGACTTAAAGTCCTTGAAGTGACTCATTTGGTGGAAACCCACAGCTGGAGGCAAAAGAAAAAAGGACATCTGCTCTGAAAGAGCCAAAGCAGCCTCGCTGGTGGGGAATGAGGGCAAAGCCCCCATTCCTAGAGCAGCAGCTGCTGCTGTTATTGGAGACGGATGGAATTCTTAGGGGAAAATATGCCACAATCAAATGCCCATCCCTGAAAAATGCTTGCTGTTTCCTGATGTGATATTATCACATCACAGCATCCCATGGACCACCCATGGCTGGGTTTCCAAGGGGAGAGGGAACGGTGTCATGGAGCTCATCTGTGGACATGCCATTTGGGATGCCCTTGGGGTCTGGACTCCATATAGGAAGGAGGATTCTCTCCTCCTGGCTCTCACTGGCCTCCCAGCCAGCTTAGGCCTTGGGTGAACTTCACATGGAGTCTGGGGTGAAGTGCAGTTTCAGGGCTCACCTCAAAACAGATGAGCTGAATTATGCATCCCTGACGCCTTAAGTGCAGGCTTAGCGCCCTGTCTCTACCATTTTGATCCCATAACTTCAACTGGGAACCACATGCCACTCACTGTGCTAGGCCCTGGGATACAAAGATGAATAAAACCTAAATCCCTGCCAGAGGACGCCACGTTTTTCTGTGGCTAGAAACTGGTCTGAGGTCAGGGCAGGAGTGTGGGGAGATAATTTTTTGTAATTAGAGAAGATGTTCTTTTAAAGGTTGTGCTGGAATAGGGGATGCCAACTTAATGGGCATGGGGTTTCCTTTTGGGGTGACGAGACTGTTTAGGAACTTGATAGAGAGGCTGGCTGCACAACTTTATCAGTGTACTAAATGCTACTGAAATGTACTTCAAAAAGATTAGTTTTCGGGATTCCCTGGAGGTCCAGGGGTTAGGACTCAGCGCTCTCACTGCAGGGGGGCACGGGTTCAGTCCTTGGTCAGGGAACTAAGATGCTGCATGCCACAGGATGTGGCCAAAAAAAAAAAAAAAAAAAAAAAAAGATTAGTTTCATGTTATGTGGATTTCACCTAAAAAGAAAAGTTGCATCGGATGGCGAAAATCCAGAAGGTCATGCCTCCCCATCTGCCAAAGCCTGAGAAGCATACGGGCAGCTGGGAGATGGAGCTTGTTGGGATGCCTGCCCGGGGCCGCTGGCCTTGCAGGGAGATGGACAGAGGGTGAGGACTGTCCCCCCAGCTCCTTGTTCATGTACCATTCACCCCTACAGGCTCCAGTGCCGACCATTGTGCTGAAGCCAGCCTAGAACATCTGGCAAGTCATTCATAACCAGTGACTGTGATGAATGCCTGTGAGCTTCAACCGACTTTAGCATTTCACTGGATGGGAGGTGCCATCCTTAATCATGTTCTTATGCAAATTAGACACAAGTTGCCACCACGGGCCATTGCGGTGGACTGGGTGACAGTGAGCTTTTCTCCTGAGATCAATTTCCCAACAAATCACTTTGGGTGCATCATCTTTTCCTTTTGTGGTGCTGGCATTCCTGGCTTGGCACTGATGTCACGGGGTGCACGGCAGTGTTCTCAGAAAGCACGGCTTGTTCTTTCCTTGAGGCCCCCCCACCCCGCTCCGTCCGGGCTTGATGCCAAGGGAAGACCTGTTTCATCTTGCCTCACTTTGGGTGTGTTTGCTGGAGACGGAAGTCTCATTTGGGGTTAGAGTGGCCAGAAGTCGGCTGGATTTGTACCTATCATTCATTCGCTCCTTGCGGATGATTCCCCACTTGAACCTGCAATACTTTGTGAATATTCATCAGGCATTGGAAATATTTGCCTTTCCCTTCTTCTCCCAACTCAGGCTGCGTGTTTCTCTTGTGAAATTAAGTGCCTTTGTAAAGTGAAGCCGAAGGAAAGTCAAGAGGGCAACTTCTCTGCGATTCTTTGCCAGTTTTGTTTGTTTCTTTTCTGGTCTCATCTTGCTAAAAGGAAGAAACAGTTTCCCCAAGCAACAGCCTTGCATTGTGGAACACCTTTGGGCAGCTCTGACCACAGTAGGACTCAAATTGCGTCTTCCATCCTGGGAGGGAAAGAGATCTGGAAAGGGGACTGTTGATTCCTTCCTGTCTATTCACAGCTAGTGAGGGTGGGGCCTGAGTGAGCTCTGGGGATGGGGTCGGAACACCAGCAAAGGCTCTCGGTCCACTAAGCCACAGCTCTGGACTGTTTCTGTATAGAAAGTGGCAAATTACTGCACAATAAAGCTGTTTAGCCCTACATGGCTCTGTCTGGGGACTTAAGGCCATTCTGGTCCTAGGTTTTCAAGTCTACGTTTGAATGAGCTTGGAAGGCTCTGTGGCTGAGATGTGCTTCTCACAGAAGATGCCTTTGGTAGAAAGGGAGAAAACTCCCACCTTCAGCGAGAGGAACTTCTTGGGCTGTGCGCCTGGTCAGCTCTCGGAGAAGCTGGGTGGAGGGATGGGTTTGGCACAGTGGCTTCTGGGGTTTTCTGTTGCTGTATGTGTTCAATGTTCACATCATACTCTTTTTAAACAGTGAACTCTTTTTGATTCTCTGCTCCCACTGACAACTGGCGTAGGCCATGGTAACAGGCAGCCCTTGGGGGTAGCTATGACGCCCATTTGGTGTTCTGTATCTCCCGAGACTGACTTATTAACAACCCATAGGTTGCAAATGGCCTCGCGCTTCCCGCGCCTGGGGTCTGTCTGCTGCAATGCTGTTTGGGTTTCATGCTCTTGGGATACGGTCCTTTTAAAATTGCATTTTCTCCTGCTTCTGTGCTCCTCCCCTGGGGCCCATTGGCAGTGCTGTGTGTTTTGCTCAGCCTCCCACTGAATCACTCTTTCCCTTCGGTTCTCCAGCAAAGGTGTATTTGATTTCTCTAAAGTCACTTGATTGAATTCTCAACACAAGTACATACACTGAAGTAATTACATCTGCTCTTTCTAAAAGGAAAAATAGAAATTGGTGTTCTTCTCTCGACTTTGCCTTGCCTGTGGAAGTCAACAGTTGCAAATGATATGTCCTCGAAAAGTCGTGTTTTATCTAGCTTTGCAAACTTTTGGCTTATATCATAAATTCAGAGATGCTGGCGCTCCTTGCCAGAAATCTAATGTTCCTATTTATTTCCTTTTCCCCGAGTCCCAAGAAATATTTTTCAAATAAATGCTCAGGTGGACCAGGAGAGATTTTGTTTGTGTGTTTGCTTTAATGGACCCTGCGTTGGTTTGGATAACGCTGTTCATCACACAATAAGGCATAATGGATTATGTGCTAGCTCACTCTCCTTCCTGCACCAGCCATCTCTAATAACTTCCTTTTTTTAGGTTTTTTCTTTTCCAAAAAATTTTATTGAAATGCGATGATTTACACAGTTGCATTAGTTTCAGATATACAGCAAAGTGATTCAGTTATACATATATATATATTATTACAAGCTATTGAATATGGTTCCCTGTGCTATACAGTAGGTCCTTGTTGGTTATCTACTCCATATATAGTAGTGCGTATATTTTAATCTCAAACTCCTGGTTTATCCCTTCTTCACCTTTTCCCTTTGGTAACCTTAAGTTTGTTTTCTACGTCCATGAGTCTGTTTCTGTTTTATAAATAAGTTCATTTGTATCATTTTTTTTTAGATTCCACATATAAGTGATATCAAATGTCATTTGTCTTTCTCTTTCTGACTTACTTCACTTAGTATGATAATTTCTAATAACTTCCTGATACGTGCAAAACAAAGAGAGCCTTTTTAGCCCACAAGTTCCTCCTTGGATGGGCTGATGGGCTCATTTTTTCTGGGAAGAATGAGTAACTTTTGCTGGAGAGAACCCTGGGGTGGTCACCAGAGGAGGGGCCAGGATCTACACTAATATGACAGCCACCTGCCACGTTGTCACTACTGGGCATTTGAAATGAGCCTGACCCAAATTGAGATGTGCTGTAGGTGCAATCGAAACAGGGGATCTTGAAGACATAATGAGAAAAGTAATAATGCAATAATGTAAAATATCTCGTCAATAGTTTCCCTATTGATTGCATTAGAATGATAATACTCTGTATTGTTACATTGGGTTAAGTGAAATATATCACTACGTTAATTTCACCTATTTAATTTTCCAGGTAAGTGTGCCTCCTAGAAGCTGTAAGATAACAGAGTGGCTGGCATTATGTTTCTGCTGGACGGGACTGTTGTGGAACACCCACTCCTCAGCAACGCCTACTCCGAGTGTGTTGGGACTGGAATTGATTCCAAGGAGCAGCCAACTCCCTGGCCTAAGTGAGAAAAAAAAGGCTGCCTATGGAAGGAGCAAACGTGAGGGCCCAGGATTTGGGAAAAAAAATGAATAAGGGTTTGGAATTAAACACAACGAGTCGAAAAAGGGTTAAGAGATTGCTGATAGTGTGAACCATTTTCCATCTTTGGAAACGGTGGCCATTTAGCCCATTTGTTCAAGCATGGGCTGGCTTTCTGCACATCAGCAATAACCTAATTTGTGCCTGGCTGGAGAAAATAGACATCGAGAGCATCTTACTTTTGTGCTCTGCACAACAAGGGGGCTTGGCAGAGAGGAAGAGCTCTTGGAAAAACGGACACTTGCAAGTGGAAAAAGTGAGATGCGGGGAGCAGGTAGTGTGTCTTTTGGTTTAGGCGACCAGATGTTTTATGAATTTATTTGTAATTTTGTGTTCGTTAAAACTTCCTCGGGGACTTTGAAAGAAAAATAACAATAATTACCAAGCACTGATTGGCATCCAGCGCTGAATGTATGAGTTTCATATTCGAAGCACTGGTGACGTCGCCTGTATTGACAATCATGTAGTTTGTCACCCTAATCTTTCCCGCCAAATCAGTTCCTCCAGGGCAGCTTGTCAAGCAGGCTTGCTGGGACTACTTTATTTAAAATTTTTAAAAATTATTTTTAATTAATTTATTTAATTAATTTATTTTTATTTTTGGCTGTGTTGGGTCTTTGTTGCTGCACATGGGCTTTCTCTAGTTGTGGAGAACGGGGGCTACTCTTCGTTGTGGTGCGCGGGCTTCTCATTGTAGTGGCTTCTCTTGTTGCAGAGCACGGGCTCTAGGCACGCGGGCTTCAGTAGTTGTGGCACAAGTTGTGGCACTTAGTTGCTCCGCGGCATGTGGGATCTTCCCAGACCAGGGCTCGAACCCGTGTCCCCTGCATTGGCAGGAGGAGTCTTAACCACTGTGCCACCAGGGAAGTCCCTTGCTGGGACTACTTTAGAAAATGTGTTCAAGGCAGTGCAAATGCTGTGACTCCCAGTAACTCTTCCCTTATTGCCCTTCCCCCTAGAGCCCCCAAAGACCATGAACTTCAAAAGTTATTTCTGTTCGGTTTGACCTTGTACCTTTGCTTAGATCTTTCCCTAGTTTATTGGTAGACCTGACTGCTGAAAAGTATGACTGAAAATCAGATGAACATCCTGATTCTTGTCTCTAGGTCTCTGATCCATTCTCCTTCCCAGTGACCTTCCCTGACCCCTTCTCCTGTTTTCCCACCTCAATGTTGGGGTCGCCCAGGGTTTGTCCTCAGCCTACTTCTCTTCTCATCCCTCACTCTTTCTCTGGGAGAGGTCACTTGTGCTGAAACTCTCCTGATATTTAGATGACTTCCACACCCACCTCTCCAACTGAGATCTTTCAATTTCTACGCTGCCATATTGACTTGCTTGATAGACAGCTCCACCTGCATTTCCCATGGGAACCTCAAGATGAACATTTTCAAGATGGAGCTCATTATCCCCAGGCTGTCTGGGCTAAGTATTCTCTAAGTGCCCCTGCAGAGCTTCCCTGAACCCTTCTTGATTCTCCACATCACAGGAGAATGGCTATTATGGATGCACTGGGTCTCTCATGTCTTCTGGTTTCCTGGTGGGTTTAGCTCATGGGAAGCATTGACAGGAGATGGAAGGGCAAGTGGACAGTGGAGCCTTCCTGTGGGATCCAGGTTGAATTGAAATGGATTGAGCTCCTCTTCCTACCACCACAGTCCCATTCGGTGGCCCTCTCTCCCACAGTTCTGTCTGGTTTCCTTCTTTGGCACCTGTGGACTCCGGGTGGTGATGGTTCCAGCGGTTCCCAGCCCTGATGCCTCTCCATCCCTGGCTGGTTTCCCCTAGATTTCCCCACACCTCCATAGAGTCTCTCTCCTAACCTCCACACCCCCTCCACCATGTGTGCCTCCTGTGTCCTGTTGACCCTGTCACATACCTCTCCCATGTGTTCCTTCCCTTTACATGACTCCACGGATGGCACCAGCATCTGCTCAGAACCCCAAGCCAGAAGCCAGAGGCATCCTTGCTTCTCTCTCCTTCACCCTACTGACAGTAGACAGCAAATCCCGTGGCTTCTTCCTAAAAGCTTTTCCTCTTGTCCCCACTTTACTATCCCCCTGTAGCAGAACTGATTGTGTTGTGGAATAAATGAAGACCAACCACATGAGAAAAGCAAAGACTATTAGAGTCTGCTATAGCAAGAGAGTCAGCCATGTGACTTGCATTTTGGCAAAGACTCAAAGGCAGGCAGAGGAGTGGGAAAGTCTCATAGCGGAGAAAAGGGAAGGCTTCGGGTGTGCCCTGATTGGAGGCTATAGGTCTGGAGAAGCTATGGGTGGCCAATGAGTAGGGAGGTATCCTATGTGATTGCTTAGGGGTGCATAGTTAGCTTTCTTTAGTTGGTACTAAGTTGGAAGCAGAGACAAAAATTAGGAAAGCTGTCAGTTATTAATCAAGTCCCGGCCATTTTGAGCCAGTTGTTATGGAAGTCAATATTTAGCTTCCTGGGTTTTACTAGATGACAGTCTGGGTTTCTACACCTCCGACTACAGTCTGACCCAGGAAGCAGGCTAGCTTCCTGGGTTGTTTATTGCACATAAGGGGTTGGTTTCCTGGGCAGATTGCAGGATATAGGTCAACGTTCTATTTTTATACATGGTCTGGCCATTGCCTATTTGTATATTCAGTCTCTCAGGGTCAGTGTCAGTTTTTAACAAGCAACAAAAACAAAACTTTTTTTTGTTTGTTCTTGCTTATAGAGATAACATATTCTCATGTAGAAAATTTCAAGTAACCAAGGAAAGTATAAAGAAGCAAGCAAAAAATTCACCCTGTGTCCTGCCACCAGAGGTAACTATTGTTAACATTTTAATGAACATCTTTCCAGGTACCTTTGTGCATCAACACACATTCAAACACAAGTGATCAGCCCATAAGTGCTATTCTGCAGCCCTCTTATCAGTTTTCATCCGGATCGTTGCAGGTGTCTCCAAGTCTAGATCATAGCTCCAGTCTTTCCTACCTCCACTTCCCTTTTTTTTTTTTTTTTTTTTTTTAAAATTGAGGTATAGTTGATTTACAATTTGTGTTAGTTTTAGGTGTAAAACAGAAATAGACTCCCCTTTCTTTTTCACAGAGCTTCCTCATGGGCTCTTTCCAGTTCAGATCCCATTGTGTTCCTGTCCTGCTTTACATCGTGCAGGGGCCCCACTGGTAAAGTCCAAGCTCCTTGGCAGTGGCTGCCCACGCCGCTGATGATGTGACCTGGGTTTTCCCTCTGCCTGAACCTAGAGTTCCCAGGGTGCTCTGAGGCACGATGCTCTTTCACACATGTATCCTTTCACATGACAATGTCTTTTCACTTCCGCTGCCTTCCATGCTCTTTCTTACCCCCTACAACTTACCTGAGTCCTCAGGACTCAGCTCAAACTTCCCCTCCCTGGGGAGCTCCCAAGAGCGCTGGTTCCCTTCCTCCCCACCCAGTGCCTGCAAAGACAGCACTCAGCACATCGTATGACTATGGCTGGCTTCCACGCCACTCTGCCCTGGCAGACCCTGAACTCTCAAGGGTAAGTGGCTACGTCTCACCCACTTTCTCCACATCCCCGTGTCTGTGATGATGTGGGGAACACAGTGGAGGCTCAGTAGACACTGCCTGAATGAGTAAGTTGGTGGATGGATGAAATTATATGAATGTGTGTGTGTGTTTCCACACACATATCTATCTGTAGATGAACTGGTCGCATGTCAGGTTGACTTGGGGTATCAAATAGAAAATGCCAACACCTACCTTCTATGGGGTGGCCACTTAAACCACTTAAAAATCTCAGTTATTGCCTTTAAATATGTTCAGTACTACTTCTATAAGTTGCCGCCATTTTTATTTCTTCTGTCTATAACTCTATAAAGATCTTGTGGGAAGCGAAATGTTATATTCATAAAAACGCTTTGAGCTTTTTGCAGGAAAATCCACTTTTCCCCAAATCAACAAGGGAGCCACACTCCCTTGTAAATAGTAGATAGCACACATCCCTATTTTCCCAGATGAGAGACTTTCAGGAGAGATGACTGGGAAGCAATGCAGATGATTTATGATTTTCCAGAAACAGAAAGAATTAGAGGTCCAACCCGCCAGAAGCACAGATCAGGTGTGGGCTTTATCTAGGGTTTCCCACTCACGAAACAGTGTCCTCTTGGGAAGGTGGAAGGGGCAAGAAGAGTGGCAGAATCCCCATTCCAGAACCTTTCCCAGAAGGCTATCCTGCACTTACAGTAGTAACTCAAGTGAGACAAGTGAAGATTAAGTGGTTGCTGGACTAAAGGCCAGCAAGAAAAAACTCAAACATCATAGGACTGGTGACGTATCTCTTACGCAATGTTTTTCAGAATAAGTTCCTGAGCTATTCAAGACTAGAAACCAGGCTTATCGGGGGTATGGGTTGTAAAGGATGGCAGCAGGAAGAGGGTGTTAGGATTTTGCTGAGTTGCAGGCATCATAAATTAAGATCCAGGTTTATTCAATTTCTCCTTCTATGGCTTGTAGTGGGCAAGATAATGCCCCCATGATATTCACATCCCACTCCCTGAAACCTGTGAATATGTATGTTACACGGCAAAAGGAAATTGAGGTTGAAGATGAAAGTGAGGTTGTTAGTCCGTTGGGAGATTATCCTGGGTCCTCAAAAGCGGAAGACGGAAGACCAGAGAGATGGCAGCATAATTTCAAAGATGGTAAAATGAAGCCACAAGTCCAGGAATGCAGGTGGCCTTCAGAAGCTGGAGGAGTCAAGCGAACAGATCTTCATCTAGAGCCTCCAGAAAGGAGCACGGCCCTAATGACACCTTGGCTTTAGCCCAGTGAGACTCATGTCAGCCTTTTGAGTAAGGCTGTAAGATAATACCTCTGTGTTATTAGTGCAACAAATTGGCGATGATTTGTTATGGCAGCGACAGGAAACAATTCAGGGCAGTAGATCCTGTGCTAAATGCTTGGGGTAAGATGGGGAATAAGGACACAGCCCTGCCCTTGTGGGTTCGCAGCCTTGAAGAAAAGATAGGTGCACACGGCCACTAGGGCAGCAGTGGTGATCCCAGGACTCTGGTGTCTTAGTCAGCTCAGGCTGCTGCACCAGAATATCAGACTGGGGGGCTTCAACAACGGTCACTTATTTCTTTCAGTCCTGGAGGCTGAGTCCTAGGTCAAGGCTCTGGTTGATTCAGTTCCTGGTGAGGACTCTCTTTGTGGTTTGCAGATGTCCTTACATGATGGAGAGAGAGAGAGAGAGAGAGAGAGAGAGAGAGGGAGAATGCTCTCTGTGGTTTCTTCTTAGAAGGCACTAATTCTATTAATGGGCTTCACCCTCACAATCTAGTTACCTCCTAAAGATGCCACCTCCAAATACCATCACACTGGGGGTTAGGGCTTCAACGTACGAATTTTGGGGAGACACAATTCAGTCCGTAGCATGTGGGAATGCAGAGATGGTGGACTAATTGTCTGGGATGAGGTGTGAAGGGAGAGGCTGAGGAAAGCAGGGAGTTCTTAAGTGGAAAAGCGGAGGCTTAGGAACATCCCAGACACAGGGAACAGTTTAAACAAAGCCTGGGATTACAAGAAAGCCACTTCCTTCTTTCTACCTGGAAGTCTAGTGATCTGGGATTGTTTTGAGTGTGTTCTGTGAGACGAGAGGGGTGAAGAGGGATATTTATTGAGTTCACTCTATGTGTGCAATTCTGTCTTCTCCCAAATGCTGTGAGCAGATGTCATTTGTATTACCATTGTTAAGGTATAGGGGGGAGAAGTTTCTGGAAAGTTTTGTAGCTTACCCAGGACATCTGACCTCTGGTTTCATGTCAAAGCCTACATCCTCCACGATACTTACTCTACTCTGAGTAATTCCCCTCTGATTAAACCGTGGAGAAACAAGAGAGAACACAAGGTTTCCTGTGACCACAAACTTGGTACTTCAAACAAGGCCTTGCATATAATAGGAACTCAGTAAATGTTTCTTGAATAGATGAATGAGTCATTTCCTTTCCTTAAGGTTAAACATTTGGAATGGTAGTCTGCAACTTTTTCATGCTCTCCAAATGGTACTTCATTCTCTTTGATTGCTCTATGGCTTGTGTTTTTTAAAATGTTCTAGCACAATATCCAAATAGATCCCAAGCAAAAGTTTTAAGCTTTCCAATTGTAGGATTTTGTTGGCTATTGAGATTGGTGGCAAAGCCCTACATTCTTCTATATTTTTGACGATTTTTGAAGCCCTGCCTAGACAAAGCTAAAATCTCTCCCGTTGCATGTGTTGGTGTGAAATCAGTGAATGCTTGAACATGTGTGCAGAGCACTGTGTGAGCTCTGATGGAAGGTTCCAGAGTATAAGATGTGTTCCCAAACCCAAACAAGCATAATGATAGGAAGAGGCACACTGCAGGCATCGAACAGACACAAGAAGGCAATTATCAGAAAGACAGCTGAGAAACCAGCTGTCTTTTCTCCCTCCCTGAAAGGGGCAGGTATTTTCCCCACCTGGAGAAGGCCAGAGGGATTGGTGTCTTGCCTTTGAGGAGTTCTTCAGAGTTCTTTTGTTTTCCAAAGATTTGGCTTCAGGAGACAAAGAGCTGGGTTGTTCTCAAGGGGTGAAGCTTTGAGGTTTAATCAGAAAAAGCTGGTAGAGGCCTTGCTAGGGACAGGGAGGAATCCCCAAGATCTGGAGAAGGGGGTTAGTTTTGCAAGTGGGAGGGGACACCTGAGCACATTATGCAGGGAAGTGGCAGGATGTCTGATGGAGTGTGTGGTAGGCAGGATAACGTCCTCCCAAAGATGCCCATGTCAATCTTTGGAGCCTGTGAATATGTTATGTTACATGGCAAAGGGGAATTAAGCTTGCAGGTGGCATTACGGTTGCTAATCAGATGACCTTCAAGTAGAGAGGTTGTCCTGGATTATCCAGGTGGCCCACTGTAATTACAAGGGTCCTTGTAAGTGGTGGAGGGAGGTAGAAGAGGGAGAACCAGAGAGATGGCAGCACAAGACGGACTTGGCCCCATGTTGCTGGTTTTGCACTTGGAGGAAGAGTCACGTGGGTGGCTTCTAGACAATGGAAAAGTCAAGGAAATGGATTTTCCCCTAGAACCTACAGAAGTGACACAGTCCTGCGCAAAACTTGATTTGAGCCCAGTATTTTTTTTGGGGGGGGGCAGGGAACAAGGATATGCCTTCCACAGATTTTAATAGAAATATTTATTAAAAAAATATCTTTGGAGGTTTAAAAGGAAGTAGTGTAATGGGCAGGACAAAGTCTCCAGCTCCCCCTCAGATTCCTCTGGCCAGCTTCTCTGCACATTCTCCAAGTTGCAGGCCTCTTGGCAACAGTCTCCATGACCTCTGCTGGGTGGTAGCTGACACTCCCTTTCGTCCCACTTGGGTGTCTTTTCTGCCTTCTCATTTGCACAAGGAAGGCGATGCTGGTAACAGGAAAGAGGAGGCCGAAAACCAGGGCCGGGGGGCTTCCCTGGTGGCGCAGTGGTTGGGAATCCGCCTGCCAGTGCAGGGGACATGGGTTCAAGCCCTGGTCTGGGAAGATCCCACATGCCGTGGAGCAACTGAGCCCGTGGGCCACAACTGCTGAGCCTGCACTCTGGAGCCTGCGAGCCACAATGACTGAGCCCGTGTGCCACAACTACTGCAGCCCGCGCGCCTAGAGCCCGTGCTCCGCAACAAGAGAAGCCACTGCAATGAGAAGCCCGTGCACCACAACGAAGAGTGGCCCCCGCTCGCTACAACTAGAGAAGGCCCTCGTGCAGCAACAAAGACCCAATGCAGCCAAAAAAAAAAAAAAAAAAAAAAAAAGAATGCAACTCTTTAAAAACAAAAACAAAAACAAAAACAAAAAAACGAGGGCCGGGATGTCTCCAGCAGAGAGACAGGAATTCAGGTGGACTGGCCCAACGGTCCAGACTTCTAACAGAATTGTCAGATAATGCATTTGTGTTGTTTAAGCCACCAGGTTTGAGGTAGCTACTTACAGCAGCATTCGGAAGCTAACACAGGGTGACGTGGGGATGCCTGGAGGCTAAGCCACTCTGCTGAGCCTGTAGCAGGCAGAGAAGGCTTCAGTGGATGTAGAAGCATGAACTCTATGCTCACAAGGTCTTGTTCCCTTGAATAGATGGTGCAGAGGTCAGACGACAGCACAGACCAGGACCAGAAATCTTTCCGCAGGGTTTGTGGACTGTGTAAACCACTTGAGCTACTTATTCAACCCCAGGGAGAGCTGGTCTCCCTCAAGAACGACAGCCACAGGACGGCTCCTCCACCCTGGAGGGCGGCAGGTGCTCAGAACTCGGAAAATCTGCGGTTGTAATGGACCTTGCCCCCAAGGTTGCGAGTGGATTCACAGCTGCTCTGCTAATCGAGAGTTTTCTAGAAGAATATGGTAATTGTTGCAGAATTGTACTTGTCAGAGCAAGCTCACAAAAGAGATGGGTTTTCGGCTGTGTTTTGGCCAGGATGGGAGGGGCAGGTGGGGAGGTGGGAACCGGGCTCCACGGCGTCGAGGATGGGAGGAGAGAAGACTTTCAGAGATGGGTGGAAGGAGTCCATCTCTAGAAATCTCCACAGGGTTTCAGGTTTTCTCGGAGTTTGGTTTTGTCTTGGGGAAAATATGACAAAATGAGTGTACTGGTGATAGAAAGTGGAAGAATTCATCATCAGAAGGGTCAGGTCTCAGCAAAAAATGTCAAAGATCCAGTTTCTTTCTTCTTAGACTGGTTTTTTGCATCTCCCACTGCCTGTCTGTTAAGTTCCAACACGCTAAGTTGAGGTTTGACAGCTGCTCCAGGATCTTGCAGTTTGTTTTTTTGTTTGCTTTACTCAAATTCATACTCGGCTTTGTACTACAAAGGACAAACCTGTGGGTCTGAGTATCCCCACTGGGGTTTCACTGACCTGAAACTTGGGAGCCCCATGAAGCTGCAATGACAGGAAAAATGTCCAGGGACAAAACTGTGGAAAAACCTGAACATTAAGGATTCCAAGGTGATCGTTGCCTTGTGCTGTTTTACTAGGTAAAGAGTAATCAACCCTGAGTAGACAATGGATATTTAACCCTCAGATTATATGTATCTTTCAACCCTACACACCTACAGTTACACTTTTTGATGGAGGGCACTACTTTTAGAAATGTATAGATTAATTTCTATAATTTCTAGTTTTCGAGTTGCAGCATGGGCCGTCTAGGTGATAGGAAGGAGGTGGGTTGGGTTACCACAACAGCAGGTATGTAGACATCAACTAGCTGGTCAGAAGGAAAGGTGGGTGGGAGCAGGCATTGGCATCCCTTCAAGGAAACTGGGTTTGTGCCAGGAGCAACTTTGCTTGGGAAACAGTTGAGCAGAGAATGAGTATGTGTGGGTGAGACTGGGCAAACACCAACACAACCTGAAGAAACATCCTCTGCCGGTAGACAAAACACTGCACCGTGCCGGGGACCCTGCAGGAGCCACTTCATAAATAAACTTGGGTTTGATTTATCACTAGGCTGTGTGAGATGGAATTTTTATAGCACCCATGCCTGGAACCCAACTGTAACTCTCTGTGCTGTGGAGACAAAGTAGAGATGTCAGGGCTGTCCTGGCCACCTTCCAAGAGGACTTAGACTCCAGCTTAAAGGGAGGCTTTGTGTTTAAACTCATCGTATTGCAAGAAATGAGGGAAGTTATGTTTGTGGGTCACGATTCTAAGAAACTTCTGTTAGCTTAAGGATGGAATCTAAAAGATGCTCGACATTGAAAAATGGTCTTAAGCAAGTCCTCTTGCTTGTTGTAAGGACATAATCTATTGAGGCAGCATGGGGGGCAGGGCAAACCACTGCCTTTGGAGCCAAAGTGCTGGAGAATGCATGACAATGTCAAGGAGCAATAATCCAACACACTTGTTGCCAAGGGACCTCCAAGCCAGTGTGAACCGATGATCAGTAGGACATTATCTTAGGAGAGGAAGGGCCTGGGCTACATAGTCACAGATCTGAACCTTTATCTGTGGGATAAAACATTTGGGTTGACATGTTTTTAAAAAGCTTACTGTTTTATTGGTAGCAGAGCACAGAAGTCTACATTTATGCAGTAGTTTTATTAGAAACGACAACTGGGAAGAACTGGGAGCTTGCCTGAAGCTGCGATCTCCTACACACTCCCAAAAGCTCTTGTTATGGGTTTAGGGTTAATAAAATTAATGAAACTAACAATAAAGCCCCGGAAATAAGAGAACACTGCTCGTATTTGTGTTCCGTGATGTCCTTTTGAAGAAGTCACTAAACAATCGAGGAGGGAACATCTTTGAGAGCTCTGAAGGAATAGTCTTTTTGGAGGGAACTGCTTAAGCAAGTCCAAGAAACAGTGGAGAGAGCCGGACACACAGAGAGGATGCGATACCGTTTGCCTTCAATCTCATGAACATTCGCTAAATGTCCAACCTCGCACTGGAATTCTTCATGCCTAAAGTAATTCATGATGTGGCTGGAGTGTGAGTCCTGGGTTGCTGGGCATTTTATTAGGAAAATGTGCACAGCGCTACCTGCTGAACTGCTAAGGAGCTCGGCCTTGCCCCCATCTCCCTGGGTGATGCTGGGCCCAGGGAGAGCGGGAGGGAAGTGGGACCGTATTGTTATGATGATGATGTGCCTCTTTTCACACTTACACATTGGGGCCCTCTGGGAGTCAAGTGCAAGGTTGGACACTCCTGTGTTTGGAGTGAGTTTGCACTTCCCGAGTGTAGTGGGAAGTGTGAGGAGCTTCTTTGCTTAGCAGACCCAGTGGTCTGGGAGGTTGTAGGGAAGGAACCCAGCTGTCCAGAGACATTTCAACTCCAAGGATGGACTCCCCTTTAAATGCAATATTTACGGTGCCAGGGTAAATATTGGGTCCTGGCTCTAAGCAATTTGGGTTCTGTGTACTGAGTTTAAAAGTGTGATTGTGGCACCTTTTAAAACACTTCCTCCCAGAAGGAAGAATGTTGTGGAAAAATGATGAACATTTCACAAACCCATGTACTACTGTAAGCTCTTTTACTGTTATGAGGTCTTTGAAGACAGGAACAACTTTTTTTTTTTTTTTTTGATTTCTGTACCCTCAGGCCCTAGCACAATACTTGATAAATGGTCATTCCTCAGTGCATTCTTGGTAAATGAAGGAAGGAAGGAAGGAGAGAGGGAAAGAAGACATTTCCATTGTGTGAACAGAATGCATCAAGTTCAAAAGAGTGTATTAGCACAGTTAAAGAATGGGTAGCAGTGGAAAGCTATCCACAATATACAGTAATCCCGTTCCTTTGCAAATTCAATTTAGCCTTCAGTGGCTGCTGAAAACCATGTCTTTAAAAGAAAAGCCCTCCAGGAGTCTCAAGGATCTGTCATTCATCAAGTGGAAAGTGAAAAAGCACTGTACCGCAAGGCGCACTGCTCTGTGTCCTCATGAGACCTTGGACACCAGAGTCTACCACAGCTGTACCTCCCTTTAGAGGAATTTTCCTGGATAAGCTGCCCTGATTTATGCCAGGAGGCCCTGCTACTCTGCTCACAGCTGATTGGACCAGAGAGGGACACCTGACCAAAAAGGCAGCTGACCACCAGCCAATGGATGACCTGACATGGAGCTCCGCCCAATAGGAGATGACTCTAGTGGCCAGTGGCCGGTCACCCAGTCTCTTCTCTCCCTGGAATGTGAGCCAGATGGAGAAGTCACAGGCAGCAGCGAAAGCTAAGAGGGATGCAGAGAGAAGGCAATGAGAAGAAGCTCTGAGGGAGCAGGAAGGAGAGGAGCACAAAGCCAGGAGCAGGCAGAGGAGCGGAAGTGGAGAAGCTGGGTCCCGACATGGCAGACATGCTGCTATTGGGTCACCAGAGCCACCAGAACCCAACGGCGCTGATAAATCCTGGAAACCAATGAGGCTTCAGTTCCCAGGAAACCTGGCTAGGTGGCCACAGGCATTATTTAAACAAAATCCCTGACCCCAAGCAGCCCAATAGTCTTCCTCAAGAAGCCTCATTCATTTCAACAGGCCAGCTAGTCTAGGAGATGCAGCACTAAACCTGAGATTTTAGGGTTCTGTGTGCTGTGGGGAACTGAGGGGACCCTAGGAAACTGTAAGGCTTTGCTTCTGCCTGGGAGGGAATTTAATACTTGAGTTGAGAATGCAAGAAAAACCCAAGGCGGTGTATATTAAATTTCTCAAGTGAAAGGGAAAATGAAGGTTTCCAGGAGTGAGAAGTGGGTGAGGGCAGCATGGGCCCGGGAGGGAGCAGGGGGAAGGCCTCTGAGAAGGCAACCTCTGAGCTGGGTGATGCCTGCATAGACGCCTACGTGCAAAGGCACACGTGTGCATGGCAAATGCACGCACTGTGTACAGCCAGGGTGGGTGAGGGAGGCCACCTGAACCTCTGCGAGCCCGGGGGCCCTCCTGATGCCTAAACATGGAAGCATGACTCTCTGAACTTCTCAGACGACCAGAGTGAACAGTTAGGGCCCCAGATGGCATTTCCTGGCTCTGGTGACAGCTGTGATCTTGGATGTTCCCTAGTGCCCTGTAATCAGAACACTGAGGGTACGTCTGTTTCTTCCTGGGAACCACAGGTTACTGATAGAAGAGAGACCACAACGGGAGAAGCTTCAGCCAGGTGTCAACTGCAAAGGGCCACAGTGTTCTGTTCACACAGTGAGGCTATGTCCCAGTTTCATAAACAAGATAGAAACAGAGGGCTGTGGTCTGCCTGGTAACCAGGTAGGAACGTGGAGTTCTCGGAGTTCTACCCCAGGCTCTGCTCCTGAGGCTGAAAGGGGACTCTGGAGAGGAAGCTGGGAAAGCCAATTCAGACAGCGTTAAGGAAGAATGCATTTCAGAGGGCCCTCTGTTCTGCTTTCTCCTATTTCTTTTCATCATCTGAAATACCTGTTACCAGTAGAACAAAGGAACGCTCCCTGTGATGTTTTATAGGTGAGCCTTGGAAGAATCCTTAGCACTCTTGGATTGTCATGCAGGGGGCTGGCCTGAGTCCTCCCTCTCCTTGGCCTCTGAGGCATCTGATGCCGCTGCCTTCGCTCCTGTGGGATGCGCTGGACTTCCTTGGCTGGTTTCATTCCATTGGGAACAGGCTGGACCCTGGAGCACGTACTAATTGACTTTGGCGCATAGGGCTGCTCCCTCGTGGGGTCTGAGATCAGAGGCGGCACGCCTGTAGGTAGTTGTCATGAATGTGTGAAAACGTCTTGGAGCCTGGATAATACCTAAGATACTGCAATCAATGGAGGATTAAACATGGATGTCATATGCAAGCCCATTCTCTACGTTTTGCATATGAAATAGATGTTACTAGAGGAAGAGAATTGCCAGGGCAAGGAAGGCCCACGCCAGGCAGTTACTGGGGATGCGGATGTGTTCCTGGTGTGTTTTTTGTTTTTTTTTTTTAGGGTAGTGAGGCTTCCCTGAAAGGAGGCCTTCTGGGATCCCAAGACAAAGCATTCTAATTCTCCACTGCTGCTTGCTTGAGCAAAATGAAACTGGCTTTTTAATAGACCATGAGTCTGTGAGACGTAGGAGGCCTTTTATCAGGTATCTTCTAACGCCATAGTTTGTGAGCAGAACACAGAACTGGTCATGATGGCTTGAAGCCCGTGGTTTGGACGGATGTGTCTTTCCAGTGCTTGGCAGTTCATAAGCACCCAATAAATGTCATTTTGTTGAATAAATAAATGAAAGAAGAGACACACTATGTCTTTATCTCCCGTGGTTCTGGCTTATCTGTTTTAAACTGTGCCATAGCAGATGGGACCGGGACTTAATGCCATCAGTTGCCTCAGTTTACTCACCCCTACAATGGGTGTGTGAGGTTCCATTGATGGTGCATGTGGGAGAGCCGTGCCCACCAGGAGTTGCAGGAGGGAGTGGGTTGCTGTGGGGTGAAGTATCCAGGCGGGCTTTGCCTCACCCCTAATTGTGGTACATTTCCAGCTTAGATGTTTGCCATGGTGAAGGAGAGACATGGATTTCTTCCTTCGGGATTGGGAGTGGTAGATTTCCCTTCTGGGCCTGTCCCTGGGCCTTTAGTCACATTCTCAGTGCTGAGGGTTATATGGTTGTCAGCCATAGGCTGGCATGTGTGAGCACATGCTGGGCAACGTGCCGTTGGGATGGGAGCAGCTGAGGTGTCTTAGGGCTTCGAAGGTTCCTGAAGGACTGAGGCTTTGCAACAGGTAGCAAAGTGACAAACTAGCCAATCTGAGATGTGTTCAACACTAAGACATATAGACTGCCGGTCTCCCTGAGAAACAAGTCTTAATTCCTCAAAGATCCACATGGAAATCTAAAAAGTCAGTCACTGGCGTAGTTGGTTGAAAGTCAAGATAAATAGAATTATCTAATGTCATGGAAGGAACAGAGATTACAATAAAGAAAGAATAATATCAAAAGGAACTTGGCTGACTTTTATAGTCCCTGGTTCCTTATTTCTGAGATATCCATGTTCAGTGGTATCCTGAAAATAAAAAAATACACAAACACATACGCAAAGGCCCTCAAAGAAGGCAAGAAAAAGCAGTGCCCCGGAGATAGAAGGCTCTTTTCTGCGACTTTTTTCTTGGTTATCTAAAAGTCCTGCAAATCTTCAAATGCTACCTGAGAGCTTTTCATCTGTAGTTGAATGTCTTTTTTAAAAAAATCAAACCAAAAGAGAAAGCAGGGAGAGGCTAGGTTTTCTTGAAAACAAACACACTGGCTTTACAGATGCAAATCTGTGTGCACTGATCACCAGTGGCAATTAAATGAAAGAAGGGCCTGAGCTGCCCTTAGTTTAGAAGGTTTAGATGTTCATAACTGTGAAAGCTAAGGGGCCTCCTCTACCTGCCTTGGACCCGAAAGGTGGTCCAGCCACCTTGAGTTCCTGGTTGTAGCGTGAGCAGCTGTGATGGAGTGAGGTGGGTGCTACCATGGGGCCTGACAACGCAGGCAGAGGGACAGAGATGAGGAAGTGGTGTGAGCCTGGGAGCGGCGTGGAGGCCGCTGGTTCCCTCCAGCCCTTCTCACACGGCACCTGTTGGCCCTTGGTGAAGCCATCAACTTCTGGAAACTTCCGTGTTGGGTGAATGCATCCTGCAGGATGCATGGACTGCCTGAATTCTTTATTCAGTGGCTCTAAATGGTCACTTGGTAGAGATTGAGAAGGAAAATAAATAGCTAGTGGGGTTGGTTTCGTTGAGATGCCTTTGGATTAGAGCTCTTTTAGGTTTTCTGGAGGGATGGGTGGTGCCCAGTTCCCTCATTTGGAAATGGAGCTGGTGGCACAGTTCTGGATTTAGTGACATAGGTTTGTCAAGTTCCTAGTTCTGGACTCAGTGCCTGCTGGCCTCCTTTATGACTTTGGCAGAACCATCATAAAAATGAGCAGGGCTTCCCTGGTGGTGCAGTGGTTGAGAATCTGCCTGCCAATGCAGGGGACACGGGTTCGAGCCCTGGTCTAGGAAGATCCCACATGCCGCTGAGCAACTGGGCCCGTGAGCCACAACTACTGAGCATGTGCGTCTGGAGCCAGTGCTCCGCAACAAGAGAGGCCGCGACAGTGAGAGGCCCACGCACCGCGATGAAGAGTGGTCCCCGCTCGCCGCAATTAGAGAAAGCCCTTGCACAGAAACGAAGACCCAACACAGCCATAAATAAATTAAAAAAAAAAAAAAAAAAAAAAAGCGCAAAAGTAGAAAAACTGACTCAAAGGAAACAAACACTACGACAGATAATCGTTCATTCCGTGTTAGAAATGAAAGGCTGGACCTTGTTTTGTAATAAACACAGGGAACATGAGACCACCACGTGAAGGGACATGGGGGCCATGAGGCCCACGCTCAGGGAATACGTCCCAGGAATAGGGCTGGCTGGGGGCCCTGGGAGAAGACAGCTGATGTGCAAGGGGATAGACACTCAGCCTGGGGCTGGGGCTCCAGCCTTCAGAGCTGCACTGACATCTTTGTCCATCCTCTGCTCGGGAGGGCAGGCAGCCTGCTGGCACCTGCCACTTCCACCCCGCTTTGTGGCCATCACCAGTGTAAAGCACCCAGGGGAGTGTCTGGCCCATTATGAGTGCTCAATTACAGCAAGATAATTTCCTTTATTGTCAAAACAATCATTCCATGTTATAGTAAAGCGACAGATGACCTTGACTTGGATGAAGTCACACATCTGGCAACTGGCTGGCTTGAGGCCAGGTCGTCTGATCTGACATCCGATTCTATCGCAAAATGTGTCTCCTAGAAAACGACTCCTGATTAAAACAACAGCTGCAAGAAGGCATGAGAATCTCAGCTCTTGGGATGAGATCAGGCTTTGACCCCCTACCCCTGCATTTGCTCGCTGGCTGTGAATGACTGCCTGGCATTGTCTGGGGAAGTTGCAGGTCCTGGGTCCTGCCTGGGCGGGTGGGAGAGACTGGGAGGGTGGCAAGGAGGAGACCCCCCCTTGGTTTGGGGCCATGTGTCACGTGGCCGCAGCAGAGGGGGTTTTGTGGAGGCTGCTTCAGCTGTCTTTCCTCTTAAAGCCCCCGTGACGTAACTTCCTTGACAGAGTAAGAATGTGAGTGTCCAGAGCAGCGGGGCATCATGGAGGTGGCTGGTCGCAGAGGTCTGCAAGGTGGATGCAGTGTGACTTCCTGGAGGTCCTGTAACTCTTCTGTCTTTAGACTCACAAGGTGTTTGCGGTCATTATGGTTGTGTTGATGAGAGTATGTGTGGACGAGTAGCAACTGTCTGGGGAGAAGTTACCGTGTGCCGGGTGCTGTAAATATTTTCTCCTTTTTCAGTTCTGAAAACAAGAGCACGTGCAAGTGGCAGGCGGATAAATCAACACCCCAGAAAAGGGGGTGGAGAAAAGTCCTGATTTGCAGTGTTTGCCAATTTCCGTGGTGTAAACACTCCCACCACTGCTGATTTCAGGCTTGTCAGCAGTTTTACAACCAGTTCACAAAATCCCTGAATATTTACCAGGCAGATCTCTTGAGCCAGAGGAGCAGCTCCAGCACATTTGAGGTGATCAGGGATCTTACAGATGTAGGAGGTAAGGATTAGAGATTTTACAGGTAGGGAAATGGAGGCTTGGAGGTCACCTGCCCTCTAACTGTGGGCTGGCAAGAACTGTCCGAGCCTTTTCTTCACTGCCTCTTGGTCTCCATCTGACCCTCAGCCCAGTGGTGAACTGTCCACGTTCAAGGCTGGGGAAGAGGCTGTCTCGCAGTTCAGCTTCCTGCCCCCCCAGGTCAGGCGACGCCAGTGGCCTTGGAGAGCTGCCTTTGTCCAGCCACATCCCACGGCCTGTGGCTTGCTCTCCCTTCCTCCTCTCTGCCCACTCTAAACTGTCTTGCTGCTGGTGCCTCTGTCTCATCCTTGATGCCCTTGACCTCTCCTGGTGCCCTCTCCCTCCTTTCAACACTCCTGAATGAGCCATTCTGTAGCAAGCAGTGAGATTGCACTAAGTGGCAGAGCCTTTGAGAACCTGGAAAGACAGGTGAAATGCTGCCTTTCCACCCCTGTTCCAGCAGCGCTCACCCTCACTTACCGGCTCCAGGCATTCTGGCCTCGCCGATGTTCCAGAGCCCCCCAAGATCCTTCCCTCCGTTATGCCCTTGAGCTTATGGTTCCATCTACCAGGAATGCCCATCCCTTGGCTATTCCCATTACGGACACACCTCATTTTATTGCACTTCACAGGTATTGTGTTTTTACAGGTTGAAAGTTTGTGGCAACCCTCCATTGAACAATTCTATAGGCACCATTTTTCCAACAACATTTGCTCACTTCAGGCCTCGGTGTCCAATTTGGTAATTCTTGCAATATTTCAAACCTTTTCGTTATTATTATATTTGTTATAATGATCTGTGACCAGTGATCTCTGAAGTCACTATTGCAAAAAGATCACAAAGCACTGAAGGATCAGATGATGGTTAGCATTTTTTAGCAATAAAGTGTTTTTTAAATTAAAGTATGCACATTGTTTTTTTTAAAGACAATGTTATTGCACACTTAATAGACTACAGTCTAGTGTAAACATGACTTTTATATGCACTGGGAAACTAAAAAATGTGTGTGACTCACATTATTGCAGTGTTTGCTTTATTGCAGTGGTCTGGAAACAAACCCATAATATCTCTGAGGTTTGCCTGTATTAGTTGCTTCTTGTCCTTTAGAAAGTGTCTCCAGATCATCCCATCTAAGTAGCTTTTCTGGCCTTCTCTGTATAGCACTCTATTTCTTTCCCTCCTGGCATTCCTATCATCCTTAATTCTTTGACAGTCCTCCCTTCGAAAGGTAGACCCTGATTTCCCTCCTTTTGAATGTGGGCTGGACTTAGTACTCTCTTCTGATGAATAGAACGTGAATAGAATGAATAGAATAGGAGTGATGGGGTTAGAATTTCTCAGGCTGGGTCATAAAAGGGCAGCAGCTGCCTGACTCTCTCTGTCCCAGATTGCTGTCTCTGGGGGGACCAGACGCCGTGTTGCGAGGATGCCCAAGCAGCCCTGCAGGGAAGCCCACGTCAGGAGGAACTGATGCCTCCCACCAACAGCCAGCACCACCTTGCCAGGTGTGTGCGTGAGCCCCCTTGGAAGCCGACCCTCCAGCCAGTTGAGCCTTGAGATGACAGCCCAGCCAACATCAGATGGAACCCCAAATAATCCTGAGACTAACCTGCCCAGCCAAGCCAGCCCCAAAATTCCTGGCCCACAGAAAATGCCAGAGGTAGTGTTTCCCGCTATTTTAAGCCACTAGGTTTTGGGGTGTTTGTAAAGCAGCAATGGCAAATTAATATGAACATTAAAGTGCTATCATTATCCTCATTTTATGAGTAAGGAAGCTGAGGCGCAGAGAGGTTGAATGACTCACCTAAGGCCACACAGGGTCAGAATTTGGAAAGTGGTGGTCGGATTCCACAGCCCGTGTTCCTAACCACTACACTCTACTGTCTCACCCCAGAATGTTCTCAAACCCTTTTTACTTGTGGACAATGTATCCCAAATGAGGGACAGATTGGGTGTGGGGAGGCACTGGGCCTTCCCCTCTGCAGTCAGATGCAAATTCAGGCCCTGCAAACAGGAGAGAGGCCTCTGACTCAGTTTGGTGTCCCACACCGCAGGGACTGGGAATCCTGCCTCAGGACCACCCGCCATCCAGCTGTCACGTGCTGGTGCCCCTACTTCTGTGTCCACTTTGAATTTCAGGAGAGCTCTTCCTGCTCAAGGACTTGTCTTGTCCTTTCACCCTTATCTGCAACATGTTGGGGTCCAAGAACACTCCTCCCCACCTTTCATCAGAGGCTGCCTGGCCCTATTGTCGTCCGGAACAGGAGGCCCAGGATGAAGAGGGCTCACTCTTCTTTTACTTTCCTCGCCTGTGCTGGGAATGGACCTTCCCACCCCTTCAACACACATTTCTGGAGTTGGGGGGCACTGTGTTAGCCCAGGGTTGATTAGGGGATGGCCAGAGGGCCTCGGGCTGAGTTCCTGGGCTCAAAGGGACACAGCTGGTTCAGACAAAGCCAAGGAGGTGAGGAAGGAGCCAGAAGAAAGACACAGCCTGGGGTCCTGGGGATCTGGTTCCAGGCTCACGCACCTGGGCTAGGAGGGTTGCCATGGCATACCCCTTGGAGTATGAGCAGGTTTGGGATATGTGTGTGCGTGTGTGTGGTGTGTGTGTGTTTGGTGTGTTTGTGTGCATTGGCGCGTGTGTGCTTGCATGCACATTTACACATGCACACATGCTCACTGCTAAACTTTTTACTCCTTTGACCACAGAGTCCGATAAAGTCTAGGGAGGAGGGGAGTGAGGTCCACCTGTCATGGGTTATGTAGAAATAGCAGACAAGTAGTTAAGATGGTTTGGGGCCAGCCTGGAACCTTGTAGCTCCCTGAGGGCAGGGACGTTTATCTGTGGTTGGCTAGTTTTTCTCAAATGTGTGGGCAAGATTTGACCTGAAGTCTGAGATGCCGAATGTGGAAGTCTTCACCGGGTAAGGACATCACATACCCTCTTCCTTTTTCATCAGGAGAATCTGAGGTCCATCTGAACTCTCTCCCTGACCCCACTATCAGGACAGTGGCCCTGAGGGTATAATGACGCCCACAGCGGCCATAAAACACAGGTTGGCGGTCACTCCGAGCCAGGAGCGCCCAGAACACTCTCATAGGTTGAACTCTTTCAAGGAAACTCCCCTTTTCTCTAGAAAGGATCTGCCCACAGCTGGGACAGAGTGGGCACCCAGCTCTACCTACCGGATGCCACTGTCCACAGCAAGAAGCCTTGCAGCTCTCTTCTCCTCCACGTCCCAGCCCCTCGCCCAGAGGCCTCACGGAAAGAGCTAAGTATCCAATGGGAGCTGAAGCGAGAGGGAAAAGCCCATCCACATGGCTTCCCTGCTTTCCCGGGGGCCCTGCTCAGCTTGGTGGCCCTGTGTCGCTGCACTTGGCATCCCTGGCTTGCCCACCGACGCCATGCTTCCAGTGGCTTCCTGGGTGGAGGTAGACACCTGGTCTGTGGAAGGTAATTCATGAAATGTTCTGAGGTTTCCTGCCCAAGTTACTAGAAATTAAAACATTGAAGGGCCAAGCTGGCCACAGGGGCTCCAGTTCTGGGTTGATGGAGAGGCTGGGCCTGAGCCTTTGGGGGGAGGAAAGAGGTCCCTCCTCCAGGCATTGGCCACGCAGGACTGCCTGCCGCTTGGCTGGACACCAAGCCAGCCACTCTCATGGGGGCCCCGAATAGGAGGCCACAAGGTCGCCAGCGAGATCCACACTTGCCAACCACACCCGCAGCCAAGTGCACCCGCTGACCAGAGCTGAGAGGACTGGTCACCAAGATGCAGGTGGTCTCTGCCACAGCCTTGGGCAGAAAGAGCCATGCTCCCTTGGGTCCTTGGGGACCCAGCTAGCTGCACTTTATGATTAGAGCTGCTCAGCTGTGGTCCCTGGCCCTGCTTGCACATTAGGATCCTGGGGAAGATCCTAAGAAATTCCAGCATCTGAGCTTCACTGCACGGCAATTTAAACCCCAGCCTCTGGGGTGGGGCCTGGGCAGCTCTTTCTGATGGGCAGCTGTTTCTAACAGGCAGCTATGGGTGAGAAGCAGCAGCCGAGAAGAATGATGTTCCCATCTCATTTCAGCAGGGATCTCTTCCCTCCACCAGAATCTGCACCGAGGGATAAACATGGGCAGTTGAGGACAGGCTGCTCTGACTGCTGTGCGTTCCCCGTGGTTCCCCAGCTTCTGAGAAGCCCCGAGTCATCGAAAACCACTGATGGGCGGCATCCACTGGTGGATGGGAATCATGAGAGAGGAATTTTCCAAAGTTCCCGGGAGAACACAAGGCAGGTCCTCACCTACCCCTGGCTGTTTGCCATTCCCGAAGGTCAGAGCCTGCCGCCCCACCCTGCCTGGCACTGCTGCTTGCAGACCCCTTCTCATGCCCCCCAGGACTTGAAAGCAAGGATGAAGCTTCAGGGGGCGAATAGCAGGGAAAACATCATCTCTGCCTCTCTTCCATCCTCCTGTTCTGCTTCCCACTCCTGATCCCAGAGGGGCCACAGAGCCCATGCCAGCCCCCCTGGCTGCTCTGTGAGGCTCAGGCATGCCAGCGGGGCAGGTGGCTCCATGTGTCATAAGGTCCTGGCCAGGCCCACTTCTGACCTTCTCCACCTACTGGCAGAGGCGAGACTAAGAGGGCCCGCCCTTCCCTCCCTTCATCACACCCGGTCCCGACTGGGGGATAGTGGAGCCTGCGGTATTGGGCAGCCATGGACTAAGCACTAGTGCAGTGCAGCTGCCCGAGCCCCTGACCCAGGCCCCCCAGGCCCCTCTGCTGGAGAACATGGCCTTGGAGTGACTCCTGGGCACAGCACCTGCCATCTGCTGCCCACACCTTCTGTGTGCCCTCTGTCGTGTGGAAGAGCCACCCTCTTCATTTTAGATCAGAGTTCGGCTGAGGGCTCACCCCATGGCACACTCTTTCTCAGAAGCCATCTTCTTCTGGGTGGGGCTGTTGGTCTTCCCCCAGGACAACCACCACCCCCTGCCAGACCCGCAAGACTGACAAGGGCAACAGGAGGAGTCCTCTGTGTGTGGCAGCAGCTGGCTGAGATTTGGGGGCTCTGATAGATGGAGGGGGGTCACCAGGGTTGGGAGGGTGGGGCCGCGGTCCAGTGATGTTGCTGTTTCCTGTCTGCTCTGTCCCCACGGTCCATTCCAAGACTTAAGTCTGAGCCACAGGGACTCCTGGAGTCCCCCTCCCCTCTAATATTCTCCAGGGTCACTGGCTGTGACCCCTGTGCTGGGTGACTCGGAAACGGCTGCTCCCTGGACCCCCTGCCTCCAGACACCATCACCCTAGACCTTGGAGCGCCCCTGCAGGAGCAGAGGAAGACTGACCCCATTTCCAGGAAGGAAAGATTTGCAAGTGGTCTCCATGTGCGTGGGTGATGTTTCCTCAGAGTCAACACCCAGGCCAAGACAGAGGCTGTTTCCTCCCCCACCAGCCCCAGATCTTGACAACCTCCTGGACAGAGAGTCTGGCTTTCACTAGGGCATCTGGAATCCGCCTCTGACCTCACCACCTTGCCTGTCCTGGAGACGTTCATGGTCAAGGGTGTGAAGCCTGGTTTCTGGGCCCTGTACTGAACTGCCCAGCCAGGCTGTCTGCACAGGGTCTGCAGGGCGTCTGTGGATGAACAGAGACAATCAACCCCCTCACATGAGCCCAATTTTGCTGTCTCAAGAGGCAAGAGGGCTTCGAGGCCCCTGCCCAGAGAAGGGGTTTCCCAGTAGCCAAATGCTTGACTTGGCCTCTTGCAGGGAACTGGCAGGTCGCCATAATCCCTACACCTGGGGGAAGGCACCCTTTCACCTGCAAAGGCGAGAGGCAGACCCCCGGCTCATCCTCTGCCATAAGATGAGCAGCCACGTTCTCCTGCAGGAAATAAACCAGCCGGATGACAGGCTTTCTCTGGGCACAAGGAAGGCCTCCCTTGTGGGGTATCAGTCTAGGCCTGCACAGCCAAATCCAGGCTTCTGAGGCTCCCCTGAGATTCTCCAAGGCCCCGTGAGGAAGGGCAGAGCGGAGGGTCAAAATTCGACCTCAGGACTTCCTGGCTAAACTGCTCTTTTTCTGTGAGTTGCTGAGTTGAAGCCTCTCTTGGCAGATATGACACTGAGGGTCTTCCCATGTGCTTTCTGAGACCTTCTCCTTCTCATCACCCTCTGCATTATTTGTGATGAGATTTTGAGAGATTATCTGAGTGACAACTGGCCCTCCTACTGGAGTATCAACTGCAGGAGGGGGGGAACAGTGTTTATATGACACACAGCTGTACCTCTGGTACCTGGACATTGCTCGGCGCATATGGAGTGCAATGAATGTGCCTTAAATAAACGATTGGCCTTTGCTTGTTTGAAAACTTTTGTTTTCCCCCCGACTTATGCCGTATATCACTACACACCCAAAGGCCATATTTGACTAGAGTGGAACCAAGTCCTTGATCGGCGGAGTGGATTATTATGGCACAGGTTATGTTTAAATTGAAGCTGCATCAAGCCACTGTGGAAAACAATATGGAGGTTTCTCAAAAAACTAAAAATAGAATTACCCTATGTCTCAGCAATTCCACTCCTAGGTAAATACCCAAAAAAACCAAAAACACTAATTCAGAAAGATACATGCACTCAATGTTCATAGCAGCACTATTTACAATAACCAAGATATGGAAGCAACTTATTTGCCCATGGACAGATGAATGGATAAAGAAGAAGAAGAAGATATATATATATATATATATATAGAAGATGTGAGATGTGTATATACACACAGACACACACACAGTGAAATACTACTCAGCCATAAAAAAGAATGAAATTCTGCCATCTGCAACAACATGGATGAACTTGGAGGGTATTATGTTAAGTGAAATAAGTCAGACAGAGAAAGACAAATACTATATGATATCTCATATGTGGAATCTGAAAAATACAACAAACTAGTGAATATAGCAAAAAGAAGCAGACCCACAGATATAAAGAACAAACTAGTGGGGGAAAGGGAAGTGGGGAGGGGAAATAGAGGAGCAGGGAATTAAGAGGTATAAACTGTTAACGTATAAAATAAGCTGCAAGGATATATTGTACAACATAGGGAATATAGCCAATATTTTATAGTAACTATAAATGGAGTATAACCTTTAGAAATTATGAATCACTATATTGGACACCTGTAACTTATATAATATTGTACAGCAACCAAACTTCAATAAAGAAATGAAGTTGCATTGTAAGTCAAATACCATCTATGGAAACTGACAGCCGGTACCATCTCTTTACGAAGACTGTGGTGAGTAAGGTTGAGGGGCTGGTGTGGTAAGAGGTGTCTTGTTGTGGAAATGAGTACAGAAGCAATTGACTTGAAGGGACTGTCTCCTTCCAAAGTAGCAGGTTGAGAAAACGGGGCCATGTGAGTCATTAGCTGAGCTTCTAAGAAGCATGACAAATGAAGGGGGAACAAAGGAAGAGGGGGACTTTAGCCTGCGATGTTCAGAAGAAAATCCTGAAGGAACTTGTTACTTTTTCATGGGAGTTTCCAAAATGAGTTTCCAGGCCGTCTGCTGGCCAGCTGTGTTTTTAAGGGTGAATGTGTGCTTGGTCATCTCTTGATCTGCTACTGCTTTGAAAGCGCTTTCGAAAGAATGTGCCTCAGCTGAGGGGAGAGTGGGGAGAAGCAAATCATGCAAACAAACCAGAAACTTTGCGCCAAGGTGCAGGCCTAAGAGGCACCACAAATACTTCACTCAAAACTGCATGTTCTTATGGAGTAGAAGCATTGGTGTGCTGGAGCTCGCTTGACTGGCTGGTGAGAGCTGATTCTCAAATTTTAGGTTTATGAGCTGGTTGTTAAACACGGCCATTGTTAAAAATTAAACTACGTAAACTTACAATTAAATTAATTATATTCAAGACAAAGGTGATCAATACTCAAAACTCGTCACCTTCCTACTCCTTTTACTGTGTTTATTTCTTGAGGTTATTTACATCTGTTGTGTCTATAACGTGGAAATAGCGCAAAATGGTGTTCGTGAAGTCACTTTGATAGCTGGAAATTCTCCGTGGTAGGAGTATTTATACCACGCAAGTTGTCAAACACAACCAATCAAGGCTCGGTTTATTGTTTTGCTGACTATCAAGATCAGTGGTTATGAACCAGGGGCGACTTTGTCCGCAGGGGACATTGGTCAGAAACACTTTTGATAGTCACAAATGGGGGTGGTGGTGCTACTGGCATCTAGCGGGTAGAGGCCAGGGATACTGCTAAACGCTCAATACGCACAGGACGGCCCCCACGACAAAGAATGATCAGACTCTCTGGTCTGAAATGTCAATAGTGAAGTTGAGAAATCCTGGTCTGGATTCAAGGAAGTAATAGGGGATTGTTAATAATGTAGATTAAACTCAAGAGTGTCTCATGTCTGTACCTGTTGCATTGTGAATACCACCAAAAAAACCTCAGGAAATATTCTTCAAGTATTCGAAAACTGTTATTTGATTCAGTAAAGAAGTTGTTCACGTCACTGATGAATGAGTGAAGTTCTGACTTGCATCTTCACCTTCTTTGTTTCACTAAATGAAGATCTCAACCCATATTCATGTTGGAACGACACTCATTTGTCAATGACCACCATAGTTTGGCTGCAGAAACAAGCGTTCTGGAAAAGTCCACAAAAACATTCTGTAAGAATCAATGGGCTAAGTGGAATTTACAATAAAAATTACTACATATATTATTATTTGTAAACTGTGTGCTATACATCCTTTAGATCAGTACAATTTATTATAAACGTGTGTGTGTGTGTGTATGTGTGTGCACATATTTTTCCTGGAGAGCCGGTGGATAAACATTTACCAGCACACCATTGGTTAGAAGCTGCAAAGTTATCTGATGTTCAATGTAACACTCTCTTGTCGTGTCCTCAGAAATATGTTCATGAATTATACATCTCGAGAAAGCACAGTGTAGTTCTAGGCAGCTATTTTCTGGGAGGGATTGGAGTAGAGATGAATACAAATGCACGATCGAGCTGGTTCCTTGGGTGGGTGGAGTAGGAGGTCTCTCTTGCAGTGTGACTTGTAGTAGGCCACTGAAAGCCTACCTACCACCCCTTAAATACCTGCTCCAGGGGCCTGTCTCCAGGGTCTGACATGGGCCCTTGTGGAGACAGGTGGGTTGTCACTAGGCTAGAAAAGGATGGGTGAAGGGACAGAAGACATGGGGGCGGGTAACACAGTGAGGGCCTTGGTTTTTGGCAGGATGTTGAGCATGCATTTAACCCGTTCGATCCCATGGTAGTGGTAGCCCATCTGGAACAGAAGGCAGAAGAAACAGCCAACGGGCCTGGTAAGCTTTGATAGCAGGAATGGGATAGAAAGCCAGGTATGAGAAGTCAGTATGGGGCAGGGCCCCCTCAAGGGAGCTTGAGGAAGCCTCCCAGGAAGGGAAGAGGCATCCTCTACCTGCTTTTCAGTTGCACCAAAGGAAATGAAGGCTGAAGCTAGACAAATGTGGTGCAACTCTTATGAGGCCAACTTTGATATCCTGAGGGACTCCCCACCCCCAATATGCCACATCTTAGTGATGGGAACTCTGTGTATGGGATCGGAACCATCCCGAACCTCATTATCTGATAGGTTTTAGACTTGTGGGACACCCATCCTTTGTTCAGATGAAAAAGAAGGGAGCCGGAAGGATGCAAGTTGCCTTGTTCTCATCCTGGAGAAATCTCAGGTGTGCGTCATCATTTGTGTTCCCAGGTTGGCCTTCAAATCCATGAATGACAACGCAGGATGGGGTAGAGGGTCAAAGAGAAAGTAGAATTGTGGGATGCAAGATCTGCAAGGGGCCTTGGAAGCCTTTAGTTCAAATCCCACCCTTCATGGAGAAGGGAGCAACCAGAGGAGATTAGCAACCTGTTTCAGGGGAGGGGCTGGGCTACCCTTGGGGGTGTGACTGCGAATCCCACCCGCTCACCACTTCCCAGCCAAGATGAGAAGGTTGAGGAGAGGGCAGGAAAGTCAGAAACCCAGATGAAAGAGATGGGGTCAAAGGTTTGGTTTTCCTCTCCCTCCCCAAGTCCTGAAGTTGCCTTTTAAAAAAATTCTGAGATGAGAATTTAAATTTAATTTTCATGTTTCCACTAAAAGAGTGGATTGATTAGATTTCAGCTTAAATCAATGTTTGTGTCTTATGCACCAAAGCTTGGAAAATGATCTGTACTTAGAAGGAGACACAGAAGTCTGGAGGTCTGGGAAATCATACGTGAGAACTGAAATTTTTTTTTAGCAATGTGGGCTTTCATGCAAATTATATTTCTACAGGACTTGGGTAAATTTTTTAAATTAAAATACCGTAGGTGGCTGTGTATAGATTTTTTATTTTCAAGTGTCTGTATGAGTCATCGTGAGTTGTCTGACTTTTTCTTCTCAACCATATGTCAGCCTATTCGTCCTTCTTGAGCTGGTTGGTTGATAAAGTCGGTTCTCTGAGGCCACCTCATACAGGTCACTGTGACACACCTTTTACCAGGAGTGTGAGAAATAAGTCAATGTGGGGAACTCCAATATTCTTGAAGAGTTCTATGCTTACTCTTCTCTGTGGGGCAGAAATTACAGTGGTAACTGCTACTGTTGAACTGAGATCCCTAAGTACAATGAGAGTAATTGGATCCCAGGGTGGCAGGAACCAACTGTTGGCAGTTAATTGCAAAATACGAGGTGGTCACGCTTACTGTAAAGGATGGTGAAATCAAAAGCAGTGATCATTATAGCCTGACTCACAGAGACTATGGTATTATCTGGTTGATCATGGTGTCTCTAGACAAGAAGCAAATGAACAGTCTACTAAATTCTTACCTGAGCTGTATAAGTGGAAGAGTTATAGGTCTAGTGAACAGAAGTCTAACTTGATACAACAAAACAGAGAACCATGGCCCTTGGATCAGTTCTCAGATTTGGGTGTGTTTGTAGACTAAGAACCTCTTTAAAAAAGGGGAAACCAGGTCCCCAAGAAGAAGGATCCCAGCACATTGTCAAAATTTTCTACTATTAATCTTTCTCCCAGTCTTCCCCAGAGGGATCTACAGCCATTTACCGAGGGTATTATGCACTGGGGAAAGGAAATAACAATACATTTTAGAGTTTACCAGACACTGGATTTAAACTGATATAGATTCCAAGAGATCCAAAACATCACGGTGGTCCACCAATCAGAGTAGGAGCTTATGAAGGTCAGGTGATCAATGTCAGGTCCATTACACAGTGCGCTCAGTGGGTCCCAGAGCCCATCCTGTGGTTATTTCCCCAGTTTTGGAGTGCATAATTGGAATAGGTATACCCAGCAACTGGCAGAATCTCCATATTGGTTCCCTGACCTATGGAGTGAGAGCTTATGGTAGGAAAGGCCAAGTGGTAGCCACTGGAATTGCCTCTACCTACAAAAATAGTAAATCAAATGTAATACTGCATTCCTGGAGGGATTGCAGAGATTAGTGCCACCACTGAGGACTTAAAGGTACAGTAGTGGTCATTTCCACCACATCCCCACTCAACTTGCCTATTTGTACAGAAGACAGATGTATCTCAGAGAATGACAATGGATTTATTGCTCAATCAGATGGTGATTCCAATTGCAGCTGCTGTTCCAGATGTGGTTTCGTTGCTTGAACAAATTAGCACATCCCCTGGTACCTAGTGTGCAGCTACTGATTTGGAAAATGCCTTCTTCTCTATCCCTGTTAATAGAGATCACCAGAGATAGTTTGCTTTCAACTAGCAAGGCCAGCAATACACTTTCCCCATCCTACCTCTGGGGTATATCAACTCTGCAGTCTAATGTCATAATAAAATCTTCAGGGACCTTGATCACCCCTCCCTCCTATAGGACATCACACTGGTTCATTAAACTGGTGACCTTAGGTTGATTGGACCTAGTAGGCAAGAAGTAGCAATTATTCTAAACTTGTTGGTAAGATGTTTGCATGCCAGAAGTTGGGAAATAAATTCCACAAACCGTTCAGGGGATTTACACCTCGATGAAATGTCTAGGGGTTTAGTGGTGTAGGGCATGTCAAGATATCTTTTCCAAGTTGAAGAATAAATTGTTGCATCTGGTCCCTCCTACAACCAAAAATGAGGCACAATGTCTAGTGGGCCTCTTTATATTTTAGAGGCAACATATTTGTTACTGGGGTGTGCTACTCTGGCCTGTTTACTGAGTGCCCGGAAAAGCTGCTAGTTTATAGTGGAGCCCAGAACAAAAGAAGGCTCTGCAACAGGTCCAGGCTGCCATACAACTGTTCTGCCACTCGGACCAGAACCCAGAACCCAGGTAGAGCATATCTGATCATGTTTGAAGTGTCAGTGCAGAAAGGGATGCTGTCTGAAGCTGTTGGCAGGCTTCTGCAGTTGAATCACAGTGCAGATCCTTACCATTTCATAGCAAAGCCCTGCCATCTTTGTGGATAACTACTCTTCTTTTGAAAAATATCTTTTGGTCAACTACTTAGTAGAGACCAAACACTTAACTGTGGGCCACCAAGTTACCAAGTGAACTCAGCTGTCCGTCATGTATCAGTTATTGTCTAATCCGCGAGGAGATTAAGTTGGGTGCGCACAGCAGCATTCCATTGTCAAATGGAAGTGATATACACAAGATGGGTATATGAGAGTGCTATAATTTTCCATCAGTGCACCTGGTTGCTCATTTTGTCTGGAAGGAGAAATTGCCAGAGGTATGAGGCTATACAGAGTCATGGGCTGTGGCCAATAGTGTGGACAGACAGGGAGTTGTTAAAAACATGTTTAGAAAACTGGCGACAAGGAGACCAGGGAAAAGGTATGTGGATAGATCTCCCTGAATGGACAAAGAATGTGAAGATATTTGTGTCCCATATAAAAGCTCACCAAAGGGTGACCTCAGCAGAGGAAGCCTTTAATAATCAAATGGACAGCATGATCAGTTCTGTGGATACTGGTCAGCCTCTTTTTACAGCCACTCCCGTCATTGCCCAGTGGGCTCATGAACAAAGTGGCCATGGTGGCAGGGATGGAGGTTATGCACGAATCAGGAACTTACAAAGCCACCGTGTCTACAGCCACTGAAGAATGTCCAATCTGAGAAGCAGATTGGATCAATGTGGATTCCCCAATATGGCACCACTCCAAGGGGGTAGCCAGTCCACTACCTGGTGGTAGATTGATTACATTGGACCACTTCTATCATGGAAGGGTCAGCACTTTTTTTTTTTTTTTAACATGAATAGATACTTAATCTGGATTTGCCTTCCTTGTGTGAAATTCTTCTGCCAAAACTACAACCCACGGATTTAGAGAATAGCTCTTCCACTGTCATGATATCCTACACAACACTGCTTTTGATCAAGGAATTTACTTCACAGCAAATGAAGCATGGTAATGAGCCCATGCTCATGGAATTTACTAGTTTTACTATTTCCCCCATCATCCTAAAGTGGTTGGCCTGGTAGGATGGTGGAATGGCCTTTTAAAGACTCAGCTGCAGCACTAGGTAGGTGGAAATACCTTGCAGAGCTTGGGCAATGTCCTCTAGGATGCAGTATATGCTCTAAATCGGTATCCAATATATGTTGCTGTTTCTCCCATGGATTCACAGGTCCACTCACTATTACCCCTAGTTATCCGCTAGCAACATTTTTGCTTCCCATCCTCTCATCTTTAGGTTCTGATGGTCTAGAGGTCTTGGTCCCTAAGAAGTAATTCTTCCACTAGAAGACACTATGATTGCATTGAACTGAAAGTTGTGACTGCCATCAGCCGCTCTGGGCATCTCGTGCCTCTGAATTAACAGGCAAAGAAAGGGATTAATGTACTGACTGGGGCACTTGATTCTAATTACCAAGGAGAAATTTGATTGTTACTACACAGGGGGGTAATGACGAGTATGTCTGGAATAAAGGAAATACTTGAGAGAGTCTCTTAATATTACCAAAGCCTGTGATTAGAGTCAGTGGGAAATTACCAAACCCAATACATACTTGCAGGACTGAAAATGGTCCAGACTCTTCAAGGATGAAGGTTTGGGTCACCCACTAGGCAAAGATAATAGTCTTTTAGACACACCAACATGGCTAAGCTACAGTCCCTAGTTATTCACTCAAGCATCAATCTCGAAGTTGCTGTGAAGGTATTTTGTAGATGTGACTAAAGTTCATAATCAGTTGATCTGAAGTAAAGAAGATTATCCTAGATAATCTGGTCATGTGACAAGTTGTAGAAATGAAGACTGTGATAGTTACGAGTATTCCTAATTTTTTAAAGGCATATATATATATACATATATATATATAAGCAATTTTTGTTTTCTTTCTTTTCTTATTCCCTTATTATCTAACATAAGATCTATTAATAATCATTAACTTTCTATCTCAGCTTTTGAGGTACAGAATATCAAAGAAGGCAGAACATCACTCAAGGGCTTTGCATTCTTTTCTGGGAAAAAAGGAAAGTGTGTTTTTGGTTGAACAGAGGATGTTTGTGTCACATTAGGTGGAATTATGACTTGGATATTGTCTTTGTTTGGAAATTAAGTATGTTGAAGGAGACACGCATGGTTGCCAAGTTGACAGGAGTGGATGGTGGTCTTTTAGCTGTAACAGCACAGCTAAACTATGGTTCCCAGTTATTCACTCCAACACTAATTTAGATGTTGCAGTGAAGGTATTTTGTAGATGTGATTAAATTTTATAATCAATTGCCTTTAAATAAAGGAGATTATCCCAGGTAATCTGGATGGGCCTGGTTCAATCAGCTGTAAGAGAAGAAGAAATTCTGCCCATGGACAGAAGCTTCAGCCCATGCCCAAGAGTTCTAGCTTGCTGTTCCCTATGGCCTGCCCTATATATTTGGATTTGCTTCCACAACTATGTAAACCAATTTCTCACAGTAAGTATCTTAATATATGTCTCCTACTTGTTCTGCTTCTCTGGTAAACCTTAACGGATACACTTGATTTAACCTTCTGGTGGGTGTGGGAATGGGTATCTGCTCATCAACCTTAGTAATGGAGCTGAAAGCACTGCTGGATCCAAGGAAACTTTTCAGATGGGTAATTCTGATTTATGGTAAATACAGTAATGACCACCTCATTTATAATGAATATTTTTTGGTTGAAGTAGATGTAGTTCTATGTGCATCACTTCCACAAAGTATGCTTCTTGGGAAAACAAAAGGGCAGGGGTTTCTCTGGGCAAGTAAGTTTGAGAAATGATGTTAAAGAGATGTCTCTCTTTCAAGATTTCTTAAAGCCTTACAATGATACTGCGCATGAGAGATCCAAAAGGAACATAATAGGAGGTGTCTCTTCATCTTATTTGAATATGGAACACTTTTTCCCCCTCTGGGTATTGCAACACTAGAATTGCATGAGAGCTATTTTAGGAAACACTTATCCATACATTTATGGTCTATAAATAAAATTCTGAGTGGGAAGAATCTTATCTCCTTAGCTTGCCTTTTCCTTCACCCATAGTAAATTAGACTCTAACCCTATTTTTAAAGACATTTTATAATAAAGACAAAGAGCCAAAAATTAAAGAGTGCTCCAAAATTATATTTGAAAGGAGAATTTTCATATCCTAATCTCAAAAGGATCCCCAGTGGAAATAGCATGCCAAGAGAATTTATCATTATTTGCATATATTATTACGTTTGTACCTAGCTGGTGAAGTGGAAATCTTCTGGTTTGTACATTTAGTATTCCTTGATAGAAACACACACACGTGCACATCCACATGCATATACACACATATTTTACAGTAGAAATTCAACCAATTTACAGGTTAGAGTCGATGAAAATCACTGATTTTTTAATTCAGGCACTTAATATTTATCTTAGAATTATCATACTCTTAAATTCTACTCTCTAATTTTTCCAACAGCGAAAAAAAGAAACTAAAGCAATGCTGCAAAATTAAATTTTCTAAATGGGTTTAATTTTAAAAGACTAAATTATAAAGCTCAAGCGACTTGGGTAGAATGTCTCATGATTATGCTGCCACGTTAGTATTTTCTGATTTTTATCTGTATAGCATATGTTTCTCTTGCTCTTACTATCTTCTTGCCAAAAATTTTGCAGAGTTTATTTGTCTTTCTCATCTTTACTTTTTACATCTTTTACTTTACATTCTAAAAAATTTTATTCTCCACTAAATCTGATAAAGTACATTTCAAACAAGATAAATATCTTAATTTACATATTTCAGTACTATGAAGATACTGCTGCCATTTCTTTATGCTATACTATATATGCTCTGTGTATGTTGGATCACAGCATCAACTCAACGTGGATGCTGTGAAATGATTGCATCTCCTGAGGAAAAATGATAAGTTTGTGGGAAAAATCTTTTTCATCCATAATACGTTAGCAAATTCATTATTAGTGAGAAAACCTAGTTTTTCCTATGCCCATCTATTGTTCTAATAGTCTATTTAGCCCTTCAAGGGCAGTCTTAGGGACTTATGGGTTGCTGTGCCCCTGGGGTGTGGTTACACAGTGGACTGTATACAGTAGGCCGTAAATAACTGCTTGTGTATGATGAGCCCTGTGTGTTGTTTCCTTCAACTTGTGCTGCCTGAAGGGGGTTGTCTGGTGTGCCTTCATGGGCTGGGCCGAGAAAGGTTGGGTCAGAGGCTCCAGGGCTCAGTGGAGGTTCTCTGGACATTTCTGTAGCATCCTGGGTTCCACCAGGACACATCCTGGGCAGTCACTCTACCTTCTTGTCTTCATTTTCAAGGGCAGGCACCATGTCCTGTTTATCTTGCTCTCCCCAGGACCAGGGCAATCCCTGGTAAGGAAAATGTAGCTGCAATTTTCTCCTTCCTGTGAGTAGGGAGTGGAGGAGGGTGTGGGAAGCCCTAAGGCTCTCCTTCACCCTGCCCCCTGCCCCCCTCCTCTCCCTCCCCAAACAGGAAGGCACATCCACGTGGAGGTGGGTTCTTTGGAGGGAGGATGGATTGCCGACTTTTCTTGTAATTTGGAATCTAACATGTTGCACACTGAGTTCATGTCTCTAGTTCTCTCCAGCTGCCCCAGGTGGGCACCAAGCAGTCCCCTGCCCAACGCCTGGGTCATGGCTAACAGCTCGGGACTATGGTTCCATCATCATCCTGGGGTTATTGCTGCTTTGACCCTCCCCAGTTCCCCAATCTGCTCTAGGATTTCCCAAGATCTTTTTTGCAGCCAGTTTGAAGCATCCCCTCCGGGTATGCCTCCTTTCCCCTTGGCCACGCCCTCTTTATTTCATACCCTGGCTCCCTACTTTCTTTACCCCCGGCCCTCTCTGGGTCATCCTGGTGTGACTATTTTCCTAAACACTGTTTTTGCCACTTCTTTCCCCGCTTATCAAACCAATCTCATCTCTGTGGCAGAACACTGAAGATTTCAATTATCCTTGTCTCATCATCGTTTATAGCATAGCAGTTAAGAGCAAGGATTCTGGAGTCAGAAGGCTGGGTTTGAAACCCAATTCTGCCCCGGATAACTGTGTGACCTCAGACGAGTTTCTTTGGTTTCCTCATCTGTGAAATGGCAATAAAGCATTTACTGTATAGGATTGTCTAATATGCTAAGTAATTGTTTGTGGTGAGAATTTTAGGAGTTAATAGCAACTCACACACATACAGAGTTATGCTCTCATTCCGCTAGCAAACAAAGGTCACTGCTGTCTATTACTCCTCTACCTCATCTGCTCAGTGCTACTTCTGCTGTCCTTTTCCCAATGCACAGCTTCACCTTCCCCAAGTCCTCTGACTGACTTTGCTCAGCAGTGGTCCAGCTCTTGCATTTCCACCCTTAGGGCCCCTGCCTGGTCTGTATTACTTTATCCCTGGGTTGTTATACTTGCTTCTTATATTTTGTCTTCTCACAGACATTGTCCATGCCATGTATTCCAGCACTTAGAATAGAGCTAAGTTCATGGTTTCAGTATTTTTATTGAGAACTAAGTACTAAGTATTACGCTTAGTTAATTAAAGGTGAAGAATTGGCATCTTTTTTTAGAAGTTGAATTGCATTTTTAAAGATTAGTATAAAGTCGAGTTAACGAACATCTATCAACTGTCACTTCTATTATCAACTCACGTAATACAAATCTTGCCTATCTGCCTGAAGGAAATGAAGCATCTGGTGTAGACTTCTCAGTCTGGCTCTTTTACCAGTGTGTCTGGTATCTGTTGATAGCAATAGATGCTTCGTGGGTGCTAGGAAAGGAATCTTAAACTTTACAGAAGAAAGGGAAGCAATGGGTCCTTATGTGTGGAACCAGGAATGCCACCCTTGACAGCAGGCCGGCCCACTGGCAGCCCATTGTATCAGGAGCCCCAGACATCCTTGCTCTCTAATGCTCAGAGACTCAGGAATGACGCCTGTTTCTGAAGAACGGGAAAACGTTCCTAGTGTTCTTACCATCAAGCTGGTAGCAGATGTTTGAAAAGAGGAAGGGAAAACATGACCCAAAGCATTAAGGCCATTCTGCTTTTTCCAGGCTAGAAAAAGAACTGTGTTTGATCTATGGCAGGGGTTTTATTTGAACAGAAGCTTCCAAGGGGTTGGGGTATAATTTTGTATACCAGGGCTTGCCTAAGTGAGAATTCCCAAAGGAAGGACCTCTTCCCCCCACGCGTTGCCACTTTGCCATCTCAAAGTCAGTGTTTCTATATACCTGGCTTCTGAGCCTCTTCTGTTTCTAAGTTTGTTGCACTAGCACTCCAAACATAACTACTTTTTCCTAGAGAACTGTCTCTTCCTGGAGAATGTGGAAAAAGAATGCATCACACTTCTGGAGGTGTTCCTCTTTTCCTTTTTTGTATTTTTCTAATTTTATAGAATGAGCTTGTATTATTTTTATGTTGGAAAGATAAGTCTATATATACTTCTAAAGGCAGCAACAGCATTACTTCTGTTCATTAGTTCTTGCTTTTGAATCGACATTAGAGAATTCTGTGTTCTGGTTGTTGCATCGATCCCAAACCCTTTGGTGAAACTTTTGGGCCCCCAGACTCTGGCTCCTTCTCACCGTATTTCTTTTTATGCTTTAACACCCATCTTCTGTTTGAATTAAGACAATATCTTCCCATCTCCTGTATCCCCTCCCCCACAGTGTCTGTCCTTTTGCTCTGTGCTTGTCTGTCCCTGGCGGCCTCTCTTCTGCCTCTGTGACCCGACTCACCTATCAAAGCTCACCTCTGACTCATGGCACTTTCTTGAACCACCTGGGTGTATCCAGACACAGCTGTCTTTTCTCTGAATTGTTAGCGCCCTTATCATCTGCAGCAACAATAGACTCCTAGTAACATGACCTTGCGTTTCAGCAGCTCTGTGCTGTTTTCAGAGCATGCTCACACCCATTATTTCATCTTCGGGCTGGGATTAGGGGGAGGAGAGTGAGGGTCTCACCCTCGGCTCGTGCAAGTGCTGGGTTGGATCCTGTCTTTGTTTAAAATGCTGATATTTTGTTAACCGTGAATTTTTTCTGCATTCATTTTAATTGTTAAGTATATTGCATCAGAACAGTTTCTATCTTGATTCTTGAGTTTTTCATTGTCCTCTTAAATTTTGCACCTGAGGCCAGTGCCTCACTGGCCTCACCCTAGTCCTGACCCTACTTCATTCAGTCCTTTCAGTGATGTGTGCCTGGGTATCACAGGCCCATTTTGTACACAATGAAAGTCCTCTGTCCCACTTGATTATAAGCTTTGTGAGGCATCTTTGTAGCTGATACTGTTCTGGCCTTTCCCACGTCAACATGTTGAGGTACCTGCTGATGTGTTTATTTCAATGTGTAGCAATGTGATTAGGACCACGTGTAACTGATCAGGACCCTATGGGGCTTTCCCAGAACAGACCCTCCTCATGTCCTCTGTCTGCCTTTTGTCTGTAGAAAAACTTTAGTCAAAGAATAAATTTAATCAGAGAAGTGAACAAATAAAGAAAGAAAGGAAAACAGTCAAGCAAGACAAAATAATAACAGTTTGGCCATTACACAAAGTCAAGGACCTTTAGCTTTTCCTCAAGGGCTACAGATAATATTCTGAGCCATGTCCTCTGAGCTGTTTTGCAGATACTGAAACCCCCACCAGGTGGAAGAAGTTAACTGCATGCTGACCACAAGCACATGGACCCCAGATAGGTTGGAGCCAGAAGGTTGATGTTGTTGACTCTCAATTACCTCACCATCAACCAATCAGAAGTGTGTCCACAAGTTGATCACATATCCCATAACCCCCCTCTCTCACCCTGTCTTTTTAAAGATTTTTCTAAAAGCCTTTGGGGAGTTCAGGTCTTTTGAGCACTAGCTGCCTGGACTCCTTGCTTGGCACCTGCAATAAATGCTGCACTTTTCTTCACCAAAACCCAGCGTCAGTAGATTGGCTTTACTGTTCATGGGCAAGTGGACCCAAGTTTGGTTCGGTAACACACGTGGGGACCATAAACTTGTAAAAAACCCCATCATTGCCCTTGACCTGTCCATGAGTGCATCTGCCTGTAGACCCCTCTGCGCATCTAGGAAGTGGACTTCCTCTGCTTCAGAAATCGAGTTCCCATTTGATAGGGGAGTCATGGGGGCTGTCTGGGAGAGAAGAATTTGACTGAGAACAACCCACTCAGGGGACCTGAGGGAAGTTAAATGTTAGTTGGGTCCCAGGAGCTTCTGTTTCAAGCAGGAAGGAACTCCTTAAAAATTGGCCAATATTTCTGCAAAAGAACATATGCTATGGATTCTGGGATGAATGTAACCTTTGAAGGTTTGCTTGTACAGTGGTGTGGCACTGAGATGACTTTTTTGGAGTCATGAAAATGAAAATGAAATAGTATATACTTAAAATCTTCTACTCTTGAAATAGAAGTGTAACAGTGTATGCCTTTGAATGTGGTTATGTTGGATTTGGTGTGTTTCAGATTGGCTCATGGCTGGATTCTTATCCTACTAGGTTATGGAGACTTCTTGTGTCTCCATATGGAGACACCAGACATCCTACCAGGTTATGGATGACACAAGAAGTAGTGTGTGTGTGTGTGTGTGTGTGTGTGTGTGTGTGTGTGTGTGTAGTGGGGGTGTTTCTCACTACCTGTTATTCCTCTGTTGGTCTGGGGTCATTCTGCCTGTTTGAGGATCGGAGATAGGGTGTGGATCTAAATTATTACCTTGAGAGAATAAGATAAAGAAAGAATGTGAATACAGCGCTAAAAAGAAATGAGCTATCAAGCCATGAAAAGAGATGGAGGAAGCTTAAAGGCATATCACCAAGTGAAAGAAGCCAATCTGAGAGGCTACATATTGTATGCATGATTCTGAATATATGACATTCTAGAAAAGGCAAAACTATGGAGACAGTAAAAAAAGATCAGTGAGTGATTGCCAAGGATTATGGAAGGGAGAGAAAGGGATGAATAGGTGGAACACAGAGGATTTTTAGGGCAGTGAAATGATTCTGTATGATACTATAATGATGGATACATGTCATTATACGTTTGTCAAAACTCACAGAATATGCCACAAAGAGGGTCTAAACTGTGGACTTAAGTTGATAATCAAGTATCAATATTGGCTCATCAATTATTGTTACAATTGTAAAAAATGTATCACATTAATGCAAGATGTTAATAATTAAGAAACTCTGAGGTAGGGAGAGAGGGGGTATAAGGAAATTCTTTGTAGTTTCTGCTCAATTTTTCTGTAGACCTAAAGCTTAAAAAAATGAAGTCTATTAATTAAAAGGAAAGAAAGAGAGAAGGAGAGAAAGAAGCCTATTTGTCTTATCTTTCATCTTTCAACAAAGGGCCTTAGCTCTAAACAGCATGTTAGGAAGGAAAGCTTGGTCGGCATGGGGTGAAGCACGGCTCCTTCCAGACGCAGAGCACGTCTGCTACCATCAACCCGGCTCAGAACAGCCCGATTTCCTTTTCCAACCCACCACCCATCCTGCATTTAGTCAAATGGAATTTTCAATAATGTGGGTCATGACAGAAGCTTATTGACATGGCAAATGTTCCCTGGGGATATCAAGTTTGATCCCTATCTAGGCTGCCTCGGTTGTGTGACAAATATTTTCACTCACAAGCATAATTCAAACCTTGGCAGAGGCAGGGGTGAGGAGACAGACAGGGAGGTGTTAGATGGAGAAAGAAGGAAAGTGTTTACATCCTTGACACAGCAGCCCAGGGAGGTGACTTTCCCTGCTGTAGTCAGAGCTGGGATTTCTTGCTAATGAAAAAAGTGTAACTGATACTTGCAGAGGGGCCCACGTGCACTAATGAAAACTAGGATGATGAGGAACAAGATGAGAGCAACACCCACCAATGTTCCCCACGAGCTGGGCACCAGTGTAAGCATTTTGAAAAGAGAAATTTATTTAATCATGACAACAGAGGTGGGGTCTACCAATATCCCATTCTACAGATGAAAAGACTGATATTAGATTTGGTTGTGTGGTTAAGATTGCATAGTCAGTAAGAAGCAGAACAGAATTCAAATCCAGTCTTCCAGCTCAGGATGGTGGCCTTTCCCCAAACCATGTGGCCTCTGATTAGCTCCTCCTGACAGGTGACAGTTGTGAGTCCAGCACTGCCCAGCCCAAGTGGGCAGAGAGCAAATGGGTGTTGCCTGGAAATACTTAGACACATAATATATAATACAAACATTCATGCCGTGGGAATCTAAATAAGGACCTCCTGAAAGTGTCTGTGTCTTAATCTCTGGAGCTTGGTGAATATGTGACCTTGTTTGGCAAAAGGGACTTTGCATTTAATTAAGCTTAAGGACATCCAGATGGGGAGATTAACCTGGATTATTCATGTGGAATGTAATCACAAGGGTCTTTATAAGAACAAAGCAGAAGGGTCAAAGTCAGAGACAGAGAGAGACAGACAGAGAAGGAGGAAGCAGAGGTCAGAACACTGTAAGGCCATAAGCCATGGAATATGGGTGACCTCTAGAAGCTGGAAAAAGTAAGGAAAAGGATTTTCCCTGAGAGCTTCCAGAAGGAACCAACCCTACTGACAACTTGATTTGAGGACTTTCTGGCCTCCAGACCCAGAACTGTAAGAGAGTAACCCTGTGTGGTCTTTGTTTGTTTGTTTTTTTGGCTGCGCCTCGCAGCTTCTGGGATCTTAGTTCCCGACCCGGGATTGAACCCGCGTCCTAGGCAGTGAAAGCAGAGTTCTAACCACTGGACCACCAGGGAATTCCCCTTTGTGTGGTCTCAAACCACTAAGTGTGTGGTAATTTGTTATAGGAGCAACAGGAAACTAATATACGTAGGGAACACACACACACATACTACACGAACATGTATTTTCAGGCACTTAGGGCTGAGGTGGCTGACTCTGGCTCCCAGCCCTTTCTCTGCCCTCTTGAGGTCTGGCTCCCCAGTGTGGCTGGCCTCCTTTCACGCCCATGACTCCTCCCTTTGCCCACTTGAGGGCCCTTACTTTGACCTGGTTTGGATGATAAATTATAGTTGGCCCTTGAACAACATGGGTTTGAACTGCGTGTGCCCACTTATACATGGATTTATTTCAATAAATACTGCAGTACTACACGATCCATGGTTGGATGAATCCTCCAGATATGGAGGACCCATTGATAGGGAGGGCCAACTACAAAGTTCCCTGGGTTTTCAACTGTGGGGTTGGGGGAAGGTTGCTCCCCCTAACTCTTCCCATTTTTCAAGGGTCAACTAAATATGGTTGTCTCATCTCCACCAACCCGGCAGTTGCCTGCAAGTGATTTAGTCCCTGAACATTTAAAATTCCAGGCTGGCCTCCTCCTGCCATCCAGCACACCCCCTGATATCTCCTCCTTGGATCATGGGATTGCCCAAAAAACTATCAAGCCCAACCCCTTAATTTTACAGAAGAGGATGATGACTCCTAAAGATGTTATTGTTCAAGGTCCCATGAACTCGGTGCCAAAACGTGCCTTGAGCTCGGGAATCCTCCAGTAATGGTTCCACGAGAAGTATCTTCCCCACTGATTCACATTGCTCAGGGCACGCTGATGGGGGTGCTGGCCCACCAGGACCTAATACCTGTGTAACCTGCCAGGTCTGACACCTGAACCCTTGGAGTTTGATAGTCTCTTGACTGAAGGTATCTTGTCCCTGCTCAACAGTCTTTGCTATGGTTATGGACTGAATTTTTGTGTCCATCCCAATCCATATATTGAAGCTTAACCTCCAGTGTGGCTGTATTTAGAGATGGGGCCTCTGAGGAAATAATTACTGTTGAAAGAGTAAAAGAGGTCATAAGGGTGGGGCCCTGATTTTATAGGATTAGTGTCCTTATAAGAAGAGACACTAGAGCTTGCTCTCTCTGTCTTTTTCTCCTTATTTGCATGCACAGAGGAAAGGCCATGTGAGGACACAGCCAGAAGACAGCCATCTACAATCCAGGAAGAGAGGTCTCACCAGAAACAGAATCAGCTGGTACCTTGATTTTGGACTTCTAGGCTTTAGAACTGTGAGAAATAAATGTCTGTTGTTCAAGCCACCTGGTGTGGAATTCTGTTATAGCAGCACGGACAGATGGATACAGCTCTCTCCCTTTGAGTCTACACCTGCCTGGCATTTATGCCTCTCAGTGTGTGTCCTCTTCCCCTCCAGCTTTCTCTCACCCTCCCACTCACAACTCTGCTTCCAAACATAAACCTTTCACCACCGACAAACAGGGCACAGAGGTGTCTCAGCTGTTGCCTGGCCTGACCATTCTTGCTGACTGTCAGTGGTCTCCCACCCAAAGCCACTGCTCCTAGCTCCACAAGTTAAAAATCCCGTCCTCCATGTAAGGACCTGCTAGAAGACTGCTTTATCCATGGACTTCCCTGCTCACAGCCAGACCCATTCTTCTGCCTCTGTTGCTACAGGAAGTTTGGGTTTACTATGGCCATGTGTAGGGTGTTGAATAGTGTCCCCCAAATTCATGGCCATCTAGAACCTCAGAAGGTGACTTTATGGAAATAGAGTCTTTGCATTTGTAATTAAGTATCTTGAGATGAGATCATGCTGGATTTAGGGTGGGTCCTAAATTGTCCTTTTAAGAAAAGGAATGAACACAGAGACAGAGGGAAGAAAGAGGCAGAGACCAGAGTGATGTGGCCACAAGCCAAGGAATGCTAGGAGCCACCAGAGACTAGAGGAGGCAAAGAAGGATTCTCCCCTAGAGACTTTGGAGGGAGTAAGACACTGCTGACAGCTTGATTTTGGATTTCTGGCCTCCAGAACTGTGAATCAATTTCTGTTGTTTTCAGCCACCAAGTTTGTATGATTTGTTATGACCGCCCTGGGAAACTAATACCCCAGTATTACAGGTATTCAATTTCACCTCTGCCCTTCAGGACAGGTGCCTTATTGTAGTTAGCATGGGGCCTCCCTTAGCATCCTGGCACCTAGTGAGCTTGTAAACTCGTACACTGTGCTGAGTCACAGTGAATGTCCCCAGGCTGCTCTGTCATGCATTCTGTTGCTCAGAGGTCTAGTGGCTGGGTCTGTTTTTCTCAGCACAGGGTGTGTGCCCGCCCAGCTCCAAGGGTGTGTGAATTGCTGGCAGAGCTGGATGTTAAAATTCCCAACCAGCACTCCAGATTCTCTGTCTGCTCCTTATGACTTGTATCTTAGAGATGCTCTCAGGATTCTCATAAAATGGTTCTTCTAGGCAGATGTAATATTTTCCTCCAGAAACTCATATGTTACTTAGCTCTTCTAAGCCTCAGTCATCAAGGGGACTTGTGGTTCTGAGCATAGTTTGGGACTATTCTAAGGATATATCTCCTAAGGACCCCCAGACTCATATACACCCCCTTTTGAGAACAGGTGTTTTGATTAAACTGGAGGAACGTAGGAGGCACCTCCTTAGACCACAGAGCCCCAGGGACAGCAATTTCCCATGAGACTGTTGATTGTCTCCAGAGGGCTTAAGAGTTACTTCTGGAGGCTGAGATTCAGCCTGGGGATCTGTGGTGAGAATAAGTGGATTCCGTTTATCATAGTTAATATGGCTCTATATGCAACCAAGATGAGGAGGACCAGGAAAACTTAGGTTACAAGTGAGTTCTGAGCATTATAGAAGATGTTCGAAACACATTTAAAAGGAGATTTTAGACTAGCACTGTTCATAAGTAAACCACGTGGCAGTTTCCAAAGACTCACTGTTGTACTCTCATAATTAACAGGCATTCAGGTCTTAACATCTGGGAATGACAATGCACCGAAATTGCATTATCTCAGTGCATTGGGTTTTCGTCCTCGTTACAGTTTGTTTATATGTTGTTAACACAGAGTAACATGTGCATTAGTTAGCATGCACTACTAACAAATAAAAACAACATCTATCACTAGTTGAGTGCTTCCTAGAGAGTAGAAAGGCAATGTGAAAAGTGCTTTATACATGTGTCTTAGTCAGCTCTGGCTGCTATAACAGAATACCGTAGGCTCAGTGCCTTAAACAACATTTATTTTTCACATTTCTGGAGGCTGAGATGTCCAAGATCAAGATGCTGGAAGAGTTGGTTTTGGGTGAGGGCCCTCTTCCTAGCTTGTAGACTACAGCCTTCTCTCTGTGTCCTCACAGGTGTCCCCTCTTCTTATAAGAGCGTTAATCCCATCATGGGGGCTACATTCTCACGATCCCATATAAAACTTATCACCTCTCAGAGGCCCCACTTCCCAATACTTTCACTTTGGGAGTTAAAGGTTTCAACACATAAATTTTGTGGCAACACAAACTTTCAGGCCATATAACGGTATTATTTTTTTAATCTCCAAAACAAATCTTTGAGGAAAAGTTCATGCATTTTACAGGTAAAGAAACTGGGGGTCAGAAAAGTGAATTTCCTTGCTGAGGGTAACACAGGAAGTGGAGGGGATGTGAACACAGGTCTGGGTGGCCATCACCCAACGATCATTAACTAGGTAGTACAAATGTGACACCTCCCTTTCCCTCTTCCATGCAGGCATTGCTAACGAGCATGGTACTCTTTTCCTGATGAGCCCTGATGTGGTCCTAAAACCCTTTTGAGCCCAGCCTTCCAAGCAGTCAGAATTAATCAGCCGGAGTTGGTGTCGACATGGGAGATGCAAACTCCTTGCCTTCCTGGTGATATAATGCTTTCCATCTTGGTGTGATGCTGGCCCATTGCACTTAAGCCAGAAGTATTAGCTGCCACAGGGGGGAAGAGGTAGGGCCAGGGGTCTTTTAAAATTTTTATTATTTATTTATTTTGTTGGCTGTGTTGGGTCTTAGTTGTGGTACACGGGATCTTTCGTTGCGGCACATGGGCTTCTCCCTAGTTGTGGCACGTGGGCTCAGGCTTAGTTGTCCCGTGGCATGTGGGATTTTAGTTCCTTGACCAGGGATCGAACCCATGTCCTCTGCATTGGAAGGTGGATTCTTAACCACTGGACCACCAGGGAAGTCCCCCAGCGGTCTTTTTTTTTTTTAAAAATTAAAAAGTATTTATTTTACTGTGGTAAGAACATTTAACATGAGATCTGTCCCCTTAACAAATTTTGAATGTACAATAGAGTGTTGTTCACTATAGGTCCATTGTCATACAGAAGATCTCCAGAGCTTATTCATCTTGCTTAACATGGGGTCTTCTTGAAATGTGGCCCGCACTTAGGTGGACCAACGCATTCCTCTTCCACATGGGGCATCAGACTCTGGGCACTTTTGCCTGCCCCGCAATTCAGCTGAGTAGGAGGCCAACAGGTGTGAGTGCAGTCACCTCAACTGTGGCAGCCTCAAAGGCCACGTGCAGAGCCTGGATATACTTCACTTGGCTGTTGCCTACCGTTGTTCTAATGTGGAGGGAAGAGGCTGGGCTTTAGAGTGAGATTAAGTGGAGTTTGGTTCTCACATCTGCCGCTTACTAGCAGTGTGGCCCTGGACACCTTGTCTAATTTCTCTGAGTTGTGGTCTCTTCATTTTAAAATGAAGCCACTGTGAGGATGGGATATGACAACATAAATAAAGTGATCTTGGCAGCTGACAGGCACTCAGTACACAATGGATACACATCTTAGCTGTGATTATTGACAGTTATTTTCTCTATGTCTCTGTTCTATTTCTCTGAGTAGAGGATAAGTTCCTTAAAAGCAAGGCCTCCCTGATAGTACCTCACAGAGCTTGCTTTGCACATAGTAGGACCTACTAAACATATTCCCTGAATCATGGTTGATGTACTATTTTTAAATTCTGGTCTCAGTTGACCTGGAATCTCTTCTCTTTTGTCCTCTACCTTGAATCCAGGCCAGCATCTGAGAAAATAGTTTCAAAGACAACAAATGAACAGGGGGTTGGAACATTCTCCCATCATCTGTGTATAAAATTGTCTAAAGCTGTATATAAACTTTGGAAGCCCCCTTGGGACAAGCTGAGCCTGGGAGGAGCTTGCGGGTGGAGGGTGGTTGAAGCACAACAACTTCTTGATGGGCAGGGAACACTGCATCCCTAGACTGAGTGATGCCCATGGCAGACCTTTCAGGAGGCAAGGCCTGAGGCATGCTCATCCTTCCTCTAACGGGGATTTTGTAAAGGATGCTGACTGTTTTCACATTGGAGAATACCAAAGAATCTCAAGAAACTTCTTTTGCTCTGAAAGAAGGAAATGATCTCTGATAGCCTTCTTCATTTCGAATGAAGCCACACACATGAATTTTTACGTAGCATTTCCAAGAGAATGGGTCTGCTGCTCTACCTTGGAATCCCCAAATACATGAATGTATTTCTTTGGGAACTTGCAGTGAGTTTTAATGGACACAGTCATGCTAGGAATAAAACAGAAATGGTCGTGCCTGATGCCCATGGGAATCTAATACTGATTATTTTTGAAAGCAGAGGGAATTGGCCTACAAAAAAGAAAAAAAAATCAACATACACATTTAAAATGGAGTTAGAAAGAGCTGGCAGAAGAACTATGAAGGAATATTAATTAAAGTTTCAAGTTTGAGCCTAGTCATGGGAAGGTCAGAAATATTTTTCTTAAGGTCATGGATCCATCAGCAGTGACTTTAATTAAGAATAATGGGGTTGCACCACCTCTGCCCTCATCCCTGTGTCATTGCCATCCCAGGTGGAGAGACCTCTTTAAGGTCACAGACAGAAAGCTAATGTGATTAAGGCCGGGTTTTCACATTTTTCAAGTACCAATTGTGTACGGACATGAGAAGAAAGATCTCTTATTCTCAAGGCATTTGCTTATGCAATTTTAAAATACCATTCGTTGCTTATTGATCACTTAATGAAGCTGCTCATGGATTTCCAGTTTTCCTCCTGCATTAATTTTAGACAAATAATATTAATCAATGAGCTTGTCATTCTTGCTTTGATGGAAGGTGAAAATATGAAGATTTAACAAGAATTTGGGCCCCATTCCAGAAGCTAGTCATGAAACATGGAGCTTCTTTTGATCTTTTAGATATAGCATAGAATGTTCACTTTAGTTTGCTTTTGGAGTGGTATTAACATAACTCAACAAATTGCTGATTTAGAACATCCTTCTTATTCTCATTTGCACATTTGTTCACATACTTCCTACCATGTGACCAACGTACTGTGAGTGACTGTAGAAATGCCCTCTGTATTCATGATCTTTATGATGTGACTTTGCAGCTTCAGCCAATAAGAGGTAGAGTCTCCCCACCACCCACCTTGAATCTGGGCTGACCTTGTGATTTGCTCTGGCCAACAGAGGTGAAGGTGTCAGTTCTCTTCATCTCTTGGAAATGAGCCCAGGCTGGCCTGCTGGAGGATGAGAGACCATGTGGAGCAGAGATGACCCATCTCAGCCAACTCAATAGCTGACCTGGATGCATGTGTGACGACCCCTAAGACTGGGGGGAGAATCATCTAGAGGAGCCCAACTCAGATTGCTGACCCACTGAACTACTAACTTTGGGGAAGTTTGTTACATAGCAAAAGCTAGCTAATAACCTCTCTCTAACCTAAGAGAGGTTCTTTGGTTAATCTATCAAGAACTCCTTAAAGAAAAAGTGACCCTCATTGTAGAGTCGTCATCAAAAAGATTGACACTTATTTTGGAAGCTTTATCGTTCCACTACTCTCAAGAAAATTAGGGTAAACAGTTTCATCATCTTCGGCATACTGCGTACACAGCCAATTCCAGCCTCCAGGCACAGTTATTATCTCCATTTCATAGATGAGGACCCTGAGGTTTAGAGCCATTAACTACCTTGCCCAAGGCTGTGCAGACCACAGGTGGGGTCAGGATTGAAACTTTTAGCACCTTCACGCTGCAGAGGTCTGTATGATGAAACCAAGTGATGTAGAACCAAGGTGGATCCTGATACCCGCAGGTGACCTACCTATGACTGGGGGAACTGTGGCTCTAGTCTCCTCAAAATGCAAGAGTAATATTTTGCTGGATAACTTCTTCCCCTTTCCCCCACTTTGCAAGCATTTGGAGAAAACTTTGTAAACAGGGCTGAAGCAATAAGGCTAATCAAATCAAAAGTAGCCTCCCCTATCCCCCGCCCCAAAGGATCATACTGGTGCTTGCTAATGTGAAGCCTTTCTGTTCAAAGTTTAGTACCTCATCCAAGGGCTCCACAATTACATTTCCATTACATCCCACTGTTTGTCACAGTTGGATTGCGAAAGCCAATTTGTGTTGTGATTTCTCCTTTGCTAGATCTTTACCGTCTATTTTTAATTTTGTCTCACGGTCCAGTTGGAAGCCTCATCACAGTGTTGGCTCCATGGTGCTGTTGGGACATCGGCCCTGAGAGGGACCTTGTTCTCCAGCCACAAAGTGTCCTCTGGACCAGCCATGAGGTCACGGGAAGACTCTGTCCTTGAACAGCTCTTTCTCACTCATCTAGGGCAGTTTCTGATTAAACTTACATCAAAAAAAGAAAGAAACAAACATTTCCCTGTGTATTCTAAAATGGAGAAAAATGATTGTGTCTCCCTAATGCCTCTGACCTGGGGTTCGTGAACCCAGACTCAAGTGTTTTCATCACATGACCATCCTCCATGACAGCTCTTACGGTCCATACTGCAGTGACCTGGGCTTTAAGCTGGAGGCTAAGTTTGCTAGGGCTTCTGGGGGTGCGGGGAAGGGTGAGGCGGGGACAAACATTTTGTCCTTTGACAAGAAGACAGAAAGGTTTCAAGAATACCTTTAGAGATGGGTTGGCAGCCTGGGACAACAGTATTTTTATGGGCATTAATTACTTCTGATAAAAAAAGAACCGGGGTCCATGAGAGAAAATATAATTCAAGAATGTTTTGACCATAGCTGTCTAATATTTGAAGAGGTTTTTCTTGATGGGAGATTTTATTGCCACCTGTCTTTGTTTTTGTAATTCTCCAAGGCGACAGGCCAATAAAATCAGCTTATCTGTACGGCTTTTCTAATCTGTTGGCAAAGACTGAAGTGTTTTTTTGTTTTTTTTTTTAGCCTTCTTTAACAATGTCCCTATTTCCTCCCACCTTATTTTCTTCATATGAATTGGGTAGGGACTTTTTATTAATATTAGAGAGATGTGACTTTATCCATCAGTGGTTGAGTTGTAATTTGGTCTGTTTAGTTGCCAGTGAATACACGGAAGTGTGCAGCCTCCGAGGCCAGCAGGTTCATCCGAAAATGAGATAAGAGAAAGCAAGTGAAGAAATACTTCAGTCCACGGACCACGGATGCTGGTGTGTCTGCTGCCACCCTTCTGTTTATTGCTCTGTGGCCAGTCATCCTTCGACATAGACCCCGAGTTTCCAGCAAAGCCTGCCCAACTCTAGGTGCTGTTCGAGTTCTGCAGGCTCAGCTCTGAGCCACCAGTTGCCCAGATCAATCGCCAAGTTAATTATTTTTGTTCTTTGAACTCAATCCCCCTCCCTGCCTTTATCCCCGTGGTGCACCGTAAAAAGCACAGCAATGCCTCTCTTTGCCCATCTCTTTGAAGAGCATGATGTTAAAAATTTGCAAGCAGCAAAGCCAAACTTTACGCAATCTTGTGGGAAGGGCACAGATTCTGGGGTTCAATGGCATCGGGAGGGGAAACTAGAGGCAGTAAGCAGCTAAGATCGATTGAGCACCTACTACCTGCTAAGGGTTTGGGGCTTGTTATCTCCTTTAATCCACACAACAGGTTTAGTTATTACTGCATTTTGCAGATGAGGAACATGCATCCACCGAGGGTAGGTAATTTCCCCACTATCACGCAAGGGCACGAAAATCCTGCTCCTGTCACCTTGCCTGCACCCTTTTCATCTTCTTGACGGTGAGAATATCTGTCTGCTTTAATCAAGGGGCATTTTTCAGTCAAGGTTTCATGAGACAATATGCACCAAAGCATATTTGTAAACCCTGAGGCACTCCACTAAAGCTAGTTGTTATTGCTTTCCACATGGAAATTCTCTTGGGTTCCTGGTCGTTTGGCCAGTTCCACAAAGTAGGTTGACCAAAGTCCTGTGATGCATGAGGCCTGGTCCAAGGCAAGGTCATGAGCCCCTTCTCTGAAGATGCTGAATGTCGCACAAAGTAAGGGTGTCCCCTGGGACACTTTGCTTGTCCTTTCGGGCTCACTGGGAGCCTTATTAGGGAAGGTCTGTCAACTCCATATTTACCCCATTAGAACCAGGGAAAGGTCATTCTTTCCATTTATCAGGTTGGGGTGGCCTCATCCTGAGGAAGCTGGAAGGGATTTGGGGTTAGAAAACCTTCCTGTTTTAAGTGTTATTTCTAGAATGTTCCCTATTCATTAAGGAACAGCTTCTTTTTGAGAGTCTGGTTTCTCATGGCTTGTCAAACAAGGCAGGTTATTTCATGCATACATGAAGGAATTCCTACATGTAGGCTGTGAATGGGTGTCCATCAACCAGAGGGGCCACGCCCTGAACGCGACCACGTCTGTGATACTGAGTCACTTCCCCCTTTCCACGTCCTCAGCCATGAGCTGAGATGCCACAGGCAGACACCATAGAATTCAAAGCCACCTTTTCCTGGGCACACGTGCTGTGGAGTGAGGAGCTTGGTTAAGGGAGCAAGAGCTGCCTCGTCTTGGAGGCTTACTGAGTGCCAAGCTCTCTGCATCATCGCATTTAGTTCTAGCGGGAACCATGCCAGGGAGGAACCATGCAAGGGGGGTGCTAGTTCCAGGGGAAACTGATTGCTCAGGAGGTTGAACACTTTGCTCAGGTGGGAAGTTCAAAAGCTGGGGTTTAAACACAGGAGAGTCTGATTCCAGACCCTACAGACTTAAACATATCATCACAGAGCTTAGGCAAGGGCTGGTGCCTGACTTGTAATGTGAGGTGGAAGATTGCTTGAAGTTAATTAATACTACCATCCCTTACCATAAATGGAAGTCAGGAAATCATACCTGTATAAAAGTAAAAGACAATCCATCCATTAAAAGAAGTCATAGTTTAGCCATTGTTTTTCAGACTTTTTGGACAATACCTCACGATAAGAAATATATATTTTTTAAATCATGATTCAGTGGTCATATTTAGATATTTGTGTATGCATACACATATGAGTGTGTGTGTATAGACTCAAACGAAAATTTCATCGAATAATTCTTCCTAATTTACCATGTACTCTACACTGAAAGATTTTCTGTTCCCTTTTTCTTTATCTCATTTTTTTTTTACAGTGCTGGTTACATTTATTTTATTAAATTCATTTATTTTCACAATCTGTAGGCCGTGACCCCCTAGTCACAGACACTGGTTAATGGGGGCTATGTCTCTGGAACAGACTGTCTGAGTTGGAAGTTAAGACCTTCTACTTGGAGGCTGTTTGACCTTGGGTAAATCACTTAACCCCTCATGCCTCAGTTTCCTTATCTACAAAGTAAACATAATGAAATAATAGCTACCTCAAAGAGATGTTATAGCAACTTGGTGCAATAATACAGATGAAGGGCTTAAACTGAAGAATGGTGAAAGTAAATAATTAATGGTAGTTTCCTAATTATTACAAGTGACTTTTCCACAATATATTTATTTTGCATCTGTATCTGCTATTTAATAACAGCAAAAAAATTAAGGCAGTTGGTATCTATGGGAGGGGTGCAAGTCTGTCTATGAGTATGTTGGAGGTCTGGGTAATGATCATATAAACCCTACTTTTCTAGGGCTTAGAGGCAGGTGTGGCTGATTTGAAGTAGGAAAGAGCAAAACTAAAATTCAAACGTAACTCTATGTCTTAGATTAAAGTATGTTTATAAAACAGACACAAATTCATAGACAGAAGGTTAAATTATACTCAGTCTAAACTCTACGTAAAGAAGGTGGGGAAACATATAACACATTTTAGAAAAATTTCCATTGAGATAATAAAATGTCACCAAAATGTTGGTACTATTAAGGGGTAAATTCTGTTATCTGGAAGACTGGATCCTGTGGAGATATTTTCCCCATGACGCCTGTGGGAAGATGAAAGTTTGCTTTATGGAACCTTTCCCATCGTGATTTACAGTTGGTACAGCACGAGGTGCTGGGGTGAAATCAGGACAAGAAAAGGCTAATGGAGCAGGGCAGGCCTCCATTTTTAAGGACAAGGGACATTCTTTGAGTTAGGCCTGTGAGAAGGTGAAATCACCACATAGAATTCAATCCCAATTTTGGGGGGTTTAAAAGAAAAAAAGAGAAAGAAAATTAAGGAATCTCTTTGGGCCTTAAATAATCTCTTGGAATGGGTATTCTTTTGTTATGCCCATTTTACAGATGAGGAGATAGAGGCATGAGGGGTTAAAAAATTTCCCTTAGGCATTAAGGTACCTCTTAGGCATCAACCTCCTGGGATTTCTCCCTGTTTTGATGTAGTGTGATATAGTATTATCCTGCCCTTGCATTTAAGATATAGAAAAATTATAGGTTCTATGGGGGCTGAGGTGAAGGGATGATCCAAGAACAATATAGGAGAGACCAGGAATCTGACGTGACAGAACAGACTATGATTGGCCACTGTTTATGCTTTGAGGTCAGAAAGTGGGGTTTATATTTGCCTTGACCCAAGGTTGCACCTAGATCTTTTTTCATGTCTTTTTTATGGACATTGCATGGAAGTGAAAAGGCTGGAATGCTGCCAAGACAAGTCAGCAAACCTAATGTCATTTGCTCTTAGCTGGATCAATGGCCTTCTTCTTGCCCTTTCTTAGAAGCTTGGTGTGTTGGAAACTCAGCAAAATTAAAGAACTGTTAAAAAGGATTAATTCATTAAAATGGATTAAGCCTGGGAACCCATGGAAAGATTGACTTCAGTGTCAAGGGGCAAAGTGGCTGGTTGTTTTGGAAGTCTAAGGTGGCAGATTCAAGGCCAGTAGCCTGGTTGAGCGGCCACAGGCAAGACCAAGCTTCATTTCATTCAGAAGTATTTGGCTCTAATTCTAGCTTCAGTTCTTTCCCAAAGTGAAGTACTTGGATGAGATGGTCTCTGAGATCCCTCCTGGTTCTAATACTGAGATTTAAGGTAGTCAAAATAGGACCTTCCCCAACACCAATCAGGTCTCCTTGTAAACTACCTGCCTACATGTGGCTTTCATTACTATACGCTGAATCTTTATGTTATTTGTCAATTTGGTTGCAGTTGGCAATAAGTTGGCGTCTCTGGATTCTCCTTTGTGCCTTTTTTGTGGCTACAGTGCAGAAAGATTTGGGTGTGGGTTGCAAAGAGTAAAACAAGTGAGATTTCTTGTGCAACCATGGCAATCTGTAAAACACACCATTGGGAGTAAGTGGTTAATAGAATACAACGTTTCAGAATTAATAATTTATGTGGTTTCATTTCCATGACACTGAATTATAACAACAATAAAAACAAGATGGCGATACACTAATATGTATAAAATAGATCACTAATAGGAACCTGCTGTATAGCACAGGGAACTCTACTTCACTTTGCTGTACAGTAGAAACTAACACAACATTGTAAAACAACTATACCCCAATTAAAAAAAAACAAAGCAAGATGGAGACACTGTTGACTTGCTACCAACAGACATTTCTCCACCTATTTTTTTTCCCCTCACCAATCTACCATCCACAACAGAAGTTGTAAGTGCCAGATATCCACTTTTTCAGCCTCCCTCACAGCTAGGGGTTGGCCGTGTTTTCCATTCCTGAAGGGAAGTCAGCAGACGAAGTGGGTGAAGGAGAAATGAGAGAGGAGAAGATTCTTCCTTTGAACCTGATTGAGTCAGGATATTGTTTGTGGAGTTGTGGCAGCCTTCTTATCTCCAAGAGAAGAAGACCAAGAGAAACAAAGGGAAATGGACTCACCGTAGTCCAGAGAATGTAGAGCTGCTGAACTGGACTAGTTACCTTTGGACTTCTCGTATGTGAGATTTATGAACAATCCCCAAATATTCAAGTCACTGTAGTCAGACATTTCTTCACCTGCAGTTTAGAGCTTCCTAATTGATAACCTAACTTAATAACGCCCTTGTTAAGTAACCACTCTACACTGGGCATTGTTACATTGTTCTAATAATGCAATCCCATAAAGTATATCTATTTTTAGTCCTGTTTTAGTGATGAAGAAGTGGAAGCCTAGAAACAGAAGTAACTGGCCCTAGAACAGTGGTTAGCTAGTGGTCAAGGCAGGATTTCATCCTATGCTTCCAAACCCCTTACTCTGTGCTTACAGCACAAATGGTGCAGGCAGCCATACACATTGGTTCTGAAGAGACCCAGAAAAGGCTCTATCTCTTCCTTGAATCCTCCTCCCCATTGGCCTCATGTCCCATGAGTCTTACCCCTGGTATCTCCTTAAGGAGCCTTTTGGGGATTTGCACACTTGAATGTGGTTAAATCATAGTGCTGTCCCAAGAGAAATTAAACCTACATTCATACAAAAACTCGTATAAGAATGTTCATAGCATCATTATTCACAATAACCAAAAGATGGAAATAACCCAAATGTCCATCAACTGACAAATGGATAAATAAAACATGTTCTATCTATACAATGGAGTATTACCCAGCCATAAAAAGGAATGAAATACTGACACATGCTACATCATGGATGGACATTGTAAACATGCTCAGTGAAAGAAGCCAGTGAAAAAAGAGCACATACTGTTCGATTATACTCATATGAAAGTGCAGAATAGGGAAATCTGTTGAGACAGTAGGTTAGTGGTTGCTTAGAGCTGGGAAATATGGGGGATGTGGATAGCTAAATGGTGTGAGATTTCTTTTTGAGGTGACAAAAATGTTCTAAAATCGACTTCAGTGATGGTTGAGCATATTTGAGATTATACTAAAAATCAATGATTTGTCCACTTTAAATGAGTGAATTGTATGGTATGTGAATTATATCTCAGTAAAGCTGTTAAAAAAATCATAGTGCTTCTAGGAGGGGAAGCACCTTAGCTAGTCATCCGTTGTAGGTGGGTTCGGGCTCCTGTAACTTTGAGGGGGGGAGGAGGAGAAGATGCCAAAGTGAGGGGGGGCAGGAGAAGCTGGAAACAGGGAAGCATGTCAGCCAGTGCAACAGAGGTCTGCACAGCGACAAAGGGTCTCTCCTTGACCGAACTCTACTCAGGGTCCCTTGAGCTCTTTTTCAACCAGGTCTTCACTTTTGGACTTCTGTGTTTGTCTCCACATTGCCCAGTTCTAGGAAGGATTCTGTTAAGTCAGTTTAACCAGAATCCCACACCTTTCATATCTGATCACCCTACATATCTGATCAGGTCCCTCATCCTCCACCACCCCCAGGGGGTGTCTGATCACCCTGGTAGGCCTTCAGCAAGAATCCTGTTAGGTCAGTTTAGCCAGAACCCCCCTTATCCCTGATGTCTCCTCTTAGTAATTTTCCATCCATGGAGCCCACCCTGCTCCTTGTCTATAACTCCCACTTGCCCACGCTGTACTCAGAGTTGAGCCCAAATTCTCTTCCCCCTGTAAGACCCCAATGCAGTAGCCTCTACGTATACCTACGTCTACAGCCCTCCTTGAATGAAATTTGCCTTACTGTACTTTAGCAAGTGCCATTGAATAATTTTCTTTTTAACAGCAGAAAGAAGATGTGTGTATTTTCAGGGGAAGGGGAGGAGAGGGGAGGGAAAGGTGAGAAAAGGTGTTTGCAGGATGACCGTTCCTTTTCCCACTACCTTGAGCAAGGTGAGCCCCCTCCGTGCAGCAATTATGGCCAACTCACAAGGGCAAGTTCTGCTCGGGGTGGAGGAAGTAATAGCTCAGCCAACTGCAGTTTAGATCACAAAACTTTGTGTAAAGAAATGAAATAGTTCCATCTTGTAGAAAAGAAAAAACACCTAGAAAATATCTATTCAAATATTTGTTCCAAGTTCTCTCAAAATAACTTGCTTGATAATTCTGGGACTTGTACTCGATTTCTTATACGACATTGAGAAGGATTACTGATTATCCTTTACTTAAACATTTAAAAAATGTGGTTTGGTTTGGATATTTCCCTCAAAAGTCCCTCAGAATTTCAAGGGAGCATTTTCACAATAGAGTTGTCTCTCTGGTTAGTCTTCCTATGGACTCTATTTTAAAGTTACTGTTATATTATTTTTTTCTCCAAAAATTCCTATGAAAATGTGGCTTTTATTAAGAGAGCCACCCAACCCCTTTATCTGTTAACTCTTGGACTCCTCACCCATAGGATAACACCAAGAGCCGCTGACAAGTTTATCCTAGGCATTGGTAAGAAGGGGCTCATTCCTTGGTTATAATTCTCAGCTAAAGTCCTAGAAGAAACTGGAAATGGAGCATTCTGCAAGAGCAAAAGGAAGGTGTGGCTGGAACAAACTGTGCCCAGTTTTGCTGGAGCAGAGACTGCTTCAAAGGTATCCAGGCAGAGCGTGAGCTGGCTGCATAGCAAGGTACCCACTTATTCCACACGGGATGGTGGATAGGGAAGATGCAGTGTAGGAAGCCCTTATTAGGCTGGGGGAAGGCCATGGGGGAATCCACTTAAATAAAACTTCATGCTCAACAGTGAAAAAAAGAAAAAAAAAATAAAGAAAAGAAAGGTATGGTTGTTGGGTCTTTATCTTGAAAATTGAAACAAAAAGTATAAAAATAAGTTTACATTATCTTCCACTGAACATGCTTATAATCATAACTATGCACAAATTCTTAGGAAAAAAGCAAAGATAAAGTGTTGATTATTTTTCATCTGGGTGATTTTTCTGGCAACCCTGCATGTTAGTACAATCAGATAGCCTTCATTTTGCACGCTGAGATGATCAGAAAGGTCATAAAGAGGGTCAGGTCTGCAAAAATATGCTGAAGCTTTGTTTCCCCAAGGGCTTTGGATAACATTTTTTCTACTCGAATCATTCTCTTTGAAGGCAACTCCTATTTGCCATCCTCCCCATCATTACCTCCTCTTTGGGTGTCACGGGCCCATCTCTGCCAGGTCATCATGTATTAACGACTTCCCCTGTGATGGGAGGAGATTCCTAACTTGATCACGGTCAACTGACTTTATGAAATCCTGCATCTATTGCAAGATTCCACACCTCACTTTGTAATCCACTTGTGATAGATTACCTGGCAACATCTGTGACTCAGAGAGACCCACCTATAAAGGATTTAATGCCTTGGTTGGGGCGTTGATGAGGGGTGGGGAAGAGAGATGTTGGAGATAAAGGGGCGACCCATTGTTAATTTAGCCAGCTCTCTGGGGAGTCTTCTTGTTTATGACACCTTCTACTTCCTTACTCAATCCTCCAACTTTTCAGACTCAGATAACCAGGGTCCCTTCTATATAGTCTGGATATTTGAACCTAACCCTTCTGCCTCAGTCTACTGATATTCTGGATCAAAGTACATCCCTGTTTTGCTTGAGTAATCTTGCAAAAAGTCCCAACTTTTTGTTTCACTTATTGTCTGTGGTTTGGTACCAACCCTTTTGAGCATCCACCGTGTACAAAACTCTCAGAGGACAACTAGGATCCCACAAAGGGCCTGCCCACGTGTTTTCTCCTGGACACTGTCTAGAGAATTCCATTCTTCTCATATTCAAAACAGTACTTGGGGAAGCTTGTTTGCGGTTGTCTGCCCTCTGTGTACACTCAGCACTTTTCATAGGGCTCACTTGCCTCTTACACTGTGGTGGTTCATGTGTGCCACAAATTACCAGAAACTCAGTGGCTTAAAACAATACAAATTTAGGTGTTTCATAGCTATCTCTCTAGAAAAGAATATTTTAATCAGTTAGAGGTTCATATAAGACCTGCTCAGAAGGAAATACACAGGGAGAAGAGAAGAGGTGTCTGCAATAGTTAAAGAACCAGGAGACCTTCAAGATGGCAGAGGAGTGAGACGTGGAGATCACCTTCCTCCCCACAAATACATCAGAAATACATCTACATGTGGAACAACCCCTACAGAACACCTACTGAATGCTGGCAGAAGACCTCAGACCTCCCAAAAGGCAAGAGACTCCCCACGTACCTGGGTAGCGCAAAAGAAAAAAGAAAAAACAGAGACAAAAGAATAGGGATGGGACCCGCCCCTCGGGGAGGGAGCTGTGAAGGAGGAAAAGTTTCCACACACTAGGAAGCCACTTCACTGGCAGAGATGGGGGTGGCAGGGAGAATCTTCAGAGCCACGGAGGAGAGCACAGCCACAGGGGTGCAGAGGGCAGAGCAGAGAGATTCCCGCACAGAGGATCGGTGCCAACCAGCACTCACCAGCCCGAGAGGCTTGTCTGCTCAGCTGCCGGGGTGGGCAGGGGCTGGGAGCTGAGGCTTGGGCTTCGGTTGGATCCCAGGGAGAGGACTGGGGTTGGCGACGTGAACACAGCCTGAAGGGGTTAGTGTGCCACAGCTAGCCGGGAGGGAGTCCGGGAAAAAGTCTGGACCTGCCTAAGAGGCAAGAGACCATTGTTTCGGGGTGCGCGAGGAGAGGGGATTCAGAGCACCACCTAAATGAGCTCCAGAGATGGGGGTGAGCCGCGGCTATCAGCGGGGACCCCAGAGACGGGCATGAGACGCTAAGGCTGCTGCTGCCGCCACCAAGAAGCCTGTGTGCGAGCACAGGTCACTCTCCACACCGCCCCTCCTGGGAGCTGGTGCAGCCCGCCACTGCCAGGGTCCCGTGATCCAGGGACAACTTCCCTGGGAGAACGCACTGCGCGCCTCGGGCTGGTGCAACGTCACGCCGGCCTCTGCCACCGCAGCCTCGCCCCACATCCGTACCCCTCCCTCCCCCGTGGCCTCAGTGAGCCAGAGCCCCCGAATCAGCTTCTCCTTTAACCCCCTCCTGTCTGAGCGAAGAACAGACGCCCTCAGGCGACCTACACGCAGAAGCGGGGCCAAATCCAAAGCTGAACCCCAGGAGCTGTGCAAACAAAGAAGAGAAAGGGAACTCTCTCCCAGCAGACTCAGAAGCAGCGGATTAAAACTCCACAATCAACTTGATGTACCTGCATCTCTGGAATACCTGAATAGACAATGAATCATCCCAAATTGAGGTGGTGAACTTTTGGGAGTAATGATATATATATTTTTCCTTTTTCTCTTTTTCTGAGTGTGTATATTTGTGCTTCTTTATGTGATTTTTGTCTGTATAGCTTTGCTTTTACCATTTGTCCTAGGGTTCTGTCTGTCCTTTTGTTTTTAGTATAGTTTTTAGCACTTGCTATCATTGGTGGATTTGATTTTTAGCTTGGCTGCTCTCTTCTTTCTTTCTTTTTCTTTTTTAAATTACTTTTTAATTTTTAATAATTAATTTTTATTTTAATAACTTTATTTTATTTTTTCTTTCTTTCCTTCTTTTTTTCTCCCTTTTATTCTGAGCTGTGTGGCTGGCAGGGTCTTGGTGCTCCGGCCAGGTGTCAGGCCTATACCTCTGAGGTGGGAGAGCCGAGTTCAGGACATTGGTCCACCAGAGACCTACCAGCTCCACGTAATATTAAACAACAAAAGCTCTCTCAGAGATCTCCATCTCAATGTTAAGACCCAGCTCCACTCAACGACCAGCAAGCTACAGTGCTGGGCACCCTATGTCAAACAACTAGCAAGACAGGAACACAACACCACCCATTAGCAGAGAGGGTGCCTAAAATAATAATAATGTCACAGACACCCCAAAACACACCACTGGACATGGTTCTGCACACCAGAAAGACAAGATCCAAACTCATCCTCCAGAACACAGGCACTAGTCCCCTCCACCAGGAAGCCTAAACAACCCACTGAACAAACTTTAGCCACAGGGGGCAGACACCAAAAACTACGGGAACTACGTACCTGCAGCCTGCAGAAAGGAGACCCTAAACACAGTAAGTTCAGCAAAATGAGAAGACAGAGAAACACACAGCAGATGAAGGAGCAAAGTAAAAACCCACCAGAACAAACAAATGAAGAGGAAATAGGCAGTCTACCTGAAAAAGAATTCAGAGTAGTGATAGTAAAGACAATCCAAAATCTTGGAAATAGAATGGAGAAAATACAAGAAACGTTTAACAAAGACCTAAAAGAACTAAAGAACAAACAAACAATGATGAACAACACAATAAATGAAATTAAAAATTCTCTAGAAGGAATCAATGGCAGAATAACTGAGGCAGAAGAACGGATAAGTGATCTGGAAGATAAAATAGTGGAAATAACTACTGCAGAGCAGAATAAAGGAAAAAGAATGAAAAGAATTGAGGACAGTCTCAGAGGCCTCTGGGACAACATTAAACTCACCAACATTTGAATTATAGGGGTCCCAGAAGAAGAAAAGAAAAAGAAAGGGACTGAAAAAATATTTGAAGAGATTATACTTGAAAACTTCCCTAATATGGGAAAGGAAAGAGTTAATCAAGTCCAGGAAGCACAGAGAGTCCCATACAGGATAAATCCAAGGAGAAACACGCCAAGACACATATTAATCAAACTATCAAAAATTAAATACAAAGAACAAATATTAAAAGCAGCAAGGGAAAAACAACAAATAACACATAAGGGAATCTCCATAAGGTTAACAGCTGATCTTGCAGCAGAAACTCTGCAAGCCAGAAGGGAGTGGCAGGACATATTTAAAGTGATGAAAGGGAAAAACCTACAACCAAGATTACTCTACCCAGCAAGAATCTCATTCAGATTCGACAGAGAAATTAAAACCTTGACAGACAAGCAAAAGTTAAGAGAATTCAGCACCACCAAAACAGCTTTACAACAAATGCTAAAGGCACTTCTCTAGGCAGGAAACACAAGAGAAGGAAAAGACGTACAATAACAAACCCAAAACAATTAAGAAAATGGTGATAGGAACATACATATCGATAATTACCTTAAATGTAAATGGATTAAATGCTCCAACCAAAAGACATAGACTGGTTGAATGCATACAAAAACAAGATCCAGATATATGCTGTCTACAAGACACCCACTTCAGACCTAGGGACACATACAGACTGAAAGTGAGGGGATGGAAAAAGATATTCCATGCAAATGGAAATCAAAAGAAAGCTGAAGTAGCAATTCTCATACCAGACAAAATAGACTTTAAAATAAGGACTATTACAAGAGACAAAGAAGGACACTACATAATGATCAAGGGATCAATCCAAGAAGAAGATATAACATTTGTAAATATTTATGCACCCAACATAGGAGCACCTCAATACATAAGGCAAACGCTAACAGCCATAAAAGGGGATATTGACAGTAACACAATCATAGTAGGGGACTTTAACACCCCACTTTTACCAATGGACAGATCATCCAAAATGAAAATAAGTAAGGAAACACAAGCTTTAAATGACACATTAAAAATGATGGACTTAATTGATATTTATAGGACATTCCATCCAAAAACAACAGAATACACTTTCTTCTCAAGGGCTCGTGGAACGTTCTCCAGGATAGATCATATCTTGGGTCACAAATCAAGCCTCGGTAAATTTAAGAAAATTGGAAACATATCAAGTATCTTTTCTGACCACAACGCTATGAGACTAGATATCAATTATAGGAAAAAAATCTGTAAAAAATACAAATACATGGAGGCTAAACAATACACTAATTAATAACCAAGAGATCACTGAAGATATCAAAGAGGAAATCAAAAATACCTAGAAACAAATGACAATGAAAACACGATGACCCAAAACCTATGGGATGCAGCAAAAGCAGTTCTAAGAGGGAAGTTTATAGCAAAACAATCCTACCTCAAGAAACAAGAAACATCTCAGAGAAACAACCTAACCTTACACCTGAAGCAATTAGAGAAAGAAGAACAAAAAAACCCCCAGAGTTAGCAGAAGGAAAGGTATCATAAAGATCAGATCTGAAATAGATGAAAAAGCAATGAAGGAGACAATATCAAAGAGCAATAAAACTAAAAGCTGGTTCTCTGAGAAGATAAACAAAATTGATAAACCATTAGCCAGACTCATCAAGAAAAAAAGGAAGAAGACTCAAATCAATAGAATTAGAAATGAAAAAGGAAACGTAACAACTGACACTGCAGAAATACAAAGGATCATGAGAGATTACTACAAGTAACTATATGCCAATAAAATGGACAACCTGGAAGAAATGGACAAATTCGTAGAAAAGCACAACCTTCCAAGACTGAACCAGGAAGAAATAAAAAATATAAACAGACCAATCAGAAGCACTGAAATTGAGACTGTGATTAAAAACCTTCCAATAAACAAAAGCCCAGGACCAGATGGCTTCACAGGTGAGTTCTATCAAACATTTAGAGAAGAACTAACACCAATCCTTCTCAAACTCTTCCAAAATATAGCAGAGGGAGGAACACTCACAAACTCTTTATCCTGCTCTGCAGTACTTATTTCCATCATTTTATCTTCCAGGTCACTTATCCTTTCTTCTGCCTCAGTTATTCTGCTATTGATCCCATCTAGAGTATTTTTAATTTCATTTATTGTGTTTTTCATCATTGCTTGGTTCCTCTTTAGTTCTTCTACGTCCTTGTTAAATGTTTCTTGCATTTTGTCTATTCTATTTCCAAGATTTTGGATCATCCTTACTATCATTATTCTGAATTCTTTTTCAGGTAGACTACCTATTTCCTCTTCATTTGTTAAATCTGGACTGTTTTGACCCTGCTCCTTCATCTGCTGTGTGTTGTTCTGTCATCTCATTTTGCTTATCTTACTGTGTTTGGGGTCTCCTTTTCACAGGCTGCAGGTTCGTAGTTCCTGTTGTTTTTGGTATCTGTCCCCAGTGGCTAAGGTTGGTTCAGTGGGTTGTGTAGGCTTCCTGGTGGAGGGAACTAGTGCCTGAGTTCTGGTGGATGAGGCTGGATCTTGTCTTTCTGGTGGGCACGTCCACGTCTGGTGGTGTATTTTGGGGTGTCTGTGGCCTTATTATGATTTTAGGCAGCCTCTCTGCTAATGGATGGGGCTGTGTTCCTGTCTTGCTAGTTGTTTGGCATAGGGTGTCCAGCACTGTAGCTTGCTGGTCGTTGAGTGAAGCTGGGTCTTGATGTTGAGATGGAGATCTCTGAGAGATTTTCGCCGTTTGGTATTACGTGGAGCTGGGAGGTCTCTTGTGGACCAGTGTCCTGAAGTTGGCTCTCCCACCTCAGAGGCACGGCCCTGATGCCTGGCTGGAGCACCAAGAGCCTTTCGTCCACACGGCTCAGAGTAAAAGGGAGAAAAAATAGAAAGAAAGAAAGAAGGAGGCTATAATATAGTGAAGTAAAATAAAGCTATTATAAAGCAGAGCTATACAGACAAAATCTCACCCAGAAGCACATACATATACACTCACAAAAAAAAGGAAAAGGGGAAAAATTAATATATCCTGCTCCAAAAGTCCACCTCCTGAATTTGGGATGATTCGTTGTCTATTCAGGTATTCAACAGATGCAGGCACATCAAGTTGTTTGTGGAGTTTTAATCCGCTGCTTCTGAGGCTGCTGGGAGAGATTTCCCCTTCTCTTCTCTGTTCGCACACCTCCTGGGGATCAGCTTTGGATTTGGACCCGCCTCTGCGTGTAGGTCACCTGAGGGCGTCTGTTCCCTGCCCAGACAGGACGGGGTTAAAGGAGCAGCTGCTTCGGGGGCTCTGGCTCACTCAGGCCGCGGGGAGGGAGGGGTACAGAGGAGGCGGGGCGAGCCTGCGGCGTCAGAGGCCGGTGTGACGTTGCAGCAGCCTGAGGTGCGCCGTGTGTTCTCCCGGGGAACTTGTCCCCGGATCACGGGAGCCTGGCGGTGGCGGGCTGTACTGGCTCCCGGGAGGGGCGGTGAACACTCACAAACTCATTCGACGAGGCTACCATCACCCTGATACCAAAACCAGACAAAGATGTCACAAAGAAAGAAAACTACAGGCCAATATCACTGATGAACATAGATGCAAAAATACTCAACAAAATACTAGCAAACAGAATTCAACAGCACATTAAAAGGATCATACACCATGATCAAGTGGGGTTTATCCCAGGAATGCAAGGATTCTTCAATATACGCAAACCAATCAATGTGATACACCATATTAACAAACTGAAGGAGAAAAACCATATGATCATCTCCATAGATGCAGAAAAAGCTTTCAGCAAAATTCAACACCCATTTATGATAAAAACCCTTCAGAAAGTATGCATAGAGGGAACTTACCTCAACATAATAAAGGCCATATATGACAAACCCACTGCCAACATCGTTCTCAATGGTGAAAAACTGAAACCTTTTCCACTAATATCAGGAACAAGACAGGGTTGCCCACTCTCACCACTACTATTCAACATAGTTTTGGAAGTTTTAGCCACAGCAATCAGAGAAGAAAAAGAAATAAAATGAATCCAGATTGGAAAAGAAGAAGTAAAGCTGTCACTGTTTGCAGATAACATGATACTATACGCATGGAATCCTAAAGATACTACCAGAAAACTACTAGAGCTAATCAGTGAATTTGGTAGAGTAGCAGGATACAAAATTAATGCACAGAAATCTCTTGCATTCCTATACACTAATGATGAAATATCTGAAAGAGAAATTAAGGAAACACTCCCATTTACCACTGCAACAAAAAGAATATAATACATAGGAATAAACCTACCTAAGGAGACAAAAGACCTGCATGCAGAAAACTATTAGACACAGATGAAAGAAATTAAAGATGATACAAACAGATGGAGAGATAAACCATTTTCTTGAATTGGAATAATCAACATTGTGAAAATGACTATAGTACCCAAAGCAATCTACAGCTTCAATGTAATCCCTATCAAACTACCAATGGCGTTTTTCACAGAACTAGAACAAAAAATTTCACAATTTGTATGGAAACACAAAGGACTCCGAATAGCTAAAGCAATCTTGAGAAAGAAAAACAGAGCTGGAGGTGTCAGGCTCCTGGACTTCAGACTATACTACAAAGCTACAGTAATCAAGACAGTATGGCACTGGCACAAAAACAGAAATATAGATCAATGGAACAGGATAGAAAGCCCAGAGATAAACCCACGCACATATGGTCATCTTATTTTTGATAAAAGAGGCAAGAATATACAATGGAGAAAAGACAGCCTCTTCAATAAGTGGTGCTGGGAAAACTGGACAGCTACATGTAAAAGAAGAGAATTAGAACACTCCCTAACACCATACACAAAAATAAACTCCAAATGGATTAAAGACCTAAATGTAGGGCCAGACACTATCAAACTCTTAGAGGAAAACATAGGCAGAACACTCCATGACATAAATCCCAGCAAGATCCTTTTTGACCCACCTGCTAGAGAAACGCAAATAAAAACAAAAATAAACAAATGGGACCTAATGAAACTTAAAATCTTTTGCACAGCCAAGGAAACCATAAACAAGACGAAAGACAACCCTCAGAATGGAGAAAATATTTGCAAATGAAGCAACTGACAAAGGGTTAATCTCCAAAATATACAAGGAGTTAATGCAGCTCAATATTAAAAAAAACAAACAACCCAATCCAAAAATGGGCAGAAGACCTAAAGAGACATTTCCCCAAAGAAGATATACAGATAGCCAACAAACACATGAAAGAATGCTCAACATCACTAATCACTACAGAAATGTAAATCAAAACTACAATGAGGTATCACCTCACACCGGTCAGAATGGTCATCATCAAAAAATCTACAAACAATAAATGCTGGAAAGGTTGTAGAGAAAAGGGAACCCTCTTGCACTGTTGGTGGGAATGCAAATTGATACAGCCGCTATGGAGAACAGTATGGAAGTTTCTTAGAAAACTAAAAATAGAACTACCATATGACCCAGCAATCCCACTACTGGGTATATACTCTGAGAAAACCATCATTAAAAAAGAGTCATGTACCACATGTTCATTGCAGCACTCTTTACAACAGCCAGGATATGGAAGCAACCTAAGTGTCCATCGACAGATGAATGGATAAAGAAGATGTGGCACATATATACAAATATTTCTAAGCCATAAAAAGAAACGAAATTGAGTTATTTTTAGTGAGGTGGATGGACCTAGAGTCTGTCATACAGAGTGAAGTAAGTCAGAAAGAGACAAACAAATACCGTATGCTAACACATATATATGGAATCTAAAAAAGAAAAAAAAATGGTTATGAAGAACCTAGGCGCAGGACAGGAATAAAGATGCAGATGTAGAGAATGGACTTGAGGACATGGAGAGGGGGAAGGGTAAGCTGGGACGAAGTGAGAGAGTGGCGTGGACATATATACACTACCAAATGTAAAATAGATAGCTAGTGGGAATCAGCCGCATAGCACAGGGAGATCAGCTCCGTGCTTTGTGAACACCTAGAGGGGTGGGATAGGGAGGGTGGGAGGGAGACGCAAGAGGGAGAAGATATGGGGATATATGTATATGTATAGCTGATTCACTTTGTTATAAATCAGAAACTAACACACTATTGTAAAGCAATTATATACTTTAATAAAGTTGTTTCAAAAAAATAGTTAAAGAACCAATTCAACACTGCGGTAATAATTTGCATGTGCAGACTAGAATCTTCCACCCAAAGGCCAATGAGGTCCTCTGCCCCAGGACACTCACTGACTTGCTTTACCCAGGAGTCCCAGCGGGGCTTTCAACTCTATCAGAGTCGGTAAGAATTCTGAAAGCCTTTTGAAGGTGGTGAGTTTCAAGTAGGTGACTTTCTCAGCTGACAGTTGTCATAGCACAGGGAGCCAGTCAAGCTTCAAGCCTTTGACAATTATATTGAAATTTGTGTGTGTGTGTGTGTGTGTGTGTGTGTGTGGTCCTGTATAATGTATTACATTCTAGAACTCTGCAAACATGGAAAATTCCAATAACATTTTTTAGTACTTACATCAAATTGTCTTTATATAATTTCCTATAACCCCTTCATCAATACATCAGTACGTCTAGCAACCACACTAACATAAAGTAGATTGGTGAGGTCTTGAGCTTTATCAGGACAGCTTAATCTCTTTTTATGACTTAATGTATACTTCAGTCTAAATAAATATATTCAGGCATATCTATTTACATGTGGAGGCTTCCATAGAATCATGATTTTATTTTTTTTTAAATTTTGGCCACTGAAATTTATATTCTTCTCTCCAGGGTCGGTTGGAAGAGCGGGCATGTGATGGGGAGCAAAAAAATCAACCCACCACCCTGCCAGCGACGTCCTTCTACCCCCATGGCCACAGGATGGCTGAGTAGACTGTGAAACTTAATTTCCCGTTTTAGTGCTTTCCTTTAGGTGACAGTTGTGGCTGAGAATCTATGACCTCAAATCCACACTTCCCGTAACACAGCATTTGAGTGATTTCCAAACATACTTAATAGAACAAGACATCATTCCACAATGGAAATAAGTCTGTGGGACGCCGGGGCCGGAGAAGGGGCAGAAGATTCATGGTTTATAGTCAGTCTGCCTGAATCATAATTACAGCATTTATCATAATTCCTGCCACTCTAATTGGCTTAAGAGTCTTCCTGGGACAGGGTTAGGCGGTATTTCACTGTTGGAATTTACTTTTGATTTTGTAGCCGACGTCACCACTGTGGCTGGTAATTGCTTCCTCTAATTGGTGGAGAAACACTTCCTCTTCCCCCCAAGGTAGATGACAGACCAGAAGGTAGAGTGACAAGAAAGTGGTATTCTGCTTCAAATTAAAATGAGCAGAGGACACTTACTTTCCACTTGAAGAAATACCAGTATTGTACCCACTTTATTTCTCTCACTGCGTTTGTGCTGGGCTCACCTTTCAGCTGTGTCCTTTCCATCTAACTCCTGACTTCACTGTAGCCAGAGGCATGGAGGAAAGAGGTCGCGCCTCGGTGAATGGGGAATCCTTTTGGTGGAAAACTCTTGCTAATAATGCTCTTCACTTCTTTCCAAATCTCCCTCTTTAAACTTTATTTTTGGGTTCAAAATCTGTGTGTGAACAAAATTGCTCTGCACCCAATTAAAAAATGGACAAAGGATTTGAAGAGACATTTCTCCAAAGAAGATTTTAAAATCCCCCATGAGTACATGAAAAGATGCTCAACATCATTAGTCACTAGGGAAATGCAAATCAAAACCTCAGCGAGATACAACTTCTCCCCCACCAGGAAGCCTACAAACAAAAAGATGGACACTAAAAAGTGTTGGTGAAGATGTGGGGAAATTGGAACCTTTGTTCATTGTTTGTAGGACTGTAAATTTGTGCAGCTGCTTTGGAGGACTTATTGGCAGTTCCTCAAAAAGTTAAACATAGAGTTGCCATATGACCCAGCAATTCCACTTCTAGGTGTATATCCAAGAGAAATGAAAACATAGGTCCACACAAAAATTACCATATGAATGTTCATGGCAGCATTATTCCTAATAGCCAAAAAAGTCCATCAAATGATGAATAGATAAATAGAATGTGGTATATCCATGCAATGGTATATTATCCAGCTATTAAAAGGACAGAACATGAATGAAACTTGAAAACATTATGCTAAGCAAAAGAAGCTAGAAATAAAAGGCCACATATTGTATAATTCCATTTATATGAAATATCCATAACAGGAGATCTCTAGAGTCAGGACATAGGTTAATGATTGCCAGGGGTGGGGGAATATAGAATGACTGATAACACATACAGTTTCTTTGCAGGGTGCTGGGTGTCCCGGCATGAGGTAGTGGTGATGAGTCCACAACTTTGTGAACATATCAAAAACCACTACATTGGACACTGTACAAGTGTGAATTTTATGGTATGTGAATTATAGTTAAATAAAAAATTATATGAGAAAAAAAAATCACCTCTGAGGAGTGACACTGGGGTTCCCAGGTGGTCCCATTCTCCTTGAATTTTGAAAATTGTGTTATTTTAATAAAGATGATGATGGTAAAAGAAAAAATATGCTGTTCCAATCTCAGTTGCCACCTTCTTCCCCGATGGCATTTAGTGCCCAATTGTCACTCCCAGAACAAAGGAGCCAAGGGTCTCTTGCTGCCTTTGTGCTCTGAACTTGATCTGTTTGCTGTCTGAGCCTGGCTCTCTGATTGAGAGCCCCTAGGGCCTTAGTCACCACTGTCTTCCCCCTTTGTTGTGGGTTAAATTGTGTTCCCACTAAAGATAGATAAAAGTCCTAATTTCCACTATCCGTGACTGTGACCTTATTAGGAAATAGGGTCTTTGCAGAAGTAATCAAGGTAAGACCAGGTGATACTGGGTTAGGATGAGCTCTAATCCTATGACTGGTGTCCTTAGAAAGGGGAAATTTTAGACACAGAGAGACGACAATGTGAAGACGCACAGGGAGAGGATCTTGTGATGTGGAGGCAGAGATCGAAGTGCTCAGCTACATGCCAAGGAACGCCAAGGAACGCAAAGACTGCCAGTGGCCACCGGAAGCTGGAAGAGGTGAGAAGGGTTCTCCCCTGCAGGTTGCAGAGAGAGCACCTGCTAGCACCTTAAGTTTGACCTTCTGGCCTTCAGAACTGTGAGAGAGCAAAGTTCTATTGTTTGAAGCCATCCAGTTTGTGACAATTTGTTATGGTATCCCTAGGAAACTTAAGATGCTTCTTTAGTGCAGAGCCTGGCACACAGAGACTCGAGCATATTTGCATATTTGCCGAGTGAATGAATCTTCTGCTTCCACACAAGCTGTCCTGGCTGAGGTGGGAAGAAGCCCCGGCCACTGGCTGGTAAAAAATTGAAATGGTAATCTCTGCTTCTGCAGGTGAAGGATCCAGAGAGCAGAAGTGGTGTACCCCAAGTAGGGAGCAGAGTGGGGGACCTGGAATTCAATTTAGATCTTTCCACCCTGAGTTAACAGAAGAAGATGGAAAAGAGAAATGAGCTTAATGAAGAGTCTAATATGAGTCAGATGCTGTGAACTTGGCCTAATTTATTTCTCTCCACAGCCCTGTGTGACCAGTCTTCTCGTTCACATTTCTGCAAATTAGGCAACAGACATAAAAACAGAGATTAGGACGCCTCTAAAATCATCTAGCACGTGGCAAAGCCAGAGTTCCACCCCAGGGCTTTATGATTTCAAGGTCTTGCTTCCCCTAATCTTGCTAGTGGGATCTATTGATTAGATAGCTTTCAGACTTCAGGAGGGCTTTCAAGTTGATTTGATAAGTGATCAGAATACATTTACCTTATAAACTCAAGGTTTGAACAAAAAATTTAATATCTACATTTTCTAGTTACTATGACTATAATGATTTTGATCTAAATTCAAGAATATAAAAATTTTCTGTAATCAATAGGGCAAAAGTAATATTTTAATATATGCAATGTATTTTTGCCTTTTTGAGAGTAATAAATTGCTAAGATGACTATTATAAGCCATCAATAAAACATGGATAGGTAAAACTTAAACATAAAAAGGAGGTTTTGTATTCCATTTTTGCAGGTGAAGTGGCTGATGAGCATTTCTGTAAAGACATATAAAATATTTGTAGGTTATATTGTTTTAGTATTTTGGGAGTAGTAAATGGAAATAACTTTTTAATAGGATAGGTAAGGCATTTTCTTTCTCAGCATAATTAAAAATGTTCTATAACAATTTAGAAAGATTATTTTTCAATTTGTTTCTCCATTTTCTTAGGAAATTTTTATGAGGTTTGGCCTATTTTGAAGTTGCTGACATATCTGTGCATTGGGGGACAGCTTTTAACATCTAATGACCTACACTTACCCCACATGTCAGGGGCACTGAGTGTAGTTAAGCTAATGTTTTATAATCTTAGAAAAATTAGTTTCATTAGGGCTACTGGTGATGTAGTTGGGGATGATTTAGTCTGTTTTCCCACGGCTTTGAGAAAAATGAAAAGAAAACTACATGCCATAATTAAATCAAACCAGTAAAAAGAAATGCAACAGTTTAGCCCTGGAATGAGTTTCTCAAGCCTATAAGTCACAACTATGTGACCCTGAAGGTCAAGGATTGTGAGAGATTCAATGGCAGTGGTCACATTTAAGAATATCCCCATTTGGCCCAGCATGCTTTCTTTCTGCAGGCCCAGAGCCCCACTGGGAGAAGTGGTTGAATCGCGGTGCCTCCTTTCTGGCTGACAAGCAGATGTGGCAGCCCTGGTTCACTGCAGACACTGCAGGGCCTTGAGACATCAGGCCAGTCGAGAACCACACCTGCCTCCTCAGCAGCCTGCACCTCCCAGGTAATGGCAGGTCTGGGAACCAACCTAACATACAGGGTTTGAGTTGGGAATGAGCACGTCCAGCAGGGGAAGTAGACAGAGGCCTAGTCCCGGGATGCTGTTGGCTATTTATGGCTAATTTGTGACTTTCTTTTCTGCAAACATCTTTCTCTGTAGAATTCAAGGTAGTCACACATTTGCTGTATGATCAGGTTAGTGTGAATTGCATGGATTTTTCCATGAATTAAATAACAAACAGCAACCCACTAGTCAGATGACCTTAGAATACACTTTAACAGCACGTCTACTGAAATCCGTGGAATTCATCTCATCATCTGGCGTGACAGCGTCACGTTACAAGTGTTAATCGTAATACAGTGTGTGACCTCGATGGGCTGATTATTTTGGTCATGGGCTATCAAGTTAGCTTTGCCAAGTTGTTCTGAAAAGGACCCTAACCTGCCTTAAACCAAAGTCATGGGCGAGAATAACAACTAAAATTTAGATGGACTGTTGAAAAGTTGAATGAAAAGCTCTCCCACCACCTCATCCCAGAAACACATGAATCATTCGCTTTATGAGATTATGTCTGGCCTTGTGCATAGTTTTAAAGAGACAGCAGCTAATCCACTAATAATGCAATTGACTTTTCCTTGTGTTAAAAATCAAATTCAATAATATCACCCTACCTTGTACCCTAGAGATCTAAGATGTGAGAACAGAAACACGAGTTTTCAAAGGCTAAGATCACCTCACTCTCTGAGCTCTTGTTGACTGTTGTTGAAGTTGGGAGCACCCAGAAAGAGAGGGTGCCTGACCCCCGGGGTACAGATACACAGCTACACTGGCTCAGCGTGACTTAGAGCCCCTGCTTTTTGGGGGCTAGCTCTCCCAAATTATCTTAATCTCTCGCTCTCTCTTTTTAAAGATACTGTTATTCTAAAAAAAAGGAAATTTGCCGTAATTTTTTTTTTCCTGTAAAGGTAATAGCAAGCTCATTTGGAAAATTCAAGCAATGCAGGAAAAACACACAAAAATGAAAACCTTGCTATACCTGGGCTTTGGGATATTCATCCAACTCCTCTACTCCTCCCTGAGGAGAGGACACAGCTGTCCTGACATCTCCCTTGTAGTTAGGTGGCCATGAGGAGGGGATGCATGGTACCTCTGGGCCCGTCTCATTAAAGGCCTTCCTTGCGATAGGGCATAGCCTTTCTTTGTTTTCTCATCAGACTAGAATGGAAAGGTCTCCCAAAGTGGCCTTGGGGTCCACACACTGGAGATGGCAAAGCTCAGAATGGCGGGAGTCTGAATTCCCTCCATAGCCAGCACCACCGATCATTTGGGTTTTACATGAATGAGAAATAAACTTCCGTTGTATTGGATCAGTACATGTCTGGGTTTATTTCTTAATGCAGCATTGCCTATCCTACCCTGACTAGTTCGATGTCTTACCACCAGAAATAACAACATAACTTATTAGTAAATATAATTCCAGATATCTCTTTATGAGTAACGCTTATGCACACATATGCAGGCAAACACAATATTTTCCTACTAGGATCATAGCGTACCCAATATCTGTTTCACTCAATTATTTCTGGTGCAGATATTTTCATATATTGTGTTCATTAATATATATCATCCTTATAAATGGCTTCATGCTATTTTATCGAATGATTATATCACGATGAAATAAATTAATTTTTCCTTGATGGAAATTTGGACTGTTTCCAATTTTTCATTATTATAAACAACTTTGAGATGAAAAACCATGTGCAAACCTCTTTGTGCACTTGTCCAATTACAGCATCAGGATAAAGTGTCAGAAGAATTATGAGAGTGGGGTTTGAGACACATTGCCACACTGCTCTCCAGAATTTATGATAATCCACTTGTCAAGTAACGGGTAGTGAAAGCACCTGTTTCCCCCACTTTCATCCACCTGGTATCTTCAAACTTCAGAATCTTGGCCCGTATAATAGCAAAGAGGGATCACCTTGGTGATTTTATTTTCATTTCTTTTTATCACTTTTGTTATTGACCTTCCTTCGTATGTCTATTGACCCCTGACTGCATTTCATCTTTTGTGAATAATCTGTGTCTTTTGACAATTTTTCTGTTGGGGAGTTTGTCTTGTTCACACTCATTTGCAAGAAAAGCTTGTCTTTCTCTTTTCTTGTTTGTGAGGTTTATTTTTTTGGCCAGTGAAATGTGGCTTTGAAACTGACATGACTACCAAGTACTGGAATTTACATGATCTTTGGGGGGCTTAGAAGAGCATCCTCTCAACCTTGGACTTGTCAGGAAGCAGTGCATTTCCAGCAGTATCCTGGTTAGTACAGCAGTGCTCTCCTAGGAGCAGTGAAAGGGGAGACACAGGGAAACTAGCCAAGAGACATAACGTTGGTGAAACATTCTGCAAATATAAAGACGTCTCAGAAGGATAAATGGCAACTGTGCCAACCCGGCAAGACAATTAAATGGCAGGCCTATTTATATTGCTCAGGTGAAGAGCAGGGAATAGACTCATACCTTGGAAGAACTGAGAAATTGAAGGAACTTGGCCCATGTGAGGGTCCCTCCTCCCTTGTGAAGTTGGAAAGAATGTAAAATTATCTTCTGGATTATACATAAAAAGACTTTGGCTGCCCAAAACTTACTGAGGAAATCATACCAGGGCTGGTCACACTAGAGTTTGAGGAATCGTCCTGGCTAAAATGACTCCCTCACCTGCCTACCTTCCACCTTGGGTCATGCTGGAGGTTCCCAGACCCGTGCGCCTTTCAGAGCTGAGAGTGTTGGGGAGAGTGAGGCATTGTTCAGTCTCAGAGAGTCTGTTTAGCTGCAGGAAGGAAAAGAAAGGCATCCATCTAACCTAGCATCAGAGCTGGGAATTTAACTGAAGTGTCATCTTATTTGGCCATTAAGGAAATGACGTGATCACCGAATCTTGCCTTTGTCAGCCCTACAAAGCCATATGGGGCAGGTAACAGAGCTGAGTCTCCAGAATGGGGTTTTGGCGAGAGGCGGTCCTCCAGGAGAGAAAGTTGGTGCTTCAGGGAGATCATCTAATCCAATAGGCTTTGCCTTAGACAAAGTAGGTCCTTAAAGCAGCCCCAGAAAGTTAAGAAACATAGCCGGTAAGTGTGCATTCCGATCCCCGTAAATTTGAGGCCTGGATGGGTGGTAAAGGAGCAACGACAAGGGCTTTGGGCTCCAAATTAGCACATGGCTGATCATGGGCCTGGATGAAGAAGAGGGCGGTCTCTGGTGGAGTAGCAAGTACCCCTTTGACTATGTCAGGTGACTTCTCCGAAAAGGACTCAGATCCCAGACTTCGGGGAGCAGGGATCTTATTTCCTGGAACTGCTCCCCTTTAGGGGTCTGGTGAAAACTTTGAGCCCTTGGCCTTAACCCCCATCGTATAAATGAACGTGAGCACACACAATGTTGCTGGATATTTCAGGCGTAGGCCGTGGGACGCAGTGGTGAGACCGTGACAAGAGCAAAAGCAGAAAGTGGAGGGGGCGGGTGTCTGGGTGAACACGGGCTCTGCCCCCTGCATGCCCACCTCCAGCCGCAGCCCTCCACCTGCCCCGCCCCCTCCGCCCCCCTCCAGTTTCCTCATTTGAGGCAGCCACAGGGAAAGGTGGTGGCCATGCTGGCCTCTGAAGGGGGCAGAGCCAGACAGAGGCCAAGCCCAGAGCAGTGCTGGGTTCCTTGCCCTACACTGCCATCCTAGAAGGTCTCCAGTGGGTACCTAGGCCTGGGGGTCCAGTGCCGGCCCTCCTGGAACACCCTTCTCTGTGCCGGGCACTGTGCCGGGTGCTGAGGGCTCCAAGGACAGATAAGGTCCTTGTGTTTCAGGAGGGTGGGCTTAGATTTGTGGTGTTCAACTCTCAAATCCCTGGCAGGGAGGTGGGGAGAAGTTATGGCCAGGGCCTGAGGATGCTTCTATGCCCTAGGTACCACTGGTAGATAAAATAAATAATTGCCAGGTCATATCCATGTTGCTCTTGTTCCATGTGAACACATGCTCTTGGGGTAACAAACTACACATTGAAAGATCAATGTGTTTTCGGTTGGTTTCCACTTTTTGTCATAATGTATTTTTCTCACCTCTCCCCCCCTCTTGCTGGGACCGTGAGCTCTCTGAAGTCATCACGTCATGCTGACCCTGGGCGAAGTTAGGGACCAGCCGGGACCTTGGTGGGCAGGGTCTTGCTGGTTGGCAGAGCGGGTACCTCTGGCTCTAGCAGTGAAACCTTCTGACGAGGATCTCTTCACAGGGGAAGGGACACCGAGGATGTTCCCGAGGGGAACGCCGAGGGGAAGGGCTGTGCCGAGCATGCGTGGTGGGGAGGCACAGGCGGACCGACCTGCTGCTCTGGTCCCGAGGGAAGCAAGCCCCTCACCTCCCAACCGCAAGGCAACCCACTCAACAGCGCTGGACCAAGAGATGCCACTCCGACCCTGGCCACCAGCCACATGTGCTTCTCCAAGCTGCCCCCTTTCTGGCGGTTTCTACTGCCATCTTTTCAGATCCTTGACTGATTGCTCTGGAACCTGAATGCCTGAGTTCAAATTCCAACCCCCCTCCTATTTTAGCTGTGTAGCTTTGGGCGAGTTGGTTTTTTTTTTTAACCTCTCTGTGCCTCAGTTTGCTTATCTGAAAGTCTATTAGCACCAACTTTATAGAATTGTTAAGTTTAAATACATGAATGCAGGTAAAGCAAGAAGAATAAAAATGAGTCAGTACCTCTTCACATTGTAGCATGGAGGCTGAACACCTGGGTTTAGAGCCAGGTGATCCGGGTTTGAATCCTGACTTCGTTCCTTCCTCTTTGTGTGATCTTGAGTGAGTTTCCTAATCTCTCTGTGCTTTAGTTTCCTCACCCATAGCATGAGGTTAATAACTGCATTTGTTCCCGAAGGCTGTTTTGATAAACTGGTGAGAAAGTAAAGCGCTTGCAGAAGCCCACAACACATACTAAATGCTATACAAATACTAACTTATTAATTTTGTTTTATAAATAAAAAACAGAGAGGTCAAGTAAATCCTCTGAAGTTACACAGCTAATAATGGTGGTTCTGAGACCATGACCAGATCCCCAAGTAAAAAGAAATTGCTCCCACACTTCACCGAAGTATTTTTCTTATTGCGAGAGCAAGAGGGAGTTTCAGGCCTGAAATTCTCATCAGGCCGTGCACAGTCCTTTCCAAGTCAGCCAACAATAGAACATCATCCTGGTTCAGAAATCGCCTGCCAGGGTTGGCTGTTTTTGCTGTTGTTGGGTCCAATACGGTTATGCTGAGGCACACAGTTACCCTGGGAAGGGACTCCTTGTCTCCCTGGTTCTCTGGGGAGGGTTTCGGCTCTAGCTCCACACCTGGCCAGCCCTCCTGCCCTCACAGGAAGTCTTGCCCCCCCAGGTACAGCATCCGCCTGTGCCCAGATGCAGACAAAATGGCCCTCTCTTCACTCTCCGCTGAACACATAATCCAAAGGTTACAGATGCTTCAAAAAAGATCCTCCCCCAAACATTCCCCAATCCAGTCCTTATTCCTCAAACCCCACTAGCCCCTCTCAATTATCTTACATTTCTTGCTCCATAGCCAGTTTGTCTAACTGAAAAGTGTGTGTGCATGTGTGTGTGTGTGTGTGTATGTGTGTGTGTGTGTGTGTACACGTTGAGCACCGCGACAGTCTCTTTCCCTTCCATAGGAAATACCAGCAAACCTGCAAAACATCTCCATGGAAACCAGCCTTTCAGTCCATTGGGCTTCTGCAGTGTGGATACAACCGGTGCAAGTCAGGCAGGGACTAATGAGGCAACTTAATAGAACATAGAGCATGCCAGTTTAGAATGCAATGGCCCTTTCTTGGGGCTCCTAATAAGCCAGTGACATCCAAATGATGACAGAACCCCATGTTTTTACTCCATGAAAGCTTAAGTGTGTGCAAGCTTTGATTGTCATGAAACTTTTGTAGGTTCACTGCCCCACATCAGGTCATGAAATGTAGGTCTCTATAGTAACCTACAATATAGTCAATTTAAAAATGACAGTTTCTCCATCATGATAAGACTCCCCTCCCCCATCCCGGTTACCTTTTACGTCTCTTATGTGCTCCTAATGTGTTTTCTCTTGTTCTTTTGTCACACTGACATTTTTAATCTGCTGAGAAACAGAGGTGATTTCAAGAGGAATAATTCTGATTTTTTTTCTTAACCTTTCCCTCACCCTCTTCTACCTTTTCTCCATTAGAGGATGTGTATTAAGGCTCTGAACAACATATACTCAATCTTTTTGCCTTTCAGGCAAGGATCAAAGTGGTTGTGAATCCTGCTGGTAAGAGGTATAAACTGTAGGATACGACCCTTCAAAGGTTGGGTAGAAACTTTAAAATATTAACAGATGGGATTAAACATATATTTGATGAGCTGAAAAAATTAAGTGCATGGGTAATTTCCACAAGTATATTATTTTACCCTTTCATTAATATGAAAGCTCTTTTTGTATGACTATAACTGTTTGGATCTTTGAATAGTTTTCCATATTATTTGGTCTCATCTACATTGGACCAACGGGATATTTGCCTTAGGTGGTTATTGTTTAACTTTTTGTTTGTAATTTCTTCTGTTGTTATTCTGGATTTTTTTGGGCAGCGAACAGTCAAATATTCCAAATATGTTTCAATTTGATTGACCATTTTGCCTGGAAAGCTCTAGGGAAAAAAATGTAAGCTCTTATTATTTGAAAAGCATATTATGCTAAGTTGTCTGATTTTAGAATTGAAATCAGAATGTCATGTCAGCCTCAAAACTTGAGGCTGTTCTTTTTTTGCTTCTTAGACTTGTTAACTCTTGGCATTTGAAAACCATCATTACTTATTATTAGAGTGATTATGACAAGAGAGTTTGAGAATGTTTGGAGATCTGAAATGCAATAATATATTTAAAAGAAAAAAAAGTCTCAAACTATACTCCCTCTCAAATAATGTACTACTTGTAAAATTATGTGGTTATGCTTTTTAGTAAATCTGTCAGTCTTCTTAAAACTGGCTTTTTCTTGTATCTTTATGCTACTGGTTCTCATGTACGTAAAGGCTCCTAAAAGAATGCAGGTACGCCTTCCCAAATTGCCATAAGTTGATTCATTTATCTTTTATATTTGGCTGTTGAGAAAGCCAGGTCACCAAGAAGCCATTAATTAAATTCTAAGCAATTTTCCCACCAGAAAAATCTGGAAAAAAGGATGAGAGGAAAATAGATTAAAAAACCCACCTAATTTTCTAATTTCATGTAAATAGAAGGAATATTTCTTCTGCTTGAAAAAAAGAGAGCCAAAGAGAGCATTAGGAATATATCAGAATTCATAATTTTGAATGAAAGTAAACTGCATAAAGTTCTGAAGGAGGTTTTTCTGTTTGGGTTCCCAAAGTTAAACTGTCAGAACTCTACCTGTTTAAGGATGTTTTTCATTGTTTGGTGAGGGAGAAATTGAAATCATATATATATATGGTCTGTTTCCACCTTAACTGGGTGCACGGCAATTCAATTCTGACACTAACCACTTGGCGATGGTGCGAGATCCCACAAGTTAAGGGCTCAGTTCTCCACAGCTCTGTCCTTACTTCCGATGCTAGATGCATTTTAGGGGTCCCCAGACCATCTGCACTTCTGACCTATGTGTCTGACCACACTTCTAGCTATAAATTCTGGGGTTCCCACAATGCCTTTAGGTACGATAATCCACTAAAATGACTCATAGAAATGAAGAGAGTGCTAGATTTGCAATTATAGTTTATTATAAAGGACACACATAGGTGGGATCTAGGAGAGAGGCAGAGCTCCCATGCCCTTTCCCCATGGAGTCAGGACACTTCACCCTCCCGGGATGCCAATGTATTCACCAACCGGGAAGCTCCACCGAGCCTCATGTCCAGAGATTTTATTGGGGGTTTCAGTACATAGACATGATTCATGAAGTCACTGGCAACATGATTGAACTCAATCTCCAGTCCCTTCCTCTGCACCAAGGTTGGGCTTGGTGTTTCTGGTGACCAGCCCCCATCCTGGGTTGACCTAGGGGCCCATCATGAATCACCTTGTTAGCAGAACAAACACACTCTTTTCACTGAAGAAACTCCAAGGGGTTTTGAAGCCCTGTTCCAGGACCCAGGGACAAGACCACATATATTCTTACTACACCACAGCACATACGTAATTGACAAGACATAGCCCTCCCGATGTCTGCTCTTACTTCCCTAGTGTCAGGAACATGCTGTTTTGTGTACATTATTGTCAGATTTGTCACTTTCCCTCTAGAACTGTTGTCAAGCGCCTAATCCTTTATCTGGTTATTTGTTTTGATTTCTGCCAAAATACATCAAAATATCATGACACATGGGTTCTGCCCACCTCCCAAGTTGCAGTTTTAGTCATTTTTATTCTTTTATGCCACCTCTCTCAACCCTGACTTTTATGTAAAAAATTGTTCCCTCAACATAGAAATTTGGGGGCCTCTATTTCAGGCTCACTTCTTCTGCCCCACTCCTTCCACTTCCCACCCCACCTTGGGCCAATGGGTTAACCAGCAGTGTTACTTCAGGGTCCTCATCAAGAAAATGAGTTTTTTCTCTTATGAAAAGAACTATGGTGCCTACGAAACACAAGGATATAAAATTTGCATTTTGAGGATTCCATATTTATGGGAAAGGCTTCAAGCAGTCCAGACTCAAAAATAAATACTCTAATGTAGATGGCCATAAATTGACAGGGGAAAGAGAACTTTCTGGAAGTACTTTTGTCTTATCAAATAGTTTGGCAGTGTAAAAACTTTTCCCATGCAAGAATTTATTGGTCTATGGACTTTTCTGCTTCTTAGTCATCAAAATCACTGTAGCAAAGTTTTGTGAAGACATGATTAAATCTGTCTGTTCCCAGTACATCAGGATGTAATATGGAAAGTATTTACTTATTTTAAATTGAGGTTAAATTCCCATAACATAAAATTAACCATTTGAAAGGGGACAATGCAGTGTCATTTAAGACATTCACAATGTTGTGCAACCACCACCTCTATCTAGTTCCAAAACATTTTCATCACCCCAAAAGGAAACCCCATACTCAAAGCCATTACTCCCCTTCAGAGAGTAATTATTTTCAACAAAATTTCTGTTTTCAGTCATTCACTTAACAAATATTTATGTCTACTGTGTAAGGGATACGTGTCGAGTACTTTCTTTTTCCCTGTCATTTTCTTATTTTTCCTAATTTTATTGTATATGGTTATAGGAAGATTCCAGACAACTGGGTCTGGTTAATCAACTAGAAAATTCTATTCCATTGATAGAGTCTGTACCTTCCATTTTATCCAGCAAAAGAGCAGACACACAGCAACTACATAAGAAATGCTGAATGACAGAGTTTTGCTGTAATTATATTGGGTTAGAATTATATTATCAAATGGTTGTATCATTTAAAAGATTTCCTTAGGCAAGCAGAAGTCAGGAGCAACCAGAGATGTGATTTCATATCTGAGTCAATGCAAGGATTCAAACAGGGGAGGAGAATCAATTCACAGGAACTTGTCATACCTATTTGTTAAAAAAAGCATTGCAGGGCTTCCCTGGTGGCGCAGTGGTTGAGAATCCACCTGCCAATGCAGGGTACACAGGCTCGAGCCCTGTTCCAGGAAGATCCCACATGCCGCGGAGCAAGTAGGCTCGTGCGCCACAGCTACTGAGCCTGCGCTCTAGAGCCCACGAGCCACAACTACTGAGCCCACGAGCCACAACTACTGAAACCCGCGTGCCTAGAGCCTGTGCTCCACAACAAGAAAAACTACTGCAGTGAGAAGCCCTCGCACCGCAACTACTGAAGCCCATGGGCCTAGAGCCTGTGCTCCGCAACGAAGAGTAGTCCCTGCTCACCACAACTAGAGAAAGCTTGCACACAGCAACGAAGACCCAACACAGCCAAAAATAAATAAATAAATAAATAAATAAATAAATAAATAAAATTTATTAAAAAAAAAAAACGCATTGCATTCACAGTGTTTCAAAGGAGACATCCTGAACTGAACTGAACTGCAACTTGCAGCTACTGTTCTGGATGAGCCAGTTGACCGGAAGTTGCCCTTTTGAGAGACAGTTGTGAGAACCATCGGGATGCACGTGGAAGATGACAAGTCCCTCGTTACGTAAGGTCTGGGCGTTGGGGAGTAGCCCCCAGACACCATTTGACAATGAAGAGTGTGTCAGGATACGGCAGTGACCCCACTCCTTGTGGGTGGGGAAGGCGGTGTCCCCAATTCTGTCCCCTCAGCTCCACTCAGCATCCAGCATCCCTGGACCAGCTCCGGGGCTCCTACAACCTGGGAGCTCTCATTTCTGAAAACCCACACAGCTCTGTGCTCCATAGCCTCTAACTGATGTCTGGCTATTGTTTTATGTGGGGGATTATCTGTCCAGACAATCTTCTTAATTGTGTTTTCCTTCTCAGCACAGAGAAGAATATTTTGCTGACAATATGCTTGACATGAGAAGATGCCTTCTTTCCTTTGGGTGTTGGGGTCCATGGTTTTGCTGGAGCTGGTGCCTGTGGACCAGTGAGAGGGGATTTCTTAAAGAACTTTAAATCTACATAACTTCATTTCTCTTTTATAAGGATTTAAATCTCACCACCCATCTTAGGTTCAGTGAAAGACAGCTGCTCTTTCTTGGAGCCACAGAGCCAAGCCATTTCTAACAAACATTTAGAGTGTGTCTTATATGACAGCACAATTTGCTTTAGTGGAACTGACATCTAAAAGGGGCCTTTATACAAAATAGTGCATATTTTTGTTCTGGTCAACTTAGAGGGTCAGTAAGTATCAGGATATTTCAAAATTCCCAGTTAGTAAATCCCCTAGATCTTCTATATCCCAGATCTTTTCTTAATCTCCCATTTAGCACCTTTATAATTTTTTATAATCATATAACTGTTAGACAAATGTAATTCTGAGGAAAACTGTCATTCAGCCAACATCTCCCCTTGTGTTCATTTCTTAGGCTCTCCACTACAGACTACCCAATCCTGGGGGGCTCACAACCGCAGAAATTTGTTCTCTCCCAATTCTGGGGGTGAGCAGTCTGAGGCAAGGTGTCGGCAGGACCACACTCCCTCTTCCTTGCCTCTTCCACTTTCTGGGGGCTGCTAGCAGTCCTTGGTTTGTGGCTGCATCCTTCCAATCTTCAAGGCCAGCATCTTCAAATCTCTCTGCTCTGTCTTCACTTTGCCACCTCTGCTCTACATATGTGATTGCATTTAGGGTCCACCTGGATAATGCAGGATAATCTCCCCAAGTCAAGATCCTTAACTTGAGTCCATTTGCAAAGATCTCTCCCCCTTTTACCTCCATATGAGGTAACATTCACAGGTTCCAGGGATTAGGATGTGGATCTCTTGTGGGGCCCAGTTTTTCACTCTACTAAAGAAGTTAAGCAGACTTCTTTCCTGCAGAGCATCTTAAAGCCATTAGTGCACTAATAGGCAGTGGGACTCTCAAGGGGAGAGGCAAGGACCCCCTGCAAGGAGTTGAGTCATCAACACCACAAAAATTAGTCTGAGGATGTCATGGGACTAATGGCCCTAGGAATAAACTTCAGAAAATGTTTGGCTTTAGGATAACTTAGAAACTTCTTCCCCAGCATTACGGACCCCATCCACCATTCCTAGATTTTTCTCTTACTATTTTCCTACTTAAAATGTCCAGCTTTAGTCAACGTGTCCTGATCCTTGTTCTCCAAATACACCTGTGCTCTCCTGCCTCCACTTTCTCCTCAGATAATGACCACCCACCTCATCTCGACCCCCAAGCTCCCTGCCACCCCCTAATCAGCAGCACTGTCACCCCCTTCACCTCCTCGGTAAAACCCTGTCCGTTCTCCAAGGCCCAGCTTTCCCGAATTCTTCCTGGATCTTCCAAGAAGGAGTCTCTCCCTTTTCAAATCTCACTTTTAGTGTTGAGATAGATACCCCAGGGTCAATAATAATTAAGTAAAGAAATGTCCAAATCTTTACTTTTTAGTTTTACAACCAGCAGATTCAAGGTTATCCCTATAATGACTTTGTGGTCTTCCCAATATGGAAAGACAGGGAGGTGAACTACAGCGTAATCTTGAGTTTTATCTAGGAAATGGGTTGTTGTGAGTTGAACTTCATTTGATTTTGTGTCTTGGTTAAAAAAAAAAAAGTGAGGTCTGTAGGTCCTCACTTACTTGGAATTTTATCATCTACTTCCTTAAAACAGGACAAGAGTTAGTTTGTTGTCCGAAGTTGTGTTTAATTTTTAATGTCAGCCTTAAGGTCCTGACTCTTGTTTTATAATTTATCACCCCTCCCACACACTCTCCATGCCTGCTGGTAAGTACTTATTGATTACTTGGTTAATTATTTGTGATGGACTCACCCTTGATTTATTAAAAAAATTAGATTAAAAAATTGTACGCAAGGAAGAATCCTGCATTTTGAGGAACACAACGCTTGATTTATTCAAAGTCTTATTCCTTCCTTCCTTGATGGTCGTGGAGTAACATGTACAAGTCTGGCAGGAGAAAATGGAGAGAAAACCTTTTCCATGGGAGGCTCTGAGACATGCATCTGATACCTTCCCTTTCATTAAAGCAATGGGGAAAAAATGTGGATCTTACACGGGAATGAGAACATTCTGGATTAAAAAAAATCCAGACTTTTTTCTTCCTATCCATTTTCCTGTGAGAGCGTCCTTGTTGAAAATGTGAGCTGGAAAAAAGGGCTGCAAAGTCGTGAGCCTGCAGGTTAGGGACCCAGCAACTTGGAGGAGATAGTAATTTGGGGAAGGGTATTATTTAGAAGTCAGAACACACTGACCATGGGGCACCTTTCTTTGATTTAGTTGGACATTTACTCCTAGGTGAGAGCCAGAGCCATAATCTGAATTAAATATCTACTAAGAAAGCATCCCTAGCAACCCAGCAGGGAGTGATGTTTGGTTTGGCTTTGACTTCAGGAAATCCAAAGCCAGGTTTATCTCTCTTAATTCTGTGAACTGGACTGTGTGTGAATCTAGGGGGCAAACAACATCAATATCACATCTGTTGCAGGAGAGAGCATATGATTTTGGGAGGAAAGCGTCTACATACTGAGTTGAAAGGATTACAGTATTTAGCAATGAAACCCACAAGGAGACTCTTTGGCAAGGATGAAAGTCCAAGTATAAGGTGAAACATTACTTGTCAGAACAAAGGTACAACAAGTAAAAACCACCACATATTAACATCCCTAAGGTAGCTGAAATCAGTCAACAAGAAGTTTTTAGTACCTAACGCCAACTTATAAAATCATGCGGCCATGCCACAACCCTTGGATCTTTAAGAGAGTTGGGTATAGTACAAGGTAACAGAACTCCACAATATGAATAGCTTTATAATGGGCTCGAGAATAGTGAGTAAAGTGAGGTGTGGGGATCATAAGAAGTTTCATTTTTGTTTTTGAGGGCCTGAGAGGGGACAATTGCTATGCTAAATGCTTTACATGCATTATATATTATGTGACTATATGAATATATATGTTTATTAGCTTTCAATCATATCTATTAGCTTATGCATGTATATACATATTCAAATGCAATTATTTATACAAGCTTATATGGGTAAGTATGTATATTAGCTTATATATGCATATCTATTACCTTTATACACGTTATCAAAACACTGCCAGGTGGCTGTTATCCTGCATTGCAGGAACTCAGAGAAGAAGGGCTAAGTAATTCATCGGTAGGCTCACAGCTAGGAGGCAGCTGAGTGGCAGCCAGTCCCTGGGAAGACCATGCTGACTGAAGATGCTCTCCCTAGAAGGACGACTGCATGCCAGAGATGTTTTGCTAACTGTGTAGAAACCTTTATGAATGCAGTTCTGGGCTGCAGAGAGATTCTCTGAGTTAGTATTTAAACATCAAGACACACCCCCCCGCTGCCTCCCACCTCCCTTCCTTTTAACGCCTTTGAGCCTGAAATTGTCATATCTTGTGAGAGATTAAACCAAAGCAGAAAAGTGCACGAGAAATGTAGGCAGTGATGTTGTTACTGCCGAACACCCCCCCACCAGCTCTTTCCTCTTGGTGAAGCCGAGACTTGGTGAAATCTGGGAAGTGACTCCCTCCCACCAGGTGACATCCACAGTCAGCCGATTTTAGTCTCCCCCAGCGCGAGGAGCCAGGTGCTTTCCCGGCAGGCCTCCCCTCTCCAGACAAATTCAGGGAGGCAGAGGGAGCCACGGGGAGCCCAGGGGCTGTCCCAGATCACACACATGTCCCCAGGAGGAAGAGCAGTGCGGGGAGGGGGGAGGGGGCAGCAGCCTAGCACCAGGGAACAAGTGGGTGACAGATGAGTGATGACAAAGCCCCTGAAGGGCCTCATTCCCTTTTGCTGGGGAGTATCAATGAGGCCAAGAGGGCTGCACAGGTATAAAAGCAAATTCCTCCACCCAGATGTTCAGGAGCCCAGGTCTCCCCTCAGGTTTGGGCAGGGTCTCTCCCCTGTCTGTGTTGTGCTCTTGGGAACCTGGGCTTTAGAATTCAGTGTTCCCCGCTGCTCCCTCCGATGACCCGCTCGCTCACATCTCAGGTGCCTTATATTAAGCTAAGCGCTTCCTATACGCACACCGGCTCACATCCTCCGGCTCTGGGTTGGCCACACTTGCTCGCCCTGTTGGCCATTGGTCCCCCTGGCCTCTGGCCTTCCTCCCGGCCACACCTCTGCGCAGGGGACCCTTCTCTCTGCAACCTGAGGGCACAGAGGGACGCCTGAGACCCTGAGTTCCCACTCTTTCCCCTGATGAAACTTGTTGTCAGCAGAGACGTGGGGAAGGGGGTTTGGCGGTTGATGTGAGGAGGGGGAGGAAAGGGGAGCAGTGGAAGGAGGGAGGGGAGGGATCAAGAGATGGTGGCAGTGCGGTGAGGGGCGCGGGGAAGGACTGTGAGACGGGCAGCAGTGGGTGGGGGACAGGGAAGGGAAGTGGAGGAAGTGGGAGGTGAGAGAGCTTAAAAATGCATTTGTTTATTTTTTCCTTTGGGCTGGAGCAAAGACAAGGGGGGAGCTGGACCCCCAACTGGGGGGGACTCGGCACTTGGGTCCCTAGGGAGCGTCACAGCTCCTTCACAGCCCTGGGGTGTCACCTACGCACTCCCATGGGCTTGGCAAAGAGGGCCTGGGGAGCACGGCCTGCTGCTGAGATGTGTGTGGATTGGGGGGGGGTGGTGATGGAGACAGAGATTTTTGGTTGCTCGTGGCCCCAGTGGACGGTGGTGGCAGCCTGGCTAGGGCGACTGTCTCCAAGTTGCCAACCTGGGCTGGTGGCGTGGTGACTCATGCCTTGAACATCTGTTTTATGTGCCACGACCTTCTGTAAAAAGAGTGGAAACTGAAAGAGGACCAGAGTCCTTGTGATCCCAAATGAGAGAGGGAGACACTCCAGTGAAATGCCAATGGCACTGGTGCCCTCTGAGATCAGGGCACATGGAAACCAGTGAAGAAGGGCCGAGTGGATGCAGCTGACCCCGGGCTTCCCACCATCAACGGCTCGGAAAGGCAAAGTGAGAGAGAAAAACTGTTATTGCCAGAGCTAACGGGCAGGTCCTAAAAACTGCTGTTTTGGAAAGAATGATACCTCTCCCAGCTTCTGGGAGAAAGGAGGTCTCCAACTTCTCTCCCCAAGCACCTTCCACCTCCCCTATTTCTGCCAGCCCCAAGAGATGTGGTGTTTACAACTCTCCTCTTGGACAGTATCACACTGGGAAAATCCCTTTATCCTTCTGCGCTTCATCAATAAAATGGAAATACTCTTGACTTGATGGTCCCCAAAGCCAGGTGACCGAGGGAGATGGATTCTCTTGGTGGCCACCAAGAGTGGCTCAGGTTTCCATCCCTGCATTAATCAAGTAGAGGCTGTAGCAGGGAGTGATATTGGAGACCGAAACCTCAGGAGGATCTGCAATTGACTAGAAAGTCCCACTATTGCTGCATAAGAAGAAAGGACTGGTTCTTCCTGGTTTATCTAGAGCAGTGATTCCCAGTCTCTCAACGGGGAGTGACCTGCCCTGCAGAGCAAATTTAGTAATGTCTGAAGACATGGATTGTGACAAGTGGGGGAAGGTGCTACTGGCATCTAGTGAGTTGAAGTCAAGGGTGCTGTTAAACATCCTTCAATACACACAGCTTCACAATGAAAAATTATCCAGATCCAAATGTCAATGGCGCCCAAGGCAAGAAACACAATCTAGATCTTCCTAGTGCCCGAGAGAAGTTGTCGGTGTCAGAGATGAGTTTCTCACCAACCAAATCACAAACATTCATCAGAAGGTGAGAGTGAAAGTGATCTCCAAAATCTTAAAGGAAGGAAAATGAACTTGAGAAAACAGATTTTCTCCATTTCCATTTTCACGAAGAACAGTAATAATCTATACAAATGTAAGGCACCCTAAGCTGAAATTTACTCACTTAGTTTGCTGCTTTGAACATTGCTGTGTGTTTCTACCAGTCAAATCCTTTAAATTACATGCTCTTTCTGAAGAGGGCAAGGAAGGAAGCTGCATTCTTATTTGGAGCAGGCTGTTGTCGGGGGAGCCTCAGAAGGGAGGCAGCAGATGGAAACCACAGAAGCAAGGAAGTCCCCACACTGAGGCATACGGGAGGGAGGAAAAGGGGGGACCAGGCAGGGCCTGAAGCCCATCCCCATGGAGATGGTGGCTTGGCCATTAAGCTGCATGGAGACTATGATCCACTTCAGGTCCTCTGAACTCAAGCTAGAATCTCTGATTCCCACTGAACAGGCCCGTAATCTCAAGCAGAATGTGATTATCCTTGAATTTAAAAGATATATTCCAGTAAGGAAAGCACATGCCTCTTAGTAAAAAAATAACAGCTTTTTAGAGGAGCACAAGCAGGGAAGAGGTTGCTGGATCTTTCTCTTCTGCTTTGGATCAAAGGAAGCGTTTCTGCCTAATGGTGGGACTGAAATGATATATTGTGAAGGGACCCAACGTATCATACAATACAATCTTCTGCATCTATCTGCGTTCTGCTGCCCCTCCACACTGGCTTCTCTGGGCATCCACTCTTGTGACCCCCTCCCCCTGTCCTGCAGGTATCCCAGGAAAGAAGATGCAGAAAGAAGGATGCTCTGGACCGAGTTGCTAGTTGAGGTGGCAGAGCCAATCTGGTGAGTGTGAGCAGCCGGGATGGATCAGGGATAAGACGGAGCTCCCAGAGTCACGGGAGAGTGAGAGATCCAGCCTGGAGGTTGGACTTCCAGAACCGATTTCCAGAAGCACATGGCAGAGCTGCTGGGAAGGGGAGGGGCTCCTTGTCTGCACCTGTGCTTGCTGGCACCCAGCCCCGTGGCCCATCTGCATCAACTCATCTGCAGGATGGAGGGGGTCATGGTCTCAGGCTGGGAGATGCAAAAGGAAGGGAGGTGGGAAATTACCAAAGGAGAGTCTGGAGGAGATGCTGGGCGGCCAGAGCGACAGGTGCCCTCTGTTGAGGAGGAAGGCACATGAGAAGGGAGACTTGATGGGAGAGAGAAGGTTGAGACAGCAAGGAGGGTCAAGGGCACACTGCCAGGGAGAGCTGACAGTGATGGGGCGTGTGGGGAGGGGTTTAAGAAGACCTGAAACCTCCCTTGTCCAGGAATGAGAGGTAGCGATGCTTCCCTGCGCGGCTGTCACAGAGGAGTTCATTTAGATAATAATTACAAGTAACAAAGTGACGATTTAAACTGTGTAAGGGCAAGAACGAGTGCTCAAGAGCAATGGGTTTGTCTTTAAGTCGTGTTACTCTTTTTTCTTAGGGGGTACCTTTTTGAAGTTTTACTAAATCTTTTATTACAAGTAATTGTATCCAAAACAAAAATAAATGCAGAAATAAAATATAGAGGAAATGCTGTCAACAGTATCTGGTTTTAGTTTTCCTAGCAATTAGCATGAATTTAATTTATTTTCTAAAAATTTCACTGCTCTTATAACCCATGGTGTCCTCTTTCTTGTATTCTTTTCTCTTTCTTGAAGTTTTTTTTTTTTTTTTTTTAAGGATTCATGGGATCCTTTTTTTTAAAGGATGCTTTCTGATTGTAATATGCCTGTATTCTTTCCTCCCACTTACCTATCAGCTGGGTATGAATTTTCAGGTGGAAAACCATTTCCCTCAGAATTTGAATTTAGTATTCTGTTGTCTTTTTTTTATTTTTTAATTGAAGCAGAGTTAATGTATAATACTATATAAATTACAGGTGAACAATACAGTGACTCACAATTTTTAAAGGTTATGGGGAATAGAGCAGATATTTTATAATAACTATAAATGGAGTATAACCTTTAAAAATCAAGTCGTGTGACTTTTGAGATGGTTCTCTGACTACCTGTGTGTGTGCGAGCCTGAGAGACAGATTTCCATATTTAAAGTGTCTGAGTTTTATCAGGAGGGAGAAGATACATTTTAAAAAGCACCATCTGGTGGGCCTGGTGTAGCTTTAGTCCCTGAGGATAGAGGGCCATTTCGTGCCCTAATGACCTCATGCAAAAAATAGCTCTGCCCCGTCCTCAATATCCTCCATCACCCTAAACTCTCAATCCAGCTATGGGGTCTCTTACCAGCCATGAACAGAAGCCAAAGTCTGGGTACCCACATCTGCCTGGACCTGTGACATCTTCCTTTCACCCAAGAGGGAGTAGGGCAGGGCACTGGCAATAGTGTGTTTGAGAGGGTAGGCGGGCATTTCCCCATGGGGATAAGGAGCTTTGTGTACCCCAGCAAGGGGGACAGACCCCATGGGCTTAATGCCAAAGGGAACGGTGTCTCCATTCTCCCACTGTCAGGAACCCTAATGCTTTGGGACAAATGTGCTCCTGTGGAGAATCCTGATGCCTGCTTTTCTGGCTCCTGGCCTTGGTGGTTCCAACTTGAGCTTCCTCTTCTTAGCGGGATGGTTCTGGAGGGGTGGTGGTGGCCATTCCTGCTCTTGTGGATTATTCTGGTTTCCCCTGGGCCCATCCTGGCTCTTTGGCCTCAGCTCTCTGCCTCACCTTTCCTGTCTTAGCTTTTCTGCGGGTCTTAAGTGCCTCCCCATCATCCACAGGAAAAAACAGAAAATGCAGACTAGTCCTTTTATGACCTGACTCTTGCCTATGTGCCCAGCCATCTGCTGTCCCCCCTGCCTGCCTTCGCTTCCCCACGCTGGGTCCTGGGTCCTGGGTCCGGGCACTCATGCTCCCACTGGCTTCCTGGTGAAACGTGCGTATCCTTTGGGTGCCTTTATGATGCCCACGCATGCAAGCATGCACCTCCAGCTACAGTGTTTACCAGGCGGCTTCTGCAAGACCCTGATTCTCTGTGCTGTAGTCTCCCACCCCCCTTCACCCCCAAACGCTGCACATGGTGTGGGCCAGGACCCCATTTCCTTATCCTTCCAGGGCTTAACACAATGCTGGAGTGATAATAGCAGCTCCATGAGGAGAGAATAAATGATTGAAAAACCACTGTGCTGGGCTTCCCTGGTGGCGCAGTGGTTGAGAATCTGCCTGCAAATGCAGGGGACACGGGTTCGAGCCCTGGTCTGGGAGATCCCACATGCCGCGGAGCAACTGGGCCCGTGAGCCACAACTGCTGAGCCTGCGCATCTGGAGCCTGTGCTCCGCAACAGGAGAGGCCGCGATAGTGAGAGGCCCGCACACCGCGATGAAGAGTGGCCCCCGCTTGCCGCAACTAGAGAAAGTCCTCGCACAGAAACGAAGACCCAACACAGCCATTAAAAAAAAAAAAAAACAAACAAAAAAACCACTGTGCTTTAATGAAGCTAATTTAATATGAGGTGACTGTAATTGGTTTTCACTCTTCATTTCATTTGACACTAGAACATTTCAAGTCTGGGCTAAATTTGAACAATTTCTTTAATTGTAGGAGGAGGAATTCCCTCTACATTAATGCAGACAGCCAAGACCTCTAAGTGCCTCACGAAACAGGCCCGTGGCTCCGGGCGGTGGGAGGAACCAGGGTCCCCTCACTTCTGTCCTGACCTGGAAAGGACCACCCTGAAGCTACTCAGGATACAGTGGCCACTCTGCTCTTTATTTGAAGATGATGGGTAACTGTTTCCTGTGCAGATGTGTTACAGTTGTGATAACCACAGGGATAACTGAGGGGACAACCTGGGTAGAATGATTCATGGGGAGGACCAGAAGGGATCCTCTGGGGCTCACGTGCCCGAGAGAGGCTGGAGGATGGTGGCAGAAAGCAACAGAAGTCAACTCTTCCCATCGTGATTCAGAGTGAGCCACGGCTGGCCCTGCGCACCATCTCCTGCTGCAGTGATGCAGTGCATACCTGTGACTGATGTGGAGAAAGAGGCAGAAGTGGGACTCCAGGAATGCTTGCAGAGCCCTGGGGGTGGGGCTCGGGAAGGGGCCCTGAAACTTGCAGAAGGCATGGGGGCCAAGCATCGCCACCTGTCCCGCCCTTGCAACTTCATCACTATGCACAAGACAGACATTTGATTGTAATCCACAGTATTAATGGACCCCTGTGGTGTCTGACAGGTTCCCAGGTGTAGGGGGATACATTGGCAGGTGACAACCATGAAGAGAATTACTTGCAGAAATCTATGTAAGAACAACCTACAAAGGTACTCTGTACAGATCATGATTCCGGAGCCCCAGGCTATTTGCATGCCTCTCGACACCTGCAATTTGTCACTATCTGACTTAGATTTGAGTAGCCAGGACAGAGCCCGCCAGCCTCAATGTCACCTCTAAGGACAGCACAGTGTGGGATTTGGTTTCCTTGTTTGGGTCACTGTGTGCCTATTTATGGCCAAGGTTGGGAGTCTCCACTTGGGTCAGGCTTTCAGCTTGGTTTCCGTTAGTGCGTGGGTAGTAAAATCCTGGTTACTGACCGGCAAGTTCAGAGTAACTTCCTCTAGTGTGGGGTTTTCCGCTGTCCCATTTGGAACAGGGTTTCTGGTGGATGAAGTATGAGAATATCTTTTTCTAAGATGCTAACAGAGATTAAAATGTCAAAGCGCAGTGGTAAAAAATCAATAGCCTTTGAAACGTTCAATGACCACAGCCAATGAATGCAAGTGTGTAGTTTACGAATTTTAGACCCCCTGAGCCTCCTTGTCAATATCTGTCCTTGCCTCCTTTGTCTTTGGCTTCTCGTCTTCTCTTTGCCCCTGATTCTGTCTCTTTCCTCCTTAATAGCTCCTTCTCTGGGTCTTTACAATATTTATTATTTATTTATTTATTTATTTATTTATTTATTTATTTATTTATTTATATTTCCTGGCCATGCCTCACGGTATGTGGGATTTTAGTTCCCTGAATAGGGATCAAACCTGCGCCCCCTGCATTGGAAGCTCGGAGTCTTAACCACTGGACCACCAGGGATGTCCCTGGGTCTTTTTTATATATATGTTTCCCCCTGTATTTTTCTCATGTGCATTTTCTTATATTTCATCTTTTTTTCTTCCTTTCTCTGTTTTTTCTTCCTTATCATGACCCTCCTCACTTCAACAATGCGACAAATATATTTTGAAGTCTTATCATGTATTTATTAAATAAAGTTGTTTTTCCTTAAACATTTGAAAACCTGTTAATACTTTTGTGTCCCTTGCTTGCCCTTTAAGAGAATGACGAATGCTGTTGTTTTTGAGGTGGTTGATTAATGGCACGTGATAGAAAGAAATACTCCTCATCCTGCTCTAGAAGATGAAGAAGACACCCCATCCGCATGATGGTACTTGCATAGCCATCAAAAGCATTTGGATCCCTATGGTGATTGGAGAAGAATCGCTCTCTAGTTCTAGTTAGAGAGATATTCTAGTAACCAGATGGTTTTTGCTTGGCAGTTTAACAAGCAGAGTGTTTACTGGCTCTGAAAACTCATTCAGTGCACTGTGTCCTAGGCATTCGTGGTTCTGCTTTTGTCCCTTTTCTTTGGTGGCCATGGATTTGATGTTCCTGTCACATTTATTGTACAGTAATTGAATGTTAATTCTTTGCTTAGCCCACTGACAGGCTCTCCTTCCATAATTAGGTATTTATTTCCTTGCAGGTTTCCTATGTAGAATAAATGTATAGTTGTATATAACGTTATTCAGGAATTTAATTTTGATGAACTATTTGTTAGTGTTGACCATATAATTAACTTTCATAGTGAGCACCTTGAAAAGTAAGAGTATGTCATATATTTTATAATGTTTTTTTATCTTTGTCAGGATCACTGGACTGGAATGTTGGGTATGATTCCAAGGTCCGTTTTCAAACTTTAAATTTCCTTGTGCATTGAGCTTATCTATGTGATCTTTTCTTTTCTTCTTCTTTTTTTTTTTTTAAAACAGAGCAAATTAGAAGAATGGCCATGCCCTTTCATCTACTGAAGGGTTTGGAATTCAATTTTGGCAGAATTCTCTTAAGCCAGTGGATGCATAGGTCAAAGTCCTTAGAATTATTGCAGAGGCAAACATGAAACTGAAAACCAACACATCAGGGAGGGGCTCTTATTTAAATGCATCTGGATCCAATAGATATAGAAAAATTAAAATACCTTTATCAGAAATATTGACCAGTAGATCTCTTATAGTGCCCTAAATGGTTTATAATTCAGTTAGGTGAGTTAAAAAAATATTCACTGAACTAGAGATCAAATTCTAACAGGAGACTCACGGTAAAACCTGTTAGCATCACAACTCACACAAGACACTATTTGATTTAATGCACCATGCACCCCAGACTCCACTCATGTAAAAGCATGCTAGATTCCAAGCCGTTGATTTTTCTAGCATTCAGAGAATCTGTGAGTCTCTTGTGTTGGTGACTTTGGACTCAGAGATTAGGACTAAGTCTGCGAAAGTGCTGTGGATTGTGAATTACTTGGTGTGTCCCAATCTCCCTCCATATTTTGACAGCATAGGCATGTCAGTTTCATGGTGGTTCTGGTACCCTGACTATTTCATTCCAGGTCTGAGAAGAACACCTTCTATGACTCAAGGGCCTTTCCCTGACAGAGAACCAGTTTGGTGTTCTTCAAACCAAGTGGCAAATCCTCGGAACGTTTTTCCATCTGCAAAGCTAGAGGTAGAGAGAAGGGTGGAATGGAGTGAGGTCAAGGAGTGACCCAGAAAGGAAGAGCAGAAGAGAGGTGTGGGAGCACCTTGCCCTTCCCTTAGTCCCTGTGAGCTGCCATTTCCATCGTGAAATTAGCATGTGTTCAAGATATATGAAATTAGGCAGAGGTTTTGGGTCAGGAATTAATGAAATGCAATGTACAGAACCTTGTAACATTACCTTTTCTTGGAGGTGGGGTACCTTTGGAGATAAGGGCTCATTGACTGTGCTGCAGGAGAACACTTGTATCTAACAGTCTCAGGATTTGAGGAATATTAGAAGGAGGAGACGGGCCAGTTAAATTTGTGCAATATCCATGGCTAATTTTGCAGGCCAATTTTAATTAGGTGTTTATGGCCCTAATGATAATGGAGAAGTGTTTGCAAGCTTCCCTTGTCACTTTAGATGTGAAATCTATCACTAGGAAAACGTACCTTTTCAAAGGAAAAAAATCTGCGTTGTCTACTTATTTCATATCCACATGGTCTTTGATAGTTAAACGTCAACACAGGAAATTGCATTTCTCAGTTTGCAGGAGGATTTATTATAATTAATTTTTCTTTTCTCTTCAAAACGCTTTGTGTATCCTGTTTATTTGGCTTAAGAGCTTAGAGCATTATACCACTGATAGATTCGAAATCTAAATCATTGCAAGCTGCTTACATCTCAAGTACTCCATTTTTTAATGGTTCTCTCTGAAATTTCTGAACAGCACCTAACAAGTCTAACAACAATAAGCCACTCTTTCCTCTCTTTAGATTATCCAGCCTATGGAATATCTGTGCAAAAAACTTCAGCTTTAGACTTTGTCTAAACCTCTTAAAAATCAGTTTAAAATTATTGTGGGTCCCAATGTCCAGCGCAGTGCTACAAATAAAATTCATTTTGACTCTTTAGCTCCATAATGTTGGGGAACAATTTCAGCACAGAATTGGACACCATGAGAGATGACTTTTGAATAACACATAATGTAACATTAACACAATATGATCTGTGTTAAATAGACCTTGGCTATCACAAGAGTGAAAGACAAATCAGATAATCACAAGAGGATATGTTTTCTGCAAGATTTTGTGGTTTTCCATTCAAAACCAAAAATGAAGAATAAATTTCAAGTTACTTACTCATGGATTCTGTCAACTTGGCCATCGTTGAAATTTCCTCTTTGTGCTTTTCCTGGAGGTGAGAAGAAAAGATAATTATGTATAAAGCACATCTTAAATATGAGTCAACACAATGGGTCTGTAGCAACAGCTCTCTCTTTCTCTCTCTCTCCCTTTCTCTTATGTTAGAATTTGGTCACCAATGATGAAATGAATTTTAAAATCTCACATTATTGCTCTATGATCAGTCAGTCACTGAAAAGAGATTTTTAGAATCCTTAAAAACTTGTCAGTGCTCTTGGAAATGAGCGTCTGTCACATTGATCTTGGATATATATAATTGGTGACACACGACCAGTTTTCAAAACCTCCTTGACACTGGAGTTTTGACATCCATGTGCCAGTCTTTTGCTCTCTATTTTCTCCTGTTGAAGCTTTTTTGGTATTTTTGGAGCTAGTATTTTTGTAGTCATTTGGTCTCATTTTTTCCTAAAAGCTAAATAGATTTTGTACATTTTTCTTTGTCTTACTTTTTTGAATTCCTGGAGTTTTTTGAAAGTCATCACTTTTGATGGGTTTATGACCTTACCTACTTTGGGCTGAAAACATTTTATTTCAACTGGGACGTAGGCTATAACCCACTGAGTCTGAGAGCGAGAATGATACATACATAAACTGAATCTGTCCTAATTAGAAGATTACTTCAGAGCTATTAGGAATAATGGTCATCTCTTCTGAAAGTTCTCTTCAATTTCTTTAATTTCCTTAGGCTCCTAACATGTGTAGTAACTGAAACATTGGCTGCTATTATTTTACTTTTTTTTTTACAGCCTTATTTTTTTTCTGATGATGAAACTAACACATGCTCATTATTTAAAAACTCAGAAAATATTGAAAAATTATAAATCAGAAAATATAGTTCTCTCATGATGTCACCCCACAGAGAAAACCACTGTAATATTTTGGTGAAAATCTTTCTATTACCATTTCTATACCTGTAAATATATACAGATATGGAAATATAATCCCCTTTTTATAAATATAAATATCTATACTATACATACGATGTTGTAAGCTACTCATTTAACTCCGTATCATACATCTTTTATGTCAATAAAGGTAGAATACATCATCATTTTTTAGTGACTGCATAGCATTCATCATGAATTACACCATAATTTCCGCAACCAGATTCCACTGAATTTGCTTCAGATTGTCACTATTTTATAAAACGCTGTGATGAGCATCCTTGAACTCACATATTTGTGCCCTTGTCCTATCAACACTGAGGATAAATATTAGAGTTAGGTATGATTTGGTTAAAAAGTATGACTATTAAGAATTTTGACACGTATTGCTCAATTGTCCCCCACAAACTTTGGCTCTGACAGTGTTCAAAAACATTTGTTCCTGTATATTCTTGCCAACTTGCCAGTGGCTTTAGCACTCCTCCCCAATCTTTGCCAAACTGATAAGCAAAAAGTGGTATCTTGTGCTTTTATACTGTCATTTTTCTTTCTCCGACCTTCTGTTTATGAACGACAGTAACATGCTTTCACATGGAGTAGGTACGTCATTGACTCTGTCGTGTAGCTGTCCTCTAGCTCCTGTGCCATCAACACTCTGGTTCTTAGAAGCCAAAGGTGGCATTTATTTTCCCCCATGGCCACAGTTTAGTGTTGAGTTCTTCACAGTTGCTTGGCCAGCACTAGAGTCAACGTGTCATGGCTTGGGTGTTGAAGTACAATTAGCATCATTATTCATTCTTCTAGAGCCACCATTCCCAAACTAAAAGGGTCTGTGTTGAGTGTCAATAAACAACTTTGCACATCACAAGTACACTTGACTTGCACAAGCCCTGCAATAACGCAGCGAAACCAGGGCACTGCCTCTTACTTAAACTAATAATTGCCCTTGAGAACAGAAGGAGCTAAGAAACCATAATCTACCATCCTACTGTGGTGGCATTAACCTATGATGTTTAGCCTGCCGTGTGGTTTATTTCAAGATGTAAAGAAATAGCACAGCTACTGGAGAGGCTAAGAGTGTTGGGTGGCAGAGACAAGACTGGCAGAGAGGAACATCTCACAGCAACGCGGGTTCACAGGTGCGGCACAGAGGCTGCTTCAAAGACGAGTCTAACCTAGTGGTTGATGGCAACTCATGCATAGATGCAACTCCATGGTGAGAACTCAGTGAAATTCATCCTTGGCCTGTAGGAAACTTGTTCTGTCTCTGCTTGCTCTGTCCTTGACTCTCCACTTCACCTCTTAGCCTAGTTCTGCTGCTGGTTTGGCCTCTCTAGTTACACCATCTCTCCTTGTATCCTGGTCTATGGTTTGCTTTCCCTTTGTTCCCTGTGCTCCATCAAGTCTTACTCTGGATCACTCACCTCTTCAGCTTGGCCCTCTTCTAATAGCCCCAGTGGTGAGAGTCCCCAAACCACAGGCACCCAGATTCCAGGCATTATATCCTTACAAAGCCCTGCCAAGTTTGTCTTCTTGTGTGTGTATCACTGTGTTATCTCTTATGACCTGGGGACCCCACCACCTTTTGTACTCCAGTCTTGTGGTGGGTGCTCCTTACAGCTATTTTTATCCAGATGTGTTGGATACCCTGGAGAAATCAAATACTGCCTGTGTCAGCATTTTCTTCTTCCCTGTGCCAGATGGAGACTTCTGACATTGAGAGGGGAGGGGCACTTAAAAGTCCTAAATTTAGCTCTCCCAGTTTGACTCATCTATGGCATAACTTATGGTGGAAATCATGACATATGTTTCTGTGTAAGTGGTTTAGTCATTCGAGGAGATGCCTTTAAACTCCTTATGTCCTTCCCTCATTATCGGAAAGTTGAGGTTTGCAATTACATGACATGTATACTCGATAAAGGATTTACATTTCATTCAAGCAAATTCTCCTCCTTTTTCTAAAGCCAAGAGCTTCCTCCAAAGTAAAATTCCTGGTTATAGGATTTACGATACTGAAAGAGATTTGGAATGATAGCATGTTAAACCTGGAAGAGAATCTTTTAAGGAATGTCAAGTCCAACTCCATAGTGATGCACTTGATGAAACTGAAGCCCATGCCAAGAAAGGAATTTCCACCAAGCTGGTCTCTTCTCCGTGTCAACCTCTACTCCCCGAGAACCTCAAGGTCTACCATATAGGGATATATTGTGACAAGAGTCCTTATATAACAATCCTGGTGCTGTGTTGGAGTTTCTCAGATTTGCCTTCTCTGTGTTCTTTCTTGGAGCAGTCTCATTCACAACAATGGCTCCAATATCCACAAATGGCTGATGGCTTCCAAACTTGTACATCCAGCTCTGACCTCTACATTGAACTCATGTCGTCGACTGGACAGCACCACACAGATGTCTAGTGCATGTTTCAAAGCAACGTGTTCAAGGTTACTCTCTATTCCCACACACTTTCCACCAGCCAACCCTCAGCCCCTCACACCTGGGCGATTTCTTCCATTCTCTGTCTTTGGTTTATGGGATCACCACCCACATTATACCTAAGCCATAAATCTGGGAACTCCCCGCCTCCTTTTTCTTCTTCACCCCTGATATCTCACTTAGCTTAAATTTGACCTCCCTTTGCTGCCGTCGCTTAAAGGGAATGTTGATATTGCTTCCCTGTGTCTCCAGCCTTACCTGCAACACTGAAGGTTTATCTTGAAACAATCCTGGGGGATCTATCTAAAATGCAGGCTTGACCCAGGCACCCCTGCTTGAAATATGTCAGTTCTTCTCTAGCAAGTAAGCATGCAATCCTTGTCTTTTAACCAGGGCAGGCTGTCTGGATGGTTCTGTCTTTACCTGTCACACCTTAGTTGTAGGTACCTTCCTGCCTTGGCAATCACCCAATTTCCATTTCCTCCTTGTGCTCCCAGATTTATCCCTAAGAACTTCCCCGGGTACCAGTCAATCTCTGCAGTTTTCCCCTACTCTTCCTGACCATCTTTTCTGAGTTTTGTTCTAAGCATGCTCATACTTGATCATGTATCACTGCATAATTTATTATTTGTGTAAGGGATTCTGAGACCTTTGGAAAAGTCAAGTCCACCTCCCAATAGCCTCTTCCAGAGGCTCCCATTGGCACAACCATCACAGTGGGAGGAAGTATATGGTAGACCAGAAGTCTCTGCCATGGAAACACCCTAGGATCCTGAGCAAGGCATTTTACATTTTGGCCACAGTTTCCTGGTCTGTTCATTTCAGACATGGTTTGCTGTTTGCTGAGGTGCCCCTAGAAGTAGTCAGCTATGTGAAGAGGGCACCTGTACATGCTTAGCTTGGGAGAGAGTGTGAGTATTGGTGATATTTTAAGATGAAAAAGACAGATATGTTTGCTTTGAGTCCTTAAGAAATATCTTTGCTCTGGGAGCCAAAGGCTTTGACAGTTGACATAATCAACTGGTTTACTCATTGTAAAATTAGAACAATACAGAAATCTTACTGTCTTGGAGAAAAGAGCCTATTTGGTCTGAAAATTTATTGTTCTTATTTACTGTGTCTGTGCTGCTTGGATGTTCTTATTATTTTGAGAATGTGAGTGAGTGAGAAGTGTAAACACTGGGGACTTTAAAAGGTTTTTGTGTTGGTTTTACTTCCTATCCACTTACTATATTAACCTCTGGAAGCTTCAGTTTGCTTATCTGTAAAGTGGGGATAAGTAGTATCTATTTGTGTTTCTTCATTCACAGGCCCATTGTAAAGAGCAAATGAGAAAATGTGTATTAATGCACCCAAGTGTTATATCCATGTGTGTGTGTGTATGTGTGATCATTATTCCCTTTGGCTACCATGTGGGGGTCAAGGGTTATAGTCTGTTCTTGCTATTAGAGGACAAATACTGACCTCTGGCATTTGTACCAAATACAACAGAGCAATTTTCCCTGAAACTAATAAGACCCAAGACTGCCTACCTTCCAGGAGACCACTCATCATAAGTGTCAACAGCTGGTGGCCATGCACCCCACACCTGCTTTTCCAACACCCTCCACCAGAGCACAAGGTTCCAGAACCTTGGCACACTTCTTGAAAGAGCTGGGTTCTTTTGCTCTAAGAGGAATTCCACTTACAATTGTGTTGTCATACATTTAATGGAATAACAGAAACATTTAGAGTTTGGGGGAATCATGATGACATGTTTGAGCAAACTATGTCCACAGATGCTGAAAAAAATCCCGATTGTCTTGTTAAAATCATACCAAACTCCTTGGGGAGAGTATTGACCCTCAGGGCCAGTGGGTATTTAATTTTCTTATTGTATGACTGTGTTCCCTCTACCATACCTGGGAATATAAATAAAAGCTCAGCAGTTTGCTTGGGATGTGTGTTGTGTGTGTGGAGATTTATACCCATACTTTTGTTTCAATTAGGGTGAATGTGGCTTTCTACTGGAACCATGCCAGATACATACTCCTCTCTGTCTGAAATGACAGACGGGTTTTTAATGAGGGCAATTATAACAGAGTTTGGCTGTAGCTCAAAGCTACGACTAAGACACTGTGTGTGTATTGGGTGGGGGGGTTGATTCATGAATGCCAAGGGTTTTAGAGAGGGTGGAGGAGGGGATTTTCTGCTGCACGGGGCTCCCTTGCACACAGAGGGCAGCAGTTGGTGCAGCTGGGTGAGGTCTGCGTGTTGAGCAGTGCGACTGCATTACCCTCTGGAACCCAGAAGTAGGCTTTTAAGGATGAGGGGGAAACTCGTCATAGTTGATATATTTCAAACCAGTCATATTTGCATTTTGGATATTTTTATCTCTCTAAAAATGTGTGCTTATATTCATCAGAAAACTGTGATTTTTTTTTTAAGTTACAACCACTTAAAGGAACATTTATATAAAGTGGGAAATGATAATGGTATTTTATGAGTTTGTATCCTCATTGGACCTCACCTCCAGGTTAAAACAGGGGCCACAAATCTCCCACTTTATTCTTAGGTTTCTCAATAAATGTGCCAGCTGTGGCCTCCATCCACAGCTTCCCTTTTCCACTTTCCTGACATGATGCCATAGCAGGTCACTGGAGGACTGATTTAAAAGGAAAATGCCTCCATCCTCAGGTAGCCAATCAAGTAAGTGTTCTTATAATGTGGTACCACATATTGCCTTGAGTTGCTACAGAAAAATATCGGTCAGAGGATTTAAGAACCACTAATTAGCTTTTTGCCTAATAAAAAACTCATGGAAATGAGTAGTCAGCATGCAGCTATGGTTTGGGACAATAAAATAGTAATCCCTCACATTTATTTCACATTTATTACACCCTGGCACTACTTTAAGTGCATTGCTAGACTATCTCATTTAATTTCCACCATGACCCTATGAAATAAATGCTATTACCCCCCACTTTGGGGATGGAGAAATTGAGGCACAGAGAGGTTCATCAAACTGCCCTGGGTCACAGAGCTGGGAAGGAGTGGAGTTGAATGTCAAACACAGAAGTTCTAACTCATGGAACCAGAGTTAGAGGAAGAGCTTCGCTGTGTCAAGAAGGGTCTAAGAGGGAATTCCCTGGCAGTCCAGTGGTTTGGACGTTGCCCTTTCACTGCCAAGGGCCTGAGTTCAACCCCTGGTCGGGAAACTAAGATCCTGCAAGCCTCACAGAGTGGCCAAAAAAAAAAAGGGGGGGGTGGGGTCTAAGAGTGATGGGGGGAGGGGAGACATGAGGCAGAATATTCCAGGTGGAGAAACAGAGGTGGGGAAACTTGGTACCTGAGGAGGAGCAGATCGCAGGTAGACTGAGGCCAAGTGCAAGAAGAGTAGCAGAGGGCCAGCTTAGAAGGTTAGGGTGTAAACTGTGGAGGACCAAGGGGGGCAGGCTGAGTCGCTCAGGAGGGAGACGGGGGCTGGAGTTGGGGTGATGTGTGAAGCTGCGGGAGGAGGAGGCTGGTGCCAAGGCCTGAACCTTGGGGAAACCCAGAGAGCTCCCTCTTAGAAGCCAAGGGACAAGGGGGTTTGAAGAATTAAGAACATGTCCATTAAAGTGTGGTACAATTTTACATGGGACAGTTAGTTTTTATCCTTGATTTACTCAGTGAAAGGCTCCTAGGTGATCTAAAGATAGGATTTGGGGTAAAAAAAATTTGTAGGGGCGTGTTTGACGGAGGAGGTGAAATTCTTACTGGGCAGGCCACGCAGGAGGCTTTTGGTGATACGGCCTCCTCTGCACAAGGTGAGAGCCCCTGTCTCCGCTAGACACCCTTTCTAAGGTCCCTTGTATACAGGTCACCCTGTGGGGTTCCCTAGGATGCATCACTGCAGCCATGTTGACCAGACTAGGGAGGGTTCTACTGTGTGGAGGCATTAGGATGTCTTACAAAAATTAATTAAATGAATTCAACGTTGTGCTTGTACTCATATCATCTCAATTCCCCTGTGCCCTTAGTCTTAGGTGGGAGGAGAGGATTTGGGACATCACCCTGGGTTCTTTCTTGGAAGTATGCTGAGCACATGAACTTCTGTCAAGAGGGACAGGTTGTGGGGCTAAGGGTTAGAAACTGCTGGATCACATGGCTGCAGAATTTCTCCAAACCTCTGCGTGTGTCCTCCCCTGCTCGGAACCCCACGGGCTACACTCTAGACTTCCTGCATCGACAACCCAGCAATGTTTCGTGAATGCCCAGTGTGACAGGTTTCTTGGAATATTGATGAGTGACTCATTCCTCCTTTCCTAGAGCTCCTGGAAATATCATAAAATACAAGACAAGAATTATCACCCATGTCATATCAAGAAGTTTCCTTTAAAGAGAATACTGAGCCGGCCTGCAGAGAGGCACCGAGGAGACCTGGGCAGCTGAAACACACAGACACCGTTCTCGCTGCCGCCAACTCAGGTAGGCACTCTTGTCCCAGGACGCACCTGTGCTAGGTTCACTCCAGCTTCCCAGGACTCAACTGCTAAGTACTGAATCTTGAAAGCAGCCTGGAATTGTCTCTTGGTCTCATTTCACTCAATCTATTGCCTCCCTTCTGGGCCAGCATCTCTCTGAGGCTCTTGTCACCTCCAGAGCTATCTTCCAGGAATCCTAGCCCTTACAGTGGCCGATGCCTCTCCCATTCACTTTCATCAGAGGCATCAGCTTTGCTAAACCATCTCTGTTCACAAGCGGAAAGGGAGAAGATTCCATAATTATTTCCTTTCTTTTCCTTTCAGCCACCATACAAGTTCTGAGCCCAGTGAGTCCTCTAACCGCTGCTCTGCACTCCCAACTCTGCCCCATTTCGTGGTAAGTCAGGACACTTCCCTTGGAGACCTGGCTTCCACCTACCTCTCCAGGCCCAATCCCCATCACTCCTTGCTTCTAAACTATGTTCCAGCCAAATGAGCCCCTTTTGGCACCAGAAGGCATTGCATTGCTCCATCCCTCCTCTCACCTTCTTCCCCTGCACACTTAACTCCTACTTGTCTTCGAGGATCAGTTCAGATTTGACCTCTTGTTTGACATTGTCCCCAGCTACCCCTTTTCTAGTGACTGTTCTCTCTGTACCCCAGCACCTGCACCTACTCCTGTCATAGGACTTCTCCTTCTCGGAGCCATGACTTCCAGAGGCAACAACGATGACAACTTCAGGAACAACTGGAAAACTAAAAGGAATTCATCCCTCGGTTTCCAAAGAAAAGAAAGCAAAATTCCCAAACAAAACTAAAGAATGAATAGAATGGAACAGGATAGAAAGCCCAGAGATAAACCCACGCACATATGGTCACCTTATCTTTGATAAAGGAGGCAAGAATATACAGTGGAGAAAAGATAGCCTCCTCAATAAGTGGTGCTGGGAAAACTGGACAGGTACATGTAAAAGAATGAAATTAGAACACTCCCTAACACAATACACAAAAATAAACTCCAAATGGATTAAAGACCTAAATGTAAGGCCAGACACCATCAAACTCTTAGAGGAAGACATAGGCAGAACACTCTATGACATAAGTCACAGCAAGATCCTTTTTGACCCACCTCCTAGAGAAATGCAAATAAAAACAAAAATAAAAAAATGGGACCTAATGAAACTTAAAATCTTTTGCACAACAAAGGAAACCATAAACAAGATGAAAAGACAACCCTCAGAATGGAAGAAAATATTTGCAAGTGAAGCAACTGACAAAGGATTAATCTCCAAAATTTACAAGCAGCTCATGCAGCTCAATATTAAAAAAACAAACAACCCAATTCAAAAATGGGCAGAAGACCTAAATAGACATTTCTCCAAAGAAGATATACAGATTGCCAACAGACACATGAAAGAATGCTCAACATCATTAATCATTAGAGAAATGCAAATCAAAACTACAATGAGATATCATCTCACACCTGTCAGAATGGCCATCATCAAAAAATCTACAAACAATAAATGCTGAAGAGGGTGTGGAGAAAAGGGAACCCTCTTGCACTGTTGGTGGGAATGTAAATTGATACAGCCACTATGGAGAACAGTATGGAAGTTCCTTAAAAAACTAAAAATAGAACTACCATACAACCCAGCAATCCCACTACTGGGCATATACCCTGAGAAAACCATAATTCAAAAAGAGTCATGTACCAAAATGTTCATTGCAGTTCTATTTACAATAGCCAGGACATGGAAGCAACCAAAGTGTCCATCAACAGATGAATAGATAAAGAAGATGTGGCACATATATACAATGGAATATTACTCAGCCATAAAAAGGAACAAAACTGAGTTATTTGTAGTGAGGTGGATGGACCTAGAGTGTCATACAGAGTGAAGTAAGTCAGAAAGAGAAAAACAAATACTGTATGCTAACACATATATATGGAATCTAAAAAAAAAAAAAAAAAAGGTCATGAAGAACCTAGGGGCAAGACGGGAATAAAGATGCATACCTACTAGAGAATGGACTTGAGGATACGGGGAGGGGGAAGGGTAAGCTGGGACAAAGTGAGAGAGTGGCATGGACATATATACACTACCAAACGTAAAATAGATAGCTAGTGGGAAGCAGCCGCATAGCACAGGGAGATCAGCTCGGTGCTTTGTGACCACCTAGAGGGGTGGGATAGGGAGGGTGGGAGGGAGGGAGATGCAAGAGGGAAGAGATATGGGGACATATGTATATGTATAAATGATTCACTTTGTTATAAAGCAGAAACTAACACACCATTGTAAAGCAATTATACTCCAATAAAGATGTTAAAAAAAATAAAATAAATTTCTGTTTTAAAAAAAGAAAAAAAAAAAAGAATGGATAGAATGAATAAGGTTTCCTTGAGCAGTTGCGAGTTTCCTGACATGGGATGCTGAGTCATCATTTGTCCAGAAAGCTCCAGAACGATTTCTGCTCCAGGAAGTGGTGCAATAGAATGACCTGTAAGAGCCCTTCTAAAATTGTTTCAAAGGGGGAAAAAATCCTTAATTTCTTTTGCTTTTGTTTGTATGGAGTTGTTTTTGTTATCTTATCAGAGGTGGGTGATGGGGGTGGTGGTGGAGGTGAAGTGGGAGAAATGACAGGAACAGACTGGAAAAACAACTGGTCACTGGTTATTCTGCCATGTAAGGGATGTTTAGAAAAATTCACCTCACCCAGCAGGTTGAACCCTCTTTTAAAGACTTGCTCAAGTCCAATGGTGAGATACATATGGTCCCTAGAATGTCTTACGTTTGGCTAATGACTGAATGTTGTATTGGGAAGCCCTGTACAAAGGTACTGTGGCAGCTCTCCAGGCCCATTGCTCAGAGAAAACAATTTTTCTCCAGTTTCCAGTTTACCCAGATAAAACAGTTGCTCAGAGTTCACGACTTCCCTGCCTTTTAATTTCTACCTATGGTTTCCATTGGCAGGAATGAGATAGCTTCCTTTGCTAGGGCTGTGCTGTGTTGCCATGAGGCAATTTGCCATGTTCTCCCTCAAGAACTGGCTGGGTTGTAGCGAAGATCAAGGGATTCATTCATTCATTCATCCATCCATTCTTACATTCATTTATGCTCAGTTTTGTGAGGTACAATCACGAACAGCCTTTGGGAGGGCCATGATCAAGTTTTTTTGAAAGGAGATTAATTCAATGGTGAAACTTAGGACTAGGCTGCCCAATATTGGGTAACCCATGTGGAAATTCCCCAGTGATGTGGGGAGCCCAGTGGACCACAGTAACTGTTCCTTCCCAAGCCAGGCCACTCTTGGGCACTGTTGGTGTCCAGGGAAATGGTGTGGATGCTTCTTTTCAAAACAGACACCATCCCTGCTGGACTGGGTCTTAGGGGAGCCAAATGGGCAGCTGAGAGCCCCAGCTATTGGAGTCACCAGGAGTCAGCCTGTTGCTTACGCATGTGTGAGAAAGGATGCAGGGGACAAGGAGATGCGATACTTCAATCTCTCATCTGTGTCAATACGAAGATACTAAGTCGGAGGAATATTTTTAAAATGTTAGTTTGCAAAATGCAATTTCATAACCAAATGTGACATTTACAGGGCTGGAGAATGGAGGAACATTTACTGACAAAAATCATATCATTTTCTTGTGCTTCTTGCCCATTTTCAGCTTGGACTTCTGTTTGGGCAGAGGAGGGAAAGGAGAGATGGTAACCCCTTCATTAGGTACCTCATGGCTGATTCTAGGCAGCACACATCTCTGAGAAGAAAGGAAAACAAGAAAACACCACTCCTTTATCCTTTGTCTTTTGTTCTTTGTCCTCCTTTCTTTTTTCTCTCTATTTACAATTAATCATCCAAATTCAGCTTCTGGGAAAATAGCATACGTGTACTTTTCTCTATTCTTCCCACTAAGTACAACTAAAAAACCATGAACATTACAATCATACCTCAGAGATATAGTGGGTTAGGTTCCAGACCACCGCAATAAAGTAAATATCATAATAAAGTGAGTCGCACGATTGTTTTGGTTTCCCAGTGCATATGAAAGTTACGTTTACACTATAATCTGTTAAGTGTGCAATAACTCCAGGTCTAAAAAAATACATACCTTAATTAAAAAAATATTTTATTGCTAAAAAATGCTAACCATCATCTGCGCCTTCAGTAAGTTGTAATCTTTTTGCTGGTGGAAGGTTTGAAATATTGTGAGAATTATCAAAATGTGACATAGAGACAGGAAGTGAGTAAATGCTTATGAAAAATATGGTGCCAATAGACTTGCTTGATGTAGGGTTGCCCAAAACCTTCAATTTGTAAAAAATGCAGTGTTGGCTAAGTGCAATAAAGTGAAGCACAATAAAACGAGGTCTGCTTGTATATATATCAATACATATAACAAACATAAAAAGTGGAGAGAGGATGGCAGAGTGACCAGGGACCTTGAGCCTGAAGAACAACATGGTGGTGAGTTCCCTGTGTTTTGTTTTTGTGTTTTCCTTCTTGCTTCTTATGTCCTAGACCAGACACTATAGAAGCTGGCAACTTGGAAATGTCAATGGATACAGACAGAAATGCCGCCCCCCCCAAAAGTCTGCCTTCTCTAGCCAAAGGACTAGGAAAGAGGTAGTCTAGAAAGACAGAAAACTTTTAGATAATAACAGCTCTACTCCAGCCAAAACTACATGGAAAAAAATTGTGACATCACCCTGAGAGCAGAGGATGAGTGGGGAGCCTAGACTCCTACCCTTGCCAGGCTGTAGCAAGGCACCCCAAACCTCCTGCCAGGGGGGTATCAGAGAAGACAGAGTGAGGAGCCCAGATTTTCATTCTTTCTGAGGGGTAATAGTTTCCCCATAGAGACCACATGGGGAGCCTGGACTTCTCCCCAGACTCAGCAGTAGTGAAGCAGCCCTCCCCATCCCCACTGAGGTAGCATTAGGAGAATCCTAGTACAGAGTCAGGACTTCCACTACTACTCATCAATAACAATGCCACTTCCACACAGTGTAGTGGAGACCACAGGGGAAGCATCAATGAGGTACCCCTCTTGTCCATGGTGGTATCACTGGAGACTCATTGGGGAGCTTAAACTCTCATTCCCACCCAGTAGCAACAAGGATCCTCCCTCATCCTTATGTCAGTGGAGACTGACATCATACTAGGTAGTAATTAGGTGGAACCCCACCACCACCAGAGTGGTGTCAGAGGAGAACTGCTGTAATATGGGATTTAAATAAGATCCAGAGTCTTACAATCCTTCTGATGCCTAGGTTTCAATTAAAAAATTCACTTGTCACAATAAGGAAGAGAAAGAGCTCAGACTGAATGAGAAAAGACAAACACCAACATTGACATGACACAGATTTCAGAATTATCTGAGAATTTTAAAGCAGCCATCATACAAAGGATTCAACAAGCAATTACAAACATGATGAAACAAATTTTAAAAAAATCTTAGCAAAGAGTGGTAAGCTTCAGCAAAAAATTTTAGCAAGTGTAGAGAAGAACCAAATGGAAATACTAGAACTAAAAATTACAGTTCCTGCAAAAAATGCTCAGTGAGTGGGCTCAGCAGTAGAGTGAAGGGGACAGAGGAAAAAAGCAGTGAACTTGAAGACAGAATAATATAAATTATTCAATCAGAACAATAGAGAGAAAATAGACTGAAAAAGGAATGAGCAGAGGCTTGGGAACATGTGGGGCTATAATAAAGATCTAAGATTTATGCCGCAGAGTACCAGAAGAAGAGCAGAAAGAGGCTGGGACTAAAAGAGTATTCAAATCTTCCCAAGTTAAAAAAATAACCTACAAATTCAAGAAGCTTAGCAAATCCAATACAGGATAAACCCAAATAAACCCACACAAAGACACATCATAATCAAACTTCTGAAAACTAGAGAAAATCTTTTTTTTTTAAACATCTTTATTGGAGAATAATTGCTTTACAATGGTGTGTTAGTTTCTGCTGTATAACAAAGTGAATCAGCTATACATATACATATAACCCCATATCTCTTCCCTCTTGCATCTCCCTCCCTCCCATCCTCCCTATCCCACCCCTCTAGGTGGTCACAAAGCACTGAGCTGATCTCCCTGTGCTATGCGACTGCTTCCCACTAGCTATCTATTTTACATTTGGTAGTGTATATATGTCCATGCCAGTCTCTCAATCTTGAGAGAATCCAGAGAAACAACACATTACTTACAAGGGAAAAAGAATTCAAATGACAGTGGATTTCTCATCAGAAACTATGGAGGCCAGAAGGCAGTAGCACAATGTTTTGCAGTTACTGAAAACAAAGAATCATCAGCCCAGAATTCTGTACCAGCAAAAACATCCTTCATGAATTAAGAGGAAATCAAGCCATTCTTAGATGAAGGAAAACAAAGAGAAGTTGTCAAAAGCAGACTCACTCTAAAAGAATGGTGAAGGAAGTTATCTAAACAAAGAGAAAATGCTAAAAGAAGGATTTCTGGAATACCATAAACTGAGAAAAGACATAGAAAGAGCAAATATAGAGGTAAACACAGTAGACTTTGTTTCCCGTAATGGTATAAATAGGTTGAAAGTAAAAAAGATGGAAAAAGATATAACACACAAACATTAATGAAAAGGAAGCTGGTATGGCCTTATTAGCATACAGAATAGGCTTCAGAGCACAGAAAATACCAGGGATGAAGAAAAACATTACATAGTGACAAAGGGTCAACCAACCAAGAACATGTAGCAATCTTAAATGAATATACATCAAACAACAGAGATGTAAAATATGTAAAGCAAAAACTGATAGAACTGAAAGGATGAATATGCAAACCAACAAGTATAGTTGAAAACTTCAACTATTAACAATTGTTAGAACAACTAGAGAGAAAATCAGCAGAAATATGGAGGAACTCAGCAACACCATTGACCAGTAGGATCTAATCGACATTCATAGCGTACTCTACCCAACAGCAGCAGAATGTACATTCTTTTAAGGTGCCCACAGAATGTATACCAAGATGCAACATACCTTGGGCCATAAAGCAAACCTTAACAAACTTAAAAGAATTGAAATCACATGGACTATGTTCTCTGACCAAAAGGGAATTAAACTAAAAAAAACTTTTTTTTCTCTGTTTTTGTCTTTTCTATGTATTTTTTCTTTTCTTCTCTTCGTGCCACCCGCTTCTTCTTCTGACACTCAGGCCTGCCCTCATTCTAAGTGTTGCAGTGAGGATGCAGTTAGTGAAAAGATTTTGGAGTGGGATGTGGCTTTCCTGTTCTAGGGCTTTAAAGGAACGAGAGAAATGGAATTTTCATTCTCGCAAGCCTCCCTATTGGAGAGGCTCTCCTTTTGGAGAATTAATACGACCTTCACCTTGCTTTGTTCTAACTATCCCTGGGACCTTTCTATACAAAACCAGAGGAGAGAAGAGGATGGTTGAGATTCCTAGTCTGTGTCACTGAAAATGGGTTTGCATCATTTGTGCAGTTTAAGCCATTCTGAGACAAAAAAAATTAAGTGGAGCAGAAAAAATAGCTTTCTTTATGCCTTATGAGACCTAAAAATTTGACCGTAAATTTCCAATTCAAAAGGCAGAAGTCGAGAGTGACTGCATCTGCTGGGGACCCTCTCTCCCTGTGGACCAGTCATTGCATAATTTTGTGCTGTGTTCACACGGGCCTCTCAGTGCTGCTGAGCTAGGAAACCCAGTCCTGCCCCCAAGTAGTGAATCTTTCTCTAAACCGTGTATTCCCAATAATGGGCTTCCCACTGACAATTCAGTGATCCCCAATTGTTTGATATGTATCCATAGGAAAAGAAAATGACTCCTGCCACCATTAGTTACAAGGTGGGCTGTTTGGCCCAGCACAGCCAAGAGCCTCAGTTTCTGACAGGCAGCAGATGTTCAGGCTCCCTGTCCCAGAGGACAGCAGAAGGCAAGGGGGAGGGGTGGAGGTAGGATTCAGGGAGCTCAAGGCAAAAATTCTTTCCTAAGTCTGGAACCTCTGTGGGGCTGGGCATCGGGCAGATGGTGTTTGCTTTCTCCATCAGTCAGGGAGTCACGGCCAGAAGCATGGGGGATGGGGGCGTCCAAACATCATTTTTGAAGCTCTTCAGGCTCCCTGCATTTTTAAATCACTCAAGTTTGCTTTCTAAATATCACAGAGGCAATTCTATACAATATTGTGGCATTCACTGGATCACATACTCTGGTGTAGGGGTGGGGATAGAATTACTCAACTTAAAGCAGCAACCAGCTTAAACATTTTCAATTCCTTCCTGTGGCCTGGACCTTTTCCCCTGGAGACCCTGCTAGCATTTTTCTTACCCTCTCCCTAATTGATTCTTTCACGTCCTGAACTCAGGGTGATTTTGTGCTTCTGGCTCCTGTGTGGGAATCTACCCTCTCTGTTCCTGACTCCCTATCTCTACTGAGATCAGAAAGGTAGGCTGTGGAGCAGGTGGTATTCAAACCGATGTGGAGAATGTCCTTGTTCCCAGGATGTTCATGCTCAGACACTTAGGGGTGAAGTATCTTGACATCTACAACTAATTCTCAAATGGTCCAGAAGAGAGAGAGGGAATCCACAAATAAGGCGAATGAGAAGGGTGAAGGGTACACGGATGTGTACTCTATTGTTACTTTTGTGACTTCTGTTGGCCCCCAAATTTTCAAAATTAAAGCAAAAATGTGAAAGACCAGCATGGTGACAATAAGCCACCTCTCTTCAGTCTTACGTCTGATCAATGGTCTCTGCACTGGGGGAGGTGTCTGGCTAGGGTGCTGATATGGATAAATACGATGGTTACTTGATTTCCTTCCAGTGTGAGATCACCTTATATGGTTCATGAGTCCGTACTCTGAATAGGAGTACCATTGAGTGGCATCCTAAATGCTTCAGATTCGTTGCCTGTGGGCTCTTTCTAAGCCTAGAGATGATTATGCTCCATTGCAGACATACTGAATTGAACTCTCTAGGGGCAGAAAAAAAGAACAAGTAGTATTTATCTAAACCTTTGTTTGTGGAGATACCTACTTTTAAGAGGATAAGACAAGGGCTTCTTCGTCTCCTTCAGAAAACAGCACAGAGACAAAGAAACAAAGAAGAATTTTATTATATTTTTTGTGAAACTAGGAAATGTCTATAGTCCCAAACTATATATAAAGGATATGCACCATATGCAGCAGAAATTGGATCACAATGAAGCCTGTCAGTGAGAAAGAACGACTGATGGACACTGGCGATCTATGGCAGAACTGGCAGAGCATGGTCTTCTCCATCCTGGGGCACAACCAATGTTTAGAACAACAAGATGAAGATGTAGGTCTGCCTGTGGGAGTCTCCCTGGACAGTGTGTGACACCACAGAGGGGCCACAGGAAACAGAAGGAAATGAGAAAATGCTCAGATCTGCAAGAAGCAGTCTCCCTGGGTGGCTGAATGGAGGAGGAACTGTGATGGTTGGCAGCTCTGTGCCTGCCAATCTTTCTTAGCTGTAGTGATTTAAGGACTACACCCTCTGACAAAATCCACTATTAGAGCTTCACTTTGAGCCAGAGACTCTCTGCTAATTTTCAGTGCTTTCCTGGGTCCTCTCTAGACTGTCCTTTCACAGATAGCTGATCCAGGGAGAATGCCCCTCATTCATGAGGAATGAGCAGAGAATCTATCCAAAACTTTGCCAAAAAAGAGACAAACTAGAGGCTACTGAGGAAAAACACAAGGAAACATTTTGTAGCAGAGCAGATGAAAAAGACAACAAAATGATTCTCCACAAACTCAAAGAACTGGTGAAAACTAACCTCAGTATTTCAAGAACTAAAAGCAGAGACTCCTGAGCTGTAGGAGGAAATGACAAAACAACAGAATAAAATTAAAAATGACCTAGATGAGAAAAGTAAAGTGAATATAGTAATAGAAGCCACCTTGGATTTGGACAAAAGAGAAAAGACACTGATAAAAATACAATCAGAGACATGGAGTGCAGACTTGAGAAAATGAGCAAAATAAAAAGAAAACAAACAAAAGAGTGAAAAAAAAAAGGATTGAATAGTACATGATGGGCATGAAAGACAAAGATGACAACATATTCTTTGTGTCCTTGGAGAAGAAAACAGAATAAATCAATAGAAAAAATATTTGAACATATCATTTAAGAAAATTTTCAGATAAAGCTCAATTCTTAACATTGACAGGGCATACTATATCCTTCTTGGAGGAGGAAGAAAATTCATGGACATTGGTGCATATCCTGATGTAAGTACTGGACTTCAAAGAAAAGGAAATAATTCTACAGGCATCAAAGCACAAAGAACACACTGAGAAGGGGAAAAGCAAGACTGTCTTTAGATATCTCTCTGGAAACATTCAGTGCTAGAAGACAACGGAACATGGTTTGAAGTCCTTAGGAAAAAAAAGTGAGACAAATACTTTTATACCTACTCTTATTTTATACTTATACCTAGTTAAATTTTATACCTAGTCAAGATACCTGAGAGATATCTTTTATTTTTTAAATTTTTTAAATTAATTTTTATTGGAGTATAGTTGTTTTACAATGTTGTCTTAGTTTCTGCTGTACAGCAAACTGAATCAGCTATACGTATACATATATTCCCTCTTTTTTGGATTTCCTTCCCATTTAGGTCACCACAGAGCACTGAGTAGAGTTCCCTGTGCTATACAGTAGGTTCTCATTAGTTATCTATTTTATACAAAGTAGTGTATATATGGTAATCCCAGTCTCCCAATTCATCCCCACCCCCCATATGCATATGTCTGTTCTCTACATCTGTGTCTCTATTTCTGCTTTGCAAATAAGTTCAAATAAGTATTGTTTTTCTAGACGCCACATATAAACGATATTATATGATATTTGTTTTTCTCTTTCTGACTTACTTCACTCTGTATGACAGTCTCTAGGTCTATCCACATCTCTGCAAATTGCACAACCATAATTCAAAGAGATACATGCACCTCAATGCTCATTGCAACACTATTTACAACAGCCAGGACATGAAAGCAACCTAAATGTCCATCAACAGAAGAATGGATAAAGAAGATGTGGTACATATATACAATGGAATATTACTCAGCCATAAAGAGATATGTTTTAAAGATGCTAGCACTCAAGAAACATAGTTCTTGTTGCTTTGTGACCACCTAGAGGGGTGGAATAGGGAGGGTGGGAGGGAGACGCAAGAGGGAGGAGATATGGGGATATGCGTATATGTATAGCTGATTCACTTTGTTATAAAGCAGAAACTAACACACTATTGTAAAGCAATTATACTCCAATAAAGATGTTATTAAAAGAGAAATATAGTTCTCCATGAGCCTTTTTTGAAGACATCATACATCAAATCTCAGCTGCATTAAGTGAAGAATGGAGAAACAATGAGAAAATGTTGCAGTGAGTGATGAATCCATTTGCATATAGATCTAAGGATAAAATTGTCATGGAAATTATTATTACAGAAAAGAACAGAGAGGTGAAAACAATGGCAATGTTAAAATAATAATATAACTAACAAAATTCAGGTGGTAGACAGGAAGAGAAGATGAAGGTAGTGAAACACTGCGAAGTTCCTTACCTTACAGAGCAAGAAGATCAGATATGTTTAAAGCTGAAAAATCAAATAGGGAACTATAAGAATATAATTTAAGGGAATAAAGGTAAACACTAGATGACCTAGGAATAACAGCATCACCAGATAGTGAAGGAGAAAGAGGAAAGGTGGATGAAAATCAAAGAACCTGAATTTGAATATAGTTTATGGTGGGGAGGCAATAGATTCTGTCTGAAGAACTGAGATACAAGTATAGGATATATTAGGGAAGAATGAAATGAGACTCGGTCTGCCAAACTACAAGTTGCCAAAAAACACACAACAAAGCAAAGCAAACCTAGACCATAAAATGGAAGATAAAGAAAAATAAAAATATTTTAAAGATTTGAAGGCTTAATGTAAAATAATAACTCTAATATATGAAAGACCAAAATATAGCTCTAGGTAATTATCATGGAAAAATCTCCAAGATATATAGTTAAGCAAATCCTTAACCTTAAGTGAATCCTTAATTCTTTCTTTCCTGAGTCCCGTTATACTCACAGTTAATATCTCAAAAGTTAGCCATCAATTGTTCTCCAATTACCCCATCTGTGATCATTTTTCTCCAACTTGAGTTTAATCCTTTCTCAGGGAAAGACCATGGACTCTCTGTTCTAAGTAAATCCCAGATCTGCCTGTTTCCCACCATCTTCACAGCTACTACCTTAGTTCGAGGCAGGATCACTTTTTGCTTGGTCTACTCCTGATCTCCCGATAACCATCTTGGACCTTCTATAGTTTATTCTCTACATGGCAGCTGGAGCCATTGTTGGCTTTGAGCATAAATCAGATGACCTTGCTCCCTGGCTGTCCAGCACACTTGTGATAAAATCTAGGTTTCAGGAGACCTATAAGTCCCTGCAGGATCTCCAAGCACTCTCCCCATAACTGCGTTTACTGATCTCCAGTTTTCTTGCTCTTCTTTCCACATGCCAAGCTCCTTCCCTCCTGGGGCCATTGTACTTGCCAGGAAAGCCCTTCCTCTATGTCCTTGCATGCCTCTCTCTGTCACATCATTCGGGTCATGGTTAAAATCATCACTTCCTCTGAGGCTTCCCTGACACCCTACCTAATATAGAGCTCCTCTCTACCCCCCATCAACTTCTAACCCTATTTTTCTCTGCAACTTTCATCTTTACTATGTGTAAGAATGGAAAACGTAACCTGGGGTTAGACTGCCTGGGTTTAAATCTCAGCTCTGCTGCTTAAGCTGTGTGACATTGGGCAAACCCTTAAATTCCCTCTACTTTACTTTCCTCATCTGTAAAGTGGAGGTAGTGTGACACCCAGCTTATGGGACACTTGTGAGGGATGAAAAGCCCTTGGAAGGGTGGCAGGCAGAAGATGAAGACTAAGTAAGTATTTGTTATATTATAAAATTGGTATTTATTTACTCACAGTTGCCTCAGTCACTACCCTAGATTGCCACTCTGGTGTTTTAGTTTGCTAGGGCTGCAGTAACAAAGCACTGCAGACTGAGTGGCTTTAAACCACAGAAATTGATTTCCTCACAGTTCTGGAAGGCAGAAGTCTGACATCAAGGTGTCAGCAGGGTTGGTTTCCTCTGAGGCTTGTAGATATTCATCTTCTCCTTGTTCCCCCACATAATCTGCCTTCTGTACCTGTCTGTGTCCTAATTTTCTCTTCTTATAAAGACACCAGTCATACTGGATTAGCATTCACCCTAAGGACCTCATTTTAAATTAACTACCTCTTCTAAGACCTTATCTCCAAATATGATCCCATTCTGAGGTATTGGAAGTTAGCGTTTCAGCTTGTGAATTCTGAGGGGACACAATTCAGCCCTTAACATCTGGAGCTCAAGGTTTACAGCCTGGTGAGCTCCGCATGTCAGCAGATAGAAGTATGTTTAGCATATTTCAGTTTGCCCATAACTATCTCTTGAACGAATGGGAGTGCTTCTTCCCTCCTGTCTCTTGCTACATCTGGCATATTCAGTTTCTTCATAACCATCCCTTGAAAGCACAAGAGTGCCTCCTACCCACGTCCCTTGCTCTGTCCTGTGTCCATGAAGCACAGGGCAGCCATGAACCCTGAGCAGAGGAGGCATTTGAGGAACGAGCTGAGGGCTTGTGAAGGGTCCACCAGCTTCACTGAGGAGCTGGTGCTGGGCTCTTTGGTGGCTTAGAGACTGGAAAGGACAGGGAGGCACAGAGAACCCTGAGCTTTTGGTAGCGTGGCTGCAGGCCAGCCCACGGTAAGCAGGTGGTTCCAGCCCTCCAGCAGGACAGATCTCCATTCTCATCAAAGGAACAAACCAAGTTCAGTCCTTGGCTCTGCTCCTCTCCTGGACTGAGGCTTGGAAGACAGCCCTTCTTGGAAGCAGCTTCTGATCTTACGTAAGGTGTTGGAATCACCAGTTGTTGGAATTTCTCCTGTGAGTGCTGTGGAAAAGGGCAATATTTTACTCGTTTATGATCAGGTAAACCTCACTCTATACTACTGTTAAATTCTCCAAAGGTTGGTTGTGAATTTTAAATCCAAGTTTACCTTAAATGCACAGTGGTCAGGGTTGGGGGTTGGGTCACTGTTTAAAGCAAAAAATAGTCAGTGTGCCCCTTTTGGCAAAAGGAAGCCTTCTAATTTGTGTTTTTTGATTGTACATGTGGCCTTTATACATGTATACACACACACACCCACACCACACACACCACAAACACACACACACACACCAGACACACCAGACACACCACACACACACCCAGCCACCCCCCCACACACAGACACCACACACACACCACACACACACACACAAACACCACACACCACACACACACACTCACACGCAAACACTCTCACACACACACTCACACACACACATACACCACACACACCACCCACACACATGCACACACTCTCTCACACACACACACACCACACACACTCACACACACACCACCCACACCACACATACCACACACCACACACACACACATACAAGACACACACACACCACACACACCACACACCACACATACACAATACACTCACACACACCACCAACACCACACACACACACCACACACACACCACACATACACACCCCACACGCACACACACACATCACCCACACACACACCACCCACACACACCACACACCCCCCACACACACACCACACATACACACACCACACAAACACACACCACCAACACCACACACACACCACACACATACCACACACACACACACTCACACACACACACACCACACATACACCACACATACACTACACACACACACACCACCCACACCACACACACACACCACACACACACACCACCCACACCACACACACACACCACACACACACCACACATACATACCACACACACACACACCCACACCACCCACACCACACACACTCACCACCCACACACACCACACACATACACACACCACACACACCACACACACACACCAACCACAATACACACACCACACACATACACACACTACCCACACCACACACACAAAGCACACACACACACACCACACATACACACACCACTGGCACACACACGACACACACACGACACACACACCCCACACATACAGCACACACACACACACACACACACACACACACACACACATACATTTTTGCCCTACCTCTGTAAGGACCTGGTATCTAAATCAGGTCTAAAACAGGAAGGCTTTATTAAGTAGTTCAAACTGCAGAAAAAATTATTATCCTAGTTTAAGCCAAAATACCACAAAAAAACCTAAAGACAGCATCTGTCAGCTTTGGGGATCCTGCTTTACTCTGGGCACCAACCTGTACATTTTGACTTTGAAATAGAAGCTACAGGGACTGTAGTTACCGGGCATGGATGGTCAGCGGAATGTGAAATACTAGGTTTTCTCCTCGTACATTTGTGCTGTCCGGTAGGGTGGTTTAGTTGAACATATTTTGGTGGTTTTGTGAAAGAGTATAAGGCCCTAAAAATGTAAGTTGCTGAGTCATTCTCATAGGCAGCCTCGGGGTTTAATTGGAAAGTTAGGGCAGGCATCTTGACTGGCATGTGACATTCTTTGTTGCCACTATTAAAAAAAAGCAGAATTGAGGCACAGATGAAGGGGTCAGATTTACACAAGAATAACCGCCCTGGGAGATTTTCCAGGACGTAGAACAGACTCTTACAAAGGAAAAATGACAAGGTGAGTTCAAGACAATGAACGGTAGAGCAGTCCCCTTGAGGAATTCAGACACTTGACATTAAGAGCTGGGAAGAAACTGTTGCTGAATCAATCCAGGAAAACTGAGGGGTGACGCAAAACGTGTTTTGAATTCTTTTCTTCAAAAACTGTGTTTTATTTTGTATTATTTGATTCATTAATATTTTAGAGAAATAATTCCTTATCTGTTAGGTTCTCTTCATTTAAATTAGTAAGAAGTAGAATTACTAATTAGTAATTACTAATTACTAATTTTTTTTTCAAAATTACTAATTTTGAATTAATACTCTTTTAGGTTCAAAGATTTTGAAATTCAGAGATTATTATGGCTGGACTGTGCCTTCAAAAGTAAACAAGACAGTGATATCTGATGATGAGGAGAAACCGAATGGCTCTTTGGCCATATGCTATGCCCTCAACTTCTTCATTTGGATGGCTGTATCACCAGTAGTACCAGCTTGGATTTATTGAAGACCTGGTTTAGAGTGGGTGCAGAGAAAAAGCCTGTGTCTATTTTATAATTGTGTCCTTGAGAGTTTATTCTTCAGAAAAAGTACAGCTGGTGCCCGACATTCTTATTTTTAATGTTTTGGACTCAATTTTGCTTTATTCACAATGTGCGGTTAACATCTAAAATCAATTTTTGTGCATAAAGAAATGACATTATTAAAATATTTTTAAAATAGGTTTTCACAGGCACTTGGCTATTTGTGACAAAATGCATAATTAGCAGGATTTAGGAGCTAATGGGTTTATAAGCCCATTATACATAAAAGCTCCCCTTCTAAAATAATGTTCAGCTTGTACTTACACGACTTGCTGTGACTTGTGTAAGAAACAAATTGTTCTATAGATTACCGAAGTCTTATTGCTTTGTACTATCTCTTGAAGCAACTAAAAAAATATGGAGCTTGGTATTTTTCGTGGCAGGGCAGCAGAGAGGGAAGAGCTTACACTATATTGGCAGTTTGGAGCTTGAGCTTAAACTGCTTGAAATGACTGGATTCTCAGAGAAATCCTTTGAAAATGTGGGCTTTTTATGGCCAGTGCATCATGGGGCATCACAAGCCAGGTTGTAGGGCTGAGGCTGTTGCGAAAGCCATCTGCATCGATGCATCAATCCACACCTGATGTTTGATATAGGTGTGGAAAGGAACGTTCCACTCTTTAATAGTTTTTCTTTTTAAAATGTCAGCATTCAAATTAAATATTTACTCGCCATTGTTCAACACACTGCAAGATGAGTCAGGGAAGAGATAAAACCTAAACAGAAGTAAACAACAATTTACCCAGACTTGTAAGCTCTGTTTGTGGTTAGGTACCTTAAAATATGAAGATTTAAAAACGTGACTGGGCTGAAGGACAAAGACAAATACCATTTGACATTGCTTATATGTGGAATCTAAAATATGACCCAAATAACTTATCTAAGAAACAGAAACAGACTCAGAGACATAGAGAACAGACTTGTGGTTGCCAAGGGGGGGGGGCGTGGGGAGGGGGAAGGACTGGGAGTTGGGATTAGCAGATGCAAACTATTATATAGAGAATGGATACACAACAAGGTCCTATTGTGTAGCACAGAGAACTGTATTCAATATCCTGTGATAAACCATAATGGAAAAGAATATGAAAAAGAATGTATGTATATGTGTAACTGAATCACTTTGCTGTACAGCAGAAATTAACACAACATTGTAAATCAACTATACTTCAATACAATAAATTAAAAAATAAGTAATAATCCTGTAGTCCTATTTGAATTAAAGGTATCATTAACTCATGAAAAAAATATGACTGGGGTTCAGGGGTGGGAGGGTGTCAGGCCCTTCTGCTGAGGTCATGTGATTGAATTGCCCTAATTTGGACTGTCACAGGAGTGTCTCTAAAAAGGCACTTGTTTCCAGCAAATATACGCCTTACCAATGCCCCCTCTCAAAATGGAAATGACACTTTATTTTACTTCTACTGAAGTGATGGTACCAAGGAGTGATTTTGGGGTCTTCAGCACCCCCATGATTCCATCAGCTTACAGTCTCCCCCAAATAAACAAAAAGAAAAGTCAAGCACACAAAAAGACATTCTCTAGGCCCATGAAGCTTCAAGGATGTTGGTTTCCTTGTGTTCATTTCTTAGAACTAGACCCCAAGTGTCTCCTAGATAGAGAGCCCTAGCCCTAACCCCAAATTTAACTTGTGCAAGAGAACTCGATGGGAGTGCAGGAAAAGCTGGAGTCACCTTTGACCAGGTGATTTGCATATAATTTGAATATTTGAATTCAAATACATGTTCAAACAGTTGTTTTTGTGCCAGGTGAAAGAGAGCTGTATCTTCCATGTGATACTGAAATAGCTAAGACATATTCTACTTCAGTTGACATGAAAATTAGAAGTGACCATGGTACAGAAAAAAAAGTGGAAGAGGCCTCTTGCAAACTTGGTCAGATAATTGGATGTTGTTTTTTGATACCCACATGCCACTCATGTCTACCTGCAGTTCTTGGCCATTTTGCAGGGGACAAGAAGAGAAGAAGAGAGAGAAAGGCACAGTGTCGGGGAGGAGCAATGCGTCTGACCTTTCAGAACTCGCATTTCTCCTTCCATGGAATGCGGATTTCAGCTCCTCTGCTGCAAAGCCAGAAGTAGAACCATCAACCTCAGCTGACCAATTTAATCATTCTATAAGTGTGGGAGCCAGCTCAGAAAGAATTTGAGAGTTAGCTCAGACGTCCCTTTAAAGAGCTATGCTCTTGCTGACACTTTAACATACAATAACTGAGGATCTTGGCCCCATTCCTTGTTTCTTAGGTCTTAATGGTAGGTCTTATAATTTAGTGATTGAGTTAAAAACCAAGGGTCTATGTTGAAGGGAGTGATGAGCTTTATGTTGAGAGTAAGTGAATTTTTTCAAGCTAGGACTTATTTCAACAATGGATTTTTTCAACACCTTAGAGATGAACCAGTGAGTATCCTCCAATTTGATCAAGCCCCAGTCCCTCCTCTTTGCAGCCTGATGAGGTTAGTAGAACCATATGCCGGAAGCGTGAGCTCTAATTTTTCATGATTAAAGAACTGGAAGGAAAACAAAAAACCTCTCCAACTCAACTGTGTGAAAGACAAAGTTTGCAACACGCAAATTCTCCAAATTGAGGGTCTACAAATTCCCCTTCTTAGGGGGCTTATCCTCACAATCTTTGAGCTTCAAAGTAGGGGAAATGGGCAGTAAATTTCTCTCTCTGCTTGGTTGGTATTTGCATACCGCAAAGCAAGCTAACACAAACTGGGGTTTAGAGTTTTCTTCCTAACTGCACATACCACTCACTGTTCTGACTCTGAACATGTCAAAGGACAAAGAAATAAAATGCACTTACTGTTGGCCTTCTGGTTCTTCTCCCTCCTGCCAGGTCTCCTGCCAGGTTAAAGGCAAGGTTTCCTCTGCTATTCCACTCCCACTATGCGACAGGTTACACTAAGGTAATTTGTTAAAACTTGAAGTTGTCTTATTAGAGTAAACTAGAAGGCATATGCAGTGTTTCCAATTAGTTACCAAGAAGCATATTAGTAACAACCCCTCACAAATATAAAACATCACGCCCTGACTAGCTCAGTAGACCAGAAATCCTACCTAGACCAGATCTGACCATTTTACAAGGGAAGGAATGGATGTACACGGAGCCTGAGTGGCTCCAGTGACAGAGACAGGTCTAGAGCCCAAAGTTCGTGACAACTACAAATCAAGTGTTTTTTTGTTTTTTTTTTTTTTTGCCACAGCATAACCTGACTTGTGTCATTGACACACTTGTTCATTTCCCAAGTGGTGTGTTAGTTTGGCTGGGCTACAGTTCCTGGCTATTCACTCGTCACTAATGGAGGTGGTGCTGTGAGAGTATTTCATAGACGTAGTCAGTTGACTTGATCCTACATTACCTGTGTGGGCCTGACTCGATCAGTTGAAAGGCCCAAAGGGGAGAGGGTTGACACTTCCTTGAGAGAAGAAATTCTCCCTGTGGATGACAGCTTCAGCTGCTGCCTGAGAGCTTCTGTCTTCCCTTCTTGACAGCCTGCCCTAGAGATTTCTGACATGACCAACCAGCCTCTTAATCATGGAAGCCAATTCCTTCCAATACATCTCTTAATATATATCTCCTGCTGGTCCTGCTTCTCTGGTTGAACCTTGACGGATACACCAAGAGAGCAATTGTAGTTAAAAACTGGATCTGATGGGGAATTCCCTGGTGGTCCAGTGGTTAGGACTCCGCGCTTCCATTGCAGGGGGCACGGGTTTGATCCCTGGTTGGGGAACTAAGATCCCGCAAGCCGTGCGGCGGCACAGCCCCCAAAAAAACAAAAGTGGATCTGATGTGCTGGGAGCATCTCATGAGGTTTCCGTATATGGATGGAAAGAGAAAGAAAAGCCTTGAGTGGCCACAGGCCACTTATTCTTACTTCATGGAACCAGAAGCCTGATTGTTCATATGCTTTTGTGCAACTCTTGTTGCAGAAGAAGACCTGGCCCTGCTGGGACATTGAGGTCCGGATTGCATTCTGATATAAAGACTGATGGACATTGGTTCACACCTACCAGGCACTGGTGGGAAGAGGGAGAGTGGGCAAGAGAAGTGTAGATCAGAAACTCTGACAGAAAGGAGTTGGAATGATCAATTGGTGATTCTTAGGAAAACAGAGCATCAGCAGATGTACCTGCCACCAGGTCACGGTCAAGATGAGAGGTCACAAGATGAGCTTAAGATAGCCAACGGCTGCCAGAAAGACAAGGGAAGACGGAGAACAGGAAGCCAGACTTTGGGTGTGGAAATTTAGGAATAAGCAATGAAGATACCTGGGTGTTTTCAGTGGAAAACTATGCATTATTTAGAGCACACCCTTCTGCGTTTTCTGATTTGAGCTGTTCATTGCCATGGAGATATTTTTATAATTTGTAAATGGTAGAGAACTGATTGCAATGCAATTATAATTACCAATCAAGCAATTCTTGTATATAGACCTACAAATAAATTCTGTCAGGTGGAAGTTCAATCAATATCTTTCCTGATGGGAAAAAACATTTCAACATTCCTTTCCTCCATATAAATTTGTGGTTTGGCTCTTTTGAACCTGTTGTAACATCTGTATGATTTCCTTGTTTAATTAATGAGTTAAATGCAATATTTGGTCTGTGTTCATTTTATGTTTGAGGGAAGCTGAGGGGTCACCAGGCCCCAGAAAGGCCCATGCAGTCATGCTTGCAGCACAGACAATGTAAATAAAAGTAAACTTTTTAATTTTTCTTTTTTAATTAGGGTAAAATTCAGATCCTTTATTCTTCTCTTTGAGATTAACATCAAGAGATGCTTTTATAGTTTTTGGAAGAAGAGTTAAATGTGCCCTCTGTGTTTCATATTTATATACACATTTGTTTATGTAGGCGTGATTTCTATCTTACCTGCTTCCAAAAACCACGTTTGAAGTGGAGCAGAGGGTAAAAGGAGAAAGAATAATAGATTGTCTAGCAGGCCAGACCTCACCTTGCAAAGAGCAATGTCATCTGCAGAACCACAGAGCAGAGGGTGAAAAACCATATGATAAAAATAACAGAAGGCTACATGGTAAATACATCATAACAACAGGCAGGCAGCTAATGAGACTGATGAACAGAAAGTAAAAGATGAGGAGGGAGGGGGCTCACCCAAGGTTACCAGGTCTGAGATATTAAGGTACCTTGCAGGTTGGAGTTATGTCAACAGTCTCCGAAGAGCCAAGTGTGGTTTCACTTTCAAGAACACTTGGCCTTCCAGTTGCAGGTGGGTGGGGGCAGGAGAGTGCAGGCCTGGGGCAACAGACATCGCTAATTCTCCCCTCTGAATGGATACACTGGAGCAGGGATAGGGACCATCCCTGCCCTAAGACATCATTGGAACATTGGAGCACAAGTCTCCCACTTGGCCGGTGTCCTGTCCACCATGCTGTCTCCAGCACCATGGTGATGGTGGGGACGGCAATGCTAAGGGTCAATGAGCACTCTGTAAACAATGCAATCAATGGAGCAGGGGGGGGGCACTGTCTACTATTTTCTTAATATATGTGGTTGTGCTGAGAGAGATGATTACTGAAAATTTCAAGGTGAATTGTATGAGATCAGTGAGTATGGAGATTTATACTGTCTGGAATGTAATTCTAAAAAACTTTCCTAAAGGTCTTTTTAAGGAAAATATCACAGAATTAAATTGAATACGTGTCAATAAAAATATCGTGTGCCTCAGGAGGTAAATTACACATTTTATCAAGAAAAGCATTTGGGAAACTCAGATAATATATTAACACTCTATCTAGGGACTGTTGTTAAGAGAAGGATCTAGACTAAAGCTGAACTCCAGACAAAAGAGGAAGAACATCTCCCTGGGATATGTGGAGAAAATATAGACAGAACTGGAAAAGTCCAGAGGCAGCAGCAGTGCATGTGCTTTGAGCAAGGGAAGAGGGAGTTGGACATAAATGGTGGCTGGATAATTAAGAGGACCGGCCTCAGAGCCCTGGAAATGTACGAGTCAGGGGACAATCTCTGTGTGGATCCACGTAGCTCAAAACCTGTGTCATATCCTAAGAGTAGGTACACTGGGCTCCCACCATGCGCAGGAGTGGGGTGAGTAAGAAAGAGCACCTGGCAATTTTCAAATAAAACTAAAATGTTCCTCAGAATTCATAGTACAGAAAATGCTTGGAAGTCTTTTACGTGAGTGACCGTTTTAAAACATGGCTCTCAAGCTGTGTGTTTGCTATCTCACTCATAGTTTAGAAGAGGGAAAAAGGAAAGTAGGTACGAATGATGTCTTTTGCAGGTTGTGCAAGAAATTCACAGTGGCCCTGGGATGGGGGAGGGGGGAACCAGACTTTGCAGATCCCTGAGCTGAGCACGAGGCAGTGAATTGTTTCTTGGGATTATCAAATCAGCCTGAGTCAGTCCCCTGGAGGGTCTGGGAGTAAATAATGAATCACATGCTGTGAGGACAGGGAAGGAATAGGGTTTCCTGAGTGTGATGAGCTACTATTGACACAGGCCTGCTATTGATGTGTCCGGAGCCTCCAAAGCACATTCTTCATACTGGTGACCCCTCTTCTAATCTTAGTAATGGCTAACATTTGTTGAGCACCTACTATGTGCCAGGCATTTCTTTCCAGGTATTAATTCATGGAAGCAATCCAGGAGGTGCTTTTACAGACTAGAGTGGAAAAACTCATCAGGTAAGTTAGCTACAGTTTGTGTTTTAAACGTATAACCATTTTCCTGAGTTGTCAGGTTCAATAATTCTTGGATCTGCTTAAGCAGGGTTCTGATAGGAACATTTGCCTCAGGCTTTCACATGTTTATATAATTTGAGTTTAGCTTACTCTGCTAATTTTAAGTCCTGTCAGGATTTGGAAGAATTTATAGATATGATGCAGGGGGTTGGTGACTTGTAGTGATTTGAAGGAAGTAAATAGGTTCTATCTTTCCCTTTGTAGCCTCTCCCACCATTCAGGTAACATGGCATCTTTATCCTTCTATATGTTTTAAATCTATTATGTTGTTCATACTTACAAAAAAGGCAGCAAAGTCCTATTTAGAACTCTTTAAAGGATGAGCTTGGAAAGCCAGATCATCTTCTTCCATTAGCATGCTGGTTGACCAGATGGCTGTGGCCCCTTTACTAGGCACTAAGTCGTAAAGTCTGGGTTCCAGGATATGGCAATTTAAATGAGGGACTGAATTCTCCTGAGGTCAGACTTGAGGGGTAAGGTGTTATGGATAGTAGGAGTTGAAAAGCAAAGCACCAGAACAGGCAGAGGCAAGCCAGGCAGCGAATGGTGCAGATCTCTGGGAGAATATTGGGAAGAAAAAAAACGAGATCACAGTTCTCCAAAGAGAGCTTCTTACATAGCAACGCCTTACATCCTGGAATCATGGGAGGCAGGAGCCCTCGCTAGATGCTGAGTTTTCCCTTTTCTGTTGCTCATGTGTGTTGCAATAACTAGGAGGCCACACAATTGATGGAGTTTCTCAGGCCTGCGGAAACACGGGAGGACATGTGGCATTATAACTCTGCTTAGATAACTTAAAAATTTAAGAATAATGTCAGCAATAGCCACCATTACACAGAGATCTCAGGAGTGGAACAGACCATTTAAGCATCTGTTTTACTTGCGGCCCAGTATTGATCTCTTTGGCTCAGGCCCAAGTACCTAGCTGGCAAGGTCCCAAACCTATCCCCAGAGTTGCCTCTTGGGATCTAAAAACTCCAGACGGCCAGAATTGAAAGCTGTCTCTCTGGGTTTCAGAGGTCTGTTAGAATAATTCTGAGCTATTCCAGATAGTGCATTAGAAAATGGAAACAATTCAAGACTTATTTGTCTTGTTTTGTTTTCAGAATCAGCTCTTGGGAAGGGATTTAAATGAGTTATAAATCATTTCAGAGAGAACGCATACACAGTACAATGTATGCCTGAATGTTTTGGTTTCTTATTATCAGATGTTTATGTTTGATGAAGAAATTTGTAAATTCTGGAGTGACCCTTCAAGGGTCCAATCTAAAAGGTGATCCAAAGGTGGTCTGATGGTGCCATTGTCCACTGTGGTTCTTTGTGTCCCTCCCTACATACATTTCACCTGATGCTTGGCTGGGTTCTGCTTCTGGCACTACAGCTTGGCCTGGGCACTCGTGAGAGCCTCGTAGTAGGAACTGGGGAATTCTTTGTCCATCTCGTAGACTCAGACATTAATTCCACTGGGGGATGCACCATTATCTCTGTCACTCCAGATTTTTTTTTTTTGTCAGGCTCAAGGCTTCTTTCTCCTTTGCCAACTCTTCTTTCTCATCCACTGCCTTCCATTCCCCATTTTTATTTCCCCTTCTGTCCTTGAGGGCTCCAATGTCTGGCACTGGCTGTCCACTGACACATGAGTTTAGTAACAGTGGAGGGGAGAGTCCTGAGTGGGTGAGGACTAACACAGGCAAGGGCAGGGTGGGTGGACTCAGCCAGGCTGTGGGTCCTGGACTGAGGACCGAGCTTGGGGGACCTCACAGCCACGACTGTCATTGGATGTGAGTTGTGTACATTCATCTGATCCTGCTGCTGTGCTCTGCCTTGTACCATAACCTCAGACGAATGCAGGAGCTCAAACCAAAGTCTGGGGCTGAGAGTTCTGGGTGGATGGGCATTGAGAGGTGAAATGCAAGGCTGATGTGGACCCTGTGCACTCCCACGCACCTTCCTAGCAGAATGTCCAGGTGGAGGGCCAGGTGAGGGCCAGGTGAGGGTCAGAGGCCAATTCTACCCTTGACAAGAGGACAGGGGTCTGGGCACAATCGCATGCTGGGCTCTGAGACTTTTTCCTGAATAACAGCAGGATTTATACTCTTGGATATTCTTCACATGTGACTCATGGCTCCATCCTCAAATCTGGAAGAAGTCATTCAAAGAACAATGTGCTGGACTTCCCTGGTGGCGCAGTGGTTAAGAATCTGCCTGCCAATGCAGGGGACATGGGTTTGAGCCCTGATCCGGGAAGATCCCATACGCTGCGGAGCAACTGAGCCCGTGCGCCGGAACTACTGAGTCCGCGCACCTAGAGGCCGTGCTCCGAAACAAGAGAAGCCACCGCAATGAGAAGCCCAGGCACTGCAATGAAGAGTAGCCCCCGCTCACCGCAACTAGAGAAAGCCCGTGCACAGCAACAAAGACCCAATGCAGCCAAAAACAAAAACCAACTCCCCCCGCAAAAAAACAATGTGTTTCTGCAGACAGATGAGTAAACTGGCAGACAGATGGGGGACTGTAGATAAACAGAGATGGAAAAAGGTGAGCCTGTAGAGTAAAATGTGTCCAAAGCAACAGAAGTTTGGTGTTTGGATATATTTCTGACTCACAAAGTTTAACCACCTGTTTCTTCTTGTATTTTTTAAAGAAAAGCTTTTTAAAAAGCTATTAAGAGACATCAAAATGATTCTTGGGCATTAGGCCACTGTTAAAATGTTTTGATGGATTTAGAATAAATAAGTTGGAAACATATGGATTTCATTTTTCTTAAATTGAATGTGTGAATTTTAAAATAAAAGTAAAATTCCCCATGAAAATAGAGTTTAGCTTTTTTTTTTTTTTAATTGGGTGGGGGGAGTTTATTAAACAAAGGTTTACATGCAAATCAAAATAAATATTTGTAAGGCATGGATACCCTAAGGGCTTCTTTTAGGCACAACCCAGGCCTAAAAGTCTCATCAAGGCTACCTGGATGTGAAAGGGACCACAGCTCTTACGGTTCCTGGAGAAAATATGTGGATAAACCTAAGTAAGAGGATTGTCTGGAGTCTGGACCTGTGAACCTCAAAGGGCAAGTCTTCCTTTGTGTCACTGCCACCATTTAGGGAACAGGGCACCCTGGTTACTGGCAGAAAGTTGTCATTCCACCCAAGAGACCCAATCTGTAGAGACAAAGGGTGGATGAGTAATTATTGCATCCTGATGACATTCATTCATTCACGTTACTCAATCAACCTCTTTGAACAGCTTTCTGATTATAACTTGGCTCCCTCAGTAGATTTTTCTCCTGGCAGTGATGTTACCTAAGTTGGCTTTCTGGTTTATACATCAGTCTTCTGTGAGTTTAGTTCATGTGAGTTTGACTCCCTGAGCTCAACATTCTCTACAGACCTGACAAAGTCAAGTTGCTGCTCTTGGGGCCTGAGGGCCAGACCCTGGAACACGGCAATAACTCCAGTCATCACTTGCCAGTCTCGTCCAGGACAATATCACCATCCCAACTGTGCATGCACTGCAGTCATTTCTTATTAATGTAATTATACCGAGAGTGATGATGAGGCCTATCATTCTTTCCTGGCTTATCATGTGCCATGCACTTTACATGAATCCTTCCAGTAAATCCTCCCAGTGGTTCTATGGGACTAGTATCAGTCGTAGTTTACAGCTGAGAAAACTGAGAGTAAATCAAACAAATGACTTTTCCAAAAATCACATAGTTAACAATCAATGGGGATGTTTGGACTGAGGTCAGCCAGGGCAGTGCAGGGTCCATGTGCCCAACCATACACTGACTGACCTCCTAAACTAGCTCAGGAAACATACCAGCCCTATACAGCCAGGAGAGCATGTTAGGGTTTGCAGACCTGTCTGGACTGATGTCATTTAATTAACCTTGATTTATAAGTGTTCGTGAATTCAAGAACCTTCATTAAGAACCCATTATGGGAACTTTCCTGGTGGTGCAGTGGTTAAGAATCCACCTGCCAATGAAGGGGACACGGGTTTGATCCCTGGTCCAGGAAGATCCCACGTGCTGTGGAGCAACTAAGCCCGTGCTCCACAACTACTGAGCCTGTGCTCTAGAGCCTGTGAGCCACAACTAGTGAGCCCACGTGCCACAACTACTGAAGCCCACACGTCTAGAGCCTGTGCTCCACAACAAGAGAAGCCACCGCAGTGAGAAGCCCGTGCACCGCAACGAAGAGTAGCCCAAGCTTACCGCAACTAGAGAAAGCCCGCGCGCAGCAACGAAGACCCAACACAGCCAAAAATAAATAAATTTATAAAAAAAAAAGAAACATTCCCATCTTCATTAAAAAAAAAAAAAAGAGCCCATTAGGTAAGGACTAGAGATAGTAAGATGAGCAATGACCCACTTTCCCACTCTCTCTTTCCTCCCTCCTCGAACCTCCAGCCCTTCTCCCCATCCTCACTCTCAGCCGAGGACCCAGCTTCCTCTTCGACTGAGAAAGCTGATGCCCTCATAGGGAAACGCCCACAGGTTAACAGGTGCCACCCGCCCACCTGCCCGCATCCTTGCCTATCTCCTCTGCCCTCTGTCCTGTTACTAGCCGGGAACTACCCAGGCTCCCATCCTAGGCAGCCCATCCCCACACTGTACTTCGGATCCCCCCCGCTTTCCCTTTTGCCTTCTAACAGACACCATGGCTCAGCATTTCTCTTCTTTCTTAGCATTTTCAGCTTCTTCCCGTCTTCTATCATTACTTATCCTAAAAAGAAAACCTTTTCTTGTCCCCTTCCCCCGTTAACCTCTACCACCATTTCTCTGCTCACTTTTACAGCAAACGCCTTAGAAGACCTACTCATACTTCGCCCTCCATCTCTCTTAAACTCAGTCTGCTCGGGGGTTGCCCTCTCCCTTCCCTTGTGAGCTGCTCCTCCTGGTGGACGCCACCACTGGCCCACGGGTCCCCCTCCTGCTGAACCATCCGTGGCAGGTGGCACACTTGATCACAACCCTGCCCAACCCCCCCGTCCCCCCCCCCGCCACTGACACATCCTCTTCACTTGGCTTCTCATTGTTATTGTTGCGCTTTTTCTTTTTTTCCTTGGCTGGTTCCTCATTATTTAGGATGCCCCAGGGCTCAGCCCTCAGACCTGTTCTCCTCTCCATTCTCACTCTGGATTTAAATACCTGACTGTGTGCTGATGATAACCAGATTTATAATTTATGTCTCCACTTGGAGCTCCCTTGAACTCCAGACTCATATATCTGACAGTCTCGGCTCCACCACCACCACCTCCCTCCTGGTTCACGCCACCATCTCTGCAGCAGCTTCCTGACCAACCTCTCTGCATCCATCATGTCCCTGAAAATATATTCTCAACACAGTGGTCCTTTCAAAACATAAGCTGGGTCCTGGCAGTCCTCTGCTCAAAATCCTCCTCCTCTTCCCTTCTCTCAACAATGCCAAAGTCACACTAAGGCCTGCAGTCCCCTTCCTGAGGTTCCAGTGAGCAGGGACCACCTGAGGGTGGGCACGTGCTCCTCCTACTGGCCTCAGCCCAGGGCAGGCTCAGGGGGCCGGCTCCATCTCCACCACTGATTCTAGAAATGAAGGTGCAGGTTTTGTGGTGCCCTTTCTGGACATGGTCACCCCTTCCAGGGTGAATCAGTACTCTCTCCAATGAACAGGCATTATTTTTGTAAAGAAAAAAAATCTTAAAAGAAAAAGGAAGCTGAAAGCAGAAATCTGCCTTCCAAGAACTGGAACTGTGGCTGCCTGACTCTGATTCCCCAAGCCCAGCTCTCGGTGGGGCATCTCCACCTTTCCTAGGAATTCCAAATGCCAATCCCCCATCCCGTGTCCTCTTCTTTCTCCAGCCCAGTGCTTTTGTCCCCGACCTGACCTGGAGAGCCTGGGGTGGGGAGCAAGTGGCCAGTCATCCCCCCGCGGGACCAGGCCACTGGGGTCTCCCACCTTTTGCTCTGGGCTTCCTTGGCTTTCACTGCTGGAGGCTTTGTGCATCTGAGGTTGCTGCTGCACACGCGGCCGCTAACAGCCCATTGTTTCGATTTTTCCTTATTATGAAGGATAACCTTGGCCCTGTCCAGGACAGCTACCTCAGGGCCAGTGCCTGCCAGCAGACTGTGCCCCATCCTCCCCATGTTTGCTTGGAGACGCTTCAGTGCAAGGACACGTCTGGCAGACCGCTTGGGTTCTAACTTATTTTTTAATTACTAAATAATTCAGAGCCCTAACGACATTGCTGGATGGTTTATATAGTTAAAAGGTAATTAGTAAAGATCTGTGGTTTTGACTGTGTGTTGAACTTGGAAATAATGAAGTACCAGTAAGGATGATTGATAATATCAACTAACACTTACTGGGCTCAGGACAGGCTGCAGAATTTGCGGGGCTCAGTGCAAAATGAAAATGCCGGGTTCCTTGTTTAAAAATTAAGAATTTCATGATGACAGCAGAGTGGTAAACGAAGCATGGGGCCCTTCTGAGCACCGGGCCCTGTGAATATTCATAGAATGTAGCCCGTGACTGAGCACTGACCCTGTAAGCCTTGAGGGTCCATACTTCATTCTCACCAAAACCCTTCAAGAGAAAAACTTCTCTTATTTCCATTTTACAGATGAACAAACTGAGGCTTTTAGAGGTTAAGTTACTTGCCCGAAGTCACCCAACCCAACTAATAATCAGGAGAGCCAGGGTTCAATTCTAGGCAGTGAACCCAGAGCAACAATCCTCAAAGCGACAGCTATCTGTCTACATATGAAAACTACCATGTGATAAAGCAATTCCACCCTGAGCCTATATCTAAAATAAAACAAAAACACCAGTTCAAAGAGATCCATGTACCCCACTGTTCTTGGCATCATTATTTACAATAGTCAAGATACTGAAACAACCTAAGTGTCCACTGATGGATGAATGGATAAAGAAGATGTGGTATATATACACAATGGAATACTATTCAGCCATAAAAAAAGGAAATTTTGCCATTTGCAGCAACATGGATGAACTTGGAGAGTTTATGCTAAGTGAAATAAGTCAGACAGAGAAAGACAAATACTGTATGATATCACTTATATGTAGAACCTAAAAAATACAACAAACTGGTGAATAAAACAAACAAAAAAAGCAGACTCACAGATACAGAGAACAAACTAGTGGTTGGTTACCAGTGGGGAGGGGAGGGAGGGGAGATACAGGGGTGGAGGAGTGGGAGATACACACTATTGAGTGTAAGATACGCTCAAGGATATATTGTACAACATGGGGAACATAGTCAATATTTTGAAAACTATAAATGGAGTGTAACCTTTAAAAATTGTATAAAAATTTAAAAAAATTAATAAAGAAAACCAAACACCCCAGTCACAGTTTCACATGTCTGTGGGTTGATAGTTGAACAAACACACAGTAGGAAGTGTACATGGTGGACCCAAATGGACTCAGTCTGGATAACCCAGCAGCAAATGGAGAAGGTGGCAAAGCCCAAACTCAGAGCAGCGTTTTGGATAATTGAGTTCATGAAATCACATATTTTGGAAAGACCAAACAAGAGCCCAAAGATATCAGACACGAGGCAACCTCAGTTCAACTACCTAAGAAATCATCCAGTGGAAGTGCTTGAAGCTCGACCAGCCCACCTGTAAATGTCCGTAGCTTCACTGTTTAGTTTATCTTATGTGGTCCAAGGAAACTTAACGTTTTTATTCTTCAGAGTCATGTTTCAAAGTGCTCAGCCCTCGAGTTGATGGTTTGATAGAAACTGTTTTGCACCTGCATGCTATTCAAACACTATTTGCACGTGCTGTACCCAAAACAGTGAATCCACGGTGGAAGATTAAATAAAAAGACAACAACTGGTTTGAAAACAGCAACTGATTCAATTATGATGATTAAACCATGGACCACCCCCCTCCCTTCCCCCAGCCAGTCCCCTTCACGTTTCCTTTCCAGGTTTCTCGTGACAACTCAGAAAGCCTAAAGCAGGACTACCCTTCTTCCCTGCAGATAGCCTACTGGCATTATCTGCAATTTCTACACCAGTCAAGGGTTGTTAGGAGAAGCAACTGCATGAGACTATTCCTGTGGTTTTTATCTAATGGCGGCAACACATCTCTCTGCAGGATGTGTATGGGGAAAACATCACTGATCCAAGAGATGCTTCTTCCCCTCTAAACAGGAAAACTTGAGGCTCAAGTGTAAAATCCAGCTGAATAATTTGCTTTCCAAATTAAGGGAAAGAGCCGGGATGTTTTGTGAAGTCATCAAACCTAATGTGGAGTGAGTGACATGAGAAATTCTGGTTAGGCTAAAAGGCCACTGAGATTTAAACCCACAGGTGAGTTTGCTCTTCCTTCTGGAAGGTGAAACAGAGAAATGTTGCTGGACCCCCTGTGTTTCCACCCATCCCCAGCTGGACGTCTAGAGGTGTGCTCTGAGGCTGCTTGCCACCCTTACTCTCCCTGTCCAGAGGCCTTATTTCCTGGGAATGTGGATTTAGACACTGGTTTTAGTTTGAACTTAATAGAATACCAGGTTTCAGAACAAATGTGGGTGTATATTGTCTATCTCTTTCTCTGGAATGCACCAGAAATTCATAAACTTAATTTGTTTGACATTTTGCAAGATAAAACACAAGTTGGAGAAGAGAAACTCAAAGAAAGAAAAGGGATCATGAGATTTTCTTAAAGAAAGCGTAAGTCAAAAAAAATAAAAAATGACTTACATCTGACAATATCCTCAATAGGAGTAATGGTTAAATGGTTTCGTTTAGGGACTGAGCTCCTTTTGTGATTTCCTGTCTGCTGTCAATCTGCATCGTGAGAACAAAAAGCATTCAGCTTTGAACAGCTGAGGCTTGAGAAACAAAACACAGCAAAATGCTAGTTTAAAACTAAGTAACCTTCAAGGATAATTGAATTATTCCTGTGCCTGAAGTTATAATGTCACATCGCATTGTGACTATTGCTGCGTTTAGAGGGATTTTTTTAAAAAAATACCTTCTTTAAAGAGGAACAGAGCTAATAAGTATTTCTTATAATATGCTCATCTTCTACCTCTTTCCTTAAACTGTGACTTGAAATTCCAAGCAAATAGCTTTGTGGGATGGCAATGATTTATTTAGCGGCATTGTGAGGTAGGCGAGTGGCAAAGCAGGTTCGATACACAAACTCTCAAGAAGTTCCTGAATGGGTCAGGCTTCCCTCCAGCAGGCTTGCTGGTCAACCAGCCTCCTCCTTCAGCACAGCTCAGCCCCACAGCCAGGAGCCAGGACTGGCCAGGGTGATGGAAGGTGTTAGCATCAGACCCTTGCCAAGAGCTGTGCCCAGCATCAGAAACCGGGGAACCTGTTTGTTCCAATCATATTTGTTTGCTTGTATTTTTGCTCAGGTGAAATCGTATCAGGGCACCTAGAGTATCGAGTAAACTATGCCTACCACTGAGTCTCAAAGGGAAAAGTAAAAGTGAGTAGGATGGGGGTCATGGGGTAGGAAGAAAAGGAAGGCAGAAGTGGCATGTTGGGAGGAGGTCAAGGGAATAGTGAGAGGCAGCACTGACCCCATTGCAGGGCTGTTTTCTTTCTTGGGCACCCACTCTGAAAATGGCAACCCTCCACGATGTCCTGATACGCTTAGTTGTGTCTTGCATACCACCTACGCCTGAATCCAGTGCTAGACTGTAAACTCCTTGAGGACAAGCACAGTCTATGGATAATCTTTCATGCTCACATATGGCTCTTCGGTAAGGTTTGTAGAAGGAATGACTGAGAAAGCAAAAGGAATCTGTTCTTCACAGCAAGTCAATTCAACAAACGTCGATTTCCTCCTGCTGTGGGTGGATCAGCTACTGATGGTTAGCTGAGCGCTGCGAGATGGGAGGGGAGCAAGAACAGGACACCGTCCCTCCCCTCAAATTGCTCACCGTCAAGATAGGGTCATAGCAGGTTTATGACCAGCTCCACAGAAAATGTATACAAGTCAGGGTGTTGACTACAGTTTCCTCTGAGGACAAGGCAGTGTGCAATGTCCCCAGAACAAAGTTGGGCTGCATTTTCGGACTGCAACAGCACTTACATTCTCCATGGCTTCCTAGTGATCCTCTGTTTAATACTAAGCTCTTAATTATGAGTCTTCCCTGCACCGGAACAAGGCAGCTTAGTGGCAGTGGTGAGGGGTCAGCTGTGACAAACATTGGCTGCTCTGACTCCACCACTGGGTCAGTTAAGGACAGGACAGCTTTAAGCTTATTGTGCCTTGGGTTCACCCGAGGTCATTTCCAGGTACAGGGACAGACCTATGGTCCAAAATAACATCTCCTTCCCCCCTCCTAAAGTCTGGGCTCTGTTGCTTATAGTTTAGCATCACAGACAAAGTGACATCAGAGAGCTCAAAGCAGAGTCCCAGCTGTTGGGAAAAATCAGTGCCTGCCTTACAAACAGGTGTATGTGTGTGTGTGTGTGTGTGTGTGTGTGTGTGTGTGTGTGCACGCACGCATGAGCACTTGTTGGGTTGGGAGGAGACACAGTCAGTAGTTCCAGGTTGGATAAAACCATGTTCAAAAAGAAGCAGAACTCTCCCAAGCTTGGATTTGAAGGTAACCTAGGTTTTGTAGAACTCCAAGCAGCAGCAGAATAATGTTTTGACTGATGTATAGGCTTCTTGGGGGTCCTGAAATTTATAGCTTTCCATTTCAAAAGGAAAAAATATAGGCATTGTCCATGAAAAAGGGGTCACACCAGATTTTGTCAAGCACCTTGTATACCACCTCCCACTTCTGGAGAGAAACAATGAAAGTCTTGGTTTGGGGGAAACTCAGAGTCTCCTATACAGGGAGGGCTTGGACCACTCCAGGGCTACCAGTCAAGGTCATCATCTTCTTACCACTCAAGGGAAGTGGGGAAAGCGGGGAGGACGGTCCTCTGGATTTTAATTCTCCCCCCAAAAGTAGGCTTGGTTGGGAGCTTCACGGAATGTGTTTCTGTCAGCTGAAGGTTTGCAATAGTGAAGGAAGGAGAAGGAAGTGTAGAATGAAGCAAGGGTTTTGAGTTCCATGTTCCATCAGTCCTTCAAGGTCGTCTGCAACAAGTGTTTTTGAGCAAATATGTTTAGATAATTCTGGGTTCAATGAAATAAGTGTTTTTACTTGGGCCTTTCCACTTGTGGAGTGTTTCCCAAGCTGGTTTGACTCTGAAATCTTTATGGTGGGAAACATTGAGAGCTCACAGACCAGGTGCTCCAAGGAAAGCAGAGTGAGAACTGGCTTAAGTTTTCAGAAGGCAAACTTCCTTCTATATTTTTTCTTTGCGTTGACATTACAGACATCGAGGACCTCATCAAATCAATTAAAAAGTGAGTGTGAAGGAAGAACAAAGGTCAAAATATTTTTTAAAGATCTTTAAAAATAATGCCTCTGTCTTGCATGCCAATAAGAACGCATTGATATTGTTAACATTTGTGATACACGTATTAATAGAGTCATTACCTCCCCCCAAAAAGGAATTTAGAGAATGTATGGAGAAGAACCCATGAGCAGAGGTGGCTCAGGAAGGAGGAAGGGTTTTAACACGAGAAGCTCGCTCTATTGACACCAATGAGGAAGAAGATTTAAAGCCACGACAGTTCATGAAAGTTTGAGTTAATTGAGTGAGTCTGTACCAGAAACTGAGCATCATGCTTGAGATGCTTTGTAAATAAGACATCACTTTGTGTTTCAGAGTTTGCAAACTGCCTTTATGGATGGAATGTTTTGCAGGCCAGAAAGAAAAAGTAGTATCACACTGCTATAGTTGAAATGGATAACAAACAAGGACCTACTGTATAGCACAGGGAACTCTGCTCAATATTCTGTAATAACCTAAATGGGAAAAGAATCTGAAAAAGAACAGATACATGTATATGTATAACTGAATCACTTTGCTGTACACCTGAAACTAACACAACATTGTTAATCAACTATGCTCCAATTAAAAAAAAAAAAAAAAGACGAGAAAACAGTGAAACAAAAAAAAGAAGAATCGAAAAAAAAAAGAAAAAGTAGTATCATTATTCCTGAATCGTAGGTCCTGATGCAAAGTCCTCAGGGGGTCTCTGGAGCCTGTGTGTGTACATGAGTAGGTCGTGTGTGCATTCATGTGTGTGCATGAGTATATGGTATGTGCATGATTGTGTGGACATTTGTGTGTGCATGTGTGCAAGTTTGTGTATACATGTGCACTCATGTGTGACTATATATGTGTGTCTGTATGTGCATGTGCATGTGAGTGTGTGTGTTCACATGTTTTACACCCATGTAGGCCCTCCCTCTAGGTAGTAGAAATAAACTACTTGGGTCCTGGTTTCCAGCTCTGTCTCCAAATAGCTGGGTCACCTTCTAGGAGTCTCTCCACCTCCCTTGGTCATTGGCAATTCTTGGAAATGTAGGCTTGCCCTGGAATCGAGGGTTTGGCAAGCTTTTTCTGGAAAGGGCCAGCTGTTAAGTATATTATTCTTCGCAAGGCGCACGTAGTTTCTGTTGAATATTCTTCTTTTTTTCCCTCAACTTTTCAAAAATGTAAAAGCCACTCTGAGCTCAGGCCTTGTAAAAAGAGGTGGTAACGTGGCCTGGCATAGCTGCAGGACCCTGCAGATGACCCCTTTCAGCTCCAGCATGGCCGGCTCCCCTGGCCCAGTGAATCGGTTGCTGCCAAGGTAGATGTTTCACCCTCCTGCGGAGTTTGTCATCTGATGCTCCCATTTGACCAAGCGGTCAATACAGGGTGGTGGGGACACAGTTCTGATTCGGGGGCCGGGAGGCTGACACCCTCTGCCTCTGTTTCTGGAGGGAGGGTTGAATCCTCACTTTGCTCCCTAACTGTATGGCTTTGCCCAGGTCAGTTCACTTCTCTGGTTGCTTGGGTAACTGAGTTTGAAACTGTTCAGATTCCTTCTGGATTTGAAATCGTGCAATTTACCCTTAGTGCTGCTTGACAGCAGGGTGTTTTGAGTTCCCTTGTAGCTAAACACTCAGCTTGCCCAGTCCCTCCCACATTGCAGCCCAAGGGAGACCTTGCCCGTGGTCCAGGCCTGGCCTCAGGACACTGGCCTGAAGGAAGCTGCCCATGTGCTGGAGGTCGAGCTGTGACCCTCAGAGCCATCCCTGCTCCTTGGTTCACCTGTCTTTGTCTTTGTGATTCATGGGTTGTCCGTGGTAGAAAGATTTCCCTCAACATTGGCATCTATTTAAAATGTCTAAAGTGATGGGGCCACGTTGCTGCTTTGCAGGCAGAGAAACCTTTCTGCTCAGGGAACCGCTTGCAGGATTCTTGCTTCCCAGCGTGTGTTGGCTGAGCCGGGGCTCGAGGTGTCAGAGCCAGATACTGTGGGCATGTCGTCCAGGCTCGATGAATGTATCTGCATCTCTCCTAAGAAAGCCTCTGGAAGTGTGTGATGGCAATGTGGCTCTGGAGGTGGACCCAGGCACTCACTTGTTACTGCCCCCAAGTTCACAGGCTCTCTGGACAGACCCAGAGTTACCAGTGAGTGAGCCTTGATCCCCATCCCGTGCCCCCCTCCCTGATCTCCTCTCCCATCTCCACCTGCTTGCCTCCTCGGGGAGCATCAGCTCTCTGCCTTTTTCTTTCCTCTTCGGGCAGAGACCCAAGTGTCTGCCCTGTTGCCAGATTAACCTTCCAAAGGTGGCAGTTTGCTCACTGATATCACAAGTTTTCCTTTACTTAGAAAAACTTCACAACTGCCCAAAGCCAAAAGCAAAACCCAAACTTCACTAAAACTCAGACGTCTAGACTCTCCCAGTCTCCCATCTGTGTCTTTATTTTTATCTCAGAAAGTCATCACAAATAAAGATGTCTGGATCTCATGCCCGGTGCCTGGGTTCAATTGGTCAGGACTGGACCCAGTTACTGGGCTGAGAACCACAGCCTCCAGGAACCCTGCTCAAACCAAGCTAGTCTCATCAGCCCTTGAATTTGCTAAATGACAATGCGTGTTACTTCGAGAGTCAGAATAAAAGAGTGAAGGTCATTAATTATAGAGGTTCCCCCCTCCCGCCCCCGCCATGCTGCACAGCATGTGGGATCTTAGTTGCCTGACCAGGGATGGAACCCGCGCCCTGCACTGGAAGCATGGGGTCTTAACCACTGGACCACCAGGGAAGTCCCTAGGTCATACATGATAAATAACCCAAACTATGCCATGCGCCCTCTTGCCTCTCAGCCTTCTGCTGCACAGTTTCCTGCCCTCTTTTCTCTTTGTTATTCTTCCATGTGGGCCTAGAGTTTCTCATCCTCAGAGAAACCTTCTTCCAATTCCAGTTCATCCCTGGGTCCCTGAGCACAGCAGAGGACGCCATGTGTTGGATTCCATCCATTCAGCACACCCACTCATTCTGCCTGTCCCATCCCCAACTTGACTGCACCTGGACAGCTTGGCAGAGGGATGGATTAGAATTACTTCTGAGTTCAGACTTGGTTCTTAGAAAAGGCCCCTTCCGCACACACAGCAAGGCTTACTGAGTCCTACTTTCAGGGTGGGACCGGTGGGCAGAGGAGGGAAAGTTTTAAAACAGGCACAGTGGGTTGATATACCACTGAAACCTCGAAGACATGGACAAAGGTGCCTGTGCCTTGTGGTTGGCAGAATTCCGTGGTGGCCCCGCAGATCCCTACCCCCTGGTGCCCACACACCTCCTCCCAGTGATCCAGTCAAATGTTAAACTAGATGCTTCTGTGAAGGGATTTTGCAGATGTAATTAAGATCTGAAATCAGTTGACTTTAAGGGAGGGAGATGATCCTGGGTGGGCCTGAACTAATCAGGTGAGCACTTAATAGAGATTGGGCTCCTCCTTCCAGGAGAGATTCGAAGCAAGAGAAGGATTCAAGGCTGAGAGGGCGCATGGACAGGGCTACTTGGCAAGGAACTGTGGGCAGCCTTTAGGAGCTGAGCCTGGTCCTGGGCCTGCAACCAACAGTCCTAAAACCTCAAGGAACCAACTTCTGTCAACAACCACGTGAGTTTGCAAGAGGGCCCCGAAAGGACTGCAACCCCTGCAGACACCTTGACTGCAGCCTTGTGGAACCCTGAGCAGAGGACCCCACAAGGCTGCACCTGACTTCCGACCCCCGGAAACCATGGCGTAATAAAGGAGTGACGTGAAAGCCTCACGGTTTGTGGTAATTTGTTAATTGCAATAGGACTACTGCATGCTTTCTCCTCTCCAAAACACGCTTTCTCAAGATCATTTCCTTTGTGATTTATCAATACTCTGCCCCCGCCAGGCTCACGAAGTCCTGGCAGGGCTGCCATCTCCTGGCAGATGAAATGACAAGAGGGGCAAGTTTTGTTATGGATGAGACATTCTCCAGAACAGAGTGGGGTGGAAGGAAAGGGGATCCTAGGTACATTCTAAGAACTCTTTTTGCAACCTGCTGCCAAAATTCCTAACGTGTTGGCTGCAATCCTCCGAAAAACTGAACAAAAAAGTTAAATAAAAAAAGACCCTTTATCTTTTTTATCAAGAACTTCAAGGGAACCTAAGTCTACATCAGAGACAAGGTTATGTTTTAAATGACGGACTAGGGTGTGTGGTTGCCCACCTGCTTACTGCGACAGCCTCTGTTCCCCAGTCCTGGCTGGTGACACCTGGCCACCTTCCCTAGTGTTCCCATCCTGCCTCTGACCAGTGGCTTTTCCCTGAGAGCAAGAGCAGAGGGTCAGGTATAAGGCGGTCTTGGGGGGGGATCATCTGGGTCTTTTCAAGCTTCTTGAAGAATCTCCTGTAATTAGAGCTAACCTGCCCCAATTTCAAATCCAAAGGCAATATGATTAATATCCTCTAAAAATAGTCAGTGAAAGGCACTTTTAATAAGGCGTCACACAAGCAGGTTACTTTTAAATATAACCTATGATTAAGTCTGAGGATATACCCGCTGGAGGAAGCTGGAATCGAGAAGCTGTCCCAGCAGAGGGGGCGCTGCCGGCCGCTCCACTGTTGCCACTTGGCTGCAGTTCAGCCTCCTTCAAAGTCTAGCTCTCACTCTGGTCTCACAGCCATTTCTAGAAACTCTGGCTTATGCTCCTTGAGGGCTGGAACTGTGGGGGTCTTATTCCCAGTCCCAACACTGTGCCGGCACAAAAAAAAGCCTTATGGTATGTTGATTTAATTAGTTAAAATTCACTAATTTTTTCCTCTGCCGGATCCAACCTTGGGCTTCCGATTCTTTCCTAAATTCTACTCTCTCTCTGTCCAGCTTGATGGACAGGAGCACGGACCAGCCTCACCCCCAATCACTCTCACCCACAAAGCAGTTTCTTCCATGCCCACCCTCTTGAATGAATACTCACATTCCTGAGCTTGCTTGAGGGCTCAGCGTGGTCTCCTTTTGACCGAGGAGTTTCTGACGCCCACGGCCCAGACACTTGTGGAAGTTCTGTGTGTGGGAAACTTCCAAGGTGAAAGAACTCTTAGGTCAACTTTGTAGGGCTACGGTAGGATTATCCTGTTTTATCATCATGCCTTAACCCCGAGTCAGCACGGGATCCTGTGTTTACTAAGACAAACTCTCCCTCAATTATTAATCACAGGTTGGCTTGTTGCAAAACCAAGCCCCATTCAAGTTTGGTTATACTTTCCAGTGGATGCTGTCACCATTCACTTAACAAGTCTTTCTTAAGTGCCTACTCTATGCCAGTTACTGTTGCAGGTGCTGGGAACACAGCAATGAGCAAGACAAAGTCCTACCCTCATGGAGCTTACATTTTGGTGGGAGATCAAAGCAGGAACTAATAGCTGCATATTATAGGTGTAAATTTCAGGAGATAGTATGTGCTATAAATTAAAGGGTGTAAGAAGACTAAGAGTAATGGGGTAGTTTTAGGGTGGGATTCCCTCTCTGATGAGATAGAAAGCATATTTCTTTGAAAAGAAATAAGATGCATATTTCCTGGGGGAGGGAAAAAGTGATGTAGGCAGAGAGAACAGTAAGTGCAAAGGTCCTGAGGTTAGAAGTAGCTTGACGTCAAGCACTTCACCACCTTAATGCACTGATGATTTGGATACAGCTTCTCTTTTCTTTCCCCCTGGAAATACAGGAGGAAAGTCAGGTGAACTGGGATAAAGCAAAGGAAGGCAGTTGTGAGGAAGGTCAGAGTCGTCCACTTATTTGACCATAAATGGCAGCCCCAGCTGGGCAGTTGGTGTTTGGGAGCTGTGTGGGGCTGGGCCAGCCAGAGCAAGTGTTCGTCTTGTTGCTGCCATGGTTGGATGTCTGAGGACTGAGCAGAAAGTCTGGGGAAGGGCTTGGTGGGGTCCACAGAAACTGGGATAGGCAGTTTGCACTCCTCTTGTGACAGGCCTGTGAGGACAGAGCTGGCTTCTCTGACCCAGCAATGTTGATGCTGGGGATGGTGAAAGTGTTGCAGGCAGCTTCTCTACAAGGTGAGATTTTAGGGTGCTGGTAAACCTTTGGGATCCCCTCTAAACACCTCATTCCTTCCCAGCTCCTGATGTTCCCCCCCCTCTGGCATCCTCGTCATTCCTTTTTGCCCTTAGCTTTCCCACCCTTCAACCACAGGTGACGAAGGCTCCTCAGCCCAGGGAAGGGTGACAGAAAAGAACACTGCAAGACAACTGGTGGCCTTCTTGGCTTTGACCTCCAGAACAGTCTTGGGAGCCATGGTTTTGGAATTCAAGAGCCGGACAGACTTTTTTTTTGTGAGTTCTCCCAAGTTTGGCTTCAGATACCAGGCACAGAGCCTGGGGAGCTTGGGAGAGCATAAAGCCTATACACTCCTGGAGAGGAAAGAAGATGTGACGACAGAGCAGCTGTTCTGTCACCCAATAGGAGACAAGAAACCTTACTCTGGTGGCGGGGGGAAGGTGGGGAAGACTTGGCCAGGTGAGAGGAGACTGTGGGGTCGCCCCCCAGCTGTCTCCTTGAAGCTGGAAGCCTGGAGGGGGCAGGGGATGAGTTTGGGGACCACAGCGCAGAGGAGATTTGAAGCTAGTTTGCTCATGTTTGGCCCAGGGAATTGCAAACCTGTCTGAGATCCTGGCATCTAGACCTAGACCAGCATTGGGAGTTGGAAGGTCCAGAAGCGTGTGGGCTGGCAGAGACCACAGGGTTAGGAGGAGGAGCCAGGTCCTATTGGGGACCAGACAGCAGATGTAGCGGAGACCTAGGGCATCACTGTGTCAACCGCCCCACTCCCAGTGCCAAGCCCACATGCTCTGCAAGGGAGGAGGGAGCAGTATGTGGGCTCAGGCCCCTGCACAGACGTAAATCATAAGGGACTGAGTTTACTGTCAATTGGCAAGAGTTTTCCTGCTACTTCCCATTCACGGGGGCTCGTGTGGGCTCAGGTCTAGGGAAGTGAACATTCTCTTCCGAATGCTGTAAGTTTTATTAATTAATTAATTAATTAATTAATTAATTTTTGGCTGCATTGGGTCTTCGTTGCTGTGCACAGGCTTCCCATTGCGGTGGCTTCTCTTGTTGCGGAGCACGGGCTCTAGGCGCGCGGGCTTCAGTACTTGTGGCACGTGGGCTCAGTAGTTGTGGCTTGCGGGCTCTAGAGCACAGTCTCAGTAGTTGTGGCACGTGGGCTCAGTAGTTGTGGCTCGTGGGCTCTAGAGCGCAGGCTCAGTAGTTGTGGTGCACGGGCTTAGTTGCTCCGTGGCATGTGGGATCTTCCCGGGCCAGGGCTTGAACCCGTGTCCCCTGCATTGGCAGGTGAATTCTTAACCACTGCACCACCAGGGAAACCCGCTTTAAGTTTTATGATTGTGAGATTCTTACCTGCGATTTCTTACAGATTTTTTCAACAGGCAGAAGAGCCTTCCATTTCACCAAGAGAAATAAGGCTCAATGTATGACAAGCTCGCTGGAATACCCATGTCAGGGTCCTTGGAGAAGGTGGTCTAACGCAGAAGGAGGGGCCAGAGCAGGATGGGGGCAGAGCTGTGAGAGATACAGTTTTGCTCAGGGCTGGCTGACTCTTGAGAGGAAGTTTCTTGGATAGTGTATCTGTTTCCTAGGGGGCTGCTGTGACAAAGTACCACAAGCTGGGATGGCTTAAAACCACAGAAACCTAAAATCTCATGGCTTAAAACCTTTAAGCCCTAATAGTTGTGGAGGCCAGAAGCCCAAAATCCAGACGTTGGCAGAGCCAACTGAATGCTCTAGGGGAGAATCTGTTCCATGCCTCTCTCTCAGCTTCTGGTGTTGCCGGCCATTCTTGGCGTCCCCTGGGTTGTAGACACATCACTTCAGTCTCAGCCTCCATCTTCACACGGCCTCTTCCCTCCCCGCCATCACATCATCTTCTCTGTTCTTATAACGACACCTCTCATATTGGATTAGAGCCCGTCCTAATGACGTCATTTTGACTTGATTATGTCTGCAAAAGCTATTTCCAAATAAGGCCACATTCACAGGTACCAGGGTTAGGACGTCTGCATGTCTTTTTTGAGGGACACAATTCAATTCACGGTAGTGAATTAGGTTGCAGAAACCCATTTGTTTTGTTGGCTTCCTGGTCGGATGCTGGGTTTAGAGAAATCAGATGGCAGAACTTACATCTTTCTCAAAGGTGTTTTATAATCTATTCACATTTCTAAGGCAAAGAGTTGAGACCTATAAATCTGTTCATAAACTCTTCAGGAAAGGCCCATTTCTTTCTGAGAGTAAGGAACTGACAGCACGCAACCCTTCTGCTTCTAGGCAGCCGCTGTGGCTCTAGAATCCTGACCTGGTGAGATGTGCAGGTCTGTACAGCACACCCAGCCATTGCTGGGCTCACACCTCCTGTAGGCGAAACTCACGCTGAGACTTCTGATTTCTGGGGGCTGAAAAGAACCATGCATAACAGGTGGCAACTCTTTGTGTCAAAAGGTTTCCCCTGCACGCCCCACAGACATGGCAAGCACACCATGTTGGTATAATTCAGGAGAATGCCAACTGTAATTCTACCCACCTCCTCCACACTCCAGCAAGCAGCAAGCGAGGCAGCAAACAAAACAAACCCTACGTGAAGCTGGAACCTACTGCCTTTTCCCCCCAAAGCTTTGCAAAATCCAATATAGCAAGATGGCGTACGGGGGTAACTTCATAAAAATGTTTCCTGTAAAATAATGTGTATTGAAAGTCTGGTGAGAAATTTGAGAAATTTCTCCCTGAAGTTAAACACAAGGAATTCTGAGGGTATACCCTGATCTCTTGACTCTAAGTAAATAATGTTCAATTATCTAGAAAGGTGAGTTATAGACAGAATAAGAGGAATGGAAAGCACAGGGTAGGAGATTTTTCTCCTTTTTTGCTTTTATAGAATAGTTTCATAGGCTGGACCTTTCAGCAGGATACTGAAGAGATTAAAAGGTGAACATCGCTTTTACTAAAGCAAGTTAGTAGGTTAAGGGAACTCACATCCACACACACAGTTTCTCTCCCCCTCTCTCTCTCTTTCTCTGTCCACTCTGCACAGTATGCCATTTTAGTTGTCGCAAAAATACCTTTTATATATTGTTCAAAATTTGGCCTCTCACTTGTCAAAGGTTCATACTAGTTGGAAAACCAAGGATTATTAAGCATCGCTTACAAATGTGTCTCTAAAAGCTACAAAATAAAAAGCTTTAATGCATATTTTAATTTTGTAAAAAGGGAGATTGATAGATCGATTACTTGTATGCTGTTTGGATAAGAGAAACTGTTTTCACAGTTTCTTATACCCAATTAAAGCTAGAAATACCCTTGGGGACCCAGGTTGCAACTGTTTTTAGCTCCCAGCTACCACCTCCTTCCATGGCCCCTCCTTTACGCATTTTAAAGGTTTGAATATCCAAATACAAAAGCTGATAATTTAAGATAAGCGCCTCAGCTCTGTATTTTGACCTTTGTGTTGCTGTCAGCGGTGGTGGCGATGCTGCTGTGGGATGGGGAGGGGATAGTGGGTGGGGGGAGGGGGATATCCATCACATGACTTTTAAATGGTTCTAGGCAATAAGAAAAAGACAAAAGATTTTCATGTTGGGAGTGTAAATGCTTAATAATTTTCAGGTATGTTTTTAAGGCATCCTGATGATTATTCTTTAAACTAATGGTTCTCAACCCTGGCTGCCCAGTAAAAGGGGGAGCTTTGAAAACATACAATGCAGAGGCTGCTCCCCGCTGTGATTCTGATTTAACTAGTTTGGGGTGAGGAACAGATGCGGATATCTTTTTAAATCTCCTCAGGAGATGCTGATGTGCAGATGGGGTGTTGAACCACTGCAGGTCAAACAGAGCATCCCAATCAGGCGCAGGTAGCAGAGAGTGGCACTCAGGTGGTGCTACCTCGTCTGAAGGAACAAGCTTGTCAGTCTGGTCAATAATAAAGCCACCCACTTCATTTCTCTTTTTTTATTGAAGTATAACTTCGTTTCTTATTACTTACTATAAGATATTATAAAAATTTAGGATGGGACTTCGCTGGTGGTGCAGTGGTTAAGAATCCGCCTGCCAATGCAGGGGACCTAGGTTTGAGCCCTGGTCCGGGATGAGCCTGCACTCTAGAGCCCGCGAGCCACAACTACTGAGCCCGCATGCCACAACTACTGAAGCCCACACGCTTAGATCCCGTGCTTCACAACAAGAGAAGCCACTGCAATGAGAAGCCCATGCACCGCAACAAAGAGTAGCCCCCACTCACCAAAACTAGAGAAAAGCCCACACACAGCAACGAAGACCCAACGCAGCCAAAAATAAAAATAAATTAATACATTAAAAAAAAATTTAGGAAAGGACACAGAATAACCAAGCTCTCACTCCAGATTTAATAATGGATATTAGTATTCTGCAATAGCTCTTCTGTATCAGTTTTGAAAATGTGGCTTTTAAAAAATACCTGGTAAGCATGAATGGATTGAAAAATGTGGAATATATTTGGGCAAATGTACTTAGAAGCCATGTTGCTCATTTAGAGCCCTTCTATTTTAGTATAAGTCAGGAAACTGGGTAGAGGCAATGGTAGAGACTAAAGGCTGGGCAAAGATGGGGAGACAAGATGAGAAAAGGGGTGCAGGATGGGCCTGAGGCTTAGGATGTCTAAGGCAACCTCCAGTTTGTCTACTGCTGGTCCTAACAATGGCTTACGATATTTTTATTAAGGAGTTATTTAAAGAAGAAATTACAGTTCAGGAAAGTGAGCACTCCCAAGAATTTTCCCTTTCTTTGTCACTCATCTGGTTCCTTCCACAGCTTTTCACCAAGTTCCTGGGTATTCTTTTGATCCTGTCCCCCTTTTTGCAGAAACATGTTGATTTCTTTGTTCAAAACCTGCACCAATACATCCTTGTGTAACTGGCTATTTGTGTGATCTGTCCCCCATGGCAGAGGGAGAGCTTTCTTTGCTCCACTCTGCTGACTGCCCTTCCTTATGCCTTTTGACATTTCTTTCCAACAAGTACTACCTTGGGTTCTGGATTATATTCCTAGGATAGCAACTGAAGTTTCCTTGGTCCTTCCATTTAGAGATGTTTATTTTAAAAAGATTGTAAAGGGTAGAATTTACTTCTAAAATACTTCAATAAATAACCTCTTCCAAGTTCCTGTAACTCCCTTTGGCAGAGACACGCTATATACATAACCCAGAGCCGTGTCCAAAATAGACACAAACAAGCAGAGCTGGCCTCTTCCTCTCTCTTTCTTCTCTCGGTTCCTCTTCAACATCATGCCCTCCAAAATCTTAAACTGATCTGTTAAATTATAGTGTAATCAAAACCCTGTCATCCTTTACCACTTTTTAACTTCAGGAAGCCTTGTGATTCTTGCTTAACCATTCAGAAACAAAACAAAAGAAAACAGAACAAACACCAAAGACATAAAGGAGATGACCTGGGAAGCTTGGTTCTAGAAGCGGATTATTCATCCTTCCTTAATGTCTGTCTAAGCTCATAAAGGGAACAAGGCACTCGGCGAATCAGTGGAAGTTTCTCAGAGCCTTGCAGAATCAGCATCACCAGGGAGCTTGTCAGAAATGTAGGAACCCAGGCTCCAGCCCAGACCTATTGAATCAGAATCTGTATTTTAATAAGAGACCCAGATGGTTCCTGAACACATTAGAGTTTGAGAAGCATGAACTCATCACACAGAATCAACACTTGGGCCCCTTGACTCCCATGGACAATATTAATTTAACTGCCTAGAAAATCTGGCTACAACTTTTGAGACCATTCTTAAGTAGTTTAAGGAAAATAAAGCAGCAATATATAGACATTTTCTCCAACTTTCTTTTGTTAACACTGGAGCAATGATTCCCATTGCATGTTTTTCAAAAGAACCTAGAGAATATCACTTTATTTTAAAACGGTGTTCACAGTGTCCTGTTTACTATTTTCTAACTGAAATTACATATGCCAAACAAGGAAGAGAAACACACACAACTTCGAATTATGCCAAATCAGCTTCTTTCTGAATCCCGAGTTAACGGTCCTGGCGTTTAGAGATGAGGAAGAGAAGGGCTTTTCTTAAAGGTTCGTGAGGCAACATGGCTTTGTCCTCAAAGACCCACAAGATCAAGAACCGCAAGTTCAGCTGCCGGAAAATGGGAAGAATCTAGAATCAGGCAGGATAGAGTGGGAACCCGGCCATCTTAATATGATCCCATTCACAGCTCCTTTGGGACGTCTGCTCCTAGTGGAGGAGCATTAGCGCTCCTAACTAGAGCTGGCTTTGTTTCTCCTGAAGACAGCATCCCTGCTTTGAAGACGGCAACCCCTGTCCCCACACTTCCTCCCCAGGACCCAGCATCTCTATCCCCACTCCCGCCTCCCACCACCTTCCTGAGGTGCTGACCTTCCCCCCTCCTGGAGGTCATTCTTCGGACAGTGTCCGTGGTTAACAATGCACAGCCCTCTCTGCTTCCATCTCTCCCATCGCCCCATAACATCATCCATCCTCCAATGGCTCCGTTAAGGCAGGGGGAGTCGGCGGGAGGGGATCAGGGACAGAGGGGCTGTGAGGCGGAGACCAAGGGCGTCGGAGACCCACCCTAAATCTGACAGTGGTACCCTGTTCCAGTTCCCTATTTTGAAAGATGGAAACTCAAGGTGAAGTCTCAGTGTAGAATCTTGAAGTTTCTCAGGGTAAAGTCATACCCCTAAAACCAGGACCGTTTCCATAAGTTTGTTTTCTGCATCTGTAACTCTATTTCTGTTTTGTAGAGGGCGTAAGATGGGGGGAGGGATAAATTGGGAGATTGGGATTGGCATATACACACTACTATATATGAAATAGATAACTAATAAGGACCTACTGTATAGCACAGGGAAACCTAGTCAATACTCTGTATATGGGAAAAGAATCTAAAAAAGAGTGGATATATGTATATGTATAACTGATTCACTGTACAGCAGAAACTAACACATTGTAAATCTACTATACTCCAATAAAAATTAAAAAAATAAAATAAATAAAAATAAAATAAAAATTAAAAAAACAAACAAAACAGGACCGTTTCTCTCAAACATCAGAGAAGTTCCTGTTGGTCCGTAAAAATACCTGACGTTTCCGAAGTCCTTTGGGATGGCCAGTGATGTCACACATCTGTTTTCACTTGAAAGAATGAAGCTCGTGGGGGGCTTGGGGCTTCTTATTGGCCTGACTGTGGGTTTGGTTGTGGTCGTGCCTCTGTTGGGTGGTGCCTGGTGCGTCGGGTGGGAGGTGTGCATTTCTCGTGGGTCATGAAAGTGCAGAGGTGACCTTTCTTAAGCCCCAAGGTGAACCTGGAGACCACAGCATGGCTAGGAAGGCAGGACCCTGCCCTCCCGTGTCCTGGAGGACACTCAAGGGTGGCATGGGGACCGGAGGTGTACAAGCTCACGGAAGCCTTGTGGGAACCCTCAGGGTTTCTCTCTGGCAGGAGCTGGTGTCTGTCAGGGGAACAGAAAAGCTGACAGCCTTCGGGGAGAATCAACCAGGGCCCCAGAGGCAGTGGGGATACCACGCTGGCAGACACATCCCTGCCAAAAACAGAGGCGTGCAAAGGCAGTGCCTGGAGCACAGGATTGCCCTTTAAAAAGGAAGAGAAGAGGCAAACGTCTGGTGCCAGGACCGCTGGGAATTCATCTCCTGCCCAGGCTCTCTCCGAGGAAGGGACAGCAGGCTGGGATGAATCACAAAGCCAGCAGGGAGCTGGTTCCTGTGAAAGCCCGAGATTTGCCTGCAGGAACTCACACTGGCTCCTTCATCTTGCTCAGGGATTTAAGCTGAATTTCTAAATGCTGGGAAGACAGATTTGGAGAGAACGGGGTTCTCTCCACTCTAGGAAGCTGATTTGGGTATGAAAATCTTTTGAAGGCAGCCCTGCAAGGAAGCCTGGTCTGCTGTTACCTTGCAGACCCCTGATTGGGGTGTGGGCTCCCATCCTGCCTCTGTGTTCAGCCATCCCCAAGGGGCTGCCCAGCGAGGAGGGAGAACAGTAAGTCAGTCACAGGATTGTGCGAGGACAGTGAGTCCTGTGACATCCACCCCCGTGCTGGTGAAGCCGTGGGGATGGGGAGGAGAAGCCCAGGCAGGGCTGCCCATGGCAGGAGGGACGACCTGCCACATCAGCCGAGGGCCTGCCCACCTGGAACCCACACGCATAGGTTTCACGTCCACTCTCATGCCCGGTGAGAAGCCGTGAGATGTAGATCACATGGAAATGGCCTTCAGGGTATGGTTTTGGCAGAAGTGGGGTCAGCTGGGGGCACCAGGAAATGGTGGATCTAAAAATAAGCTCTATTATTCCTCACAGTTGCCTGTCTCACTGACAAATTAAGTATTGCTACTGATATTGCCTTCAGATAAACACAAGTATCATTTTTTTCTAGAAGCAAATTTGTCCCTTCTGCTGCCTTGCCTAAAATCTTGCTTTGGCTTTTGGTTGCCTCTGGGATGAAAACTAAGGTCCTGCTGGTGGCACACCAGGTCCCTGTGGTTTGGCCCTTCACCCCGTCTTCACATCCTCTCCCCTGGCTCCCTCATCCCACAAAGCCCCTGCCCTTCCCCACGGCCACCTCCGATTTCCCGAGTTCATCGGGGGGAAAGCTCGTCTCCTAATGCTGGGCTCCACCAGAGGTCTTTCACAACTGCCCCTCACCCATCTCGGGGCCAGTGATCCCACACCCACCAGCACTATAGCTGTCATATTCTCTCCACCCTTTAGTAGGAAAAGCCCTTGAGTGGTACTGCAGCACCTAGGACCCAGTAGGACCCAATCCCTGTTTGCTGAGGGAGCGACGATCCAACGAGATTGTAGATGGGAAACCACTTCCTGTGCTGGAGCTCATGAGAAAGTTTAAGGGAAGATTCCTATTATTGTCATATAGTGAACCTTGAATGCTGGGCTGGTGCACTGGCTGTTGTGGGTTCTTCACCCTGGCTGCCCTTTAAAATCATTTGGGAGGCTCTGAAGTGGTACGTGTTTGTATGTGTGTGTGTGTGTGTGTGTGTGTGCATGCGTGTGTGTGCGCATGTGCGCACGCGCGCACCACAGACCTGTTGAATCTGTGTGGCTGGGTGGCCAAGGTTGTCCAGAGCATTGCTTGTTTGAGTATCTTTGGCTGCTGATTCTAGCCTGGTTCTGTTGTCTTTCCTTAGAATGGTCATCAGATTTGCTCCAGAGTCTTTACTGGTCATGGAAAATTCCACTCCAGATCAGCCACTGCAACATGCCTTTTGAGAGTTGTTCCCAGTGGATTTCATTTCTTTTAAATTTAAAAAATGTCAATAATGCGCTACTAGTTTTTATTTTTCTGTTTTTGTTTTTTTGCTCTAGAAAGGCTATGGTGAGTGGAGAAGATATTTCCTTCTGAGCCCCAGTCTTACCATCTGTAAAATGTGGGTAAGTCACTAGATATCAGAGACACTGGAAAAACTGAATTGTTAAAATATCTATGAAATTGTATTTTTAAAAATGAAAGACATAGCCAGGGAAAGGGATTTCTTTTTCTATTAGCTTACACATAATTTACAGATGTTAATGACGATTGTTATCTTTTTGCTATTTCTCAGCTGAAGTTTTGAATGCATACAAAACTTTTAAATATCCTGTTTTGATAAGAAAGCATTTTTCAATGTTTTAAAATAAGACAGGTAAAAATCTCACATAGTAAAAAAAAATTTTGTTTTCCTTCTGTTAAAAAGCAAAAACCTTCAGCCCTCAAATGAGTATACTTTTCTTAGGTTTTAAGGGGGACATCAGCTAATAAAGGGAGACATGACTCCATCTACTGAGATATATTATGCTGACTTGCTCCTGTGTTGGAGTGGAATGACGGGGCTAGAAGAAGGGATTTTTTTCTTTTCTTGGCTGTGCCCCACGGCTTGCAGAATCAGTTCCCACGGCCAGGGATCAAACCCTTGCCCCCTACAGTGGAAGTTTGGAGTCCTAACCACTGGACTGCCAGGGAAGTCCCTGGGGGAAGGGATTTTTATCTTTTGTGTATAATATCAGCAGAAATCATGGCATCTCTTTAATGATATTCTTACACATGTGAAACTAATAACAGTTTATGAACTCAGAGGGAAAAACTCAAGAGCCATGGTAGTCTACTATGGCCAAGTAGACTACAAAAGCTATTGTTAAGAAACTGCCCTTAGCAGGATTGTTCTTCTCTCTTTCTCTCTCTCTCCCCACCAACTCCCCTTTCTCCCCATCCCTCAAGTCTACAAATTATAAAAGTATTTCAATAAGTTAATATACCACTACAGTGTTGCTGAATCTCTTAAAATCACTTCTAAAGGACCCATCTTGGACACTCCTGGCCAGTGTGAATGTGGATTGAAGAGTGGATCTTGGATGTTGAAAGAGCAGAGGGGGAAAGATTTCAAGGCCAGAGGCCTGGAATCCTGACTCTGATTACAAATCCTGGTGATCGCCTACCCTTGTGAACTTGGGTTTGGTTCGCCATCTACCAATGGGTCAACAGTGTGTGCCATTCCTTAGTGGGTTCTTGTGAGGATCAGTTGGCTTAATGATTGGGATATTATCTCTAAAAATTGTATCAATCATCTGAGTTCCACCCTAGGAAAGTTTTTGTCCAATGTCTGAGATTAGTTCCTTCTTTATAACTGGCCCAGGCATGTGGCCGAATGGCTCAAGTGGTCACAGGTTCTGGCAGCTGAGAAAGACCTGGTCCAATTCTTTAAATGTTCTTGCATCTGGTTCGGTTGCTTATGCGGTCAGTGGATCAGTGGATTGGACCTCTGGTAGAATGTAAATAGGGGCATCCTTTCTGGATAGCAATTTGGTTGAATGTTGTAAGAGCTTTAAAAAAAAATGTGGACCCTTTTACACAGCAATTACATTTATAATACTTTATGCTAAAGAGGCATTCTCAACTGGTGTGTACAAAAATGCTTATAATAGTAGTGTTGACAACACAAAAAGGAAAACAACCCAAATGTCCAAAATGAAGATGAAAAAAATTCACAGTAAATAAGTTTTAGAATTACTTACAATGCAGCTGTCACAACTACATATTTATTCAACAATATTGCGTACCTATTATGTTCTGGGCAGTGCTTGTGATGTTAAGGATGTGCCAATGCAATGGTTAATTTTATGCATCAACTTGACTGCGCCAGGAGGTGCCCAGATTAAACGTTATTTCTGGGTGTGTCTGGGGGGTTGTTTTGGGATGAGATTTACATTTGAGTCAGTGGACTCAGCAAAGTAGATTGCCCTCCCCACTCGATGTGGTAGACATCATCCAATCCATTAAAGGCCTGAACGTAACAAAAGGTGGAGGAAGAAGGAATTTGCCCCTGTTTTCGCCGCCTCACTGCTTGATTGGAAGATCTCATTCCATCTTATCCTGCTTTCAGATTAAGATGCACATTATCAGCTCCCTTGGTTCTCAGGCAACTACTGATCATGTTAAAGGAATACCCGGGCGGGCCGTCGGCAAGGTGGTTAAAGTGCAGGGACTGAGTCCCACAGCAGAAGGGAGTAAGGTCAAAGACATCTACAATCCGCTCCTAGTTACTGACTTGGGAAGAAGCTGATGATGTATCATCAGGTAAGAAAAGAGCACAGCAAAATAGTGTGTACTGAAAACAGTGATCCGGTTTTAGTTACAAACATAAATAAACTCATATATTTACTGTACATGCTATTTCCTTCCCTCTTCTTTCTTCTTCCTCCCTTCCTTCCTGCTTGCTGTTTTCCTGACTTCCTTTTTTTTTTTTTTAAGCTTATTTGAATCATTACATTTTTCTACATTGAATGTAACTTACTGGTACAATGAATAAGTAAGAAATGCCCAGGTAAAATAAATTGACTGTATTTTATTGTCTTTAGTCAAGCTGTCTGAGCACAGGTTTCGTTAATCTCAAAATTTGTCTAGTTTTCAGAATCAGCTATAAATATTCCTTGCTTTGTAGAAATGTTAAAACAATGGGAGAGTTAAAATTGGCCAGTTACTTTAAAGGTAAGTGTTATCTCTGGGAAAGAGAAGTTTGGTTTCCCGAAGTCTGGCCACACCCAAGATACAATTTCTCTATATTTCCATTGGTAGAAGTTTCACCAGGGTAGCGCCAAAAAGTGCCACGTCTATGGAAACCACACAAAAAATTGTTATACAAGTTATACGGTTATATAGGTACAAATGTGGAGCGCTTTCCTGATCCACACATAAGCTTATATACATTTTGAAACTCATTTGTACTCACAAGATTCAGTATTGACTTTGCTGTAAAATTTTGTTGATTGAAAGTGCTTCAGGAATGGGGTGGTCTGGTTTAAGTGAATTACTTGGACTATCTCTTCCACCCTGGAATAAAGAGAATTTCAACCGATGGTTCTTAGGATTTCATATTCAGTTGTTAAACATCTTTCTAGCCCATGAGCTCACTTCCCTGTGTTGGTGACTGTGCAAGGCTGGGCACAGTTCAGTCTTTGATGATGTGGGTTCCCACGGTGTATCTGGGGCATTATCCTACCCATAGACTTATTTCACCTTCAGAGGCCTACAATGAAGCTGTAAAGTAGCATCTGCCTCCTGAACATATTCACTTGGCATTTAAAAAAAGTGTAAAATCATTAAATTGCTCATTATAATTTTCCATATCCTCTTAGAAGTAAGGTATGGGAAAAATAGCTCACTAATTTATTGAGTTTATTTCCCTGAATTATCCCTACTCTATAGCTGGGAAACCTGAGAGAGAAAGAAATTCAATAACTCATCTAACAGAGCCTGGGATCTGTCAAAGCTCATTCTGTAAACCACATGCCTCAATGTTAACGCCAATCTCTCAGGCTTCTTGAAAGGAAGTGTGTTATGGTTAACAGCATGAGGGCTTAGACCAGCACAGACATGTCAGAAACCAATGACCTGGAAAAGATCGAGCTTCGATTTTTATATGACTCAGAGAAGTGAGAGTGTTACTGATCTTGTCCCATCTGAAACCCACACTCATCCCTTTTCCTCGTCATTCACATACTGTGTTTGAGTGACATCCAAAACAGACGCTTTCACTTGTACAAGTTACTAAAAGAAGAAGATGATCTTTCCCTCTTATGTCTCCCCTCTGGCCTCCGTATACAAAATTTGGGTGTTTTATTTCTTGTCTGGGTGGTCTTTACTGAACTTTTGGAGATGGCTACAATCTGACTACACGGACTGATACAAGCCGTATTCATCTTCCAAAGAGAGCTATTTTTAAATAGTTTTAACAGTTTCTAATCTGTCTATTGGAATCAGAAAACTTTAGGCATCATAGAAATGTTATTCAAATACCACATATTGAATTGCTCTTCCATGAAACTCTTAGGGAGAAACACAGAGGGGGTGCAGTGATGTCTAAGTCTAGCCATCGTTGGCAAGGAGGTTCGAGCCTGGCAGAGCAGTAGAGCATGCAGGTACGCAGCAGCCTGTGAAGTGGCTGCAGGACAAGGCCCACGGAATAGTGCTCACGGAACAGTGGCCACGGAACGATGCCCATGGAATGGTACCCACGGTGAGAGGAGAAGGCTCAAGCGTGAGAGCACAACTTTGAGTTTCAGTGGTATCTTCCAATATATTCTAATCGACATCTTAAATTTAGTGACCTGGACACTGAACTTAAGAAGTTGCCTAGTTCATCATTTTGATGTTTCAGATGACAGCACAGAAATTTCCATCCTTTCCTTTTGAAGCATTTTTAGGGTGTCAGAACCTGTGGCTCCAACAAGGCCACCCTTGCATAGATCTCAGGCCCATTTTCTCTCTCTGCTTATTAGAAACCACTGCCCACTCCCCCTCCCACTGCCTGAGATTCCTTCTCTTGTGCTCAGGGCTTCAAGGCCCTAGTTGGCAGTTTTCCATTCTTTGCCAACTGAACGGGATTTCTCTTGTCTTTTCTCATGTAATTGAACATTTATGAAATTTGGGGATGCTCTAAGTGCACAGGGTGATCTGTTTTGTGGTTAGAATCCGAGGCGCACATGGTTCAACCAGTTCCTCTATGCCTGGAACTGGGCATGGGAAGAAGCCAGGATGGGTATGGAGGGCCTGTCACTTAAGTGACTGCTCTGCTCGCCGACCTCATGTTTCCTGGGTTATTATTCTAGCAATACCAACAGTTCGTCTGGAAACTTAACAGGCAAAGAAGTAACTTGAGTCCAGATTCCTTACATGAGTAAAGGAATAAACTAGAACAATACTTGCCTATTGCAAGAGCTTGAGCAGTCAAATGAGGATTACATTTTCTCACAAGGACACCCAGGCTCCAATCTCAGTGCTAATAGCATTCTGACACTTCTTTTGCCACAAAAAGACACACTTTGGATTGGTTGGGGTAACCAAAAAGAGGTTAGTATAGTTTAACAATTACTTTCTTTAAGAAAATATTATTAAATAAATAACAGAAATTAGAGGTTTATTTGAAAATGATCGGTGGATTTTAATTAAATTTTCCTCTCTCAGACTAGTTTTGTGTGTCACCACAATGTCATTTTTCTCTACCAGTTGCTCTAAAATCCAGGATCTACACACTTTAAGGGAGGGCTATTGTGGATGACTTTGGTATTGTTTTGAAGACTAGATGATTATTTATAACCAGGAATTTTCAGGGGATTTATTCTTTCTGATCTGAGAATGCCACATAATCACCCTCATTACCCAGTGCCCAACATAACCTTTTTGTTCACCCCATGAAAGCCAAATCTCACAAAAGATTCAGCATTGCTAATTTAAAATAAACTCCACTTCTGCACACAACAGGAATGGCGGATCAAGACTCTTATCTCCATAGTGTAGACCAAATAAACTATTTCCCTGAAAAATAAAATTCACTGAAAGAAACATATTTTAGTTCACTATTTTTATTATTTTGAGGTCTTGTAAAAAAGATCTTTACTCATTTTGCAGTGGTAGATCTGACCCACGCCTCTCATTGTGCCAAAGGGGGCCATGCCATTTACGTTATTCCCAGATGATGGTGGGTCCATTTTATATTTACTCTTTGGTGACAGCTCAGTGGGAGCCCTGGGTTAGTGGCAGTCACTGCTAGGATTTACCTAAAACTCCATGTTTCCTGGGGGCTCCATTCATGCTGTTCAGAGCCAGACTAAATCCCCAGTGACTTCCATAAAGTCTTCAGTGAGTTTCACTCCATGGGCAGAGAAAAAGTAGGAGTCCGACATACATGAGTAGGGATGGCTATGAGGTGAATCTCAAGCAGCACTGGTTTTGCAAACAAGAAAGGAGTTAAAGGAGTTCTTTCTTCTCTCTGCTTTGTATCACAAAATAACATGTTCACCCCACCTGCAGGATTAACAAATCTCCCATTCATAACCCTGCACAAACTTGTCCCCATGGTGCCTCAGGAACAACAAATCCCCAAAGACACATTTTGGAATGCTGCAGCCCAGTGTTTGCACGTGAAGGTGATAATGAACCGTCGAGCCACAACTCTAACCTCAGCTCTAACTGCAGCCCTCGCTCAGCCATCTTCCCAGTCGTATTATTTATTCACTGGAACGACCTCAACACTCCACACCTGGACAGCGGCCACGTGCAATCCCTCGTGCTCACGGAGCGTGCGACGTTGGAGCTTTCTTTGGGCTGAATCCATCTCAGCCTGGTCTCTCCGCTCATGAGTGATCTAATATCAGTACTAATGAAGGCACTCAAATGGGACCATTTTTCTGTTGCTGGTTTACGACTCTGAGCATACCTAGGTCTTCGTCCCTTCCTATCAATGTCTGGCTATCTCCTGATCCCAGTTTTTCCTCTCTTCCAAGTCTGCCTTGCCCAAGGCTGCCAGATTAAAATGCCAGAATAAAATCTGTGTATCCTCTCCTTTGCCCCCAACCGAAGCCATTACTTGAGATTGAAGACTCAAATTCCATACTGATGCCTGGACTCCATTTTCTCCATGGTGAGGTACACCAATACCCCTGCGTGACCAATCCTCATTGCCAATGCTCCCTCCATGCAGACGGATTTCTCATTTGAAAAGCACTCTCTTCCCTGTTTCCCCATCAAAACCCTACTTCTTCCAAGATTCCTTTACCTTCCACCATATGCTTTGATGTTTCCTACTGACACCAGCCCTTTTTAACATCCCCCTTCTTTACTCAAAGCCTAGCACTCTCTTGTTCAATGCTATGCTTCTTTGTCTTGTACATTATTGTTTCACGGATACTCTTATTTTCATAAAGTCTAATGCCTCTGAAGGCTGAAATGAGGATGCTTTTTCTTTTTCCTCCTTTGTCTTCTTTATATAGCAGTTACTCTTAAAGATTTGTTGACTGTCTGGTTCAAGGAGCCATGATGATACAGGGGGGGTAGCTATTAAAGGTCAATTTCTGGAAATGTGCTGACAGTCAGGAGATGTTTTAAACAAAAGTGAATGTTATATAACTATAATTATTCTTCACTTGGTTGCATGAAGGTTTGCCATGATAAGCCCGTTATTCAATTCTTGTAATGTGGCTTTTCTCCAGAGTACACCATTCTTATTTCCTGATAGCATCTTTTATTTAAAGGATAATAGATGAGACTATTAATTTAAAATAAGAACTAAAAACCTTCTGGATGGATTATCTGGAATTCCAAAAGACTAAGCAGTTTATTTACATGGAGAGCAAGAGAGAAGCCCTTGCTTGCCATACTTTTCCCCACTTAGTACGATTGTGCATATTTTATCTGTTGGAACAAAAGCCTTTTGTTTTTGTCTTTTTCCCCTAGGCATTGAGACCAGGTTAGATCTGCACATGCAGTAGAAGATAAAGACAGGCATTCCATCTCCAGTTGTGACTTTGCATGGCTCTCAAGTGAGCAGACACTTGGAGGTCTTCACTACTGGAAGAAGCCTACTAGAGGGGCTGCATTTGAGAAGAACCTAAGCCAGTCGTTCCCAAAATTTAGTGTGCATTCGAATTCCTGGAAGAGATATGCAGATAGTTTGCTCCATCCCCAGAGTTTCTGATTTAGTGGGTCTGGGGTAGGCTTGAGAATGAGCCTTTGTAACCAGTTGCCCTGGTGATACCATTGCTACTGGTTCAGGGACACCGTTTGGGAACCATTGACCTAAGCTGACTTCTGTGAGCTCTGATGCTTCCTTCTGTTCACAGAGATCACCTGTGGCCAGCAAGGAGCCATGAGAGGGGCTGGCTTGGGGCTTAACACTCCTCAGCTGCTGATAAGACAGAGGGCCACCTAATTCAGTCTCCTCAATGAAGGAATCCCTTTTATGACAGCACATCTATAACAGATTCTTCATTTGCTTCTCTCTTTGTGTCCTCTCTCTGTATATGCCTCACTACAGTGGGTCTGGTCACCCCAGGAGGGTGAATATATACTTAGGGTATTCACTGGTGAGTCTTCAGGATACAGCTGAAAAGGAAGGGGTCCATTCCTTCTTTGCTATTATTGAAACTGGATTCCTTAAGAGTAGGAATTTTATCTTATTCACACCATATTTTGCACAAAAGAAACGTCTGCAAATCTGAAATGTACTCTGGCTGATATGTCATGGAGTCCTGACTCTGAAAGCAACTTGGGGCTTTTTACAAATAAGAAGGTTCATGGTGCCATGAGAAACCTCCAAAGGGGTATTTCATGCCCTATCGATTGATGGAAGATAGAGAGGTATTGACAACATAAAGCATCAGGGTAAGTGTTTTCCTTGAGTGATGAATCCTGTAGATGCAGCCTGGTCATGTGGTCCCTGCATTCCAGATCTGCTCTCACTGACCACACATTTTGTATATGGACTGAGATGTCATTTTGGTGAAATATGACTCATTTCTCTCATAGAGAAATGATGGTTCCCTCATAAAATGATGACCTCAGTCCATCACAGCCTACTCTGTGGACCTCATAGAGGTCCAGTCTGATTTGTTGACTGAAACTGTAGGTCATCACTGCCCTCTTAGGACTTGGAAGCTCTTTGTGTTGGTAGAGACTATAAAACACATGCACTTCAGCCCCATTTCTTAGCTCCTCCAACTTCTTTGTGTCTTCCAGTGATGGGGAATTCAGAGCTATGCAGACGGAGAGGACAGATCATATAAGCCTTGCCCAGCTCTGACTACAGAACATTCTTTCTTATATGAAACAGAAATGTGTCACTTTGTAACTTCTACCACTAGGTCCTAGTTGTATCCCATAGAGTCCATCAGAACAACTCTAATCTATCCTTCATCTTCAAATATTAAGACACCTGAAAACAATGATCTTGCCCTCCTGTCAAGAATTCTCTAGGGTAAATAACCCCAATTCCTTCATCTACCTCTTATAATACATGGTTTGGACTTACCTACCATCCTAATTGCTCCCTTCTGCACGAGACTGAGTTGAGTTATATCCCTTCTAGGTTGAAATGTCAGGAGGTGGCAGTGAAATAAACCCTCTCTTCAAAAACACTCTCTTCATTAAACAGAAGCTCCACTATGAGATGTTATTCACTTTGGAATGGCAAGATATTTAAAGTGTTCAAGGGGTCTCTAATCCAGTATAACTGCACCATGGAAGGATGAACACACATTAGTGGTAGGTGTTCACTGTTTCAGGCTGGCAACCTTGGGCCTTGCATGAATGGGCCAGGGCTTTGGCACCTAAGTTGGAGGAGTGGAATGACATAAGAGGCTGGAAGCATTATGGATCACCACTACATTTCTTCTGGCTCTTTCTCTCATAGATTTCTCATATATCTCCTCCTGACATTTCTCTTTTCTAAATGTATATTTCGCATTAAGGCTGATCTCTCCCTTCTAATGAAAAGGTCTAGATTTTAGTTTCCAAAGGTACCTGCTCTCCTTGAGGCAGGCAGAAGTTCTCAAAGACTACTTCCAAATTACATGGTCTATTTTCAAAAGAACACTGACTATTATTAGATTAATTCAACCTAAACTTAGAGCACGTGTCTAACCTATATGCTATTCAAAACAAAATGCAAATTGCTAGTCAACAGCAAGTACTAGATACTGGAAGACAGCATCTAATGCTTCAGCCTTCTTAGACACAATGTGGGCGTAATTGTCAGGATTGGAAACTTGCTCCCAAGCATGGGTTGTGAAGTCAGCTCTTCTCTGTGTCTACTTTAATGGTTCAGCTACCAGAAGTCAAACAATATAGATTTGCATCTCTTTTGTAGGCATCACATACGCCTAGTCCTAAAGTAAAAAGGTTCCCAACTAATTTATTTTAAAAATTACACCACTGGAGAATGATTCAAGAGCTCAACAAAATACTAGCCCAACCGGGGATCTTTTCACCATTGGGACAAATCATTTGCTTTGCCCCACTCTATTCCTGACCCACACTAACTGTATTTCTTTGATGCCAGACATTTATATTAAAGTAGTCAAATTTGCATGCTTAACATTGGGTATATATGCCAAAGACTCAAGTGTGTTCACCCTACCAGTTTGCCTTCCTCCTGGGCATAGAGCTACACTACAATTTCCAGCTACCCTTGCAGTTAGGTGTGGCCATAGAATATGGGCAAGATTGATATAATTACTTCCAGGCTTGTATCACTGAAAATCTCCTGCATAATCATCTATTCCCTCTTACCCTATCTGCCAGCTGCATATCAACACTAAGGAGATCATGGAAGCCAGATGTTAAGATGAGTAAGTGTCCATCAGCCTGTGTGCTGGTATGGCATCAGCCAAATAGACTTATAGGGATGCAAAATAATCTTCTGTTTTGCTAAACTGCTGAAATGTAGGGATTTTCTGTTGCATCAGCTACCTAATTAATAGAGTTCACATAGCCTCATTGAGGACCGAACTTAATGACACATTATAACAAATAAATAATAGCATCTACTATTTATAAAGTACCAACTTTGTGCTGGACATTGTGCTAAGAACCTCATTATCACATTAATACTCATAACATCTCTGGAGTAGACATTATTATTATTTTCATTTTACAGATAGGCAAACCAAGAGCTCGAAGTTGAGCAAGGTCACCCAATTAGTGTCGTGGATTGTATCATTGTCCCCAGTTATTCACTTCCTTCTCTGTAAGAAGATTATATGTCTCCACCTGTTGTTATGTGACTTGCAGTGCCCCACTGTGGGAGAAATATACATGTCAATTTCATTGACCATTGGCATTGGTGTGACACGTGACTTGTTTTTGGTCAACGGAATGTGAGTGGATAACTTATGTCATATCTTAGCAGGACTTTTAAGAGCCATTGCTTAATTTGGCATTCTCCTTTCCCTCTGATACTGGAATAGAAAGTCCCAGGTCAGACTGTTCCTTCAGTCTGGATTCCAGAGTGAAGAAGACACTGAAGGGCAGTCACGCTGACCAGCAAAGGCATGTAGCTTGAGGGAGAAATAAACATTTGTTTTATAGGCAACTGAGAGGTTGTAATGGCTGTTACTGCACCAAACCTACTAAAAGCTGATGGATACATCTAGAACTCGATGCAAATGCAGTTAGTCAGACACCAGAGCCTGTGCTCTTCATCACCAAACAACATCTGCCAGGCACACTGTCACACTTGCACACGTTCCTGTCAGATGATATGATGAAAATTTAAAGCATCATTAAAAGAAAAAGTCTGTTCTCAATCTGGGTAGGAAAAAGGTGATGCCTGTAAGTTTGAAGAGAAAACTGCCACAGCACCGGGATTAAAACTTAACTCATAGCTTTGTCTCTCACAACGCATACAAAATGTTCAGATTTAGTGCCCCACAAAAAAATTGTTGGCAAGGATGTGTATCTTATAGATTCACTTGCTGGTTCATTTTGTAAAGTTTTCACACTGGTAATCACATCTCTGTGACTGGGAGTTTGGAGGTGAATATTACCCAAAATCTATCCACTAAAAGAACCACCAGTACTATATGGTCCCTGGTCCTAAGCACAGCCATCAACAGGAAACATGAAATGGGAGACTGAAGGGGTTACTGGGCTTAATCTGACCTGAAATCATCTGTAAAGACATGAAATAAATAGCCATTTCATTAAAATTTGGGGTTAACTTCATACATTGTAAGTAGGAAAGTTGATTGATGGTCTTAATGCATCTGGACAAAATAGAGATTTGAATAGCCACTTGAACATTGTGCCCTGAGCAAAATCAACTTCTGAGGTTTTGTTTAAAAAACTATTCAATTCAGTAATGAATAAATAATTGGGCCTCTACAGTTGATTAGCAGGTATGGTTAGATCAAGGCTATAGTTTAGGGAACACTGAATATTCTTTTTAAGATGACACTGTCCTTCTTTATTGAAAGGAAGTAAAGTTGTATTATTAATTAGTGCTAGTAAAATGTTATCAAGTATGGGTATATTATAATCTTTGTCAGAGGAGAGTCAGAACACCACTCAGGTACTAACTACAGTTATCATGATCTCTTCTTTCTATAGGATTCTGATTATTTCTAGGACTAATTATTTTAAATACATTTTAAAATGTGTTTTATCCCAAATGACTTCATTTTATTTTTATATCTCTTTAAATACTTGAAGTACAATTAAAGAAAAATACCTTAATTCAACAGAAGTGTCTTGATAATTTTTTAACTTTACCAATTCCTCTTTTATTGATACTACCAAATTTAATAATTTTATAAAAATCGAGATGGAACCAATTCTCTTTTGGTACTTAAATGAAATTATTAAAAATAAAAGAAACAATAAATGCCATCTTAGTAAGCCAAATCCAAATTTGTTGAATTTAAACATCTCAATTCCACGAACTTTAAAGTGCTGATACAATGAACTAAAAAAACTACCTTGCTTTGAAAGTATCATGACTTTAAACCTGGTAAAAATAAATAACTGCCTTTTTCACTAGCTCCCTTCCTTCCCCTTATTCTGACTCTCTCTGGTCCATTTCCCTTATTAACCAACATATTACTTACATAACATTTAATTAAGGAATAGTTAATGAAAAAAAGAAAAGCTTTATCTTGCCTACCTGCTCATTTTGAAAAAGAGGGTTTGTCTTGTCTCCATGAAAATTCATTTTATCAACATTCAACCCTTGAAGAAAGTAATATTTTCTACCCGTGAATGGGGTTAAGCTTCCATAAGGCTGTATTTACTTTCTTTTAAAAAAAATTGAAGTGTAGTCGACTTACAATGTTGTGTTAGTTTCAGGTGTACAGCAAAGTGATTCAGTTATATATTTGTTTTATATATATGGATGTGAATATATATATATATATATGTATCTATATTCTTTTACAGATTCTTTTCCATTATAGGTTATTACAAGATATTGAATATAGTTCCCTGTGCTATACAGTAGGTCCCTGTTGTGTATCTATTTTATATATGGTAGTGTGTATTTGCTAATCCCAAGCTCCTAATTTATTCCTTCCTCCCCCCTTATATTTACTTACTTTTAATATCCAAAGAATTTTTTCTATTGCTTATTAAACAGCTATTTTCATGTTTTATTTTCTTTTTAAAGTAAGGATAGTTTGTGAGAAGATAGGGAGGAATATGAGAGTGAACTGAAGCATTTTTATGTACTCAAAGGAAACAGCCTAGACCAGTCCTGTGTATTAAATGAAGACCTGGGTCATACAAGTGCATATATTTACTGATGTTTAGGAAATACCAGGGTGAGGTATCAAAATTATATTTTAAAAAATTACAAAATGGCTCCAGGTATGCAGGAATAAAATTAAGTTGCTCTCCTTAACAAATCCTACTTGAAATGGGTAAACCAATTATTTTGGAGTATGCTATTCACTGTCATCAGGACATAATGACACTTTGCTCAGCAATTAGCCACCCAGGAAGAAAGCAAACTATAGTTTGGTAAATTAGCACTGAATACATGAACATGGAATCTACCAGAACTAAAGATAATTGATTGAGCAATTTCATTCCCGTCTTTTTTTTTTTTTTAATTCATGAGAGAAATTGAACTTTAGAACTCACAAATACATTACTTTGTTTATCTAATAATCCATATTCTTGTCTGGATTTATCTTCATAAGTAATGTCTACTTTCCTTCTGCTGATAAGATAAGATGGAAAAAAGGCAGGGTAAACTGCCTTGTTTAAGTCCTAATAATACTCCATATATCACTTCTGTCTACTCTTATAAATTAAATGATAGATAAACTTGTCCATGTCCATCAGGAACCAAAAGGTAAATGTAGTGTAATAGCTCACCCTTTGCCCAGATTTAGAATAGATTGCTTCTGCCTTCACTAGTGATCACAGGGGAAGAAAAAAGACCGGAAGGTATAAACACACAGCTTTATCCAAGTCCTGAGTGCTCTGCATGTATCATCTTTAGGAAGCAATGAAATGCCCAGCAAGGAAAAGCAGGATACATATTGTTTACCTTCATAAACAACAAACCAGAACTAGCTCAAGACCACACATGCCTAAGGGCATCCTCAAAAGAGAATGGCAGCCAGGGGTATTGTACAGTCTTTATCAGCATTTCCATCCAGTTGCCAAACCGTGCCTGAGCTCTGTTAATTCAAACTGTGCCTTCTAACACCTGGATGCCCCCTTTTAAAGCTTTCTATTCAAAATGTGACTTCCACCTTCCTCTACTATTTTTCCTCATCTGTATCAGTCCAGGGGAGGGAGTGTGTGAGGACCTGGTACCAAAGATGAGGAGGGTGGTGCACAGACCAGTCTTGCCTAAGGTGAAGACAGAATGGCAAGAGGAACTTACCTGTTTTCTCTGTAGGAATGTTGAAATGGAACTGGAACGATAATAAATCGTCCCCTCTTGCACAGTTTCTTCCTTGTTTCTATTAGGAGAAGTAACTCCTCCTCTGTTTACTATGCCTGCGACCTTGGAAATGTAGTCGCTCTGTTCACATGCTGACTTGAAGTTAGTCACTGGGTCTCATCTCACAAACACACCCTTTTCCCTTTCCTGGAGCTCACCAGCTCTGCTGAGAAATCTGTCAGGTCTGGACTAAGAGTAAACTATTTCTCCACCCTCCTGGGTCTCAGGACCCCTAGACAGGAGTTGGTTGGCTAGTATCTCGCCGACCACAGTGCTCCCACAGCGCCTTTCTGCCGTCTAAGCCCGACAAAAAGTTAGAGAGGAGAGCAAGAGGGTGAGGAATGAATGAACGCTTTTGAAGCCAAAGGGGCTTGGTTGAAAGTAGACAACTCTCATCAGGGACTGATCCGTGGTGTGTGTGTGTGTGTGTGTGTGTGTGTGTGTGTGTGTGTGTGTGTGTGTGTGTTCCTTTTCTCCTCGGAGGATGGGATTTTCCCCATTCTCAGTTCAACTCGGATAGTTTGCGGTTTCAATGTTCTTGACTTTGAATAGCTATTGTGATGCACCGCCATGCATGAAATGGGTGATTTGCAAGCTTCTCTGTCCCACGCAATTCCGTGCATAATCATATATCCAGATTCTGCACTGGCAAGGGAACCGCTCCTTTATAGAAAGCGATTGACTTCCCGCGACCAGAGGAACGTAATAGTGTTCGCTGGGGTAGCCGTCCGGGGTGGGAATGCCGGCGCCTGTGCTCTGGCCTTGGTGCTGAATCCGAAACCCGCTGCCCAACAATCTCAGCAGCCCCTGGGCAACTTCGGGAGGTTTGATGGGGACCGGCCAGTCCTAGGCACCCCCTCGCCGGTCGCCGGCAGGAATCTGGGCAAAGCCTATGCCCTGGGACCCTCCGCAGGGGACGCGGCTCCCTTATTTCTTTGCTTGGATCTGGGAAAGTTTTGTACAACGTTTATTTGTAACTGGAGCTGCCTTCTCCCCTCCCACCTGGGTCGCCATGGAGACTTGAGCTCTTTCTCTTTTTCTCCAGGCAAAATGGGCGAAGCTTCGTTAGCTCAGCCCTGACTGTAGCAAGCCCCTCCTTCTTTCTAAGCAGCTCCTGGTCATCCCTCTCCTCCGTTTTTCAGCAGAAGAAAGGTAGGCAGGGAATTGTGCTAGCTGGAATGTGGCATTACACCCGGTTCTGTGGTGGCTCCTTGGATCATCAGACTTTGGGTAAAAGCAGGCAGGAGACACTGTAAATGTGTAATAAATCTCCAACTCCTAAGTACTGGAGTCTCCCCCCCCACCCCTTTTTTTGGGAGTGGAGGCGGGATTCTTTGGAAAATGCTGGTATTTTGTTTCTCCACTAATCTCACCCCATTACTGTGGCTGTTTCTATCAAGATATGTTTCCTCCCTAAGAGTCTCTCCGTACTGAACCCGGTACAAGAGATATACCTGTGGACTGACCCAAGGTTTTATTGGGTTTGGGGAATACAAATGTTATATCCGTTAAAAACTCATGCAAGCTTAATGTCTTGATGCAAATGAAAATATACCCAGGAGGAAGCAAGCCAGTGAATTCATCCAACCCCCTAAATGCAGTAAACATCTCATTTTATCTGAAGGGTTTTTGTTGTTGTTGTTTGTTTGTTTTTTTCTCTTCCAATTACAAAATAATTCAGTTTACTTCTAGGGAGAGCTTCCTATTCACTGTTGGTAGTCATCATGTCACATCTCTGGTTATATTGATAGAGAACAGTTAGGAGTTATTGTTTCCCATTCTCTGCTTGTTTCTCCCCACCCCTCACTTTTCCTTTTCCTCCTCATGTTTCTCTCTCCCTCTTTCTCTCTCTCTCTCTCTCCCTCTCTCTCTTCCTTCCTCTCTCTCTCCTCCACTCCTATACGCAAAGAAGAACAAGGATACAGCTTTCCACAAAGACAATGGGCTTTTCCCAACTCTAAATGACTACACAGCAAGCCACCCCTGCCAGTTAATCCGTGCATTTCATCTTTGCCAACGGATGTTGAAATGATGTCTGTAATAACTGACTGGGTTTCTCCGAGCCCCGGGCATGCAGACCCCTCCTCTCCCCGCCCCCCTTGCGAGTTTTCAGTTGCTAATGAGAACCGTATGAAACAGATTTCCCTTCTGTTATGTAACCTGCTTCTCCCTCGCCTTTCCCTTGACTTGGGCATCCTGTTTCTCATCAGAGTGGAGATGCATGCGGCGGCGGAAACTGGGGAAGGGGAGGTGGGGACCCGAGGGCACAGAACCTCTTGCCCAGATTGATGCCAGCTTCTTGCCTTCGAGCAACTCAGCGCACCGCTTACCTTGCTGCGGACTCGGTGGCTTCATTCAATCATGATCTCCTCTCTTGGAACGGAGCAAGGTTTAATAATTCACTACACGATGGATGGCGAGGGGAGGAAATAAAAAAAGCAAAGGGAAGGAAAACTGGAATCAGATGGTCAAATTTTACATCAGCCCCGGGAGGCTTTAGGAGACTCCATTCTCCTCGCGGTGCATCCAGCTCTGGGTCTATCTTCCCGGGTCCCGCGGATCCCACCCCTCCGCCCGCCCAACCTCTCCGGCCAGGTGCGGCCGTCTTCAAACTGGCTCCCTCTGGCCGAGAGTGGAGAGGAGGGCTGGGCGCGGGGGCCAACGGAGGGGCGGCGGGGTGTGCGTTCGGGCAGGGGCGGGGGAGGGAGACCGGGTGGAGGGAAGGGGGAAAAGGCGAGAGAGGCGGAAAAAAAAAAATCCCGGGCTAGGAGAAAAGTGATGGACCACGCAGGGAGACGTCATGAAAGCCGCAGATTCAAAGAACGCTACTCAGTTCCTGGCGACTGGCTGAGCCCGGCTGTCAGCGCACGAACCGACGCGGCTCCGGTGATAAAAGCGAGCGCAGCGCCGCGTGCTGGAGAAAAGCTGCCACGCAGCCTGTTCCGTAGAGGCCGTGGGCGGGGACCCGGAGGGATGGAGCTGGAGACCCGGAGGCGCCCACCCACCTCCCATTTTCAGCATCAGTGTCGCGCTGGATCGACCAGCTTGGGCGGGGACACTCCGACGCCCCCACCCCCCAAATCCGAGCCAATGCGGAAACAACCAAGTCAAGCCCCACCCCTCCAATACGGGACTGGAAATGTGGGGCTCTCGATGCCTGGGGAAGATTTTACAGTTAGCCTCGGGTTCCCATCATTCCCCCCCCCGGGTCAGTAAGTTGTTCTCGGAGAAAAGCCTGGAAAGCAGGAAAGCCGAAGCTCGGGGATCAGTTTTTGACTGCTGGTTGGAGGGGGCTCTTTCTTTAATGTTTTGTGACATCAGGAGAAAGAGGCTCTTGTCCCTGTCTCCCTCTGGGCTGAAATGGAGAGTCAGCTTGGGGCGCGGAAGCCGGAGCGCGCACTGTCCACGTGGCCGGCAGGGGGCGCAGCGAGATGGCTGCGTGGGAGCCTAGGGGCCGCGCCCCAAAGCTTGCACCGCCTGAAGACCAGCAGGCTGCTGCATTCCTTCCGTCCTGACCACGGCAGCTGGGCCCCGGTGCCCACTTCTGCTCCTCCCCTCCCCTCATCCGGACGTCTCTGTTCCGTGGCATCGGAGAAGGAGAAGGCGCTGTGGGCGTTTTCATATACAATCCAGGTTGCCTTCAAAGTTGACTTTGTCAGTCCCTGCACAACTGCCTCCTCCATCCTTAGAGTTTTAAACTTGCTTTGCATTGTTATTCCAGGGAGCACACCATAGTGGTCCCCTCTGCAACCCTTCTTTTTCTTATGATCTTCACAAACAGTATTTCCACATTTCCGAAACCTTCCCACACAACTCGCTTCTACCTCCATACTGTCCACTCTCATATGCCATCTTTTTCCTGGGATAAATGGGTTGACAACTAAACTGTGAGAGCAATGAATACCATTGGTTGGTAATTTTGTAATGGTCCTTTCAGTAACTGGCTTTTCTTGTGCCATGTTTTAAAGTGGCTTTCCTTCCACAAGATACAGGATCTCCATTTCCAAGAAGGTGACTCTATTCAAGAGAAAGTGCTGGTCAAGACCTCTTATTTCCAAGATTATTTTATTCTACAGTCATACTTTCTAATTACACAGCAATTCAGCCCCTCAAGAATGTTGTCTGCTGTCTAAGGGTGCCTTTTGGTATGGAGAGGTGTTTGCTTCAAATTTGCATCATCAGTTATAGACAGATCAACCATACACACAGCCTGTGGGCTCATACTCACTGATTTTCCCTAAGAGGTTGTGTAATCTCACTTGCTCTTACTTCTGAGTCACATAGCTCATATACAGAAGATATTAGTATATGTACTATGTGATTTTTATGCTCCACAGTACTTGCTGGATCTAGTAATTTTGTCAGAGATAAAGATAAACAAAGGACAACTGGACTCAACAATCCCCGAGGGATCCTGGAGTAAGGATGTGAGATGCAGGACTTTGGTGGAAACCTCCCTAGAACATTAAAAGGACAACTCACTATAGTTGACTATAGTTGTCTAAAGAGCATTGTATTTAATCTGTGAAGCTGCTAAGGATACGTCCGCCAAGTTTGATTATGTAGGTTTCTACCAGCGGAAGAATTTCACAAGGCATCAGACTAAGTAAGTCAAGAGAGGGGAATCATCTGTTTGTCTGCTTTGAACACTTTGAAAACTGCCCTAACTTGAAGCAGCAAGCCAGGGTGATATGGGCTGCAGCTCTTCCTGAATAGCGTAGAAGTTTGTTTTGAGTGAGGTGGGTCACATATACATGGCATGGGATTTGATTAACACCAGAGACAAGAACGATTGGCTTAACTAAATTCATTTATTCCTGAGAGAGCTCAGACAGTGACCAGCATGGGTGTAACTAGGAGGCGCCTCAGTGACGTCAGAAAATCAGGCAAGCCGTGCTTCGGGGCTGCCCACCGCGGCTCCTCTGAGCTCCCCAGAGCCCCGTCTCTCAGACTACACTGTGCTCAGCATGCCTGGAATCTCACTTACATGTCTATTTTATGATTTCCGATGAAGGCAAAGGCTGGGGGGCGGGGGTGAGGCTCCCAAGACTTTAGCTCTTTTGGTCTCTGTCTCTGGGGAGGTTAGTACTCCAAAGCTGACAAAGACAGTGGCTTCTAGGATTGATTGATTCTTTTATATAGATGAAACTGGATTCTCCCCCACGTATCCAACTGTAATGGAGGCTTATTAGCTACCCAAATTGACAAACTGAATTATCTCAACAGGGTGTCATTTGTTGCAGGTAGTCTTGTTTTTCTCCATTATCCATTGCGGCAATTTACAACCCAGGCTGTCTCCCCCGCCCACGTGTAGCTCTGGCTCTGCTTTGGGCAGGCTGACACTAGGAGCAAGGTGGGTGGCTGTTTCTGGTCTTTATCTTTACTTGTGTCTACTTGTTTTATTTTTAAGATCTTAGGCTGTTGTGGAGATCCAGTTTCTATTCCATTTCACTTCCCCCACCCACCTCTCTTTATCAAAAAATGAACAAACAAAAAACCAAATAAAACCTACAAAAAAAATCTGTAAAATGCAGAGATAGGTGTATAATTTTAAAATAAGTTACTTTAACTATAAAGGACATCGTTAAGAGAATCAAGAAAGATAAATTTTAAAAATACTCTATTCTGCAGCTCTACTTCCAATGGGCCAGATGGATTTCATCCATGTTTCTTATTTGGGGAATATCTATAAAGAGTTATTGTATTTCCTTTTTGGCCTTTGATTATAAATTTGGAGATACATTCTTAATAAATATCTCGAGGTGAAAAAAATTCAGTACTTTTCTTAAGAAGGCGCTTTCAGATGGGTTTTAGCTTCATAGCATGCTGAGCATTTTAGTGTTGATTTTTAGTACTTTTATTCTCCAATTATTCAGTTATCACTTTCTTTTTTGGGGGGATACCTTTCATCTTCTACACATTTTCTTCACTTTGGAATTCCATTCACTATTCCTAGTAATCTTTTTTTTAATTTTTTTTTTAGTTTTGGGTGTACAACATAATGAATTTTTTTCTAACATCTTTATTGGAGTATAATTGCTTTACAACAGTGTGTTAGTTTCTGCTTTATAACAAAGTGAATCAACTATACATATACATATATCCCCATATCTCCTCCCTCTTGCATTTCCCTCCCACCCTCCCTATCCCACCCCTCTAGGTGGTCACAAAGCATGGAGCTGATATCCCTGTGCTATGCAGCTGCTTCCCACTAGCTATCTATTTTACATTTGGTAGTGTATATAAGTCCATGCCACTCTTTCACTTCGTCCCAGCTTACCCGTCCCCCGCCCCATGTCCTCAAGTCCATTCTCTACGTCAGCGTCTTTATTCCTGTCCTGCCCCTAGGTTCTTCAGAACCATCATTTTTTTTTTTTTAGATTCCATATATATGTGTTAGCATACGGTATTTGTTTTTCTCTTTCTAACTTACTTCACTCTGTATGACAGACTCTAGGTCCATCCACCTCACTACAAATAACTCAATTTCGTTTCATTTTATGGCTGAGTAATATTCCATTGTATATATGTGCCACATCTTCTTTATCCATTCATCTGTTGATGGACACCTAGGTTGCTTCCATGTCCTGGCTATTGTAAATAGAGCTGCAATGAACATTGTGGTACATGACTCTTTTTGAATTATGGTTTTCTCAGGGTATATGCCCAGTGGGATTTCTGGGTCATATGGTAGTTCTATTTTTAGTTTATTAAGGAACCTGCATACTGTTCTCCATAGTGGCTGTATCAATTTACATTCCCACCAACAGTGTAAGAGGGTTCCCTTTTCTCCATACCCTCTCCAGCATTTATTGTTTGTAGATTTTTGGTGATGGCCATTCTGAGTGGTGTGAGGTGATACCTCATTATACTTTTGATTTGCATTTCTGTAACGATTAGTGATGTTGAGCATCCTTTCATGTGTTTGTTGGCAATCTGTATATCTTCTTTGGAGAAATGTCTATTTAGGTCTTCTGCCCATTTTTGGATTGGGTTGTTTGTTTTTTTGATATTGAGCTGCATGAGCTGCTTGTATATTTTGGGGATTAATCCTTTGTCCGTTGCTTCATTTGCAAATATTTTCTCCCATTCGGAGGGTTGTATTTCGTCTTGTTTATGGTTTCCTTTGCTGTGCAAAAGCTTTTAAGTTTCATTAGGACCCATTTGTTTATTTTTGTTTTTATTTCCATTTCTCTAGGAGGTGGGTCAAAAAGGATCTTGCTGTGATTTATGTCATAGAGAGTTCTGCCTATGTTTTCCTCTAAGAGTTTGATAGTGTCTGGCCTTACATTTAGATCTTTAATCCATTTTGAGTTTATTTTTGTGTATGGTGTTAGGAAGTGTTCTAATTTCATTCTTTTACATGTAGCTGTCCAGTTTTCCCAGCACCACTTATTGAAGAGGCTGTCTTTTCTCTATTGTATATTCTTGCCTCCTTTATCAAACATAACGTGAGCATATGTGCGTGGGTTTATCTCTGGGCTTTCTATCCTGTTCCATTGATCTATATTTCTGTTTTTGTGCCTGTACCATACTGTCTTGATTACTGTAGCTTTGTAGTATAGTCTGAAGTCCAGGAGTCTGATTCCTCCAGCTCATTTTTCTTTCCCAAGATTGCTTTGGCTATTCAGGGTCTTTTGTGTTTCCATACAAATTGTGAAATTTTTTGTTCTAGTTCTGTGAAAAATGCCATTGGTAGTTTGATAGGGATTGCATTGAATCTGTAGATTGCTTTGGGTAGTATAGTCATTTTCATAATGTTAATTCTTCCAATCCAAGAAAATGGTATAGCTCTCCATCTGTTTGTATCATCTTTAATTTGTTTCATCAGAGTCTTACAGTTTTCTGCATACAGGTCTTTTGTCTCCTTAGGTAGGTTTATTCCTATGTATTTTATTCTTTTTGTTGCAATGGTAAATGGGAGTGTTTCCTTAATTTCTCTTTCAGATTTTTCATCATTAGTGTATAGGAATGCAAGAGATTTCTGTGCATTAATTTTGTATCCAGCTACTTTATCAAATTCATTGATTAGCTCTAGTAGTTTTCTGGTAGCATCTTTAGGATTCTCTATGTATAGTGTCATGTCATCTGCAAACAGTGACAGCTTTACTTCTTGTTTTCCAATTTCAATTCCTTTTATTTCTTTTCTTCTCTGATTGCTGTAGCTAAAACTTCCAAAACTCTGTTGAATAATAGTGGTGAGAGTGGACAACCTTGTCTTATTCCTGATCTTAGAGGAAATGGTTTCAGTTTTTTACCATTCAGAACAACGTTGGCTGTGGGTTTGTCATATATGGCCTTTATTATGTTGAGGTAAGTTCCCTCTATGCCTACTTTCTGGAGGGTTTTTATCATAAATAGGTGTTGAATTTTGTCGAAAGCTTCTTCTGCATGTATTAAGATGATCATATAGTTTTTCTCCTTCAATTTGTTAGTAAGCTTTATCACATTGATTAATTTGCATATATTGAAGAATCTTTGCATTCCTGGGGTAAACCCCATTTGATCATGGTGTATGATCCTTTTAATGTTCTTTTGGATTCTGTTTGCTAGTATTTTGTTGAGGATTTTTGCTTCTATGTTCGTCAGTGAGATTGGCCTGTAGTTTTCTTTTGTTTGTGACATCTTTGTCTGGTTTTGGTATCAGGGTGATGGTGGCCTCGTAGAATGAGTTTGAGAGTGTTCCTCTCTCTGCTATATTTTGGAAGAGTTTGAGAAGGATAGGTGTTAGCTCTTCTCTAAATGTTTGATAGAATTCACCTGTGGAGCCATCTGGTCCTGGGCTTTTGTTTGTTGGAAGATTTTTAATCACAGTCTCAATTTCAGTGCTTGTGATTGGTCTGTTTATATTTTCTATTTCTTCCTGGTTCAGTCTTGGAAGGTTGTGCTTTTCTAAGAATTTGTCCATTTCTTCCAGGTTGTCCATTTTATTGGCGTATAGTTGCTTGTAATATTCTCTCATGATCCTTTGTATTTCTTCAGTGTCAGTTGTTACTCCTCCTTTTTCATTTCTAATTCTATTGATTTGAGTCCCAGTAATCTTAGATTATAAGTGCTTATAAACATTTTGAAATTACACATTTTAATTTTTGTCCCCTCACTTGATAAATAAATGAAATCTGAAGACTCATTTGATCAATTCTTTCTTATAGAATGTTTATTAGTTCATCATTTAGCAGGTATCATTCTTTTTAATCACAGTGTCCCCAAGGAATTCATTAAAATTCAAATTAGAAAAATCATAATTTCAAATGTAATATTTTAAAGACCACAGCAGGTGATGATTACAAACAATTGCATGAACTAGTCTTCCTGTACCTCTTCCTGGAAATAATTTTAATTAACATGAAATCTGCACAACAGAAACATTGAACATCCAAATAAAGGAACTGAGTTTGCTCTTTCTGGGGTTAACTATTTGCTAAGATGTCCAGATTCTTTGTTTCTTGCTGGCATTCTTAACAGAAACTCTGCATTGGAGGGAATGAGATGAAGTGCCTTCTTCTTTAGGGAACTGCATCTGTCTGTGGGTCATCTCCTACAGTTGCCCTGCAAACCAAGCAGTAGTTACTGCATTGGACCTTGTTTGCTTTCAGTAGAGATTGAGCTCCTGTCCAACATTCTCAGGCTTCCTTAGCTCTCCCAAAGGAGCCTTGTCAGCCTTCCTTCCTAGAGATACAGTCCAAAGTCCAACTTTAAATTCCAGATCAGCCTCGGTGGTCTGAAGCAAGATTCATATACTTGAGCTGTCCTGGCCTCAGTGTCCATGCTAAGTGATGGGCTTAGCCAGGGGTATTCTGTTTTATTATTTTATCTGTAAAATGGTGTTACAGGTGGTTTCTTGGGGAAGCAGACTCTGAGACGATGTTTAGTGTGCTGGATGTTTATTAGAGACATTTCTAAGGGATGTTATATCTATGAGATCAACATCTATGGAAGGGAGAGAAAGGAAGTGTGAATGAGCATAAGGGGAAGCATGACAGATACCAGCCTTGGCTGATCCCATGGGGAGCTTTGAAGCTAAAATGGACCATTAGAGTTGCCTTGTAATGAGTCAAAATAGCCCCTTCCCAATCAGTTCCTGGATGTGGGTTCTAGGTACTCTGCATCTGATTGCTAAAAGCTGTCTGCCAACAATCTTATGGCAGCACGGCCAAGTCCTTCCTTGAAGGGGGATCTTGGTGACAGATCTCCATGTCTACCACAAATGGTGATGGTAACATTACTTACTGCATAGGTTTCCTCTCACTATTATATGACATAATTCATATAAAAAGTGGAGCATGGGGTCTGGCTAGAGTAACTGCTTAATAAGTGTCAGCTACTTATTAATGGATGATGCTTGTCATTTTTATGATTAAGCAAACTCAGGATTGTGTGTTTTCAAGTAGCTCCAGGTTCTGTCCACCCCATTTCAAGTTCACTGGGGCTTCAACCTAGGCTGATAGGAGACTTTGGTAACCATAGAGAGTGGACTCACTTTCCCTTGCTATAGTAATTCTCAAAACTCAGTGATTTATTTAGGTAGCTCTTTCCTCCTATATTCTTTTTATTTTGAACTAAAGTGGAAGAAATGGAATACAGAATCAAAAATTTCCAGACTCTACAAGGAATCAAGCATCCCAGCCTGGAAAGTGTAAGTGAGGCTGCAATTTAACACTGGGATTCATGAAACTGATTGCTTATGGCAAACAAAGAAGAACAGATCTCATTTGCAGTCTCCAGTCCCCATGTGGTTGTCTCTACTGGTATTCATTTGCTGATGCAAAGTGGCAGGGAAGAGAACACTGGTTAAAAATAAAAAAGACAGTATAAAGATGATAGAGCCGCAGACTATAGAACTTGGAAGTCACTCACCTTAGGGATTAGCTGGTCCCTTTTCAGGTTCCGTGAGCCTTTCTCTCACCTCAGTTAACACACCCCGGACTGCCTTTACCACCTAAATATGTTGATTTGTTTCCACTTTCCAACTCTTGGATTGGCTGTTCTTTTGACCACATCAAAGCCTTTGCACTAACTCTCATATCTTTAGCTTATTTCTTACCTTTGATGCCGTGGAATAATTTTCCCTCTTCTCGAAACTAGGTTCTCAACTTTGACCCCTATTGACTCATTCCTTGTCCTAGTTCCTGTCTTCTCAAATCTGTCTCATGCATTAAACAGATTATTTATAGTATCATAAACATGAAAGGCACAAACATTTCCCATAGTGTTATGTGATCCTTTTCAAACAAATACAATTCAAGAAAGAAAAACGATACAATATAATACGATGATACCAAGATGGAGTTTTGCCCACATATTTCCTGGGGTAACAGGAGCTTTTAGAAATTTAAGCAATCTTGGACAAATTACTTAACTTTTTAGGTTCTCTAAAGTAAGAATAATAAAAATACTTTGTATTAGTTTTCTATTGCTGCATAACAAATTACTGCAAACTTAGTAGCTTGAAAAATACTCACATACTAGCTCATAGTTCTGTAGGTTAGAAGTCCAGCAGGGCATGAATGCTTTCTCTGCTTAGCATATCACAATGCTGAAATCAGGGTGTCAGCCAGGCTAAGCTCTTGTCTGGAGGTTCTTTCTGCTGCCAGCCAGAGAAAACTCTCTGCTTTCAAAAGAGTGATTAGAGCAGACTGATCTAGATAATCTCTCTATGTTAAGGTCAACTGATTTGGGAGCTTAGCTATTCACAGCAGCACCTAGGTTAATGTTTGAATGAATAGCTGGGAGGTGTATATATACCAGGGCTGGGAATCTTGGGAGCCTTCTTAGAATTCTCTACTTCATAGAGTTTTTAATAAATGAGATAATACATGGGTACACAGTATATTGAAAGGAAGTTTTGATGGAAACACCAAGAAACCCACGTGGTTTGCTGATCTGCTGATTCATCTTGTTGGCATGAAGCATCAGCTGAGACTGTACTTGATCCACCATTCCCTGCGTCCTCCACCAGCTTCTTTGATTCCTGGGCCTGGTGTGGGTGTGTTTAGCCCTGTGATGAAAGACTTCTGCAGAACACTCATGTCACCAGCGCCAGAGGCAGTAAGAACTGACGCAAGGTTCAGTTCATCCTTGTGGGCTCCAATCTGTTTGCATCGTATTGAGTCAATGCTGTAGTCCCCACGTCTCTATCTGGTTTTAAGGCTAAGATCTTAGTAGGGACTGCCTTTTTCTGTCACTATCTTGTATCCCACTTACCCTCTGTCAGCACATTGACAGATGGACTTCACTTGTACAGGTAACTCCAACTGTTATTGATTAGAAGGAGGAAACTTGGTGGCACTCCCATTATTAAGTTGTCACAGTTTTCCAGGACTATTGATCAAGGGAGTAATGAGATGCCCCAGTGAATTCCATTCAAAAATAGCCCTTCTTGCAATTGAAATAAAAGCAAAAATAAACAAATGGGACCTAATCAAACTTATAAGCTTTTGCACAGCAAAGGTAACCATAAACAAAACGAAAAGACGACCTAAAGACTGGCAGAAAATATTTGCAAATGATACAACCAAGGGCTTAATTTCCAAAATATACAAACAGCTCATAGAATTCAATAACAAAAAACCAAATCAAAAACCCAATCAAAAAATGGACAGAAGACTTAAATAGATATTTCTCCAAAGAAGACATACAGATGAACAATAGGCACATGAAAAGATGCTCAACATTGGCAATTATTAGAGAAATGCAAATCAAAACTACTATGAGGTATCACCTCACTCTGGTCAGGATGGCCATCATTAAAAAGTCTACAAATAACAAATGAGGAGAGGGTATGGAGAAAAGGGAACCCTCCGACACTGCTGGTGGGAATGTAAATTGGTGCAGCCACTATGGAAAACAGTATGGAGGTTCCTCAAAAAACTAAAAATAGAGTTGATGTATGACCCAGCAACCCCATTCTTGGGCATATATCCAAGGAAAACTCTAATTCGAAAAGGTACATGCACCCCAATGTTCACAGCAGCACTATTCACAAAAGCCAAGACATGGAAGCAACCTAAATGTCCATCGACAGATGAATAGTTAAAGAAGACATGGTATCTGTATACAATGGAATATTACTCAGTCATAAAAAGAATGAAATAATGCCATTTGCAGCAACATGGATGGACCTAGAGACTATCATACTAAGTGAAGTAAATCAAAAAGAGAAATACAAATACCATATGATATCACTTATATGTGGAATATAAAATATGACACAAATGAACTTATTTACAAAACAGAAACAGACTCAGACATAGAGAACAGACTTGTGGTTGCCAAGGGAGGGGTGGGGAGGGATGGACTGGGAGTTTGGGATTAGCAGATGCAAACTATTATATATAGAATGGATAAACAACAAGGTTCCACTGTATAGCACAGGAAACTATATTCAATATGCTATAATAAACCATAATGGAAAATAATATAAAAAAGAGTATCTATCTATCTATCTGTATATCTATGAATCACTTTGCTGTACACAAGAAACTAACACAACATAGTTGTAAATCAACTGTAATTCAATAAAAGATAAATTAAAAATAAATAGGTCTTCTTGCCTGTGTTATGGAGAAGCAACTCAGTTTCTCTCTAGTCATCAGGATTGATCATGACAAACAAGGACTCCTTGTCTGCCTGTTGGTTTAGTAGCATAAGGAGTCCAAAAGGTCAGGGTGTAATACAAGCTTCCAATGTATCAGAGCCTTTATTATGTTTCTTGGTAGATGCCTTCCTCCCTTTGACACTAGGACCTCTAAACTCATGGAGCCAAGGCAAGAAGGATGAGAAGCAAACATTATTTGGTGAAATAGTGATGGGGCCACTCTTTCCTTCATCCTATTGGTTATTGGATATGAATTCTGCGTATTCTGGCTATGGCAGTGTCAGCACAAGTGTTGGTTGCCAGTCTAAGGCATTTACCACTCCCTATAAGACAGAATCCCTATAAGACAGCTGGGTGCTGTCTCCCAGCTGGTGCCATGACAGAGTCTTCAGAAGACCATTCCACCTTTCCACTAAGGAAAATGCTTCTTGGTGATGAGACACATGGTAAGACCAGCGAACTTCACTGGAAATTCAGGAGCCCATTGTCACACTTTATGTCCCACACATTGACCCCTGCTCAGAGGGACACTATAGTAATGGATAAGGGAGAAATTGTTCAAGCAGTGAAGGCTTGTTGGAAGAGATCCCACGTAATGAATGTACTACAGTTTGGCCTCCTGTGTTCCTCAAGGAATGGTGCCACATCAGGTCCTCTGCAGGGGATACTGGCTTCGACACAAGACACAAATACCTTCACACTCTGTGCTCATTCATTGAGGCCGATACATGTACTTCTTCCCAGACCTCATTATCACCAATCCTGGTGATGTGAATCAGGGCATATCTGTGCCTCTCTCCACCTTTCCTTCCCCATTACATAGAAAATGTAAACCATCACCCACATACCTACCCATGGGGAGATTTCCTTTTACCATCACCTATTCTGAGCAACAGTCCACTTCTGTCTGGTACAGGCAGATCAGGCCCTTGACTTTTCTTTCTTCTTTAATGGGTTATAAGAAATTTCCTATTAAGACATAAACATGTAATGATGGAAAAGAGGCAGAGCAGTAGAATCAGGTAACATAGAAATCTGCCCAACTGTCTTGTGAGGTTTACTTGGACCGTCCATTCTGTTTGGACCCCAAGTTCTATATACCTGTGCTAGATTTGTCCACTAATGGCCCCCTAGAATCATCATAACTAGAATCATGCCTCTAGTTATCCAAGACCTTGTGTGACTTTGAAGATAGAAAATGTACCTACCTTTATGGGTCTGGCTAAGGAGATTTCCAGGTAGAATGTTGAAAGTACCAAATGGCTTTTTTAAAGCTGCATATAATAAGGAACTGTTTAATAATAATAAGAGACAACTGTTCCATGTGTAAGCAGAATTTAGGGGAAATTTAAAAGAGATAGAACCTGCTGGTTGGAAAATAAAACTGTTTCTCATCTCTTGTTTTTCCCACCAGCAAACAAGTCTCAAAAAAAGGACTAGTCACAGGATAAGGACCAAATGAAGGATGTGACTGTAAGACCTCTGAAAGATTTAAGTGGTGCTGGGTTAATTCCTTAATAGACAAAAGGGCTTTCAAGGATCCTAAGGGCATTATCATCCAGAAGTTCTGTATGACATCCAAAGTAGAGAGTGATCTGTCTTGAAAGATGATTTTAGCTTGGGGGAACAGGGTGAATCCCAGTCACTATAGGAAGCTCATGATACTTTAAAATTTTTTGCCAACTTGAACTAGAAGAGACAGAGTCAATTAAAAATGCAAAGAGGCTCTGGATCCCATAACTTTCTATGGGCAGGAAATAGGTTGTGAGAGCTACTCATGTACAAACATGGGCCATTGGTTATGTGAAAGAAAGATCTCTGAGAGGGCAAAGCTAAGACCCCCAAAGAGAGGAGCCAAGAACCATGAAGAACTGCTGGGGGCAGAACTGGGCTTTAACCATGGAACATTTCCTGCCTGCAGGGGGCCCTGACAACAGTGTTTTGGATGTATTTCAGAACTGCTATGGGCCAATGGCTCTTATATTACTTCAATAATATTACTTCAATTAATACTTTTTTAATTGAAAAAATTAATTAACCTGTTGCAATTAACCTGTTCTTGTCTCAACGTTGTATGTTGTATGTATGGGAAAGGTTTCTAGATTAAGAGTTGTTGATCTCAAGGAGCCTTGCCTACTTCAGAATTTAATGCATATAAAGAGAATATGGGCCTCTAGTCTGATGACATGACTGGGTGAGAATTTAGGAGACTTAGGAAGGGATGATCGTATTTTGCCTATTGGAAACATTTGAATCATTGGGTCAGAGGGTTGGGATGGGGGAGGAGGCTGTGGAAGATTGATCATATGGAATTCCCCATGAGGTCATAGGTGCTGGTTGATGAAGAGGTGGAGAGTAATACCAACTGTCATAGTAGTTGTGGGCATTAGCTTGGGCAGATTTCTCATAATTTCCAGACCTGATTGGATCCATCTTATATATACATGGTGCATTGTTACATTAATAGTCTCCAGTGAATCACACCATGCCCTGTGAGCTCAGGGGAAACCAGCAGAAGAGCACAGCAATGGGTAGCTGAAACAATGCCATCTCCATTTTACAATGGAATGCTGCTATGAACATCCAATTTTGGATGGTTCAGTGGATCAGATAACACCCAGTTAATGAGGAATGATTTGAGTTGTATGGTCACTTGGTGATCCATGGTGAACTTTCCGTCTTTACTAGAGCCCAAAATCAAGTGAGGAGTTACTTTCCAAGTGGAGAGAACATGGCTTTATTCTTAAATCCTAAGAGTCTGCTCTGTGATTCTCCTATAGGAACTTTCTGGAGTCTCCATACACTTCTTTGTTTGACATCTGTAGCTACACTGCATGGTTCTTCCCCAAAGAGCCTGACCTCAGCCTCCTCCATCAAGGGGCTCTGGGTCTGGAGCTGACTTAGGTCTGGGAACTGGAAAAGAGGCTGTGAATCCCCACAAAGGGAATTGAATTAGTATTAGACCCACATTCCAGAAAAGAGTTTTTCTGATTTTATAGGTAAAACCATAACATTAGGAGGAAGCATCTATTTTATTCCTAGGGATCTCCTCACCAAACATACCCTTGCAGGCCAAAACATTGATCAGCACTCCATTCCTGGGCTTATAATGGAATGGAAGTTCAGGTGATAGTTTCCAAAGCATTGTTATTTAGATATAGGTTTATGATCCATTTGTTTTATTTAAGATCCTTTATTATTAGTGGATTCTGGGAACTCTAGAAAATCCTGGAAAAATCAATTCTAAATCATGAAGTGACTAACTCAGTAGACAGAGCGTTACAAATATCTGGAAATACTAGGTAATGAATTCTCTTATGTAATATTGGAAAAAATGAAGGTTTGGGGATGTAACTCATGCAGCTACAAAGGCACCTAGACCTTTTCTCATAGTAGGGTAGTCTTCAAAAGTGTGTATTCTTATGTTTGTTTATTAGTATATTTATTTAGTTTTACTTTGTTAGCCTTTATACTTGAGAACGGCTAGGAATAGGATACATCTCATGCTTCTTTTTGATGACCACAGTTCTTAACTCAGAGTGGGATGTCAAAAAGTACTCAGGCCATAATTGTTAACTAATAAATTCAGACAAATGGGAATACCTTATGATAATTGATACAAATTCAGAGCATATTTACTTGAAGGAAAGTGAGAAGGAAGAAAAGAACCCCACTGTTTTAGGTAACAGTTTTTTTAAAAAAATTAATTTATTTTATTTATTTATTTTTGGCTGCATTGGATCTTCGTTGCTGCGCATGGGCTTTCTCTAGTTGTGGCGAGCAGGGACTACTCTTCGTTGCAGTGCGCGGGCTTCTCACTGCAGTGGCTTCTCTAGTTGCGGAGCACAGGCTCTAGGCGCGAGGGCTTCAGTAGTCGTAGCACGTGGGCTCAGTAGTTGTGGCTTGTGGGCTCTAGAGTGCAGGCTCGGCAGTTGTGGTGCATGGGCTTAGCTGCCCCACAGCATGTGGGATCTTCCCGGACCAGGGCTCGAACCTATTTCCCCTGCTTTGGCAGGCAGATTCTTAAGCACTGCGCCACCAGGGAAGCCCAGGTAACTTTATAAGCCAAACACAGTGTGAAATAAATTGCTGTAGAGTGAAGTGCACAGTGGACTCAGGCTCACATCATTAAATGACTTTGCTTATCACTGACTTGCAAGGGTCCTGAAACGAGGACTAAATCAAGTGCATGGTCTGCTGCAGTGGTACCACAATTGGAGACCTCTGACTCCAGATCATCACTGTCACAGCAGTATAGATCCTGACCGTCCAACTCCCGTAAGGAGCATAAAAATATCTTTCTACATTTTAATTTCTCTTCTGATTTATGTTTTTTCTTTACACACTGACTTCACAGCCACGGTTGTATGATATGATTTGAGACAATGTTAGCTATAAATCACTGGATTTTCAAAAATGGGGAATTCTAGTTTATATTTCCTTTTCCTTGAAATGAGACAAATCATACACCATTCCTTTACCTTTAATAATAAATTCTGTCAGGACAGCAAAGGAGTTAGAGTTATTAACTGGTTTACTGAAATATTCATGATGCTTTAGGATTAAAAAATACACTTGGAGGATGTGTTTTTAAGCAGCTCTGTTTTCCAAGTAATCAAAAAAAAAAAAAAGCAACACAGTTTAAAAGGAAAAATACACAGATGTATAAGAAAATTCCCCACCTCTCTCAAGCAATTGACTGCAATCTATCAAGCAATATTTTCAGGTGAAATTTAGGTGCTATTACAATGTTATATTTTAAACTGCAGTAATCGGTCTCACCTTTCCCTGTCCTCCAGTCATAACTATGGAGAACCAAGGCTCTTGGATTAGAACTTAACCAAGCCTTTATGAGAAAGGGCCTTTCAGAGAGTCTCTTGTGCACTAAGGTAACAGCTGTTTTCTGTGGATGCAGAGCCAATTTTACTCTGCAAAATCCCATATGGAAACCAACCTAGTGATTTCAGATAAAAGAATCATTCCTATTGCTAGAGGGTTTCCTTCCTTACTGAGTAATAAGTGTTATTCCTGAGAATGAGTGTTTGCCTCAGAGAAAGGTGTGTGTGTGTGTGTGTGTGTGTGTGTGTATACGTGCACACACACTATTGCTGCAATAGATAGATGTCAATAATAGAAGCAGATATGTCTGAAACTTGAGCTGACACCACCCTAACCCCACCCTGAGAGACCCCACCCTGAGGTCTATCCTTGGCAGCCTAAGCCCCTTCCATCAGACTATATATGGAACCTGGAGGGCTGAGGACCAGTACTAACATCTGGCTAGTGCTGAACTCTGGCTGAATAATAAGTTCAGAAAATGCATGAATGGTAATAGAAGAATTGATGGTCTACGGTGCTTTGTGTGCTAAGTGATTCCCTCTGGGTAGAGGTGATTCTCCAAGAGATGGGAGGAGATACAAGAGGGAAAGTTTGACAAGAATTTTCTGATGGTGAATAAGCTAGTTGCGACCCACAACTCATTGAGGACCCTGTTGTTAGCAAGCTGTAGGTGCTTTCCCTGAAAATTCTGGTAAATATTTTATTGAGCATTCACCTTCCCTTCCCTCTCATGTGTAGTATTTTCTTTTGTAAATCATCCCAACCTTTCAGTACAGAGTCATACATGCTGGTATAGGGGTCTCAGTGTTAGAAAGAAGAAAGGGCAGTTTGATTATGAAGATGGTCGCTTGCTCTATCCTCTTTGGACATCTGTGGAGGAGTGGGGAGCAGTTCCCAGTTGTAGACCATTCTCCCAGAATGGTTCCAGAATTCTTCATGGTGACGTCAGCCCAGGCACGGTGGCCTTGCGGAGTGAACTTAGGTCTGAGGGACCGCTTTTAAGTGGACAGCTCAAGAGGATTCAAGACTTATCCTTCTGTATTCCAGCCAGGACATATGAAGACATATGAAAGATCTTTGAAAGGGGTTGAGAGTGGAAAGTCAATTTGCTGATGTTTGGGTTAAATCTCTGGTAACTAAGTCAGTCAGCTATTGTTGCATAAAGAACTAACTGATGGTGATAAGTATATACGAGGATCAGAAAAAGACTTAGTTGGACAAATTTATAAACTTGTGACAATATGAGGTTTATTGCAACCTTTTATGTGTATATTCTTATTACCAGTGCATAATCACCATATCAAAATAAGAAATGGAGAGAAAAGTTAAATTTGACTGTGAATTTTTTTATTATTGAATTAGATGGCAAAGCATTTTTTTTTTGTGTGTGTGTGTGTTTAATATTATGAATATAGCTGTGCCAAAAGAATACAATATGCATAGGTATCACCAAACTAAGCACTATAGAGCTTCTAGAAGAAAACAGAAGAAAATGTTTCTGACTTTGGATTAGGTAAAAATATTTTAAAATGTGATACCAAAAAGCATGATCCATAAAACAAAATGTTGGTAAATATTTGAATTCATTAAAATTAAAATCTTTGCTCACACTATTAACAAAATAAAAAGACAAGCCATAGACTGGGGAAAATTCTTGCAAAATGTATATATATGATAAAACCCTATATCCAGAATATATAAGAAAATTTCAAAACTCAATAATAAGAATTATCCAGTTAAAAAAAATGGGCCAATTTTTAAATAGAAACTTCACCAAAGAAGGTATATGAATGGTAAATTCACATAAAAGCATTCTCACATCATTAGTTATTAGATAAATGCAAATTAAAACTTCAGTGAGATACACCTACATATCTATTCAAATGGGAAAAAAAACCCTGAGAAAACCAAGTGAAGAAATTGGAACACTTATATGTTTTTGTAGGAATGCAAAAGATATGACTACTTTGGAAACCAGTGCAGCCATTTTTATTTAGTTAAATGTACTCTTATCATAAGTCCCAGCAATCACATTAGTAGTATCTACTCAAATGAAATGAAAACTTATGTTCACACAAGAATCTGCATGTGGATGTTTAGAGCAGCTTTACTTACAGAGGTCAAAAATTGGAAACTATCCAAATGTCCATCAAGAGGTGAATAGACAACTGTTTTCATCCATACCATAGAACACTACCTAGCGATAAAAAGAAACAACTTGTGATACAAGCAGCAACATAAATGGATCTCAAATGTATTATGATAAGTGAGAATAGCAAGATTCAAATGGCTACGTACTGTACAATTCCATTTATATGACATTCTCAAAAAGTGAAACTATGGAAACAGAAAATGGATCAGCAATTGCCAGTGCCTGGGGGTAAGAGGAGAGATTTCCTACAAAGAGGCACCAGGGAAAATTAGGGTTAATTTAACAGTTCTATATATTGATTTTGGCAGTGATTACAAGACTTTGTGTCTTGTCAAAACTCATAGAACTGCATAACTAAAAAAAGGATAATTTGAGATGTATGTAAATTACAATGCAGGTAACCAGACTTAAAATAAAAGGGCAAAATTAAAGTAATTCAAGAGAAAGAAATAACATTGAAATAAATTATTGGTAACACCCCTGTGCTACCTTGCTAAAGGAAGTCCTTCAGGCTGAAAGAAAATGACACCAGATGGTAACTCAGATCTACAAGAAAGAATCAATAGAATTGGAAATAGTAAATGTGTGTATGTTTGTGTATGTCCTTATATATTTTATTTTCTTAATTTATAAGACACAACCGTATTTTGGGGTCTATACTATATATATGTGTAATATATATGAGTACAATAGCATGGGGCTTTGTTTGAGCCAATACATTCTTTTGGGCACACAGAACATTCATCAAGATGGACCACGTTCTCAGTCATAAACCACGTTCGAAAGTTTTAAAAAATATTTAAATTACACAGGTTATAATCTGTGATTGTAATGTAAGTTAGAAATCAAGAAGAGAAAGAGATATCTGGGAAAGCCCCAAGTATTGGAAATAATAAAGTAAATGAATATGTAAACACAGCATAAAAAATTTGTAGGATGCAGTTAAAGTAGATCTTAGTGGGAAAAATGCAGCTTTAGAAATGAAGAAAGATCCAGACCCAGTGCTTGAAGTTTCCACTTTAAGAAGCTAAGAAAAGTAATACCAAATTTAATCTTAGTAGAAAAAACATCAGTGTGGAAATGAATGAAATAGAAAATGAATGAACAATAGAAAAAATTCAATAATGTCAAAGCTAGTATTTTTTTTTTTAATGATTAATCAGATAGAATAACCTTTAGCTCATTGATCAAGAAAAAAAAAGACAAAAGACATAAAGACATATATTATCAGTATCTGGATGACAGAAATTACTACAGACCCTACAGACATTAAAATAATGATAAAAGAATATTATGAACAATTTTATGTTAATGAACTTGGCCTCATATATGAAATAGATAATTTCCTTGAAAAATACACCTTATCTTGATGAATCAAGAAAAAATCCAGAAAATTTGAATATTTCTGTATAAAGTAAAAGAATTGAATTAGTAATTTAAAATATCCTTACCAAAAAATGAATGTGAGTTTGGTTGTGAGTTTTATCAAACATTAGTGGAAGAAACAATATCAATTCACTGTTAGAAAAGAGAGAAGGAAAAAGTAATCCTTAGCTCATTTTATGAGGCCAGCATTACTATGGTACCAAAGCCAGACAAAGCCATCATAAGAGAAGAAGACTAGAGATGATTATCCTTCATCAATACAGATGGAAAACCCCTTAACAAAATTTTAGCCAATTGAATCCAACGGTATATAAAAATGATAATACACCATGACCAACTGGGTTTTACCTCAGGAAAGCAAAGTTGGTTTAAAGTCCCTAATCAATTAATATAATACATCATATGTGGTAGACAGAATAATGATCTCTCCCCACATATGTCCCTGTTCTAAGTTCTCCAAATTTGTGAACATAATACCTTACATGGCAAAAGAGACATTGCGAATGTGATTCAGATTAAACGCCTTGATAGGGAGAGATTATCCTGGATTATCTGGATGAACCCAGTGTAATCACTGGTCCTCATAAGTGACAGAGGAAGGCAGAGGAAGAAATGACTACTGAGGAGGAGGTCAGAGTGATTCCATGTGAGAAGGGCTTGACCCACCCTTGCTGCCTTAAAGCTGGAGGAAGAGGGTCATGAGAAATGTGGGAGACTCTAGCAGCTGGAAAAGGCAAGAAAACAGATTCTCTCCTAGAGCCTCCAGAAAAGAAAGTAGCCCTCTAACACTTGACTTTTGTCCAGGGAGACCCATTTCAAACTTCTGAACAGCAGAACTGTAAGATAAGAAATTGGTGTTGTCTTAAGCTACTAAATTTGTGGTAATTTTTTACAGCAGCAATACATTGTATTAATGAAATAAATATGAAAACCACACGATCATTTCCACAGACACAGGGGAAAAAAGCATTTGATAAAATTCTACTTTCATGATAAAAACTCTCAACAAACTAGTTATAGAAGGGAACTTCCTGAACCTGATAAACAGCATCTTCTGAAAGCCTACGGTTAGCCTGATATTTAATAGTGCAGGACTGAATGTTTTCTACCCAAGGTCGGTAACAAGGCAAGGATGTCCGCTTATCACTTCTCTTTGACATTATACTGAAGGTGTCCTGGCTAGTGCAATATGAAATAAAAGGCATACACATTGAAAAAGAAGTTAAACTGTTTATTTGCACAAGGCCTGATTTTGTATGTAGGAAATTCCAACGAAACTACAAAAAATCTACTAGAACTATCATGTACATTTAGCAAGATTGCAGGATATTAAAGTAATATACAGAAATCAATTGTATTTCTATATGCTAACAACAATCAACTTCTACATAGAATCAAAAAAAATTCCATTGGCAATAGCATAAATAAAATACTCTGAATTTAGTTTAACCAAAGATATGCAACACAGATACACTGAAAACTATAAACCGTTGCTGGGGGAAATTTAAAAAGACCAAAGTGGGCTTCCCTGGTGGCGCAGTGGTTGAGAATCTGCCTGCCAATGCAGGGGACACGGGTTCGAGCCCTGGTCTGGGAAGATCCCACATGCCGCTGAGCGACTAAGCCCGTGAGCCACAATTGCTGAGCCTGCGCGTCTGGAGCCTGTGCTTCGCAACGGGAGAGGCCACGATAGTGAGAGGCCCGCGCACCGCGATGAAGAGTGGCCCCCACTTGCCGCAACTAGAGAAAGCCCTCACACAGAAACGAAGACCCAACACAGCCATAAATAAATAAACAAACAAACAAACAAACAAACAGAATTTCTAAAAAAAAAAAAAAAGAAAAAGACCAAAGTAAATTGAGAGTAAACTGTGTTCATGGATTGGAAGGCTCAAAACTGACCTATAGATTTCATGCAATGTCAATGGAAATTCCAGCAACTGTTTTTAGAAATCGACAAGGTGATTCTAAAACTTATATTGTACTTTATACCATAAATAGCTAGAATAGACATTTATTTTGGAGTTAATTATGAGTGTACATTAATCAAGAAAGTATGGTTATACAGGTAAATGAAATAGAATTGAGAACTCCAGAAATAGCTTCACACTTACATAGTCAATTGATTGTTTTTGACAAAGGGGTTTGTCAAACCCCTTGCATAATAATGCTGAAATAACTGTATATCTGTATGGGTCTTATTTCACAAACATACAAAAATTACTTCAAAATGTATTATATACCTATATGCAAAGATGTAAAACTTGAAAACTTGTAGAAGAAAACTTAGGAGAAAATTCTTATGACCTTGGGTTGGGTGATGATTTCTTAGATAGGATACAAAAAGTACAAATCATTCTAGAAAATATTGAAAAATTGGACTCTGTTAAAATTAAAAACTTTTGCTCAACTAAAAACATGATTACAAATGAAAAGGCAAACTTCAAACATAAATCTGAGAAGAGACTTGTATCAAAGAAAGTATACAAAAAGTTTATAACTCAGTAGTAAGACACACAATCCAAGTACAAAAGAAAAGAACAAAAGATTTGAACAGATGCTTCACAAAAGAATATAAACAAATACCAATAAGAACATGAATGGGTTCTTATTCATGAACCTTGGTCATTAAGGAAGTAATTTAAAACCACAAAGAGATAAGTAGCTAAAATTAAAAAGACTCAGCATACCAAGTGTTGGTGATGTGGAACATTTGGAACTCACATATATTACTGGTGGGAATGTGGAATGGAACAACCACTTTAGAAAAAGAAATTTCATAATTTCCTTAAAAGTTAAACATATACTTACAGCAATTTCACTTCTAGTTACCTTCCTAATAGAAATTAAAATATTTATCCACACAAACACTTGTACATAAATGTTCATTGAAGCATTATTCATAATAGTCCCCAACATCAATGTCCATCAACTGATGAAAAATTAAAATGTGGCACATCCATAAAATGAGATACTCCTCAGCTGTAAAAAGGAATGGCCAACTGAAACATGCAATGACATGGATCAGTCTCAAGAACATTATGCTAAGTGAAAGAGCCAGGCATAAAAGACTCCGAAGTGTATAACTCCACTCCTGTGGAAGCTCAGAAAAGCCAAACCAGAGTGTTAGAAAAAGCAGATCACTGGTCACCTGGGGCTGGGAGTGAGGACAGGAATTTTTTAAAAAATATCTTTATTGGAGTATAATTGTTTTACAATGTTGTGTTAGTTTCTGCTGTATAGGACAGGAATTGACTGAGAAGGGATGAAGGGAAACTTTCTGGAGCAATGAAATGTTTTAACACTGACTGTGGTGACATTTACACATCTGTACACATTTACCAAATCTCATCAATCTGTACATTTAAAATGGGTGAATTTTAATAGGTCTTAAAAGTTTTCAGCACAAGAAAAAAATAGTAACTGTGTGAGGTGATGAATGTTAACTAAACTTATGTGGTAATCATTTTATAGTATAAACATGTGTCAAATCATTATGTTGTACACTTTAATACAATGTTATATTTCAGTTATATCTCAATAAAATTGGAAAAAATAAAATGGGTGAACTTTATTCTATGTAAGTTATACCTCAACAGGGCTGTTTAAAATATAAACATTTCTAATAAAATAAAATAAAAAACAAAAGTATTGTGACCACCTAGAGGGGTGGGATAGGGAGGGTGAGAGGGAGACGCAAGAGGGAGGAGATATGGGTATATATGTATATGTATGGCTGATTCACTTTGTTATAAAGCAGAAACTAACACACCATTGTAAAGCAATTATACTCTAATAAAGGTGTTAAAAAAACAAAAACAAAAACAAAACAATACAAAAGTAAATAAAATAGCACAGCACTGTTATGGTCTTTTGATGTGTCAACCTGACTGGGCTTAGTCCCCATTCATTTAATCAAGCTCTGATCTAGGTGTTGTTGGGAAGGTATTTTGTAGATGTGATTAAAGTTCATAATTAGCTGACTTTGAGTAAAGGAGATTTTCTTAGACAATCTGGGTGGGCCTGACTCAATCAGCTGAAAGATTTTAAGCACAGAGATGAGCCTTCCCTGAAAGAAGAAGAAAGTCCAACTGTGCATGGCAGCTTCAGCTGGTAAGAGAGTTCCAACCTGCTTCCTGACAGCATACTCTACAAAAATTCTAGTCTGCCTCCACAATTGTATAAAGCAGTTCCTTGCAATACATTCCAAATGTACTATTATTTTGTTCTGTGAGACTTATTGGGGTTGTCATTACACTTGATTTTTGATTATGTGACTGACAACTGATTTGAAGGGCAGGGATATTATTTTCTTCACTCATTACTGCTACCCATCTTGTGTCTGAACTATAGCACGCACTCCACAAATATTTGCTGATTAAATAAAATATTATCCTGGGGATACAATGATATTTGTCAGACCATGTGTCACAAATGTCAGTTTGGAAAATATTGTCGTGATTTATACCATAAAAGAGATGTTGGCAAAAATTTTTCTTAAACGGCCAGATAGTGAATATTTTCAGCTTTGTGGGCCCTAAAGTCTGTGTCTCAATTGCTCAACTCTGTCATTGTAGGGAAAAATAATCACAGTTAATCTGTAAATCAGTGAGTGTGTTTGTGTTTTAAAAAAACTTTATTTATAACAACAGGTAACCTGTCAATGGGTCATAGTTTGCCCATCCTGCGTAATGTGCTCTTTATCTAGAATAGTTGTAGTTGAGGGGTACAGTGTTAATGAATTGTCTAGTCATCACATAAATTATTACAGAACAAGGTGTTAGAATATAATAAAATAAATTTCTCATCATAATTATACCTCATCTGTTAAGTATAGTTTATCTGGTTGTTCATAATGTACCCTAGCTTCGCCTCCTCCTTCCATTAAAATTCTCATTGCAAAATATAATGAATATAGATGCAGTAGATGTAAAGGTGTAGAGATTGACCCAAATCAACACTGAATATGGACAGTCTCCACAAACTTGTTATCTTTAATAAGTATCTGAAATTTAATTATTTACAAGGCTTTGTTCCTTTCTCATAAAGATATAGGCTTTGAATCAGAGTTCTAACACTAAGTAGTGGAAGTGTGACTTTAAAGAACTACTTACTTGCCTCAGGACTCAGACTGAGAAAGAAACTTCTGTATGAAAAGCATTTTTCTTAGAAAATTCTAGGAGACACAACAAAGGAAACCGTAAACAAAATGAAAAGACGGCCCACAGAATGGGAGAAAATATTTGCAAATGAAGTGACCGACAAGGGATTAATGACCAAAATATACAGATAGCTCATGCAGCTCAATATAAATAAATAAATAAATAAATAAATAAATAAATAAATAAATAAACAAACAACCCAATCAAAAAATGGGTGGAAGATCTAAGTAGACATTTCTCTAAAGAAGACATACAGATGGCCAAGAGGCACATGAAAAGATGCTCAACATCACTAATTAGCAGAGAAATGCAAATGAAAACTACAACGAGGTATCACTTCACACCAGTCAGAATGGTCATCATCACAAAATTTACAAACAATAAATGCTGAAAAGGGTGTGGAGGAAAGGGAACCCTCCTACACTGTTGGCGGGAATGTAAATTGGTACAGCCACTGTGGAGAAGAGTATGGAGGTTACTTAAAGACTAAAAATAGAGCTACCATATCATCCAACAATCCCACTCCTGGGTATATATCTGGAGAAAACCATAATTCTAAAAAATACATGGACCCCAATATTCTTTGCAGCACTATTTACAATAGCCAGGACATGGAAGCAACCTAAATGTCCACTAATGGAAGAATGGATAAAAAAGATGTTGTATACACATAAAATGGAATATTACTCAGCCATAAAAAAGAACAAAATAATGCCATTTGCAGTGACATGGATGGAGCTAGAGATTGTCATACTGAATGAAGTAAGTGAGACAAAGACAAATATCATATGATATCACTAATATGGGGAATCTAAAAAAAAATGGTACAAATGAACAGAAATAAAGTCACAGATGTAGAAAACAAACTCATGGTTACCAAGGGGGAAAGTGGGGGTGGGAGGGATAAAATGGGAGATTGGGATGGCCATATACACACTATTATATATAAAATAGATAACTAATAAGAACTTACTGTATAGCACAGGGAACTCTCCTCAGTACACTGTAATGACCTATATGGGAATAGAATCTAAAAAAGAGTGGATATGTGTATATGTATAACTGATTCACCTTGCTGTACAGCAGAAACTAACACAACATTGTAAGTCAACTGCACTCCAATAAAGAATTAAAAAAAGAAAAAATTCTAGGAGATTATTATTGTTGTTATATCCCTGTATTCCATTTATCTGGTGACAATATTCCTTCCTTACATGTCAGCTTTCTAGAATCTAACACAAATGTGCAAGTAAAAGCCCTTTAGTATGGGGAATAATTTTTTCCAAAGCCTTTGGTGTTACAGTCATCCACTTTACTTCTTATTCCTTATTGACTTTTACTTTACACACAATCCTAACAAACTTGATCATTTAGACTTTCAACCCACAGCAAGTGAGAACAAGTAAGGTCCTGGGAGAATATCCACTAACAGCAGAAATACTGCTGATAAAAATCCAACACTGTATTTATTGAATGTACTGTATTAAATAATCGTGATTCATCAAGAAAATTTTAAATTAGGTTCATTGTTCTCTTTTTGGAAAGAAGGAAACCATGCTGTGCATTTTAGAATAATTTCCATTAAAATAACTCAATTATTTAAATTAATTCTGATGCTAGATGAGGAAGTTGTTATCTGGAGATAACTTATGTGTAACAGCAGCTGATAATGCCAAATGATCAAGATGTTAGGGCATATACCTCTTTTTATCTTCTCTTCTGTAAACATTTTATTCGTACTATTCAATTTCTTTGCATAACACATATCTGCCTTTAGAGCCAAGATTCTGGGAAGTACTTTTTATAATAGCAGGTGTCTTTAGGTCTTCTACAGAGAAATCCCTCAGTATGTGAAAGGGTTCATAGAAGATATTAATCATTGCTGCTGCTTACAAAATTCCAACCAGAGAAGGGCTTTTGTTCAAGAAACAGAAGGGGGATCATAAATGCCAATTGGAATCATCAGTCTAGATGTGGTTAAACACTCTATCCACCAAGGTAATGTATGAGAGACAATTTATCACAAGCCCTGAGTATTCTATACTAAATGCTGCAGGCTGGGTTGCCAGTTTGTTGAGAAAGGCAGCAAATCACACCTGTCTTGCTGTAGAATAGCAACTTCACGGGTGCTCTGGGAGCCTCAGAGCCCTGGCCTTGGGCCAGATGTCCCATGAATGTAAAGAGAAGCTCATGGTTTAGACTGGCTACATTTCTGCTGGGAACAAGACCACTGAAACATGTAGGAGGCCAGCAGCATTGAAAAACACCCAGGACATGAAACCAGTTGGTGGATTTTAGATCCAATTCTGCAACCCAGCCATGTGTGAGCAAAGGGGAAGTGAGTGCTCCCCAGCCGAGCCCTCTCCAGTCTTGGAGAACAGGTAACAACTATCTGCCTATGTATAAATGACTACCACATTGTAAGACTGAAGAGTGAAGCAGGGGCCCGATCAGACAAGAGTATGTGTCACAGCTATTCAGTTGGTCATCAAATATGGTCCACTTCCTTCCACAGGTGGTTAAAAACACAGATCCAAACTCTATCACTGTAGTTGGATGACTCGGGCAAGTGCATTCATATCTCTGATTCCAGTACACTCACATATAAAATGTGGTTCATAATAGTGTCTGCTCATAGTGTTGTTTTGTGAGATTAAAGACATTTTTTAGCATATTCAAGTACTTAGCCCAATACATAGCACAGAATTAACACCCACTGCATGGCTGGAGATGTCTGTTTATGTGTAGGTCTAATTCTGGATTCCCTCTTCCGTTCTATTGCATTTTCTACCTTTACACCAGCACCGCACTGGTTTTGGTTACTATAGTTTTATAATAATTTTTGAAATCAGGTAGTGTTAGCCCACTAAATTTGTTCTTCTTTTTCCAAGTTTTTTTTTTTTAACATCTTTATTGGACTAAGATGCTTTACAATGGTGTGTTAGTTACTGCTGTGTAACAAAGTGAATCAGCTATATGTATACATATATCCCCGTATCTCCTCCCTCTTGCTTCTCCCTCCAACCCTCCCTATCCCACCCCCCTAGGTGGTCACAAAGCACTGAGCTGATCTCCCTGTGCTATGCGGCTGCTTCCCACTAGCTATCTATTTTACATTTGGTAGTGTATATATGTCAATGCTACTCTCTCACTTTGTCCAGCTTACACTTCCCCTTACCTGTGTCCTCAAGTCCATTCTCTACATCTGTGTCTTTATTCCTGTCCTGCCCCTAGGTTCATCAGAACCATTTTATTTTAGATTCCATGTATATGTGTTAGCATACAGTATTTGTTTTTCTCTTTCTGACTTACTTCACTCTGTATGACAGACTCTAGATCCATCCACCTCACTACAAATAACTCAACTGTATTTCCTTTTGGCTGAGTAATATTCCATTGTATATATGTGCCACATATTCTTTATCCATTCATCTCTCGATGGACATTTAGGTTGCTTCCATATCCTGGCTATTGTAAATAGAGCTGCAATGAACATTGTGGTACATGACTCTTTTTGAATTATGGTTTTCTCAGGGTATATGCCCAGAAGTGGGATTGCTGGTTCATATAGTAGTTCTATTATTAGTTTTTTAAGAGACCTCCATACTGTTCTCCATAGTGGGTGTATCAATTTACATTCCCACCAACACTGCAAGAGGGTTCCCTTTTCTCCACAGGCGAATTCTATCAAACATTTAGAGAAAAGACAACACCTATCCTTCTCAAACTCTTCCAAAATATGGCAGAGGGAGGAAGACTCTCAAACTCATTCTATGAAGCCACCATCACCCTGATACCAAAACCAGACAAAGATGTCACAAAAAAAGAGAACTACAGAACAATATCACTGATGAACAGAGATGCAAAAATCCTCAACAGAATACTAGCAACCAGAATCCAGCAGCACATTAAAAGGATCATACACCTTGATCAATGGGGTTTATCCCAGGAATGCAAAGATTCTTCAGTATACAAAAATCAATCAATCTGATACACCATATTATCAAGCTGAAGGATGAAAACCATATGATCATCTCAATAGATGCAGAAAAAGCTTTTGACAAAATTCAACACCCATCTATGAAAAAAACTCTTCAGAAAGTAGGCATAGAGGGAACTTACCTCAACATAAGAAAGGCAATATATGACAAACCCACAGCCATCATCATTCACAATGGTGAAAAACTGAAACCATTTCCTCTAAGATCAGGAATAAGATAAGGTTGCCCACTGTCACCATTATTGTTCAACATAGTTTTGGAGGTTATAGCCACAGCAATCAGAGACAAAAAAGAAATAAAAGGAATCCAAATCAGAAAAGAAGAAGTAAAACTGTCACTGTTTGCAGATGACATGATACTATACATAGAAAATCCTAAAGATGCCACCAGAAAACTACTAGAGCTAATCAATGAATTTGGTAAAGTGGCAGGATACAAAATTAATACACAGAAATCTCTTGCATTCCTGTACACTATTGATGAAAAATATGAAAGAGAAATTAAGGAAACACTCCCATTTACCATTGCAACACAAAGAATAAAATACCTAGGAATAAACCTACCTAAGGAGTCAAAAGACCTGTATGTAGAAAATGATAAGACACTGATGAAAGAAATTAAAGATGATACAAAGAGATGGAGAGATATACCATGTTCTTGGATTGGAAGAATCAACATTGTGAAAATGACTGTACTTCCCAAAGCAATCTACAGATTCAATGCAATCCCTATTAACCTACCAATGGCATTTTTCACAGAACTAGAACAAAAAATTTCACAATTTGTATGGAAACACAAACCCCGAATAGCCAAAGCAATCTTGAGAAAGAAAAATGGAGCTGAAGGAATCAGACTCCCTGACTTCAGACTATACTACAAAGCTACAGTAATCAAGACAGTATGGTAGTGGCACAAAAACAGAAATATAGATCAATGGAACAGGATAGAAAGCCCAGAGATAAACCCACGCACATATGCTCACGTTATGTTTGAGAAAGGAGGCAAGAATATACAATGGAGAAAAGACAGCCTCTTCAATAAGCGGTGCTGGGAAAACTGGACAACTACATGCAGAAGAATGAAATTAGAACACTCCCTAACACAATACACAAAAATAAACTCCAAATGGATTAAAGATCTAAATGTAAGGCCAGACACTATAAAACTCTTAGAGGAAAACATAGGCAGAACACTCTATGACATAAATCACAGCAAGATCCTTTTTGACCCACATCCTAGAGAAATGGAAATAAAAACAAAAATAAACAAATGGGACCTAATGAAACTGAAAAGCTTTTGCACAGCAAAGGAAACCATAAACAAGACAAAAAAACAACTCTCAGAATGGGAGAAAATATTTGCAAATGAAGCAACTGACAAAGGATTAATCTCCAAAATTTACATGCAGCTCAATATCAAAAAAACAAACAACCCAATCCAAAAATGGGCAGAAGACCTAAATAGACATTTTTCCAAAGAAGATATACAGATTGTTAGCAAACACATGAAAAATTGCTCAACGTTATTAATCATTAGAGAAATGCAAATCAAAACTACAAAGAGATATCATCTCACACCGGTCAGAATGGCCATAATCAAAAAATCTACAAACAATAAATGCTGGAGAGTGTGTGGAGAAAAGAGAACCCTCTTGCACTGTTGGTGGGAATGTAAATTGATACAGCCACTATGTAGAACAGTATGGAGGTTCCTTAAAAAACTAAAAATGGAACTATCATACAACCCAGCAATCCCACTACTGGGCATATACCCTGAGAAAACCATAATTCAAAAAGACTCATGTACCACAATATTCATTGCAGCTCTATTTACGATAGCCAGGACATGGAAGCCACCTAAGTGTCCATCAACAGATGAATGGAGAATGAAGATGTGGCACATATATACAATGGGGCATTACTCAGCCATAAAAAGAAACGAAATTGAGTTATTTGTAGTGAGGTGGATGGATCTAGAGTCTGTCATACAAAGTGAAGTAAGTCAGAAAGAGAAAAACAAATACCATAAGTTAACACATATATATGGTGTTAAACAAACAAAAAAATGGTTCTGAAAATCCTAGGGGCAGGACAGGAATAAAGATGAAGACGTTGCAAGACTTTTAATCACAGTTTCAATTTCAGTGATTGTGAATTATCTGTTCATATTTTCTATTTTTTCCTGTTTCAGTCTTGGAAGACCTGGTTCAGTACTTTTCTAAGAATTTGTCCATTTCTTCCAGGTTGTCCATTTTATTGGCATATAGTTGCTTGTAGTAATCTCTCTTGATCCTTTGTATTTCTGCAGTGTCAGTTGTTACTTCTCCGTTTTCATTTCTAATTCTGTTGATTTCAGTCTTCTCTGTTTTTTTCTAGATGAGTCTGGCTGATCATTTATCAATTTTGTTTATCTTCTCAAAAACCAGCTTTTAGTTTTATTGATCTTTGCTATTGTTTCCTTCATTTCTTTTTCATTTTTTTTCTGATCTGATCTTTATGATATCTTTCCTTCTGTTAACTTTGGAATTTTTTGGTTCTTCTTTCTTTAATTGCTTTAGGTGTAAGGTTAGGTTGTTTATTTGAGATTTTTCTTGTTTCTTGAGGTAGGATTGTATTGCTGTGAACTTTCCTCTTAGAACTGGTTTTGCTGCATCCCATAGGTTTTGGGTCATCGTGTTTTCATTGTCATTTGTTTGTAGGTATTTTCTGATTTCCTCTTTGATTTCTTCAGTGAACTCTTGGTTATTTAGTAGCATATTGTTTAGCCTCCATGTTTTTGTAGTTTTTACAGTTTTTTTTTCTGTATTTGGTATCTAGTCTCATAACATTGTGGTCAGAAAAGACACTTGATATGATTTCAATTTTCTTAAATTTTCCAAGACTTGATTTGTGACCCAAGATATGATCTATCCTGGAGAATGTTCCATGAGCACTTGAGGAGAAAGTGTATTCTGTTGCTTTTGGATGGAATGTTCTATAAATATTAATCAAGTCCATCTTGTCTAATGTTTCATTTAAAGCTTGTGTTTCCTCATTTATTTTCATTTTGGATGATCTGTCCATTGGTGAAAGTGGGGTGTTAAAGTCTTCAACTATTATTGCGTTACTGTCTATTTCCCTTTTTATGGCTGTTAGTATTTGCCTTATGTATTGAGGTGCTCCTATGTTGGGTGCATAAATATTTACAATTGTTATATCTTCTTCTTGGATTGATCCCTTGATCTTTATGTAGTGTCCTTCTTTGTCTCTTGTAATAGTCTTTACTTTATATTTTGTGTGATATGAGAATTGCTACTCCAGCTTTCTTTTGATTTCCATTTGCATTGACTATCTTTTTCCATCCCTTCACTTTCAGTCTGTATGTGTCCCTAGGTCTGAAATGGGTCTCTTCTAGATAGCATATATACAGGTCTTGTTTTTGTATCCATTCAGCCAGTCTATGTCTTTTGGTTGGAGTATTTAATCCATTTACATTTAAGGTAATTATTGATATGTATGTTCGTATTATCATTTTCTTAATTGTTTTGGGCTTGTTATTGTAGGTCTTTTCCTTCTCTTGTGTTTCCTGCCTAGAGAAGTGCCTTTAGCATTTGTTGTAAAGCTGGTTTGGTGGTGCTGAACTCTCTTAACTTTTGTTTGTCTGTAAAGGTTTTAATTTCTCCATCAAATCTAAATGAGATCCTTGCTTTGTAGAGTAATCTTGGTTGTAGGTTTATCCCTTTCATCACTTTAAATATGTCCTGCCACTCCCTTCTGGCTTGCAGAGTTTCTGCTGAAACGTCAGCTGTTAACCTTATGAGGATTCCCTCGTGTGTTATTTGCTGCTTTTCCCTTGCTTCTTTTAATATTTTTTCTTTGTATTTAACTTTTATAGTTTGATTAATATGTGTCTTTGTATGTTTCTCCTTGGATTTATCCTGTATGGGACTCTCTGCACTTCCTGGACTTCATTGACTATTTCCCATTTTAGGGAAGTTTTCCACTACAATCTCTTCAAATATTTTCTCAGACCCTTTCTTTTTCTCTTCTTCTTCTGGGACCCCTATAATTTGAACGTTGGTGCATGTAATGTTGTCCCAGAGGTCTCTGAGACTGTCCTTAATTCTTTTCATTCTTTTTTTTTTTATCTGCTATGTGGTAGTTATTTCTACTATTTTATCTTCCAGGTCACTTATCCATCTTCTGCCTCAGTTATTGTGCTATTGATTCCTGCTAGAGAATTTTTAATTTCAGTTATTGTGTTGTTCATCATTGTTTGTTCGCTCTTTATTTCTTCTAAGTCCTTGTTAAATGTTTCTTGTATTTTCTCCATCCTATTTCCAAGATTTTGAACCATCTTTACTATCATTACTCTGAATTCTTTTTCAGGTAGACTCCCTATTTTCTCTTCATTTGTTTGGTTTGGTGGGTTTTTACCTTGTTCCTTCATCTGCTGCATATTTCTCTGTCTTCTCATTTTGTTTAACTTACTGTGTTTGGGTTCTCCTTTGTGCAGGTTGCAGTTTCATATTTCCCATTGTTTTTGGTGTCTGCCACCAGTGGGTGAGGTTGGTTCAGTGGCTTGTGTAGGCTTCCTGGTAGATGGGACTGGTGCCTGTGTTCTGGTGGGTGGGGCTAGATCTTGTCTTTCTGGTGAGCAAGGCTGTGTCAAGTGATGTGTTTTGAGGTGTCTGTGAACTTAGTATGATTTTCGGCAGCCTCTATACTAATGTGTAGGGTTGTGTTCCTGCCTTGTTAGATGTTTGGCATGGAGTGTCCAGCATTGAAGCTTGCTGGCCGTTGGGTGGAGCTGGGTCTTAGCTTTCAGATGGAGATCTCTGGGAGAGCTCTTGCCGATTGATATTACTTGGAGCTGGGAGGTCTCTGGTGGTCCAGTGTCCTGAACTCAGCACTCCCACCTCAGAGGCTCAGGCCTAACACCAGGCTGGAGCACCAAGACCCTGTCAGCCACACAACTCAGAGGAAAAGGGAGAAAAAAAGAAAAAAAAATTTTAAAAAGTAATAAAAAATTTTAAAAGTTATTAAAATAAAAAATAATAATAATTTAAAGACAGTAACCAAACCAATAAACAAATCCACCAATGATAACAAGCACTAACAACTAAACTAAGATAAACATAGAAATCAGAAACAAATCAGTTGTAGAAAGGTAACCCAAGTCTACAGTTGCTCCCAAAGTCCACCGCCTCAATTTTGTGATGATTCGTTGTCTATTCAGGTATTGAACAGATGCAGGGTACATCAAGTTGATTGTGGGGATTTAACCCACTGCCCCTGAGGCTGCTGGGAGAGATTTCCCTTTCTCTTCTTTGTTCGCACAGCTCCCGAGATTCAGCTTTGGATTTGGCCCTGCCTCTGCATGTAGGTCACCCTCAGGCATCTGTTCCCCACCCAGATAGGAGCGGGTTAAAGCAGAGGCTGATTAGGGCACTCTTGCTCACTCAGGCCGGGGAGAGGGAGGGGTACAGTTGTCATAATTGGAATGTGGGGTGAGCCTGCTGTGGCGGAGGCCAGTGTGATGTTGCAACAGCCTGAGGCGTGGCGTGTGTTCTCCCAGGGAATTTGTCCCTGTATCACGGGACCAGACCCTGGCAGTGGCGGGCTGCACAGGCTCCTGTGGGGGTGTGGATAGTGACCTATGCTTGCACACAGGCTTCTTGGTGGCTGCAGCAGCAGCATTAGCGTTTCATACCCATCTCTGGGGTCTGAGCTGATAGCCGCAGTTCATGCCTATCTCTGGAGCTCAGTTAGGTGGTGCTCTGCCTTCTGTGGGTGCATGGAGCAGGAATCCCCTCTCCTCATGCACCCCAAAACAGTGGTCTCTTGCCCCTTAGGCAGGTCCAGACTTTTCCCAGACTCCCTCCTGGCTAGCTGTGGTGCACTAGCCTCCTCAGGCTGTGTTCACACAGCCAACCCCAGTCCTCTTCCTGGGATCCGACCTCAGAAGCCTGAGCCTCAGCTCCCAGCCCCCACCTGCCCCAGTGGGTGAGCAGACAAGCCTCTCAGGCTGGTGAGTGCTGGTCAGCACCCATCCTCTGTGTGGGAATCTCTCTGCTTTGCCCTCTGCACCCCTGTTGCTGCACTCTCCCCCTTGGCTCCAAAGCTTTCCCCCTGCCCACCCCCATCCCCACCATTGAAGGGCTTCCTAGTGTGTGGAAAGTTTTCCTCCTTCACAGCTCCCTCCCAGAGGTGCAGGTTCCATCCCTATTCTTTTGTCTCTGTTTTTCTTTTTTCTTTTGCCCTACCCAGGTACACGGGGATTTTCTTGTTTTTGGGAAGTCTGAGGTCTTCGGCCAGCATTCAGTAGGTGGTCTGTAGGAGTTGTTCCACATGTAGATGTATTTTTGATGCATTTGTGGAGAGGAAGATGATCTCCACGTCTTACTTCTCCGCCATCTTGAAGGTCCCCCCTCCAAGTTGTTTTGACTATTCTATATTCTTTGCATTTCCACACCGGTTTCAGGATCAGTTTATGAAGGACTGCAGCAAAGCTCCCTGGGATTTTGATTGGGATTGCATTGACTCTACAGATCAATTTGGAGAAAATTTACATTTCAACAATATTGAATAAAAGAGGCCAATTTTTCCACATCTTTACATCTTTAATTTCAGTCAGGAACATTTTATAATTTTCAGTGTAGAGGTTATTCATGTCTTTTGTCATGTTTATCCCAGAGCATTTATTATTCATTGTTAGTATATAGAAATGCAATTGACTTTTGTGTATTATTCTTGTATCCTGAAACCTTACTAAATTCAGTTATTACCTCTCATAACTTTTCGTATGTTCCATAGGATTCTCTACATAAATGATCCTGTCATCTCTGAATAAAGACAGTTATACTTCTTCCTTTCTAATCTAGATGCCTCCTGTTTCCCATTGCCTGATTGCACTGGTTAGAACCTCTAGTATAGGGTTGAATAAGAGTGGTGAGGGTGGTCATCCTTGACATGTTCCTGATCTTAGGGATAAAGCATCTTGACTTTTGCCATTAAGTATGACGTTGACTGTGGGTTTCTACATATTTTTGTCTAATTGAGGAAGTTCTTTTCTGCTCCTAATTTCCTGAGATTTTTTTTATTGGGCATGGATGTGGATGTTGGAGTTTGTCAAATGCATCTTCTGCAGCTATTGAGATGACCATATATGGTTTTTCTTTTTTAGTTTATTAATATGGTGAATTACACTGTTTTTGAATATTAACCAGTCTGCATTCTTGAGATAAATCCCACTTCATCATGGTCTATTATCTATTTTATATAAGCTTTCTTATGTTGGAATCCACTCTCCTTGAGGATCATGAGTGTTGGTTAATCCAATAAGGCTGGAAGAAAATGGGCTAATATTTTTGTCTGGTCTACTTAATATGCAGGAAGGTGGCTGGCCTTGAAAAGAAAACGAACAAATGAGCTGTTCTTTCCTCTCTTGTTATCTTCATTGACAGCAGTTTTCTTTTTCAGGGACTCTCCTCTTGATCAGCACGATGAGCCTCTGATGGGCAGCAGGCGATGGGGTTTCATGAGTGGTTATCTTGTAATCCAGCAGTTCTCACACTTTAATGGACATCAGAATTGACTGAAAGGCTTGTTGAGACATGGGTGGCTGGGCCCACTCCCAGAATTTCTGATTTATCATGTCGGGGGTGGGGTCTTACAAGGGAAGGAAGAAAAGCCTGCAGAACCGCCACATTCCTGAGACCACAGAATGTCACAAGCTAGGAGTACCAATGGAACAATGTCTCAAAGAGGTGAACCTGTGCAGGCTTCACGCTTGGTAACCATGGTTTCCATAGGCTCTCTTTCTTGGCCCCTTTTGTGATAACACAGTGAGAAAATTCTCAATCCAATGGGCTGAGCAGTACATAGGGTTGGAGCAGCCTCCTCTAGCCACCTTGCAGGAGGTCTGGGCAGGAGCTTGCATGAGAGTCAGCAGAGTATGCAGTATGTGTCTTGAGATTATAAATGAAAGACGTGGTTCTGCGCTTGCAAGCTTGGTGCCTCTTTGTTACTGCAAGTCCCTGTGTGGCCACCCGGTTAGTATTTGGTGTAAGTAAATAAGATGGCTCATCCATGCACCCTGCCCCCTCTGAGACCCTGGTGCTGGGGGAGGAAACCCCAGCACTGAGAGACAGTTGGACCCCTTCTTCCAGCATGGGGACCTCAGAGAGTTGGCTTGGGTTGTTAGCAGTTCTTATGGCCTGCTGCCTCGGTTGTGGCATCTGGCTCTTGCTGACAGAGAGGGTGAACCCCTCCCCCAGGCAGGGGAGTCCCCTGAATGCTTGGTCCGGGTGGGGAGGTAGGTGTAATGGCCTTGGATCAGTGTCCAGAGTCTCCTTGCATCTGGCAGCTCTCACTGAGGAGGACCACACACAGGCCCCCAAACGTGCCACTTGGGCCGTAATGCTATGCTTGGCTTGCTCCCCTTCCAGTGCAGAAACCACCTATTCCTGCTTTTATGAACTTGCTACCAGTCTCCCATTTCCTTTCTGCCTGGTGGCATGCTGTAAGTCTCTCAAAGGAGACACTAGACCTTTTGTTCTAGAAAGACTTATTCCACGTGCACTTAAAAGAAAATCCCTTTACTCTGACAACAGGAGCCAGCTCAGGCCATTATTTCAGATACCTTGAGTTCTTTTACATTTCAAATTCTTTCCCAGTTCATTCAGGAAGCACTTCATGAGTGTCTCCTAGATACTGGACACAGTGCTGGAGGATCAATAAAACAGTCTGTGACCTCAGGCAGCTCAGGGAGCTCACAAGCTGGCCAGAGAGTGGGGCATGGACAGAGAATATTACTGTAATAGATAGGAACTGTGATAGAAATAAGTTCAGAGGGCTCTAGGAGCACAGAGGTAAAACTAACCCAAACAGGAAGGCTTCGAGAAAAAGGTGACTTCTGAGATTAGCCAGGAAGTATGAGTAGGATTAGCTAGTCACAATGGGGACAAGACATTCCAGGAAGAGGAAAAAGCACGAACAAAGCCATGAAGGCAAGAAACAGCAGTGTGGATGGTGTATGTTTGTGTGCATGCGTATTTGTGTGCATATGCGGGTGTGCATTTGTGTATGCATGTATACACATGTATTTTTGTGTACACGTGTGTTTGTGTGTGTATGTGTATATCTGTGTATTCATGCATGTGCCTGTGTTTGCTGTTTCTGCATGTGTAAATGTGTGGATGTACATGAGTACAGGTGTGAGCGTGTGTTCATGCATGTATGTGTACATGGCTGTGCATGTGCAGGTGTGCCTATGTGTGCATGCGTGTGCTTGTACATGCATGTGCACATGTGTGTGAGCTCATGCATGGCTGTGTGGTGGGATTGGCAAAGGAGGGGTGGTGACAGGGAATACAAGGATTTCCACATTTCTGAAAGGTCAAGTGCAAGGAGTGGCAGGATGATGAAGGTGGAGTCAGGTCAGGGAGGGCCTTGAACAACACATTGAGGAGAGTGGCTTTGGGTTTTCCTTCCAGCAACTCTCTTGATGATATTCAAGGAATGAGGTGTGTGATGGGAACAGATCAGGACAGGTAGCTTCTTGCGTCTTTGGAACAGGTTGAGTTCCCCAGAGGCAGAACGTGAGGCAGGGATTCAGGAGACTTGTTTTAAAGAGGTCACACTCTCAGAAGAGATGTGCAGGGTATGGCAGGGGAAGATGATAAGCAAGGGTGTGGGCTCAGCTGGAGACCTGCTTTGGCCTGATTCTATAGTGAGGTTGTACCACAGAGCCCATCCTGCCTCCTGGAAAGGGGGTGTGCATTTGATCCTGGTATCAGTCGGTCATTGGCTGCAGACTGGGGGTGGAGATGGTGAGAGGGTGCATTCATGGACAAGACTAGGTCTCCAGAGGAGGGTCCGCTGAGAGCACTTATTTGTTGGCACCTGAGGGGTGGGTGCACTCGCTGGTGATGGGGACCTGGGCAGGGAACCAACAGCATCTACTAATAGTATATAGTATTTTTATACATTCCCTGAGAAGTTCTAGAAATTGGGGCTACTTTAATTTGATGTTGGATGCTTTAATTGAAAAAAAACTTCCTTCTTTAACATTCTCTAGGAACAAATACCTTCAATAACTGTATTATTATTTTTTCAGAATATTTCTCAGCTCCATATTGGATTACTAAATTCTTAGCTTACTGGTTTTTGCCATAGGTTTTATGCCAAAGATCACTTCTGTAACATTCCAGATAGAAAATAGACATTCTTTTTACCAAAGTCTTAAAAAAAGTTTCAAATTGAATAAGATGGGTTTGAATTAATAAAACCTCTATCTGAGAAGCCAACAACATGCTGAAACAGACTCTTCCATCTGACGTTGGCATGGTGCTTTGATACAAGGCTTTCCTGTCCCTGATCCATGAAGGTGTGGGTGGAGGGAGGGGACCAGTCATTAAACCTGAGTTTGACTACTGTTAAAGAGAAGTTATTTTGACACTGTTAAAACAGTAAGACTTTATTCAAGACTATTGTAATAGGGGAGAGAGACTGACCTCAACTGCAAACACAGCTGGAGATTTATAACCAATGGGCAGAGTGAGAGGGAGTCAGTGGATGGGAAGTTACTAAGAGGAGCCGTGAAGGATAAGAGAAGTCTTGCTAAAGCCAGGCCAAGGTCTTAGAATATCAAGGGTGGGAGGATTCTCACTGAATGAATTTAGCAGGTATATTAATTACACTTTTATTTTTTAATCTTATGATGTTTTGATGTTTCTCAGGGACCTTAGAGACCCCAGGGACAGACTTCCCCTCCCAGGCATAACTAATTCTTGGTGGGGGGGTGGACAGCTTGCCTGGAACCTGCCTTTCATGAGCAGACTGACCAATCCAAGGCCTTGCCCCGCCCACCTTCTTGTCTAACTCTCACACACCCAGCCAATATTCCCCCTGCCCTAATCAACTCAGGGCCGGGTACCAGACAACTAGGGACCACCATGCCTATAGCCCAAAGCCTGCTGAAATTATTCAAACTAACAAATCCTACACTGTACACTTTTCTCTGTCTTGTCTTTCCCATAGAGACCCCAATAAAGGCTGTGGTCTATGCCTTCCCCTTGCTCCTGCTTCTTCCTCATGACCAAAACCAAGTGTCCCTCCTGTACTATGTGGTGAGCTGTGCCTCTTGTTCCTAGGGAGACCATGAGTTACATTAAACTTTTTTTTCAATGGTATGGAGCTCTCCATGTCATCACTCAGTTCCCTTTATAAATTAAGATGCATGCACAGGACAGCAGGCATCTTTGCTAAAACTAGGCTCAGCAGAGATGAACGTGGAAGGTCAAATTCAGGCTGAGTGGAGAAGGCTCAGAGGAGCCTGACTAACATTGGTCAAGGACATTGTCTTTGTCACCCTCGTACTCCACTGCAAACATCCCCAAGAATGTGTTTCTTAGCCTTCAAGTTTAAAAAGCAATGGGGCTAATAATTAATAATCATAAAGGAAGTTTGCCTTGAGGCCCTGGAAACACAAGTCAGACAAAACCTAATGAATAGCAGCTCTGAACCCTAATGACTTTGATAAAAAGCAAGACTCATAGTCTTGGAGAAATGCAGAGATATCGTATCATCTCCAGCATTATTCAGAATGAAGAACCTCTATAGGGGTTGAAATGCCATGACACGGCCTTTCAGATGTACATGATCTTAATTTTAAAATTTCCAGTTTTAACCCTGTGTTATGTCTACTTCACGTCCTTAGAGAAGCACAGTTTGCTTGTTTTGTGGAGGGCGGGGCATTGATGTCAAAGGGTGGCCATAGTCCTGCTAAGGGAGGGAAACGTGTTCCAAAGAACCACGCGGGTTTGTTGAAAATTTCCAGGGAAGCCTTATCTTTAAACATCAAGAAAATAGTAAATTTTAAATGATATCTGCCTCTTCCCCAAATCTATTTAAAAAATTAAACAACCCTGAAAACTCTATCTTAATCTTCAGTTCTTTTTTAGAAATGACCCGCTTCAAGTGTCATTAGAAAGACAGTTATACTGCATTCAGCCCATCAGAGTAAGAGCCTGTGATGGGGTGGATTTGCTGCTTTCTGTTACCTCTCAGTCAAACAGGAATATTATCAGTTGTGTACTCAAGGCCTCCAGAGGCCAGATGAGTAATCACCACTGATTCACTCATCTAATGACAGAAAAACTGTTGAATTTAAGCATTGATATTTCCAAAATGTAGGCACTGATGCGTATTACTCAGTGAAAGAAGCCAATCGGAAAATGTTACATACTGTATGACCCCAACCATATGACATTCTGGAAAAGGGGAAACTATGGAGATAGTAAAAAGATCAGTGGTTGCCAGGGGTTGGGGGTGGGGAAGGATGAATAGGCAGCGCACAGAGGATTTTAGGGCAGTGAAACTATTTTATATGATACTATAATGATGGATACATGTTATATATTTGTCTAAATTCATAGAATGTGCAACACCAAGAGTGAAGCATGATGTAAACTATAGACTTTGGGTGACAACATGGAGTCAATGTAGGTTCATCAATTGTAACAAATGTATCCCTTTGGTGGGGGGATGTGGATAATGGGGGAAATTGCACATGTGTGAGAGCAGGGGGTACATGGGAAGTATCTATACATCCTGCTCAGTTTTGCTGTGAACCAAAACTGTTCTAAAATATAAAGTCTGTTAAAATAAATGTATGCAGTACATTGTGCCCACGGGCACACAGGCTGTGGAAGAGGGTGAGACTGACCTTGGCTTAAGCCGGCAAGAGATTTGCTTCTTCCCCACCTCCCATGTTCTCTTGCATGAACTTGGTAACCCAGCCCAAGTCTCTCCTGGTACAACTGATTCTCATCATCAATGAAAGTTATGTTTGGGACTTCCCTGGCGGTCCAGTGCTAAGACTCCGTACTTCCACTTCCACTGTAGGAGGCATGGGTTCCATCCGTGGTTGGGGAACTAAGATCCTGCCTGTGGCATGGTACGGCAAAAAAAGGAAAGAAAGAAAGAAAGAAAGAAAGAAAGAAAGAAAGAAAGAAAGAAAGAAAGAAAGAGAGGAAGGAAGGAAGGAAGGAAGGAAGGAAGGAAGGAAGGAGGGAAGGAAGGAAGGAAGGAAGGGAAAGAAAGAAAGAAAGAAAGAAAGAAAGAAAGAAAGAAAGAAAGAAAGAAAGAAAGAAAGAAAGAAAGAAAGAAAAAGAAAGGATGGAAGGAAGGAAGGAAGGAAGGAAGGAAGGAAGGAAGGAAGGAAGAAAGAAAGGAAAGGAAGAAAGAAAGAAAGAAGAAAGAAAGAAAGAAAGAGAGAAAGAAAGAAAGCTATGTTCCTTAACATTGCTGTACACACTGCATTAACGAATAGTGAATCATAGATCCTAGGGGAATTATAGGGCTGTGTTCCTGCGAGCCTCTGGTCATATTTCCATCAACTGATCAATACAGAACCTTGACTTACATAAGTTTCTGTTTAAAGACGCTTTATTTAATACATATTGTTGAGTCATTAACCTTGAACTCATGGCCAACCGTATCATCATTCATGCCTGAATGAAGCTTATTTAACACATTTTCTTTATAAGGCACATCACAGCCTTCCTGCACTTAGGGAGACTAAACAAACAGCACTTCAGCACTACATGTGGGGGCCATTTTAAACAACATTACCAACAAAAAGCACAAAAGTGCAAAACAAAAAAGTGGCACTAATAGATCAAGAAAAGGACACTTGTTTACAGGAGAAGAGCTGAAACAAGAAGGCAGGGCATCACCTGGTTCCACCTCAGCTGGGAACACACCTGTTGGGCAACTCAGATTACTCCCACTCTGTGCATGCCCACAAATTACCACTAAGGCACCACACCTATCAATTTTGGTGCTTCAAATAAATTGTAGGGAGTAGGTGAATTTGCATATATTAGATTTGCAAAATAATTAGGTTCAACTGTATATGTTTTTGGTTCAGCCATAGGAAACTTGGCATGAGTCTAGCTCGGAGGACCTGGAAAACTTTAGTGACCCGAGAATGATGTTAGAACACTGTGTGGGTGTTTATTTGGAGATGAAAATGTTTTGGCTCCACCTCTCTTGGGCCATGGGAAGAAATCCAGGGCACAGCCTATCAAGGTCAAGGCCCACAGCTTGTATTGACCCAGGCTCCTGATTATTTCCCTCTCTGGTCAGCACAAGTGTCCAGATCACAGAGACACCCCATATGCTTCTGAGTGATCCTCAGCCCTCACAAACCCCACCTCATGCCTTTTCATTCATTGAACCCTGTTTCTATCCTGACCCCTGGGGAGCTTTCCTACATACCAGTGACCTCTGTCTTTCCTTAGGATGTCATCATAATTCACTTTAACCAGACTCTGCTCATCCAGGGTGGGCAGGAGAGCCTATCTGTAATCGTGGCATTCCATCTCATACTGTATCTCAGAAAGACATGAAGTGAATACACCAAACATAAATTGAGGCTTTGAGTAATATACCTTGATGTAATAAATTTCAATAAAGCAAAGGGACACAAGGAAACTTTTGGAGGTGATGGATATGTTTATTACCTCAATTGTATTGATGGTAATGGTATCATGGGTGTATGGGTGTAATGGTATCATGGGTGTGTCTAAAATCATCAAATTGTGTATATTACTTATGTTCATTTCTTGGTATATCAATTGTATCTCAGTAAAGCAGGTAACATTTCAATCAACAATTTTTAAAATATAAGTATGTCCCATGCAATATTTGAGAAATGCTTATATTGAAAACATATTCATTATTTATCTGAAATTTAAATTTAATTGGCTGCTCTTATATTTTTATTTGCCATATCTGGCATCCCTGCCCTTCAGGAGCCCTGGGGGGCACCAGAGCTGGCAGTGTTGTGAGAATCAGGGAACCAGTCTGCCAGTGACCAACAGTGAGGTCTTGGGAAAGTTACCTTCCATCTGGGCCTCAGTTTCCTCATCTGTGAAATGGACATGATTTCTAGTATCTCCAGCTGTCCTTTTATAAAACTGACACTGAGAACTAGAGTTTGGGCCCCGATTTTCATATTCTTTCTTCTTGCTTGGTCATTTGACACTTTTTAAGTTCCCAAAGAAAGCTGAGAAAAGAAATGTGAAGGTAATATTTATTTCTGAGTAAAAGTTTTCTATTGCTGAAAGAAAGCCACCCATCTGGGCCAAAATACCTGCTACTTTGGCAGGAAAATAAATTTGCTGAAAATCATGAAAGCGCTTTCTCCCTCACCTTCCTGCCATGCCCTGATGCACAGGCGGTTAAGAGCGTGTTCTCCGAGAAAGCAGGCCGGCGAGGTACAGGTCCGGGCTGTAAATCACGTCTTTCAGTGGAGTGACAGGCTGAGTTTCCATGCTCCCTGCCCTCACCAGGCTGTGCTCCTGTGCATTCAGGGTGGCCGGTGAACCAGGTCTCTGGACCGTGGGGATTTAGGATGGCAACACAAAAGATTGGTTCTGCGCCTGCAGCAGAGCCAGGCAAGCCCGGGTCACAGCCATGTCTACACTCCCAGCAGTGGGAGGTGCGTTTCCCCTACGCCATGTTCACAGAGTCGGCGACCTCGGAGAAGGGCTGTGCTTTCCCTGGAGTCTGCTGGTGGACCCCGGCCAAGACGTGGTCTGCACTTCTGTGTTTGAACAGAGCACTCATTCTGGGCGGGGGTGTCGGTGGCGGGGGAGGGTGGTAACAGGGGGAGGAGTGAAACTTAAATGAGAGGGGGGAGTAAACTCTGGGATGCATTTGTTCCAAGCCCTCATTTCAGAAGCCTCAGGCTGCACTGCCATCCTGGTCTGATGAGAGGCCCATCTCCCCTGGGGAGGTCTTAGCAGCTGTGGTCTCCCAGAGCTGGCTTGTTCTGCAGGTGGAACCCCCAAACAGCGGGCACCTGGCTCTGCTTTTCTTGGCTTTGAACAGAGTTCCAGCTGGGATTTGAAGACCACGGAACTCCTGCATGCTCTGACTGGCGAATGCTCTCTGAGACCCTAGGTCGCTTGTTCATCTCAGGTAGTGGACAGCTGGGGTGAGATAAACCAATAATTTCATTCAGGTACACAAGGAATTGTAGTGTCTGTTCTTGCATGTGGAGATCCAATTGTTCCAGCATCATTTGGTGAAAGACTATCCTTTCTTCACTGAATTGCCTTTGCACCTTGGCCAAAAATCAGTTGTCCATTTATGTGTGGGTCTGATTCTGGACTCTCTGTTCTGTTCTATTGTTTTATATGCCACACTGTTTTGATTACTGTAGTTTTATAATAATTCTTGATATCAGGCAGCACTAACCCTCCAACTAAAGCAGGGGATCGAAGGTCTCAGGGCCAGGATGGGCTAAGCATCATTTGATCCAGTGGTTGGTGGTCTTCAGAAAGGACGCTGAGCCCCATTTGACATTTAAGAGAAGAGAAGCCTAACAGAGTAGAGGTTCTGGCCCGTGGAGCTAGGATGTAATGGAGAAGAATCTAGAACCCAGCTCTCTTTTCTATTAGAACCTTAGCAAAATGCTCTTCCGATAATCAGATAATGATGGTAATAATGAGCTGCTATTGTTGTTGTTGTTGTTGTTGCAGTGCCAGCTATGGAGCTAAGCATTTAAATGTAGTATTTCATGCAACTATGTCTAGGATGCAGTGCTATTATTATGTACCTGTTTCAGGTGAGAAAACTGAGGCACAGAGATGTTAAGTTATGTGTGCAAGGCTGTACAGCTACTAGAAGGCTGGACTGAGGCGCAAATCCAGGGAGGCTCATGGCACAGTCCGTGCTCTAAATCAGCAGATTTCAGAGTGTGTTCCCTGAACCAGAAGCATTAGCATCATTTGGGAGCTTGTTAGAAATGCAAGTTATTACCCCTCCGTTATTCTGATGCAGACCAAAGTCTGAGAGCTGCTGATAGAATGGGCCCATGTCCTGTCTCTGTTAGCAGGTGGTTTCTCTATGTTTAAATCTCAACTGAGAAATGAACAGTTGCAGAGGCTGGAGGGTGTGTGTACCTATAGGACTTTCTCTGTCATACTCAATGGCAATCATTTCAGGGGAAGGAGTAACATATAGAGAGAGCAGTATGGAATACAGGTGAAGTTCATGGGCTTGGAGGGTTGGTCAGAGCCCAGGGCAACTTGTTTAACTTGTTTGCACCTTCATCTTCCTCCTCTGTGATAACAATAATACCTACCTCCTAAGGGTGCTGAAGGGATGAATGAAACGAGTTGGAAAAGTACTCAACATAGGATCTAACCCATAAAAATACAGACTCAATCAAATTATATTTTTGATCATTATTATTTAAGTCCATTTAGAAAAACTTCAAGAATTGACCACAGATTGCAGGCCTTCCATGGAATTCTTGAGATAGGTTTGGGCATCTCTGCCTGGTAGGGTGGCCAGATAAAATATAGGATGCCCAGTTACATTTATGTTTCAGATAAACAGAATGTTTTTTTAGTATATCTCATGCAATATTTGGGACATACTTATACTAAAAAAAATTCTTTTTTTTGGCTGTGCTGTGCGGCTTGTGGGATTTCAGTTCCCTGACCAGGAATTGAACCCAGGCTATGGCAGTGAAAGCTCCTAATCCTAACCACTAGACCACCAGGGAACTTCCTAAATTCTTTTTTCAGTGATATCTAGAAATTAAATTTAACTAGATGGCCTGTAATTTTATTTAGTAAATCTGGTAACTGTACTACCTGGACAGTAGTGACTGTTTTGGGGTCCCTGTAGTGAAGGAAGGACTCCTGCACCGACTCTAAGTCCTGTCTGTTTGTTTTGGGGTGGGGATTCGGGATGTGTTTACGTTGCCTAGAAATAGGCAGCGTGACCAGAGACTAGCAGAAGGGCTCTTGCTCCGTTCCCCTTTTACAATCTTCAGCTACATGTTATGAAACAACAGAGAGATAGATATTGAAAAGAACAGGGTAGTTAAGGGACCTGTTAAAACTGACTGCAATTTGGCATACTCCTACTGAAAAGAAAAGTAGAGAAACAGGCTGCTTTGTCCTGGGAGATAAAGAAAGAAAGAAAGAAAAAAAAAAAACAACAACACATACCACCAACAAAACAAGCCCACAGATACATTTCATCAGAAGTATATTTATTTAGTCCTCTGAAATGTCTTAATATGGGGGCTAGATGTTCTGTTTATAAATCTGTAATTACAAGTAACTGTACTGCAATGATGATAAAATTGCAGGATATTTATGTGGGGATTTAATGGCATTAATTTAAGCTGTGAGTACTGCTTAACTAACCTGAGAATATGGGCTTCTGTTAAAAATCCACTACTTCCAGATGAACCGGTTTGCAAGGCAGAAATAAAGACACAGATGTAGAGAACAAACCTATGGACACCAAGGGGGGAAACCGGGGCGGTGGTGGGGGGCTGGTGGTGGTGGGATGAATTGGGAGATTGGGATTGACATATATACACTAATATGTATAAAATGGATAGCTAATAAGAACCTGCTGTATTAAAAAATAAATAAAATTCAAAAAAAATTCCAGGTAAGCCTGTGTTCCAGGAACAGTAAAGTTTAAACATTTAAAGACTGTAAATTATTGATGTCAGCGCTTCTGACAAGCAGTAAAGTAGCTGACTAGGTGCCAGGAATTTGGAAAGCATTTGATCCCTGTAGGTGGAAATGCTCAGAGTGAAAATAGTGGTGTTACAAGTTTTCAGACCATCGGGGAGAGAGACCTGTGGCCAGCTCTCCCCACCTCTGCTGGCATCCTCTGTCCATCTCCTCCCTTCCCTCCAGCCTGTGTCCAGCTCCTGGAACTCAGCCCTCTGCTTGGGTCACAGAATGGGAGGAAATAAACTAGGCTGAAGAGTTATATGGACATCTGGGCAGAAGCCATTTACTATGGGAACGAACACTCACACAGGAAACCTTGCATTTTATCCTCAACTATTCTCGTCCCTCCCTATTCAAGGGGATTTTGTTTTTCATGTTGATTATTTTTCTTCCTAACTGAAATTGTCTAATGTAATTTTAACTAGTGGAATAGCTGAACTTCATTTGATGGGATGGAAAGAAATGCACTTTGTTTTCTTAAAAAGAACAAATGCTTGTCATTTCTTATTTATAAACACAATAAACCAGGCTCTACTGGGGACAGAAGTGGAGGGGAAGCAGCAGATGCATGGGAAAAATGGCATAATATTTATAACAATGTGAATGAAACATTTAAAATGGGCAAATTAAAGCAATCCTCCAGCAAAAAGGATATATGCATTGCTTGAAACTCATATACACGTGTTCCAACCTCTTCTTTGGAATCATGCTGAATATGGAGCTACTTGGTAAGGGGACAATTTGATATGAAGCTTGTGTTTTTAAAGGAATCATCGTGTGTGCTCATACATGAGTAAAGCACAAGTGAAGAAACCATGCAACATCTCACTTCTAGAAGATTTTTAATCAGAAAATGCTATTCTATACCCAACTTATAGGGTGGACACTAAAATCAAAGGATAGGATATTTGACTTTAAAATGTGGGTCACCTAAGCAATTCCACTCCTAGACATTTACCCAGAGCAATGAAAGCGCATGTCCACAAAAGACTTGCTCAAGAGTATTCACAGCCTCCAAAGCCCAAGAAAAAACTCAAATAAAAAACTGAAATAAACTCAAAGCCCAAGAAAAAACTCAAATTAACTGGGGAATGGATAAACAACTTGTATATTCACACTGTGGAATATTACTCTGCAATGAAAAGAAACTGCTGATACATGGAAAAGATGTAGCTGAATCTTAAAAACATTATGTTGAGCAAGTGAAGCCAGATTTTTAAATTTATTTGTCAAATAAAAACAAATCTCGACTTCATTTGGAGAGAGTTTATTCAAGAGGAAATCGCAATGGGGGAGGGGCTACTGCAGTAGGGAGCCGGGTCTGACCATCAGATCAGCAAGCATCTCAGAGGTTAGGGTTAGGGGTTGTTCTTTGCAGAGAGGAGTGAATAAAGCCAGGAAGAAGCAGGTGGGGGAAGTAGGGTGAGAGGCGAGGTGATTGGATAGTAGTTCGAGAATGTTTTACCCTGAGGTCAGCCTTTTTTAGGAGGGGCAGTGAAGGTGGGACTGTTTTTCTGTGAGGGGCTATCTGTTGTCACTGAAGGGTGGACCAAAGTTCATGGGCTTGGGGAAGGAGACTCTTTTTTTTTTTAATTAATTTTTATTGGAGTTTAGTTGCTTTACAATGTTGTGCTAGTTTCTGCTGTACAGCAAAGTGGATCAGCTATACGTATACATATATCCCCTCTTTTTTGGATATCCTTCCCATTTAGGAGCATTGAGTAGAGTTCCCTGTGCTACACAGTAGGTTATCATTAGTTATCTATTTTATATATAGTAGTGTATATATGTCAATCCCAATCATCTCCCAATTCATCCCACTCCCCCCGCTCCCATGGGGTAAGGAAACTCTTAACCCAAGTTTGGTTAAAAACCATTTTGTTCTGATTGATTAGTGGGCATAAGCAGTGCAGCTAATCTTTCATGAGGCAAAGGAAGGGAATTTGCAGGGTCTGTGTCTGGCTGTCATATGTAAACAAGGTGGGCTTCTTAGAGTCTTATTAAGTTGTATGGGGATGGGTGCTTTTTGCAGTAAGATGTTTTCAAGAACACAAAAGGGTTGGGGCAGGAATGGTGTTCCTTGAGCCTTTGCTATTTTCCAGGACCACAGGTCTCAGGTAAATTTCAGCCTTGCTATATTAAAGAGCATCATTCTGTTTTTATGAAATTCTAAAAAGGCAAAACTAAGGTACAGTGATAGCTGGGGGCAGTGGTGGGCATGAGGACTGACTGTAAAAAATCATATGGAACATTTTGAGGGTGACAGAAATGTTCAAAATCTTGATTGTGGTGATCGTTGCATTGCATATACATTTCCCCAAATTTGTGGAACTATACACTTAAAACGGGTGCATTTGATTGTATGTAACTCTATCTCAATAAGATTGATTTTCAAAACTGTAAGAGGGTTAGATCATAGTGGCCATGAGCTCAGACATAGAAGCCAGACATCACTTGTGAATTGTGAGATGGATACTGGACAATTGCTCATCCTCACTGAGTACCATTTTCTCCCTTAATGCCCATCTCCTAAGGTTGCTTAGAGCTTTAAAGACATCCAACTAGTAAGAACTCAACCATAATGTCCATTATTGCTGGTACAATTGTTACTCTGCACTTCCCTTCAGCTGTGTCTCTCAAGCAATGTGATGCAGTGGACAGAGAATGAGATTTCAAGGCAGAGTGTCTGGGCTGGAGGTTCTTTACCTTCAGTGCCTTCAGCTGTAAAACAAGAAATAGAATAATCTCGGCTCAGCTATATTGCAGTATGGTGGTGAAAATCAAATGTGAACATGCATATAAGCTAAAGCATTATCATAAGTGGAAACAAGCCAGTAAATGGAATTCTTTTGCTTCTTTATGCCTCTGTATTTTCTAATTTGCTTTTCACAAAGAAGATGAATTATCCTTATAATCAGGAAAATATGTAAAGTAAATTCCATTTCAGAAAAAAGATGCTGTAGGCCTGGAATAAGTACTTATTTATCTGAAAAGTAGGTATATAAGAAGAGGTGATTACATAATTATCTTCTAAGGAGGTCACTTTTGGAAGTGGAAGAGGGTGCTATCACTAATTACACCAGGACAACTTGCATAAACTGGCACTACCTGGAGAAAAGTGAGATGTTTGTTCATCTACATGTAAAGGATATGTAAACAAACATTTACTCACAAGTGCCTCTTAAAAACCAGTAATGCACCACTTGAGGGTGCTTCTTATTTATTTATTTTCTCTTTTTCCCCCCAGTTTTATTGAGAAATAATTGACATACACACTAACTTTAAGGCATACAGCATGATGGTTTGATTCATGTACCTATATTGTAAAATGATTATTGCAAAGGTTTAGTTAACATGCATCTTCTCATATAGATACCATATAAAGACAAGAAAAAAGAAAAGAAGAAAAAGAAGAAAATCTCCTTACAATGAAAACACTTAGGCTTTACTCTCTTAACTTTCCTATATATTGTGCAACAGAGTAAACTATAGTCACCTTGTTGTACACTACACCCCTAGTACTTGTTTGTTTGATAACTGGAAGTTGATCTTTTTTAAAAAGTTAATTAATTAATTTTTGGCTGTGTTGGGTCTTCGTTGCTGCGCACAGGCTTTCTCTAGTTGCAGCGAGTGGGGGCTACTCTTCATTGCGGTGCAGGGGCTTCTCATTGTGGTGGTTTCTCTTGTTGCAGAGCACGGGCTTTAGGCACATGGGCTTCAGTAGTTGTGGCACATGGGCTCAGTAGTTGTGGCTCGCGGGCTCTAGAGTGCAGGCCTAGTAGTTGTGGCGCATGGGCTTAGTTGCTCCGCGGCATGTGGGATCTTCCCGGACCAGGGCTCAAATCGGTGTCCCCTGCATTGGCAGGCAGATTCTTAACCACTACGCCACCAGGGAAGTCCCTGGAAGTCTGTATATTTTGACCACCTTCCTCCAATTTTCCCTCCCCTCACCCTCTGCCTCTGGTTACCACATGTTTGATTTCTTTTTCTACAAGTTTTTTCTTTTTTTTATATTTCATATATAAATGAGATCATATAATGTTTGTCTTTCTCTGTCTGACTTATTTTACTTAGCATAATGCCTTCAAGGTCCATCCATGTTGTTGCAAATGGTAGGATTTCTTCATTTGTTATGGATGGATAATATTCCATTGTGTTTATATTCTCCCAACTTCTTTTTCCATTCTTTTATCAATGGACACTTAGTTTGTTTCTATGTCTTGGCTATTTTAAGTACTGCTGCCGTGAGCATGGTGGTACAGATATCTTCAAGTTAATGTTTTTGTTTCAGAAATGGAATTACTGAATCATACGGTAATTCTACTTTTAATTTTTTGATGCTCCTCCATATTGTTTTCCATGATGGCTGCACCAATTTACAGTCCTACCAACAGTGCACGAGGATTCCCTTTTCTCTGCATCCATGCCGACACTTGTTATCTCTTGTCGTTTTGGTAATAGCCGTTCTCACATTAGGCATGAGGTGATAGCTCATTGTGGCTTTAATTTGCATTTCCCTAATGACTATGATGTTGATTATCCTTTCATGTACCTGTTGACCTTTTATATATCTTCTTCGAAAAATGCCTGTTCAGGTCTTCTGCCCATTTTAAAAATTGAGTTGTTTGGTTTGTTGTTGTTGTTGTTGTTTAGTTGCATGAGTACTTTATATATTTTGGATATTAACCCCCTATCAAATGTATGGTTTGCAAATAGATTTTTTCCCATTCCATAGATTGTTTTTTAACTTTATTGATGGTTTCTTTTGCTGTACAGAAGCTATTTCATTTGATATAGTTCCACTGGTTTATTTTTGATTTTATTACTTGTGCTTTAGCTGTCATATTTAAAAATTCATTGCCAAGCTCATGCAGCTCAATATCAAAAAAACAAACAACCCAATCCAAAAATGGGCAGAAGACCTAAATAGACATTTCTCCAAAGAAGATATACAGATTGCCAACAGACACATGAAAGAATGCTCAACATCATTAATCATTAGAGAAATGCAAATCAAAACTACAATGAGGCATCATCTCACACCGGTCAAAATGGCCGTCATCAAAAAATCTACAAACAATAAATGCTGGAGAGGGTGTGGAGAAAAAGGAACCCTTTTGCCCTGCTGGTGGGAATGTAAATGGATACAGCCACTATGGAGAACAGTATGGAGGTTCCTTAAAAAACTAAAAATAGAACTACCATACGACCCAGAAATCCCACTACTGGGCATATACCCTGAGAAAACCATAACTCAAAAAGAGTCATGTACCAAAATGTTCATTGCAGCTCTATTTACAATACCCAGGACATGGAAGCCACCTAAGTGTCCATCATCGGATGAATGGATAAAGAAGATGTGGCACATATATACAATGGAATATTACTCAGCCATAAAAAGAAATGAAATGGAGGTATTTGTAATGAGGTGGATGGAGTTAGAGTCTGTCAAACAGAGTGAAGTAAGTCAGAAAGAGAAAAACAAATACCGTATGCTAACACATATATATGGAATCTAAAAAAAAAAAGAAAAAGAAAAAATGGTTCTGATGAACCTAGGGGCAGGACAGGAATAAAGGCACAGATGTAGAGAATGGACTTGAGGACATGGGCAGGGGGAAGTGTAAGCTGGGACGAAGTGAAAGAGTGGCATGGACATATATACACTACCAAATGTAAAATAGATAGCTAGTGGGAAGCAGCCACATAGCACAGGGAGATCAGCTTGGTGCTTTCTGACCACCTAGAGGGGTGGGATAGGGAGGGTGGGAGGGAGACACAAGAGGGAAGGGATATGGGGATATATGTATACGTATAGCTGACTCACTTTGTTATACAGCAGAAACTAACACACCATTGTAACCAATTATACTCCAATAAAGATGTTAAAAAAGATTCATTTCCAAGACTCGTGTGCGGGAGCTTTATTCTTATGTTTTCTTCTAGGAGTTTCATAGTTTCAGGTCTAACATTTAAGCCTTCAATCCATTTTGAGTTAATTTTTGTAAGTGGTGTAAAACAGCATTGACAGCACTGGAATATAGTCTATATTTAAATAAAAGTATTTTATCAATGTTAAATTTCCTGAACTGACAACTGTGTTTATTTTAAAGAGAATATCCTTGTTCATAGGAAATACACATTGAAATATTAGGAGGTAAGGAGGAATGATGTATGAAATCTACTTTCAAAAGTTCCAGAGAAAACAAATTGTGTACAAAGTCATTTACCATGAGAATTTGAGAGAGAATATGATGAGACAAATGTAGCAAAATATTAAAAATGGGTGAATCTAAGTAAAGTTTCCATGGGAATGCTCTGGATTATTCTTGCACTGTAAATTCAATGTTACTGTGAAATGCAAAGTTTTAAAAAATTCAGGAAGGTGCTAAGTAGTGATGAGTAAATGAGGGCCCAAAGTTTGGAGACCTCAGGGTGTCATTAAAGCTCCAGATGAAAGTGGGGCAGCTGCAGGGATAAGTGGGAGGCAGAGACACTTCATGTGGTTTAGAAGGACAGGGGATTATCGGGACATAAGTTTCTCTTTTGCTGCTGTAATTTGGACTATATAGGTTTCGTTGGGGACAGCATGGGGGATAGGAAATAGACAAGCACTGAGTGCCCATGAATCTGGCTCTTCTCGAAATTGAGCTCCTGGGAGACTGAGATTGTCCAGTAAGGGTTCATCGCCTCCCAAACCTGGGCGCTTTATAGATTATAATACAAAATGAAAATGCAAATTGCTATCACAAAGGTAGGTATCCCATAACATCTCGAGTTATTTTGTCCCCAAAGTCCAATGCCAGTCCCAGCATCAGATCAAGCACAGAAACACCAGAAAATGTCACAGCTGAAGGATTTGTCCAGGTGCCAGGCATGGAGGTGGTGAAGTAGGACAACGAGCTAAAGTGAAAGTAACAATCAAGTCTTGGTTCTCTTACTGCGAAAGTGCAAGCAAGAGGCAAAAAAGAGGTTCCAACTCCCTGGTGTCCCATTTCCCCCATGGAATGGCATCAGTCGAGGGTCAGGCAGACAGAATAGGGTGGGTACTCGCCAAGAGGGGAAAGCCCGGAGTGGAAAAGTACACGGTCAGAGTGGAGAAAAGTTCCTCAGGCGGCACCCTGTTGAGGAGGCTTTGGTGGAGGCTCCTGGGCTAGGAATGCCGACATCTGCGTGAGCATGGCTGTCCTGGGGGACCTCAGTTCTTGACAGCGACCCCCTCCAGAAAATGGCAGTGCATCAAGTCCGATGTAGGGATGGCAGCTTCCTCCCATGAGGCCTGCAGGGGGGCAATGCCTTGTATTAGTCAAAGTTCCCCAGAGAAATAGAACCCGTAGGATGTGTGGGTAGATAGATAGATACATAAACAGAGATTATTATAAGGAATGGCTCATATGATTATGGAGACTGAGAAGTCTAGACCCAGGGGAACCAATGATAGATTTCCAGTCCAAGTTCAAAGTCCTGAGGACCAGGAGAGTTGATGGCGTGAGTGCCAGTACAAGTCTCAGTCCAATGTCAGGACAAGGTCAGTGTCCCAGCTTGAAGACAGTCAGGCAGAGAGTTTATGGTCTGGCCTGGAAGATCACACGGAGGATTTTGGCTGGAGCTGGACTCCTTACATTTTCTGAGTAAGAAAATCTGAGCTAAGTTGGAGACTGTTTTCCTTCAGGTGGTGGTGGGTTGCACTTTCTCCTTGTAGGATCCCTGTTAGTATGTGGGGACTGCAGTTGGAATGCGCAGGTCCAGACTCTCTCCGCTCCTGGAAGCAGGCTGCCCTCGGTGTGTGCCCAGGGTGGCATCAGTGCCTTGCCGGCACTTGGTGTGCTGGTGGTGTGTCAGCCACTCCCGACTTCATCTCTTTCCTCTCCTGTCTTCTGCAAGACACCGCCTGTTGTGACACTGCAGGGAACTCGGAGTGGGCGTGTGCTCCTTGAGGCTGCCCTGCACCAATGTTCATAACCCACATGGCATGGGACCACCACCTGCTGAGGTGTATTAGAATCCTCGGTGGAGAGTTCTAAAACTCCAGGCCAGCGCAGGTGGAAGGCGAAAACCACAGCCTGGTGAAACAGAGATGGACTCCACACACGTCCTCAAGAAGTAATTTAAATTCACTCCACAACAGGGGAAACAGTAAAGGGAAAGCAGAGCCCAGCCGAGAGCAGAGGTGGGAACGTGGTTTTAAAAATCACAAGGGTGGTGAGCAAGATCACAGAAGACTACAGCCAATCCTGGCTTTCAAGAGAAGGAAGGATAGCCTTGGACAACTATTAAAAGTCATCACACGATTAAAACACAGAGATGCACACGGCCTAGGCTGACCTTGGCTCTCAACACTGCTCAACAGCTTTGGAACCTCAGGCAGGGAGGCAGGGAACTCAGTCTCCTCGTGTGTAACTTGGTGAGTTTCACAGTACCTCTTTCGTCGGGTTGTTGAGAGGATTAAATGAGATGATGCTTATAAAAGCATGATATGGTTTTGACCCATTCTGAGGGCTCAATGAGTGCTAACTGTAAATATACATACATATTTATATACTACATGTATTCACGTATTCATATACATGCCTGTATATAATGTTACATATGCAAGTAAATACATACATATATATAGTGGTGAAGTGTATTTGCGGTGAAAGTAAATCGAGTAGACAGTGGAGATCATTTGTCCAAACTTTAAAAGGAATCATACATTGAAAAGTGACTTTTGTTTAACTGTGGAGATGGGCAGTTTTTCTTTCCTGAAAGATATTTATTAAGGACAGAAGCCTGTATTAACTCACGTGTGGAAATGAAAAGGGACACGTCCCTAATGTCAGGAAGTGAGAAACGGAAGATGGTTATGGTTTACGTTGCTGACATCGCACGCACTCGTATGCGCCCACGTACACTCATGCACACACGCAGGAATCCTGGGACTGCACGTGTGTTATGTGGGACCAGGGCCATGATTCCTCCTAAGGCCTCCTCTCTTCCAGGCTCATCTTCTTCCCTTCATTCTTTCCTCTTTTTCTCTTTATGTTCTCATATTTCTCTGTTTCTGCTTTGTCCTTCTCGTGTGTTTACCTCTTACATCCTCGGTAGCTACGTTTATTCATTTGAAAATCGAAAAGAAGGTAAGAGGAAAAGGAGTTTGTAACCTAAAAGTCCTTCTTTATGAGGGAAACATCTGTCCTTGTTCAAAAATAGCCATGACACTTGTTTCATGTAAAACAGGAAGGACCCAGAGAAGCGTATTTCTACTTAACCCGTGGTGGTGAATCTTGTGGTCATCAGTGAGCTGTGAAAGCAGAGGGAAGTGTCCGTAGGGAGGCCCTGGGCTGCTGCTCTCCAGCCAGAGAATTTCTGGCATGTTCCATGGCCATGACCTCCTCAGGGCACATGACTCTCCATCCCCTCAGTTCCCCTCTGGAGGCTGCAATGTCTTCCCCCATTCAGCTCCCACTAGCCGCTCTCAGGGGCCCTCACCCTGCCTTGGTGTGTGAGACAGCTCTGAACACAGATTTCCACTCATGGTAAACTTATGGAGAACTTGTTCATAAGGGATAAGAAGAGAAACGTAGACGTAGAGAAAGGATGTGTGGACGCACATAGGGAAGGGGAGGGTGGGATGAATTGGGAGATTAGGTTGGACATAAATACACTACCATGTCTAAGATAGCTAGCTAGTGGGAACCTGCTGTATAGCACAGGGAGCTCAGCTCGGTGCTCTGTGATGACCTAGGTGGGTGGGATGGGGGGGGGGAGGTCCAAGAGGGAGGGGATATATGCATACATATAGCTAATACACTTCACTGTACAGCAGAAACTAACACAACATTGTAAAGCAATTATACTCCAATAAAAAAAAAGAAATGGAGACTATTACATGTTGATACTAACACCAATGGGAGATTTCGTTACTTTGTAGAAAATATTTGCAAATCTTACATCACTGTGTTTTATGAACACTACAGTGCAGTGGAATGATGGACCCATACGCATTTTGTTTTTCTTCAGAACAACATAGATGCATCTATTTGACATAGACGCATTTAAATAAATCAGTGAATTTATTGGGAGGAAACAGTCCATATGCTAATTTAAAAAAACCCCATAGGTGTGAAGACAGAATGCAGGAAAAAAGAAGAGAAAGAGACATTTTATAACACTTGCATTCTAGTAACTTGTATTTTGTACATAAAAGAGAACTGATTTTTATTATTTTATTCTATTTTTTTTTTTTATTATTCTCAAACACTGATGACAAAAGGGTAAATTTGATGGATTTTTACTATAGTATAGAAAATGAAAATCTAAATATTTTATTCTTCCTCTTTACTTGGTTGCTACCCATTTACATTCATGGCTAAAGAACTAATTTTGTGGCTAAAGAACTACTTTTGCAGTTGACTGGATGTGACACATTTCAAAACAGTGTGAAGGCCCACAATTCTCGTCATCCCAGCATAAAGCCAAGTGGAATGCCTGTTGTTCAAAACACTGTGCAAGGAAACCAATTATTGTGAAGAACATAAGTATATGTTAAATGTCTTCATGTGAATATCAGTCCACGTCAAGTGATTTTCAAATGCAGTTGTATTAACATCAAGTGCTTATGCTTGGGAATGTGTTTCAGGCATAACAGCTGTCGTTTTCTAAATGAACTTATATACAAAACAGAAATAGACCCACAGACATAGAAAACAAACTTCTAGTTACCAAAGGGGAAGGTGGGGAGGGATAAATTAGGACGTTGGGATTAACATATACACACGACTATATATAAAATAGATAATCAACAAGGACCTACTGTATAACACAGGGAACTATATTTAATATTTTGTAATAATCTATAATGGAAAAGAATCTGAAAAAGACTATATATATATATAAATCACTCTGCTGTATACCTGAAACACTGTAAATCAACTATACTTCAATTAAAAATAGAAAAAAAGAGAAAACTTCCAAGAAAATGTATGTATAACTGAATCACTTTGCTGTACACCTGAAACTAACAAAACATTGTAAATCAACTATACGTCAATAAAAAAAAGTGCTATGTTTTCCTTCCATTACTTTTCTGTAAGTGTGTCCAGAGTCCTGTATGTAATTTTTGGTATCCTGAGTGTCCACCCTGAAACTGACTTTTCCTCCTGCATTTACTGAGCACACAGTAGCTGATCAACTTATAATTTCACTGAATGACCAGGGCAGGAATATCTGGCACCCACTGTGCTAGGTGACTTCTCAGACACTAAGCTGGGAGGACACCCTGCGTCTCCCGGCTCTTCACCCCAAGTCCCATGGTCCTTGGAGTGGGTAGCGCCTGAGTGTGCTGGGGAAACTGGGCAGAAAGGAACAGTGTACTGCTTCAAATCTATAGTGTCTGGGCTCGTGAGCCAAAGGACCAGAGAGCTGTCAGGGAGGAGTGTGAGTGAAGGAGTGGGGGCCCAGTGATGCCCTCTGAGTGCAGGGCTGGGTGGCCCGCTGTGGGTGGCTTCTAACGGTGGAGTAGGGAGCTGCTTCTGATGGTGAACTTGACTGATGCAAGGCTAGATGGTGAAATCTGCAGGCCGTTAGCTCCCCTGAGGGGTGACCAGGATTCACAGGGTTATACACACATTTTCAGACTCTGGGGGGATAGAACTTCCCAGGTCTTCTCCACAAACTCCAGCGTGAGCCCTCCTGGGACTCCAGCTGACTCATCTGCCCAGTGACGGGTCTGCATTCAGAAGGGTCGATGAGTGAGCAGACATGGTGTCTGCACCTCTTTGCCTTCTCAGTGCATCCCTGAAAAGCCCGGAGCTAACGTCCTCAACATTGCTTGGCGTTGAGAGTTAGCTGAAGTTTATAGGAACAATTTTGCTGTCTATACTGGCTGTACTCCTTGCTGATCAAGATATTATATTTCTAAGTATTGTGTGTGTGGCTGGGTTTTTTTAATTTCTGAACTGTCTAAGGAGGTCATGACACGTCTATAGCATCACACCCCTGTTCTTACAGTCAGTGGATGACATGGCTATACCGTGATGCCACTCTGACTCAGCCTCAGAATCTTTATCTACGGAAAACTCTGGATTTTGTAACAAAACCCACCTGCCACCTCCTGGTCTGGAGAATGTGATGACAAGATGTGAGTAGCCAGGAACTGACTTTTTAAAAATGTTAGCTTGCCATTTGCTGCGACACGGATGGACCTAGAGATTATCATATTAAGTGAAATAAGTCAGACAGAGAAAGACAAATGTCATATGATATCGCTTACATGTGGGATCTAAAAATATGATACAAATGTACTTATTTACAAAACAGAAATAGACCCACAGACATAGAAAACAAACCTGTGGTTACCAAAGGGGAAAGCGGGTAGGGAGATAAATTAGGAGTTTCGGATTAACATATACACACTACTATATATAAAATAGATAAACAACAAGGCCCTACTGTATAGCACAGGGAATTGTACTCAATATTTTGTAATAACCTACAAGGGAAAAGAATCTGAAAAAGAGTATACACACACACACACACACACACATATATATATATATATTCAGTTTTACATTTATATATATATATATATATATATATATATATATAAATATAAAACTGAATCACTGTGCCGTACACCTGAAACTAACACAACATTGTAAATCAGATGTTGGCTTGCAATAATTTCTTGGACTATAGCATTTCAACCATCGATTGTCAGTAGATATTTTATCAATGTTGTGGGAATGGTTTGTTGAACGCACTATTCCTGCTGATTGTACATTTTCTTAGAACACCCTTCGCCTCCATAGTTGTTCTCCTTTCTCTTGGAGAGAAGGTCATGTGGCTGGCTGTGTGTACAATGCAGGTCGGGGGTTGTCACTGTGCCTCGGCTGGTGTGGAAGGAGCGGCCCACTTCACCCTCACACCTTCTCCAGTGTCGTGCCGTGAGATCCAGCCTGCTCTTACCATCAGTGACTTTGTACTCAACCCCAAGCAAAGGAGATTCAGAATCAACTATGATACAATTATAACAGCACTTCTCTGCTAGTCATTCTGCTAAATGCTTCAAATCCCTTTTCTCTTTCATTCTTCACTGCAGCCTTGCAAGGTAGGTAGTAGTATTATCATCACTGAAGAGACGTATTCAATAGAAATGAGGCTTGGAGAGGTTAAAGAACTCACCCAGAGTCTTATAAGAAGCAGCAGAGGCAGGATCGGAACCTAGGCCCTTCATGATTTGTTCTATGATCTTAAGCCAGGTGGTTTGAAAAGCTCATCCCTTGCGCTATGAAGGAGATGGAGTGATGGCATCACCCATGTCACCAGTCTGCGGGGACAACCTGTTCTCCTCGAGTCCCCTTGCAAGCAGTGTCCCAAGTATGCTCCAGGACGTCACCTACTGGCTGGGTTAGAACCCGGACAAATAGTCTCAACCAGAACAAGAGGGGGATCTAACAGGTGAGTTTTGTGTGACAGAGGTGGGAACACAACAGAGACGCAGCGCTGGAACCTGCTGGATGTGCTTTATCTGAGGCAGGCTTCCATTGTTCTATTTCACGGCAAAGAAATACGTTCTGGATTATTTTAGGTGAGGGAGGGATGGGAAGAGCTGAGGGTGGCTGTAAAGGGGACTAAGAAACTTAAGGCTAGATTTGGGCTGGATTTTGGAATTCAAGAGGTTAACAGAAGCTGAATTTAGGAAAAGCTGTCCTCTCATTTTTGCTCAAAATTGTTGCTGTGTGTATGAGTGTTAAAAAAAAAAATCAATGAAGTTACCAGTGTTAATATTCATAATAAAAGTTAACGTCTGTGAGGCTCTAGTGGTCCAGGCTTCTATTTTTATTATTAACATCAGTTTAACATCCTCAGAAAAGTTATTAGGCTCAACCTCCCCTGCCATTGCTGTCATAATAGGAATAAAGGCCATTTTCTTCTGGTTGTAAATTCAGCTTTTAAAAACGGAGCATCAGCAAGACCCTGACGGTAAACAATCCCAAATACTGTGTGATCACTGTCTTGGCCAAGAAAATGAATATTTATGAGAATGTGTCTCGGCCGTTGGTTCAGATGCTGTGGGCTTCAGGCAGAATTACTATTCACGATCTGAATTGTACACTTAGGTTGGACATAAATAATTTTATTCAAAACTTCATCCCGGGGATTGTGAGGAGCATTCTTCATTTTATTCAGGATGTGCTGACAGCCTAATAAAGGACTCAGGTACCTGTCACATTTCCCGTGTGATACTGATCCACACCTGACCGTTGGGCGTTTTCTTGGTCTGGTGGCAGAGGGACTGGTGGATCCACAAAAGCCCTTCAGAGTGAGCTGGTCTGAGAACCTGTGTCCTCCTCCCCAGCCAACCCTTTGTCCCCAGAACGTCTGCTAACGTGCGACCTGGTGGCCTCAGACTAGCATTAAGTGTCATCCAAAGATTAAGTGTGGCACAATTTTTCTGGGATATACCTGATTATATTTAAGTCTAAAATTTTTAAAACACCTTGGTAGGGCTTCCCTGGTGGAGCAGTGGTTGAGAATCTGCCTGCTAATGCAGGGGACACAGGTTCGAGCCCTGGTCTGGGAAGATCCCACATGCTGCGGAGCAGCTGGGCCCGTGAGCCACAACTACTGAGGCTGCGCGTCTGGAGCCTGTGCTCCGCAACAAGAGAGGCCACAATAAGTGAGAGGCCCGCACACCGCGATGAAGCGTGGCCCCCGCTTGCCGCAACTGGAGAAAGCCCTCGCACAGAAACGAAGACCCAACACAGCCAAAATAAATAAATAAATAAATAAAAACATGTCAATTCATTAAAAAAAAAAACCAAAAAACAAAAAACACGTTGGTAGAATTTCTGGGACACCAAGAGTCTGGACAACCATAACAATGCCCTCCACACCAAATAGTACAACTCGATGTCCTGATGGGGCTGCATTAATTGCAGTCCTCGGCTTGAGAGAGTTCTCTGCATTTCCAAGTGTTTTTCAAGGGTTTGATTGGATACGGGTAGCCCTCCTACAGTTCTGGGGTGGTGGATGTGTGTGGTTTTGCCCACTCGTGGGTGGCCCCTTCAAATGGGAGATGTCCTGATGTTTTTGACCTACCTTTGGTCTAAGGAAGTGAACTTGAATCCCGCAGTTCCATTTTCCACCCTCGAGCTGGTTATGCTGCAGAACCTTCTCTGTTCTTTGGGGTGCACTGTAGTGATAAGGGAAACAATCAGTACCTTTTTGTGAAGCATCGCTGAAGCCTTATGTGCTTTCTGTGTTGCCGAGCTGTGTAAATTATCTTCTGAAGGAAGAACTCACACAGCTCGGGCTCACTTCGGTACAACTCCGACAGTTTGCTGGTAGCAGAGAGCAAGGAAAACAGTCACCATTTGTGCGGCAAAGATTAGGGAGCTTTGGAACTATAAAGGGAACTGAGCGAGGAGCTCCTGGCACACGGAGCCGAATCACGTACGGTCGACATCCTCAGAGCAGCAGGTGTCAAGATGGGATTAAACGCTCACAGGTTTTATTAGAGGAAACTACTGTTTGAGAGACGAGGGAGAGGGAATCAGTGGAAGCAAGGAGGACGCACCCTGGACCGCCGGGCTGCAGTCTCTGGAAGGCTCTACAGGGCTTGGGCAGCTCACCTGTGTCTCTCAGGAGCAAGGCTGCCCTGGTCGCTGGCTGGAGTACCCCAGGGGAAGCGTGGCCTTGTGCAAACATGGTGAGGATGGATTTCAAAGTGTGCCATCTGGACGCTTTGGTCAAAATGTCTCTGCTGTTGGAGATCTGCAGGGCCCCTCCCAGGGGCTGCCCGAGACTACTTCTTGGGGTTTCGGTCTCTTTAACTTAAAATGAAGAGCTTTTCTTCACGAAATACCTACTTTGTTTCAGAGGCTGGCCACATCCTGGAGTCCCAAAGGGGCTGCCAGAGGGAAACAGAGGAGGGGCCGTGTGCCCCGCAGCCCGGAGGCGCTTCCCTGCCAGCCTCCCTCCACACACCAGCGTTTCACGGGCTTCCTAGGACCACAGACCACAAAGCCCAGGGGTCTTCTCGTGTCTTCGGTCCCACGGCTATTGGTCAGGGTCACAGGCTGTAGCCGAGCACCGGCTGTTTGCAGCTCTGTGCCTCAGGGATGGCTTATTGCCTCTTCTTGTTCTCTCTGGACCAGTTCAGGCACTTTCTCTCACATTCCTCTGCCAAGTTTGCAACAGGCGGGAACCCACACTCACACCCGTGTTTAGTGAAAGTGAGGCTCCCACCTGCCACTTCCATTTCCTGCCTGCCTGTGAGTCCGCTCTGCACCTGCCGGCTGTGTGACCCGGGGCATGATGTCCAACCTCTCTGTGCCTCAGTCCTTATTTGTAAACAGGGAGACTGGTACCAATTATTAACTATTACGGATGTTTTGCGGGTTGAATGTGATAATACAAGCAAGCACTTAGCACGGTGCTCAATAAATGTCAGCTATTACTAGGTTGAACTATTTAGAATTGCCATCTTTCTAAGTCAAAAGTCATTACATTTTGGTAGTTTTATATGGCTGAACTGAGAATTGTCATCGGACAAAGCTTTTGGGGTTGGAAACTCCCTTACCATCTGTGGGATACTCACTTGCCAGGCGGAACAGCTGGCCTGGGCTGCTTCTGCCTCCTTGTCAGGACTCAGCCTGTGCTCCTCCAAAATTCGTTAACTCCAAGAGGAGGAAGGTCTTAGGTGGGAACAGAGGAGTTGGCTCCATCTCACCTGTCCTCACCTCCTCTTCACAGTGATCAGTGTTCACAGGGGTGACCTGGGACTACAGGAGGCCTCCCCAGGGTGGGTGCTCAGCTTGTGAAGGGAGACGGCCCTTTCCTGGTTCACAGAGCAAAACAGGGCACATCAGGATGACTCTTTGTATTAGTCAGGGTTCTGCAGAGACGCAGAATCATAGGAAATTATATATATATATATATATTCATATATTGAGAGATTTATTATAAAGGACAGCCTCACACAATTATGGAGGCTGAGAAGTCCCATGGTCTGTAAGCTGGAGGTCCAGGATAGCTAGGGATGTAGTTCAAGTCCGAACTCAAAGGTCTGAGAACCAGGGGGCCAGTATAAGTCCCGGTCCAAGTCTATGGGCTGAAGACAGATGTCCCAGCTCATCAGTCAGGCAGAGAGAGACAATTCTTTCTTCCTCTTCTTTCTTGCTCTCTTCAGGCCCACAGTGGATTAGATGATGCCCACCCGCATTGAGAAGGGCAATCTGCTCTACTCAGACTGCGAATTCAAATGCTCATCTCATTCAGTAACACCCTCACAGACACTCAGAAATAACATGCAACCAGCTCTCTGGGCATCCCATGGCCCAGTCAAGGTCCAGGTAGGTTTACTGTGGTGATCTTGATTCAGTAAGAGCGTGTCTTTGTGGGAATGGCCGGCCTTGGGGGACCATGGGAATCCTTTAACATTCCGTGGCTGCACGGAATGAGAGGTGCTCCTTCTGAGAACGCACTTGGGTCAGTGTGTGGGCAGGTCCTTCATGGTGAGGAGGAAGGGTCCTCGGACAATGGACTGAGAGCCACGTCCTCATCTCTGCTGGGATGCCCAAAGTCACAGGTACTCCTGTGTTCAAGGCATTCACTTCCTAAAGCCAGTGTTAAAATAACAATGTGTAGCTATTCACATTTGTACATGGGAGGAGCTTAATATGATGAGGAAAAAGCACTGGATTTAAACTGCAGAATTAATTTACTCCTGGTCCAACTGTGTGGCTCTGTGCAAGCATCTTACCTCCCTAGAACCTCATATGTGGCATGAGAGTTGGTGCCAAAGTCAGAATGACAAGTGCACCTTATCTCCAAACCCGAATCTGATTGATGAGTTCAAACTCCTTCAAGCACTGTGTTGGGAGGATTAATTATTGATATAAGGCCATGCCCAGATGACACCATATGTACTTGACAAAGGATTTATGTCCAGAACACAAAAAGAACTCCTACAAATCAATGCGAGCAAGAAACACAATCCAATAAAAAAATTTGAACACACACTTCACCAAAGAAGATACAGGAATAGCCAGTAAGTACATGAAATGATGCTCAACAGCATCAGTCATTAGGAAAATACAAATTAAAACCATGAGATACCCTTTCACACCCACTAGCATTAGCCCAAATCTAAAAACTGATAACGTCAAATGTTAGTGAGAGTGTGGAGCAAGTGGAACTCTCATACATCACTGACGGTCGTGTAAAATGGTACAGCCACTTTGGAAAACTGTTTGACAGTTTCTTATAAATTTAGCCATATACCTTCCCAATGATCTAGCAATTCTACTCCTCAGTATAGCCCAAGACAGATGACAACATTTATCCACAAAAATACTTGTATAAGAATATTTTAGGAGGCTTACAGATATCAGTCAAAAACTGGAAATAATCCATGTTTTCACTGACAGGAAAATAGATAAACGTATTGTGATATATTCATGTAAGTGAATACTACTGATGCAGGTAATGTCATGAATGAATTCCTAAAACATTTTGTTGAATGTAAAGGACCAGTCAAAAGAAGTATATACAGTGTGATTCCATTTAAGTGATGTTAAAGAAGAGGCAAGTAGGCTGATAGAAATCAGAACAGAGGTTTTTTTATCGGTGTGAGGAAGACTACAAGGGGACCAGAGAGAACTTTCTGAAGTGATGGAAATGGCATCTTAATTGGGGTGGAGGTTATATGGGTGTATACATCTTTCAAAATTCACCAAATTATGCACTTAAGATCTATGCATTTTACTGTTTGTAAATTTTACTCCAATTAAAGAAAAATAGGAAAAAACGGGAGGAGAGAAATTAGAGACACTGAGAATAGTTTGCTCTTTCAAGGAGTTTTGCTTAGAGGGGAAAGGAGAAACAGAATGGTAACGAGAGGGGAAGTCAGGGCCAGAGGTTGTTTTGTTTTTTGTTGCTTTTTACCATGGGAGAAGTAACACCATGTTTGTGAGCTGATGAGAAAGATTAGCAAGAGGGAGGGAAGATGCATGGTCCAGGAGAAAGTGGGCCGAGCTACAGGAGTGATGTCCTCGACTAGGTAAGACAGAAGGTATCTAGAACACAGCCGGATAATTAGCCTTTGCCAGGAGTTGGGAGAGTTCACCTATAGCAAGACGGAAGGCATTGCAAATGAGCACAGATGCAAGATTAATATCTGAGAATTTAGAACAAGGCCAGTCTGCACACTGAGTTTTCCTCCAGTCTCATGCGGCCCCACCAGTGCAGTGAAGTGAGCATAGACTTGAAGTTCAAATGAGTAAAACAAAGTGAGGGGGGATGGTGAGGGAGTGAGAGGGTGATTATCCTGATTGGTCATGGACTCTACATTCCATAAACAAGTCAGTGAGGACAAGAGGATGGTGGGGAACAGGCAAAGCCAGGATTGCTAGATTGTTGGTACTGTTAGGTCTGAAGGAGTGGAAAAAAATGTGCAGGAAATGCAAAATAAGCTGGGAGCTAAATTTTCAAGGAACAAGTGACAGTGAATTGGGGGTCAGATAATGATGGTGGCAAGCAGGGTAAGTAACTGGTACATAGCCTGATGAGTTGAAACTCAAAGCTAGGTGTTTTGATGAAGGAGGAAGAAAGACAATCTGGAGGAACCATGTCAAATGCTGCAGATAGATCACCCCCACCTCCATGCCAGGTGGTGCAAAGAAGGGTGGTGAAGAGAAGACTTGACAGGGCTGAGGGCAAGCAGAGTCTCTGGGAGGGGGAATGGCATGTCCCATGAGAGGAATAGGATGAAGAGACAATATTGGGGAAGAAAGGATTTTGGTATAACAGTACATTTCATCTAGCTCCATGTGTCTCTGAACCTGATGACATTTTGCTACTTCTCAGTTTTGTCCAGTCTGGAAGGATCACACAGCTCTTATAGAAATTAACGTATTACCTGATTGAACGTGCCATGACTTTGTCCAAATATGTGCTCACACTGTTGTAAGGTCTTGCCAAATACAAGAAGGATGATCAAATGACCAACAAACCCAAAATCAATCAATCAAAATCTACTTCAATCTTACTAGAATCAAACAAATAGGAATTATTGGAGTGGAAAAATAAGAAATATTGATTTTTCTGGCATTAGAGAAAGTCAAGGAGCACTTTCACACACTGTTATTTGTAATGTAAACTGATACAATCATTTGAAGGACAGTTTAGCCAAAACTATTCAAAATTTAAATGAATATACCCTTTGTTTCTTCCATATCCACGTTTAGGAAATTAACACGAAGAAAACTGCAGAGTTATACAGGAGAGTCCACAGTGTTCATAGTAGAAAAATGATTGCTCATATGCCAAATGGCTATAAAAAAACTGGGCAAACACGTGATAACTCCAGACAATGGACTATCATACAGCTTCAGAATGGATGAAGCAGGTATCTCTCTACATATTTTTAAAAGTCTCACACTTACTGCAAAGTGGTGACTATGTTACACAGAAGAGAGTGATGTATTTATCTTGAAATGGAAGAATGAGACATTTTACTAAATGGAAAAAAAAACAAGTTGCAAAATAGTTTGTGTGCATGAACTCTTTTGTCAATAATAAATGTGTAGAAAATTAATGGGATTTTCACACAGTATAGCTGTAGTTAATCTGTGCATGGTAGCATTGGAGAGCACTTCTCATGTCCTCTTTTTTAACATCTAACAGGGTGTGCAGAATGCCAATTCTGGATCAGAGTGCCTGGATTTGAATCTTGATTCTTATACCTGCCAGCTGTGTCGTTGTCGCCAAATCCCAAATTTCTCTAAACCTTGGTTTTTTCCTCTATACATTAGGAATTAATAATATCTATCATTGTAAACTGTGAGGGTGATGTAGGAGAAATCATGGCAACTATCACAGTAAAACACATAGAAAGTGCTCGAATTAATAATTGTTATTATTGCTAGTATATTTTACATAACAGACATGTAATTGCTTTTTCTTTATTGGAGTATAATTGCTTTACAATGTTGTGTTGGTTTCTGCTGTACAACGAAGTGAATCAGCTATATGTATACATATATCCCTTCCCTCTTGGACCTCCCTCCCACCCATCCATCTAGGTCATCACAGAGCACTGAGCTGAGCTCCCTGTGCTATACAGCAGGTTCCCACTAGCTATCTATTTTACACATGGTAGTGTATATATGTCAGTCTTAATCTCCCAATTCATCCCATCCTCCCCTTCCCCCTTTGTGTCCACTTGTCTGTTCTCTATATAATTGCTTTTCTATTCAGAAAAGAAATAGATTTTTTAAAATTTTATTTTTAAGGAACTTAGTTGGGACACAGTCCTGGAGAGATGTAGCCTCAACTTCACATGAAAGTGGCCGAAATTAATGAAAGAATGAATGGAGTGACTGATGTTGGTGGACAACCAAATGGATTCCTGTGGATATTAATTGATTTGAATCTAAAATCAGTGAAAGATTTCTTTTTAGTTCACAGGAAGCCAAGCAAGCCAGCGACTTTTTAGGATGACATTTTATTTCATGTTTTATAAATTCCTGATGTCTCTTGTGTATAGTAACTTACACCCTGTGGTGTGGAAGGAGGGGTCCCTGAGCTTCTCCAGCAGCAGGGAATTTCCTGCCTGCTGAAAGCCAAGACTTTCAACTTTGGAGAAGAGACAGGTGACTGAGGGAGAATAAAGTTGTGGACACTCCTATCCCCAAATTACACCTGGTTACAACGTGGGCCAAGAGAAGGCACCCTTCCCCTCGAGGGGTGGCTAAAATAGAGACTAGGTGAGAGCCGATGGAGCAGGCTAAGTTATACTAACAGCTGGACCCAGCTCTCGTAAGTCCCCAAAAGATGTTTCGATTTTCAGTCCCCTTACTCCCTAAGAATCAGAGAGCAATTCCTTTCCATTTTGCATCTCAAACCAGGGTGGGATGGCACGTTTTTCTATGGAAAGCTGGGGTCTGGAGGCAATTCTATTTATGGAACAAAATTTTGGAGACTAAAGAACTCTACACTTTGGGATACTGAATCAAAATTTCAATTTTCTGCTCAAGCTTGAAGCCTTAGACCTAGGCAGACCTATCTCTCTCTCTCTCACCCCTCCACCCCGTTATCTCCCTCCCACCCTCTTTTTCTATGTGTGTCTTTCTTTTCTTCTTAGGGAAAGTATAGTTTTTGGTCACAGCCCGTGTCTTTGAACCATGTACATTGAGAGAGCATAAACTGCAGTCCTTTTAGTAATTTAGATCCTACACTTTTAGCTCATTGGACATCAGTGAAGGTATCTCAATTCAAACGATCACTGGGAGGGGCTGGATGGAAGAGAGCATTCCCAATATGGGAGGATGGTTTGGATCAGCAGTTATCCTCAAGATTTTTGTGGCTGCTTGTATCTGAACCCTACATATAACAAGACACATAATCAGCAACCACTGGTGCAAATTATCCTCTTGTGATTTCTGGCATATGCAGTGGTATGTTGTTTTTACAGCCCCTCTATTTGTATTAATGTCTCACATGGTGCCCCCTTATTAGCACAAGAACTGTGAATATTTAAACTGGCACAGAGCAGAGCACAGGGCTCATGTATTTTGGACAAAAACCTCTAGCCATTCTTCCTTATTTACACTCAGGAATCATTCTTGAGCCTTCTATGATGCTAAATTCATTTTCTCATCCCTCTTTAGCCAAAACACCTTTGACCAAATGTATAATGTCCTTTTCACCGAACCTTGGAAGAGAGAAACTATGAATTAGAAGGAAGTGTGATTTTCTGTCTTGGGAAGACTATCAGCCTAGGACGTAGTTATACTATTGCTTGACCTCTAATCTTTAAAAATAATCAACTTCATGCCACACAGGGCCAATAAAAGTTTACTTTTCTTTATATGTGTGATTCTTGGTGTTATTTTTCTCTAGTGAAGGTTATATTTTACATTGTATTAGCTGGAACTATTGTTATAGAAGAAACACTATTAATCATTATTAAAGTGATTCCTCTAGTGTTAGATATTTTTATTAATATTAGAACAATTGTGGATCAGTGTCAGTAAAATTTGAGCTTTTTCTCTTTACTCCCACCTTCCTTTTGTTTTTTTTCCTCCACCCTTCCATCCCTCCTTTCCTCTCTCCCTTCTTTCATTCTTCTATATTTATTTTTTAGAAAAGAGTTAAACATATATTTCAGATAAGATATTAGATAGCTCCAGGACTATCTTTGGGTATTACTTATTGTTTTAGATGGAGGAATCACCTGTCAAAGATTTCATTGCTTAGATGCAGAAACAGATCCACTCAAGGCCATTCTCTGACCTCACAACTGATTCAGTACACTGGCTTCCTAATCTGATGTTCCTGCCTTCGATTTTTCTGCCCTGTAAGTAAATAAGCACCCAGCAGTATTACATTTGTAAATGATCAGTTTCATGAAAAATTTGAAGGCTCTTTTAGGGGAATTCTCACTACTTAAAGGACAAAGTCCACAGTCTTACTTTCTGTTTAGGACTTGCAATGAGTGGCTTCCACATTCTTGTGGGAGCAGAATTTCATGATGCAAAGCTGTCTTTAAGGGAGGATGGGCTCCATGTTGCCCCTACCCCCCACAAAGTGCATCGCTAACTCCAAACATTTGCTCATACCCTTCCACTCCTCAGATGCCTTTGATCCTAGTCCCACACAAATCCTATCCCCTCACCAAAGGTTCAACCCTACTGTCTCTTTACTAGAAAGCTTTCCCTAATAGTTTCTAGTCTCACTGAATCTCACTTTCCTGAAATTCCTTCAACATTCATTACTTAAGATGCCCTCCAGTATGAGAAACCCAAACACCTATACCCACCCAACTATGGTTGAGGTTGATCTTGACCTGACTTTTCTATCTTACTGTTTTCATCAATATACTTTACTATTCCAGGAAACTCTTTCCCGGGAAATTAAACATTGCAAATAACTTTATTTGCAAGTAGTTCAGGAACTTCCTTTAAAAAAAAATTTAAATGAACCTGAAACTGTTAGAATTTTTAATAGATAGCATCAAACAACTCTTTACCCTCCAAGGCTTTATGAAATCCTCCTTTCAAAACCTTCCTTTTGGAGAGACCTTCAATATGGCAGAGGAGTAAGTTCACCTTCCTCCCCACAAATACATCAGAAATACATCTACATGTGGAACAACCCCTACAGAATACCTACTGAACGCTGGCAGAAGAACTCAAACCTCCCAAAAGGCAAGACACTCCCCACGTACCTGAGTAGGGCAAAAGAAAAAACAAGAGACAAAAGAATAGGGATGGGACCTGCACCAGTGGGAGGGAGCTGTGAAGGCAGAAAGGTTTCCACACACTAGGAAGCCCCTTTGCAGGCGGAGACTGCGGGTGGCGGAGGGGAAAGCTTCGGAGCCACGGAGGAGAGCACAGCAACGGGGGTGCGTGCGAAGGGCAAAGCAGAGAGATTCCCGCATGGAGGATCGGTGCCGACCAGCACTCACCAGCCCGAGAGGCTTGTCTGCTCACCTGCCGGGGCGGGCGGGGGCTGGGAGCTGAGGCTCGGGCTTCGGAGGTCAGATCTCAGAGAGAGGACTGGGGTTGGCTGTGTGAAGACAGCCTGAAGGGGGCTAGTGCACCACAGCTAACTGGGAGAGAGTCCAGGAAAAAGTCTGGAGCTGCCTAAGAGGCAAGTGACCATTGTTTCAGGGGTGCGTGAGGCGAGGGGAATCAGAGCACCTCCTAAACAAGGTCCAGAGATGGGAGTGAACCATGGTTATCAGCGCGGACCCCAGAGACGGGCATGAGATGCTAAGGCTGCTGCTGCCACCACCAAGAAGCCTGTGTGCAAGCACAGGTCATTATCCACACAGCCCCTCCCAGAGCCTCTGCAGCCTGCCACTGCCAGGGTCCCGTGATCCAAGGACAACATCCCCGGGAGAACACATGGCGCACCTCAAGCTGGTGCAACGTCACGCCGGCCTCTGTCACTGCAGGCTCGCCCTGTCTCCTCCATACCCTTCCCTCCCCCCAGCCTGAGTGAGCCAGAGCCCCCAAATCAGCTGCTCCTTTAACCCCATCCTGTCTGAGCGGGAACAGATGCCCTCAGGCAACCTACACACAGAGGCAAGGCCAAATCCAAAACTGAACCCCAGGAGCTGTGCGAACAAAGAAGAGAAAGGGAAATCTCTCCCAGCAGCCTCAGGAACAGTGGATTAAATCTCCACAATCAACTTGATGTACCCTGCATCTCTGGAATACCTGAATAGACAACGAATCATCCCAAAATTGAGGTGGTGGACATTGGGAGCAACTGTAGACTTGGGGTTTGCTTTCTGCATCTAATTTGTTTCTGGTTTTATGTTTATCTTAGTTTAGTATTTAGAGTTTATTATCATTGGTAGATTTGTTTATTGATTTGGTTGCTCTCTTCCTTTTATATATATATATATATATATATTTCTTTTTGTTTTTCTCTTTTTGTGAGTGTGTATGTGTATGCTTCTTTGTGTGATTTTGTCTGTATAGCTTTGCTTTTACCATTTGTCCAAGGGCTCTGTCTGTCTGCCATTTTTTTTTTTAAGTATAGTTTTTAGCGCTCGGTATCATTGGTGGATTTGTTTTTTGGTTTGGTTGCTCTCTTCTTTCTTTCTTTCTTTTTTATTTCTCTCTCTTTTTATTACTTTTTAATCTATTTATTTTTAATAATCTTTTAGTTTTTTATTTTAATAACTTTAAAATTTTTATTTTATTTTATTTTTCTTTCTTTTTTCCTCTTTTTTCTTCTGAGCTGTGTGGCTGACAGGTGCCAAGTGACAGGCCTGTGCCTCTGAGGTGGGAGAGCCAAGTTCAGGACATTGGTCCACCAGAGACCTCTCGGCTCCACATAATATCAAACGCGGAAAGCTCTCCCAGAGATCTCCATTTCAATTATAAGGCTTAGCTCCACTCAACGACCAGCAAGCTACAGTGCTGGACAACTTCTACCAAACAACTAGCAAGACAGGAACACAACCCCACCCATTAGCAGAGAGGCTGCCTAAAATCATAATAAGTTCACAGACACCCCAAAACATACAACAGGACATCGTCAGCCCACCAGAAAGACAAGATCCAGCCTCATCCACCAGAACACAGGCACCAGTCCCCTCCAACAGGAAGCCTACACTACCCACTGAACAAACCTTAGCCACTGGGCCAGACACCAAAAACAATGAGAACTATGAACCTGCAACCTGTGAAAAAGAGACCCCAAACACAGTAAGTTAAGCAAAATGAGAAGACAGAGAAACACACAGCAGATGAAGGAGCAAGGTAAAGACCCACCAGACCAAACAAATGAAGAGGAAATAGGCAGTCCACCTGAAAAAGAATTCAGAGTAATGATAGTAAAGATGATCCAAAATCTTGGAACTAGAATGGAGAAAATGCAAGAAACTTATAACAAGTACTTAGAAGAACTAAAGAGCAAACAAACAATGATGAACAACATAATAAATGAAATTAAAAATTCTCCAGAAGGAATCAATAGCAGAACAACTGAGGCATAAGAATGGATAAGTGACCTGGAAGATAAAATAGTGGAAATAACTACACAGAGAAGAATAAAGAAAAAAGAATGAAAAGAATTGAGGACAGTCTCAGAGACCTCTGGGACAACATTAAACGCACCAGCTTTCGAATTATAGGGGTCAAAGAAGAAGAAGAGAAAAAGAAAGGGACTGAGAAAATATTTGAAGAGATCATAGTTGAAAACTTCCCTAAATTGGGAAAGGAAATAGTTAATCAAGTCCAGGAAGCACAGAGAGTCCCATACAGGATAAATCCAGGGAGAAACATGCCAAGACACATATTAATCAAACTATAAAAATTTAATACAAAGAAAAAATATTAAAAGCAGCAAGGGAAAAACAACAAATAACATACAAGGAATCCCCATAAGTTTAACAGCTGATCTTTCAGCAGAAACTCTGCAAGCCCGAAAGGAGTGGCAGGACATATTTAAAGTGATGAAAGGGAAAAACCTACAACCAAGATTACTCTACCCAGCAAGGATGTCATTCAGATTTGACAGAGAAATTAAAACGTTCACAGACAAGCAAAAGCTAAGAGAATTCAGCACCACCAAACCAGCTTTACAACAAATGCTAAAGGAAATTCTCTAGGCAGCAAACACAAAAGAAGGAAAAGACTTGCAAAAACAAACCCAAAACAATAAAGAAAATGGTAATAGGAACACATATATCAATAACCATCTTAAATGTAAATGGATTAAGTGCTCCAACCAAAAGACACAGACTGGCTGAATGGACACAAAAAACAGACCCATATATATGCTGTCTAAAGAGACCCATTTCAGATGTAGGGACACGTACAGACTGAAATTGAGGGTATGGAAAATATACTCCATGCAAATGGAAATCAGAAAAAGCTGGAGTAGCAATTCTCATATCAGACAAAATAGACTTTAAAATAAAGACTATTACAAGAGGCAAAGAAGGACACTACATAATGATCAAGGGATCAATCTAAGAAGAAGATGTAACAATTGAAATATTTATACATCCAACATAGGAGCACCTCAATACATAAAGCAAATGCTAACAGCCATAAAAAGGGAAATCAACAGTAACACAATCATAGTAGGGGACTTTAACACTCCACTTTCACCAATGGACAGATCATCCAGAATGAAAATAGATAAGGAAACACAAGCTTTAAATGATACATTGAACAAGATAGACTTAATTGATATTTATAGGACATTCCATCCCAAAACAACAGAATACACTTTCTTCTCAAGTTCTCTAGGACCATTCTCCAGGATAGAACATATCTTGGGTCACAAATCAAGCCTTGGTAAATTTAAGAAAACTGAAATTGTATCAAGTGTATTTTCCGACCAGAGTGCTATGAGACTAGATATCAACTACAGGAAAAAATCTGTAAAAAATACAAACACATGGAGGCTAAACAATACACTACTTAATAACCAAGAGATCACTGAAGAAATCAAAGAGGAAATCAAAGAATACCTAGAAACAAATGACAATGAGAAAACGACAACCCAAAACCTATGGGATGCAGCATAAGCAGTTCTAAGAGGGAAGTTTATAGCAATACAATCCTACCTCAAGAAACAAGAAACATCTCAAGTAAACAACCTAACCTTACACTTAAAGCAATTAGAGAACGAAGAACAAAAAAAACCCCTAAAGTTAGCAGAATGAAAGAAATCATAAAGATCAGATCAGAAATAAGTGAAAAAGAAATGAAGGAAACAATAGTAAAGATCAATAAAACTAGAAGCTGGTTCTTTGAGAAGATAAACAAAATTGATAAACCATTAGCCAGACTCATCAAGAAAAAAAGGGGGAAGACACAAATCAATAGAATTAGAAATGAAAAAGGAGAAGTAACAACTGACACATCAGAAATACAAAGGATCATGAGAGATTACTACATGCAACTATATGCCAATAAAATGGACAACCTGGAAGAAATGGACAAATTCTTAGAAAAGCACAACGTTCCAAGACTGAACCAGGAAGAAATAGAAAATATATACAGACCAATTACAGGCACTGAAATTGAGACTGTGTTTAAAAATCTTCCAACAAACAAAAGCCCAGGATGAGATGGCTTCACAGGCAAATTCTATCAAACATTTAGAGAAGAGCTAACACCAGTACTTCTCAAACTCTTCCAAAATATAGCAGAGGGAGGAACACTCTCAAACTCATTCAATGAGGCCACCATCACCCTGATACCAAAACCAGACAAAGGTGTCACAAAGGAAGAAAACTACAGGCCAATATCACTGATGAACATAGATGAAAAAATCCTCAACAAAATACTAGCAAACAGAATCCAACAGCACATTAAAAGGATCATACACCATGAGCAAGTGGGGTTTATCCCAGGAAGGCAAGGATTCTTCAATATACACAAATCAATCAATGTGATAAATCATATTAACAAATTGAAGGAGAAATACCATATGGTCATCTCAATAGATGCAGAAAAAGCTTTTGACAAAATTCAACACCCATTTGTGATAAAAACCCTCCAGAAAGTAGGCATAGAGGGAACTTACCTCAACATAATAAATGTCATATATGACAAACCCACCACCAACATCATTCTCAATGGTGAAAAACTGAAACCTTTTCCACTAAGATCAGGAACAAGACAAGGTTGCCCTCTCTCTCCACTATTATTCAACATAGTTTTCAAAGTTTCACAGCAATCAGAGACGAAAAAGAAATAAAAGGAATCCAAATCAGAAAAGAAGAAGTAAAGCTGTCACTATTTGTAGATGACATGATACTATACATAGAGAATCCTAAAGATGCTACCAGAAAACAACTAGAACTAATCAATGAATTTGGTAAAGTAGCAGGATACAAAATTAATGCACAGAAATCTCTTGCATTCCATACACTAATGATGAAAAATCTGAAAGAGAAATTAAGGAAACACTCCCATTTACCATTGCAATAAAAAGCATAAAATACCTAGGAATAAACCTACCTAAAGAGACAAAAGACCTGTGTGCAGAAAACTCTAAGACACTGATGAAAGAAATTAAAGATGATACAAAGAGATGGAGAGATATACCATGTTCTTGGATTGGAAGAATCAACATTGTGAAAATGACTATACTTCCCAAAGCAATCTACAGATTCAGTGCAATCCCTATCAAACTACCAATGGCATTTTTCACAGAACTAGAACAAAATATTTCACAATTTGTATGGAAACACAAAAGACCCCAAATAGCCAAAGCAATCTTGAGAAAGAAAAATGGAGCTGGAGGAATCATGCTTCCAGACTTCAGACTCTACTATAAAGCTACAGTAATCAAGACAAGATGGTACTGGCACAAAAACAGAAATATAGATTAATGGAACAGGATAGAAAGTCCAGAGATAAACCCATGCAATATGGTCACGTTATGTTTGATAAAGGAGGCAAGAATATACAATGGAGAAAAGACAGCCTCTTCAATAAGTGGTGCTGGGAAACCTGGACAGCTACATGTAAAAGAAGGAAATCAGGACACTCCCTAACACCATACACAAAAATAATCTCAAAATGGATTAAAGACCTAAATGTAAAGCCAGACACTATAAAACTCTTAGAGGAAAACATAGGCAGAACACTCTATGACATAAATCACAGCAAGATCCTCTTTGATCCACCTCCTAGAGAAATGGTAATAAAAACAAAAATAAACAAATGGGACCTAATGAAACGTAAAAGCTTTTGCACAGCAAAGGAAAACATAAACAAAATGAAAAGGCAACCCTCAAAATGGGAGAAAATATTTGCAAATGAAGTAACTGAAAAAGGATTAATCTCCTAAATTTACAAGCAGCTCATGCAGCTCAATATCAAAAAAACAAACAACCCAGTCTGAAATTGGGCAGAATACCTAAATAGACATTTCTCCAAAGAAGAAATACAGATTGCCAACAAACACATGAAAGGATGCTCAACATCACTAATCATTACAGAAATGCAAATCAAAACTACAATGAGGTATCACCTCACACCAGTCAGAATGGCCATCATCAAAAAATCTACAAACAATAAATGCTGGAGAGGATGTGGAGGAAAGGGATCCCTCTTACACTGTTGGTGGGAATGTAAATTGATACAGCCACTATGGAGAACAGTATGGAGGTTCCTTAAAAAACTAAAAATAGAACTACCATACGATCCAGCAATCCCACTACTGGGCATATACCCTGAGAAAACCATAATTCAAAAAGAGTCATGTACCACAGTGTTCATTGCAACTCTATTTATAATAGCCAGGACATGGAATCAGCCTAGGTGTCCATTGACAGATGAATGGATAAAGAAGATGTGGCACATATATACAGTGGAATTTTAGTCAGCGATAAAAAGAAACGAAATTGAGTTATTTGTGCTGAGGTGGATGGACCTAGAGTCTGTCATACAAAGTGAAGTAAGTCAGAAAGGGAAAAACAAATACCATATGCTAACACATATATATGGAATCAAAAAAAAAAAAAGGTTCTAAAGAACCTAGGGGTAGGACAGGAATAAAGATGCAGACGTAGAGAATGGACTTGAGGATACGGGGAAGGGGAAGGGGAAGCTGGAACGAAATGAGAGAGTGGCATGAACATATATACACTACCAAATGTAAAATAGATAGCTAGTGGGAAGCAGCTGCATAGCATAGGGAGATCAGCTCGGTGCTTTGTGTCCACCTAGATGGGTGGGATAGGGAGGGTGGGAGGGAGCCGGAAGAGGGAAGAGATATGGAGATATATGTATATGTATAGCTGATTCACTTTGTTATAAAGCAGAAACTAACACACCATTGTAAAGCAATTATATTCCAATAAAGATGTTTAAAAAAAAAAAAACCTTCCCTTTTCTGTGTCCACCAATCCTAAACTATTCTGTGATGGTCATTTTCCCAGTCCTAATTAACACTCCCCTGCCTTGAAAGATTTCCCTTAAACCAAACCCTAAATCTCATCAACATCCCTGACTTTGCTCTCTCCTCTCATAAATTCTCTTCAGACTTGGTCGTAATTGTGTTGAAACTGAGCAGGACACTGTGGGGCCCCTGGGCATGGAAGCCTTTCAAATGGTTGCTAATCAGATAAGGGAGGGGATGCAGAGACAAGGGAGGAACAGCCAAGAAACAATAGTGCAGTCTTGAGGCAGGGTCCTTGTTCCACCTCAGGGGATACATATAACAATATCTTTGAGCTCTTCACAGAATTAAAACCGCCAATGAATGAAGATGTTAACTACTTGATGAAGCATTCTGCATTCCAAAGAGAAGACCATAGTTTGATAACCTCCATCACCACAGAAGCTCATCAAGAGACCACCTGAGGCCAGATTAAAGGAGTGCATGTCCTGCGTGCACCCTGATCTCTATCAGCAACTGTACCCTTGAACCAATGCTATAAAACTCCCCACCAAATTCTCCTGGGTTGGGACAGACAGTTTTTCAGGGCAGAAGCCTGCTGTGTCCCCCTTTGCCGGGCAAAGCAATAAAGCTATTCTTTTTCTACTTCACCCAAAACTCTGTCTCTGAGATTCAATTCGGCACTGGTCACAGAGGCCAAGTTTTCAGCATCAGTGGAAACAATAAACTCAGCTTTGCCTTATTAGCAGGTTGTTTTGGTGGTGTTTGTGGGGAGTATGTAGATTCCCATTTTGTGGCCACCCTGCATAAACAGGAGGGACCTTGCACCTAAAATTTGGTTTGGATGTTGAGACTCAAGAGGCCACACACACCAAGAGGGTATAAAGAGTTCATTGGTCACATGGTGAGGCTTTCTGGGAACATGGGACAGATTCCTAAGCAGGTCTGATAATGGTTTAAGAAAGCAGACAAATTTTTCATGGCCTTTATGGTAGTTAGGCGCTAGGACTGGAGTGAGGGTTCCCTTTTATGGGTCAGAGTTTGTATAGTTTTAATTCCGCACTGACACCAAGGGAAGGAGCACTTAGATTTCTTAGCTGCCCGGTTGTGGGGCAGAGGGAAAGAGGGTGTGATGGGGCCTAAAAGTTGTCAGCAAACGTCACAAATGGAGTCAGACTCTGTATTATACCCCTACTCACCCCCTCCAACATTTTCCCCCCTCTCTCATTCAGTATCTAAAGAATCCCACGAATACCCTATCCACATATGCAGAGTACTGAGGGAATACAGGCATTAAAAGTTGTTATACTTGTCAATGAAAAATTAATCAGTTGATCTAAGAAAGAATTGAAAAGTTTTATTTGAGCCAGATTTGAGGATTATAACTCTGGAAGAGCATCTCAGAAAGCTCTGAGAACTGTTCGGCTGGTTAGAAATGAAAGCACAGTTATATACGTTTTTTGAGACCAAGGGCTGTACATCAAATGACATATTATTGACAGCTTACACAATGGAGATCTAAGTGCCTTTGTGGTGGGTCATGTGACCCTTTACAAGATCAAGGAGGAATGTTATCTTTTGAGGAATTGTCTTGTTGATGCTGGGAGAATGTTGCTTTTTATGGTTGAGCAGGTATTCCTACCTGTGGGAGAGGTTTGGTCCACGCATAATGCAGATACGCAACGCACAGTGGGGGGAGAGGGGAAACCAAAGGGCAGAGAAGAATTTTTCTTAAAATTTTTCTTGTCTTGCCATAAAATATGAATTTTATTTCACATACTCAACATTCATAAGAATTCAATAAGAATACTAGTACGTAGTACTGATTTTAGAAATAAAATACTGAACTGTGCAGTGGTGGACAGACCCTAGGGGGACCCCCTATTGACCTGTCTTCTGGTATTTGTACCCTTTATATAATTCCCTTCCCTTGAGTGTAAGCAGGACCTACAACTTCTAGAATATGACAAAGGTCAGAGTAATTTGCAGATTTAATTAAGATCACAAATCAATTGATTGTGAGTTAATTAAGGGAGATTATCATTGGTGAGTCTGGCAATCAGCCAAAACACTTAAAGCAGGACTAAGCTGAGAGAGAAGGAGACTCCCCTTGCTGGCTTGAAGAAGTAAGATGCCTTGCTGTAAGAGAGCTGATGGACAAGGCTGCATGGCAGGGAACTTTGCAGGGGCCTCTAGGAACTGAGATCAACCTCTGTCTGACATTCAGCTGGAAACTGGGGAGTTCAGCCCTAAAACTGAAAGTAGATAACTTTGCCAACAGCCTAGGTGAACTTGGACGTAGATTCTTCACAGTCAAGCTTCCAGATGAGAATACAGCCCAGTTCACATCTTGATTTCAGCCTGGTGAGACCCTGTGCCAAAGACCCAGCTAAGCCACGCCGGAAATCCTGATCCCCAGAAAGGTGAGCAAAGAAATGTGTGTTGTTTAAAACCATGAGGTTTGTGGTCATTCATTAGGCAGTAATAGATAACTGATGCGTATATGTTAAAGTAATTCCTTATTCTGTTAAGGTAAAGAATGGAAATGTATTCTCTCAAATTGCCTTAAGAACATAAGAATAAGGGCAGTTAGTATACTTACTGTATTTAAGTATATTTAAAAGAGTGGCCTTATTATATAAAAGTAGATTGGGCCACTGTTTCAGTACTTTGTGCATTTCACTTTCTAAAGAATACTGTCTCTCTAGACCAGGTTTCCCCTTGCTGTCCAAGTGCTCATTACCTTACCTGTAAGGCTGGGAGGCAGCTGGGAGCCACAGGGCTCCTGACTCAGTTCGCAGATGTCACAAATATTACCTCCCTGTAATGGGAAGACTTTCTAGTTACACACTGACTGTTGGATCCATCCAGTCTTATGACTTTCCAAATTATCTACATCAGAACACAACCCCTAAGAACCATTGCCAGGTATATGGCACCATAAAACGTAACCTAAATTAACTTGGCAAGCAGCTTCATACCCTGTAGCTGAATATTTGCTAGCTAATATTTGCACAACTCGTTACTACCCATTTTGTGTGTTTAGACAGCTTATCGCCCATTTCTCCCTGTAATTAACGTTTATTTAGATGTGGCCCTTTCTTTGCTATCCGGTCCAGCCCTCAGGCAGGAGCTGGGGGTAGTCATTTACTACATACTTGTTTATGGGGTGAATGATTTGCCTGCGGCTGCCTTCCAGGTTGCCTAAGGCAGTGACTGCGTATATTCTGGAACAAGTCATAAGCTACCAGTTTTTCTCTACCTGCTTGAGAAAATAGTAAGCTCTTCCTCTTTCAAATTTTTAAATAGTTTTCAAGGATAACGCCTCCATTATCAATCTGCCCAATACCATTATGATGGATTATAGCTCTAGGAAACATGGCTTAAAGCTTCCTTTGACTGCTCAAAATTTTATATATCCTTACTCTTGTTCAAGAGATTCATTTCTAGAGAAGGTACAGGGCAGAATACACGTTCAATAAAATTATGAGTGAGCCAAGGCCTTCTTTGTGACAAAGCGCACTTTGTGAAAACTTGTTCTCTCTGGGAAGCCCTTTGGCATCTGTATTAGTTTGTTAGGGCTGTCATAAGAAAATATCACAAACCAGGTGTCTAAACAAAAGAAATTTATTTTCCTCACAGTTCTAGAGGCTGGAAGTTCAATATCAAGATGTTGGTAGTTTCCTTTCTTCTGACGTTTCTCTCCTTGGCTTGTAGACGGCCTCTTTGCTGGGTCCTCATGTAGGTTTTCTTCTGTGTGTGCATGTCTGTGTCCTAATCTCCTGTTCTCATAAAGGCACTAGTCATATTGGATTTGGATCTATCCTAATGACCTCTTCTTAGCTTAATTTCCTCTTTAAGGCCCTGTCTCCAAATACAGCCACATTTTGAGCTACTGGGGGTTAGGACTTCAACACACGAATTTGACAAGAACACAATTCAGCCCATAGAAACATCCCACTTGGAATCCAACTTCACCAGGGTAGTAAAGATTGACTCTGAAAGTGGAGGAGCTCCTGGAAACATCTGGAATGATAGCTACAAAATTGAGCTTCAGGGGCTTCCCAAGTTTTCCTTAGATAGTAAGTCAAGGATGGCCCATAGTCATTCCCAGATGTCAAATCAAAGGAGATGAAGCCACGGCCAGTTTTCTCAAAGATCCAAGAAGAAGCAGTAAACACCTGGAATTTAGATTTTCTCCCAGGACATTTAGAGGTGGGCTAGTGTCCAAGAAGTTGGGAAGAGCTTCACACTGTAATGATGGGTGGGAAGAGCTTCACACTGTAATGTATGAGGGAACAGAAGACAGAACATAAGACCAAGACAGGACCTACCTCTCTGCTCTACACTCATACAGAGAGTCAGGCAGTGGAGACAAAAGTGATTCAAGGCACCATGGACAAAAATAACCAAACAGCCAATTGGCGAGGAGACAGAAGTACTGAAGACACACAGTGAGGCAAGGACTACATGTTTGCCCAGTGGAACTCACCAGGAATCCAGGACAGCAAGCCTGGACACTAAAGCCTGACAGGACACGTTTCTTCTCCAAGATGGACAGACAGGTGAGCTTCTCTTGGTGAGACCCCAGAGAACTCATGGACAGTATTAAACACTGAAAGGAGTTTATGAGTTGCATGCCAGTGAGCAAATCTCTCAACAGAGGGGGCTCGGAGAGCAGGGAGAATAAAATATATGTATGGTTCAAAGTATTTCTTGGTCATCATTTTACTCTGTCAAGATGGCACCCTTCCTCACTGCAGTTGGTAATAAACTTGGCTTTGCTTGATCAACAAGTTATTCTGGTGATCTTTCTGGAGAGTTGGCAGTTGATATGCCCCCAGATTAGCTTCTAGTGAAAAGTTAAGGTCTTGGATGGTTTCTTAGATGCATTTTCTACCTGAATATTTTGGAAATGTCAGAGATAGATACCTTGTAGGAAATATTGGAAATGCAAAGTAACTCTATGTTTGCCTTCCTTGGATTTATTACTGTGGATAGAACTGTCTTCTTAAAAGGCAAAGGCAAATAGGATCAGGGAGCACCTTCAGGTGCCTCCCAAAGTTCTTAGAATTTCTGCGTGTCCATCTCCCAGCCCCTCACAGCATTTATTCTGGGACTGAAGGTCTGGGGTGGGCTGTGGCACCTGTTACCGTATGCTTATTGTGGTCTGAGGTCAAGTCTGAGGGGAGGTGTGGCCTGTCTGGATCAGTTGAGGTCTGATCTTGAATTGGGAGTTGGCCACATGGGGGCAGGGGTGGAGCTCATTCTTCCATTCCAATTGCTGGTCCCAGTGGTCTCAAAGGGGGCATGGATCAGCTGACCACCACACACTGCCCCCACTCACCTCTGAGCTTTGGTCCCCTATGATCCAGGACTCTAAGTCACAAAATCCACTTTCAGGGACACTTTTCACAGAGATCAAATGACTTATGAATGACTTCCGGAACTCTCATTAATAACAACAATAACCAAAAGAAAGAAAGGAAGAGAAAAGGAAAGAAAAAGACATTCTCCTGTAATTTTATATGAATTAGGATGCTTTTCTGGCTGTGGATGACTCACAGCCAACTAAAAGTGGCTTAAGCAAATAAGGACACTTACCATCTCTGGCAGTAGAGGCCTGGGAGTGATACTGACCAGGGTTCTTGGTCTTCCCCAATCAATAGAAATTGCCTAGAGGTCAGATAAGAAATTCAGGCAAGGCTTTATTGGGGCTTCTGCGCTGGCTGCAGGAGGGAGTGAAAACAAGTAACAGGTTCCCTTGCTTGCTCCCCAGGCGGGCAGAGTGAGCTGCTTCCTTATGTGTGGGGAGGGTATGGGTGTGTCCAGGGGATGGGCCAGAGGGTGGCTTAGGTGGTCTGCCCACCCCTTAGGTGGTGGTGTGTGCAGGGGGCATGCGCAGTGCCCTGCTTTTGCTCCTGACACCCAGTTTTTGCTCCCGGCTCTTCAGAAATTGCAGTTGGGTTTTGTTTTTTTTTTTGTCTTTTTGTATCTTTTGGTCCAGAATTTGCCTCAACTGTGCTGGCACACAATTATTTTTAGTCCCTTACAGTTTCTTTGTATTGTGTTGCTCAAGGAGAAGTGTGTCCAGGTGCCAGCAATGCAGCACTGCAGCACTGCAGACAGGTCCCAGGCCTGTCTGAGGAGTGCCAGGAATGTCACCCACCGTGGTTGCCATGTGGCTGTTCCAGCCCAAGTATCATGTCCTCACATGACTGTCTGATAGTAAGAGGGGAGAGATGGGGAAATAAGTCTCCCCTGGATTTCTCAGTGTTCCTATGAAAAGCTGGGGCCTCCTAAGACTGTTCACAAATCTAGAGAATCAGATCTATAGCTGTCTGGTTAATGTCCATTGATGGATGAATGGATAAAGGAAATGTGATACACACACACATAAAGCACACATATACACAGTGAAATATTATTCAGCCTCAAAAAAGAGGGAAATTGGGCCATATGCTACGACATACATGAACATTGAGGACATTATGCTAAGTGAAACAAGCCAGTCACAAAAGCACAAATACTGCATGATTCCATGTATATGAAGAACCTAAAGGAGTCAAACATAAAAAGATAGTACAACAGTGATGACCATGGCCTGGGGGGAGGAGGAATTGCTATTCAACAGGTATAAAATGACAGTTTTGTAAGATGAATAGGTTCCCGAGATCTGCTCTACAGCATAGGGATTACAGTTAACAATGCTGTTTTGTACACTTAACAGTTTGTAAATCAACTGTACTCCAATAAAAATTAATTAAAAAAAAGAAGGTGGATCTCATACTAATTGTTCTTACCACAGTTAAAAAAAAAAAAGAAAGAAATAGACTATTTCTAGCATTCCAGAAGCAAAACTCATGTCCCCTCCCAGTCAATACCTCCCCACTATCCTGAAACCATATATTATTTTTTTTTTCTAATTGGCCTTCATATGCATAGAATTACAAAGAACATATTCTTTCACATCTGGCTTTGACATAATGTTCTTCAACTTTATATATGTGAGACCATCCATGTGGTTGTGTGGTTCATTCATTCTCATTGCTGTATATTATTCCATTGTATAAACCCACCAGACTTTCTACATTCTATTGTTGATGGATATTTAGATTGTTTCCAGCTTTTGGCTACTGCAAGTAGCACTGTTATGATTGCTTTTATAAGTATATGTGATAATTTTGATGAAAAAACAAAAATGAAAAAATCCAGAAGGATATTGAAATTTTTCTTATCCCCTTCAAAGGTCCAAATGGTTACAGCTCAGCCTCAGAACCCAAGTTAAGCCCCCTAGGTGCTAGGAAGACTGGAAAAACTACCTGCCTATTTGTTTACATTTCAAGGGGCAATGAGGCCTGGAACACCTCCAGATCTTAAATACTGAGACACACCTGGGGTTATCTGGCTTCTAGGAGAGATTTTATTTATATACCAAAGGGCTGAAGTAAGGGGAATCCTTTAAGGAGGAGATCTGCCTCCTTTTCTTCATAAGCAGAAAAATATTATTTCTCTTTATTCCATGCCTATGGGTGGAACAACTGTGAAGGAAAAATTCCCATCAGCTCTCATTATGCTGCCTCTTGAGTAACCACTGGGCCAAGGGGGTGGATGCATATTCTTTTTTTTTTTTTAATAAATTTATTTATTTATTTATTTTTGGCTGTGTTGGGTCTTCGTTTCTGTGCGAGGCCTTTCTCCAGTTGCGGCAAGTGGGGGCCACTCTTCATCGCGGTGTGCGGGCCTCTCACTATCGCGGCCTCTCTTGTTGCGGAGCACAGGCTCCAGACGCGCAGGCTCAGTAGTTGTGGCTCACGGGCCTAGTTGCTCCGCGGCATGTGGGATCTTCCCAGACCAGGGTTCGAACCCGTGTCCCCTGCGTTAGCAGGCAGATTCTCAACCACTGCGCCACCAGGGAAGCCCTGGATGCATATTCTTTACTACAAGGTATTTAATAAGAAATTTGAGTCTGAACCAGAACATTTTGTGTGCATATTTAGGACAAAATGAATAAAACAAAACAGAAGGACACAGTCTCTCCTCTACCTCATTTTTCCTCTGTCTCTCTCTCCTCAGGGAGGAAAGCCTTTTCTAGAAAACTCACCGGCAGAATTTCCATGCGTTCTTATTGGCCAGAACAACTGGATTATAAACCCAATCCTAGCTGAGAAGGTGAGGCTCTGGCCTGTGTAACCTCATATTGGAGGCAGGGTCCACCAAAATGGGGAAGGAACAGAGAAGCTGCCGTTGTGCAGGCAATCAACATCACTTTCACATATTGTTGATATTAACAGTGACAGATGTGGTCTTCCAACGAAGTTTAAGTTTTTATGTCAATTTTAGAAAATTCATTACTTTTCATCCATGACTCAATAATACTACATTTTATTACCTGTTCCAATTTAATTTGTACTACATTGAAAACTACATGAGGAAAAGTTGCTCTGACAGAAGAACACAATACTGATGGAAATCATGGTGACACAATTACTCTTCTGCAAAAAATCCAGGCTGGTTGCAGTCTTTCTGGGCTCTGAGCTTGCAAAACCAAGCCAAGGATATACTTTTTTTGCATGGCAGCTGAGTTCTGCTTGGAGTTAAGGTCCATTCACTAACCCAAGATTAACCTCTAGCCATTAAGATGCCATTACTGTGTAAGCGAGACACATGTTGCCCTATTAAAATAAAATAATTCACCAGATAGATTTGTCAGAGGAGGCTCAGAATGGTGGTGTACTGTAAGGATCTCTGAGTTTCCCTGCTGTTTGATTGTGATCAGAAGTACACGCAAGTCACTAGGTTTATTTACATCGTCCTTGGCAAATGTCTGTGTTTCTTATAAGAGAAGACTAAAGAAGGTTTCACATCCTCTCTGAAGAAGTAGACCAAAGACGCTGGTAACCTAGGAATCACACACATCACACACACACACACACACACACACACACACACATTCCCACATGTACGCACTCTTATACAGTCAGTCAGACACTTCCTCCCTCACCATATTCCACGCCACAAAAGAGAAGGGTAGCACCAAGGTTGGTATGATGCATTCAGCTTGAATATATTCCAAATTTCTTCAGCTTCTTCCCCCTCATTACTCTGATCTGAATATAGTTATACCAACACTAATTTGGACAGACTAGAAGAGAACAGAACTATCATCTCCCTTTTCTTTTTTTTCTTTCTTTTTTTTTGAAGTATAGTTGATTTACAATATCATATTACTTCCAGGTGTACAACATAGTGATTCAATATTTTTATAGATTATACTCCGTTTAAAATTATTACAAAATAATAGCTGTATTTCCCTGTGCTGTACAATACATCCTTGTTGCTTATTCACTGCAGCCACTATGGAAAAGAGTTTGGAGGTTCCTCAAAGAACTAAAAATAGAACTACCATATGATCCAGCAATTCCACTCCTGGGCATATATCCAAAGAAAATGAAAATACTAATTCGAAAAGATACGTTCACCTCAGTGCTCATTGCGGCATTATTTACAAAGGCCAGGACATGGAAGAAACCCAAGTGCCCATCATCTCCCTTTTCTTAAAGACATAATTCTATTCATACAACTTAATTTAACATTTATTCTTGGATGCTTCATATTGTGTCTATGATCTCTTAAGGCCTTAGGTTTTGTTTTTTAATCCTGATTGCTACTGTTAAGCCATATCTCCCAAATGAAATATAGGGAGGAAGTTGGGTTTTGGATTTAGACAAAGGACGTTCATTCCCTCTCCTAGTCTCACTCTCACTCTTTCCCCCTTTAGCTGATTTTTCCTTGGTCTCTCGCCTATGCTCCAGACTCAAATTCACCTGCTAAACTAACAACTTCTTTTGTCTTTCTAGTTGGTACCTACAGCATCACATTTTGTAATGATTGCTCACCAACTGTCCATGTGCTCATTTAGACAGAGCTCCTGACCAATATGCTGGAGGAGAAAGTAAAGAATGTCAGTTCTAAGGCAAAACTTCCAACATCTGGTGCCTGATCTTCCTGCTTTCTCTACCCAAGACACAATGGATGTCTTGCCTTTCAGAAGGTGCAGACGTTTTGAGTAGTGTTTATGTAGTTAAATTTCTTATCAGTTAAATATTTGTATATGTCTATAATCAAATATATTAAAATGCTTTATATCAAACCAAACTGCTAATCATCACCTATCTATCTTGTCCTTTAATAGTTATATGTGATTTATTCTTAGTAGGATATTTTAAGTTAATGTTGATATTTAATTAATGCCAAAGGACATTTTCTTCTCAAAATTGAAAATATTTCCCACATAAAAGGTGGATAAATACACGAAGTAGTACATGATTTCCTTGATTTGTTTTTGGATCTCTTCCATTATTGTTAGAATTCTACTTTCAACATTTTTGGCTGTCCTTAAAGAATCATGAACTACAATAGCATAACAGCCTCTTTTAGCTCTGATTATAATTCATCAATAAAAATGTTCTATAGGAATATTTTCTAGATTGATTACCATCACATAAAAGACCAATTAGGTTGAGATCATCTATGACTACATCATATAGTTTAAAGCACTTCTCGAGAAACAAGGTGATGATTTTCAATTTTCCCAAATCATTGCATGATATCATTTTACCTGAAGAATTGCTCTCTACATTGAAATTATTATTCTCCATCAAATCATTTGTGTCTGCAGCCAGCTCATCCCAGTCTTGGAGATTCTTGTTTTAACTCTTTCTTGTGCTACAACTACATTTTTAGGACTGTTTCTGTGCTACAATGGCTGAGCTGAATTGTTACTCCAGAGATCATAAGGCGGAAAATCCTAGAATATTTACTATCTGACTTTTACCAAAAATCCTTGCCAACCCCGGGTTTAGATGAGATTCATGGGATCTGGAATGAAAATGGGTATCATTAGAGTCACTCTATTCCCTAGTTTTCGTGAGATGACAAAAGACTCCCCCCTCCTCAACCCCATTATCTTCGGCTTTTGTAAATCTCAATACAAAACAAATAATGCTCCTCACCACGGAACATTTTGTTTCTAATTCATTCAATTTTTAAAATTTAAAAAATTTTTTAAACATCTTTATTGGAGTATAATTGCTTTACAGTGTTGTGTTAGTTCCTGCTGTATAACAAAGTGAATCAGCTATATGCATACATATATCCCCATATCCCCTCCTTCTTGCGTCTCCCTTTCAAGTTAAGAGAAGAGATACATGTCTAATTACCACTGTGATGAATACTATAAGAAGTCTCAAAAACATACAATAAAAATACCATCAGGTGGTAGTAAATGTTTTAGGTTTTAAATCTGTGTCAATCTGAGACCAGAACAGGAGAAGGAATTTTGATGCATATTCTTTTTTTTTAATTGTAGGTGAATATTTAATTTTATTTATTTATTTATTTTTGGCTGTGTTGGGTCTTCGTTTCTGTGCGAGGGCTTCCTCTAGTTGTGGCGAGTGGGGGCCACTCTTCATTGTGGTGCGCGGGCCTCTCACTATCGCGGCCTCTCTTGCTGCGGAGCACAGGCTCCAGACGCACAGGCTCAGTAATTGTGGCTCACGGGCCCAGTTGCTCCACGGCATGTGGGATCTTCCCAAACCAGGGCTTGAACCTGTGTCCCCTGCATTGGCAGGCAGATTCTCAACCACTGCGCCACCAGGGAAGCCCTGATGCACATTCTTGGAAATAGGTTTTGCGTCATGAGGCAGGTCATACCATTTTGCCTTTACTGGAGAACAGTGAACACTGCCAAGAAGCTCTCAGCATCCCCCTCTTCATCCCTCATACACATTTAGCCTAATAAAAATGGCCTCTTTCCCAAATCTATACTTTATTACCTTTCAGCTTTCTTTCTCCCCTATGAAAAAAAGAGTAGTGATTTTTTTTTTTGCTACTGCTTTAAAAAATGAATCTGACGGCAAACTCCAAAACAAAATGATTTATCTTCCCTTAAAGTCATTCATAAATCATCTCTTATGATCATTCATTTTGCATTATGCTGGGTATTAGCAAAAAATGTAAGTTGAAAAGGGAGTCTTTTCAATGACTTACTTCTAGCTTCTGCTGTCTGAAGAAACCCTGTGAAGACAGGTGTGGAGTGATGGGTTTAAGGAAGAACTTGCCTGAAAGATAATGCCTCTCCAGAAAGGATATCTAAGGATGGTTGGGGTACTATTAAAAGTTCCCTCAAAATAGGATCACAACCACCTACCTTAGAAGATTTAGCTGTAGATTTTCTTATAGTCCTGGTAGGGTTGGGTTGTGTGGGTACTTTCAGTTTGCCAGCTCTGGGCTAAGCCTCTGACAATGGCCTGAGCTGTCCAGATATACTGACCTTTAAGAAAGAAGGAGGGGGCTTCCCTGGTGGCGCAGTGGTTGAGAGTTTGCCTGCCAATGCAGGGGACACAGGTTCGAGCCCTGGTCTGGGAGGATCGCACATGCTGCGGAGCAACTGAGCCCGTGAGCCACAACTACTGAGCCTGCGCGTCTGGAGCCTGTGCTCCGCAACAAGAGGCCACGACAGTGAGAGGCCCGCACACCGCGATGAAGAGTGGCCCCCGCTCGCTGCAACTGGAGAAAGCCCTCGCACAGAAACGAAGACCCAACACAGCCAAAAATAAATAAATAAATAAATTAATTAATTTAAAAAAAGAAAGAAGGAGGGAGTGATGTGGTCCCTGTGTTGGAAGGTGACTCCTGGAGTAGACTTAACTTCTAGTGTCTTAGTTTCCTAGAACTGCTGTAACAAGTTACCACAGACTGGATGGTTCAAAATAACAGAAATGTATGCTCTTAGAGTTCTGGAGACTAGAAATCCAAAATCAAGCTGTCAGCAGGTTTGGTTCTGTTTTGGAGGTTCTGTGGGAGAACCTATATCCGTGCCTCCCTCTCAGATTCTGGCTGTTGGCAGCAATCCTTGGAATTCCTTGGCTTTTATATGCATCCTTGTAACAGCTACTTTTGTCTTCATATGGAGTGTCTGTTCCTCTGTCCAAATCCCCCCCTTCTTAGAAGGACACCAGTCAATGGAGTAAGACCCACCCTAATCCAGTCTGAACTTTATTATACCTCCAAAGACTATTTCCTAATGAGGTCACATTTACAGGTATGGGGGTTAGGACTTGAACATATCTTTTTGGGGGACACAATTATACTCACTACACTTAGCATGGCTTTCTCAAGGAGACACATGCTGGTGAGCCAGGTAATTTCTCCTACAGCTTCTGCAAAAACCATGCACACATCACATGCAGTGCATGTTTTTGTTTTTCTGGAACACTGCACTCTCTGGAAAGTCCCTCTGCATCTTTCTTTCTTCCACTCTTCTCTCATTACTCCACAGGGATGGGTCTGGGGTCTGGTTAGAAGCCCCTGAACAGGAAGCAGCTTATTTCTTTATAATGCCCTCTTGGCTTTAGAATGAGCAGGAGACACTAAGGGTGGTTTGAAATTTAAAGACTTTGCCAAATGATTTCAACTTTTACCCCATGGGTTGGGGTGTATATTTTGCAAAAATTAAAAGAGGAAATTCTGGGTGGTGGCAGAAAGTCTAACACTGGGTCTCCTGTGGAAGTGTGTGTTTGGGTTTCAAACTCTGAGTCTGAAAGAGGATAAAGGAAGTTGGGAGGAGAGGTGGCTGCAGTGAGCATCTATTGAGTGTCCCAGAGCCTGTGATTACTCCAAACAGAGCAGTATCCACACAGACACCAAGCCATCAGCTGCCTTTACATAGCATTCAGGGGGGTTGAACAAAATATATAGAAATCCTAACCAGTGTAGTGATAGTCTGTTCCCCAAGCAAAGCCTGTGATGGGACAACGTAAGGAGAATCACTGTAGCCTTGACCTTCAAGAAAGAAAGAAGGACCTTAAAGTCTAGGCTAATTTAAAGTTGAGATCTAGAAACCAATGTTACCTCAGCCCTACCACTTACCAATCACGGCTTTTGGAAAGGAGTTGGTGGAGAGCTACCAAAGATATCTCACTTTATAGATGAAGTAAATGTAGAGAACAGTCTCACTGCTGGGTGACAGTGAGACTGGGACCCCCTGAGCTGGGACTAGAGCCAGTGTGCCCCTCCTGCTGCCTCTTTTCATGGGAAGAGCTGGAGAGGCCATGGAGCTGACACTCCTGCTTGATCATGCCTATTGTGATGTTTAGGTTAAGTAGATAGCAAGGCAGAATTAAACAAAACACCTTTTAAAGTTGAAAAGTGAAAACTGCAGTCAATGTTTTTATTGGATAACCTGGAAACTAAAATGTAACAAACCCAAACCAAACAAGTGAAAAACTAAACAACCTACGAGTTCCTTCCCTGGCCCATCACCAAACAAACAAAATGAACTTCGTTGTGCTGAAGTCAACCTGTATTTGAAAAACTGAATTTGACCAGATGGCTTAGCAAGTAAACAGAAACTGAGGGTGTTACCTTGACCTTTGAATCAGCCTGGACCTGCTGACGGACCACACTGCTTTTCCCTTACCTGTGAAATGGGCAGGTGTTGGCCTCACAGCGTTACCAAACCAAACTTGGGTCCACTAACCCAATCAGAGTAGAGCCAATCTATTGACACTGGGTTAATGTGTCAGTGTTTATTGCAGGTGCCAAGCAAAGAGTCCAGGTAGGGGAGATATTTAATATGGCAGAGGAGTAAGATGTGGAGATCACCTTCTTCCCCACAAATACATCAAAAATACATCCACATGTGGAACAACTACTACAGAATACCTACTGAATGCTGGCAAAAGACCTCAGACTTCCCAAAAGGCAAGAAAATCCCCACATACGTGCATAGTGCAAAAGAAAAAAAGAAAAACAGAGACAAAAAAATAGGGATGGGACCTGCACCTCTGGGAGGGAGCTGTGAAGGAGGAAAAGTTTCCACACACTAGGAAGCCCCTTCAATTGTGGGGATGGGGGTGGGCAGAGGGAAGGCCAAGAATCCTGTGTGCAAGCACAGGTCAATACCCACACCCCACTGGGAGCCTGTCCAGCACGCCACTGCCAGGGTCCTGTGATCCAGGGACAACCTCCCTGGGAGAACACATGGCACGCCTCAAGCTGTTGCAACACGACGCTGGCCTCTGGCACCACAGGCTCACCCCACATTCCAATTATGACTACCGTATCCCTCCCTCTCCTCAGCCTGAGTGAGCAAGAGAGCCCTAATCAGCTGCTACTTTAACCCCCTCCTGTCTGGGAGGGGAACAGACTCCTGAGGGTGGCCTACATGCAGAGGCGGGGCCAAAACCAAAGCTGAACCCCAGGAGCTGTGTGAACAAAGAAGAGAAAGGGAAATTTCTCTGTGCAGCATCAGGAGCAACGGATTAAATCCCCACCATCAACTTGATGAACCCTGCACCTGTGGAATACCTGAATAGACAACGAATGTTCTGAAAATTGAGGCAGTGGACTTTGGGAACAAATGTAGACTTAGAGTTTGCTTTCTTCATCCGATTTGTTTCTGGTTTTTATGTTTATCTTAGTTTAGTTTTTAGTGCTTGCTTTCATTGGTGGATTTGTTTATTGGTTTGGTTGTTCTCTTTTTAAATTTTTTATTTTATTTTTTATTTTTCTATGTTTTTCCTTTTCTGTCTTTTTTTGTGTGTGTATGTGTATGTTTCTTTGTGTGATTTTGTCTTTTAGGTTTACTTTTACCATTTGTCCTAGGGTTCTGACTGTTCGTTTCTTTGTTTGTTTGTTTGTTTGTTTTTTACGAGTGTGTGCATATGTTTATTTGTGAGATTCTGTCTGTTTAGTTTTGCTTTACCATTTGGTTTGGGGTTCTATCTGTTCGGGTTTTTTTTCCTTTTGTTTTCTTCCTTTTCTTCTGAGCTGTGTGGCTGGCAGGGTCTAGGTGCTCTGGCCAGGTGTCAGGCCTGAGCCTCTGAGGTGGGAGAGCCGAGTTCAGGACATTGGAACAACAGGGACCTCCCAGCCCCATGTAGTATCAGTTGATGAGAGCTCTCCCAGAGATCTCAGTCTCAACACTAAGACCCAGCTCGACCCAACTGCCAGCAAGCTCCAGTGCTGGACACCCCATGCCAAACAACCAGCAAGACAGGAACACAACCCCATCCATTAGCACAGAGGTTACCTAAAGTCATACTAGATTCACAGACACCACAAAACACACCACTGGATGTGGCCTTGCCCATCAGAAGGACAAGATCCAGCCCACCCACCAGAACACAGGCACAACTCACTTCCACCAGGAAGCCTAAACAAGTCACTGAACTAACCTTACCCAATGGGGGCAGACACCAAAAAACCACGAACTACAAACCTGCAGCCTGAGAAAAGGACAACCCAAGCACAGTAAGTTAAACAAAATTAGAAGACAAACATGCAGCAGATGAAGGAGCAAGGTTAAAAACCCACCTGACCAAACAAATGAAGAGGAAATAGGCAGTCTACCCGAAAAAGAATTCAGAGTAATGATAGTAAAGATGATCCAAAATCTTGGAAATAGAATGGAGAAAATACAAGAAACGTCTAACAAGGACCTAAAAGAAACAAAGAGCAAACAAACAATGATGAACAATACAATAAATGAAATTAAAAATTCTCTAGAAGGAATCGATAGCAGAATAACTGAGGTGGAAGAACAGATACGTGACCTGGAGGATAAAATAGTGGAAATAACTGCAACAGATCAGAATAAAGAAAAAAGAATGAAAAGAATTGAAGACAGTCTCAGAGACTCTGGGACAACATTAAACACACCAACCTTCAAATTATAGGGGTCCCAGAAGAAGAAGAGAAAAAGAAAGGGTCTGGGAAAATATTTGGAGAGATCATAGTTGAAAACTTCCCTAACATGGGAAAGGAAATAGTCAGTCAAGTCCAGTAAGTGCAGAGAGTCACATACAGGATAAATCCAAGGATAAACACACAAGACACATATTAATCAAACTATCAAAAATTAAATACAAAGAAAAAATATTAAAAGCAGCAAGGGAAAAACAACAAATAATATACAAGGGAATCCCCATAAGGTTAACAGCTGATCTTGCAGTAGAAACTCTGCAAGCCAGAAGGGAGTGGCAGGACATATTTAAAGTGATGAAAGGGAAAAACCTACAACCGAGTTTACTCTACCCAGCAAGGATCTCATTCAGATTCGACAGAGAAATTAAAACCTTGACAGACAAGCAAAAGCTAAGAGAATTCAGCACCACCAAACCAGCTTTACAACAAATGCTAAAGGGACTTCTCTAGGCAGAAAACACAAGAGAAGGAAAAGATCTACAAAAACAAACCGAAACAATTAAGAAAATGGTAATAGGAGCACATATATCGATAACTACCTTAAATGTAAATGGATTAAATGCTCAAACCAAAAGATACAGACTGGCTGAATGGATACAAAAACAAGTCCCATAGATATGCTCTCTACAAGAAACACACTTCAGACCTGAGGACACATACAGACTGAAAGTGAGGGAACGGAAAAAATGAGGGAATGGAAATAATCCATGCAAATGGAAATCAAAAGAGAGCTGGAGTAGCAATTCTCATATCAGGCAAAATAGACTTTAAAATAAAGAGTATTACAAGAGACAAAGAAGGACACTATATAATGATCAAGGGATCATCCAAGAAGAAGATATAACAGTTACAAATATTTATGCACCCAATATATGAGCACCTCAATACACAAGGCAAATGCTAACAGTCATAAAACTTGAAATTGGCAGTAACACAATAATAGTAATTGACGGTAACACAATAATAATAGTAGTAAGAGACTTCAACACCCCACTTTCACCAATGGACAGATCATCTAAAATGAAAATCAATAAGGAAACACAAGCTTTAAATGACACATTAAGCAAGATGGACTTAATTGATATTTATAGGACATTCCATACCAAAACAACAGAATACACTTTTCACAAGTGCTCACGGAACATTCTCCAGTATAGCTCATATCTTGGGTCACAAATCAAGTCTTGCTAAATTTAAGAAAATTAAAATCGTATCAAGTATCTTTTCCGACCACAACACTATGAGACTAGATATCAATTACAGGAAAAAAACTATAAAAAATACAAACCCATAGGAGGCTAAACAATACTCTACTAAATAACCAAGTGTTCCCTGAAGAAATCAAAGAGGAAATCAAAAAATACCTAGAAACAAATGACAATGAAAACACGATGACCCAAAACCTATGGGATGCAGCAAAAGCAGTTCTAAGAGGGAAATTTATAACAATAATTTCCTACTTCAAGAAACAAGAAACATCCCAAATAAACAACCTAACCTTACACCTAAAGCAATTAGAGAAAGAAGAAGAAGAACAACAACAAAAAACCCAAACTTAGCAGAAGGAAAGAAATTATAAAGATCAGATCAGAAATGAATGAAAAAGAAATGAATGAAACAATAGTAAAGATCAATAAAGCTAAAAGCTGGTTTTTGAGAAGATAAACAAAATTGATAAACCATTAGCCAGACTTATCAAGAAAATAAGAGAGAAGACTCAAATCAACAGAATTAGAAATGAAAAAGGAGAAGCAACAACTGACACTGCAGAAATACAAAGGATCATGAGAGATTACTACAAGCAAGTATATGTCAATAAAATGGACAACCTGGAAGAAATGGACAAATTCTTAGAAAAGTACAAGCTTCTGAGACTGAACTAGGAAGAAACAGAAAATATGAACTGATCAGTCACAAGCTCTGAAATTGAAACTGTGATTAAAAACCTTCCAACAAACAAAAGCCCAGGACCAGATGGCTTCACAGGTGAATTCTATCAAACATTTAGAGAACTAACACCAGTACTCCTCAAACTCTTCTAAAATATAGCAGAGGGAGGAGCACTTCCAAACTCATTCGACGAAGCCACCCTGATACCTAAACCAGACAAAGATGTCACAAAAAAAGAAAACCACGGGCCAGTATCACTGATGAACAGAGATACAAAAATCCTCAACAAAATATTAGCAAACAGAATCCAACAGCACATTAAAAGGATCATACACCATGAGCAAGTGGGGTTTATCCCAGGAATGCAAGGATTCTCCAGTATATGCAAATCAATCAATGTGATACACCATATTAACAAATTAAAGGATAAAAACCATTTGACAATCTGAATGGATGCAGAAAAATCTTTCAACAAAATTCAACACCCATTTATGATAAAAACTCTCCTGAAAATAGGCATAGCGGGAACTTACCTCAACATAATAAAGGCCATATATTACAAACCCACAGCCAACGTTGTTCTCAGTGATGAAAAACTGAAACCATTTCCTCTAAGATCAGGAACAAGACAAGGTTGCCCACTCTCACCACTATTATTCAACATAGTTTTGGAAGTTTTAGCCACAGCAATCAGAGAAGAAGAAATAAAAGGAATCCAAATTGGAAAAGAAGTAAAGCTGTCACTGTTTGCAGATGACATGATTCTATACATAAAGAATCCTAAAGATGCTACCAGAAAACTACTAGAGCTAATCAATGAATTTGGTAAAGTAGCAGGATACAAAATGAATGTACAGAAATCTCTTGCATTCCTATATATTAACAATGAAAAATTTGAAAGAGAAATTAAGGGAACACTCTCATTTACCATTGCAACAAAAAGCATAAAATACCTAGGAATAAACCTACCTAAGGAGACAAAAGACCTGTATGCAGAAAACTATAAGACGCTGATGAAAGAAATTAAAGATGATACAAACAGATGGAGAGATATACCATGTTCTTGGATTGGAAGAATCAACATTGTGAAAATGATTTTCTACCCAAAGCAATCTACAGATTCAATGTAATCTCTATTAAACTACCAATGACATTTTTCACAGAACTAGAACAAAATATTTCACAATTTGTATGGAAATGCAAAGGACCCCAAATAGTCAAAGCAATCTTGAGAAAGTGAAACGGAGCTGGAGGAATCAGGCTCCCTGACTTCAGACTATACTACAAAGCTACAGTAATCAAGACAGTATGGTACTGGCACAAAAATAGAAATATGGATCAATGGAACAGGATAGAAAGCCCAGAGATAAACCCATGCACATATGGTCACTTTAAGTTTGCTAAAAGAGGCAAGAATATACAATGGAGAAAAGACAGTCTCTTCGGTAAGTGGTGCTCGGGAAACTGGACAGCTACATGTATAAGAATGAAATTAGAACACTTCCTAACAGCATACGCAAAAATAAACTCAAAATAGATTAAAAACCTAAATGTAAGGCTAGACACTATAAAACTCTTAGAGGAAATCATAGGCAGAACACTCTGTGACGTAAATCACAGCAAGATCCTTTTTGACCCACTTCCTAGAGAAATGGAAATAAAAACAAAAGTAAACAAATGGGACCTAATGGAACTTAAGAGCTTTTGCACAGCAAAGGAAAACATAAACAAGATGAAAAGACAACCCTTAGAAAGGGAGAAAATATTTGCAAATGAAGTAACTGACAAAGGATTAATCTCCAAAATATACAAGAAGCTCATGCAGCTCATGCAGCTCAATATCAAAAAAACAAACAATCTAATCCATAAATGGGCGGAAGCCCTAAATAGACATTTCTCCAAAGAAGACATACAGATTGCCAACGAACACATGAAAGGATGCTCAATATCACTAATCATTAGAGAAAGGCAAAACAAAACCACAATGACATATCACCTCACTCTGGTCAGAATGGACATGATCAAAAATCTACAGACAATAAATGCTGGGGAGGGTGTGGAGAACAGGGAACCCTCTTACACTGTTGGTGGGAATGTAAATTGATACAGCCACTATGCAGAACAGTATGGAGGTTCCTTAAAAGGCTAAAAATAGAACTACCATATGACCCAGCAATCCCACTACTGGGCATATACCCTGTGAAGGCCATAATTCAAAAAGAGTCATGTACCACAATGTTCACTGCAGCCCTATTTACAATAACCAGGACATGGAAGCAACCTAAGTGTCCATTGACAGATGAATGGAGAAAGAAGATGTGGCACATATATACAATGGAATATTACTCAGCCATAAAAGAAACAAAATTGAGTTATTTGTAGTGAGGTGGATGGACATTGAGTCTGTCATACAGAGTGAAGTAAGTCAGAAAGAGAAAAACAAATACCGTATGCTAACACATATATATGGAATCTAAAAAAAAAAAAGGTTCTTATGAACCTAAGGGCAGGGCAGGAATAAAGATGGAGATGTAGAGAATGGACTTGAGGACACGGGGAGGGGGAAGGGTAAGCTGGGATTAAGTGAGAGAGTAGCATTGACATATATACACTACCAAATGTAAAATAAATAGCTAGTGGGAAACAGCTGCATAGCACAGGGAGATCAGCTCAGTGCTTTGTGACCACCTAGAGAGGTGGGATAGGGAGGGTGGGAGGGAGACGCAAGAGGGAGGAGATATGGAGATATACATATATGTATGGCTGATTCACTTTGTTATACAGCAGAAACTAACACACCATTGTAAAGCAATTATACTCCAATAAAGATGTTTAAAAAGGGGGGATATATGTATATATAGAGCTGATTCTCTTGCTGTACAGTAGAAACTAATGCAACATTGTAAAGCAACTATACTTTAATAAAAATTAATTTAAAAAAAATAAAAGGGATTCTAGGTAGCTAGTGTCCAAAAGACCCAAACTTCTTGAAGACTTTCAGGGAAAGGTTTTTAAAGACAGGGTGAGAGAAGAGGGTTGTGTGTGTGTGATTAGCTCATGAACATTCTTCTGATTGGTTGTTGGTGAGGTAATCGGGAGTCAACATCATCAGCCTTCTAGTTCCAACTGGCCTGAGGTCTACATGCTTCTGGGCAGCATAAAGTTAACTTCTTTCACCTGCTGGGGGTTTCAGTGTCTGCATAACAGCTCAAAAGATATGGCTCAGAATATTATCTATAGCCCTTGAGGAGGAACTAAAAGTCCTTGACTTTGTTTAATGGCTAATCTTTTATTATTTTGTTTTGCTTGACTGTTCCTTTCTTTTTTCATTTTCTCACTTCTCTGATTAAATTTACTCTTTGGAACTTGGGGAAGGCCTAGGAGGCTAAAGTTTTTCTACAGACAAGAGGCAGGTGGAGGAGACTGAGGTGAGTCTGTTCCGGGAAGGCCCCATTGTGTCCTACTTGGTTACAATAGGGCTTTTGTGTGGATAAATTGAATTATACACACAGGGCTCTGAAAGCATCGCTGGGCACATAGTGAATGCTTATTGTGGTGATTGTTGTTATTAAGTGGAAAATCTCTTTATATTCCTAACATGTACAAGAGCCTCTTCTTTAAAGAGTTTCTACCCACACTTCTTTTATTACATTTATTTATTTTTCATGTTGTAAATGCTCTAGTGAAAAATTTAGAAAACATAAATGTAAAGAAAAAAACACCCATGCATAAACACTGTTCCTTTGGTTGTATTTTACTTTAATTTTTAAAAAATGCTTGTATATTATTATTTTTATAAAATTGAGGTCATATGGTTGTTTTGTATGCCTACTTTTAAATTCAGTATTATGCTTTGAAAAATTTTCTAGGTCATTGAACATCCTTTGAAAATAAGCATGATTTGAAACATACAGGGAGAACACCATGTGAGGACAAAGGCAGAGATCGGGGAGATGCATCTACAAGCCAAGAAAAGCCAGTGATGGCCAGGAAACCAGCAGAAGCTAGGAGAGAGCATGGAACAGATTCCCCCTCTCTGCTCTCAGAAGGAACCAACCCTGTCGACACCTTGATCTTGGATTTCCAGCCTCCAGAACTATTTTGACTCAAGGATAACAGAAGATCAAGAGATCACTTGAACACTATCATGATGGGGCTTTCTAAGAGCTGCATGGATGGGGCATTAATTACATTAATCTCATATGTCAATGATTTCAGCTCTTACTTATGGCACGTACAGTTTCCAGTGCATGCCAACCAAGAAGATAGGTATTCAGAGAGTTCATTCTCTATCTTCTGACTTCCTTACAATGAAGACAGTCTATAACTAGAAGATCAAACCATCAAACGTAATAGCAAGCAAGCAAACAAACTAAGAACTGTCAGATGTTTGGAAGAGAACATCTGTGCATCTGAACACTTTGGAGAACCCTGATGGTAGAGAAAATTTTGTGGCAGGGTCCAGTCTCACCTGTCTGCACAAGGATGGATGACTATATTTTACATTCCAAATGCTCCCTCTTTCTGCCTCCTCTGATGTGGATCAATAGGCACATATGGTGTCTGTGTGTTTCTGGGCTTTTTAGTCTTTTCCATTGGTCTATCCTACAGAGGTTTTTCATATCCTTTGGCAGTTTTTTTTTAATTGAAAACTTATTTAAATTTTATTTTGAAACTCATTGTCACTGATATATAGAAATGTTATACACACACACACACACACACACACACACACACACACCTATATCTGCAGCAAATTTTTAAAGTATTACAAATTTTATTAAATTGCAGACTTATTTGGATTTTTTCCTTATTTTTTACTTATTATCTGTGATGAGGGTTTTGTTTCTTACTATACAATTTTTAAAGATTCATTTCTTTCACCTGCCTTGATGTAATGGATACTGTCTTCATTGCCAAATAGAAATTGTGACAGTGGGTATACTTGTGTTCCTCTGGATTCCAAAGCAAGGTTTACAATGTTTTGATATTAAATGTTTCACAGACACACTTTATCAGAAAAAAAGATGCAACCTTCTTTTGCCAATTTGCCATGAATTTTTAAAAAATGAATTGGTATTAAATTAATCAAATAGTTTTTCTGCATCTGCTGAGATGATCATTTTTTAAAACTTATTAATGTGGTTGATTGCATTTATTGGCATTCGATTGTTAAACCAAATTGTCATTCCTCAAAAAAAAAACCCAAACAATTTGTTCATGATGCATTAAAAAAATAAACAATTTCCTACTGTGGTGTAATATTCCATTGTCTAGATTAGTGCTTCCCAAACTTGCCTATCAATCCTCTGGATTTTATTAACACAGATGTGCAGATTCACTAGGTTTGGTCTGGGGCCTGAGATTTTGCATCCAGTGCCCATGTGATCCTGATGCTGGTCCCTGGACCACACTCTGAGAAGCAAGATTATAGACATAACATGATTAGTATAAATAATCACTTATTGATAGATACGTCAGTTAGAATTTTTTGACTTTTAAAAATAACTCTCTGATGAGACTTGTATTTAAATCTTTTCCTAACTTCCTGGATATGGAATTGGGAGGTCAAAGACTCTTAAAACTTACTATCAAATGCTTCTGATAAAGGATGTATACATTATGGTCCCACCAACAATATTAAGAGCTCCTCTATGTAGCAACTGGAAAGCTTCTAGAAACTGACTATAAATCCTTCTGTTTGTAAGTGCCCATGATACTTGTTTTCTATTATTAGTTTTCTATTGATGCATAACAAATTATCACAAACTTATCAGCTTAAACAACATCATACTAGCTTCCAGCTCCATAGGTCAGAGTTCTGCACACTGTGGCCAGATTCTCCGTACGGTCCCACAAGGTCAAAGTTAAGGTATTGGCAAGACTGTGCTCTTAACTAGAGACTCGGGGAAAAATTTGCTTCCAAGCTACTTTGGGTTGTTGGTAGAATTCAGTACCTTGGGACTATGGGACTGAGGTCATCATTTCCCTGCTGGCCTTCAGACGGGGACTGTCCTTAGCTCCTATTTGTCACCTGCATTCCTTCTCAGCTAGCACCCTCTCCATCGTCAAAACTGCAGTGATCATCGAGTCCTTCTCATACTTCGAATTTCTCTGACTGCTCCACCACCAGCTGGAGAAAACTCTCTGCTTTTAAGGGCTTGTGGTGTTACCTTGGAGAGCCCAGGATAATCTTTCAATTTTAAGCTTAACTGTGCCATGTAACATAACATGATGCTATGTAGCAATTATCTCATCATATCCACAGGGTCTGGAGAGTAAGGCAGGACATCTTTGGGGGGCCCACTTAGAAATTCTACTTATCATACCATCCAAGTAAAAATTTGTTATTTTCTCTTCACTCTCTGTCTTAACTGTTTCAATTCCTCTGTAATAATCTTATGCCTCTGGATTGTAACATTTCCAACCCTGTTTTTTCTTTTGTATTTATCTGACATGTTAGGGTTAATGATATTGCTGAGGCACTCAAAATAAAAACTGAAAGCCAGTAAATGGATTATAAACTAAAAATCGCTTTGATGGTCAAGACTATCACTGCTCTGCACACTTGTTAACAGAGTCTTTAGGGGTGAGCAAATGGATGAGTTTTCACTCTGAGGTTTAAATTTTTCTGTTTAATTTTGAAGGTTCATTAGGATGGAATACCATTTTCCAGCATGCCAGGGATCTGATCTGTTCCAGGTATATGGCATTTCCAGATTGTTGGTAACTAAATGCAAACTAGTGAACTTATTGATGCTCTTACCCACAAAATCACATTAGCAGTGAGGAAACATTGTCTGTTAGGATTCAGGCCATGCTTCCTTTATCATAAGATGGACCTGTCTTGACATCCCCAGCTGGAGGTGGCATCTCCCCACGCCACACATTATAGAAAAATATTCTTCATTTGTTACAAAGCCATGCTTTTTCCAAATGCAAGATTATAAAAATTCCCTTTGAAATAATTGTCATTTAGATGCATTTGTTTTGACTTTAAGAAGGGGAGGAGCTTCTATGTCCATTTTATCACAACTTCACCAACTGTCAAAATTATTATTGAAACTTTGTTAATTTGATAGATGAAAAATGATATTTCAATTTGAGTGAAACAGAACATTTAATGCTAATTAGTCATTTATGTTTCCTCTTCTGATTCTGTTCTTGTCCATTTTCATTGATTTGTAACCGCTTAATACACTCAGAGCATTAACATTTTATCCTGTGATATTTCTGAAGTACATCTTGTCTCATGGCATGCTTTAACACTTTTTTTTGACACACAGACATTTCAAAGTATTATGAGATAATTTTTTCTTATTTGTGATTTCTCCCATCATTTCTTATGCTCAGAAGTTTGCTTTTTCATCCCAAGATCAGATGCATTTTTCCCCAGGCTTTTCATTATTTACATTTTTTTTTGATCCACTAGGAATTTCTTTCAGAGTACAATATGAGGTTGGGATTCTATATTTTTTTCCCCTCTAAAAACTTAACTTGTTATTCTAAATTATTTCATCAAATAATTATTTTCCTTTCTGTAATGATTTTAATGCCATCTTATATAATATACTGAATTCTCCTTTATATATTCAGGACTGTTTAAGGATGTCTGTTTTGTCTCATTGATTTGTCTGATGATTCTTCAGCCAGAAGCATTCTTTGCTAAGTTATAATTTTATATATATTCTCAAATATCTGATAGAATATAAGAATCATTCTTCACTGTTTTATTTTTCAAAAACTACTGTTATTTCTCCAGATGAACTTGAGAATCAGTTTTCAAGTTCCATTTAAATTTTTCTGTTGCACTGAATGTACACATTAATTTGGAGAGGGCATTGACATCTTTACTAAATTGAGTCTTTCAATTCAGAAATATAAAGACTCTACGTAGTTAAGTCTTTTTATGTTCTTCCTAAAGTTTTAAAGTTTTTCTCATGTGAGTCTCATACATGCCTCATTAACTTATATTAATAGATTTCTTATTACTTAATTGATATTTTAAGTTTTTTGCTATTGTGACTGAAATCTTTTCTCAAACATGTTTTTGAATTGGTTATTAATGATACATAGAGAAGCAATTGATTTTAGAAATTTCTTTTGTACCACAATTTACCTTTGAGATACCTTACTCTTTATAGACAAGAGAAAAAGAAGAATTCCTGTTCTTCTGTTAAACATGAACGAAGTCATAACCTTATAGATTCTCTGCTATATGATGTGTTTCTGTCTTCAGGTAGAACAATCCTCGTAAATACTATCTGTCTCATTTCAAACATTCATTCATTTCCTCACCCAAGTTTTTATTAAACTACCAGTACCAATAAGATAGCGAATAAGGACTCCACAAAGATGGCCATATCCTAATCCCTAGAACCTGTTAATATGTTACCTGACATGGCAAAACAGACTTTGCAAACACGATTAAACTAAAGATCTTGAGATGGAGAGATTACCCAGGAGTACCAGGGTGAGCCCAATGCAATCTCAAGGATCCTTATAAGATGGAGGCTGGAGGGTCAGAGTCACAGATGGAGGTGGGACAGTGCAGACAGAGGGAGATTGGAAGATACTACTCTGCTGGCTTTGAAGACAGAGGAAGAGGCCATAAGCCAAGGGATGCAGAGGTTTCTAGCTGCTGGAAAAGGCAAAGACATGGACTGTTTCCTGGAGCCTCCAAAAGGAACACAGCCCGACTGACACCTTGATTTGAGGACTTCTGATCTTTAGAACTGTAAGATAATAAATCTGTGTTGTTTTAGATCTCTAGGTTTGTGGCAATTTGTTACAACAACCATAGGAAACAAATACAGGAGCTCACTGAGGAAGAATAAAGGACCAGAAGCCACAGTTTGTACTGTAATGACTTACAGAGTGCAGTTCCCATAACAATACAAAAATACAAGTATTTAAGGGGAAGACAACAGGTGTCAAGTGTGTGTTTTGAGAATCATAACTTTCTTGAAAGTCTGACTCTGGGTTTTAATTGCCTGCATTTCTCCCCTTGGTCATCATCACAGACTCATTCCTGCTCTGTAAATAATGCAGAGAACCAGCCTGGACACACTGGTCCCCTCAGGATTCTGCCCCCTCCCCCTTAAAGCTAGTGCTGGGCCTAACCAGTGACCTCTGATCAGTGGGTATGTCTTTGGGGGGCCTCAGTGCAGTGTCAGGAAAGGAAGGAAGAGAAAGATCACCTGTTTCAGCCTTTAACTTCCTCTCAGTGGTCTCCAGGGTTTCTATCCTGGTTCCAAACACTCCCAAAGCTGTATAAGAAAACCCTGTGGATGAAGGGACCCAGGGCCCTTGGTGGAGTTTAGTTTATCTGCACCTGGTGTGTCACATCCTCCTCCCTGTACCCTCAACATCTACACAAGAGCTCCTTTCAGCCCTGCCTGCTACTTATTTTGAGATGAATTCTGATAAATTCACTTTTCTTCTTTTTCTTCTTTTCCAGAGATGCTTGCTTCCCATGGTGTTTAGTGCACCTCATGGACCAGAGTTCCACAAGGCTCCCCAGCTGGCCCACCACTTCATGTGGCCCTGTGAGGACACAGCTCTACCTGCGTTATATCCCCTCACAGGCTGTACAGGTTCTGGAAACTCAGGCAGAGTCGGGGACCCTGTAACAACCCATGGTGGTGAGTCTGCAACTCACAGCTATTAAAATAAAAGCTGGATTTATGAACGCCATACATCAAAGCTCGACATTCTCTGTCATTCTTTAATGGGGCAGAACTGTGTTTCCAGAATTTGTGTGACTCCAAGCAGAAGAGTTGCTACATTTTGATGTTCCAGTTCTCTACTAAGACAATATAAGTAGTGACATATTCCTCATATATTCCTACTTTTTTTCAAGAGACCCTCAGGTTTTCAGATTAACTAAATACTAAGGTTGGGGTTATTTGTTTTTAATTTTTAATTTTAAAGTAATTATATATTCACAGGAAGTTGCAAAGATGGTGTAAAGAGATACCATGTACCCATCATCCAGGTACCCCCAATGGTTACATTTTATACAACTATAGTTCAATATCAATACTGACATTGATACAATGTGTATGAAGTTCTATGTCATTTTATCACATGTGTAGATTTCTTGTAACAACTACCACATCAAGATACAGAATTGTTCCATCCATGCAAAGACCTCCCTCATGTTACCCCAGCAGAGTCATACCCCCCACACCACCTTGACCATTCCTAACCCCTGCAAACACTAATCTGTTCTCCATCTCTGTGCTTTTGTCATTTCATAAATGAAATCATACAGTATATGACCTTTTGAGACTGACTTTTTTCATTCAGCATAATGTCCTTGAGATCCATCCAAGTTGTGACATGTATCAATATTTCAACTCCTTTTGAAAAGGAAACCCTCCTACACTGTTGGTGGGAATGTAAATTGAGAGAGAACAGCATGGAGGTTCCTTAAAAGACTGAAAATAGAGCTACCATACGATCCAGCAATCCCACTCCTGGGCATATATCTGGAGAAAACCGTGGTTTGAAAGTATATATGTACCCCAATGTTCATTGCAGCATGGTTTACAATAGCCAAGACATGAAAGCAACCTAAATATCCATCGACAGATGAACGGATAAAGAATATGTGGTACATATATACAATTGAATATTACTCAGCCATTAAAAAGAATGAAATAATGCCATTTGCAGCAACATGGATGGACTTGGAGATTATCATACTAAGTGAAGTAAATCAGACAGAGAAAGACAAATATCATATGGTATGGAATCTAAAAAAAATGATACAAATGAACTTATTTACAAAACAGAAACAGACTCACAGACTTAGAAAACAAAGTTATGGTTACCAAAGGGAAAAGGTGGGGTGGGGGAGGGATAAAGTGGGAGTTTGGGATTAACATATACACACTACTATATTTAAAATATAGTAGTACAAGGACCTACTGTATAGCACAGGGAACTCTGCTCAATATTCTGCAATAACCTAATGGGAAAAGAATTTGAAAAAGAATAGATACATGTATATGTATAACTGAATCACTTTGCTGTACACCTGACACTAACACTAACACAACATTGTTAATCAACTATACTCCAATATAAAATAGAAATTAAAATTAAAAAATTTCAACTCCTTTTAATGTCTGAAGAGTATTACAAGCTGTGGATATTTTATAGGACCAAATTTGCATTCGCTCTCCTGTGCACAACAAAGCCTATCTACTGACAGGGAGTTGTGGTAAAGGAAAGTGTGTTTGTTTCAGGGTACCAAGCAAGGAGTCCAGGCAGTTGGTGCTCCAAAGGCCAGAACTCCTCAATGGTTTTCAGGGAAAGGTTTTTAAAGACAGAGTGAAGGAGACAGTTGCAGGCTGTGTGATCAGCTGGTGAACAGTCTTCTGATTGACTGGTGGTGAGATAACAGGGTGATATTTAGGGAGTCAACATCATCAACCTTCTGGTTCCAATGCGTCTGGGGTCTACATGCTTGTGGGCAGCATACAGTTAACTTCTTCCACCTGATGGGGATTTCAGTATCTGCAAAATAGATAATATCCTGATCATTGCTCAGGATATTATCTATAGCTTGTGAGGAGGAATTAGAGGTCCTTGACTTTGTTTAATGCCTAAACTCTTATTATTTTGTCTTTCTTGATTGTTTTCCTTTGTTTCTGCATTTTCTCACTCCTCTGATTAAATATATTCTTTGGAACTTGGGGAAGGCCTAGGAGGCTAAAGTTTTTCTACAGACAAGAGACAGGTGGAGGGCACGGTGGGGGTTGGTGTCTGTCCCAGGAAGGCCCCATAGGGTCCTCCTTGGTTACTGATATACCACAGTTTAACCATTCACAGATTGAGGGACATTATACTTGCTTCCAGTTTTTGGCTAATAAAAATAAAACTGTTATGAAAATTCAAGCACAGGGTTTTGTGTGGACACAACTCTTCATTTCTCTGGGATAAATGCCCAGGAGAACTACTGCTGGGTTGTGTGGAAAGTGTATGTTCAGTTTTTTAATAAACTGCTAATTATTGTTTAGAATGGCTGTACCATTTCACATTCCCAACTGCAATGTATGAGAGGTCTAGTTTCTTAATCTCCTCACCAGCATTTGGTTTTGTCACTACTTTTCTTTTAGCTGTTCTGATAGGTGTGTATTAATCTCTCATCATGGTCTTAATTTGCATTTCTCTGCTGGCTAATAATATTGAACATTTTATTATGTGCTTATTTGCCATCAGTATAGTTTCTTTGGTGAAATGTCTCTTCATGTCTTTTGTCTATTTTCTAACTGGATTATTTGCTTTTTACTGTTGAATTTTGAGAGTTCATTATATATTCTAAATATGGGTCCTTTGTCAGATACATGGTTTGCAAATATTTTCTCCCAGACTGCAGCTTGTCTTTTCACTCTTTTAATGAAACCTTTCACAAAGTAAAAATTTTGAATTTTAGTGAGGTACAATTTATAAATTGATTATTTTATGCATATGTTTTTGACATCATGTCTAGAACCCTTTGCCATTCCCTAGGTTATGAAAGTGTTCTACTCTTATCCTCTAAAAGTTTTATAGTGTTACACTTTACATTTAAATCTATGTTCCATTTTGAATTACTGTTTATAAGAGGTGAGTTTAGTCAGATTCATTTTCTTTTGCCTATGGATACCCAGTTGCTCCAGCGCCTTTTGTTGAAAGACCATCCTTCCTCCACTGAATTGTTTTTGTATCTTTACCAAAAGTTTTGAATTTTGCCTCTTATAGAGCATGCAGCCCAAATTCAGATGCAATGAAACTATCAGTACTGTGGTTTCAGGCATCCCATTCAGTGGCTGTTTCTTACATGCATGTGTGTCATCAAGAACAAGTTGCTCTGGGGCTTCCCTGGTGGCGCAGTGGTTGAGAATCTGCCTGCCAATGCAGTGAACACGGGTTCGAGCCCTGGTCTGGGAAGATCCCACATGCCGCGGAGCAACTGGGCCCGTGAGCCACAACTACTGAGCCTGCGCGTCTGGAGCCTGTGCTCCGCAACAAGAGAGGCTGCGATAGTGAGAGGCCCATGCACCGCAATGAAAAGTGGCCCCCGCTTGCCGCAACTAGAGAAAGCCCTCGCACAGAAACGAAGATCCAACACAGCTAAAAATAAATTAATTAATTAAAAAAAAAAAAAAAAAAGAACAAGTTGCTCTGAGAGCCGAATACAACAGGCAACTTACTGGCAGGCTGAGCAGATTGAGAGAAATAGAGAGTTAGTTTGTAGACTGGAGAAAGCATTCTTACCAAGATGCACTGGGTTAGATGCAGGTGGCCTTTGAGGCCTTCAGACAGCCATCTTGGGAATGCTTGGAAGGTTCAGAGAAATGCTGGTGCATTGTTGAGACAGTCCTCAGGATGCAGCTTAAAGCTAATGAGCCGTTGTCTCCCGTGTTAGCAGTGCTTATACTCCTGGTTCGCAAAAGACAACTATGATTTGAAAATGCCTCTTGCCTTAAGATCTCCCCAGAGAAGTGACAAAAAACAAGCAACTCCATTTTTTTTTTTTTTTTTGCACAATGTATGAACTGATGTCAAATTCATGGGTAGGATGCAGTTTATTTGCTTGAGTCACGGGACCCTGGATTTTCTGGGTAATAAGTTGTGGTCACCATAACATAAACTTCCACTTGAGAAATCACTCCTTCAAATGAGGCTGTTGACTTCCCTTCTGGTTGACTTCTGCTCCTTTGCATACATGTCCTACTTTGGGCTTGGGGACACAGGACCACTGCACAGCACCAGGATTGACCAAGATGAAGGGCCTGCAGACTTTCTGCTGAGGGGGTTTGACTGAATGTAGAACAGAATGGTTGCCAGCTGGCCTCTGGAGTCCACCAGCACAGTTGGCTCCATGGAAACCACCACGAGCCTCTTGTCAGACCCAGAGTGACTGTGTGCTTAAAACAGGCTCTCAGCAATGTTATATCTGGCTGAAAATTTTTAAATGTTTATGACCTGGCAGGTGGTCAATTCAAGGACCAAGCTGCAGTTTAATTCCCCAAGAAATAAAATCTAGGGTATAAAGGAAAGAATTTCCCCTAGAGAAGAAGAATAAAATTGAAGGACCCTGGAGGAGAAAAGCAAATCATAAGGATAGCAGCTTTGTTTGATCTGTTGAGGGCCCAGCTCATTGTCATGGGCACAGGAGGTGCTGTGCTTACCTGTCATGAATAATTTGTGAATTCACACAGGACTCCTGCTCCACCGTATCTCCAGCAGCTTTTATGTGTTCACCATTTTTATTGAGTTTACTCTGTGTGTCTAGTGAACAGACTGCAGACCATAAGGTGAAGGGATGCTAGTGTGAATAGGAAAGAGACAGCCTTTGAAGGCCAAGTTAGACATTTTTTGCACTTTAAAAAAATTGTGGTAAAATACACGTATAAAATCTACCATCTTAACCATTTTTAAGTGTACAGTTCAGTGATATTACATACATTCCCAGTGTTGGGCAATCATCACAATCATCCATCCGCATAACTCTTTTCATCTTGTAAAACTCTTATCTATAGGAAACTCTATTCCTATTAAACAATAACTCCCTGTTCCCCCCTCCCCCAGTCCCTGGCACTCACCGATCTACTTTCTGTCTATGAATTGACAACTCTAGGCACCTCATATCAGTGGAATCATATTGTTTTTGTCCTTTTGTGTCTGGCTTATTCCACTTAGCAAAATGTCCTTAAGGTTCATCCACATTGTAGCATATTGCAGAATTTCCTTCTTTCTAAAGGCTGAAAAACATTCAATTGTATACATAGACCACAGTTTTCTTATCCATTCATCAGTTGATAGACACTTGGGTTGCTTCCACACTTTAGCTATTGTGACTAATGCAGCTATGAACATGGGTGTACAAATATCTCTTTCAGACACTGCTTTCAATTCTTTTGTGTCTATACCTGGATCACATACTGGATCATACGGTAATTATATTTACAAGTTTTTGAAGAACTGCCATACTGTTTTCCACAGTGGTTATACCATTTTACATTCCCACCAATGGTGCACAAGTGTTCCAGTTTCTCCATGTCCTTGCCAACACTTGCTATCTGCTGATTTTGTTTTATAATAACCATTCTAATGGGTGAGGTGGTATCTCATTATGGCTTACATTTCACTAATGATTAGCAATGTTGAGTGTCTTTTCATGTGCTAATTGGCCATTCAGTATATCTTCTTTGGAGAAATGTCTATTCAAGTCCTTTGCCCAATTTTGAATCGCCATGTTTGGTTTTTTTTTGTTCTTGGGTACCAGGTTAGACTTTTGAAAGGGAGTATAGGGCTGTTTAAAAAAAAAAAAAACATTTAGTGTGGCCCAGGAAGCTAAGCCTGAAATGGGGAGGCTAAAAACTTGTGTCAGCTTCAAAACCAAGTTGTTTTTTTGTTTTTTGAGATTAAGCCAATAATGTGGCTTCTGTGAGTCTCAGATTCTTTAAAGGCAAGAAGTTGGGGGCTTAGCTTGTGTTGCTCTCTGAGAGTGGAGGGGTGATTAGAAGTGTCTGGAAAACAGCCACATGGAAACCCATCCAAAATAGAATGAACCACTGCCTCAGCTTTCCATTTGTTTTATAGGTTTCATTTGAAAAGATGCTGCTCTTTAACTCTCCATACATTGCTGCCCATTTCTAGGACATGTCATGGCTGTGTCTGAAGGAGTAGGAAGTGTTCAGAGGGAGGCGGATGTCACTGGTGAGTTTAATTCATCAAGGATCTGCAGGACACCCACTGGGAAGCTGGCACTGGGCCTGGCGGGCACTCTGAAAGAAAAAAACAGGGAATGACAAGATGTCTGAATGATACAAAAACCCTGAAGAATTTCCAAGCTCACTATGGAGAGAAGATGTCAACCCAGGCACAGTGAAATAAAAGTGCAGTGGGGTTGGACAGGCAGTTATCAGGATAGGGGAGTGTTGTCACCCTGGTCTGGCTCGCGACACCTTGGCGGGTGGCACTGACCTTCAGGATCAGTGTCAGTAAGATCCGTAATGCTTGCACTTCACTCCCCTTTCTCAGCACCTGTCCTCTCGCAGAGGGCAGTGGGTAGGCTGAGGGACAGATGGGAGGGGTTTGCCATCAACTGTTATGGTGGCAGATACTCATTCAGGGAGCGCTCTTTCTAACCCTGCTGGAAAGCTCCACTCTGAGACTTTAGTTTACCATCTTGGCTGGAAGGTCCTTCCCCGAGATCTAGCATCAATGGAGCAGAAGGGCATAAGTGCCTTCTCTCAACCAGGAAGGCGAAAGCAAAGTTTCCTTTCATCAGCAGGGGTTGTAGGTAATCCTGGTGGTTCTTTTCCACGGTTAAGCGAGTGCAAGGCTCAATAGGGATATTAACCCAAGCCATTTCAATGTCAGTTTCTTGTCATCTTAAAGTTGAAGCCTAGTATGGGCTTCTCAATGCTCATTGACGAAAACCTCTAAAATACGGCAATGTTGGTGAACCCAAAATACAACTGACAAATTGGACTTTTTAGACTTAGAGAGTTTGAAAATATTTGTAAGATGTGTATTTTCAAGAAAACTTTCACCATTCCCACCATTCAAATAGGAGTTGTTTCCTGGAAGACCTTTAAATAAACCTGTATGTTCAGCCCACTCATTTGCCAAAGGTGAAGCCTGAAATAACCAGGATGTGGGCCTGTCACCCCAGCTGGGTCTCCTTTATCTCTCATTGGTGTTTTCTGATGATGTCAAGCAGAGGACCAGAGGATATAGTCTGACCCCTTCACGTCATCTTTGCCTCATACTTCCCTCTGGTTGAGGGTCAGTTGGAGGTAAGCCTAGGCTCCTAGAGGCTCTTCTGATTATGTCCCATGTCCCTTCGATGTCTGCCTAGCAGATGTCTGTCCATAGGGAAATGCAGATCAAAACCACAATGAGATACGACTTCATACCCACTGGGATGGCTGTAATCAAAATGACAGATGGTAATATATATTGGCAAGGATGTGGATAAATTTGGACCCTCACAGACTGCTGATGGGAATATAAAATGGTGCAGCTGCTTTGGAAAGCAGTCCAGAAGTTCTTCAAAATGTCAAACATTGAATTACCATATGATCCAACAATTCCACTCCCAGGTATATACCCAAGAGAAATGAGAACAAGTCCTCTTCCATATGCTGGAAAAGCTATTCAGGAGCTGTTACAGCTGTAACCCATGTAGGCAGCCAACATGCATTCACTCATGTAATTCATTCATTCAACAAATGTTGAGTGTCTACTGTATGTCAGGTACTGGGAAACAGTAGTGAACAAAGAGATAAAAAGTCCTGCCCTCATTTACCTTACAAGGCAGTGGGGAGAAGGACACAGGCTATTAACTACATAAGTAGAATATGTACTGAATTAGATAGGGGTGTGGGGGTCAGGGGAGGTATTGCGATTTTAAATATGATCATCAGAGAAGGCCTCACTGGAAAAGGTATGGCTTGAATGAAGACCTTAAGGAGATGTAGAAATGAGTCAGACAAACTATTTACTCTCTGGAAGAACAATGTTTAAGACAACAGTACCTCAAGGGCAGTGACCCTGAGGTGAGTGTGTGCCTGGCACATCCCAGGGGCAGCAAGACCAGAGAGGCTGGATGTGAGTGGGTGGGTGGGTGAGGCTGCTGTAAGGGTGATGACTTTTTATCTGAATGAAATGGGAAGAGTTTTGGGCAGAGGGGTGACATGAAGTGACTTGGGCTTTAGAAGGATCACTCTGACTCTTTTGTGGGGTGAGTTGCTTGCTCACTAGTGCTCAGGACAAGGGGAAATCAGGGAGACCAGTTAGGAGGCTATTGTAATAATCCAGCAAGAAATGATAACACCTTGGACCAGGCGATCGCAGTGGAGCTGGTGACTTGAAGGATTTCTCCCAGTGCCCTTGGAAGAGTGGCGGTGGATGAAGTCGTGTGAGGTTTTGTTGTAGAGCTAGAAAGAGAGAGTAAAATCGAGATGGATCAAGGAATGTTGAGAGGCGATACGGGCTCTCAAGCAGGATGCTGTGTATTTATACACAGCAAAAGGAAAAGACTGGTGTCCTAGTCAAAAGATTGCAGCTGTCCATCTACCATAACATTACAGAATTAATCCAGTTGCTGATTTCACTATAAATGATGGCAGAAAGCAACATATGTAAATTGAGAGGATAAAATTGCTTCGTTGGTTTGGTTTCCAAATTATGGAGAGAAAAACACCACATCAGTTTATTGAACAAATACACAGAGGTGCTTCTGAGCCACAAGGCTGAAAACCGTTTATGTTTACTTTCATAATTGGTTTTGTGCATTGGCTGAGAACATAATACCACCATTCCCTTCAATAGCCTGTGGAAAAATTGATTCTTTTTCTGTCTTATAAGTTCATTTCTTTCTTCCTCCACTTTGTGTGGTTGTAATAATTGCCCCCCTTTGGGTGGTTCAATTGCCCTGTGTGGAAAATAAAGCAAAATATACACACACACATATATATATAATGGATAGGTTTGGAAGAGCCTCTTTTTCTAAGGATATGTAATAAAAGATACATATTTACTTTAGGAAATTTGCTCCTTGATTGAATTTAAAATGTGTTGAATGTTGAAACTTTGATTTCCTTGTAGGTTTTCAGGAGCATAATTATTCCTTCAAGCCCTTCCTGCCTGTTATAGGTGATGAGGATGGAGCAGTGAACAAAACAGATAAAACTCCACTTTATGGAGTTACAGCCTAGTTGGGGGAGACAGGAAATGAACAAATAAGTAAGTGTAATGTAGTGTGTCAGATATGAGCTCTACAGAGAGAAACAAGCAAAGATGTGGATGAGGTGCTCCAGGGGGAGAGGTGGTTGCCAATTAAATGAGGTGTGCAGGGAAGTCTCCCCAGAGACATTTATTTACTGTCTGCACTAAAGACCTAGAGGCAGTGAGGGAGTCACGCAGGTGTCTGGGGGAGGAGAGAATAGTAGGTGAAAAGGCCCAGAGGCAGGAGGACTGTCCTGGACCCCATGTGGTTGGGGCAGAGTGAATGGGCTGAGTAGTAAGGGATGGGGGCAGATTGGTAATGGGAGGGAGCACAACGGATAGGTGCTCATGGAACCTCAGTTCTCCTAACAGCCTTCTCTACGAGAAAGGATGCCAGAGGAGGGACAAGGCATGTTTAGAAGGACTGTGAAAAGACAGAATGGGTTAAGATGCTTGCAAATCATGTATCCAATAAGGGACTTGTATACAGGTTATATAAAGAACTCTTACAAGTCAATAATAAAAAGATAAATAACCCAGTTAAAACTTACAAAACAGAAATAGAGTCACAGATGTAGAAAACAAACTTACAGTTACCAAGGGGAAAGGGGAGGGAGGGATAAAGTGGGAGATTGGGATTGACATATGCACACTACTATATATAAAATAGATAATTAATAAGGATCTACTGTATAGCACAGGGAACTCTACTCAATGTAATGACCTACATGGGAAAAGAATCTTAAAAAATAGTGGATATATGTATATGTATAACTGATTCACTTTGCTGTACAGCAGAAACTAACACAACATTGTAAATCAGCTATATTCCAATAAAAATTAATTTTTAAAAAGGTGCAGAGGATTTGAATAGACATTTCTAAAAAGAAGAGCTACAAATGGCTAATATAAATTGCATTTCCCTAATAGCTCATGATATTGAGCATGAAAAGATGCTCAACATCATTAACCATTAGGGAAATACAAATCAAAACCACAATGAACTACCACTTCACATCCACTAGGATGGTTGTAATGAAAAAAAACAGGTAATAACAAGTGTTGTCAATGATGTGGAGAAATTGGAACTCTCATAGATTGCTGTTGAGAATGTAAAGTGATTCAGCTTCTTTAGAAAACAGCCTGGAAATTCCTTAAAATGTTAAACATAGGATTACCAAATGATCCAACAATTACACTCTTTAGTATATATTCAGGAGAAATGAAAACATGTGCCCACATAGAAACTTGTACACAAATGTTCATAGCAGCATTATTCACTGTAGTCAAGGTTATTTGTGGAAACAGCCCACATGGCCATCAACTGATGAATGGATAAATAAAATGTGGTATATCCATATAATGGAATATTAACTGGCAATAAAAAGTAATGAGGGATGCTTAAAGGCTTCAACATGAATGACCCTTGAAGACATTTTGCTAAATGAAAGAAGCCAGATACAAGAGACCACGTACTGTGTGATTCCATTTATAGAAAAGTTCCAAGACAGGCAAATCCAGAGATAGAAAGCAGATTAGTGATTGCCAGGGCCTTGGGGTAGGGGATAAAGGGGTTGGGAGTTTTCTTTTGGGGGTAATGAAAAGGTTCTAAAATTGCCTGTGGTGGTAGTTGCACAACTCTGTGAATACATTAAAAACCATGGAATTGTGTACTTTAAGTGGGTGAGTTGTATGATACGTAAGTTACATTCTCTTAAAGCTATTAAAAACACACAAACAAGAAAGACCAGTCTGACTGCTCTGTGGAGAACCTTCTACAGGGATGCAAGTAGGGAGTAAGGATCCCAACAGGGGGACTGTTACATCAACCCAGGCACAGAGATGAGGGTGGCTGGACCCCAGTGGTGGTTGTGGAGGTGAGGATTTTACATTCATTTCATAGCAGAGTGAGGGAGCTTTGTTGACTGAATTGATGTGGGGGGAGAGGGGAAGGGACTGTGCTATTACTCTATTATGAAGACTGGGAGAGAGGAGCCAAGAATGGGGAGTGAACCCCAAAATGAGCAGCCCCATGGCCCACAACTATGGCTAAGGTAGAAGACTAGATGCTCAGGATGTGCAACGGGATGTAGACCCCAGTCCTTGCTGGGAAGCTTACAATCTGAGTGCAGATTTTGACACAGGAACACCAAAAAAGTTAAATGAGCACCAGTACCAGTGCCATGCTGTTTTGATTATGGTAACTTTGTAGTATAGTTTGAAATCAGCAAATATGATACCTCCAGCTTTGTTCTTCTTTCTCAAGATTGCTTTTGCTATTCAACGTCTTTTTGCTTTTGTGTAAATTTTAGGATTTTTTGTTCTAGTTCTGTGAAAAATGTCATTGGTATTTTGATTTTTTCCCATTTTTAAATTGAGTTGTTTACATTTTTATTATTAAATTGTAGTAGTTTTAAAAAATATTTCTTGACAGAAGTTCCTTAAAAACATATATGAATATCTTCTATCCATCTGTGGCTTGCCTATTTGGTTTCTTAATAACATATATTAGATGAGCAGAAGTTTTAATATTGGTGAATTCCAGTTTACCAAAATAATGATTTTAATGGTTATTACTTTCTGTGGATTCTCTAACAAATTTATGTCCACCCCCAAAGTCATGAAGTTATTCTCTTTGTTTTTCTTCTAGAGCTTTACAGTTTTAGTTTTTATGATTAGGCTTAGATCTCTCCCGGAATAATTTTTGTGTAGGGTGTGAAGTGGGAATTGAGATACTTTTTTTTTTTCCATATTCACTTGTTTCCACATCATTGTTTGAAAAAAATTTTTTTCCTTTGAATTGCTTTGGTATCTCTGTCAAAAAATTATTGGATCATATATGTTTGGTTTATTCCTGGAAACTCTGTTTGGTTCCATTGATCTATTTTTGCTTATTCTTTAACCAGCACCATACTGACTTGAGGACTGTAGCTTTATTACATTTTAAGTCAGTTAGTGTAATTTCTCCACATTTGTTCTTTATCAAGATTGTGTTGGCTATTTTAGGTACTTTGAATTTTCATATATATTTTAGGATTAGCTTGTCAGTTTTTATTTTTAAAAAAGTGCTGGGGTTTGGCTTGGGTTTGCATTGCATCTACAAATAAATTTGGAGAGAACTGACATTATAACATGTTGTCATCTAATTTTTAAACATTGTACATTTATTTAGGTTTTCTGTTATATCTCTCAGTATTGTTTTATAGTTTTCACTATAGAGATCCTATACACCTTTTGCTAAATTTATCTCTAAGTATTTCATGTTTTGTGAATACTATTGGAAAGAATATTTTTTAATTTTTATTTTTAAATGTTATGTAATAAAATTCACATGTCTAAGTACATACACATATATAGGTATGTGTGTATGAATATATCTACATTTATCATCTATATTTATCTATCACTTATCATCTATCTATCTCTCTATCTATCTTTTTTTGGTGTCCATTCCTCTGAAGTGGCTAAATTACATTCCTTGGTTCATGGTGCATTTTCATCATTGGCCCATGCATGGCAGGTATGTTTCATGTACATATGTATGTATTTTTAGTAGTGTAATAAGCACCCTTTAATCCACCTGCTATAGCAAAACTTCACTGATGATAAGCTACATCTAATCATATGCCCTCTCCCCAAATCTCCCTGCTCACCATACTAAAATACCATCATCCTGAATCTACCTCTTAATTTGTTGAATTTTTCCTTTGTGATCGGACTTTAAGTGGTCTTTCTAGGTTTCTTCTATTACAAGTAATTCTGTAATAAATATTCTTGTGCAGTATATTTAGTCCAAACACTGATTATGTACTTGGAATGTATTCTTATAGCTGGAATTATGTCAAAGTACATTAAAAGACATGATTTTTAAGATTCTTGTATATTTTACTGCACCTGTAAGATGGGCACATCTCCCAATACCTGGGTACTCGGCACAGATTGAGAGCATCACCCAGGCTTCTGGGAGAACACCTGGCCTGTACCTGTGTGCAGGGGTCTTTCTAGTCCACAGTCCACACCTACCCTCCATCTGTATCTCATCCTCCATAACAAGGCAAAATGTTCCCTACACCTTGGTGTGTAGCCTGTAGAGAAACCCCTTTGTCCAGGGACTCAGGCCCCTCTCACCTGTCCTTAGCTATCCCTACCCTGGGGATAGCAATGACTTCATGGATAGTCATTCCCCAGGGAGGAACCCTGTAGATACAGTTTGTTTATATGTTTATCCAGTTCAGTGTAACAAGCCTTTGTGATTACTAATAGTGTTCATGGCAATGACCTCTACCCTTTGAGGGGACTCTTCTATCTGCCCAGCTCTGTTGTAGGCATCCTACAGCATCGTCTGGCTCAATCCTCACAAGTGTGCTGGGGGATGACTGTCATCACCCTCTTTCAAGATGGGGAAAAGGAAACAAGAGGCAGTGACTAACTGCTCAAGGTGGCATAGGGGCAAATGGTGAGGCAGGACCCTGGGCAGCTGTCTCATCCTGGAGGCCACGTTTCTCCATGAGGTGACTAAGTCTCACCCTGAGTGGAGGGCAGAAGGGGAAGGGGGAGAGGAGGAAAAGGACGTAGCCCTGCCCTCCATGGACTTAACTGCCCAGCAGAGAGCAAAGGACACACATATACCCACATGTGAACATGTACACAAACACACCCACACTGCACATGCACACATGCTATCACACACACACATCCACACGGTTACACATACACCATACACTCACACACACACTGTTACACACACACATCACACATGCACTGTCTCACACACACACACACATACACTCTCACATAGGTATACACTGGTGCATGGGGGCGTGGACAGCCCAAAGGTGACACTGCAGCAGAAAGGCCTGCACCGCTCTTCACAGGAAGGGACCCCAGGAGCTGCCCAAGCAGAGGAGACCCTGGGGTGATGTGAGCTCTGGGTGCTGAGTGCTCACGAGCTGGAGGCTGAGGCTGCTCAGTGGATGTGGGGCCTCTGTCTGGGGAGCAGTGGAAACAGGAAGGAGCAGCTCACATGCAGGGGACAGTGAGGACAGACCACAGGGGACATTGTGTGATCTGGGGTCCAAATTCCAACCTGGCTACAAGTAAACTGTCAAGGGTTACAAAATATTTATGCTGATCATAACAATGTCAGATTGATAAGATAGATAGATAAATAGATGATAGATAAAAAAGGAAAAAAATAAAAGAACAGAAGAAGAGAGGAGAGGTGAGGGGAGGGGAAGGGAGAGGCAAAAGGCTTCTCCCTCCTGCTTCTTCAAATTCCTTACCTGGTAGGGACTGGGGAGGGGCCATCCTTCCAGAATGTTTTCAGAATCCTCTATATACAAGCATCTTACCATTTCACTCAATAACATATTCTGGACCTGTTTATGGGACAATAGTCTCAATTCCATTTCACTCTTTTAAGGCCTGACTTCATATTAGGAAGAATATTATCATTTCTTCCGCCCATTTTGGATTCTTTTAAAATACCAACCACTTGCAGATGCAGAGTTGGCTCCTGCTGCCTTGAAAGGGGTCTGACTTCCCCTGGGAGGAGCCCTTGCCCCCAGTGCCCATTTCATGTCCCATGGATCTCTTGATCCCTGGCACCCTCTAGGACTCTCCAACTGGCCTTAGATGACATTGTTCCCACAGCAGTGAAGGAACTGGAGACCAGGCTCTCATGGCAGAATCCTAGAGGACGAACTAGGAGGCTCTGAGCCTGGGTCTGCCTGAGAGATATTAGAGAGCAAGGTGTGGTTTAATGAAATAAAAGTTGGTTAATTGAGCTGAAAGAAGGACATGCACCCTCCACAGAGGCCCACTTCTGAAGGTGACTTGGCAGATCGGAGACCCTCCCCAAGATGGCAGGACCACATGAGAGATGGAGCCATGGTGACTGTGTCACCCCCAGTACAGGGTCACCCTCTTCCAGGAGCACTTAAATTACACAGGGACATGCTGGCTCCACAGAATCCATGAAATTATAAGACCCTGCCAGGTCCAGTGAAATTTTCCAGAGTTGTTAGGATTAGAATACAGGTCTTTCAATTAATACCTTTGGGACACCCTTCACCCTTCACCCCTGCCTGCCCACAGTGACCACACACAAGGAGAGAGGGAGCCTCGGAGGAGGGAGATTCCCTGGGGCTTTGAGCGTAGGACCAGGTTTCTCTGAAGCAGAAGAAAACTTTAAGTCAGGAGAATGGGTTTTACCCAGGGAAGAGGCCCCACCACTCTGCCCCGATGTGCTCTTGTGCACAGAAAGGGGTGTGGCCTGGCCCTGCTCTGACCCCTAGAGGGGCCCAGCTCCAGACTGCGATCAACCCTTTCCACCTCCCCCAGGGCCTGTATAAGTGATTAGATCACTTTCTATTTCAGAGCAGTTGGGGAGAACTCTTTCCTAGAACATGGCTGGTCTACCCTCCCCCAGCCTACCTGATCAGCCTTGGGAGGCTGGTGTGAGAATTGGTGTGAACTTTTCTTTAAATGTTCAGTAGAATTCACCTAGAAAGCCATCTGGTCCTGGGCTTTGGTTTGTTGGGAGTTTTTAAAATTACTGATTCAACTTTATTACTGGTCTGTACATATTTTCTATTTCTTCTTGATTCAGTCATGGGAGATTGTACATTTCTAGAAATTTATCCATTTCTACTAGGTTGTCCATTTTATTGCCATATAATTATTCTTAGTAAACTCTGATGATCCCTTGTATTTCTATCGTGTTGGTTTTAACCTTCTCTTTCTTTCTTAGTTTATTTATTTAGGTCAATTTTGCTTATCTTTTCAGAGAACCAGCTCTTAGTTTCTTTGATATTTTCCTTTTTTTGGTCTCTATTTCATTTATTTCTGCCCTGATATTTATGATTTCTTTCTTTCTACTACATTTAGATTTTGTTTATTCTTTTGCTAGTTCCTTCTACTTTTTTTTTTTTTTAAATCTTTATTGAATTTGTTACAATATTGCTTCTGTTTTATGTTTTGGGTTTTTGGCTGGGAGATGTGGGATATTAGTTCCTTGACCAGGGTTTGAACCCGCACCCCCTATATTGGAATGCGAAGTCTTAACCACTGGACCGCCAGGGAAGTCCCTTGCTAGTTCCTTCTAATCTGAATGATAATCTTGCCTGGTAGAGTATACTTGGTTGTAGGTTTTTTACTTTTCATCATTTTGTATATATGGTGCCACTTCCTTCTTGCCTGCAAAGTTTCTGCTGAAAAGTCAGCTGTTGGTCTGATGAGAGTTTTCTAGTATGCAACTAGTTGCTTTTCTCTTGATGTTTTTAAAGGTTCTCTTTATCTTTAATTTTTGCCATTTTAATTATAATGTGTTTTGGTGTGGACCTCTTTGGGTTCACCCTGTTTCAGACTCTCTATTCTTCCTGGACCTGGATATCTGTTTCCTTTCCCAGGTTAAGGAAGTTTTCAGTTATTATGACTTCAAGTAAGTCCTCTGTCCCCCTCTCTCTTCTCCTCCTAGAACCCCTATAATGTGAATGTCAGTAGGCTTGATATTATCCCGGAAGTCTCTTAAACTATCCTCATTTTTAAAACTTATTTTTTCTTTTTTCTGTTCAGCTTGAGAGATTTTCAGTACTTTGTCTTCCAGTTCACAGATCCATTCCTCTGTATCATCTAATCTACTGTTGATTACTTCTAGTGTATTTTTTATTTTTATATTTTTTATTATTATATTTTTTATTGTGTTCTTCAGATCTGTTTGGTTCTTCTTTATATTTTCTCACTCATTGTTAATCTTCTGAATGTGTTCATCTATTCTTCTACTAACTTCCTTGAGTAGCTCTATGATCATTACCTTGAACACTTTATTCAATAGCTTACCTATCTTTACTTTGTTTAGTTCTTCTTCTGGGTTTTGTTTTATTGCTTCATTTAAAACATATTTCTCTGTTTCCTCATTTTGCCTACTTGCTGAATTTATTTCCATATATAAGGTAGGTTGGTTAAGTCTCGTGATCTTGGAGAAGTAGTCATATGTAAGAGACATGCTATTGGACACAGGAGCACACTCCCCTCTGGTAATCAGAGCTATATGCTCCAGGGGCACCCACTATGTGGGCCGTGTGGTCCCTTTTGTGGTGGGGCTGACTATTGTGAGCATGCTGGTATATGGGGCTGGCCCCTGACCTGCTTAGCTGCCAGGTCCTCCCTTGTGAGGTTGCTGCTGCTCTATTAGTGTGCAGGCAAGCCCCTGGAGTAACAGACTAGAGGGAGGACTCCAAACTTACACTTGCCAGCATCATGTCCTCATGGTTCAATGTGCTCCCTAAGGTGGCTGCCACCAGCATCTATGTCCCCAGGGTGAGTCTCAGTTGCCTCTTGCCTCTCCAGGAGGATCTCCAAGATCAGCAAGTGGGTCTCATCCAGGTTCCTTTCAAGTTGCTGCCTCTGCATTGGGAATCAGAACATGTAAGATTTTACATGTGTCCTTTAAGAGTGGAATCTGATTCCTCCAGCCCTCTGGCTCTCTTGTATGCAATCCCTGCTGGCTTTCAAAGCCAGACATTTTGGGGTCTCTTCTTCCTGGTGTAGGAACCCTGGGCTGGGGAGCCTGATCTGGGGCTCAGACCCCTTGCTCCTTGGGGAGAACCTTGGCAATTGAATTATCCTCCTGTTTGTGGGTCACCTACCCAGGGAATTTTACCATGTATCTGCCCCTCCTACTTAACCTCATTATGGCTCCTTCTTCATATTTTTGGTTGTGGAGAATCTTTTCTTGTAGTCTTCAGGTCATTCTCATAGATAGTTGCTCTGTAAATTGTTGTAATTTTGGTGTACTCATGGGAGGAGGTGAGCTCAGGGTCTTCCCACTCTGCCATCTCGGCCACCCCCACACCCCAGCACAAGACTTTAAGTGTACTGACAACACCAGAAGAGATATTGCAGAAAAATTAACTAGTAATTGCTGTATTCAAAATATGAATTCAAATACATGACTCAGGGCTGAAGTAGCCCCCAAGGTAGGCCTGAAGGGAGGAGGAGAATGGGACTCAGAAAAGAGGGAGGGAGCCTCAGGAAACCCTGTGGTTTCAAGAGTCAGGAAATATAGGACTGTGGCTGAAGTCGATTTCCCATGGAGATGGAGAGGGAGATGAGGTTGGAAAAAGCAGAAAACAATTCCCTTTTAAAATGCAGAGGGGAAAATACTTTGTCATCATTTGACTGACCGTAAGAATGAGCTCAGCAATTTTGTACCATATCATAAACCAATTGCCCTCTTGTGCAAGATTAACTACTAGAAAGACCTACTGCCTTTCTCCTGTGATGGTATGATAACGCATATGACGGATTGCCTGGAAAATAAGACACAGTAATGAGGGTCAAACACTGTTATTAAATCCATGTGGAAACAGAATCAGGAGGAGGGGAAACTTGTTAACTTCCTTGTTAATTATGGCGAGAAAGCAGATTACAAAGTGGCTAGAGGGTTTTTTTCACAGATGTTTGAATTTAATATATTTTGAGACTGTCAAAGAGGCACATTAGAATGATTAAATATATTCAGACTACTCTGGGAATTAACTACCTGCTCTTCTTTCACAGGGAGTAAATAAGATGGCCAGGTGATATTTTTAGTAACTGAAAAATGTTTCTTTGATTTAGATTTTATTTATTTTTCTTGGGAAAGATAGATATTCCACCTGTGGGAATTGGAAATGATCTTCTTTATAGCCCAGAAGTGAGGAGTTTGTGTCTTAGAGCTAGGCTGTCTCTGCTCAAATCCCAGCTCCTCACTTCACTATTGTTTAATCTCTCTGTGCCTCAGTTTCTTCATTTGTAAAACAAGGATGATGGTAAGAGTGGTACCCACTTGGTGGGGCTACAAGAGGATTAACTGAGTCACTGTTTGTACAGCAGTTTGTCCACACCCTGTAATGTTAGCTGTGAATCGAACAGTCTGCTTTTTTACCAGTTCCTCACTTTCTGCTCACTTTTATTGTAGCTAAGCAGTGTATTTCTTCTTTATTATACATATTCGTATGCCTCCAGTTGTAGGGTCTGCAGTCTTTCTTGGAGGAGGGGATACTTTTCATTTCCAACTGCCAGATAAGTGGCCGGAGGTGATGGGGAAATTTCAGCCAAAACCCACAGGATGCACATGGATGCTGGAGGTGGGGGCATGGGTTCACACACTCACCCCAATACCCTCCACTCAGCACAGTCCCTAGAAACCTCTACTGAGTATTGGCTGTTGACAGGAACTGGTTAGAGCAAAAGCTATGAGGTATGGTTTCCAAATCCACTGGGTGAGTCATTTTGATCAACTGTTAGGTTGAATTGTAAAAAGTGGCATTTATACAGGTCAGAAAGGATGAATGTTGACAATTCTGTATGATTCAACATAATATTTCATGTTTCCTACGTCTGTTGATTAATGGATATGAATAGTTATATCATTTACTACTTTCCAGCCAGAGCTACCAATGTCAGCAGGCTGCATTAATGAGCCCCTGAGGACAAAAAGATAATTCTGTTCTACATCCGACCTCAGATCTTTGATTAAAGTACTTTCTGCAATTCATAGATTACATTTACTAGATCCCTCCATATGCTGGGCAAGAGACAATACTTAATAGCAGGTATTCACAGTTTAAGATCACTTAAGGTTCATCACCATCATTAGTCATATGTAGAAACACTCAGCCTTACTGGATGGCTTACAGGAATATTCCTAAGCATTTGGGGGAGGTCATAAAAGGACTCCAGGTTGAATATGAAGTGTAGAGATGGTCAACCTTATGTATAGGCTCACTTTGGAAGCATCTGGGTTATGATTTCGATATGTAGGGAAGAAGAGGAAGAGCAAAAAAAAAAATATTCCCGTGACCCACATGTCTCTCTTTGTCTCTGGTCTTACTTTGGGAACAGGAATTCCTGGGTTAACCATAACTAGTATGATTGAGGAACTAGTATTTTTTCTAGTCCAGTCTAAACTCCTCTTGTCCATAGGTACTGTTCTGTTGGTCCTCTCTGTTCATACCACTCTTGCCTGAAGCTGTTCAGCATCTGACTGGTTGTGTCTTCCTTCATGGCTCTTATGAATAATTACAGAGAGTTTCAAACTTTGTATCTCCAATGCCAAAAGCCTAATCTCTTCTTTGACAGTCATCTTCTACTGAGGGTTTTGCTTCATGTTATCCAAATGCTGGGTAGCAGATCCAGCTTTAGCAATATTATCAGTCAGGCTAGGCTAGGTTACGTTGCAATAACGGAAAACTCCAAGATCTGAGACAGAAACTACAAAGGTTTATTTCTTGTGCACACCACATACCCACTGCAGTTCAGCTGGGGCCTCTGTGCATATTACTTTCACTGGGACATTCTGGCTGGGAAAGGCTCCAGCACTATGCTTCCACAATTGCTTAGCCAGAAGAAAGAAAATGTGGTGAGTAATACACCAGTTCTTAAAGCTTCCATATGAAAGTGACACATGACTTTGTTGCAAATCACAAGACCACATGTCACTTCAAGAAGATGCAGAAAAGTGCAATCAATTACGCATGCAGAAATTAGAGGGCTGAGATCATCTACTGAAAAACAATAATGAGCACTGCTAATGGACAGTGGAATGCACGCAGGATGCTTGAGCTTTTACTCAGTACCCTAAGCATTCTGTCCTACATCCTTGTTTGCTCGACTGGTTGTGCTTTTTTGGGTATTCTGTGATGAAGGAAGGAGTCATCTTTCACTTTCCTTTTTGAAATATGGCTTTTGATTATATGAGTTATAATCAATTATATACCATAACTTTTCTTGTGCAAGTCCCTGAAACACCAATATACAATAGCAGTAATATTTGCTTATTGTATATTATTATTGTTCCAAAATAAACATAGCATACAATTTACTGATTCAACCATTTTTAAGTGTACAATTCATTGACACTAAGTATATTCACATTGTTCTGCAACCATCAGGACCACACGTTTCCAGAATTCTTTTCATTTTCCCAAACTGAAACTCTGTACCCTTTAAACAATAATTCCCTATCCCCCTTCCCCCCAGCACCTGGCAACCACCATTCCACTTTCTGTCTCGATGAATTTAAGTATTCCAGGTATCTCATATAAGTGGAGTCATACAATATTTATCCTTTTGTAACCAGCTTATTTCACTCAGCATAATGTTTTCAAGAATCATCCATGGTACAGCATGTGTCAAAATTTTATTTCTTTTAAGAATAAATAATATTCTGTTGTACTCATATTCCATTGTACTCATATTCCGGACAAACCACATTTCGTTTATCCATTCATCTGTCAATGGACACTTGGGTTTCTTCCACCTTTTGTTTATTATGGATAATGCCGCTGTGAACATTGGTATATACATATTATTGATTTCAATAATTCTGGGTGTATATCTAGAAGTGGGAATGCTGGATCATATGGTAATTCTATTTTTAACTTTATAAAGAAATGCAACAGCAACATTTAACTCAGTGTTTAAAAAGTTGTTTTCTGTGGAACTATGGCCGCATCGGTGACTCACAGCGCATTTTAGCCTTGTAAAGTTCTGAGAAATTCTACAGGAAAGAAATTTTTTTCTCTTGGATTAATGCAGCATTTACCAAATGTATTAAACCATAGAATTCCTGCCCCATTTTTGATTGAGCTGTCTATTAAGACCTCATGGAATATGACGTAATGTGGGAAATATTAGTTAACCATTCAACTCAGTATCATGTGGGCTATATGAGAAATGGCCAGATGATCGAAAGAAAAACCTAAAATGTGGAGAATAAAGATGCCATAGGGTGGTCAGCTCATTGGCCAGCATTCTCACTGGCTAGCATTCTCACTGGCTAAAAATTGCTAAAAATGTCTGATTCCACCAGAAGTGAAAAACACAGTTGAGTAAAAGAGATAAAAGCTGGCAGGAAGAGAGGAAGCAGTAGAGAGGGAGGTGGGGGGAGAAGTTGCACGTCTAGGGAAGATCTACGAATACTGATGCTGTGAGGGCTACATTCACCTCCTTTGCTCATTCAATGTGCAATTTGAAAATGGATGTAATTTCTGTCCTTCCAGCTGAGGAAACGGAGGCTCAGGACCACACAACTGATAAGCAGAGGTGTTGGGATTGGAGTGGTTCTTGTGACTCCAAAGCACAGAGAGAGAGAGCAGTGGCTTCCAGTGGATCCTGAGGGTGCACAGAGTTGGCTGCAGAAGTGAGCTACACCTAGCCGCAGGAGCAACCTGGGGGTCTGGAGAGGAGTCGGTGTGCAAACAGGGAGCCCCTCAACCTCAGTGGACCCCAACATGATCCATCTTAAGTGGAACCCTCCAACATTTTTTTTAGATTATATATTTTAAAAAATCTTTATTGGAGTTAATTGCTTTACAATGGTGTGTTAGTTTCTGTTGTATAACAAAGTGAATCAGCTATACATATACATATGTCCCCATATCTCCTCCCCCTTGCGTCTCCCTCCCACCCTCCCCATCCCACCCCTCTAGGTGGTCACAAAGCACCGAGCTGATCTCCCTGTGCTATGCAACTGGGTCATGGTATATATAGAAAAAAGATAGTATTTGTATGATCACCTGGGATGAATGGGATAATGATGCTAGAGGCTGGCCCCAGCTGGGGGCTGCAGACCCCCCGGACCTCCGTCCAGCTTCCCCATGGGCTGAGGGGATGACTCTCTGGCTGCCCCCTGTTGGGAGCGCTGCCCTAAGTGTGTCTCTACTACAACATAGAGCGTGGAGTTGTGAGGACCGCTGTGTGTGTTGGGGGCGGGGACAATGGGAACAACCAAAGGGAATAACCAAGATGCCAGCTGTGTGGCAAAGCTGAGGACACTGTGCTTACTGCGCTCCTAAAAGGGGGTTGCAGGCTTTCACCAGTGGCCTAAGGAAAAGACTCTGTGGGACTGAGGCTTGGGGGAGCAAAGGGAGATTGGGTTCCCTTAGTGCTGGGAGCAGTCTGCTCCCTGCAGCTGTGCCTCTGCAGTGGAAACTGAGAACTCCACCCCTGAGAAGGGGCTTGATGGCAACAGGCGATGACCTTCCCGCGTTGGCTGGAAGAGCAGGTGGAGGTGGAAGTGTGTTCCGCCTTGGACGCTCTCTCGTCCACCAGAGCCGATTCTTTTTTAAAAACTAAAATTGGAACACATTTTATCATAAAATATAACATCATTACTTTCTTAGAAGAGTAATGTGTTTTTATGGTATGAAACCTAAAATGTAACCTTAAAATAAGGCAGGGAAAAAAGATTGGTGACTGTTTATAAGAAGCACGCTTTTAAGAATGACCTTTCTGAAAATTAAATCTTGTTCAGCAAACTCTGCTTTCTTAGACATCAGTGTGTGAGTATAGGTCAAATGATAATTTTTTTATTTTTTATAATAAGAATTGTTAAAATAGGAAGTTTTGTGTTTCCATAGGATTAGTGTTTTTAAATATAAGTTTTAAAATATGAAATAATTTTAGATCTACAGAAAAATTGCAAAGACAGGGTCAAGAGTCCCCCTGGATACCTCTCACCAAGTTTTAGTTTCCCCTAATTAACATTATCCTGTCCTATTAACATTAACAGTAACATTCTCATTTCATGTTACCATGGTACATTTGCAAACCTAATACACCAACGTGGGTCCATTACTATTAACTAAACCAAACAGACTTTGTTCGAGCATAGGTATACCTTTAGATAACTGCAGTACCTCCCTACACATGCATTTTCCAGAGGAGTTATTGAAGAACTTAGGTTTTCTATGTCTCATTCTTGAATTCAATATTTATATTTATAGTTATTGTTATCGTTATTGTTATAGTTATATTTTCCTGACTTAAATCATCTGCCTCACATTTCTGGAACTCACTTTTACTGTGAAAGAATGCTTCCTATGATTACCAAGTATGTTCTTTTATATGCAGTAGTTTAAGCAGAATAACTAAGCTACAATCCAATAGGCCTTCCTCATAATCATTACAGTCATCTTTTTTAAAAAAATTTTATTGTGATATAGTGGATGTACAATAGTATATAAGTTTTAGGTGTACAACACAGTGATTCTCACAATTTTTAAAGGTTATAATCCATTTATAGTTATTATAAAATATTGGCTATATCCCCTGTGCTGTACAATATATCCTTGTAGCTTATTTATTTTATCGTCATCTTTATTGAGTAAATCCACATATTGAAGTTCCTAATGAAACTGAGTTCTTAAACACATGAAAATTATTTTATCATTCCTCTTTTTAACTTCTATTATATTATCATAATAAGAAGAAAGGGAAGCTGTATCAGTCAGGGTCCTAGAAGGGAACAGGTGACATGCCTGGATGGAGTGATTGAGGACACTTCAGTAAGATGTCTATTTACAAATCTGAGGGCAAGTTGAAGGATATCCTCAAGGACAGAGTGACACTCTGGAGCAACAACAGTGGGGGCTATCGTGACCACCCCGCCCCCCGCCCCAAGCTTGAAGGTACCAGAGAGGAGCAGTTGCAAGAAATGATGGCAACATAAATGCAAACAGGAAGTCGGCAGAGAAGTCTCTATCCTGAAACAGACTTTAAAAACAATTCAACTACAACTGTTTGTGTCATTCATTCTAGATGTTATTGCCCACATCAGCTGTGCAGAGTCAAACAAAGGGAGAAATCAGACTTTCGGTTTAAAAAAAAAAAGGGAAAAATGAATAGCATGTCTGGTTTAACTTTAGGGTCACAATTCCCCTGCCATTCCTGGTAAATGCTGGGCTTAATGGCAGCTGTGTCAGAGCTTTGCTAGTTTTCTAGAATCAAGGTGGTCAACACCTTTGCTGCAGAATGAGCTGTCCCAGCTTCATTGTGTTAGCTACGTTGTGAAGGGACACTGCTACCTTGGGCATCCTTTGCTCTGGATGCTGGCTTTGGCTTTGTCTGGGTTTGTCCCTTCTCTGTGTTCATGTGGTTAGCAGTTGTTTCCTGCCTAAGGGCTCTGTAAGCACGGGCACATCATTTTCTATCTGTTTCTCCATGTTTGGGTTAAAGAATTCCTAGTTACGTTCCTTATCAGAATGTATTCATATGTCAGTTTAACCTCATTAAGTCCATGATGAATTTTAAGATTTCTTTTTTGACCTCCAGCATGTGGACATGGATTTTTAAGTTATCATTCCAACCAGGAAGAAAATACTCTAGTGTATGCCCAGACTACTGACAGGCTAGAAAGAAGAATGAGTTCTTTCTCCCTTTATTTATTCACACACTCGTGTTTTGACAAAGACATTTTGGACCCAATAGTTGACAGCTGGCTGAAACTCTGCTTTGACTGTCATAATAAAAAACCAATTTGGAGAATATATTTATTTTAGGATTTCATTAGTAAGTCATGAGTTTGTGATGAAAACAAAATAATTTGAAATTTTTCAAAAGGTTATAAAAAAGACATTACTAGGCTTGTTGATTAGAGAAATAGGAAAATATGTGTCATATTCAAAATAAATTAGGAAAGGTCGTTTTTACGTTAAATGACTGATGGATGTTTCCATGGGGAAATTTTCTCTTCATGAGCTACAGTGCTTGCCTTCAATACTGACACCAAATGCTCTGGGAATTGAAATCAATGACATCCAAAGTATCATTACTGGTAACAATAATAAACACAAGTAACAATGAGTAAGTACTAACATTGTACCAGGCTTTGTGCTAAGCATTGTACAGGATGATCTCAGTTAATACCCACAGGAGATAGGTCTTATGATGAATCTGTTATTACATAAACGAACAGGCAAAGAGCTGAAATATACCCAAGATCACAAAGGGTTGGAGCCAAAATTTGGACCCAGTTTTTTTGATTCCATTGCCCAGGGTCTTAACTATAGGAGTCTGTAGTCTCCCTGTGATTCAAATTCATGCAGGATTGGAGGAAGGGCCGTCTATGAGAATCTTTACAGGTTTGAAAGATGATCAGAACTTAGTGAAATGAAATGTAGCATGGTTAACTTCTTAATGAAGCTGCACTCATGTCCTAAAACTCCCTGTGCAAATACAGAAAGGGGAGATGGAGTTTAGTATCCACAGCCACATAAAAGACCAGAGGTTCTAATTATTAGCATTTTTGAAGTGAGTCTACTGTGTTGATTTGGCTATAAATGCAAGATAGCATATGGGAAAGTGTCTTTTAAACCACAAATCACTTCACAATGTCTCATGTACATACAAGTTTTGTTGTAGATATTAATTCTGCTCTAAAAGCTGGAGACAACACATGAGAAAGTGTTTGTAAATCACAAATCTCTACACAATATCATATTTGTACACCTCTGTTCCAGTGATAGATCTTGATTCTTAAAAGGAGGAGGAATTTGGAGCAATTCTCCCTGTTCTTGGCTGGAACCCCACCTTTTGTCTGGAGCATGGATCCCATAGCTGGAGCCATACTTTACTCAGGAACATATTAGAGGAGGGTCTTCAGGTTAGTGAGGAAGCTAAACCCAGGTCATGTGATGAAGAAGAAAGAACTCACTGGGAGTTGATATCTGTTCAAACAGCTAGAGCTTCCTTGAGAAAGGAAATTCAGGCTTGTTACGTGTGACTGCGAAATGAAGCAGAGTTAATGGGTGTAAGATGGAAGGCAGATTTTGCTCCACACTATGCGGAATGAGCAGGTTGGTTTTGCCTAGGTTGAAAGGGGCTATGGGGAGGCAGGATGTTCAGCCAGAGGCTGGATGAGCTGATGGCAGAAGGTGGTAGAGGGTGATGGCACATAGACCCTTGAGGTCCACTGCAAGCCCTAAAGGTGTGTGTCATTCGCTGTTGGACTAACCCACCAAATTAACTAGTAGCTGAGGCTTTGCCAAATCCATCAACAAAATCTCTTACTCTGATTCAAAGGATATGGATATATATATATATATATAGCTAAACTCTTGTAATGTAAACTTGAATATCGCCAATGTGTGTCCTGAATTGACTGATAGGTGAAACCAGGTAACTGCAGGCACTGAGTGCTCTCTGATGATCTGGACGTGTCTTTCTAGAATCAATTCACAGAATGTGTTTAGACCAGAGGGCAACTTGCCTTAGTTCTAGAGCTTTCTGGGAGGCCTCTGCACTTTCTAGATAGATCCTTGTGGTCTGTTGATGCCAGAGGCCAGACAGTGGAACTGCCATGAACTGTTATCTCTGTCATTTTGGGGGTGGTGGTGGTAGTGGTTATTTATTGCTGTAATTGGAATGTTGAAGAAACAGGGTACACAGGATGATTTAGTTGGTTCTTTCTCTACTTTTTCAACTTTGTTTGGTTCTTCTTGCCTTTGCAGGAAAATTCAGGCCATTGCATATTTCTGGTCTGTCTTATGGATTAAAAAAAAATCTTACGGCCACCTTAAGTCATGGTCTCAATTTTGTACTTAAAAGGATGAGTCCCTTAGAAGGATGTAAGAGTCTCAGCATCCACCTTCCATTAGAAATGACAGGTATTTCTGCACTAGCTCTTACGGTGGCAGAGAAGCTTCAGCTTGGGAAAGGGGTTTGGATGGATTCTCTTCTTCATGATTCTCCTTCCTCGTTTGTGAAACTTTTGACACAGCCCCTCTGAACTTGGAGAGTGGGCGGAGAAGAGTGATAAAGGATGTGCAGGAAAAATCTTCTTATCAGGTATTGCTGCAGGCTGCCTTCAGGCCCTCTGGGGCTGGGCAATGTGTAAAGCTAATGCTTTTCTCTAGTGAGTTGCTTTTGTTCAGAGATTGTTCCTTGCTGAGGAATCCCTTCCCTGTGGGTGATGTCCCCTCCCACATAGCTCATCACTGACTCTGAAGACCCCAGGAACCCACGATCCCTGTGGCTTCTCTCTGCCAATGGCTGTTGGCCCAGGCATCACAATCAAACAGCATCATGGTCCCCTGCAGGGACAGATGGATCCCCACCCAAAGATGGTTTTGTATGTCCACACTGATGAAGCCACACACCAAGAGGGATGAAAAGGCTTTTAACTTACATAACTGAGGTCTCTAGGGAGAGCAGACAGGCCTCTTGAACAGGTCAGAAATGGCTTGAGAGAGCAAGGAAAGGAGACCACTGGTCTGGGCTTTTACAGCGGGGACCTGGCTTGCAGGGTTTGAGGGAGTGCCCAGACTTTGTTACCAGCTTGTCCAGGTGTGGACCACCTGCAGAAGAAGGGGGGTGAGGCTTGAGGGTGGTCAGCAGTCAGTCATCAAACATGGAGTCAGACCCCTCATCACACACAGGCCTGCACCAGCGAAAGCCAGCCTGAATGGGTCCATGGGCTTCCCACACACAGGCACACTTTCCCCCTTGAACCTGAGTGGCAGCCAATCCCAACATGGCCACGCTTCCTTGGAATCCTCTGTCAGCAGTCGGCCAGCCAGTCTCTAGGACTTCAGAAGTCTCAGGAGGGATCAGACATGTGTCTGTCCCCCCAGCTGCACCCCAGGTAGAGGGGTTCATGGCACACTTTTCTCCCGACCCCTCTGGCCTCCCTCACTAGGTTCTAGGTGAGGGGCCGACACTCCCACCTCTAATCACTGGAGTGAAACTCACAGTGTAGCTCATTCCTAAGAAATTCTCATCAAAACCCTTCCTGCCTCCTCTCCACCTCCCACTCTTTTACATTTGTAGTGTTGAGAGGTTCATGAGTGTTATATCTGCTTGTGCTTCGGAGGCTGAATCCAATGAGATTTATGTCTGGCCTTTCAGTTGGGAACCGCCATCTATTGTACCTTGGGGCTACATTTAAACATATTGCTACATCTGTTTGTTTGTTTATTACTTATTCATGACACATCCTCCAATTACTTTCTCAGAGGGATTTGAGATGACTTAGGATATAAATTCACGTTCGGTCAGCCAGTTTCAAATACACTCAGAGACTTATTTCTTCAGTCTTCATCCCCTGAAAGCACTGCATCCCCATGGGAAATGGCTATGATGTTCCTCATGGTATCTCAGAGACACCAATAAAGGTGCTCAAGAGCGGGGAAATATGTCTATAGGAAATATAATTCTTAAAGCATTATTTGAGATCAATGAGTTGTAACTAGGTATATTTCGGAATCATCACTGGAGTTTAACATCCACACACCGGGATCCACCCCCTGGCATTCTATTTTAGTATACCTAGGGTACTTCTAGTACATCTAGATATTTGCACTGAAAAATAAAAGATGCACAGGTGATTCTGATGCATACCCTGGTTAATATCCTCCTTCTTCAAATCATATCTCATCTAATTAATCTCATCTGCAGGACTAAACTTCCTTATATTTTTTATTTTGTTTTACAATCTAGAATTTCACAAATAAAATGGAACATTCCTTGCTGTGTCTTGCACATAGTGGGATGTGTTTATTCATTCATCCAATATTTATAGTGTTACCTGCTGGGTCCCAGGTCCTGGGCTATTAGGACATCAGAGAGACCCAGGCTTTGAATGAAGTCAGAGTCATTGTCAGGAAGTGGCACCAGCTGACAGTGAGGCTTTGCTTCAGGGTAGGCTCCCTGGGGAGATTGATGATTTGTAATTCATCTCTGGAGTTAATTTACCCTCCAGGATGAAGTGCTCCACACAAAGGGCTGACATGGAAGAGACCCTACAAGTATGCACCCATCTGTAGAGTGGTGAATGGCTTATTTGACTTTTAAAAGAATTCTTTTTTTTTATTAAGACTTTACTTCCTAACTCAAATCTTCCTACCTAATGCAATCAATGTGTGAGTAGAACTTCTGTCAGCTGCATTATTTATGAATGTATTAGAAGAGTTTACCACTTAATGTAGTCCTTTTGGTAAACTATAATTTTTTAGTAAAGAATCACTCAGCAAAAAAAAAAAAAAAAAAAAAAAGAGTTTACCAAAATCTAGATGGAGGCAAGTTGGAGACTGAAGAGGAGTTCGGGACCTTCCAGCATCATCCAAGTCTCAGGCATCAAGGCTCCATTTTAAGATGGGGAATGTGGGAAGGGAAACCAGAGTATGGATTCAAAATACATTGTAGAGGGAGATGACTTGTGATGTTTCCCACTCTCCAGGTTTTCTCAGCTTTCTTCCATTTATTGTCAATCAATTCGTTTTGTGTTTACATATGTCCAAATAAATCAAGTCACTTTTTTTAAAACAGTGAGAAACATAGAAATATATATTAATATAGCAAAACAGGCAATATAGACAGAGCCTCCGATGGACGGTGCTCTTTGTCCCAGTGAAAGGTTTTCTGAAGATGGTATACAAGCTGGGAACTCACAGGATGGGTAGCACTACACTAAGGAATTATAAGCGGGTGGATGGCACGCTTTGTGTACTTCTGTCCTTATCTGCCACTTCTAACGAAAAATGTCCTCCCCCCAGCTACATCCTCCCCATCTTTCACTGGACTGATTTTACCTTCATTCTCAACACTCTCATTTGTTTTGTCTTGCAAGCTTAATTAAGGTTTAAGGTGGGCAGTGAGCTCTTTTTAATAACGTGTCACAGTTGGAAGCTGGCCTCTTAGGAAGTGCAAAACTGGGAGGCATCTTGTCTGACTCTTTTGACTTGGTGAAGTGATTCAAGGACCCATTTAGATTTTGTTGAAATTATAGTAACATTTTAGAAAATGACACACGTAAATGCAAATGATGCACGCAAATGCAAGCATTAGGATGCAGGAGCCCTTGACCATCTGTGTTCACCAAATGAAGTGTACATTTCTGTGAATATAATGGATGCATTAAGGATTGGGAATGCTGGTAACTCTGTGTTGGATTAATGTCTAGAAACTTCTGATTATTTTTGAATACAGTGACTTAGAACACAGAAGTTTCTTTTTTCCCTTTGTCATTTTTATTACACTAGATATTGTGTAGTAAAGTTTCCACTGTAGAAAAATTAGAAAATGTTTTTAAAAATTGCCCCGATACCACCAGTCACTGAGAACCATGATGAATAATTTGGTTTATATGGCTATATAATTAGTTAAAAGGGTATCATATTAGGTACTATTTTTATTTGCTTAGTTCACTAATAAAAACCTCATAGAGCAGTCCTTTTAAAATAAACAGTAATTCCAGATTTATTAATTGAGCATCTACTATGTACCAGGCATATGAGATAGGAAAAAATGGGGGAACAAAACTCCTCTCACAGAACTTATAGTTCTATAGTTATAGATCCTTCATGAAGGATCATGGCAGATGTTGTTTCAAACTGTGATAACTGTGTGAAAGAAGCACACAGTGTGTGATGAGAGGATAAAATGGGAGGTGGGGCTGGTGTAATGAGGAAGGTCAAGGAGGTTCCCTGTGAGGGAGGGAGTTTTGAGCTGATATCTTAGGAATAATTGGGAGATAGCTAGGGGAGAGCTTGTCAGTCAAGACAGTGAAAATCGGTGCTGTTTCAAACTTACCTCACTACAATCTTAATAATGTAAGCTCAGCCCCTTTCTCTCTCTCCTACCCCCTTCACCCCTTTCCTCCTTTCTTGGGTAAGTGGCCTTGAGATCCATGAGTCCAGATCTGTGTCATCTTTAATTTGCTGGCCTGACTCTTGCTTCACATGTCCTTGCATCCCTGTCCTATTATGCATCCTTCTCTTTCCAGCATTGGTTGCTCCAATGCTAGGTCTCTTCTCAATAGGGGCTCCTGTGTTAGGGGAGAAATTTTCTATCTTCATCACCAGTTGCAGGAGGCCAAGATAAGCTTGTTCAATAACCTGTGGTGTGATTGTGAGGCCCTCTTGATTGCAAGTGAGAAGAAGTTTCTTCCAACAGAGCCAGAGTCAGATTTGCCCAGCAGTTATATAGTAGATAACTGCCATTATGCTGATGCTGCCATTATGAACACAACTGAAGGAAGTGAGTGGTAAGATTTCCTAGGCCCTCTGGTGTGCGTCATACTTGTTTGGGAAGACCTGGCTCGTCCTCTTGCTAGATCTGTACTCAGGCAGGTTGCTGACCTGAGTTTTCTCATAGATAGTGTAGGGATGATGACACTGGTGTGGACTTCTGTCGTTTTGGCTGCTCAACACCTCTTTCCTTGGGGAATGGTCCTTCACCATCTGGTGCTGGAGAAGCTGCCAATCACAAGACACACCTTTCTGGCCACAGGGGTGTTTATGGAACTCAGGCTTGGCCAATGGCAGTGACCCATGCTCTTGGCCACAGTGATCAGCCCGCAAATGGGAATGTGACTCAAGTGAGGTCAATCAGTGTCCTTCTTGGGGGTGTTATTTATAGTGAGAGAGACAAACCCAGTCTTTCTCCTTGTATCAAAAACTAAAGGGAGATGTGGGCAGCCATGTTTCCTATCACACAGGGGAAATCCTGTCTAAAGTAGGAAAGAATAAACCAAAAAGAACTGAGCATAAGTGGGAGGGGAAGAGATAGAGTGAAAGCAAGAGGCAGAGAGGAGGTGGGGGGGTGGTTCCAGGCTCATGACCCTGCAGGAGACCCTTGTCATCTCCAAGCCCACCTTCATCTCTAGACTTTCTTGTTATGTGTTTCTTTAAAATTCCTTTTTTTGTTGGTGTCAGTTTTGGTTGGATTTCCATCACTGGAAACTAAAGCTAAAAAAAGGTCCTGGCTAAAAAAAATATCTACTTTATAGAGTTGTGAGAACTAAATTAAAATCTGTGTTTTGTTAAGTGCATAATCAGCACAGTATCTGGAGAATGGCAAGTACTTAATACCTTATGGTTAATGCTGTTGGTAAGACTTGTCTATGTCTTAGAATCTGGCTAGTAAAGGGTGGTCTGTGTGATCCAGCATCATTGAGATCATCCAGGAGCCCATTAGAATTGTCAAATCTTGGTTCCCATCTATAATCTGCTCAGCCAGAACATAGCATTTTGCAAAGTCCATGCATGAGTTGTATGCAAAATAAACTGTGAAAAGCACCAGCCTGGTATGGTGATGAGTTTTTAGATACAGCATCAAAGGCACAATCCATGAAATAAATAATTGATAAGCTGGATTTCATTAAAGTAAAAAGCTTCTGCTCTGCAAAAGACAGTGTCAAGAGAACGAGAAGACAGGCCAGAGGTTGGGATAAAATATTTACAGAAGACATATCTGATAAAGGACTGTTATCTACTATATAACAGGAACTCTTAAAACTCAACAACAAGGAAACAAACAACTCAATTAAAAAATGGGCCAATGACCTCATCACCAAAGAATATACAGAAATGGCAAATAAGCATATGGAAAGAGGTTCCACATCATATGTCATCAGGGAAATTCAAATCAATACAACAGAATACCATTACACACCTATTAGAATGGCCAAAATCCAGAACGCTGACACTGAATTCTGGCTAGGATGTGGAGCAATGGAAGCTCATTCATTGCTGGTGAGAATAAGAAATGGTACAGCCACTTTTGAAGACAGTTTGGTTGTTTCTGACAAAACTAAACATACTCTTACCACTCAATCTAGCAATCACATTCTTTGGTATTTACCCAAAGGAGTTGAAAATTTATGTCCACACAAAACCTGAATGTGGTGTTTATAGCAGTTTTATTCATAGTTACCAAAACTTGGTAGCAATCAAGATGTCTTTCAGTAGGTGAATGGATTAGTAAACTGTGGTATATCAAGACAATGGAATGTTTTTCAGCAATAAAAAGAAATGATTTATCAAACCATGAAAAGACACGGAGGGATCTTGAATGTGTATTACTAAGTGAAATAAGCCAATCTCAAAAGGTTATATACTGTATAATTTCAAATATATGACATTCTGGAAAAGGCATATCTATGGAGACAGTAAAAAAAAAAAAAAAAAAAATCAATGGTTGCAAGGATTGAAAAAGTGGGGAGGGATGAATAGGTGGAGCCCAAAAGATTTTTAGGGCAGTGAAACTATTATATATGACACTATAATGATGGATACACATGTATTACATTACATAGTTTATAGAATATAAACTATGGACTTTGGGTGATTATGATGTGTCAATGCAGTCTCATCAATTGTAACAAATGGACCACTCTGGTGGGAGATGTTGATGATGAGGGAGTCTATGCATGTAAAAGGGCAGGAGGTATATGGGAAATCTCTGTCCCTAGCTCTCGCTTTTGCTGTGAGAATTGAATTGCTGAAACTACTATAAAAAAATAATGTCTTAAAAACAAACAAACAAACAAACAAACAAAAATACTGGCCTGGTCACACCAGACGCACAGGCAACAAAAGTAAAACTAGACAACTTAGACCACATCAAAATAAAAAAAAACTTTAGTGCATCAAATACATATGAACAGAGTGAAAGGGCAACCTACAGAGTGGGAGAAACTACATATAAATCATATATCTGATAAGATGTTAATAGGCAAAATATTTAAAGAACTCCTAAAACTCAACAACAACAACAACAAAATCCTCCAAATAATCCAATTAAAAAATGAACAAAGACTTGGATAGACATTTCTCCAAAGATGATATACAAATGGCCAATAACCACATGAAAAGATGCTTAACATCACTGATCATGAGGGAAATGAAAATCAAAATCACAATGAGATATCACCTCACACCCATTAGGGTAGCTACTATCAAAACCCCCCAAATGTTTGATGATAAATGTTGGCGATGATGTGGAGAAATTGGGGTCCTTGTGCATTGCTAGTGGAAATGTAAAATGGTGCAGACTCTGTGGAAAACAGTCTGGCAGTTCCTCAAAAAAATTAAACCTGGAATTACCATATGATCCAGTAATTCCACTTTCAAATATTTAGTAAAACAAATTGAAAGCAGGCACTCAAACACATACGTGTACACCCATGTTCACAGCAGCACCATTCATATTAGCCAAGATATGGGAGCATCTCAAGTGTTCATCGATGGATGAATGGATACAGACAATGGAACATTATTCAGCCTAAAAAGAAAGGGAATTCTGACACATGATACGACATGGATGAACCTGAAGACATTATGCTAAGTGAAATAAGCTAGTCACTAAAAGACAAATATACTATATGATTCTACCTAGATGAGGTATCTAGAATAGTCAAATTTATAGAGACACAAAATAGAATGGTGGGTGCCAGGGACTGCGAGAAGGAGGGTGAGAATGGGAAGTTACTGTTTTATGGGTACAGAGTTTTAGTTTTGCAAGATGAAAAAGTTCTGGAGATTGGTTGCACAATAATTTGAATACACTTAACACTACTGAAGTGTTCACTTAAAAATGATTGAGATGGTAACTTTTGTTATGTGTTTTTAACATAAATTTTAAAAAGACTAAGACAAATGGCAAAAAAAATTTAAACCTCTGGTCAACTGGGGGTCCTTTGATGAAAGGTTCTGAAGAAAGGAGATGTTACAAGTGTTTGTCCCACTGATTCCAAATAGAGACTCTCAGACGTGTGCCTCAGAAGTCAGAAAGTCAATGAGATGAAACAGTGACTTCATGGACAGGTTGACAGTGACAATATCACCAACAAAGATTTGACAACTAGCAGCCTTAGTCTGTCACCTGGCTCATAAAAGACTGTTCCTACTTTAAGTTTGACTTGGCGCTTGGATAATTGTTACCTTGTTCTATATAGTAAATGTCGTCAGAATTCTCTTCTACCCTAACTAGGGCAAGTTCATTTCTGGAATAAATGTAGCCCTCAAAATACAGAGGGGTTCTGTTCCAGAAAAATTCATTTCTAGATCAGCTGAGTGAAAGTTTGAAAACAATTCTAGAAGTGGTCTTTAAGTTATAAGTTCTTTTGATACAAACCTTAGGAAAGTACCAATGACCTGACAGTTCTTAAAACTAATTTCATTCACAACCAATGGTCATTTCTCATAGATAGAACCTTCTGTAGTTCAATCAAGGAAATTGGATATAGAATTCTAGGCCTAAGACTCTTCCCTCATGCTAGGATTCTGGTCAACGTAATATAGGCACAGATTACTATCCAAACAGAGGTCAAAATACTATAATAATGGTTAGGAAAGTGACTGATGCCCACTCAAATACATGGCTTCTGGGAAACTTTGATGGAGACACAGGCTTGACCTCAGAGTAGGGCCTCTGAAAAATATCTCCCCCAAAAGGTATCCATGTCCTAATCCCTGTGAAAGTTACCCTGTATAACAAAAAAGGGGGGGGAGGTCTTTGCAGATGTAATTAAGTTAAGGATATTGAGAAGGGCAGATTATCCTGGACTATCCAGGTGGGTCCTAAATGTGATCATATGTATTCTTCCTAAAAGGGAGGACGGGGGAGATTTGACATTACACAGAGGAGAAGGTGACTTGAGGAAATAACAGAGAGAGATTTGAAGATGCTGGCCTTGAGGACTGGAGTGTCGTGGCCACAAGTCAAGGACTACCGGTGACCACAAAGCGAGAAGGAGCAAGGGACGGATTCTCCCCTAGAGCCTCTGGAGGGAACGCAGCCCTGCTGACAACTTGATTATGGGCCAACCAGCCTCTTGCTTCCCCTTCTGCTCTCCTGCCCCAGGTGTGATCTTCCACAGAGGAGCCCCTCCCAGCCCCCAACCCAGCACAAGGGGCTCAGTGCTTCCCTCTCTGCCGGAGTGTGTGCAGGTGTGCAAGGGTTTTGCTTGAGGGGATAGGAGATCTCTAGGAAAATAGTACATTCTTGTATCAAAATAGGTTTGATGATACTCAGCTATTGATTAAGTACCAAAATTTTGAATTGTCTCAGCATTTGCCCAGAAGTTTTAAACCAGAGGTGGCTTAGCTGTCTGGAAGAGTCAGGATCACATGTTTTTCCCCACCACCAGAGGAAATGAGGGCTCATGAGCATGGTGTATTCTGCTATGGAGAAATACACGTTGCATCTCTGCACATGTAAATATTAACCTACAAACACCCCACTGGGCAGAAGCCACGCCTGTCCCCAGAGGAGGGGAGTCCTACATGGACTCCTTCAATTGACCTCCTTCCTACATGGACCACACTTTTGCTTCAGGTCAAGTTCTGAGCCTGGATCCAAACTGTTGCTTCTTGGAAACATGTTTGGTTTTACTCATAGCACTCTTCATGAGCTGTAGCAACTTTTTCAGGAAAAGTCTGTGTGTGTGGTGGGATCTACAATTCATCCCATGTACGCCCCATAGAAGAAAGTCCTTCTGCATCCTGCTTTTCCTGATATTCATTGACTGGTATTCATCACTAGCTATCTCTAGGCCAGGGGTAGATCCTGTTAATGGATAATGCAGGAAATTTTGCATACTTTATGCAAAAATGGTGGTCCTTTTAATATCTAAGCCAACAGAACCTAAGATTTAGGTTTCCCTGCACTTCGTACTGAGCTTACCACTTTATGCACTCTGAAAATGCAGGAGAGGAGATAGTGATGATGAAAAAGACCTAGAGCTTCTTAGTTATAGGCTCTGAAATGGTGCACTCTACTGAGGATCATCGGGCATTCTTAGCACGTGTTCAATTTTGGATCACACTGTGCAACCAGCCACCGTTCAGGTGGCAGACAGGGAGAGGGGGCTGCAGCTGTAGTGAGTGACACTAGCTGAATGTTTGCAGTGACCTCACTCTTAAAGCAAAGTCATGGAGATTTTTCTGGAGCTTTGTGAGAGTTAGACAGCTATCCTGGCAGCTCTGAGAAAACTAGTGCTGTGCCCAGCTCCACATTGTGGTCTCTGTAACACCCTTAGGCTCTATCCAAGGGAGTGAAGCAACCTCCTTCTACCCAACCCGACCTCCCAAATTGTACCTTCATTTGCTTATGCAGAAAATCACTGGACTTAAAGCCACATGCCCATTCCAATACGGTCCTTCGTCTAAACAAGACCAATAAATGTGGGAAGGAATAGCAGCTGAGGACCACTGCCTTTCAGAAAGTTTTCCATCTCCTTGCAGACACACATATCTGTGTCTTGATCACACTCCTGTGATCTGGTCTTCCTGTGGCAATTGGGTCCATTGATCTCCTGTTTCTATTTTCAGTGTGTTCTCTCCACAAACACCTAGGGCAGTGCTTCCACACATGAAAGCATAATGAATACTTTTCTACCGAATTCTGGACCTCTCTGGAAGTGTCAGCCAGCCAGTACTTGAAACAAAGCCCAATTTCCTATTAATTATACTCAGCAATATGACTCATATAGAAGGAGCACAAAACAAATTGGAAAAAAATAAAATTAGGCAGGAGAAACTAAGGGAGTGAAATTGGACAAAGGTAATAGGAAAAAAAATAACCATTGTGATGAGTCTGAATGAACAGAGTAGACAGAGTGGGGAGGTGATGCCTCCAGGAGGCAATCACAGAGAATAAGAAATCTAGGCGGAAATTATCACTGGCATATGAGTCATGGATAAATGAAATAACATGTTTTGTTTTGTAAGATAGAGTGTCCAACCAATTTAGTTCACTGATTGGTTTTATTGTTTTGTTTTGTTTTTTTCCCCGTGGAAAAGACTGGTTGTCAGATTCTTCTTTTCTCATTAAGTTGCCTGTTTTACTTTAAGAATATTGCTACCCCACTTTTTTTTTTGGTGGGGGGAGGTTGTTGGGATGCCGAATATTACACTCTGGGGCTGGGCTAGGAGGTGAGAAGACAGGGAACACAAGCTGACCTCAGAGAGAGTCAGAGCAGGTTCAAGTGCAGGACCAGTAAGTCAGGGACCAAGTGCTTATAGCTACCCAACTCTCAAAGACATATTGGGGGGGCTTCCCTGGTGGCGCAGTGGTTGAGAATCTGCCTGCCAATGCAGGGGACATAGGTTCGAGCCCTGGTCTGGGAGGATCCCACATGCCGCGGAGCAACTGGGCCCGTGAGCCACAATTACTGAGCCTGCGCGTCTGGAGCCTGTGCTCCGCAACAAGAGAGGCCGCGATAGCGAGAGGCCCACGCACCGCGATGAAGAGTGGCCCCCACTCGCTGCAACTGGAGAAAGCCCTCGCACAGAAACGAAGACCCAACACAGCCAAAAATAAATAAATAAATAGATTTTTAAAAAAAAGACATACTGGAAGATTGGTGCAGAGGAGAGAAACTTGTCCTGGAAACATGACAGAATCTTCTCAGGTAGGATGGCAGAGGGCCTTTGAGGAGCATAAGGAGAGAGGGGAAGGTAACAAAGAACATTGACAGCATTTATGAACTGATGAATTAGGGTGCCCTTTAGATTGAAAGATTCCTGGCCCCAGGATTATATTTTTCTGTGTGCTCTGCCCTCCAAGTTGGGAAGCTGGGAGTTAGGATACCCATCTAGTCTAATTCCACAAGAAACAGAGAATCAAAGAATAGGGAGCAGATCGAGAAGGACAATCCGGGAAACCAGTTCTTCCCAGCTTGATGGTCAGTCTCCTGCTTCTTCCAGCAGTGGCATCTCGCAGTTGATCTCCCAAGGTCTCCCAGTGCCGCCTTGGATCCTTTGGCAGCCTGAGAGCATAGATCATAGTAGGGTCCTTCCCAAGGCTGATAGGGCCAAGACTTATTGAGTAGCTATCATATTCCAAGCACTTTACATACAGTCTAGTAATCTTTACATCTGAGAAAACAGAAGGTGACAGAGTTAAGTGATTTTCCCAAGGTCTGGGAAGTGGTGAAGTTGGGATTTGAGGCTGTCTGTTGCACAAGCCTGCATTCTTTCCACTGAGACACACTGTCTCCTTCATAAGATAACGCTTTGTTCGGAGTGTGTAGTTGCATCAGGAAAACAAGCCTATGATACTGCATGATGTCACACTGTGCTGAGATGTTTATCAGTTGCTACTTTGAGAGAGAGTCCAGGTTTGCTGACTTTTCCTAGGATCCTTTCCATGTTTTAAAGCAAACATTTTGAAAGGTATTTTATGCAGACCCTATATCTCCTTCTTGAAAATTCTTTCCACAACCCTTCTTGGGTGCATACTAAGATTGGTTTCCATGTGAAGTTCTTAGAGATGATCAAACATACCACGCCTATGAGTGCAGCAGTACAGGTGGAGCACCAGAACCGAGAAAGAACATCAAACCTTCCACAACTATTTACTGAGTGCTTACTCTGCCTCTGTCTCTCTCTCTCTCTGTCTTTCTCTGTCTCTCATGCACGCATGCCTCATTTGGATTTTGAAATAAAGAGGATATCTCTTGTGTTTTCCTGTCCCACTTTCCCCATTCTTTTGCTGGCACTACACCACTTTTTTTTTTTTTTCTGGGTAACCGTCCTTTCTCCACTCCTGGTCCATGTGACTCTAAGTGTGGCTTGACCCTGGTATGAATGCATAAATGAGGCAGCTCCCGTGAGCATATTCCACACTCCTATCCAGTGAAAGGTTTGGGAATGGGCATGTGATCCAGGTCAGACCATTCACGGGACCTATGGAGAAAGAATGCTCTCTTTTATGGTTGCTAAGTAGGTGATATGTACACCTGATTCTACTGGGCTCCCACAGCAGAAAGCCTCGCTGAGCATGAAGCTGACCTAGAAGAAAGAAAAACAAAAGGAGATGGACAAGCCCTGTTGGTAATTTTATATCCTGGGACCAGCCCGGGATCTGCGACATAGATCCACCAGATCTCCAACACAATCTTTCACCTTTGGTCATCAGGAATAGCTTGAGCTGTTAACAACACAATACTCTGACTTCCACCTGCTATTATTCTTGGGTGAAGAGCTTCTTTGAAGAGCCCACTGGAAGAGGCAGTTTAGGGGACAGGCATCTTAGGTGTCTGGTCATAATCTCAGTCATAATACAGTTGGGTCTTCATATCTACTGGTTTCACATCTGTGGATTCAACCAAACTTGAATAAAAAATATTCAAGGAAAAGAGTTCTAGAAAGTTCCAAAAAGTAAAACTTGAATTTTCTGTGTACTGGTAACTATTTACATAGCATTTATATTGTATTAGCTATTATAAGTAATCTAGAGATGATTTAAAATATATGGAAGGATGTGCATAGGTTATATGCAAGTACTATGCCATTTTATATGATGGACTTGAGTATCCTTGGATTTTGGTATCTGCGGGGGACCCTGGAACCAGTCCCCTGCAGAAACCAAGGGATGACTATACTGTCAAATGTCATCAAAACTCCTAGCAGAGGTCACAGCCATCATTTCCCCACTTGTATTCAGAAGGAATTTAAGTGTCAACAACATCAACAGTTATTTGCAGGGTCATGTCACTGGCTTTCTCATTGCATGAAACTGTTAATGAACTGAGGGTACAAAACCCGAAAAAGTGTGAAATGGAAATGCACCAAAACCTCTGTTTCCTGTGATGTTTGTATACAACCAATTAGTTGCAGTCTTCACCAATGACTTTAATTCAAAATAAAACAGTCTTTTCATTGTACTTTAAAAAGTACTTTAAAAAGGTACTTTAAAAAGTACCTACCACAGTCAGGTCTTTCAACTAATATAAAGAGTTAGCTGAGGATGTTAAGTGTAACTTTCCACCCCATTCTCACAGCATACAAAAAATGAATCATTATGCAAAAGCAACCTAAGGACCGATCTAGAAGTTCAAACCACAGATTACACTTTGGCGCTACCGGCTGCACAAGTATGGGGAAGTGTCATTTCAAATAAAAATAACAATATATATGAAAGTATATTTCTAGTAAGAAATTTCAGCTATGATGGCATCCATCCTTCTGCTGTAAATTATACCACATTTGCCTGCTGGCTTAAAGAAATCACAGCCCTGGAAACTCCTCTAGATGTAATCTTTGCACTTCTATGCAAAGTCCTGAGAGGAAAACACACTTAAAACACAAGAATGTTCCCCTATTCAAGCTCTCTGTTCCCCAGGCGCTGTGCAATAATCTGTGCCCAGTGGCAGGAATAATGCTTAAGCCATTAGCGTCATAAATTGCTTAAAGGACAAGGTGTAGGTGATATGAAAGATACATGGAGTGGAACTGAGCAAATTAGGCCAGTCCCTGTTGTTTTAATCTTTATTTATTAATGGCAATAATTCGGTCCTAATCTTTTGTTCAGCACTTCATCAATTATGTGGCATGCAAAGCTCTTCAAGCTCTCCAAATAATTTTCTTGACTTCCTGTTTCTTCTCCTGCAGAGACAAAATGCAGATGGCTCTAATTCCTTAGAATGGGGTCATGAGTAACCTCAACAGATTCTTGTGGTTCCTGCTGTTAAAAGGGTCTGTAGGAATTCATCATCTCCTCCCCCAAACGAGGACTTTTTTTTTAAATTAAGTTTTACTGGAGTATAGCTGCTTTACAATGTTGTTAGTTTCTGCTACACAGCAAAGTGAATCAGCTATACGTATGCACATATCCCCTCTTTTTTGGATTTCCTTCCCTTTTAGGTCACCACAGTGCATTGAGTAGAGTTCCCTGTGCTATACAGTGCTTTCTCATTAGTTACCTATTTTTATACATAGTAGTGTATATATGTCAATCTCAATCTCCCAGTTCATCCCACTCCCCTTTCCCCCCTTGGTATCCATATGTTTGTTCTCTACATCTGTGCCTCTATTTCTGCTTTGCAAATAAGTTCATCTGTATCATGTTTCTAGATTCCACATATAAGTGATATTATACGATATTTGTTTTTCTCTTTCTGACTTAACTTCACTCTGTATGACAGTCTCTAGGTGCATCCAAGTCTCTGCAAATGGCACAATTTCATTCCTTTTTATGGCTGAGTAATATTCCATTGTATATATGTACCACATCTTCTTTATCCATTCATCTGTCAATGGATACCTAGGTTGCTTCCACGTCCTGGCTATTGTAAATAGTGCTGCAATGAACATTGGAGCACATGTGTCCTTTTGGAATTATGGTTTTCTCAGGGTATATGCCCAGGAGTGGGATTGCTGGGTCATATGTTAGTTCTATTTTTAGTTTTTTAAGGAACCTCCATACAGTTCTCCATAGTGGCTGTACCAATTTACATTCCCACCAACAGTGTAAGAGGGTTCCCCTTTCTCCATACCCTCTCCAGCATTTATTGTTTGTAGATTTTTTCGATGATGGCCATTCTGACCAGTGTGAGGCGATACCTCATTATAGTTTTGATTTGCATTTCTCTAATGATTAGTGATGTTGAGCATCCTTTCATGTGTTTGTTGGCAATCTGTATATCTTCTTTGGAGAAATGTCTATTCAGGTCTTCTGCCCATTTTTGGATTGGGTTGTTTGTTTTTTTGATATTGAGCTGCATGGGTTATTTGTATATTTTGGAGATTAATCCCTTGTCAGTTGCTTCATTTGCAAATATTTCCTCCCATTCTGAGGGTCGTTTTTTCATCTTGTGTATGGTTTTCTTTGCTGGACAAAGGCCTTTAAGTTTCATTAGGTCTCATTTGTTTATTTATTTATTTATTTTCATTACTCTTGGAGGTGGGTCAGAAACGATCTTGCTGCGATTTATGTCAAAGAGTGTTCTGCTTATCTTTTCCTCTAAGAGTTTTATATTGTTCAGCCTTACATTTAGGTCTTTAATCCATTCTGAGTTTATTTTTGTGTGTTGTGTTAGGGAGTGTTCTAATTTTATTCTTTTCCATGTAGCTGTCCAGTTGTCCCAGCACCACCTATTGAGGAGGCTGTCTTTTCTCCACTATCCATCTCTAGAACATCTTCATCTTCTCAAACAGAAACTCTGTACCTATCAAACAACTCCCATTCCCTCACCTCTTAGTCTCAGGTAACCACTATTCTACTTTCTATTTCTTTAAATTTGCTTATTCTAGATACCTCATGTAAGTGGAAAAATGCAATATTTGTCTTTTCATCTTTGGCTTCTTTCATTTGGGATAGTATCATCAACGTTTATCCTTTTTGTAGCATGTATCAGAACTTCCTTCCTTTTTAACACTGAATACTATTCCATTGTGTGTATATATTAGATTTCATTTATCCATTCATCTGTTGATGGGCATTTGGACTGTGTCCACCTTTTGGCTATTGTGAATAATGCTGCCAGAGCATTGGTGTACTCTGTTTGCATTCCTGCTTTCAGTTCATTTGAGTATATACTTAGGATTGCTGGGTCATATGATAATTCTATGTTTAACTTTCTGAGAAACTACCAAAATGTCTTCCACTGCAGCTATACCATTTTACATTCTCACCACTAGTGCGTGGGTATACCAATTTCTCCACATCCTCACCAATACTTGTTATTTTTCCTTTTTTTGTTTGTTTGTTTGTTTGTTTTTTGATAATAGCCTTCACAACATATGTGAAGTGGTATCTCATTGTGGTTTTGATTTGCATTTCCCTAATGATTAGTGATATTGAGAATCTTTTTTTTTTTTTAATATATATTATTTATTTATTTAGGTTGCACCAAATCTTCGTGGGATCTTTAGTTGTGGCATGCAGACTTCTTAGTTGCGTCATGTATATGGGATCTAGTTTCCCGACCAGGGATTGAACCTGGGCCCCCTGCATTGGGAGCATGCAATCTTACCCACTGGACCACCAGGGAAGTCCCAAGAATCTTTTCATGTGCTTATTGGCTATTTGTATGTCTTCTTTGGAGAAATGTCTATTCCCTTCGCCATCTTTTAAATTTCTTAATGTAAATTCATGTCAGTGATACTGAGCAGGACCCTATGGGGCTTCTGGGCACAAAAACCTTTCTGTGTCCCCCATTTCTTGATTACAGGGAATAGGCTTCATTCAGCCTCTGTGGCCTTCCCTGAGTTCCAATGGGCAGGTTCAAAGAGTTGCTAATTAGGGAAGGGAAGGGAAGGAATGTGGAGACAGCGGAGGAACAGTCAAGAGAAACAATAGCGCAGCCTTGGGGCAGGGTCCTGGTTCCCCATAAAGGGATAAACACAACAATACCTTTGAGCTGTTTTGGACATACTGGAACCCCCACCAGGTGGGAGAAGTTAACTGTATGCTGCCCACAAGTGTGTAGACCCCAGACCTGTTGGAATCAGAAGGTTAATGATGCTGACTCCCACTTACCTCACCACCAACCAATCAGAAGAATGTCCATAAGCTGATCACGCCCTCTTTGAACCATTACTATAAATTCCTCACTACTCCCTCCAGGTTGGGACACATAGTTTTGAGGGCATCAGCCCACTGTGTCCCCCTTTGCCTGGCAAAGCAATCAAACTCTTCTTTTCTACTTTACCCAAACTCTGTTGCTGAGAATTAATTCAGTGTCAGGTTACAGAGTCTGGATTTGGCTTCATAAGTTCTTTTTAATTACTTAATTCCTGGTCAGCTTGACTGTAGGGAGGGACGGTGCTGAGCTTGTTGACTCAAAAAGACTGGCTTACTGCATGGCAGGTTTTTCTACTATAAATTTAAGTTTCCCTGTGGTTTATACTTCAGTCTTCTGAGCCTGACCAATGTGAGTTCATACCTGGGAGATGGATTTGCTCTTGAGGTGTTGGCAAATCAGATTCTGAATTTGTGATGTAGAGGCCTAAACCCAGACCACTGTATATTCCCTACTGTGACGAAAGACCCCCTCTGAGGGTCTGGGGAGAGAACTATTGGTTCTCCATGATTTTTAGATTCACCTAAAAGCCGTCATATTTCAGCTACTTGGAAACCACATGTGGCCAGTGTCTCCTGTCTGGAGCAGTACAGACATGGAGCTTTTCCTTCATCTCAAAAGTGCTACTGGGTAACACTGATTTAGAAAAAAAGAGCGTTTTAAAAAGAGCATTGGAAAGTGATCATGATAAACAAAATACAACGATAATAATAAAAAAGGACTCTAGGATTAAGAAACAATGTTAGAACAGAGTTGAAATAAACCCTATACTTTAACAACTAGGGAAGAGCCCATTAGTCTTCTGTGGTATAGAATCATTTGTAAAATGAGCCTAATACTTGTGAGCATGTCACAGGGCTGATGTGACAATTAAGTGAGGATTAACAGCCTAGCACATAGTAAGCATTATATAAGTATGTGCTGACCATGGAAATTCACTGCTCAATTCTCCTGCTGCTGGGAATGCTCACCCTGAGGCTATGCTTCCTGCAGGCAGGTCCCAGCCAATAACAGAGTGTGACAGGGTGTTAATGCACCCACATTGGGCAAGATGTGAGATCCCCATTGGTCTGGCCGAAACGTTTTAGAGCTGTGCTATAGTCCAAGACTCTTCCTAATTCAACCCTTCTTCCTTCCTGCTCTCCTTTGCCAGGTGCCAAACTTGCAACATGGTTTGCAGGCTCTCCCCATTTCCATCTTTTCCCATTTTTCCCTTAATACGTCTCTTGCATGTCTAATCTTGTCTTAGCATCTGCTTCATGGTAGATCCAAAGTGAAGAAATTGTTTGCTGCTATTAGTATTCTTTCCAGGAGACATGTCTTCACCTTTCTGCCATGTGAAAACTCTTAGCAGCCTCTTTCCATCAAAACTCCCACATTAGCTAAGCGACTAGTATTTCTTCCATTTCTTCTGAGCCTCTTGTGATCTTCTCAGCTCTTCAAGCACAGGCTGTCAAGACATCTTTTTGGTGCCTCTAATTTGGGGCTCTTGGAAGGGACATTCTAAGGTACAGTCATCTCTCTGAAATACATTCAAAATCCAGATGTTACCTATTATTTTCACCTTTTGAAATAGGTTATTTATTTCTAATTGTTCTACTAGAACACCTGGATTTTTAATCGCCAGTTTCATGAAAAAAACTGGAGATAATATTTTTTCCCCAGTTTCAGAAACTTCCTTCAACCTTCTTGTCTTCTTCTCCAGCTTGGTCAAAACACAAAAGAAAACCCTTGTAAGCAGTGGACCTGAGCTTCAAGTTTTCAATCTGTCACCCAATCAATGTTCAGTTGTTTCCTTCTGCAGAATTTTACTCCTTCATTGGTCCCTATCTCCTCTCCCAGGGCCATGCCTATCCAAATTGTCACCATTACTTACTTACTTGGACAAAACCCAACATAGATGCCATTTTTTCCCACAACCTGCAACACAAACTGTATGTTGTGCAAGGTAAAAAAAAAATTAAAACTACCATATGACCCAGCAATTCCACTCCTGGGTATATAGCTGAAAAAACTAAAAACACTAACTCATAAAGGTACATGCATCCCAATATTCATAGCAGCATTATTTATAATAGCCAAGATATGGATGCAATTTAAGTATCCATCAACAGATGAACGGATAAAGCAGAAGTGATATATATATATATATATATCTATCTATCTATCTATCTCCATTCATACATATATATGTGCGTGTGTGTATATATGTATATATCTTATGGCTGAGTGATATTTTATTGTGTGGAATATATATATATATATATATATATATACTACATATATATATTACAGCTATATATATATATATAAAACAGCTACATGTAAAAGAATGAGATTAGAATATTTCCTCACATAATATACAAAAATAAACTCAAAGTGGATTAAAGGCCTAAATGTAAGACCGGAAACCATAAAACTCCTGGAAGAGAACATAGGCAGAACACTCTGACATAAATCTCAGTAATATTTTTTTGGATTATCTTCTAAGGGAAAAGAAATCAAAGCAAAAATAAAAATTGGGACCTAATTAAACTTAAAAGCTTTTGCATAGCAAAGAAAACCTACCGAATGAAAAGACAACCTACTGAATGGGAGAAAATATTTGCAAATGATATGACTGATAAGGGGTTAATATTCAAAATACATAAACAGCTCATACAACTCAATATCATAAAAACAAAGAACCCAATTTTAAAAATTAGCAGAATAGCCAAACAGACATTTTTCCAAAGAAAATATACAGATAGCCAACAGGCACATGAAAAGATGCTCAATATCGCTAATCATCAGAGAAATGCAAATCAAAATCATAATGAGATATCATCTCGCATCTGTCAAAACGGCTATCATTGAAAAGTCTACAAATAACAAATGATGGCGAGGATGTGGAGTTTCCTCAAAAAACTAAAAATAGAAATACTGTATGATCCAGCTATTCCACTGCCGTATATGTGCCTGAAGAAAACAAAAACACAAATTTGAAAAGATACATGCACTTCAATGTTTTTATCAGCATTTTTTTTACAGTAGCCAAGATATAGAAGCAACCTAAGTGTCCATCAGCAGATGAATGGATAAAGAAGATGTGGCACATGTATACAGTAGAATATTACTCAGCCATAAAAAGGAACAAAACTGAGTTATTTGTAGTGAGGTGGATGGACCTAGAGACTGTCATACAGAGTCAAGTAAGTCAGAAAGAGAAAAACAAATACCATATGCTAACACATATATATGGAATTAAAAAAAAAAAAAGAAAGAAAAAGAAAAAGAAAATGGTCAGAAGAACCTAGGGGCAAGACCGGAATAAAGATGCAGACCAACTAGAGAATGGACTTGAAGATACGGGGAGGGGGAAGGGTAAGCTGGGACAATGTGAGAGAGTGGCATGGACATATATATACTATCAAATGTAAAATATATAGGTAGTGGGAAGCAGCCACATAGCACAGGGAGATCAGCTTGGTGCTTTGTGACCACCTAGAGGGGTGGGATAGGGAGGGTGGGAGGGAGGGAGATGCAAGAGGGAAGAGATATGGGGACATATGTATATGTGTAACTGATTCACTTTGTTATAAAGCAGAAACTGACACACCATTGTAAAGCAATTATACTCTAATAAAGATGTTAAAGAAAAAAGATGTGGTATATTCCTATTTATATTAGCCATAAAAATGAATGGAATTCTGCCATTTGCAACAATGTGGATGGACCTAGAGAGTATTATGCTTAGTGAAATAAGTCAGGCAGACAAAGACAAATACTGTTATCACTTATATGTGGACAATAATAGAAACAGACTCACAGATATAGAGAACTAGTGTTTTCCAGTGAGGAGAGGGAAAGGGGGAGGGATGAGATAAGGTTATGGGATTAAAAGATACAAACTACTATGTATAAAATAAATAAGCAACAGGATATATTGCACAGCACAGGGAAATAGAGCCATTATTTTGTAATGACGTTAAATAGAGTATAATCCATAAATATGAGTCACTATGTTGTACCCATGACACTAATATGATATTATAAATCAACTATAATTCAATTCAAAAAATAACAAAGTTATTTGGTAACCTGTTAGTGTGGAATACAGTGCATGCACACACACAAAGACATCCTCCCCAGAACAGAGCAGCATAGTTTAAGAGCACGTATGATGTGGTACAGAACCAAGAGTCTGTGAAGAACAAAGGCTTTGTTTTTGTGTTTTCCCCCCCTCATAGCTCTATTTCACACAAAATGTATAAAAACCATTAATTCAAGGGCAAACAAATACTGAAAGCATAAACACATTTTCAAGAAGCAGTAGACAAGTTAATGAGCAGTGCTCACTCTGCATTACTGGCTCCTGTGAAAGGGTGGCATCTGGGGGATGCACTGGAAGGCAGGTTGGCCCGGGACTGGCACAATCATCTACCGGTCGATAATACAGCTCCTCTCGGCGCTTAATTAAGTGGTTCCGATTGTTCGCTGAGTATGAGAAAATGCATTTGGAGATTCGCGCTGGTGGTTCTGCCCTCCCAATTAATCTAGTTATAAATAGGTCCTTAACCAATTCACTTTTTCATTATTAAGAGGACAAATCACAACATAGCATGAACTAGAAGTAATTTAGCATGGCAGATACTTTAAAACTTAAGTGGAGTTGAAATTAAGTTCACTTAAACCCCAAGAGCAAATTTGCTTCCTGTTTCGGGACCCTTGCGTTTCCAGGGGATTTCACGGGGCACAGCATTTTCCTATCCCAGGTGAGGCTCATCAATGGGGCTGACATTTGATCATCTCCCGGAGGGTTCAGGATGGCCCCCCACAATCTGCCTCGGCCACTACTGCTCCAACCAAAAGAGCAAACTCTGCACCTACAGGTCAAATTTATGTTCAACTATCAATATATGTACTATCACCATTATGAATGTGTGTGTGTGTGTGCGTGTGTGTGTGTGTCTCCCTCCCTCCCTTCCCTCCTTCCTTCCTTCTCTCTTTCCCTTCTGTCTCTTACTCTTTCTCCTCTCCTGGGTATCTGACAGAGAAAGAGAGAAAGAGAACCACCTTCCTCATCCAAAATCATACCTAAAAGCTAAATTAAATAATCATATATATTTAAAGTTAACAAATGGATTTAAAACTCAGTAAACTTCTTCATTTAAAATATTTTTTAAAATTCTTGGCAATTTCATGTTCTCTGCAGATATTAGAGTTTTTAAAGGTAGCATATTTTCATCACATTGAGCAACACTTACAAACATCCATTTTTAAAATGCTCTCTCTATAAGTAGTCCTTCCCTTCCCTTCCTCCCTCCCTCCCTCCCTCCCTCCCTTCCTTCCTTCCTTCCTTTTTCTTTGTTTGTTTTTTATTCCTACCACCAAAGTAGATTGGGAAAGAAATTTTCTATTCTATCCCTCTCAAAACATAAACAAATGCAAACCCCAAGCAACAAAAGTTCTTTCCATAATTTGTTCTTTGAAAGTGGTAGATGATATTTTGTTGCTTTGTAGTGTTGGAGGGAATGGGAATGGAAGACTTTTTCTTTTCCCTCTTTTTTATTCAGTTTACATTCAGTTTTAAATTTTATTTCCCCCTTCTCATCCTTACTGATTTAAAAAGGGATTAATATTCAACATATATAACAGCTCATACAACTCAACATCAAAAAAAAAAATAACAAACCAAACCAAACCAAAAACCAAAAAAAAACAAACCAAAATTTTAAAAAAGGAAAAAATATTGAACATCTACATGCTTCTAAAAGTCAAAAGTACACATTAAGTTAAATTCAGAGAAGTATTATTCTCTCCTAGATACCTTCATCTTATGTCCTTCACACCTTACAGATAATCAGTTTTCTTGTTTTCCAGTTTCTCCTCCCTGTGTTTCTTTGAAGTCATTTCTTAATTGTCATTAAAGCATCACCTTTCTTTTCAAAGGGAATGTTAACTTTTCAAAACATCTTCTTAGTAGTGTATCATCATCACTTATTTTTTCTGGAACACTTGTCATTGCATAAAGAAAACATACGTGATTATTTTTTTAATTTTGACAACTCTCTTAAGTATTCTGTCATCAAAAAGCCAGTGAAACTTTACCCTCAGGGACAATTTTCCTGGTTATTCCTGACTCATTACAAAGTGTTGCACAGATTCTACTACCTGATGCAGGTTGTGTCAGGCACACTCTAATGTGGATCCTATGATCCGGACCTCTTAATACACACTTCCCTGTAGAACCCCCTCCCCTTGAGTGTGGGTGGGACCTGTGGCTTGCTTCTAACCAGTAGAATATGACAAAGGTGATGGGCTGTCACATCTATCATTATATTACATAAGATTGTAACTTATGTCCAGCTAGTGACTGTCTCCACTGACTCTCTCCCTTGCTGGATTTGATGAATTAAGTTGGTGTATGGAGAGTCCCCTGTTGCCAGGAACTGAAGGCAGCCCCCAGCCAACAACAAGCAAGTTGCTGAGATCCTCAGTCTTACAGCCAGTGAAGAATTGAGTCTTCCCAACCACAGATCCTTCCCCAGTCGGGCCTCAGATGAGACCCCAGCCCTAGCCTTCACCTTGATTGCAACCTTGAGAGAGACCCTGCTGCAGCAGACCCAACTAAGCCATGCCTGGACTCTTGACCCCAGAAACTATGATATCATGAATGTGGGCTGTTTTAAACCAATACGTTTGTGGTAATTTGTTATGCAGCAATTAATAACAAATGCACAGGTTTTACTTTTATAGATGCAACAACATTTGCTGCAGCAGCTTGCTTTTGAAGGATGCAGTACATAAACTTCACATGTGGGGCTGTCTCTGTAATCTTCACCTAGAAATGGTTCTTTAAAATTCCAGGCAAAGCAGCCACTCCATCAGGGGTTCCACTATGCTGTTTTTCCATCAAGCATTTCTATTTTACAAATTACTCTTATGAAGATGTCTTCTCCAATAAAGTTTTCAGTTGGTGGCTCATAAAAAAATGTCATTTATTATTCATCTCCTTACTGGAATAGAATGTAGCAAATACATAAGTGGAGGTATTGAAACATCTCCTTACTGGAATAGAATCTAGAAAATGTATAAGCTGCTGAAGTATTGGAAACATCTATGCTTTCATTCAACTCTATAGCTAATATTCTCTACCACATAATTTATTCTAATACTTTTATCTTAAAATGTTAACAATGTTTCCTAAATCCCTTCCAGATTTGTTGACAAAGGAAAGTAGTTTAATTTATTGGTATGTATTGATCCCTATGTATCTGTTTAGCCATTTTTCCTCAAAAGGTTGAATGAGTGCTTTCCTAATGAGGATTTTGCTACTGAGTAAGAGACTTCAAAGGAACCTCTAAACAATTATCATTGAGATTAATGGTATTTTTGAAATATTGAGTATCCAGTAACTTTATACACAACAAAGAAAAATTAGGCAGTGTCTTTATGTTCTGGTTTTTAAGTGTGTTAGTTTTTTAGTTTTTAAGTGTCTTGCTAATTGATGGCATTAATAATTACCAGCTCAAGACTCAATTATACACCTAGAATAAATTTCACTATTAAAGGAAAGTGAAAATGGTTTTAAATCCAAGTTGCAAATGCAATGTTCTCTTATGTGGTTTCCCTGCTTCCATCCTCACTCCCCATTTGTCAATTCTCAGCTAGAGGACCATTGAAAAACCCATCCTGTCACATCCCTGTGCGGACGGTCCAGTACCTCTCATTTCATTCACAGTAAGAGCCCAAATATTTCCAGATCCCTACATGACCTACACTCTTTTCAGTCCCAATGATTGGACTGCCTCACACCCCACTTTCCTTCTCACTCACTCCTCCCCAACCAGGCTGGCCTCCCAGATTGAGCGAAGTGAGCTTCTATCCCAGTCCTTTGCTGCTGCACTTTCTTCTTCTTGGAATGCTCCCCCTCCAGTATCCATAAGATTCATTTCCTTGCTTCCTTTAGGGTTTGCTCAAACGTCTCCTTATCAGAGAGGTCTCCCCCTCTATAGCTACATACAGATATGTAGCTATAGCTATGTATAGACGTAGCTATAGAGATAGATAGATAGACAGATAGATAGCAATTCCCCAGATACTCCTATCCCCACCTTGCTCTTTTTTCCATATAGCATCTCTCATATCTGACATCGTATATACGTACTTGTTGTCTCTACATGAAAGTAAAACTCTTTTGTCCACTGTTCTATCCCCAGTACCTAGACTGTATCTGTCTTATAGAGGATGCTCAATAAATATTTATTAAATGAAAGAATACATTCAAACAGCCTTCTTGATAATATAGAATTTTTTGATTCTTTTTATCTGAATTTGGGTTGGGCTGTCATTATTTTTACATGTGATATGGTCACAAAGAGGTTACCATAGGGATAGACATTTTAGCTGTCATTGTGTGGCATCTGTGCATGAATGCTGATTTACCGTCTTCAGAGGGTGTAAGTAACCTTCTGATCGTCTTCAGACGGAATTTTCTTTACCTAAGCTTATAGAAGAGTGTGCTTCCTTGAGCTCTGTGTGCAATGTCAGCCTGTTCTCAAGATGTGCAGTGAGGTCAGTGGAACCATCTAGAATGCCATGAGCCAAATGCACTGTCTTTTCTGCATTAGGGATGTGCTGGTACCAATAACAACAACAAACCTCAAATCCTTGCTTCACTCCAATAAAATGAGAGGCCCACCCTATGTGGTCTCAACCTTTGTTGTCACCTAACAGTCACTACCCTGGATTATTAATGGGCTGCCTTCTCCAGCCCCTCATTACTTCATGTGGCCCGGCCTGTGGTCTCTGTATTTCTTACCTACCAACTCCTCTGATTTCTGACAACTCTAAGTATCTTCACACTGGCCTTTCTCAGTTTGTGTATCCTCATGTCAGGTAGGCTGCTACCCACTACCCTCCACTGAGGGCATCTTTCCTCTTTCTGGTAGTCAGTTCTGCCTTTTCTAAGGGTACTTGGCATCAGTGAACTGTAATTGGGCAAAGCCATAGTGAGCAGGGAGAGGGGAAAACACAATTCCTGCTGGGCCATTCTAGACCTCTATTTAGAGAAAAGCACTGGGGCTAAGGGTTCTTGCACAATGGTTTGCTGAAGTTATGACCTTGGACAAGTCATTTACTGTATCTGAAGCTCAAGATTCTTCATCTATAATTGTGTCCTGTCCCCATATGGTTGTTGTAGGAATCAGAATGTGTCCACCATAAAAGGCCAAGGACTTGAAAATGTAAGCTAATGTCATTGCAATATTATCCAGAAGGTCCTGTTGGCTTTTAGTCCCTTTACTTTAAAATTTGCTTGCTATATTATTTACACACAGCTTGCATTTAAAAGTGTCCACTTTTATTATTAAAATTGTCCACCTCCCTTTTCTGTTTCTCCTAAAAGCACAGACATCAATTGATCTTCTAGTGACGCTCTGTTGTTGTGATAACCAAGGATTGGGAGATCAACTATTTGCCTTCTTGATATGAAGCAAGCACACAGTTGTTTGCCTGGCATATTCTTCACCATTTCAAGGTATTCTTCTACTCCTGCTCATCTGTGGCATTAAAGGTCCTTTCAGTGAGAACACTGGGATGGAAGGGTGTCTGCAGATTTCAAGGTTAGGGGAGCGGTTAGACACAGCACTTAGTATGATTTTATGCATGAACATACCAGCTTTTTGCAGACACAGACTCTTCAGACTGAAAATAAATGCCACTGGGTACAGAGTCTCACATTTTTATGGTACATTAATGCTGATCTTGTGTTTGCATATCAAAGAAAAATGGCTGAGCAGACATTTTAATATAGTGGAATGATTATTGGTTCTCAGCACGCAGGCAAGTACATCTGTTTAGTCTTTGGGATTCATTACAGTAAACTAATGGACATGTTGACGAGGGTAAGTGTGAGTTTAATGTGTAGAATAAGAGACAATCTTGAGCATTTATGAAGCCACCACCTCTAGTGAGCTAAGCGAATTTATCTGTATTCAACTTTTCCATTTGTAAAGTAGTGGTACATACATTGCCCAGAAGTCCTGAAGCTCTGCTCTGAAGGACAAAGGTCAGTCGAGAGAACTGGTTGCTAGATTTCTCCTAAACAATCCCTCCAGGCATGTGATTCTTCACTGGGCAGAGGAAAGGGCTGACTTAAGGGAAATGGGGGGTGGGATGGAGTGAAATGTAAGATGAATGCTAGCTTAACCTGTCACAGCCTACAACAACCCCCTTGAAGCTTATGAAAACTATTCATTGTGCATATGCACCGTGGCGAGAAAAGTTTGCACAACGTTCAATAAGTATTTATAGAATTAATGAATTGAAGTTAGGATCAAAAGGGAGAGAATGGAGCAACAGTGTAAGAAACATTAGTTTCAGATGCCTATTTTCTCCCATGGTCATGTTCTCTTTTCTATCTGCCCAGAGAGCCCTGAAGAGCTTCTCCACAAAAGGAGATCCAAGCGTGATTTCAAGTCCTGGATGGGGTCCGCAGGCCCAGAAATCAAGTTTCCAGGGCTTCTCAGACTTGTTTATATATTTTGTCCAATGTCAAATATTAGATGACCTTGATTTATGAAAGAAATTCCTGGTTTAGGAAAAATGTTTTGGATACAGAAAGAAAACCTTGTTGTGTTTTGTTTTTTTTCAAAAAGATCATTAATTTATTATTTATTAATCAAATACATATTCTTCTCAAGACAGAGGGCCAGGTCCTATAGGAAATATGGTGTATTATTCTTTTCACTCAGTAATTTTTTTTTCACTCAGTAAGTTTTTCATTTGCCTGATAACTCAAGATACTGTTGTAGGAAGCAAAAGTATAGATTAAAAATAGTTAACAGTCAAGGCTTAGCACTGAATCCGTTTCCTAAATAGACCTGATTCTTTTCATTCTTTATTCTTAAATTATTTATACCATTTTTCTTTGACTTTTTTTCTTTTTTTCAAATAGGTATTATTCAAGCATGGTGCAAAATTCAACAGGGACAAAGGATCCACAGTGAAGTTTCCCTCCTACCTATTTCTCCCAACTACCCAGCTTCTATCCTCGGAGACAGCTATGTTATCAGTTTTTTACTTATTCTCCCAGAGGTATCTTCTAAGTATTTTAAGACAAAGTGAGAACATAAGAGAAGAGAGCTCTTAATCATAGCCACTCAATACTTCTCTTCCACATGTATTCTTTGTGGAGTCTTATTTGTCTTCTCTGGGGATATGGGATGGAGGTGAGAGTGTCTAAAATTTGAATCCTCTTAGGAGCAGATCCTAAGAAAGCACATTTTCCCCATCTTCTGGAAGCTCAGGACAGGTAAGTGGATTCAGAGGTGGAGTCGATGGTGAAAGTGAGGTTGTGGGGTCCATGGCAGGCACTGGGAAAACGAAATCTCTCCCAAACCCAGCAAAATCCTCCCCCAGCATAAGTTGAGGGTCACACAGCAGGTGACCCTGGGGCACAGCTGGTGATACAAGGCCTTACTGTCCACATTCTAGGGTCTGAGGATAAGGAGGTCTTTCTTTTTCTGTTGGTAGATTCCTTGCAGACTTTCAGGTCTCACTATGATTCAACTCTCACCAACACCTCTCAGGTGAGGCAACCAGGATAAGTGAGAGGGGGCCCAGGGCATACAGGTGTGTTGTACAATTTCTTGGTCTGTCAGGATGATTCTTTTTGATCTACCAAGACTTTCACTGAGCAGATTGTCAGAAATCCTGAGGTGACTGTTGACCGTGGACAGATCTAAGGTCACGTGTCCTTGGAATTTCAACGTCCTTGAGTTCACGACAGACCCTCCTTCAGCTGGGGCTGCAGCACTTGAACTGGAAGGCTCACCATTCCAGCTGGAATCAGGCTCTGATCTTAGAGATATATCAGGACATCAGGGGCAAGACACAGCATCACCTGGGGGGTTCCATCTCCAGGTAGCCCGTAGATGAGTGACAGAATCTGTGTTCACATGCTGTGGACAGGGGCTTCTGGAAGTGGTTCAAGGAGATGTGGTGGCTCCAGATTTCTTTCGACCCTTCAGGCCTGGCCTCCCTGCTGTGTCAGGACCCTCCTCCACCCACATACTGGAGACTTCTGTCCTAGGTCACACTACACAGTGCTTCCCTTTACCTAATCTTTTCTTTGATTTCAGGGAATAGACTTAAGAGTAAAGGAGAAGGGTGTTCACTTCAGTGAAGACCCAATCACTGGTCCTTTGCAGTTTACATGTGTTTTCCCCTCTAATATTTTACAATGTTGAAACCATTTTTATTATGAAATATAGCACACTACAAAAAAACTGTACAAAACGGAAATGTACAGCATAAGGATGCATCACAAAGCGACCCAGACCAACCATCGCAGGTACTGCAAAAGCCACCCATCACCCCTCCCATCACTGCCCCTCCCTCTCACCCAGAGAGCACCACCATCCCTACTTTCATAATCTCTTCCTTGCTTTGATTTATTCTTTGGCCTCTTAAGCCACAGAAACACTGTGGCTTAGTTTTGATTTCTTTATGTAAATAAATTATACACATCATGCCTTTTTTGTATCTGATTTCTTTCACTCAGTAAGTTTCTGAGATTCCATGTTGTTATATGTAACTAGAGCTTGTACATTTCTTATTACTTCTTACTATTTGTCCATATTTATTATTATCTATAATATACTGCTATTTATTTATCACTATTACTGTTTATAGATACGTGGGTTGTTTCTAGCTTTCTACTCTAAGAGTAATGCTGCTGAAAACATTCTCTCTTGGTGCATATGGACACATTTACATTTGGTATATACTGTGGAGTAGAATACCTAGGAGTGGAGACAGAGATTCATGTTTGCCCTTAGTAAATAATGCCAAACAGTTTTCTAAAACAGTGGTACCAATTTACACTCCTACAAGTGAGTGTGTTCCCATTGCCTCATGTCCACATCACCACTTGACATCATCTGCTGTTTTCATTTTTGCCTTTCCACTGGGCATGTGTTACTTCCACACTGTGATTTTTGTCTTATATTTCCCTGTAAAATTTCGTGTATTTATTGGCCACTTGGGTATACTCTGTTCAAACCTCTTGCTTACATTTCTATTTTGCTCTTTCTATTCTTCTTGATTTATGGGAGCTCTTTGTATATTCTGAATATAAGCCCATTGTAGGCTTTATAGGTTGTGAATTCCTTGTCACCTTTGTGACTATGATAAAAAATAATTATTTTTTGGTTTTTAGAAGTTATTTTTTTCTCCATTATGAACTTAGACATTGCATTAGTTTTCAGTGGCTGCTGTGACAAATTAACACAGACGTGGTGGCTTGAAACAACAGAAATATATTATTTCACAGTTCTAGAGGCCAAAAGTATGAAATCAAGGTGTCTTCAGGGCTGTGCCCTCTGCCTCTTTCAGCTTCTTGTGGCTGTCCACATTCCTTGGCTTGTGGTTACATCTTCCTCCATCTTCACATTGTCTGTCTTCTCCTCATCTATCTGTTATAAGGACACTTGTCATTGGATTTAGGGTCCACCTGGATAATCCAGGATAATCTCATCTCAAGATCCATAACTCAATTACATCTGCAAAGAACCTTCCCCCAAATACAGTCACAATCACAGGTTTCAGGAGTTAAGACGTGGACATAACATTTTGGGGAACACCACTCAATTCACTATCGAAGTTATATATTCACTTACTATTCTTCTAGTGACTATAATCCAAGGTAAAATACACTCTCTTGACTTATTAAAGACAAATATTGTGCCTCTGTCTCTTCCCAGAAAATTCAAGAACAGTAGAATACTTTAAATTCATTTATTACCCTCATGAACTACATATTATTGCTGAAGTGTATTTTTATATGTTTATTGTAAGCCTAAAAGGACATTATTATCACTACTTTATGCAGTTACTACATGGACAGCACAATAAAGCCAGCAGAAGCAGTAATTTTGCTTGATGTATCCAATCAATGGAATAAGAACTATTTTTTTCCTTCATGTGGAAAAGGATCAATCGAATTTCATTTTCCCATATGAGTTTTATTTCTTTATCCATTTGTTTACTCCAGAAATGATTATTTAGTACCTCTTATGTGCCAGGGAATGGGAATAGAAGAAGAAGAATGGCAGACAAATTCTCCAAAGCATGGGTTAAACAGTTGTTAAACTGGAGTGTTAGTCTGAAGAAAATCTTGAGATCATCTGGCACCTCAAACATTATTGTGCTAATAAGGAAACCGAGAGTGAAGAAATTGAATGACTTTCTGTGCCAGGAGGTCACAAAATCAGACCCCTCAAATCCTTCAGATTCCAGTCTAGCCCTTGTAACTTCTAGAGTAGACATGATATGCTAACTCAATAAATGTATTTAAAGAAGACAAGGCTATGCGGCATCTAAGAAAGATATGCAGAAAAATGTTGTTTTTCAGACACATGAATCTCCACCTCTTGGAAACTACCTCATGATGTATATCTTTGGTCAAAACATAATACCCATGGCCAAGTCTGGAAATAGACAAGATCTATGGAATGTTTTAGTAGGGGAAATCTTTACTATGTTATTAGTGATAATAATAAAAGTTAACATCTCGAGAGCACTCACGATTCTCCAGGTATTGTGTTAAGAATATTATTACATGGGGGGAAAAGCCCTTGTAAGTCATGCCAGCTTTATGAAGTTGGTGTTATTATCCTCGTCCCTTTTGAAAGATGAGGATACCGAGGTGCAGAAGTTCAGTAACCTGTCTGTTCAGGTGATGTCATGGTGAGTGGTGGAGCCAGATTCTAAGCTGGAGAGCTGAGGCTTTGTTCAGTCCTCTAGGCAGCCCTGCCCGTGGATGCTGAGCCACAGAAAGGGGCGTCCATCCTTTCCAGGACCTCTTGTGCTGTTCTCACAAACCTCTGGGTTCACGCTGTTTATCCCCCAGAGAGAAGGGAGGGAAGAGTGACTCACTTCTTTTGCATCTCACCTACATCTCTTGCTAGAATACTGCTCTTCATGGTTCTTCTTCATGTCTTGAAGAAAAAACCACTATTTTCCACCTAAAATCTGGCCATTGTGTCAAAAAAGAGGGAGATACATGGAAACAGTCGATGTGTCACATGTGCTTTGTCCACGTGGTGCTGGCATAGTGACACAGTGAACGGGACAGATGAGCAGGAAGACTGTTGGAAGTGTCCTATTTTCCCAAAGTGCTCTCCCTCCAGAAAAAAATTACCCCAGAGTGTTTGCTTTGCAATCAGGCCATCTCTTGTTAAAAACGCCCATATTTCTGAGAGGCATTAGGAACTGACAGAACATGATGCAGCCACCATCACTTGTGAATTCATACCAACAGGATGAATATGAATGAGGAGGAGCAGGGGTTCTAAATGGATCCCTGCAGACTCATCGCAGCACTCCCAACATTTGACAAGCTGGTTTGCAAGGGGATCTTCAGGGCATGGTTTGGCAGTCAGCCATGAGGATGCCTAGTGTCACTTGGGACTGGAATCAGCATTAGTATTCTCTGCAGGGTGGATGCCAGCTCCAGCGTCTAATCACAAATGCCATATCCGTGCATCTCAAATGTCATTTACGTAAAATTAATTCTGATTGATGGAGCCCAATTCTTGCTTTTAGTTCTTGAGTTGCCTGCTCTGACTGTAATTGGATTGAAATATACATAATGGAGTTGTGAGAGATGAGGATGGGTCGGCTTAGTCATCAGTGTCCTATAATTTGTCCCCCTACATTAAGACCGTAAATAACATTCCCTAGCCTCTGGGAGGAACAGACAGCGATATTATGGGCACTGATCTTTTCCTTTTTCTTCCCATTTGCTAAATTAGACTTTGTAAAGTAAGCTTTAAAACGTTGAAAAGTGAAGTTCCAAGAAATTATGAGGGCCACTTTCTTCCTTCGTTAATGAGAGAGGCTGGAGGTAATATGTGAAGTCTCTTCACATCCATTTCTATGACTCTAAGATAGTCTCAGCATGTGAAAATTTGATCTACACTTATTCTATAGTATAGACGAAAAAGTAGGAGTACTTTCCCTATTGCCTCCTCCTCTGAAAACTGTGTTAGTAACTAAAAGTAAAACTAACACATGCCATCTAAGAATTAAAATGTCTTAAATCTTTTTTTTAATTCAAAATAGTACATAAACATGATAACAATTGTACGTTAACATGCTTGTGAAAAAATTTGTAGTGCAGTTGTCCTCTGTATTCTAATAATGGTGGCCCTCAGTCCCAAGACCACACACTGGATTCACCTGTGGTTCTCTCTGTTGCTTCATTCCTATGTTCAAGCAATAAATTCTCTGTGATGTCAAAAAAAACTACTTTGGAGCCCAGGACGGTGAGTGAGACCTGGGCAAGAAGGACCACGAAGAGAGCAGCTAATGTATCAGTTAGTTTTTGCTGTATAACAAACACACCCAAATAAGTGGCTTAAAATGGCAACCATTTATTTGCTTACAGTTCTGTAGGTTAGTGATTTGGTTTAGTTCAGCCAGGAAGGCTTGTCTCTGCTCCATGTGGTGTTAGCTGGGTTCACTCATGTGTCTGCAGTCAGCTGGCAGTTCTGAGGCCACGTGGAAAGCTAGCTGAAGGCTGGCTGCCTGACCTCACTCACAGGGCTACTGATAGCAGGGTTGATGGAGGCAACTGGGTTATGTGTTGTTGATTGTCCAGCAGGCTACTATGGCTTTGTTCACATGATGGTGATTGCAGACTTCCTATGAACAGCAAGAGAGGGCTTGCCTCAATGCACTAGCACTTTTCAAGCCTCTGCTTCACCAGCTTTGTGATAGCCCATTGGCCAAAGCAAGTCGCATGGCTATGCCCAGGTTCAAGGGAGTAGACTCAGCCTCTTGATAGGAGGAATTTGTGGTGTTTCTAAAATGTGTCCACAATTCCTAGTCACCTCTCCTACCAAGAGGTGGAGGACTCCCTTGAATCTGAGTTAATCTTAGTGACTTGCTTGTAACTTTAACAGTTGAAATGACCCTGCATAATTTTATTTATTTATTTATTTATTTATTATTTTGAAAAATTTTTGGCTGCCCCACACAGCATGTGGAATCCTAGTTCCCCAACCAGGGATCGAACCCATGCCCCCTGCATTGGAAGCATGGAGTCTTAACCACTGGACCGCCAGAGAAGTACCTGACCCTGCATTATTTTAAATGTGAGGTCAGCAAAAGACCTGCTGAGATGGACTTGGTAAAGAAACCACATGTAGTCACTCTGGCTGACCACCCAGCTGAGCTCCCCACCAACAGCCAGCATCAGTTGCCAGACTTACTGATGAGCCATCTTGAACACCCAGCCCGGTTCAACCTTCAGATGACTGCAGCCCTGCTGATATCTGACTGTAACCACATGAGAGGCTCCAAGAAACAACAGCCCAGCTGAGCCCTTCCAGAATTGCTGACCCACAAAATCATGAGAAAAATACAGTGGCCATTATTTTAATCCACTGCATTTGGGGATAACATTTTTACTCAGCAATAACAACAAAATTAATCGGTTTAAAAACTCAAATGTAAATAATGTAGTAATAAAAATGTTAGAAGGAAATCTAGGAGACTAAATATGCAACGTAGGAATTGAGATGATCTTAAGCATGCCGAGGGGGACCCACTTTGGTTTCCTGAAGCTTCCATTCTCTCCTCCACCACCACACAACTTAGTGTGATCAAAGCAGGCTTTCCCACTCAGTTGAAGTAAGTGAAAGAATTTAAATGCTTTTCAGGACAATATTTAAGATTGCACATGAACTATCAACCTTCTCATAACTCCCTGGAGGAGCTCAGGGATGCCCTCAGTTTCTAGGTAGCTTCCTGTCCAGGGTCTGAGTCTCCCTCCCCTTCTCGCCTCAGCACTGACCATCTTCACCAATTTATAAAGAAATGCCACTCCCCTAGAAGGACAGGCCCCGCCTTGGGATTGGTGTCTCTCTGCCTAGGAGCAAAGTTCCTCAAGACTGTGTTATACAGCCTGCAGCAAAATCTGGGGGTCCTTGGAGACCCCAAGTCAGAGCCTCTTTGAGGTCTCACTGCCCAGAAGAGCTACAGATGTGGCTCTTCCCCTGACCCCCATCATATCCTGCAGGAACTGTTGGATCACACCACCCTCCCTTGTGTGAACAGTCAGAGCTGGTCCCACCCCTACCCAAGACAGACCCACATGTTCAGAGGAAAGAAGAGGATGTTCTCCTACTGGCCACATAAAGCCTCTCCTGCCCGCCCCCCACCACACACTGCTATTTCACATGATATACTGTACAGTGTTAGCCTTTTCAATGATGCTCTGCTCCTGTACCCTCAGTTACCTAGACATATGAGCCAGTTCCCCAACTACATAAAGATCCAACCATTTCCTTGAAATTACTGCTTGGAAAGAGCTGGTTAAACATTTAAACCACATCCTTTCTGCAAGTCTCTACCTGAGGAGGTTAGCTCTTTCTCCCCTTCCATCAACTTAAGTTATAACAGATTTACTTTCTAGAAGGAGTGTAATGGACAGGAGTTTAATCTCCTCTGGTTCCTACAGAGGCCAGTTCAGCTCATTTTTCTCCCTTTGTTTGATCCTTGATCATGGGAAACAACCTCTCACATTCCAAGGGGGTAGTCTCTGTCTTTGCCTTCTCCTGGATTCCCTTCCACAGGACTTGCCCTCCCCCAGCCTGTGGGGCTGGGGCTGCCCAGCCAGGGAGCCTCAGAGCACACCAGGAGGTCCACCTTCGCTCCTCTGCTGCTGGCCTGTGCAGGACCTTGTTCTCCTTCCAAAGTGGCCTTAGATGGAGAAGCTGGAGGTGGTGGTGGAGGGGAGCAGGGAATACTGATCTCTCTCAGTATCATTTCAGGGCCAATTAATCCAGAGGAATGATGATAAAGGGCTGTACTGGGCATTAGCAGTGAGAAGGGAAAGTTAAGAATAGGTGACAGAAATTTCATTAATTCATACCCCTTTTTTTTTCCTGGCTGCACCACGCAGCTTATAGGATCTTAGTTCCCCAACCAGGGATTGAACCCAGGCCCCTGACAGTGGAAGTATAGAGTCCTAACCACTGGACCACCAGGGAATTCCCATTTCATACCCTTTTTACATTAAGAAATGTAATTAATATTGCCAAGAACTTTGTAAGTACCCCAAATAGTGCTATGGAAAATAACTAGATGACAGACATGTCCCAGAGAAGCGGGTTCCCCTCTAGATGCAATGAATTAATACCACAAAGTATTTTACTATGGGGTTTCACTCTCTTCCAAACATCCCTCCTGGCTCATACTGGGTGAGAGTTTCTTGCTTCTCTCTCAACTGCCACTTCTCTGTGGAGGCAGAGAGGTTTGCCCATCTTTTGTGTCTCCACAGTACCACCAACCCCCAGGTTCCCAAAGACACACACACACACACACACACACACACACCTTTCAACCACCCAGTAGCTCTCTGCGAGTCTGCCAGAGACTTTTTGCCCCTCAGGGGTCCCCTTGGCCTTAGTGAGCAGCTGGTAACAGCAGGAGCCACAGGAAACCAGTGTGACCACAACACTCGGGCACAAGACGGACCCCTTGTAGTTATTGCTGCCACATCATGGCTGTAGATTTTCCATATGGGAAACTGAAAAGCAGACACAAGGACAGACAGATGGAGACCAAAGTGTCAGCTTTGCTGCTGATCACAGGGAGGACATTGGATGAGGCTTCTGCATTTGTCTGTTGGGCTCCCCACCTCTCTGCTTGTCCCTTCTCCCATCTGGTTTTTGGAGCAGCTCATGAGGGTAAAGTTGGGTCTCCAAATCAGACATTTTATCCAAGATTGCTGCCTCTCATTAGTCCTGGGTGGAGAGGGGAGAAAGGAGATGGAATTCCTATTGTTTACACTCTTCTAATAGATCAGCTTCCCACAGTCATGGAACACAAGCCATCAGCAGTCACCCACACCTCCGCAGAGAGTGGCCAGTGAGACTGGAACAAGAGGCCAAAAGGGTAAGTCAAGTAGCATCCCTTCCACATGCATGCACGAGGAATGGGGACTCCAGGTCCCCCAGCTTTTCTGTTCTCTCAATGCTTAACCATTGGATTTAAGCATTAAGCCCCTGGTCGGCCAGGATTTTACTGTCCTGCTCTGTGGGGCCATCCATCAGGCCAATTTTACTCCCAACTTCAACAGCCCACTCCCCCTTGGGATACTTTCCTGGGACAGCTTCTGGACAGGATATATTTTGTTCCCAGAAGCTGTCCATTGGCTTAGAATAGTGAAATATTTAAATTAACTTTGAGCCAAGCTTGAGTCAAGGCTGAAAATTTATTCTTTTCTATATTTCTTTGCATTTTTTCCCAGCCCTATTGCCCAATGTAGCTTATCTGAGATTCTGCAATGTGATTAAAAGTCAACAGTAGATGAACTGGGAATACAATGTCAACAACCTGGAGACGACATGAAGTTGAATGTAAAGCCTTCTTTTATTAAATTCTGTTTTAGTAGACTAGACTAGGCTATATTACAGTAAAGAGTAATCCCCAGATCTCGATGGATTAACACTGGGAAAATTTCTTTCCATAGATTTCACTGGTCCACAGAGGGCTCTGCTCTGCATCACCATGGTCTTTACTTTGGTACCCACCTGAGAGTGTAGCCATCATCTGGAGTATTGCTGGTCATGTGTCAGAGGGAACGTCAAGCTTAGCTAAGCACACGCTGTGCCTACAGCTTCCTCCTGGAAGTGCCAATGTGCCCTCTGCTCACATTCTATGGGCCAAAGCAAGTTACGTGTGGTGCTTGAGTTCCAAAGAGGCAAGGAAGCCCAATTCTTCCACCTGCCTGGAGGACAAGAGTTGGAAGAGTGTAAACAATTCTAAGGACCAGCACAGATTTTCAGGGAGAGATAAAAGGCCACAAATATAAAATGTTCTTGTAAGTTAAAGTTCAACTAATTTTGTGTCTGAAGTAAAGTCCAAAATTAAATACTCTTGTTCTTGTGAAGTCAAGTCCAAAGTCTATAATTCCTGATTTTAAATTAACATTCAATGAAATTACAGCCCTCTTCCCTTTGTTAAGAGTCTGGCTTTCTTCAACCATCCTGTGTGAGCTGGGCCACCATCTATCACAGTGGACTTAATGCCTTCAGGACTTTAGACGTTGAGTTAGTTCAATTTCTCAGTCTCCACTTTAGAATATAAAGAGAAAGACAAATGCTGTATGATAACACTTATATGTGGAATCTAAAAAATACAACAAACTAGTGAATATTACAAAAAAAAATAGCAGACTCACAGATATACAGAACAAATTAGTGGTTACCAGTGGGGAGAGGAAAGGGGGGAAGGGCAAGATAGAGGTAGGGCATTAAGAGGTACAAATCATTATGCATAAAATAAGCTACGAGGATATATTGTACAGCACAGAGAATATAGCCAATATTTTATAATAACTATAAATGGAGTATAACCTTTAAAAATTGTGAATCATTATATTGTACACCTATAACTTACATAATATCATACATCAGCTATACTTCAGTAAATTTTTAAAGTGATCTTAGAACCTACAGGATTATCACAGTACTGACTCTACATCATTAACCAACCTCAATGCCTGGAGGAGCCATCCCAAGTGAAATGGGGTTCTCAGGACATCATGTTTGGTAAAATCTTGACCTGTGTTACTGATGTCAAATATGAAGTGGAAGCTGAATGGGATCTGAGGGCAGGTTGGAGGATAAAGAGGGAAAATCATCCTTGGTTTCATGTCTGCAGGAAACTATTGGGGCCAAGGCACCCTGACCTAGGAAGTTAATTCCATTGCAAGAAATGTCTTTTCAAGAGGTTAACAATACCCCTACTTAACCTTCACGTACTGTCTCCTTTCTTAGAGGAGGCATTTTCAGAGACATATTCAGGACATTCCTATCTTCTTGCAGAATGTAGAAATTTGTGATGGTGGCAACCTTGTTTCCTCACCTTAGTTTCCACTTCCCCTTTGAGTCTTGGGTCTGGAGTCTCTCAGGCTGCTTGGAGGGTTGCCTCTCTCCAGTGGCATAGTTGCCACCCAGTGTTATGGATATGTATTTTCTGTCTTGAGACACAATCACTTGCTTCCATTGCCTCTTCTTGTGAAATTGCAAAGGTCTGAGAGACATGGCCTCTGGGGATGATTTCTCTCTGATCCTCATGTGGTTTTCAGTGAATCAAAGAAGATCCCTGAACCCAACCTGCTGTTGATGCTTCAAAAGTCTGTTCTCCTAGAGCACAGTTCTCACTTTGGTTGCACCCTAGAAATTTGGTGGGGAGGGCTTTAAAAATCCTGAGGGCCATGCTACAGCCCAACCAATTACATCACTGTCTCTGAGGGGGTGTGATGGTTAATTTTACATGTCAACGGGGCTGGGCCATGGAACCCCTGTATTTGCTCAAACACTGGTCTAGAGGTTGCTGTGAAAGTATTTTTTTAGATGACATTAACTTAAATCAGTAAACAGATGGCCTTCCACAAAGCGGGTGAGCCTCATCCAATCAGTTCAGGGTCTTAATAGAAAGAGACTGACCTCCCTTGAGCAAGAAGGGATTCTGCCAGAAGACTGCTTTTTGGATTTGAACTCCAACTTGTTCCTGGGTCTCCAGCCTGCTGGTCTACCCTGTAGACTTTGGACTTGCTGGCCTCCACAATTGCATGAGCCAGTTCCTTAAAATGAACCTCTCTCTCTCTCATGCATCTTGTGGGTTCTGCTCCTCTGGAGAGCCCTGACTGATAGGGGTGGCTGTAGTGGGTCAGACATTGCTGCCTTTTAGAGTTCTTCTGGTGATCCAGTGTGCAGCAGGGTGAAAACCACCTCCTGAGGGCGTCTGCGGAGGAGAGGAACCCTCCTTGTGCTCCTCAGCATGCTGTCTTCCCTCTACTTTCGGATGTTCTGGGGCCCAAGAGCATTTTTACCTGTAATAGTAGGGGTGCTACCCTCTGTCACCACCCCCTCCTGCTTCTGCTGCTTCCAGGAAAGCCCAGCTGCATTTCCAGGATTCCAGCCTGCTTCTGAGATTGTTTTCTTCCTTCTCAAATATCTTGCCCTTCGGCGCCTTCCTCCACAGACCAGCAACATCAGCCTTAGCAGGAGCTTGTCAGAAATACTGAGATACAGAACCTGCTGGCTGCCGATGTCCTGAAATATGGAATCCACAGCTGTTCTTTTCCACCTGGACCCATCTGCAGCTCCTCCTTTTGGTCACTTCTGCCCATCCTGGCCACTGAGATCTCATCTTCCCCTCTGTGTGCCCAGCCCCTCCTCCGAGAGGGCAGCATCCCATCCCTCCTAATGAAATCACTCCTCCTCCCTCCAGCTTAATTAGCTTGACTTCCTTTTTCTAAAAAATTATTCTACAACCCCTTCTCTCATAATAAAATGAAGCACACTTTCACGGTGTTCGAGCTCTTTCTTGACTCTTCTAGCAAACCTGACACTTACATAGTAATCCAGACACAAGATTTTCCACTGTACTTCTAACCTTTGGGTCTACAAACACTGATATAAGTTTGCTTTGTTCTTTTCTGCTCCCTTAAAAGATGACATTTTTCCCATTTTTTAATGAAATTCCTTTATCCTATTTTGAGGGAAGATTCATCTAAATTATATGATCTCTTCATCTATATTTTAACTGTAAAAATAATACACAACCTTATTCCTCTTTATTTATTGACAAATCAAACCTACCATGTTTCTATAAATAAAACCAGCCTGGATCTCTGAAGTCTAAACTCAGGATTAAAGTTTATGCAACTAAAAATTGTAAAGCCAAGTTGAGATCACATGGTAGTGGTGGTGAGGGCAGTAATGTGGTGACTGTACCAGTAGTGGAGGGATTGTAGTGGGAGTGGTAGGATGGTGGTAATGGAAGTGATGGTGGTGAAGGTGCGGATGATGGAGGTGATGGTGGTGAAGGTGCGGATGATGGAGGTGATGGTGGTGATGATGGAGGTGGTGGTGATGGAGGTGGTGATGGACATGATAGTAGTGGTGGTAGCTGGGGTGGTGAGGATGGTGGTTGCGGAGGTAGTGGGCACAGTAGTGATGGAGGTGGTGGCAATGATAGTGGATGCAGATGGTGGCGTGATACTTAAGAGCCTCTAGACAAGGCACATAGTAAGGAGAGATTCACTCCTCACTTTCCTGAGTACACTTAATGGGGTGACGCTGCTGCCCCCTTGGTCTGGTACTAGCAATTTAAAATTGGATCCCAACAAACCAGTGTCCCCAGAGACACACAGAGCTTGCTGATTATAATTTAAAATACCTGCTTACAGACCTGGCTGAGATAATTCAGAAAGCAGCAAATATTGTTCCACCACCCATGCTAAGAAAACATCGAATGCCTGGGTAAGCTGCACTCTCATAGTTCAAGATCAAGCTGCAGCTGTCTACACAGTGAGGCTGTGTTGCTAGCTTGATAAAGAGGGTTCTAAGGTCCCCTCTTATTAAGAGTGGCTCTGTCCCCATAAGCACGAACTGCTGGCCAGGAGTCCAGACTGAGTGGGATTGTGGTGACAGAGGTTGTGGTTTGCTGCAGTTTCCAGCAGCTACTTGACCCGACTCCATCATTAACTTTCTTAATCTCACCAATTCTTTTTTTTTTTTTAATTTTGTTGGCATATAGTTGGTTTACAACATTGTGTTAGTTTCAGGTGTACAGCAAAGTGATTCAGCTATACATACACATATATTCATTCTTTTTCAGATTCTCTTCTCATACAGGTTATCACAGAATTTAAGTAGAGTTCCCTGTGCTATACAGTAGGCCCTTGTTGGTTATCTGTCTTATATATAGTAGTGTGTGTATGTTAATCCCAAACTCCTCACCAATTCCGCTTTATTCCTTGAGATTCCCAGCTTTAATGGCAGACATCTATGCCAAATGCTCTGTATATATTCCATATATCAAATGCGAGGACTTCAGGGGGTCACTAAGTAACACCCCTCTTCTGCTCACATGATTTCTGAAACAACAGAATACGCAGAGCCAGACGTGCCGGGATGAAAACATCAGCTGGCTTGGAGGACCCGGCTTAGGTAGGTGATGAGCTGGGCTGGTGAGTACTCTCCACTCCAGCCCTCCCCTCCCGGCCAGCCTGTCTAGCCTTTGGCACAGCCCAGCCATGCTTGGTTTGTGTCTCCCAGGTTCACTTACACAGGATTGCTGGCTCGCACTGGTTACGGGAGGACAGGGAATGAATGTATTCATTTACTTACACGTTCTTTCATTCTTTCATTCATTCACTCAACAAATATTTATTGAGTGCCTCGTAACCACCAAGCGTGAACAAAATAGAAAATATTTCTGCTCTCATGGCACTTACCTTTCAGTGGGGACACAAATCCTTCACGTTTATTGCCTTTTCTTGAATTTGTTCTAATGGAACTCACTTTTTATCTGTGAGGAGAAGAGATAAAAGGGCACTAATGGAGTTTCCTTCTCATGAGGAATGAGGTACACGTAATTCTCCCTAATCATTCTGAAGGAGCCAAACGCAATTTCTCTTTGGTAAGTGGTTGGCATAGTGGAGGAGGGCCAAGTCCCCCTCCTGGGCCGGTTGGGGCATTCACATCTGTGGACCCATGGACCCTTCTGCTGCTGTGGCTCATAGCACATTCTGTGGGGTTGGTTTCTGCTTTCCCCACCTACCACATAGCTTAATGCCCAGAGGTTCGTGAAATTAATGAACGACTTTGAGGTTTTGAGCTTGGGTAACTTGAGGTATGATATGTTTCTAAATGGAAATAGACATACTGGAAAGATATTCATTTTTCAGGGAGAAACTGGTGAGTCCAGGTTTCGACCTTGTGAAATATTTAGAGGATAGCCTAATATTACCTGTGCTGCTTGGATTTAATGGCTACCTTTGCATTTGAGAGGAAGGAGGGCTAAAACCCTCCCTCCAGTGCCACCAGTCACATCCCACCTCAGTTTGTGTGTCTTTTTGCTCCACCTTTTTTTTTTCCAACCAGTTTCAGTCTTTGAAAATTGTACCCGGTCTTTGGTGTTTTCACTTTCTCATTATTCCTCCAACATGCTTTAATGTGAGGACATGTGAGGACAAGTCCAATACCCTCAATGGACGCATGGATGTAATTAGGCTGTCACTGCAGGGATGACTTCTCTCTGAATCGTCATCAGAAAGATTATAGACAAATCAAGGGCAAATAAAGCTAATTTGATACCAACGAAGATAATATGAACTCTGATTAAAGGAAAATGAGGTAGGATCTCAGGTCTAACAGCTCAAAGAGGAGTAAGGGCAATGAGTCTGTGTCTCTCTCCCTCTGAGGATTGGGCTTTTGTATGTAACATGGTTGGGCTGTGATTTTACTTACCAAATAGCTGTGTAATGTGCCCACCCTGTGGGTCATGATATAATTAACATCTCCAAGAAAATGACGTTTTGTCACCTAAATGTATATATTTCACTGCTAAATGGGAACGAACAGCCAGAGTATGATTATTATTGGCTTCATATCAATATTATAAGTTAAAAAATGTATATACATTTGGGCCTTGATTTGGTGACATTATTTGAAACACATATTTAGTTCAAACAGCATGTTTTTTAAAAAGGTTGTACCATGTTGGGGTGAAAAGGATTTTGGGGGAGAAAAATTTTGCTTTAAGTTGCAAGTTCCATCTAATTTTCTCCAAGCTCTCAGCCCAGTGATTACTTTGTCTTGCATACCATCCTGACACACTCTATTAATCTATCAAACAGCAGAAGGCTGTGTGAAAACAGACTCCTATCTTGTAGAGATAGTTGGGTCAATTCAGGTCAAAATTATATTGGTCTCGGCCCAAAAACTATTGGAAAAACTTGTAGAATGAAGAGTAGTTACAATGTGATCTTTAAAGCAGATTTCAAAGATGAAAGCAGAACAACATTGGTTCCTGACCATAAAATGTTATTCTTTTCAAACACTTATGAGTTAAATTGGCACACGGATAGAGTTCCATGTTCTTTAAACTACTGGGTATGAAGTGATCAAAACTCTTATGTCTTAAAAAAAAAGACTTTTCAGATATTAAATCACTTGATTGTAGTAAGTTTCCTTTGGGTTGTTATATAAGTAATATTTTCTGGTGTTGTTCCAAGAACGATAATAAATAAAATTATCTTTTGATCATACAAGATGGAGTTTGTAGCCACAATACTCTCAGTAAGGCAGGTCACCCATATTAGTTTCCTAGGGCTGCTATAACAAAACACCACAAACTAAGTGGCTTGAACAGCAGAAATTTATTGTCTCCAGCCCCGGAGGCCAGAGGTCCAGAGATCAAGGTGGGGGCAGGGTTGGTCCTTTGGGAGAGCTGCGAGGGAGATCTGTTTCATGCCTCTCTCCTGGCTTCTGGTAGTTCCTTGGCTTGTGGCAGTCTTCACATGGCATTCCCTCCGTGTGCATCTGTGTTCAAATTTCCCCTTTTCAGAAGGATACCAGTCATATTAGACTAGGGCCCATCTTACTCTTATATGATCTCACTTTTAACTAATTACATCTACAAAGATCCCATGTCCAAATAAGACCACATTCTGAGGTCCTAGGGTTTAGGACTTCAACAGATGAATTTGAGGGGACAAAATGGAACCCATCACACTCCCATGGTGATGCTTGTGCACCTCAGGAAATGTCTGACTCCAAGCTCTGCATCCTGGTCCATCCCCTCGCCTTCACCACCTGGTCTCACTGAACCTCACGGCCAATCCCCAGACCTCCACACTGGCACTAGGGTTGGACTGTCAGCTTTACCCTGAAAAGCACCTTCTAATTCTCCTTCAACTCCTGCTTCTCTCTCCCTGGAGCCAAAGCTGCCTGGACCCTGGCCAGAGGTCTGACTCCAGGCCCCCACTTATTCAGAGAGGTAATGTGAGCCCTTAATAAGCTGCTGTCCTGCTCTGGACACGTGGGGGAACAGCAAGTCCTGAAGAAAGTACAGGGGATGAGGGATGCAGAGACCCCGCCAGGACAGCTCATGGCATACAGGGCTCTTGCTCTGGAAAATGATTTGGGGCACATTTGTGAGCACATTGTCCTAAGGGCTCCTTTTAGACTGGGAAAGGTAGGGTTGAAAAAGTCTAATATTTTGTTGAGATCACTTTTAATATCTCACACCACCTAGGAAAAAAAAAGTCATGTCTAAAATAACCAACCTGTCAGACAAAGAGCTTTGCCTGGAGATGCAATCACACCACAAACGCTGTTGACAAAGTGAGCTGCAGGCACTCGGGTGGGAAGCAGGTGGGGTGCGTCTGGAGATTTAAAACCCAATCCTTACAGTTCAAATGGGGAGTCATTGTTGACTGGAGGGTCTCAGTGGAATCTGTCGTTTTTCTTAAATTTTTTATTAGGGCCTCATGGACTTGGGCTCTTATGGACAGGAATCTACTTACTCACTGTCTAGAGCTGCTAGGATAATAGTGGTTAAATGTAATGTTTTTCTAGGTGGCTTTTCATAAGGTCTCCAGGTCAGTTATGTGAGCTCTATCCAAACATCTACCTCTGCTCTATGAAGGATTTGGGTCACTTTTGACTATGGAAGAGTTTGGTCTGAATATGCAGTAAAATTTTAGTATTCTTTCTACAATTTCAGAAGTTATGGCCTTTCCTGATCTTGATATATGATTTATGAGGAAGGGTTTGCTTGAAATAAATATCTAGATATCTGGATACAGCATGTAGCTGGTAAAAATCTCAACTCTTCCGTATCTCCTGGAAATAAATCATTATGGACAACCAAATTGACCAGATAGCTGAAGGATAACCCTCTTATTCCCTAGAACATTAAAATCTAAGTTGAACTTTTATTTTTTTTCTGGAGGTGTGTCCTATCTTTTAAAATAGTTAATAACAATCATAGCTTAGTAGTTTCTTAATGGTTTATCATGGTTCCCATGCACACCAGTTATTTTGACTTGCTTCACGTAGCTCTGGATGTAATGGCAGATACTGACTTGGATGTAGAAGGTGTGAGACATGGAGTTTAGTGTATTCATTCACGGAACTTGCTGTCATGTGAATCCCTTGATTTTGCTTTTAGATTATTTTTCTTCTCATCAAGTTGGGGTGATACACACAAGGGCCACTTGGTTGAGGTCATGCACCAGCCTTTCTGCGGACTCAGGGAATCAAAGCCTGAGCCCGTCTCTCATTGAGTGTTTTTATTACCTTCCCCCACAAACCCTCATCTTCTGATCAGCTCAGAAGCCTTTGATTTATTGGAACCAGGCACACCTGTATCTCTGACCCGAGTCGCATCAGTTTACATCTACTTCACCATCCTGGACTCTTTCTCTGTAAAAGCTGCAGGAGGACTTTTCTCCCCACTAAAGTAATTTATGCTACAAAAGTGTACAGAGTATGTACGCTTACTCTAAAGCAATGGTTCTCAAACTAGGATGAGTTTGCCTTTCCTCCCCAGGAATATTAGACAATGTCTAGCGAAATTCTTTTTCACTGTGAACAATTCAGTGATGTTTAATATATTCACAATCTTGTGTAAATACCTTCTTTATCTAGTTCCAAAATATTCCATCACACCAAAGTAAAACCCCTTACCCAACAATCAGCTTCTCCAATTCGCCCCTCCCCAAATCTCTGGCAACCACCGATCTGTGTTCTGTCTATATGGATTATCTATTCTGGGTATTTCATATAAATGGAATCATATCATATGTAATATTTTGTGTCTGGCTTCTTTCACTCAGCATAATGTTTTGGAGGTTCATCTACTTTGCAGCATGTATTAATACTTTATTCTTTTTTATGGCTGAATAATATCCCTTTGTGTATAACACAATTTGTTTATCCATTTACCTGTTGATGGACATTTGGACTGTTTCATCTTTTGGCTATTGTGAATAGTGCTGCTATGAACATCCATAGAACAAACTAGTGGTTACGGGGGGCAGGGGAGGAAGGGGCAAGTAGATGAAGGGGATTAAAAGGTACAAACTACTAGGTATAAAATAAGTTGTAAGGCTGTAATATACAGTAAGGGAATATAGTCAATATTTTATAATAATTTTGTATGGAGTATATTCTATAAAAGTATCTAATTACTATGTTATACACCTGAAACTAATATAAAACTGTAAGTTAACTACATTTCAATTAAAAAAGAAATTGGAGAAAATATTTCCAAGTTATTTATCAACAAGATATAGAGAAGTAGTACAAAAAGTCAGAAAACCCAAGCAAAAATGGGTAGACAACTTGACTAGACATTTCTCCAAAGATTAAACATGGATTAAACAAAGGATGAATACGATTTTTAAAAATGGATAATAAAAATTGTAGGTGAATATGTGGAGAAATTGGAACAGTTGTACATTGCTGGTGCACATATAAAATGGTTCAGCCACTGGGAAAATGTTTGTTGGTTCTTCAAAATGTTAAACACAGAATTACCATATGATCCCATAATTCCACTACAAGGTATATACCCAAAGTAGTTGAAAACAGATATTCAAACAAGTACCTGCCTAGAGACTTTTTTTAATGTTTTTTTTTTTATTGTGGTAAAAGTCACATAATCTAAAACATACTATTTTAACCATATTTAACTGTACATTTCAGTGGCACTAAGTACATTCACATTGTTGTGTAACTCTCACCATCGTCCATCTCCTGAAGTTTTTACCTTCCTAAACTGAAACTCTGTCCCCATTAAACACTAACTCCTCATTCCCCCTCCCCACCACTCCCACCCCCTGGCCCCTGGCATCTACCGATGTACTTTCTGACTCTATGAATTTGTATATTCTAGGTGCCTCATATAAGTGGTATCAAAAAGTATTTCTCTGCACCTAATGTATATTGGAATGAATTTTTAAGGTTAACTTAATATACGTTCTGCAAGCAGATTGTACCTTTTTCCCCCCCCCGTGCTGTACAGTAGACCCTCACCAGCCATCTACTTCATACATAGGAGTGTACCTACATTATTCACAATCTTCCAATCCATCCCACCCCCCACCCAATGTCCATAGGTTTGTTCTCTATGTCTGTGTCTCTATTTCTGCTTTGCAAATAGGTTGATCTGTACCATTTTTCTAAATTCCACATATATGCATTAATATATGATATTTGTTTTTCTCTTTCTGACTTACTTCACTCTGTATGACAATCCCTAGGTCTATCCACGTCTCTGCAAATGGCACAATTTCATTCCTTTTTATGGCTGAGTAATATTCCATTGTATATATGTACCACATCTTCTTTATCCATTCCTCTGCTGGTGAACATTTAGGTAGCTTCCATGTCCTGGCTATTGTAAATAGTGCCGCAATGAACACTGGGGTGCATGTGTCCTTTTGGAATTATGGTTTTCTCTGTGTATATGCCCAGGAGTGGGATTGCTGGATCATATGGTAGTTCTACTTTTAGTTTTTTAAGGAACCTCCATACTGTTCTCCATAGTGGCTGTATCCATTTACATTCCCACCAGCAGTGTAAGAGGGTTCCCTTTTCTCCACACCCTCTCCAGCACTTATTGTTTGTAGATTTTTTGATGATGCCTATTCTGACTGGTGTGAGGTGATACCTCACTGTAGTTTTGATTTGCATTTCTCTAATGATTAGTGATGTTGAGCATCCTTTCATGTGTTCGTTGGCCATCTGTATGTCTTCTTTGGGGAAATGTCTATGTAGGTCTTCCGCCCATTTATGGATTGGGTTGTTTGCTTTTTTGATATTGAGCTGCATGAGCTGCTTGAATATTTTGGAGCTTAACCCTCTGTCCATTTCTTTTGATTGCCACAAATGGGGGAATGGTGCTGTTGACATCTATTGGACAGAGGCCAGGAATGCTGCTCAACATCCTACAGTGCACAGGACAGCTCCCAAAACAAAGAATTGTCCAACCCCAAATCTCAATAGTGCTGAGCTTGAGAAACCCTGTTCTAAAGGAGATAGCACTTTGGCAAACGTGACACCAGGCTGCAAGTTCTTCCAAGCTCTCTCTATGTTTGACTCATAGAGTTCTGACTTCTATTTAAAATTGCATCTTAATATTAAAGTTCCTATAAAATACCTCCATGATGGATTGATATCTTCATATACTGTCTTCTCTAATACATACTTTGAAATGCATCATAAGCCATAGGTTGAATCCAGAAAGGCAGAAAGTGAAGGTAGGGAAAGGGTTAAAATAAATACACACAGTATTAACTCAGCACCTGGAGGGTGAGCTCAGCTATTGTCTAGTTCCTGTTGAGGCAACTTTATTCAGGTGTCAGTCTGGAATCTGTATTAGTTTCCTAGGGCTGCTGTAACAAGTTACCACAAACCTAGGGAATTAAAACAACAGGAATTTACTCTTTCACAGTTCTGAAGGCCAGAGGTTCAAACTCAAAGGCTCCCTCATGCTCCCTCTGAAGGCTTGGGAGGAGGGGAGCTCTGGCATTCCTTGGCTTTTGGCAGCATCGCTCAAGTCTCTGCTTCCATCAACACATAGCCTTCTTCCCTGTGTTTCCGTGACTCCAAATCTCCTTCTCATAGGGATTCTCATTACTGGCCTTAGGGCCCATTCTAATCCAGTATGACCTCAACTTAATTACATCTGTAAAGACTATATTTCCAAATAAGGTCCTATTTACTCATACTGGAGGTTAGGACTTGAACATATATTTTGGGGGGGAACAATTCAATCCACAACACTCAGTCGAGACATATGAGGCACTTTGCTTCTTGACACCACAGAAGTCATTTTCTCCCTTTGATGCTCACTTCTCTCCTTTGGTCACTGGTGATGGCAATTTCGTTGCTCAGTTGGACGACTGACTACAAGGCTGCCATACTCCTTGCCTGTCTTCACCACTTACTTTACCCTCTTGTGTCTTTTTTCTTTTTCTTTGTTATTTTCCCATCAATTCTCCTTGTCTGCTTGATTTTACCATTGGCAGTTAATCAAGATCCACTTTCCTTTTTGTTAAGACTCTCATGACATTTACAGAGTATAATATCTGAGTTCTTGCATCTTCCTGGCGACATTCATTTGCTGTCAGTTGCCTGCCTTTTGAACTGCAAAAGATGTTTTCTTCTAAATGCTTAATGCCAGGAGTCCTTGGGGGAATCTGATGCTTCCAGAAGAGTGGACCTTAGATGGCAAAGCTCTGCTACATTAGCAGCTCTGGGAGATTGCAGTTGGGATTGTTTAATATTCAGATGTCATCATTTTGGTTTTTAATTTATTTATGAACAATAGCCTTTGGGGAACCCTGAAGGTAAAAGATAGTAAGAACTTAGAGGCATCATGTAGAAAGCAGGGAGTGCAGTGTCCAATTGAGGAATGAAAATGCTGGGCTAGAAAAAAATTTTTAATTAGGCAATGCAATAGATTCTGTGAGAAGAGGCATGGGCCATGGGATGACTCCAACCCTCAGTCAGTGCTGAAGAGCCTGAAACCCCTGTCTTGGTCTAACTCTGATGATGCTGAAAAGATGCTCAAGCAGAAATACAAAATGACCATCAACACCAGAGGCAAAAATCAGCACGGCAGCCATGTTCTGTTACAATTACCAAAAGCTGTAGTTGAATGTATGAAAGCTGCTTAAGTATATGGAGCAGACTTTTAAAATAGGCACAAGTCATGCAATGAAGAGCTGCAGAATGGCTGTTCATTGGTCTCAACTGTGTGCAGAAGCAGGTGGTTGGAGGTGAAAGATATGTATTGATTTTCCTTCATCTTCTCACTGTGTCATTGCATCCCCTGTCACTCAGAGGTTCACGCACGTGGTCCTCTGAGGTATGGTTCCCTAAGTCCTGTTTCTGTCCCTTTAAAATATTGACAGGAGAGTTCTCAACGGGAACACTGCTGTTATCTATCTTGTCTAAGATTGTGACTCTCTGTCTCTCCCCCGAAATTCTTATCCCCCTTCCATGCTTTATTTCCCTTCTTAGAGAATCACTTCCAAATACACTATGTATTTACTCATTAATCTCATTCATCGTATGTCTCCCCTCCTTAGAACGGCAGCTCCATGAGGGCAGGGGGTCTTGTCTGTTTTGTTCACTGCTGTGTCTGCTGTACCTGACCCAGCCCTGGACCACTGCCACTTTACCAGCCCCCAAATACACATGCTTGTTATTACTTTGGTTGTGATTTTGCTAGAGGGAACAAATTGATGTTGCAGGCATAAAGTATTTGTAAAATGGGGATAACAGTAGAATTTAGCTCATGAGGTTGTTGTGAATTAGTACCTGTAAAGGCATAGAACAGTGCCTGACACAGAATAAGAGCTTGGCAATGTCCCTCCCTCTCATGGTGCCCCTCTGGCTGTGCTTGTTTGGAGCCCAGGTGTCCTGCTGCTAAAAGGAATTCATATGTTTTGTCTTCCATCAAGTCTCAGAATAAAGGAGCATAACATATAACACTTTGTCAGTGTTCATTTTTGCCACCCGTTTATTTTTCTTAACATTTTGGTGCTTGGTCATTACTTCTCTGTTGGGGAAACTATCAATGGAAGGGAAAAAAAAAAAAAAAAAACAAGGGAAAGGAAATGATAGTGCTTATTTCAACAACTTGCCTTTTCATAGATTTATGTATAAATATAGTTCTGTTTTCTTTAAAATTATTAAAATTTAATGAATCCATATGCTTAATTAAGTTAAATATATCAATGTTTCATGGTCTTCCATAATTACATCATGATCTCAGGCACTCAGTCAGTCCACTCACTAATTTAATTGTTGTCTGGCCATCCAGGCAGATCCATGCCATTTGCGGGCAACTACTTCTTCTTCTTGGGTTATAATCTGGAGGGTTTGTGTTGCGGACTGAGTGTTTGTGTTTCCCCCAAACTCATAAATTGAAGCCCTAATCTCTAATGTGATGGTATTTGGAGATGGGGCTTTTGGGAGGTGATTAGGGTTAGATGAGATCAGAAGGGGGACCTCATGTTGAGATTAGTGCCCTTATAAGAAGAGACACCAGAGAGCTCTGTCTATGTCCTCAAGTGAGGACATAGCAAGAAGGTGGCTATCTGCAAGCCAGGAAGAGGGTCCATACCAGAACCCCAGCCTTCTGACACCTTGATCTCAGACTTCCAGCCTCCAGAACTGTGAGAAGATAAATTTCTGTTGTTTAAGCCTCCCTGTCTATGGTGTTTTGTTATGGCAGCCCAAGCTAAGATAGACTGTAATACAGTGTTCTGCTCTCCTCTACATAAGGAGCAGGTGTGACCCAACCTGAGATAATTGCACACATCATCCCTAGAAGTGGATCTTGAGCAGAGGGAAGAAAATACAAATGGGTGGAGTTCATTCACTTGTGTCCCCCGACCAGACCCCTCTTGCCGTGGGTCTCTTGAAGTTGCCCATACTTTTGCCTGAGTGTCCAGTCTCTTGCACTGATACTGTGTGCTCTTGACATTCTTCCAATAAATCCTCCTATTTAATTTAGACAGAATTAGTGTCTGTTGCCTACGACCCAAGAATCCCAATTAATATATCTACCAGCTCTGCCAGTTAATGTGTAAGGCCTACATACCTTATAAGTTCTCCTTTTATAAGATATTAAAGCTATATTTTTATGCTTACCATTGGGTAATAGACTTCTGAAATGAAGTTGATAATTAGATGACTTTTGACATATTATATTTGAGTCATTGGTTTTATTTTGATGGAGTAACCCAAAGATAATACTAGCTAAAATTTTTATTCTTCATACAGTAATCTTTGAATAAATCATCAGAATCATTTTTCCCTGTGTTGAATTTCTCATTATATTTGTGAGAGGGCCCTGGGGAATGGTAGGATGGACAAATGGTATGCAAATAAGCTTATGCATAGGTTAGCATTAACAGGCATTTGATGTTTTCAGCTTTGCTATAGATTATACAACTATTACTGACTTGCATAAATGAGTAGGAAACTACAAATTAATTTATGGTAAGGAAATTCTGAAAGACTTATGCTATTGACTTTTACTGATACTATGTAATTTGAAAAAGTGTGGTGATTTAAGATGAAAATTGATTTACATAAATGTTCATCATGGTCTTTTATTTCCATGGAGAAGGGCTATTGATGTATTACTCACATTTTAATGTCCACAAGCCCTAGTGAACATTAAACTTTCACATGATACAAAAAAGCATTGTGACACACTGGATTTCAAGCCAGAGTGGTTGATGTTTCAGTCCCAATGATCAGCTGAGCCAAGACTTGTGGAGGTGTTTGGAGCAAAGTAGATATTTATTCAATTACTTAACTCAACGAATAATTATTGTTCCCACCCTGTGACTGCTGCTGTGGTGTTTGCTGGGCATACAGTGTGCAACACGGCCATTTGCAAGCAAAGAGGATATAGTCTAAAAGAAGACATAAATGTATACAAATAAGAGCAATAAATCAGAAGCACCAAGACAGAGTTATCTACCAGATCAATGAGGCCCAAAGGAGAGGCTGCTCAGCTTTTCAAGTAGAAGGTGGGAAAGTGTCCAGGAAGGAAGTGTTGTGTGTGTATGTGTGTGTGTGTGTGTCTGTGTGTCTGTAATAATTCTGGTAGAGCCCACAGTGTAAGAAGAGTTTATGAGATGAGATATAGGCAGGGCAGGTTGATAAATGCAAGAAGCTCAGCATGACCTAAATATTGGTGTGAGAAGAAATGCAAAGAGAATCAAGGCTGCAAAGGAAGGTCAGGTCAGACGTTAGCAGGGTCTGTGGGCCAGGATAGGCACTTGGAATTGATCTATCATGTACACAAGTGGCACTAACATATTTCAGTGGTAGATTGAAATGATTGGATTTATGTTTTAGAAAGACCTCTTTAGTAGGTGAGAGGAGCCTGGATAAAAGAAAGGAAAAACTAGAATTCTAAAGACCCACTGAGAGATGGCTCTGGGGATTGTTGAGGAAATGGTACTAACTTGAGGGAAGGAAGTGAGGATGAGAGAGGAGGAGAGGGATGGGAGGGATGTTAATGATAAAAGTGTGACCGGACTTGACGCCTGATTTGCATTGAGTTGGAAATTGTTGCACAAGAAAGGGAAGAGGCAAGACTGACTGTCAGGGATGGGTCTCGGGTAGACATTGAGAATTCATAATGTAGAGGACAAAAAGCAAGACTGCGGATGGAAAGCAGGATAATAACTCAATGCTAGGTGCATTGAATTTGAGACGCTTGCAGGACATTTACATAAATGCCCAGGAAGCAACTGAACATTGAAGTCAGCAGAGTCTCTGGCCTAGACATGCAGTTCTGGAAGTTGCAAGCATATAGGTAGAGTTAAAAGTATAAAGTAAATGTGATGGTCTAGGGAGACAGGGTGGAATGAAGAGAGGCTGCCATTTCTTTGTGGGTGGACAGGAGGAGACCAGCTCACAAAGGAGTTGGGGAGGAAGTGGTCGAGGGGCACACTGGGAGAAAGTGCATCCAGAGACCAAGGGGAGAGGGGCTTCAGGAAGCAGTCAGAAGCCAAAAATGCCCCAGAGAGGGTCAAGTGGATTTCAATTGTATTATATGTTGCTTTGGAAAAAGGATAAGTGAGCTATTTTGAGAGAGTTAGGCTAGGATGCTTATCTTTAGATCAGTTATTGTAAAGGGGACTGAAGCTCTGGGTCCCATCTCTGAGTGGCCAAACGTGCCTTCTCAACTTATGCTGCCAGGATATAATTGAGCACCTGATTGACATGTGTTCTTTCTCCCTCTAGCAAACGATTTCTCAGCCTCAGCACCGTTGACATTTTAGACCTGATAAGTCTTCTTTGTGGAGGGTGTCCTATGCATTGCAGCAGGCTTAGCAGCGTCCCTGGCCTTTACCCACCAGGTGCCAGTTCCACCGTCCCTGTCTCCAAATTGTGACAACTGGCAATTTCTCCAGGCAATGCTCAATGTCTCCTGGGGAGTAAAGTGGCCCCAGTGGAGAACAATTTCTCTAGATCTGTAGCAAGACAGATCAAGCTGCACATTCTGAAATGTTCGCCAGGATAGGAGCACAGACATAGAAAATGATTTTAGATGAAAACTGTCAGCCGTGGAGGTGTCTCAGAAAAGATGTGTGTGGTGATGGAAGCCAAATAACCAAGCAATATAGACCTTAACTGTCGGAGTAAAACAGATATTTTTTTTTCTGAAGCAATGAACAAATTGTCTCTAGAAGGACAAGACAGAACTGTAAAAGCCAATAATAAAGAAGACTTCACACAGTTACATCCACATGCCCTTGAATACTAAGCATAGGGACTCAAGAGCTCATGGCAATAACCATTTGTTTGGGTCCATTGGTGAGCAGGACCATCTATCACTTTGATAATACTCCTCCTAGATCTTCAGTAGTTTAAAATACCAGCTCAGAGTCATGTCATCTGTTCTCTACCTCACTTCTGCTTACCTCAAAGCAAAGAATTCTGGTGCTCTTAGTTCTTGAGGCAGATGAAATATTTTTTTCCTGTTCATTTGGTTTGGTTTTCTGCTTTCCAGGATCCAGGCAGTATTCTTGGTTATTAGCAGATTTATTTTCCCTTGCTTTCACTCATAAAACAACGGAATGCATAAACCCCCTAGTGAGGGTTTTCCTCACCTGCTGAGTATGGGGTTGTGACTCACTCTGGTTTCTTTCGGAGAATAGTCCTATTCATTGGTTCCTTCATTCAGTCAGTCGACAATCATCGCTTGCCTGCTGGGTGTGAGACACTGCACCACTCACCACAGACACTGGATGGCGCTGTAGATAGAATAGAGCTCCTTCATTTTGCTCAACTTGGGGAGTGAGACAATAAACACGTAATATTAATATATAAATGGAAAGATGAAATAAATACAAATTGTGATCGTGGTTATGTTAGGAAATAAACAGAGTAATGTGACCGTAATTGGGATGGAGTGAGATCAGGGATCTGATTTAGGTTAAGTTGGTCGGGGAAGGCAGATCTGAGGAGACAATGTTTGGTCTGCTGCCTATAGGATGAGATGCAGCTAAGCGTTTCAGGAGCTGGAAAAAGGTAAAAAATCCTCTGAGAACAGGAAGGACCACAGTCTGGTGAGCAAGGGGTTGAGTGGTGGAAAAGAACGCTGGAGAGGGAGGCGGGGTCAGATCACAAAGACCTTTTTGCATTTGAATTTTGGTCTCAACAATAAAGGGAAGACAGTGAAGGGTTAAGCTGGAGATAGGAGAAGGTTTTGTGTCTAAGGTTTTAGAATATTATTTTGCCTGCTGTGTAGGAACCGCATGGGAAAAGTAAGAGGGGAAGCAGAAAGAACAGGAGGAGGCCATTGGATCTGCCCAGTAACAGAGGATGGTGGAAGGATGCGGGTGGAGGGAGTGGAGAGAGAAGTGTGAACTGATCTGAGATGTGTTGGGTGCAGAACAGATGGGCTATGGTAAGCAGAACAGTGGCCTCCTGAAGATGTCTATGCCTAATTGCCAGAACCTGTGAATATGTTACCTTCCTTGGAAAAAGGAACTTTGCAGATGTGATTAAGAGTACAGACATTGAGATGGGGAGATCCTGGGTTACCTGAGTGGGTCCATTCTAATGGACCCTTAAAAGTAGAGAATCTTTTGCAGCTGAATTAGAAGCAATAGAAGAAGAGATTTGAAACATGAGAGGGACTTTACCCACAATTGCTGGCTTTGAAGAAGGAGGAAGGGGGCTTTGAGCCAAGATGTGTAGGTGGCTTCTAGAAACTGGGAAAGACTCTTAGCTGGTAGCCAACAAGGAAAAGGGCTCTCAGTCCAACAATTGCGAGGAAGACAATTTTGCTGACAACCTGAATTAGCAAGGAAATGGACTCTCTCCTAGAGCCTCCAAAAAGGACGTGGCCCTGCTGACACCTTGATTTTGGCCCAGGGAGACTCATGTCAGACTTGTGGCCTTCAAAACTGTAACATGATAAATGAGTATTGTTTAAGCCACAAGTTTGTGGTAATTTGTTAGAGAAGCAATAGGAAAGTAACACATAGAGCTTGGTGGCTGATTGGATATGGAGGGTAGGAGGACTGAAGAGTGGCCACCTACGTTTCCAGTTTGATCAACCAGTGGGCAATGATGTCATATAATGAGGTGCAGAAAACTCAGGGAGAAACAGATTATGGAGGGTGGAAACCAGGCTGCTGTTTTGGTCATTGATGTTTTAGAAGTTTGAAATGTCTATAAGATATTTAAATGGAGGTACTAAACAGGAAATTGATTATATAAGCCTTGGGTTCAGAGGAGAAGTCTGAACTAGTGATAAAATTTTGGACTAGAAAGAATGGGTGATATTTACAAATGTGAACTTAACCGATCAGACCTAAGAAGGGAGTGTAGACAGAGAAGCAGGGCTAAAGTCCTATTCATAGACACTGTAGCATATGGTTGTTGTGTAGGGCAGGAGCCGAAGACAGCAGAAGTGATGGAGAAGGAGCCCAGAGTGGTGGAGAAAAGAGCAGGAGAGCACAGCGTCAGAAAATCGAGAGAGAGGTGTGTATGGAAAAGGAGGAAGGAACTGTGCCTAAGGCTGCAGAGAGGTCTGGTGGGGCTATGACACAGAAGTGCCACAGAATTTGGCAGTGGAGGTGGGTCACAGTCCTTGACAAGAGAGTAGAGTGGTAAGAATGGGGGACAGATAGGACCAGGATGAAGAGATGGCGGGGGGCTAGGTGATTAAATTCAGACAGTGAGTCATAACTTGTTTCACAGGAAACAGGAGAAAAACATGCAGAGGTTTTAGCTAGAGTTGAGTAAGAGGTAAAGAGGTGCCTTTGAAAGATGGATCAGGTTTGTGTACTGACATGAATAACGTGGTGGGGAGGGATAAAAGTATCTGAGTGGGAGAGAGAGAGAGAGGAGAGAGAAAAATAAGTGAGGAGTAGGATATCTGAGAAGGGAATAGGAGATGAGACCCAGAGCACAAGCAGAGGAATTTACCAGTTTTGTTCCTTGTAGTAGGAAAGCAGGGAAGATGGATAGAGATGATGGTAGGTCTATAGATTTGTTGGTGGGAGGAAGATGAAAAATAAAACTCCAGGCAGCATACTGAGCCTGGCCTTTCTACATTAGTATTGCCTTAATAACAACTTGGGAGTCATAATCCAAAAATTCAGACATAAGGATGGAGGACACGGAGTCACTTTGATCTCAATGACATTTTTATGATTGTACCAAATATGTTTCTGACGTCTGTAAGAAGAAAGTATAGAATGTGGAGCAAAATAATGCCTTTGGGAAAGAACATTAATGCACAACAATAACTACTAAACCTGCCTCTCTTACTTCCCCAGGCCTCGTGTTTCTTTTAGTCATTTTATTATCAAGCATCTGAGAGGCTGACCAGCAAGCCTGTGTCAAGGGACTGGGCTCTTTAAGGTGTCATCTGGCAGTGGTAGTAGGATCTTTTTGAGTCAAACCATTTGTCTTCCCAGGTGAACTTGAAACCAGAGATACTCATCACTGAGCTGACCTCGTGGTGTCATGATGGCTTAGCTCTTGGAGGCATTTTTTTCTGAACTCTCTGTACTACTAGTCTATGCATGGTTTTTAGGGGTCCATAAGGGGAAAGAAAATACTAGAATTTTTATGACAGTAACTTTTATCTCATTCTCCTTAAAATTCTTGCATATTAGAGTATATACAGAATTATTAACACAGTAATATATGCATGCAATTCACGGCTCAATAGCACTCCATAGAACAGTGAGTGTGCTCAAAACCTGTAACCCAAGAGAGGAAAGTGGTCAAAGTCGTTTGTCGACCACTACTCTAAATACCTAAGCCAGCTGACTAAGGTACTTTTGCACTCATCATCTCCTTCTCCTTCTTCCTTTTATCTTCTTCTCCTTCTCCTCCCCCTTCCCCCTCCCCTCCCCACCTTCTTCTTCTCCTCCTTCTTCTTTTCAAGAGGGCCCTGATTCCCACAGCAGGATGTGATTGGCTGCTTTGAATAGTTTTTCAGCCTGGCAGGGACTGAAACCCTCTATGCAGGGATAAGCAATACCTGGGCCTGAGCCCCTTTATCAGGAGGGTTGCTTGACTAGGAGACTTTGTCTGCAAGAGTGTAGTGGGGAGGGGGACCAGGACAGATGACTCAGGGCCCTCCCAGGTTGACCAGATGTCAAGGCAGCACACACTATGGAGCCTTCATTTTGGTTCTTACACCACAATGAAGGCAGCAGAACAGTGTGGCTGCAGTGGGGATTGTAATCCCAGAGTCCTGTCTACCCAGTGCCTTCTCCCTCAGGGGACTGGGCCCCACCTCCCAACCACAGAGTCCTGGGGGTTGCTCTGAGCACTGTGGGGAAAGCTCTGTGATAGAAGACCCTTCCTGAGCCGTGGACTTCCTGCCCCTGAACACCCGTCTATCTGTGTGGGCTCCATTCTGCCCCATGCACTGAATCCCCATTTCTCTGCCTGGCTTTCCAACACTGCCTACAACTTGTGAGCCCCTGACCTCTGCATCCCCAGCCCACTTTACCATCCCATTTCCTGTTTCTCAAATCCTCACTGCCTCACCAGTGATCTGGACACACACTGTCCTACCCACACATCTAGTCTTGGTTCTCAGCACGGGGCTGGCCGCCTTCCCTGCAACCCAGTGTCTTTTTCTTTTCACACTCAGAAATTATGGCTAATTTTAAGTTGAAATGTGACTATTGAACAACCTTACACACACCCACACCCACACCTCTGCACACGGTGGTCGTGGGACAGTAAAGCAGTGGATTCTCATCTTTGTCATCTTTGTTGATGGCTCCCTTCCCACAGTCTCGCCTGATGGGTTTGGATCACAGAGAACCTTCCAGAGGATGGAGGACACCCTGGCCACTTCTGAGCTGAGCCATGAAAGACCGGCTCCCAGAGGAAGGAGGAGAGGATGGGGGGAAGCTCTGCTAGAGAGGGAGAAGGAGAACCCACCCCTCCCCTCCTGGAGGGTGATGGGAAAGATGATGGACTTAGAGGGAGAGGACACTCCCTTTCCAGGCTGAAGTCTCCGGAAGGAGTGAATGATGGAGGGAGAGAGCTGGAAGGATGTTTGGATGGCCTCCCAAGGGATGTCCCGGTCAGCATCTGATGGCTGGACAGGGAGCTTGCAGCTCTGCTCCTGGTACCTTGATTTGTACAGGGATTGACAGCAGAAGGCTGTGGACCAGCAGAGGCTGGGGACCAGGTAATGAGGCTGCAAAAGGCTCAGACTTGGCAAACAGCACAAATGACAAGGGCCACCGACTTGATCAGTCAGTCCCGGTACAGGTGCCAAGGAGAAGGCGGGACCAGAGCACTTTGTGGCTCCATTCCAGGCACTGGATCAGACCAGCCCACCAAGAGCTGGTGGTAGCACAGGATGCAAATCTGAAAAACTGAGTCTTTACCTAAAGGACAGGTAGCCATCTCGCCCATTTAAAATGGAAAACACTGGGCACTTGATTGGCAAGTTTAAAGCTTGTCTCCTTGTGCCTTTCCCCAGCTCATAAGGAAGATTATAACAATTATGAAAAAGGAAGAATGTTTGCAGGTCTACATAGCGTTTCAGCTACAGTGATGACCTTGTGATATTATTACTGTGTGTCATGTTATATGATCTGCAGTGCACCGTTCTGTACTGATTGATTGGCCCAGAAGTGGCTTCTCTACAGCAGCTGCCCAGAGCTGGATGAGTCGGTACGCATGGTGTATGGCTGTGTGCCTTAGGGAGACACTGCCTATTTCCAGGGCCCTGTGCTCTCGGGTCTTCAGCAAGGCCATTTGTGAAATGAAGTTATCAGTATCCCACCCACCTGAACCCAAGGGGTTGCATCCAATGATTTTTTAATGGTAAAAGCTAGTAGCCACTGTGTGTTTCCTCTGTGCCAGGCATTGTTCTGCATTCATGCTCAGAACAACACTTTGGTGGGTGTTCTCTTGTTGAACTTATCTGAAAGATAAGGAAATGGAAGCCTAGGTATTTATGATTGCTCACAACTAGTAAGTGGTAGACTGAGAATCTGGTTTCATCTAGACTTTCTCCAAACCCTGCATTTTTTTAAAAACAAGCTCTGGCCAGTTTTTATTAAAGAAAATTTTTGCATGATTTACTTTTCACCAGTCTGTTCTGGCATGCTTCTAATGATATCAGAATCGCCTAGAAAATAAGACACAATAATATTACAGTTCATTTAATGGCAACTGGTAATCATCAAATTAGCAATGGTTATCTTCAAAAGTCAGTTATACTAGCTGTGCTGTCATTTCTCAAGGTTGACCAGATACCTAGAGTCACAGACCTTTTCCACATAAGATGCATCACGTAAATCAGACTTAGTTTATCACCAGCATTTATAAAGCCACACTAGGGAAAGAACTAGGTCTGGGGGCACATGCATGGTCTTAATATAGTGAATGTTTAGCCTGCCCTGGTTATTACAAAATCAGAAGAGCGAGAATATTCACAGCAAACCTTGCATTTTTTAATGCCTCATGCATACCAGGCAGCTTGCAACTGCACACACAATGATCCTGGATTTACAAAGCCCTGGAAGTTAGGACAGCTACACTAGTGTGATGATTTAAGGAACTGCTGATCTCTAGGAAGAATTATTCAGCCCACTTGAATTATTGAGATCATGGCTTCACTTTCCATTTCATTCTTCAAGTGTGCACATACCCTCAGGTAATTTCTACCAGCTACAGTACCCTGTTGCATATTTAAAGGTTATAAACAATAGCACTTTTTGCTTTGCTTTTGTTTTAATGACCAAATGAAGGAGGTAAGTAAGTGAGTGTACTGGCTTCACTTACCTGCATTGGGAGTGCTTTTTGGGGAAGTATTTTCATGTAGCCATAGGAAGCCAAATAAGACATTTGAAAACAGGTTTTTTTTAAAAATTTTAAATTAGGATATATATTTCACCCCTTATTTGTTTCACTTTATTTGCAAGTGAGTTAGCTCAAAACAAAGTGCATTTATTTGATTACTGGCCTGTGTCAGTTGCCCTGATGTGTTTTGTTTTGTTTTTTTTTCTGTTTATTATATAATTGTGATACTAAGTGTTAAGCCAGTACTAAGACAGGAAAGAAGATACACAGAGCTTTCAAAGATTATATAGGACCTTGGGAAAGACTTCTTAAATGGGAGCTGGCTTGAGGTCACAAGCTTTCAAATCAATGGATAAGCACTTAATAGAAGGCTTCCCTTCATGACAAGGATGAAATATGGAGCAGATTACACAGGGTGACCCGGGCAGACCTGGGCCTGAAGCCATGTCTCACTCATGTCTGTGGTGTCTTGCCTGGAGACTTTTATGGTCCTCTCTGCCCCACTGTTTGACCTGGCTTGGTCCAGCTGTAGTCACTCTCATAACATGTCAAACACTCCCACTTGTCCTTCTCTTTTTGTGTATTCCTTCAACTTCTATTTAGGAAAACAGCTGAGGGAACGCCCTTCCTGGTACCCCCAACAGGCTCTGGAAGTAGAAAGCTCTAACCCTTTTCTGTGGGTTATGTCTCTAAGCTGTGCAAGACTGAATATTGGTTTATGGATTAAGGGGGTAGCTAAAAACCTGCCCATCAAGACCAGAAAGAGTGGGTCAAGGCATCCTTCTTTCACCTGCTGTGGCTCCTCCCATTTAGACAGTTGTTTGCACACCTGTGTGCACTCCTTAGGCAGGTGACCAGTATACAGCACAGGCTCTTCAGCAATACATAATTAATCAAAGCCTAATAACTAGAATAATGTAATCTGAAGAATTAAAATCAGCACTCCTGATATTTGCTCTGTATAGGATGCATATAAATAGCTTTTTGTCCTCTTCAGCTTATACTTAGTGAGGGAGAATTAGCAATCCCAAATTACTCAATAAAAGGGGCTTATGAGCAGGTACCTAGCTGCATGGACACTGGTACTGGGGGGGGGGGTGCCTTAAAGCTGTGTTCGTATAGCAAGCACATTGGTGTTACATAGATCGTATATTTATTTGCGTGGCTTGGAGAAATACCTTCCCAAGCTATCCCTCAGGTTCTGTTTTAGTGGAGGTGAGAGGGTACCTCTTAGAGAATTTGATGTGGGACAATAGAAAAAAGCTATTATTTCAAATATTTTAGAAGTGTAGGCCCAAGGTTGACAACATTGGTTTAGGAGATCCCCCGATGGAGCTTTGTATTTAAACAAAGATAAGCACCTGGTATCTAAACAGTCTGGAACAGGAGTAGTTGAAACAGAGACTCAATTTTCTGTTTTTACAGGGTAGGCCAGGGAGTTTGGGGGCTCAGAGATGAAGAAAATTGGGGTTGGGTCTAGACACAGAGGGTGAGAACTGGCCACAAGGAATATTCTCTGATGCTCTGATGGTGTATTTTTGTGTAACAAAACACCCAAACCCCATAGGGTAAAATAATGAACATTTCATTATGTTTACAATCTGCAGGTCTATTGATTCCTCTGCTCCAACAAGGCATTGAATGGGGTCCCTGGATGGGATTCAGCTGGCAGCTGGTCTGGAGGGTCCAAGACGGCTTCACCCACCTGCTGGGAGGCTAGGCTCAAGTCAACCTCTCCTCTAGCCACAGTGAGTTTCTCCCTCTCATGGGTTTCACATCTCTCCATGTGGACTTTCCCACAGGGCAGTCCAATGTCTTGCATGGTGGCTCAGGCTCCAAGCACAAGAGCTCCAACAGACAGGAAGTGGAGGCTGTAGGTCTGCGTTGGAATCTGGCACAGCATCACTTACACTGTATTCTACTGGTCAAAGCAGTCACAGGCCCACTTGGATTCAGTGGGAGGGGACAGAGGCCCCACCTCTCCATGGGAAAATGTCAAAGACTTTGTGGCCTTCTTTAATCTGCCATACCTACCATTCAGCTTGAGGTTGGCTTTTGTTCTGCACTAGCTTTAGTCCATCTCTCTCTTCCCCCAACACTTCGTAAAAGTGAGCAAAAGAAGGAGAAGAGGCTGTGTTCTTGCCTGGGACACCCCGGTGTAGAGAGGAGGCTCGACCTCAGCTGGCAACCAGGAATCTGAGGGAGCAGAGATTGAGAGACAGGTGAGAAGAAGACCTTAGGTCACCTGAGGGATCTGCAGGAGTATTTGGGAGAGCTCTGGATGCCCCACAGTATGTAAAATGAGGGTGGACATCATCGACTTGAATAATAACAGAAGACCAGAGGACCGGGAAATATCTTGTTCCTACAATAGATTACAATAGCGAACACTTATCTTTTTTGCCTCTTCCACCCAGAAGGTACACTTCACAAAAACAGTAGTTATATCTGGTTTTTTTTTTTTTTTTTTTGGCCATGTCTTAAGCACCCAGCAAATGCTCAATTACTATTTGTTGAATAAACATACAGCTGTGAATGTATTCCTTGCTATGTGCTGTTAACTGTTGGTGAATAGCAATTACTACATTTAACATAATGACAACACTATGCCATTATAAGCCCCATGTGACAGATAAAGATAATAACCCACCCACAGTTGTTTAAATCCAGGCATGTCCAACTTCAAGCTTTTAAGCCAGCTAGGCATTTTGACTCTCCATTCACAAGTATTTCTTCAACCATTGCAATATACACAGCACAGGATCCATCCCTAGGGAGAGTATAGTTTATTTAACCAGGGAAATGAAGACAAATTCACAAAGAGTGAGTTGGCAAGAATATAACTAAATAATGATTAAAATATGTCACAAGGCAGTGCAGGAAAACCAATGGCAAAAAAAGACAAGGATAGTAAATTCTGTGAGTCCAGAGGACCCAGAAATTTATGGACTGAGTAAGCTTCACAGAGAGGCTGAGGCTCCTAGGATGGGATGATGTAATGGATTAGGGAGGGGGTAGGATTAGGAGTACCTGCCATAAAGTTGGGGGAGAGGGAAGGGGCAAGGGGAAAGGCATGATTCAAGATGTGGGGACAGTAAAAATGGAAGGCACATTGGAGGAATAGTGACCAGGTTCAAGGGGATATTTGTGCTGGATTTAAAAGTGTTCCCACAAATAACACTCACATAAGAGGTAGAACTAAGAAATGGAAAGATGATTACTGTAATAGAATTTTACCATTAAAAGACTAACTTTAGAACGAGCTTCAAGATGGCGGAAGAGTAAGATGCGGAGATCACCTTCCCCCCCACAAATACATCAGAAATACATCTACATGTGGAACAGCTCCTACAGAACACCTACTGAACGCTGGCAGAAAACCTCAGACCTCCCAAAAGGCAAGAAACTCCCCACGTACCTGGGTAGGGCAAAAGAAAAAAGAAAAAACAGAGACAAAAGAATAGGGACGGGACCTGCACCAGTGGGAGGGAGCCGTGAAGGAGGAAAGGTTTCCACACACTAGGAAGCTCCTTCTTAAGCCGCTTCTTAGGGCAGAGACTGCGGGTGGCAGAGGGGGGAAGCTTCGGAGCCACGGAGGAGAGCGCAGCCACAGGGGTGCGGAGGGCAAAGCGGAGAGATTCCCGCACGGAGGATTGGCGCCGAGCAGCACTCACCAGCCCGAGAGGCTTGTCTGCTCCCCCGCCGGGGCGGGCAGGGCTGGGAGCTGAGGCTTGGGCTTCGGTCGGATCGCAGGGAGAGGACTGGGGTTGGCGGTGTGAACACAGCCTGAAGGGGTTAGTGCGCCACAGCTAGCCGGGAGGGAGTCCGGGAAAGGCTGCAGCTGCCGAAGAGGCAAGAGACTTTTTCTTGCCTCTTTGTTTCGCGGCGCGCAAGGAGAGAGGATTCAGAGCGCCGCCTAAACGAGATCCAGAGATGCGCGTGAGCCGCGGCGATCAGCGCGGACCCCAGAGACAGGCAGGAGACACTAAGGCTGCTGCTGCTGCCACCAAGAAGCCTGTGTGCGAGCACAGGTCACTCTCCACACCACCCCTCCCGGGAGCCTGTGAAGCCCGCCACGGCCAGGCTCCCGTGATCCAGGGACAACTTCCCCGGGAGACCGCAAGGCACGCCTCAGGCTGGTGCAACGTCACACCGGCCTCTGCCGCCACAGGCTCGCCCCACATCCGTACCCCTCCCTCCCCCCGGCCTGAGTGAGCCAGAGCCCCCAAAGCAGCTGCTCCTTTAACCCCGTTCTGTCTGGGCGGGGAACAGACGCCCTCAGGCGACCTACATGCAGTGGCGGGTCCAAATTCATAGCTGAACCCCGGGAGCTGTACGAACAAAGAAGAGAAAGGGAAATCTCTCCCAGCAGCCTCAGGAGCAGCGGATTAAATCTCCACAATCAACTTGATGTACCTGCATCTGTTGAATACCTGAATAGACAACGAATCATCCCAAATTCAGGAGGTGGACTTTAGGAGCAACAATATATATATATTTTTTTCCCTTTTTCTTTTTTTGTGAGTGTGTATGTGTATGCTTCTGTGTGTGATTTTCTCTGTATAGCTTTGCTTTTACCAATTGTCCTAGGGTTCTCTCTGTCCGTTTTTTGTTTTTTATTTTAGTATAGTTTTTAGTGCTTGTTATCATTGGTGGATTTGTCTTTTGATTTGGTTGCTCTCTTCTTTCTTTCTCTTTTATTTTTATTACTTTTTAAAAATTTTTTAAAATAATAATTTTTTATTTTAATAACTTTATTTTACTGTACTTTAATTTTATTTTATCTTCTTTCTTTCTTTCTTTTTTTCCCTCCCTTTTATTCTGAGCCATGTGGAAGACAAGCTCTTGGTGCTCTGGCCAGGCATCAGGGCTGTGCCTCTGAGGTGGGAGACCCAAGTTCAGGATATTGGCCAACCAGAGACCTTCCAGCTCCACGCAATATCAAACAGTGAAAATCTCCCAGAAATCTTCATCTCAATGCCAAAACCCAGCTGCACTCAACTACCAGCAAGCTACAGTGCTGGACACCCTATGCCAAACAACTAGCAAGGCAGGAACACAACCCCACCCATTAGCAGAGAGGCTGTCTAAAATCATAATAAGGCCACAGACACCCTAAAACACACCACCAGACATGGACCTGCCCACCAGAAAGACAAGATACAGCCTCATCCACCAGAACATAGGCACTAGTCCCCTCCACCAGGAAGCCTACACAACACACTGAAGCAACCTTAGCCACTGGGGGCAGACACCAAAAACAACCGGAACTATGAACCTGCAGCCTGCGAAAAAGAGACCCCAAACACAGTAAGTTAAGCAAAGTGAGAAGACAGAGAAACACACAGCAGATGAAGGAGCAAGGTAAAAACCCACAGACCAAACAAATGAAGAGGAAATAAGCAGTCTACCTGAAAAAGAATTCAGAATAATGATAGTAAAGATGATCCAAAATCTTGGAAATAGAATGGAGAAAATACAAGAAACATTTAACAAGGACTTAGAAGAAATAAAGAGCAAACAAACAATGATGAACAACACAATAAATGAAATTAAAAATTCTCTAGAAAGAATCAATAGCAGAATAACTGAGGCAGAAGAACGAATAAGTGACCTGGAAGATAAAATAGTGGAAATGACTACTGCAGGGCAGAATAAAGAAAAAAAAAAAAAAAGAAAAGAACTGAGGACAGTCTCAGAGACCTCTGGGACAACATTAAAGTCACCAACATTCGAATTATAGGGGTCCCAGAAGAAGAAGAGAAAAAGAAAGGGACTGAGAAAATATTTGAAGAGATTCTAGTTGCAGACTTCCCTAATATGGGAAAGGAAATAGTTAATCAAGTCCAGGAAGCACAGAGAGTCCCATACAGGATAAATCCAAGGATAAACACGCCAAGATACATATTAATCAAACTATCAAAAATTAAATACAAAGAACAAATATTAAAAGCAGCAAGGGAAAAACAACAAGTAACACATAAGGGAATCCCCATAAGGTTAACAGCTGATCTTTCAGCAGAAACTCTGCAAGCCAGAAGGGAGTGGCAGGACATATTTAAAGTGATGAAGGAGAAAAACCTAAAACCAAGATTACTCTACAAAGCAAGGATCTCATTCAGATTTGATAGAGAAATTAACATCTTTACAGACAAGCAAAAGCTAAGAGAATTCACCACTACCAAAACAACTTTACAACAAATGCTAAAGGAACTTCTCTAGGCAGGAAACACAAGAGAAGGAAAAGACTTACAATAACAAGCCCAAGACAATTAAGAAAATGGTAATAGGAACATTCATATCGATAGCTACCTTAAATGTAAATGGATTAAATGCTCCAACCAAAAGACATAGACTGGCTGAATGGATACAAAAGCAAGACCCATATATATGCTGTCTACAAGAGACCCACTTCAGACCTAGGGACACATACAGACTGAAAGTGAGGGGATGGAAAAAGATATTCCATGCAAATGGAAATCGAAAGAAAGCTGGAGTAGCAATTCTCATATCAGAAGAAATAGACTTTAAAACAAAGACTATTAAAAGAGACAAAGAAGGACACTACATAATGATCAAGGGATCAATCCAAGAGGAAGGTATAACAATTGTAAATATTTATGCATCCAACATAGGAGCACCTCAATACATAAGGCAAATACTAACAGCCATAAAAGGGGAAATTGACAGCAACACAATCATAGTAGGGGACTTTAACACCCCACTATCACCAATGGACATATCATCCAAAATGAAAATAAATAAGGAAACACAAGCTTTAAATGATACATTAAACAAGATGGACTTAATTGATACTTATAGTACAGTCCATCCGAAAACAACAGAATACACCTTCTTCTCAAGTGCTCATGGAACATTCTCCAGGATAGATCATATCTTCAGTCACAAATCAAGCCTTGGTAAATTTATAATATGATAAATTTTTCATATCATTTATGATATGATATTGAAATCATATCAAGTATCTTTTCTGACCACAATGCTATGAGACAAGATATCAATTACAGGAAAAAATCTGTAAAAAATACAAACATATGGAGGCTAATACACTACTTAATGACCAAGAGATCACCGAAAAACTCAAAGAGGAAATCAAAAAATGCCTAGAAACAAATGGCAATGAAAACACGACGACCCAAAACCTATGGGATGCAGCAAAAGCAGTTGTAAGAGGGAAGTTTATAGCAATATAATCCTACCTTAAGAAACAAGAGACATCTCAAATAAACTACCTAACCTTATACCTAAAGCAATTAGAGAAAGAAAAACAAAAAAACCCCAAAGTTAGCAGAAGGAAAGAAATCATAAGATCAGATCAGAAATAAATGTAAAAGAAATGAAGGAAACTGTGGCAAAGATCAATAAAACTAAAAGCTGGTTCTTTGAGAAGATAAAGAAAATTGATAAACCATTAGCCAGACTCATGAAGAAAAAAAGGGAGAAGACACAAATCAATAGAATTAGAAATGAAAAAGGAGAAGTAACAACTGACACTGCAGAAATACAAAGGATCATGAGAGATTACTTCAAGCAACAATATGCCAATAAAATGGACAACCTGGAAGAAATGGACAAATTCTTAGAATGCAAAACCTTCTGGGACAGAACCAGGAAGAGATAGAAAATATGAACAGACCAATCACAAGCACTGATATTGAAACTGTGGTTAAAAATCTTCCAAAAAACAAAAGTCCAGGACCAGATGGCTTCACAGGTGAATTCTATCAAATATTTAGGGAATTACTAATACCTATCCTTCTCAAACTCTTCCAAAATATAGCAGAGGGAGGAACACTCCCAAACTCATTCTATGAGGCCACCGTCACTCTGATAAAAAAACCAGACAAAGATGTCACAAAGAAGGAAAACTACAGGCCAATATCACTGATGAACATAGATGCAAAAAGCCTCAACAAAATACTGGCAAACAGAATCCAACAGCACATTAAAAGGATCATACACCATGATCAAGTGAGGTTTATCTCAGGAAGGCAAGGATTCTTCAATATATGCAAATCAATCAATGTGATACACCATATTAACAAATTGAAGGAGAAAAACCATATGGTAATCTCAATAGATGCAGAGAAAGCTTTCAACAAAACTCAACACCCATTTATGATAAAAAGCCTCCAGAAAGTAGGCATAGAGGGAACTTACCTCAACATAATAAAGACCATATATGACAAACCAACAGCCAACATTGTCCTCAATGGTGAAAAACTTAAACCATTTCCACAAAGATCAAGAACAAGACAAGGCCGCCCACTCTCACCACTATTATTCAACATAGTTTTGGAAGTTTTAGCCACAGCCATCAGAGAAGAAAAAGAAATAAAAGGAATCCAAATCAGAAAAGAAGAAGTAAAGCTGTCACTGTTTGCAGATGACATGATACTATACATAGAGAATCCTAAAGATGCTACCAGAAAGCTACTAGAGCTAATCAATGAATTTGGTAAAGTAGCAGGATACAAAATTAATGCACAGAAATCCCTTACATTCCTATACACTAATGATGAAAAATCTGAAAGAGAAATTAAGGAAACACTCCCATTTACCACTGCAACAAAAAGAATAAAATACCTAAGAATAAACCTACCTAAGGAGACAAAAGACCTGTATTCAGAAAACTATAAGACACTGATGAAAGAAATTAAAGGTGATACAAATAGATGGAGAGATATACCATGTTCTTGGATTGGAAGAATCAACATTGTGAAAATGACTCTACTACCCAAAGCAATCTACAGACTCAATGCAATCCCTATCAAACAACCAATGGCATTTTTCTCAGAACTAGAACAAAAAATCTCACAATTTGTATGGAGACACAAAAGACCGTCAATAGCCAAAACAATCTTGAGAAAGAAAAACAGAGCTGGAGGAATCAGGCTCCCTGACTTCAGACTGTATTAGAAAGCTACAGTAATCAAGACAGTATGGTACTGGCACAAAAACAGAAATATAGATCAATGGAACAGGATAGAAAGCCCAGAGATAAACCCACACACATATGGTCACTTTATCTTTGATAAAGGAGGCAAAAATATACAATGGAGAAAAGACAGCCTTCTCAATAATGGTGCTGGGAAAACTGGACAGCTACATGTAAAAGGAGGAAATTAGAACACTCCCTAACACCATACACAAAAATAAACTCAAAATGGATTAAAGACCTAAATGTAAGGCCAGACACTATAAAACTCTCAGAGGAAAACATAGGCAGAACACTCAATGCCATAAATCACAGCAAGATCCTTTTTGACCCACCTCCTAGAGAAATAGAAATAAAAACAAAAATAAACAAATGGGACCTAATGAAACTTAAAATCTTTTGCACAGCAGAGGAAACCATAAACAAGACGAAAAGACAGCCCTCAGAATGGGAGAAAATATTTGCAAATGAAGCAACTGAAAAAAGGTTAATCTCCAAAATTTACAAGCAGCTCATGCAGCTCAATATCAATAAAACAAACAACCCAATCCAAAAATGGTCAGAAGACCTAAATAGACATTTCTCCAAAGAAGATATACGGATTGCCAACAAACACATGAAAGAATGCTCAACATCATTAATCATTAGAGAAATGCAAATCAAAAGTACAATGAGATATCATCTCACACCAGTCAGAATGGCCATCATCAAAAAATCTACAAACAATAAGTGCTGGAGAGGGTGTGGAGAAAAGGGAACCATCTTACACTGTTGGTGGGAATGTAAATTGATACAGCCACTATGGAGAACAGTATGGAGGTTCCTTAGAAAACTAAAAATAGAACTACCATACGACCCAGCAATCCCACTACTGGACATATACCCTGAGAAAACCATAATTCCAAAAGAGTCATGTACCACAATGTTCATTGAAGCTCTATTTAAAATAGCCAGGACATGGAAGCAACTTAAGTGTCCATCAACAGATGAATGGATAAAGAAGATGTGGCACATATATACAATGGAATATTACTCAGCCATAAAAAGAAATGAAATTGGGTTATTTGTAGTGAGGTGGATGGACCTAGAGTCTGTCCTACAGAGTGAAGTAAGTCAGAAAGAGAAAAACAAATACTGTATGCTAACACATATATATGGAATCTAAGAAAGAAAAAAAAAAGGTCATGAAGAACCTAGGGGTAAGACGGGAATAAAGACACAGACCTACTAGAGAATGGACTTGAGGATATGGAGAGGGGGAAGGGTAAACTGTGACAAAGTGAGAGAGTGGCATGGACATATATACACTACCAAACGTAAAATAGCTAGCTAGTGGGAAGCAGCCGCATAGCACAGGGACGTCAGCTCGGTGCTTTGTGACCACCTAGAGTGTTGGGATAGGGAGGGTGGGAGGGAGGGAGACGCAAGAGGGAAGAGATATGGAGATATATGTATATGTATAACTGATTTACTTTGTTATAAAGCAGAAGCTAACACACCATTGTAAAGCAATTATACTCCAATAAAAATGTTAAAAAAAAGACCCAACGCAGCCATAAATAAATAAATAAATAAATTAATAAAAAAAAGGATTAACTTTAGTTAAACATATGTAATCATGGGATATATATTTTTTTAAATTTATGTGGAGTACAGTCTACTTTCTTGTACAGTTTTATGAGTTTTGACAAACGCATACAGTTATGTAACCATCATCACAATCAAGGCACAGAACTGTTTCATCATCAAGAAATAACCTCCATGTACAGTGCCCTCATGTCAACCCTGATCATGTGATTGTAACTGTACGTCCAGTTGTACATTTGTGGCGATATTCAAAATGTCATGCAGATTTCTGTTTACTTTCCTCTTTAGCTTGGTGGTATCCAGTTTCTTGTTGGTTCTAGGATAGGGATAAAAACTAGAGTGGCTTTGAGGTTCTAGGAAGGAAAAGCACAAACAAAAGAAAAAGTCCTGAGAGAGAGTAGAATACAACCATTATGTGTTTCACTCCACATTCCTTTTAGGAAAACATGAGCATGCTGTTTCAGGAGAGAACAGGAGTTCTCCAAACCAGTGCTCTAACAGCTTAAATGATGATGATACTGATGCTGATGGTGATGATGATACTGAATGATGGTGATGGTGATGATGTTTCAGTAAAAAAGATGGCTCAGGCCCATTTTATGATATGTGTCACCCAACTGTCATAATTCCTTCCTAGAAAAGTCACAATGTAGTTAAATCAAGCATTTATTTTTCATTTTTTATCATATGACTAGGGAAATGGTTATAAAAGAGCCCTGGATCAGAAGCCCCAAAGGCTGAGGCTGGAACATTAACAGGTCTCAGGACCCAGAGCAAAACATCTAACTTCTTTGGCTTTTTCTTTTGATCTCTGCAAAAGGTGCACATTTGACTAGAATGACTTCTAAGAGCCCCTTAATTAGGAACAAGAACTGGATGGATAATGTTTTTGGGAAACAGCTCACAAGCAATCCTTTGGCTGTTTCCTTCGGCTATTTCCTTCAATTATTACAGGTTCCCTTCCCTCCCTGCCCCTGGGCCATCCTCATGCCTCTCTTAGCATGTCGCCCCTGCCTGTTGTCTAGCCTCCTACTTATTCCTGATCCCAGTTTAATGTCCTGATGATTAGTCCTCCCCTTGGGATCACTTTCCATCCTCACCCCTGGTGTTGGCAGCTCTCCCCTTCCAGAGAGTAACTCTAGGAGTTGCTGTCACTGTGACCTGTGGAATCCCTGTTATCATGACTGGCCTTTCCTTCTCTGCCATCTTCACTCATCGACCTCCCCATCTTGACTACAGTCTGCTCCCCATTGATAAACTTTCCTCAACCTTTTACATGGAGGTCACTCCTTCTCCAAATTCTCTGTTCCTAGGGTGCATAGGAGAGAGAGGTCAACAGAATTGGTTTTCACAATTCTGGTGGAGGGGGACCAACAGCTGGAAATTTATAAAAGTTGTTAGAAAAAATTATCCAAAATTTAGAAATGCAGCAAAAACGTAGGTGGCATGTCCTTCACTATCATACTGGAGCAGAGATCACTCAAGGATTGACCAGGAGAATGAACTTAGTTCATCTCATTGTTTATTATTGATCAAAATAATAAGATGAAGTTACTTGTTAAAGTTTTTTGGTCTGATATAGACACAAATAGTTTCTGTTTATTGGAACTGATGACCCTAAAGTTTTACAGTCTGTTGGACATTTATTGGTTTTATATCTAACTAAACAATCTTATTCTAATATTACTCTGTTAAGTTGCCTATAAATATCTTAGCTTCTCAGATGTTCTTTGAACTAGTCATAACATCTTAGTGGTTCCCTCATTAATTAATAAGTTAAAATCTTTAACGTTTGTTCATTTTATATTTGCCCAGAGTTTAATTTTGCCTTTCTGAAAATTAAACTCTATCAAAGTAAAGCCCTGGCAGATAGAAAGTGCTATGCACTCCATTTGAGAGACTGCATTTGTTTAGCTGAGGGAAGGTGTTTATGGGAAAAATGGATGATAAAGCTGAGGAGAAAGGCTTCTAAAGATGGTCTTATGTTGCGTAATCTGTACCTGGTTCAGCAGGCAATGGAGAACCACTGAAAGTTTTTTAAAAAGGAAATTGGCTTGGTTAGAGTTGTGTTTTCACTAGGTTTACCTGGCAGACATATGTAGACTAATCGAATTGAGGAGAGAAGAAAGAGAAGCTAGTGAAGGTGTTGCGGCAGTCACCACTGTTGGAAGAAATGAAGGCCTGGATTAGGGGGAAGCAGGGGGATTTCATGGTCAGGAGGACTTTGAGGACCAGGCAGATCCCCCCCGCCCCTCACTGAGCATCCTAAGGTTAAACCATTTCACTGACTCTTCACCATTAGCCATGGCACCATGATTTTGGTCTTTACCATTTCCAAAATTTTTTGTTTTTCAAATCAAATATTCAAACTCTACCAAGTTTTCAAATGAATCCTCCATGTTTCTCTCATGGCTCAATTTACTTATGATGTTAAATATGTTCATTTCCATGATGCATATTTATTTTAATTCAAATTAGCTAACATGTGTCAGTTAATTTCCATGACACATGTTTAGCTCAGGGTGGTTAGGATGAATAAAAGAAGCCAAAATGATCATCAAGACATGGTCTCAGGAAATAAAATAAGAAGGAAAAGGAAAGGTCTGTGCCCCCAGTGCAGAGCCAGTGAGATGGCAAGTCAGAAGTGCTTAGGAGTTCAATATCAAGACACATAGCACCTCCATTCTTATGAGAAATATTTCCAAGGATTCAATGTTGTCAGGTCCTGGGTATCTATGACTCACGTATGCTTGTAAGAGCACCCTAACTTTACTGGGAAAAGCAGATAAAAAAATAAATATATTCTGCTCAGGTCTATTGGCTTTTCTTATCTCAAAAATGGAAATAACTTTGCTGGACCTCCTCATTCTGTTCCTAAGAAATATCGGGTTGTTGGCTATCCAGGTATTGCATCCCAGACCTCTTCTTCTCATCCCACTGGACACAACCTGGTTTCCTTCTTCAGTATAATAATGTCATTTTAAGGACAATCACATCATCTGAATGTGTTGTTATTTTGGTTCAGCCTTTAAACCACATAAGCGAGCCAAATGCTGATAAAGCAACACATCTGAGCTTCCCACATTTGTTCAGAACCGAGGGGCATTTAATGTTTATCTATTGAGAATATGAGAATGAGAACAGTAGGACACTTAAGCCAGAGACCACTGTTTCTTATTTAATATCTTTAGACACTAAAAGATTTGCATCTGGATTTAAATGGAATCACCCTGAGAACACTTAATTTCAACAGTTTGAGAAAAGTGCTCTTTCATCAGGACTTTCTCATAGTTTTAGACATGCCGGTGACAATGACTGATGTCCATGTCTCTCTCCTGGCAGCCTGACTGCAGGACCAGATCGTATTCACTGTCAGGGAGGACCACGACCTGCAGCATCTCTTTCAGAGCTTCTGAATGCAGCAGGGAACCAGTTTGCTGAACCACCGTCGTTATTAACAAAACAATAAGGATTTAAAAAATCTCCTGGGAATCCTGGCAGCATATCAAACATGAGGCAATTAGGACTATGCCTTTGGAGAGGTGACCTGGCTATTTTCATGATAACCCCAAACATCTTATGAATTACATTTCTCACTACTCCCTCGGCCCTGTGTATCAGTCGTATCAAATCTATCTGCGTTATCCGAGCGCTCTCTTTTCTTGCCCCCTGCAATGCCCTGCCCCCCCCTCACTTCTACTTGTAGAAACTGCTTTCATTTGTCACAACCAGACTGAAATGCTGCTCCTCCACCAAGCCTTCTCTCCCACCACCTCCTTCCCCTAATCCACGAGGAGTGAGTCCCTTCTTGCTGGAAGCTTTTATTACCCTAATGGCCATAGTGGGGATGCAGCAGGTTTTAGAGAATTCTTTCATGGGTTGGCATGGCAGGGAGCACTCCCCACATGACCTAAACAAAAATAGGCAGAACACACAGTATTAGCATATATGCAAATGTATACAACTAGGAAAAATGGGCATTTATATAAACTTATAGGGCACCTGCTGCAGGCACAGCCCAGTTCTGCTGCCAGGAGAGAGAGAGAATCAGATATGCTGTCTCTGCATGAGCTTGAATAAGGGGTGGGTTCCTCATCAAATTTTCAACTCCACTTGATTTGTCATAGATTCTGAGCTGGGTGCTAATGAGGAAATAAAGCTTTGGCTCCTTCCTTAATTCGTAAACTTTATTACTGATAGTTTTTAATCTTTCCATCTTCTCATTTACACTCATGTTCTAACGTTCAAATCACTCTGCTCTGCCCAAGAACCCACCCCAGACATGGTTAAGAGATGATGACAGACTAGACCCACGGCATGTCTTGGGCAGGAACTAAACTTCCCTCAGTGCCACTTCTCTCCCTAAGATGAGGCTGCTCATTGACTCAGATGACAAATCCTGGAAAATCTGGATGGAGCATGTTGTACCACTTCACTGTGCCATTTGCTATTTCTGTTCTTTGGGTAGACCAGAAGGACTTGGCAGATCGATGGATAATATGTCTTGTTCCCTGCCAGTCAACATCTGTTCATTTTCAGGACTGTCCCTCACCCGCACCTCAACACACACATATGTATATGCCTCCACTTGGGCAGTTTCTAAGACTTTGGAAAAATCCAAAGGAGTTCCTTATAACACAAAGTGCCTCGGGTTGCATGGGACTGTGGGAAGGCACAGAGCCAGGGTTCTGGGCTCAGGGAATAGCTCCACCCTCCCTCCTTCCCCTCCTCCCCACAGACACCCACACTGACCCAAGCAGCTTTTGCTGTCTGGTGCCTGCCTCAACCCAACGGGGGAAGGAGACTTGGTCAGGGTCAAGGTGACAAGCATGTAACTCTCAGCAATTATGAAAGCAGCTGGGTTTTGTGTTGATCTCTCTAAAATTAGTTTTCAAACTTTCTTCATATATGCCTTCCCAACAGACAGAACTGTAATTCTGTCTGAAAGTTTTAATTAAATGACTCCTGAATGATCTGATTTCATGAGACATAATAGCATCTGTTGGAGCAACAGTTCCATTGTTCGAAACACGAGAACTATAAATAGGAGCGAACTGACAACCCTTTTAGTGTGGTTATTTATGCGACGATGAACATGAACTGTGTGGGAACTGAGCTCACGAACAACAGAATCTCAACAAGGGAAGGATGCATTTGCCCATAGCATTTATCTGTATCTACAGGCTGGCAGGAGAAAATCAATGTGGCTTCCGGGGAGAGAAGGCACCTCACCAGGAGACCAATAACATGAAAGAATTAGGACATTTATAGTAAAAATTAACCCATATCCTTAAAAAAAACCTTAATTTTGAGATAGTTTCAGAAATGCAGAGGAATAGCAAAAATAGTACGAGGTTCTTGTATCCCCTTCACCTAGTGTCTCCTAAATTAACATCTACTAAAACCACAAGTACAAGGATCACAACTAAGAAATTCACATTTGTACAATAGTGTTAACTAAACTGAAGACGTTATTCCGATTTCACCAGTTTTTCCACAAATGTTCTTTTTCTGTTCCACATCCAGTCCAGGATGTCACCTCACATTTATTTGTTATGTCTCCTTGGTCTCTTCCAATCTGTGAAAATTCTTCTGTCTTTTCTTGTCTTCCAAGACTTTGACACTTTTGAAGAGTGCTGGTCAGGTATTCTGCAGAATATCCTTCAGACTGGGTCTGTCTGATGTCTTCTCATGATTAAAATTAGCTTGTGCATTTGGGGGTGAATACCACCGAGGTGATGGATCCTCCTTAGTGCATCAGGTCAGGGGGTCCGTGATGTCTATCCGTCTTACTACTGGTGATACTAACCTTGACCCTAGGCTAGGGGGATGTCAGCCAAGATTCTCCACAGTGAACTTAATGTTTCCCTTTGTAATGAATAAATATGTAGTTTGAGAGAGATCATTTGAGACTGTGAAAATGACCTGTTTCTTCTTCAAATTTTGATCACTCTTTTTAGCATCCATTGGTGGATCTAAACTGAATATTTTACTGTGTGGCTCAAATGGTGATTTTCTATTTTCTTCATTCTTTCTGCATTTACTAATTGAAATTTCTCTAGAAGAAAGTTATTTCTTTTCCTCAGTATGAACTGAAGGGTCATTTATTTTATTCTTTGGGTTGTCTTTCAGTACTCTATTTTGTTGCTCAGATTGTTTCATCTTCGGCACTGGGAGCTCTTCAGCTCTTCCTCCCCCCGTTGTACGCTTCCATCCTTTTTGTTTGAGCATGTTCTTACTTTCTGGCACTGTAGCCATGGAATCAACTTCTTCTCCATAAGCCCCAGTTTCTATTATTGCAAACTAGAACTTAAGAACCATGATCCAGGCACTAGATGTGCTCATTGCTACTGTGGTGTCATTGCTTCTAAGTCTTTCTGCAGACAGAACCAGGAAATACATATATTACACTAACCCATACACACATCTATATTTCTGCACATACTTATCTATGCATATCATTTATAAAAACAAAAGTTCATACTGATACTTCTGAGTCCAGCCCAACACCACACGGTTCAGTCTAGCCACCCGCTCCTTATTTGTAATTACTTTGACTGTGAGAAACCTGACTCTCATTATCTGCAATACATTTATTTGTTCAGTCCTAGTACACACATAAAGTGGTTTAAAACTGCTAACCCATACCCCAGAGGAAAAACAAATTTATCACATAAAGTACCGTGTCACGTACAGTTCTTTCTGTCTTTAGCTTTTCAGTATCCAGTCTAAACAGTTTTCCCAAAGACACATAAGTCACCTCTTTTCTTCCCCACTCTTAGCGAGCTTACGTGATTTTCTTGTAACACATTTAGATTCATTTCTCACAGTCTGCTTTCCCTCTTGAGTCTTCCCTCCACCCGACATGCTTGTTGAGTTTTAGAATGTAATTTACAGACAGCAAATTCACTCTTGTGTTTTAAGAATTTTTGACAAATGAAAAGTCATTTATTGACTGCCACAGTTCCTTAGAGACCAAGTCCATCCCCCATCTCCCAAATTCCCTCATAATTTCCGTTTGCAGTCAACCCTTACCATCATCACCCAACCCCTGGCAACCACTGATCTGCTTTCCATCTTTATAGCTCAGCCTTATCCAGAATGTCATATAATAGAATCATACAATATGTAGCCTTTGGGGTTGGACTTGTTTCACACAGCAAAATGCACTTAAGATTCATCTGCGTTGTTGTTTAAATCAAAAGTTCATTCCTATTTGTTCCTGAGTAATATTCCACTGTATGGGTGCACCATAGTCTATTCATTGCCTCTTGGAGGTCACATGGGCTATTTCCAGCTTTGGGAAATGATGAATAAGTCTTCTATAGAAATTCACAATCAGGTCTTTATGTGAACATAAATTTTCCTTTTCTTGAGTAAATAGTTAGGAGGGGGATTGCTGAGTGATATAGTAGGTGTGTATCTAACAGCATAAGAAAATGCTCAACTGTTTACCAGAGCAGTTTATCATTTTGCATTCTCACCAGCAAACTAGCAATGCACAGGAGTAGCAGTTGCTCTGCATTCTTGCTGGCTTAAGATACTGTCAAGTTTTTCAGTTTTAGCCATTCTAATAGGTGGGTAGTGGTATTACAGTGTGGTGTTATTTACATTTCCCTAATGACTGATAATGTTATCCATTTTTTAAATGCTTATATGCCATAATTGGTGACATACATGTTTGGATCATTTGCTTATTTTTTAAAAATTGAGTTGCTTGTTTTCTTAGTTTTTGAGTTTTGAAAGTTATTTCTTCTGGACAAAAGTCCTTTGTCAAAAATATGATTTTCAAATATTTTCTCTCCATTTGTGACTTGTCTTTTCAATTTAAGTATGTCCTTTCAGAGCAAAAGTTTTTAAATTTGATAAAGCCCAATTTATCATTTTTTCCCTTTATGTATTGTGGTTTGGTGTTATAATTAAAAATGCTGGGCTTCCCTGGTGGCGCGGTGGTTGGGAATCTGCCTGCTAATGCAGGGGACATGGGTTCGAGCCCTGGTCTGGGAAGATCTCGCATGGCGCGGAGCAACTGGGCCCGTGAGCCACAATTACTGAGCCTGCGTGTCTGGAGCCTGTGCTCCGCAACGGGAGAGGCCACGATGGTGAGAGGCCCGCGCACAGCGATGAAGAGTGGCCCCCACTTGCCGCAACTGGAGAAAACCCTCGCACAGAAACGAAGACCCAACACAGCCATAAATAAATAAATAAATAACAAAAGTGAATGTTTAAAAAAAAAAATGGCTACTGCCTGCCAAAGGTCATGAAGATTTGCTCCTATGTTTTCTTTTGGAAATTTAATAATTTAAGTAAGTCTATTATCCACTTTGAGTTTTTTTTCTTATATAAAGTATGAGGTATAGTTCAACACTTTTTCTTTTTTTTTTTTGCATGTGGCTGTCGCATAATTCCAGCACCATTTGTTGAAAAAGCTATTCTTGCTACGTTGAATGCTTTTGCACCTTTGTTCAAAATCAATTGGCTGCTTGATTATCTGGACTATTTATGGACTCTCAATTCTGTTCCATTGATCTATGTGTCTTGCTTTTTGTAAATATTTTTTGTAATATTACACTGTCTTAGTTACTGTTCTGTAACTGTTCTACTGTTCTGTAGATTTACAGAAACTCTTGAAATTGGGTGGTATGAGTTCTCCAACTTTGTTCTTCTTTTCCAAAATTGTTTTGGCTAGTCTATTTCCTTTGTTTTTCTGTATATATTTTCCAATCAGCTTTTTAATAGCTACCAAAAAAAGGCCTTCTTGGATTTTGATTAGGGTTATACTGAATTTATAGATCAAATTAAGAAGAATTGATACCATAACAATATTAAGTCTTCTAACTCCTTTTTTAAAAATAAATTTATTTATTTTATTTACTTATTTTTGGCTGCATTGGGTCTTCGTTGCTGTGCACAGGCTTTCTCTGGTTGTGGCGAGCGGGGGCTACTCTTCGTTGCAGTGCGGGGGCTTCCCATTGTGGTGGCTTCTCTTGCTGCGGAGCATGGGCTCTAGAGCACAGTCTCAGTAGTTGTGGTGCATGGGCCTAGTTGCTCCGTGGCATGTGGGATCGTCCCAGACCAGGGCTCGAACTTGTGTCCCCTGCATTGGCATGTGGATTCTTAACCACTGTGCCACCGGGGAAGCCTAAGTCTTCTAATTCTTGACCACAGTATATCTCTCCATTTATTTAGATCGTCTTTGATTTTTTTTTTTTAATCAGAGTTTTGTACTTTTCAGTATACAGATTCTATGCATACTTTTTTTAGATTTCTAATTTAAAAAAATTTTTGAATTCCAATGTTCACTTCTATTATACAAAAATTGACATTTGTATGTTGACTTTGTATCCTGTGACCTGGATCTACAAGCTTTTTTTTAATGATAGATTCTTTGGGATTTTCTATATAGACAATAGTGTCTGTGAGTAGAGGCAATTGTATTTCTTCTTTTTCAATCTGTATGCTTTTTATTGCATGGACTAGGAATCCAGTACAATGTTGAATAGAAGTGGTAACAAAGGACATCCTTGCCATGTTGATGACTGTAGAGGGAAAGCATTCAGTCTTTATTGTTAAGTACAATGATACTTAATTCTTTAGATATCCTTCACTGGTTGATAATAAGTTCCTAGGTTACTAAAAGTTTTTATCATGAATGAATCTTGACTTTTGTCCCATGTTTTTTCTGAATATATTGAGAGGATCATATTTTTCTTTACCTTTTGAGTCCGTTTGTGTGAATTGCATTGATTGATTTTTGAATATTAAACCAGCCTTGTAGTCTTTGGAATAAGCCCAATTTGGTCATGATGTTTTTAATGCATTGTTTAGTGGAAAAAAAATACTAGTGAAATAGATTCAGTGTTGGTAAGAAAGATATTTATGTTCTGGTACAAACCAAAGACAGGAGCCCCAGTACTGCTGGGAATCAAACTTTTCCTCCCTAGGGCCACATAGAGCAGGGTAGCTGGCAGCAGAGTGTTCTAGAAGAGAGGAAGGCAAGGTGCTGCACTGCACCCCTTTCCTGCCTGAAACTATGCCCGTCTCACCTGACCTCATTCACCTACTGTAGGAGACAGTTCTAAAGCTGTCTCCCCACGATGTCATCCACTGGTTATTTAATCAAATAGTTATCTGGGTAGGGCTGCGAAGGGGCTTTGCAGATGGAATTAAGGAGGCTACCCAGCTAAGTTTAAAATATGGTGATTATATCATGGATTATCTAGGTGGGCCCAAGGTAATCGTATGAGACCTTAAATGCAAAGAGGAAGTCAGAAAGATGCAGCAGAAGGGGAAGCTGGAGAGATTCAAGGCATGAGAAGGCTTGCTCTGCCATTGCTGGTTTTGAAGATGAAGGAAGAGAGCCAGATGCCAAGTAAAGTGGCGGCGTCTAGGGGCTGGGAGTGGTGCCCGGCAAACAGCCAGAAAGGAAACAGGGACCCCAGTCCTGCGACTGATGAAACTTAGTTCTGCCAATAACCCGAATGAGTTTGAAAGCAGACTCATACCCCAAACCTCTAGAAAGGAACACAGTCCTGCTGATACCTTGGTTTCATCCTATGAGACCTGGAGCAGAAAACTAGCTGGACCAAGCTGTGCCTAGACTTCTGACCTACAGAACTGAAGGACAATCAGGGGGCACTGTTTTAAGCTGCTAACTTTGTGGCACTTTGGAAAAGTAATGCTTTCACTCACCAAACATACATTGAAGGCCATCTGTGCCAGGGCTGCTAGTGCTGAAGACGGGGATGAGAAACACAACCTCTCTCTTCAGGGAGCTCACCAACTCTGGGTAAAATGTAGCTCTAAAGAAAAAGTCAAAGTATTTTGCATATACACTGTCAAGGAAAATTTTCTCCAGGTTGCAAAGAACAGAAAGCAATTCTGGCTAACCTGAAGCCACAAGAACAACCGAGAGAGAGGGGGCGGGGGGGTGAATACATGCTTTTAATTTTGGGAAGGAAGACACTGGAAGTTCTAGAAAATTAGGGAAACTTTATAGGTATCAGATTTGAGAAAAGAAGAACTGGCACAGTCCTAGGACCTTTAATAATAGAAGTTTGTGGACTCTGTTGTTACTGTGACTCTGCCACCACAATTCTTGATCTTCATCTCTCTTTCCCAAGTTTCAAATTATAAGGAGAAAAAATCTGCTGCATTGCATATAGGGTCAGAATGTCCCAGAACAAAACCTCACAGACTTAGTGCCTTAAAAGACAGAAGTGGGGGCTTCCCTGGTGGCGCAGTGGTTGAGAATCTGCCTGCTAATGCAGGGGACACGGGTTCGAGCCCTGGTCTGGGAAGATCCCACATGCCGCGCAGCGGCTGGGCCCGTGAGCCACAACTACTGAGCCTGCGCATCTGGAGCCTGTGCCCCGCAACGGGAGGGGCCGCGATAGTGAAAGGCCTGCGCACCGCGATGAAGAGCGGTCCCCGCACCGCGATGAAGAGTGGCCCCCGCTTGCCGCAACTAGAGAAAGCCCTCGCACGAACCGAAGACCCAACACAGCCAAAAAATAAATAATAAATAAATAAATAAAGTAGCTATAAAATTAAAAAAAAAAAAAAAAAAAAAAAAAAGACAGAAGTGGGAAGAAACCTAAACAAAAATGACAGGTGGATCCAGGGGTATTTGTGACCAAATAGAATGAGAGGTTTTCATTTTCTCCTATGCCTTAATCATCTTGATGTCATGAAATGTCAGGGTTGTGTGTACTGATTATATTTTGACAAAACTATTAGAAGCCTTAATGAGTCTCACAGAAGTTGTCCACTGTATCCCTCCCTCTATGCCTCACACGGTCTGCCCTGGCTTCACAGCACAGCTGACTGCTGACCTTATCCCATATTTTTTAAAAATTAGAATTGATAACAATTGCAACCCTTTCCCTATCCCTCTGTCTCCTCTGTCTCCCTCCCTTCTGTCCTCCTTGCACATGTAATTTAGGCAGAATTTTGATATTTATGTATCCAAACCTACCACTGTCGGTATCATTTTGCTTAGTGTTCTTTATCATTACTGAGGGGTTGCATCAGGCAAAGGCGTCCTCATTCTCCAAACAAGGAAGCCCCAGCCAGACAGTTGTCAAGGCAACAGAAAATGCACACTGTGAACCACCAAGAAAAGGCCGTCTGTATAATGTTGCAGCGCAAACTTAATTTGGGGGCTTGGCAAAAAGATCTCTCTTATGGCTAATTATAAAATGTACCCAACGTTATTAGACTGGGTGATAGATGATTGCCTGCTAAATGTGATGTGAAAAACTAAGGCAGTTTTCAAAGTGAAGGGACCTAAATTAAATGTGCCTCAAGGATCAATAGCTTATTTTTGTCATTCTGCATAACCCGAACAGAACAGCTGAGTGTGCGTGTGTGTAGGAGCTACCAAACTCATATTTATTTGGGTCACGTCGTACTTTTTCCTTCCAAATGTATTCAAAAGAAGGTAGGAGGTGCCCCACCCATATTTAGATAGTTGGGGGGAGAGGGAAACTTTAAATTCAATCCCTCTTGATCAGCGTTACGAGTTTTCAATAAAATGACTCCCAGCAGGTGAGATTACAAAATCAGAATTTGCATGCTCATTTCAGATGGTTAACTGATATTGTATCTCCACCCGATCTTTCTGCCTGATATTATTTTCTACCTACATACTTTGTTTGTCAACAAACTCCAAATAAATGTTAACAGGTTAATTTGATAATAGATGTGGTGATTCGGGACTGAAAGGGTCAGGGTGAAAACACTGATCTAATAATCCACCATCTTAATAAATGTGTTCCTTTGAAAACAGAATGTTTAAATCTGATTTTATATGAACAACTGATCCAAAGCCTTCAGGTCAGTCTGAGAGTGAGTGGGAATTCAGTGGATATAGCTGTGGAATCATCTGACAAAAGGTCATTTTTTCTTTCTTGGGGGAGCCCCACTCTTTGTAAACAAGGTCCATTTGCGTTTAGGGTGACTTGGTTAGGTATCACTCCTCGGGATCTCACCCTGGGGAAAGGAAAATGGAACTTTCAGCCTTTAAAAGAGGAAATTAGATTTACCTGAGGGAGAGATCAAATCTTCCACTCCTGTCGACTCAAGTGACTGACCATGAAATTAAATCGTATTTGTCGTCCTCGCTCAGATACAGAAGACTATTGAGGCTGATCATCTAGAAGAGGGAAATGTCATGGAAACCAAGTATGCTTTAGCCTTTAATGTACATCGTATTTACACATACACATTAAAACAGCGTGTCTCCCCTTTAGCCCGAAGTGCTCCTGGAACTGCATTTTATACACTGGGTATATCTCTCCAGTCAAAGGGATGGAAAAAGCAATTACCTGGTAGACAGACATGTCAACCAGGCTTGTGTGGACAACTTAGAGCAATAAACCAGGTTTTTTGTTTCCTCCATAGCCTTTTGGGCTCTTATTATTTCTCTTGATGTAATTTCTTGTGTTTAAACCGGTCCTGAATGGAGGTGTTTGGGATATTAACACTAGAGCTTCCTGAAGGACTCAGTGTAATGAACTCTTGACTTAAGTGTCTTTGCTATTTCATTTCTATCCCTGGTGTGGAGGTAGCAGGAAGCTGTGAAAGGGAAGCACTGCCCCAAATAAGAAACTGAATTGAAGTGAAACGGCTGAAATGTTTCCCAATTAGCAGCTTTCTGACATTGTATGTAAAACGGAGGAGGTACACTTGTACATACAAGTGTACATTGTATGTACACTTCCTAGAGAATAGATCGATAGCTTTTATCAATTTCTTAAATGGGTCCTTAACCCCCAGAAGATTAATGACGAACACAGTCCAAGAGTTTGTGAAACATGCAAATGAATGCCACCAAAACGCACGTTTTAAAGGAGGGTCTGTCTGCAGGGCAACAAGCTGCAGCGGGCCTAGCGCAGTGAGTGAAGGGGGAGGGAAGAAGGGTCCAGGCAGACCTGCAACCCCCTGTCCCTGGGGCTGGCTGTCCAGTATAGCTCTCCCCAACTCCATCTGAGCAGCGCCCTCTTCAATCTTCCCCCAGTGTCTACTTCAATATATTATCGTGAGAGTCAAAGGAAATAACATGAATAGAGAGATTGTAAACTCTACACACGCTCTACAAATACTCAGTTATCATTTAAAAAATGAGATTTGGCAACACACAAAGGTTTAACCGTCCTGCCCATCACCCCTGGAAATATCTGACATTCAAAATGCTTGTTGATGCTACAGTTCTCTAAGCCTTTTGCTAATAAGTTAGCACGTAAAGTTAACACGCCTCAGACACTAAGATCTGCCATCAATACCCGCCGACGCTTTCCTCCTAATTCAGGGCTGGGTAGGATGCCCCCGAGACGACAGTGATGGGTGATTGAGTGACTCAGAGGTGACATACGAATATAATCCCACAGTGCTGTAAAGCGATGCAGTCAGTTAGAAATAACATTCAATTTCCATGCAGCTTAAATGATTCTGAATTCACTGCAGTGTGAAGGCACGATTATGTCTCAACATGGCTGAGATCAGTCGAACCAGGAAGGAAATCCTCTGTGCAGAGAGCGTAACATAAAGGCCTAATAGGATTTATCAGATTTGTTTTGGAACTGAAAAAGTCACTATATTCTATACATTCAAAGAAATTTGCTGTCACCTTTGTGTGATTTGAGAAATTTGGGGCACATCATTTGTAGCCTGGATTCCTATTTGAGATAAAATGTAGTCAGATACCAATAACTGGTTTTTGAGCCATAGAACTAACAGAATTGAAGGATCACATATGAAGAGATGTTGATGGATGTAGATTCCTGCATTTAGATTTCCAGGATGAGGAAGAAGAAGAACCCTCTGCTAAAGGTGTTGAAAATAGACAGGGATGACTTAACCTTAAACAAACCATCCATCAGAGATTACTAAACACATTTTTAGAGGCAACTTTTAAAAGCATGCTGGGAAGGAAAAGTGAAAGGATTTCTTTCTTGAATAAGTTATTGAAGAAATGGATTTGATTAGTGATGTCAAAGATGATGAAATTAAAATGTTAGAATGATTTAAAGTAAAACTACCACTTTTGTGTTGTGAAGGTGAAATGAGGAGTGTTCCAATGACAAAGGAAACAGGCAAGGAAAGCAAAATAAAAAACCAACGTGGGGTTGTGCAAAGGACTGGATGTCTGTGTCCCTACAGAATTCATATGTTGAAATCTGAACCCCAATGTGATGGTGTTAGGAGGCGGGGCCTTTAGGAGGGAACTTTAGGTCATGAGGGTGGAGCCCTCATGAATGGGATCAATGCCCTTATAAAGAGACTGCCACACCTCCTTCCACAATGTGAGGACACGGTGAAAAGTTGGCAGCCTGCAACTAGACCCTGATCATGCCTGCACCCTGGTCTGGGTCATCCAGCCTCCAGAACTGTGAGGAATAAATGTCTGCTGTTGATAAGCCTTCCGGGTGTGGTACTTTGTCAGCTTGCACTGACTGAGACAAGTTTGGGGTCAGAAGTCTCAGATTCTCTGATTCCCAGCCCTGGCATTCATTAGCTGTGGGACAAGATTTCCACAGGGCTGCCCCCGGGCTCCTCATCAAAATCAGAATGAGTACAATGGCCCCTGCCAACCTTACAAGGTTGGGGAACAAACATAAAATGAGATCATTGCACAAAAGCATTTTATATGCGTTAGAATATGGGGGGAAGCTTGGGTGAAGTGAGAGTATCATCGACATATACACACTACTGAATGTAAAATAGTTGGCTGGTGGGAAGCAGCACCATAGCACAGGGAGATCAGCTTGGTGCTTTGCGATGACTTAGAGGGGTGGGATACGGAGGATGGGAGGGAGGCTCAAGAGGGAGGGGATGTGGGGGCATGTGTATGCATATGGCTGATTCGCTTTGGGGTACAACAGAAACTAACACAGTATTGTGAAGCAATTATACTCTAATAAAGATCTATTTTTTTTAAAAAAGCATTTTATAAACTAAACATTATATAAATAATCCATTTGAGTATTACCTTGAAATTTGAAAAATATCTACACGAAAATTTTCTCTGCTTATCACTTGTACCTCCTGCCCTTATTGAAAAATATTTTCATGAGCTGTTTGCTTCAGAGTTTAAAAGATAGAGGCAGGGAGAATAATTATTCAACCATAATTGATGTCAAGCAAAGTCAGAGAATCTCTTAATTTATTGGAGTCTAAATGCCCTTGGTTATGAAACCCAAATGATACAATGCTTGTGAATGTTTTGTAAATTCTAATGCTCAATGCAAATGTATCTATCGCTATATTTTTTTATTTTATGTTTTTTTTAACATCTTTATTGGAGTATAATTGGCTACAATGGTCTGGTAGTTTCTGCTTTATAACAAAGTGAATCAGCTATACATATACATATATCCCCATATCTCCTCCCTCTTGCATCTCTCTCCCTCCCACCCTCCTTATCCCACCCTTCTAGGTGGTTACAAAGCACTGAGCTGACCTCCCAGCGCTATGCGGCTGCTTCCTACTAGCTATTGGTTTACATCTGGTAGTGTATAAATGTCCATGCCACTCTCTCATTTTCTCTCAGCTTACCCTTCCCCCTCCCCTTATCCTCAAGTCCATTCTCTAGTAGGTCTGCGTCTTTATTCCCGTTCTGCCCCTAGATTCTTCATGACCATTGTTTTTTTTTTAGATTCCATATATATGTGTTAGCACACAGTATTTGTCTTTCTCTTTCTGACTTACTTCATTCTGTATGACAGACTCTAGGTCCATCCACCTCACTATTAATAACTCAATTTCGTTTCTTTTTATGGCTGAGTAATATTCCATTGTATATATGTGCCACATCTTCTTTATCCATTCATCTGTCGATGGACACTTAGGTTGCTTCCATGTCCTGGCTATTGTAAATAGAGCTGCAATGAACATTGTGGTACATGACTCTTTTGGAATTATGGTTTTCTCAGGGTATATGCCCAGTAGTGGGATTGCTGGGTCGTATGGTAGTTCTATTTTTAGTTTTTTAAGGAACCTCCATACTGTTCTCTATACTGGCTGTATCAATCTACATTCCCACCAACAGTGCAAGAGGGTACCTTTTTCTCCACACCCTCTCCAGCATTTATTCTTTGTAGATTTTTTGATGATGGCCATTCTGACTGGTGTGAGATAATATCTCATTGTACTTTTGATTTGCATTTCTCTAATGATTAATGATGTTGAGCATTCTTTCATGTGTTTGTTGGCAATCTGTATATCTTCTTTGGAGAAATGTCTACTTAGGTCTTCTGCCCATTTTTGGATTGGGTTATTGTTTTTTTGATATTGAGCTGCATGAGCTGCTTGTAAATTTTGGAGATTAACCCTTTTTCAGTTACTTCATTTGCAAATATTTTCTCCCATTCTGAGGGTTGTCTTTTAGTCTTGTTTATGGTTTCCTTTGCTGTGCAAAAGATTTTAAGTTTCGTTAGGTCCCATTTGTTTATTTTGTTTTTATTTCCTTTTCTCTAGGAAGTGGGTCAAAAAGGATCTTGTTGTGATTTATGGCATTGAGTGTTTTCCCTATGTTTTCCTCTAAGAATTTTATAGTGTCTGGCCTTACATTTAGGTCTTTAATCCATTTTGAGTTTATTTTTGTGTATGGTGTTAGGGAGTTTTCTAATTTCATTCTTTTATGTGTAGCTGTCCAGTCTTCCCAGCACCACTTATGGAAGAGGCTGTCTTTCCTCCATTGTATATTCTTGCCTCCTTTATCAAAAATAAGGTGACCATATGTGCATGGGTTTATCTCTGGTCTTTCTATACTGTTCCAATGATCTATATTTCTGTTTTTGTGCCAGTACCATACTGTGGTGATTTCTGTAGCTTTCTAGTATAGTCTGAAGTTGGGGAGCCTGATTCCTCCAGCTCTGTTTTTCTTCCTCAAGATTGCTTTGGCTATTCGGGGTCTTTTGTGTTTCCATACAAATTGTGAAATTTTTTGTTCTAGTTCTGTGAAAAATGCCATTGGTAGTTTGATAGGGATTGCATTGAATCTGTAGATTGCTTTGGGTAGTAAGTTATTTTCACAATGTTGATTCTTCCACTCCAAGAACATGGTATATCTCTCCATCTCTTTGTATCATCTTTAATTTCTTTCATCAGTGTCTTATAGTTTTCTGCATACAGGTCTTTTGTCTCCTTAGGTAGGTTTATTCTTAGGTATTTTATTCTTTTTGTTGCAGTGGTAAATGGGAGTGTTTCCTTAATTTCTCTTTCAGATTTTTCATCATTAGTGTATAGGAAAGCGAGAGATTTCTGTGCATTAATTTTGTATCCTGCTACTTCACCATATTCATTGATTAGCTCTAGTAGTTTTCTGGTAGCATCTTTAGGATTCTCTATGTATAGTATCATGTCATCTGCAAACAGTGACAGCTTTACTTCTTCTTTTCTGATTTGTATTCCTTTTATTTCTTTTTCTTCTCTGATGGCTGTGGCTAAAACTTCAAAAACAATGTTGAATAATAGTGGTGAGAGTGAGCAACCTTGTCTTCTTCCTAATCTTAGTGGAAAGTGTTTCAGTTTTTCACCATTGAGATCGATGTTGGCTGTGGGTTTATCATATATGGCCTTTATTATGTTGAGGTAAGTTCCCTCTATGCCTACTTTCTGGAGGGTTTTTATCATAAATGGGTATTGAATTTTGTTGAAAGCTTTCTCTGCATCTATTGAGATGACCATATGATTTTTCTCCGTCAATTTGTTAATATGTTGTATCACATTGATTGATTTGCGTATATTGAAGAATCCTTGCATTCCTGGGATAAACCCCACTTGATCATGGTGTATGATCCTTTTAATGTGCTGTTGGATTCTGTTTGCTAGTATTTTGTTGAGGTTTTTTGCATCTATGTTCATCAGTGGTATTGGTCTGTAGCTTTTTTCTTTGTGACATCTTTGTCTGGTTTTGGTATCAGGGTGATTGTGGCCTCGTAGAATGAGTTTGGGAGTGTTCCTCCCTCTGCAATATTTTGGAAGAGTTTGAGAAGGATAGGTGTTAGCTCTTCTCTAAATGTTTGATAGAATTTGCCTATGAAACCATCTCGTCCTGGGCTTTTTTTTATTGGAAGATTTTTAATCACAGTTTGAATTTCAGTGCTTGTGATTGGTCTGTTTATATTTTGTATTTCTTCCTGGTTCAGTCTCAGAAGGTTGTGCTTTTCTAAGCATTTGTCCATTTCTTCCAGGTTGTCCATTTTATTGGCATATAGTTGCTTGTAGTAATCTCTCATGATCCTTCGTATTTCTGCAGTGTCAGTTGTTACTTCTCCTTTTTCATTTCTAATTCTATTGATCTGTGTATTCTCCCTTTTTTTTATTGATGAGTCTGGCTAATGGTTTATCAATTTTGTTTATCTTCTCAAAGATCCAGCTTTTAGTTTTATTGATCTTTACTATTGTTTCCTTCATTTCTTTTTCATTTATTTCTGACCTGATCTTTATGATTTCCTTCCTTCTGCTAACATTGGATTATTTTTTGTTCTCTTTTTCTAATTGCTTTAGGTGTAAGGTTAGGTTGTTTATTTGAGATGCTTCTTGTTTCTTAACATAGGATTGTATTGCTATAAACTTCCCTCTCAGAACTGCTTTTGCTGCATCCCATAGGTTTTGAGTCATTGTGTTTTCATTGTCATTTGTTTCTAGCAACTTTTTGATTTCCTCTTTGAGTTCTTCAGTGATCTTTTTATTAAGTAGTGTGTTGTTTAGCCCCCATGTGTTTTTATTTTTTACAGATTTTTTCCAGTAATTGATATCTAGTCTCATAATGTTGTGGTCAGAAAAGATACTTGATACGATTTCAATTTTCTTAAATTTACCGAGGCTTGATTTGTGACTGAAGATATGATCTATCCTGGAGAATGTTCCATGAGCACTTGAGAAGAAAGTGTATTCTGTCGTTTTTGGATGGATTGTACTATAAATATCAATTAAGTCCATCTTGTTTAATGTATCATTTAAAGCTTGTGTTTCCTTATTTATTTCCATTTTGGATGATCTGTCCATTGGTGAAAGTGGGGTATTAAAGTCCCCTACTATGATTGTGTTACCATTGATTTCCCCTTTTATGACTGTTAGTATTTGCCTTATGTATACAGGTGCTCCTATGTTGGGTGCATAAATATTTACAATTGTTATATCTTCTTCTTGGATTCATAGCTTGATCGTTATGTAGTGTCCTTCTTTGTCTCCTGTAATAGTCTTTATTTTAATGTCTATTTTGTCTGATATGAGAATTGCTACACCAGCTTTCTTTTGATTTCCTTTTTTTTTTTTTTAAAGGAATTCCTTTATTTTTATTTTTTATTTATTTATTTATGGCTGTGTTGGATCTTAGTTTCTGTACAAGGGCTTTCTCTAGTTGCGGCAAGTGGGGGCCACTCTTCATCACGGTGCACGGGCCTCTCACTATCACGGCCTCTCTTGTTGCAGAGCACAGGCTCCAGACGCGCAGGCTCAGTAATTGTAGCTCACGGGCTCAGTTGCTCCGTGACATGTGGGATCTTCCCAGACCAGGGCTCGAACCCGTGTCTCCTGCATTGGCAGGCAGAGTCTCAACCACTGCGCCACCAGGGAAGCCCTGATTTCCATTTGCATGGAATATCTTTTTCCATCCCTTCACTTTCAGTCTGTATGTGTCCCGAGGTCTGAAGTGGGTCTCTTGTAGACAGCATATATACTGTCTGTTTTGTATCCATTCAGCCAGGCTATGTCTTTTGGTTTGAGCATTTAATCCATTTACATTTAAGGTAATTATCAATATGTATGTTCCTATTACCATTTTTTAATTGTTTTGGGTTTGTTATTGTAGGTCTTTTCCTTCTCTAGTGTTTCCCGCCTAGAGAAGTTCCTTTAGCATTTGTTGTAATGCTGGTTTTGTGGTGCTGAATTCTCTTAGCTTTTGCTTGTCTGTAAAGGTTTTAATTTCTCTGTCAAATCTGAATGAGATCCTTGTTAGGTAGAGTAATCTTGTTTGTAGGTTTTTCCGTTTCATCACTTTAAATATGTCCTGCTACTCCCTTCTGGCTTGCAGAGTTTCTGCTGAAAGATCAGCTTTTAACCTTATTGGAATTCCCTTGTATGTCATTTGTTGTTTTTCCCTTGCTGCTTTTAATATTTTTTCTTTGCATTTAATTTTTGATGGTTTGATTAAGATGTGTCTTGGCGTGTTTCTCCTTGGATTTATCCTGTATGGGACTCTCTGTGCTTCCTGGACTTGATTAACTATTTCCTTTCCCATATTAGGGAAGTTTGCAACTATAATTTCTTCAAATATTTTCTCAGTCCCTTTCTTTTTTTCTTTTTCTTCTGGGACCCCTTTAATTCAAATGTTGGTGGGTTTAATGTTGTCCCAGAGGTCTCTGAGACTGTCCTCAATTCTTTTCATTCTTTTTTCTTTATTCTGCTCTGCAGTAGTCACTTCCACTATTTTATCTTCCAGGTCACTTATGCATTCTTCTGCCTCAGTTATTCTGCTATTGATTCCTTCTAGAGAATTTTTAATTTCATTTATTGTGTTGTTCATCATTGTTTGCTTGCTCTTTATTTCTTCTAGGTCCTTGTTAAATGTTTCTTGTATTTTCTCCATTCTATTTCCAAGATTTTGGGTCGTCTTGACTATCATTATTCTGAATTTTTTTTCAGGTAGACTGCCTATTTCTTCTACATTTGTTTTGTCTGTGGGTTTTTACCTTGCTCCTTCATCTGCTGTGTATTTCTCTGTCCTCTCATTTTGGTTAACTTACTGTGTTAGGGGTCTCCTTTTCACAGGCTGCAAGTTCGTAGTTCCCTTTGTTTTTGGTGTCTGTGCTCAGTGGCTAAGGTTGCTTCAGTGGGTTGTGTAGGCTTCCTGGTGGAGGGGACTAGTGCTTGTGTTCTGGTCAATGAGGCTGGATGTGCAGGTCCACGTCTGGTGGTGTGTTTTGTTGGTGTCTGTGACCTTATTATGATTTTAGACAGCCTCTCTGATAATGGATGGGGTTGTGTTCCTGCCTTGCTAGTTGTTTGGCATAGGGTAACCAGCACTGCAGCTTGCTGGTTGTTGATTGGAGCTGGGTCTTGGCATTGAGATGGAGATCTCTGGGAGATTTTCGCCATTGCATATTATGTGGAGCTGGGAGGTCTCTTGTGGACCAATGTCCTGAACTCAGCTCTCCCACCTCAGATGTACAGGCTTGACTCCCAGCCAGAGCACCAAGACCCTGTCATCCACCCGGCTCAGAATAAAAGGGAGAAAAAAATATATATATTAATTAATTAATTAATAAAATAAAGTTATTAAAATAAACAATAATTATTAAAAATAAATTTTTTAAAAAAATATTAAAATAAAAAAGAAAGAAGGAAAGAAAGAAGAGAGCAACCAAACCAAAAAACAAATCCACCAATGATAGCAAGCACTAAAAACTATACAAAAGAAAAAAAAACGGACAGACAGAACCCTAGGACAAATGGTAAAAGCAAAGCTATACAGACAAAATCACACATGGAGCATACACATACATACTCACAAAAAGAGATAAAGGAAATATATATATATATATCGTTGCTCCCAAAGTCCACCGCCTCAATTTGGGATGATTTGTTGTCTATTCAGGTATTCCACAGATGCAGGGTACATCAAGTTGGTTGTGGAGATTTAATCCGCTGCTCCTGAGGCTGCTGGGAGAGATTTCCCCTTCTCTTCTCTGTTCGCACAGCTCCTGGGGTTCAGCTTTGGGTTTGGCCCTGCCTCTGTGTGTAGGTCGCCTGAGGGCATCGGTTCTCCACCCAGACAGGAAGGGGTTAAAGGAGCAGCTGCTTGGGGGAGGCTCTGGCTCACTCAGGCCAGGGGGAGGGAGGGGTACGGAATGTAGGGCGAGCCTGTGGCAGCAGAGGCCAGCATGACGTTGCACCAGCCTGAGGCATGCCGTGCGTTCTCCTGGGGAAGTTGTCCCCGGATCACAGGAGCCTGGCCGTGGCGGGCTGCACAGGCTCCCAGGAGAGGAGGTGTGGATAGTGACCTGTGCTTGCACACAGGCTTCTTGGTGGCTGCAGCAGCAGCCTTAGCCTCTCAGGCCTGTCTCTGGGGTCTGTGCTGATGGCCGCGGCTCGCGCCCATCTCTGGAGCTCGTTTAGGCTGCGCTCTTAATCCCCTCTCCTTGCGCATCCCGAAACAATGGCCTCTTGCCTCTTTGGCAGCTCCAGACCTTTTCCCAGATTCCCTCCCAGCTAGCTGTGGCGCACTAGCCCCTTCAGGCTGTGTTCACGTCACCAACCCCAGTCCTCACCCTGGGATCCGAACTCCGAAGCCCGAGCCTCAGCTCCCAGCCCCACCCGTCCCAGCCAGTGAGCAGACAAGCCTCTCGGGCTGGTGAGTGCTGGTCGGCACTGCTCCTCTGTGCGGGAATCTTTCTGCTTTGCCCTCCGCACCCCTGTGGCTGCGCTCTCCTCCGTGGCTCCGAAGCTTCCCCTCCGCCCACCCCTATCCCCGCCAGTGAAGGGGCTTCCTAGTGTGTGGAAACTTTTCCTCCTTCTCCTCTCCCTCCCAGAGGGGCAGGTCCTGTCCCTATTATTTTGCCTCTGCTTTTTCTTTTTTCTTTTGCCCTACCCAGGTACGTGGGGAGTTTCTTCCCTTTTGGGAGGTTTGAGTTCTTCTGCCAGCGTTCAGTAGGTGTTCTGTAGGGGTTGTTCCACATGTAGATGTATTTCTGATGTATTTGTGAGGAGGAAGGTGATCTCCACATCTTACTCTTCCGCCGTCTTGAAGTTCCTCTCAATATATACTTTAACTCCTCTCTTACTTGCTAGAGCCTGTTTTTCTAATCTTTTTACCCCTGATATATTTTTGCTCTAGTAAGTTTAAAAAGTTAAAATTCATTATTCCTGGATTCAGACACCTCCCTTATTCCTGGATTCAGACACCTCCCTGGGAATTCTGATATTTCTACATCTATAGATATAGATATAGCTATATCAGATATATTCATTTCCTGCTGATTCCAAAGCAGCTCAGTTAGTTTATGCCTACCCTACCCATTTATCTTATGAGTTTGCATCTCACTGTCCTGTCACCTTTTGCATGAACTTGGCCTTGGAAGCATCAAGGCCCATCTAAGCCAAAAACAATATCCAATTTTACATCCTTTAAAGTAATGCTTGTGATTCAAAATAAACTTCAAGATTCTCCTTGCTGAGAAAGCTCATTTCAAAGCTCCTGGAAGAGTGATGAGGATGAAATTCATTAATGATTGTAACTCTTAATATTTAGAGATTTCTGTTGTTAAAAAGTGCTTTCTCATATATAAACGACCTCATTTGAGCTTCATTTATACAAAGAAGAAAGTAATACCAATAACGATGTATTTTTACACGTGTCATATCATCCCTTATATAAGGAGAAAACCACCAATGTTTGAAATACGTCAAGTTCAGTATTGATTGGCTAGTAAGCAGGACAGATAGGACTGCACCCATTTCTGTCAAATCCTAATCTCTTGCTTTAAAGATTTTCTCTTGTCTTTGGTTTTCTGCAGTTGAATATGATATGCTTAGATACATTCGTTTGTTTTTTCATTTTTTATTGAGGTAGAATTGATATGCAGCATTATATTAGTTTCAGGTTACAACATAATGGTTCAATATTTGTATATGTGGCAAAAGGATCATCACAGTAAGTCTAGTTAACATCCCTCACCACACACAGTTACAAACTTATTTCTTTCTTGTGATGAGAACTTTTAAAATGTACTCTCTTCAAGACTTTCCAACATGCAGTATGGTGTTATTAACTGTAGTCACAAAAATATTTGGAATGCTCCATGAGTTGGTGCATCGTCCTTGCACAGTGGCCTTGCTCATCTCTATATCGTTCCCATGGTAGTACACATGCTGTCGAAGCAAGCAGTGTTTGTTACTTATTCTACTTTGTGTTCTCTGAGCTTCCTGAATCTGTGGTTTTGTACCTTTCATTACTGTGGGAAAGTTCTTGGTCATTGGTACCTCACCTGTTTCTTCTGTTCTGCTGTCTCTCTCTTCTCCTTCCAGTATTCTAATTACACCTATATTATACCTTTTGAAATTGCCTACAGTCCTTGAATGCTCTGTTCTCTTCGTTTTTGTCCCTCTTAGTCTTTGCATTTCAGTTTGGAAAGATTTTATTGACTTATCTTCAGCTTGGCGATTCTTTCCTGGATAATGCCAAGTCTACTAATGAACTCATCAAAGGCATTCTTTATTTTTGTCATTTTTGGGGGGTAATTGCTAATTTTAATTTTCCCCATTATGTGTAAGAGTTGTGTGTAAAAATACTGGTAAAACACAGACACTTCTCAATTTCCCTCAGCTTGTAAATATGGGCGTATGTCTTTTAACATTATTTTCTTTTATTTGAAGTATACTTTTTTACAATGTTGTGATAGTTGCAGATTTACAGCAAAGTGATACGGTTATATATATATACACACATATATACATATATATGTATATATATATACACACATATATACATATATATGTGTATATATATATATATGTATATATCCTTTGTCAAATTCTTTTCCATTATAGGTTATTAAAGGATATTAAATATAGTTCCCTGTGGTATACAGTAGGTCCTTATTGTTTATCTCTTTTATATATAGTAGTGTGTATCTGTTAAACCCAAGCTCTGAATTTATCCCCCCCACCCCCAACCATTTCCCCTTTGGTAACCATAAGTTTGTTTTCTATCTAGCATTTCCTTTTAATCCTTTCTTAGTATTTCCAGCTCTCTCTTACATTGCCCATCTCTTCTTTCAGGTTGTGTGCTTTTTTCATTAGAGCCCCTAACATATTAAACATGGGTATTTTAAATTACCTGTTTTAATAATTCCAACATGTGTATCACATCTGACTCTGGTTCTGATGCTTGTTTTTCCTCTTCAGACTGTGTTTTTTTTTCTTGTCTTTTGACATGCCTTGTAATTTTTTGTTGAATGCCAAACATGTTGTATTAGGTAACAAGTATTAAGGTAAACTGACCTTTAGTATGAAAATGTGTGGTCATCTTGCTAGGAATTTGACTGTGTTTACTTAGTGTTTGCTGTAGGTGTAGGTACTCGACCTCTCAGATTCCTCTAGTTCTTGTTTTTGTCTCCCCTCTTGACTTTGGGCTTCCCTGAATCTGTGTCAGCTTTTTCAGTGCTGTTTTGTTGTTATTATACTGGACTGGAGCCTATTGACATGGTGGAAGATGTAGGGGAGAAGCCTTCTAAAATCTCATGAATAAATCTCAGTCTTTTAATGGGTCTATGTCTGGGAACTGTGACCTTCACAAGTATTCCTCCATTGGTATGTCCCCCTGCCCCTACTCTCTATCCTGGCTGCAGCATTCCCAAAATTTTCCCTCGAAACCATGTTCCTTGTTGACCATGTTTTTTTTATCCCTTATCTATCCAAGGAGACAGGAAGTTTAGAGGGTGCTGTAGTGGGAGGAATACTTTTCCCCTAGTTGAGGCATGGCTCTAGCAAGGCCTTTTCCCATGGAGCATAGGCTTTTGTTGTGGACACATTTCAGAAAGTGTACTTTTCCCCTCCCTCTGCCAGAGCCATAAGGAGATCTTTCACATCTTCATCTTGAGAACCCATGAGCCTCCTGGAGGTAAAGTCCATGAAGCTGTGGGTCCCTCCTCAGACAGTGGCCCTCAGGAGTTTCTCACTCTCATGGTAGTCCACACTCAGCCCTGAGCAATTCATCAGTTACCATTGTGTGTTCCTACCAGTTTATGATTCCAGTGGCTTCTGTTTCAAGGAAACATGTCTAGGTTATGTATCTCCAGATTTTGAGGTGGCAATTTTCCCTGAAACCTCAATCCTCTCATGGTTCCAAGAAATGTCATTGATTTTCTGAGAAAAAGGTTCAGCCTTTTCTTTTTGTAAGGATAGAATGATTTCCAAGCTCTTTACATGTCAGAGCTAAAACCAGAAGTCCCAAGTCTTTCTTTTTACTTGAGAGCCTTCACCAGGTTCTAAGAAAGAAAAAGCAAAGTATATAAATAATCCAGCATGTACTTGTGGCTAGTTAGTGGAGCCATTTGTGTCTCAATAAAGAGGAAAGAAATGCCAGTGTATTAACTTCTCTTTCTGCCCATCCTCTATGGCAGAAGGAGCCCAGCAGAAAATAGGAATGGATTTGGAGCATAAAAGCTTAGGCATACCACACTGAAATAGGACAACAATCCACCCAGTACAGAACCCTGTCTGACTGTGGCTATCAAGGGCATTTTGTGGGGGAGCAAGACCCTGAGAGATTAAGGCAACCCCTAGACATTTCCTGCCTCCTGGTCAGTTATAGACCTATTGTCTGTACAATCATGGGAACCTGTAAAATCACAAAATCATAGCATGTTGGCACTGGAAGGTAGATAGAAACTGGTACTTTATGTTGATATTTAAATGCTGTTGACTTTTATAAAGGTGTAAATGTCCAAAGAAAGAAAGAAAGAAAGAGCAGTAGTGAGAATGGGAAAAAGGAAGCAGGTAACATCCATTTATTTCCTTTCTGTCTTGTCATTGGGGTATTTGTGAACGTACCATAGACGAAGGCATCTCATAAATCTGCTGTCACCCCTGTCACCCTCCATTCCACCTGAGACTGTTAGGGCAAGAAATGAGGAAGACACTGATGCTCCTATTGTTCATTGGTTCAGATGATGAGGAAGGCTGTAATGAGACAGACAGAAAGAGGGATGAGGCAGAGGGAGAGTAATAAACCCACGTGTGAAAGAAAATATTTATGCAAGACTTCAGATTCATCAACATGAGTCATCTGAGGATATCTTTGAAAATGGCATTTCTGTTTTGTTTGTTTGGAATGTTACATAACTTTTTTCTTGTGCTTGGTTACCTTGAAGTCTTAGCTGTCAGAGTAGAAAGGACCCAAAAGTCGATCTAGTTTAAGTCTCCTCAGGCTGTGCTTGAATCCCCTGAATCCCCAGGGACCAGCTGACCTCTGCTGAGATAACCGGTGCTAGGGGCTCATTAATCCCCAACCAACTTACTTTATGTTCCACAGCTTTGGTTGTTAGGAAGCTCTTTCTCTCATTAAACTCAATACTATGTCCTTATAAATCCATGAATTTGTCTTAATTATCACACAAAATAAATACATTTGACAGTTGAGCTACTCGCTTGCATATAAACTTTGTACGTATTGGACATCGTTTTCTTCAGAAGAAATCTTGGATGAAATTTGACAATCCTTCCTTTCATTTTCATGAATCTCAAAATAGATGAATCAAAATGCCTAACCTCAGTCATTTAAAGAGTTCAGTAAACTGACCTATAAATAAAACCTAGGGAAGGAAGCTGGGAACATAGCACATAGAAATGTCTTTTTTTTTTAAATAAATTTATTTATTTTTTTAATTTATTTTTGGCTGCATTGGGTCTTCGTTGCTGAGCATGGGCTTTCTCTAATTGTGGCGAGTGGGGGCTACTCTTCGTTGTGGCGCGCGGGCTTCTCATTGCAGTGGCTTCTCTTGTTGTGGAGCATGGGCTCTAGGTGCACGGGCTTCAGTAGCTGTGGCTCGCAGGCTTAGCTGCTCCGTGGCATATGGGATCTTCCCGGACTAGCAATCGAACCTGTGTCCCCTGAAATGGCAGGCGGATTCTTAACCACTGCACCACCAGGGAAGTGTCTTTATTCCTCCCCAAGGAATAAATGAACGCACGTCCCTTGGGGCCCACAGGGCAGGAATCTATCCCCAATTTATGGGGATTAGAGACCACTCTCTCATCTAGAGTGGTAAATGGATATTAATCTGGCAAAAGTGGTGAATTGTATTACAGGAAGCATTTCCAATTCCAACTCTTAAGATATGAAAATTGGCAGCATGAAAATTGGTAGCTGTGAGTACACCTAATGAGAGCACAATTACACTTAATATGAGAAGGAGTTTCACATTAAATTGTGGTAGGTGGTATAGTAATTAGTTCTCTGAATGTCCTCCTTTTCAGAAGGACACGGACCTTGAATCAGAAAAACTAAGGAAAAATAAAAGGTGTGGGGACATTACTGTACGAATGTGATTTCAACCAGGTTATTTGTTCTAACCTCAGCAAAGTCTGACCTCCATGGAAAGGCAGCAAGCTGATAGTGGAAGGAAGAACATGGAGAGAGGAAGGATTGGAAAACTTGGATCCAAGAGAAAATGGCCCTGGGAAGCAAGGCAGAAGTTCTTAATCTCTTCCAATTGGGAATGACCACGAACAGGGACAGCAGCAGGGAAAAGAAGTGAGCTCCAGCTGCAGCAGTCAGTTGAGGGAAGGGTCTGTAATCCAGGTGGGTTTCTTTTATGTATTTAGACCTCAGTACCTGAGCTCTATGTATGTACAAAACAAACCAATTGAGTACCGAGTGATTAGACATCCACGCACAAGGGAAAAGAAAAAAAGGCCAATTTACAGCACAACCTCACTCATTAAAGAAATTCAGGACTTGTGGGAGGGAACTTACTCTGGGAGATTCCCAGAATCTTTAAGTTTATTGATTTTTAAAATGAAAATGTGAGTCACTTTGTTTAAAATATTGAATGATATGAATAATAATGTCTTAGTGATGATTCACATTCAAATTTATCTGTCATAAGGAACGTCTAGAAAGACATGTTTGAAGAAAATAATGATTAGATGACTAAAGTTAGTGATTACTTTCTGAGAAAAAAAAATGGTCCATCACTTGTAAAATCTTCTGTCTTCATAGAAATTTATTTGACATGGCTCTATTTAATTTCCTTAAGCTCACTTTCGATTAAACAAAGCAACGTTAGTCTTTCTTTATTGACTCATTGGATTTAATAAATAGGCATCTAGAAACATTGGAAGCAGCACTCTAACAAAATCTAATTGAATTGACGTTGAGCTGTTTTAAAAATGAGATTTAATCATCTTAGAATTTTCAAAACCAACTTACCTTCTTCATAGGCAGACAAAAAGGAAAGTTCTTGGTACTTTACTTTGAAGAAAAATTTATTGATTTTAAATATGTTAAGAAAAGAGTTCTATGCCTAGTTTATCTCATCACTTATACATCCAACTCTTACTTGGTTTCTTTGTAAATATCATAGCTGGAGTTGTCGACTGATGATCACTTGATGTAAATACTAATTATGATGACAGTTGTCCAAGTGAGTAATTTAATACATAAATATATGCAGAGTCTCAAATAGGTTATGTACTCATTCTCTTAGTCAATCTTTAATGGTAATTCAAAAATTAATGTCAATTAATTTAGAAGTTCCTTGGGAGGGGTACAAAGGGTAGAAGCCATTCATTGCTTATGGGGCTGAGTTTGTAGTGAGAACTTATTTGAAAACAATAATAATGAGAGATTTCAGAAAATTAATCTCCACTTTCTAACCTATTTGTTGATCAAATTTTTGAGGTTTATTGATCTCTCTTTGTCCAATGTTGATATAGTAGTTACATATTAGAAATGTATTAGAAATATGCTATATGTATATTATATGCCTTACTGTAATTTTGCTACCGTCACAAACAAAAGCAAACATTTAGGGTCTGCTCTTCCAAATTAAAAAGGAGAGGCAGCATCCCTGGCCCTCAATCTGAATCTCTCCATATATCCTTCAAAAAGCATACAGATCAACAAGAATCACACAAAAAAGTCACTTAAAACCCTCATCATAATAAAATTAGGAGACAAAGAATGGTATAAACTCTAAGTGTGATGGGAGAGACCACTCCAAACCAGCAGAGCCAGTTTCAGATTCCAGGCTGAGCAGAGAAAGGGGCCAGGCTGGGACAGAAGAGATAGAACTGCAGTGCGGATGGAGCAATTGCGGGGGAGGAAAGTGTTTTCCTTTACCCTCTAAGGGTCCCTGGCTGGGTCTGAAAATCAAACTGACAAAGACAGATTCACAGAAGAAAAGCACACACATTTATTTAGTGTAAGTTTTAACTGACCAGGGAGCCTCCCCCAAAAATGAAGACCCAAAGAAACAAAGCTGTGTATGTTTATGTAGGCTTGATGAAGAGTAGATGGTTGTGGAGGAACATGGTAAGTTAAGGAGAATGAAGGACATTCAGTAAACTGGGGGAAACTTAGCAAGCCCTATGCATGAAGATTCTTCTTGGTACCTCTATGTTTTGGAGATAAAGATGCCTCTTTCCTCTGAGTATCTTCCAGATACATGAAGGGCACCTCTTACATGAAGGTTTTGTTTTTTTTTAACTTTGAATATTTTATTCATAATCTGGAAAGAAGGTACAATTTATTTTCATTTTCATCTTTCTTTGTAAGATAGCAGCATCACATGAAACTGAAGGAGAGTTGGTGAAAATAAAAGTATTTTGACAGCTCAGTAAATATTGAATCACATGTGAAATAGTGATTTAAATTTAAATTACTAAAATCCTTCTCTTCTATAATGAAGTTCTAAAATGTTTTAAAAATATTCATTTCTGAAGGACTTCCACTGTCTAGACTATGGCCCTGCCAAAGTTCAATTTCATTCAGCTCAGTTCCATTCTGGGAACGTTCAATCAGTGCACTCTTTTTAGGTCCCGGCCAGCTCTAGATGTCCAAAGACAGGTAAGATCTCAGTGAGCTCATCTCCTCCTCAGGGAAAGGACTAAGTCACATGAAGGTTATATGACTCTTCCCTGTTTCAGGAAAGAAGGGCAACAGGAGGAAGAGGTCAGAGTGACATTCTTGCTTCTGCCATTTTCTCAAACTCCTTCAGCTTAAAACATTCAATATTCCAATGTGCCATATTTTGAGGTAGCATGTCCTGAACCCCATCACAGTGGTGGAATGAGAAGGCACCCCCAGGAGAAGAGAAGGCTCTCCTGAATAGGGAGATATTGAGAACAAGCTGGAGGCCTCATGGACCAGAGCACAGGCTACGGTAGGATTGAAGGGAAGAGGCTTGAAATTCCACAGGAACAGAGGTGCAAGTCTTCCAGGAAAGAGGGAGGCACTGTGCAGGCCTGAGGGTAAAGGGAAAAAGGCAGCAAAAGGCAGATGTTACAGGAAGGAAAGAGCATTACACATCAGAAGGCACGTTTGACCACCCCTGCAAATTCGAAGACAGTGAATAAGCAGATCCCACTTACAAGGGCCAAAATAAATAAATAAATATATTGATTTTAAGAAAGAGATGAAAAATATTTAGAAATAAATGTCACAGGAAATGGGAAAAAACCAAGGGAGACTAAAAACACTTCCAAAAGACACATAACAGACTTAAACAATGGAGATACTCCTTATTTAGGGATAGAACAATCCAACATCATAAACTTGTCCATTCTTCCTGAATCAATGAACAAACTTAACAAAATCATAATAGAAATACTATCATGTTTGTGTTTTCCCTTGAGCTACACATTTGATGCTAAAATTCATATAGATTATAAAAAATATGGAATTAATTGCTAAGGAAACTCTGAAAGGAAGTGGAAATGGTCTTAACCCCATGAGGTATTAAAATATGCCTCAAGCATCTGCAATTAAAACCACGTGGAAATGTTCCATGAATGGACAAAGGAAAGAGAATGGAAAGTCCAGAAATAGATCCAGCTATAAAGTAAGCTTGTATATGATGAAAAATGCATCTCAAATTATTTGTTAAATTATGAACTTTCTTGTGAATGGTGTTGGCATTGCTAGATTCATTTGTAAGAGGATAAAATTCTTCACGTAAGGAGAACCCCAAATGATCAGTGATCTTAACACTCAAACCATATGAATACTCCAATAAAACATTATCTTGAAAGGAGGAAAAAACTCAAAATCCAGATACAATGAAAGATTGATACATTTAACACTGTGCGTGTATGTATCTATGTTATGTAGGAAATCAAACAGAAGCAATGATCAAAGCTAAAATAAAAGAGCACTCTTTTCGCCTGAAGAATTTAAATCTGTGAATAAAAATGCTTCACCTATTTTCATGTGACTAAAAACAGAGGTCAATTTCTAGATGCAACTTTGTGAAATTTATAAATTTCAAGGCAAAAGGTCCACCCTGCAAGTATTCAGGAAGAAAAGTCAATTTACCCACAAATTGAGAAAAATAACCCTTGTCTCAGACTTTTCCCTCATAATGAACATCAGATATAAATAAGAGTAACATTTACAAAGATTTAAAGGGGAAAGGTTATAACCCAGAAATCTAGACTAAACAAGTTTACCTTCATCTGTAAAGGCAAAAGTAAATAGTCAAGGCTTTAAAAAGTAGTTCATTTCCATGCCATTTCTTAAAAAGAAAAAAAACACACACACAAAAACAAAGAAACCCAAAACTGAGTACATATCAAAGCAAAGTAAAAACTTGAGAATGTGGAAATTATGGCAGATAAGTTAGAGAACATTCAGATATATTTTTAAAAATTGTAATAATTATTAAAAATATTGTTGAAAACATAGTGCATATAGTTTTTAAATGCTCCAGAAAGTAAAAGCAGCCCTCCCCTCACACGCTCACACACACTCACACACAGACATACACTTTTAAAATCTCAGATCATTGCCACCAAAGTTAGAAAGTAGATGCTGGAGAAGAGCAAGAAAATAAAAAGCTGCTAATTTTAAAATATTACGTAAAGAAGCATCAATAGAAACTGTCTTTACTTGGCAATAATAATTAAATATATATCAATAAAAGTGTATGTTTTAAGATTTTAGAAAACTTAAATAATTAAAAACATATGTATACACATTTCTAGTTACTACATGTAAAATAATTAAAAATAGTTATTGCCTAATCCAAAGTCATGAAGATTCCTGTGCACATGGAAGACTGAGGTGCCAGCCCAAGAGTTTCTAAAAGACAGAGTAAAGTCTACCTTAATATCAAAGTACTTGGGAATTACTTTTCCCCAGAGGAACAGGGAAGGTCAATTGTCCACTTAAGATTTTTGCCACATTTGAAAGCTACAAGGGAATGGGAGATAAAGAACCAAGCTGGAACCAGAGATAAGAAGTAGATTTGCCCCAGTCTTTCCTGGCTGGAGACAGTAACCCACCAGGCTTTCAAATCTCTGAAGGGTCTTGCCTGACAAACAGAGAAGAACCAGAGATGGGCTGAGTCTTATTAAAAATGCATATGTATAATTGGAGCACAGTGTGGGGGAGAGTGAGAGAGGGAGGGAGAGAGAGAGAGGGAGAAGAGAGAGAGAGAGAGAATGGAGCAAAAGCAATAATTGAAGAGGTAATGGCCAAAAATTTGCCCAGATTGATAAAATCAATCCACAGATTTAAGAAACCCAAATAGTTCAGCAAATGTATTGAAGGAAGGAAGGAAGGAAGGAAGGAAGGAAGGAAGGAAGGAAGGAAAGAAAGAAAGAAATAAAGGAAAGAAAGAAAGAAATAAAGGAAAGAAAGAAAGAAAGAAAGAAAGAAAGAAAGAAAGAAAGAAAGAAAGAAAGAAAGAAAGAAAGAAAGAAAGAGAAAGAAAGAAAGAAAGAAAGAAAGAAAGAAAGAAAGAAAGAAAGAAAGAAAGAAAGAAAGAAAGAAAGAAAGAAAGAAAGAAAGAAAGAGAAAGAAAGAAAGAGAAAGAAAGAAAGAAAGAAAGAAAAGGAAAATCATCCTTTGGTACATTATAGGAAAAATGCTAAAACTTAGCAGATGAAGTTAAACTTTTCTTTCAGAAACAAATATATATCCATATATATCATTGTTAAGAAATAAATATTAAGATATTTTAAAACTAGTTATTCATCATAAGAAGTTAAGAAAATAATGCCAAAACAAATTCAAGTTTCAAAGGAGAATGCTTATAATAAACATAGAGGCCAAAATTAAATTATCAGTGAGAGAAAAACATACAAATGGCCAATAGGTACAAGAAAAGATTCTCAACATCACTAATCATTAGAAAAATGAAAATCAAAGCCACAAAGCGAGGGCTTCCCTGGTGGCGCAGTGGTTAAGAATCTGCCTGCCAATGCAAGGGACACGGGTTCGAGCCCTGGTCTGGGAAGATCCCACATGCTGTGGAGCAACTAAGCCCGTGCACCACAACTACTGAGCCTGCACTCTAGAGCCCGCAAGGCACAACTACTGAAACCTGTGCACCTAGAGCCCGTGCTCCGCAGCAAGAGAAGCCACCGCATGCGCACTGCAACAAGGAGTAGCCCCCGCTTGCCGCAACTAGAGAAAGCCCGTGCGCAGCAACGAAGACCCAATGCAGCCAAAAATTAATTAATTAATTAATTAAAAAAAAAACACAATGAGATATTACCTCACCCCTTTTAGAATGGCTATTATTAAAAGGACAAGAAATAGTGTTGGCAAGGATGTGGAGAAAAGGGAACCCTTGTGCACTGCTGGTGGGAATATAAATTGGTGCAGTGACTGTGGAAAACAGTATGGAGGTTCCTCAAAAAATTAAAAATAGAGCTACCATATGATCCAGCAATTCCATTCTGGGTATTTATCTGAAGGAAATGAAATCACTACCTAAAAAGATATCTGCACCCCATGTTTATTGCATTATTTACAATAGCCAAGATATAGAAACAACTCAAGTGTCCACTGATGGATGAATGGATAAAGCAAATGTGGTAGATACATAGAACAAAATTTTATTCAGTCAGAAAAAGAAGGAAGTCCTGACATTTGCAACAACATAGATGGACCTTGAGGGCATTACGCTGAGTGAAGTAAATCAGACAGAGAAAGACAGGTACTGTACATCTCTTATTTATGGAATCTGAAAAAAACCCCAAAAAACAAACAAAAAAAGATCTCATAGACACAGAGAAAAGATTTGTGGTTGCCAGAAAAGGGTTGGCAGGGGGCTGGGGTGGTATGGGTCAAATTATTGAAGAGGATCAAAAGGTACAAGCTTTCAGTTATAAGAGAAATTAGTCTTGGGGATGTCACATACAGCATGGTGACTATAGTTAACAATATGGGATTTGAATGTTTCTGTAGGAGAGTAAACCCTAAAAGTCTCATCCCAAGAAAAAAATTATAACTATGTGAAGTAATGGATGTTAACAAGACTTCTTTGGTGATAATTTCACAATATACAAATGTATCAAATCTCCAATGTGATACTTCAATTATATCTTGTTAAAAAAATAATCACTGAGGAGTACCAGAATATGCCACCCCAAAATATACTCTTTGGCATGGGAAACATCTTGAGTCAAAGGCCACTGAGAACCAGTAGACACAGGACAAGCTCTAAGAGCAGGGTATAGATTTTCCTTCTTTAGAGGAAATTTCCATTTGTAGAGATGTGTCCCTCTGCTGTACCTGGGAGAAGAGGACCCTTAACAGGCCAGAAGGCACTGACTTAAATCTGCACAACACACCTTACTAAACACCCCTTGTTCAAACATAATTTTCCTGGTCACCTTCATACAAAGTGCCTCCCCGCACAGAAGCTCCCAGACCGCTTTTCTGGTTTTCGTACTTAAGCCTGAGTTCTAACCACCACTTGGGGTGACTGAGTACTCCTATGTGTGCATGCACAATGCACGTGTTAAAAACTTCTGATTGTTCTTCTCTTGTTAACCTGCCTTTGGCAAGTCTAAGGTAGAGGCCCCGGCAGGAGAACCTAAGATAGATGCAGGAAGAGATTTTTCTCCCTAACATCAGGAAAGGGGAAAACAGTTGAATTGATAGATCAATAAATCTGAAATCCAGTTATTTGAATAAGAAAAACCCAAGGAAAGATATGCACTTCCTTTTAATTTTTACTCTTTTAATTAAGTAAATTCGACTCAAATAAAAATACATAAATGTGGGACTGAAAAAAATGATGAGATTACAGATTCAGAAGAAACTACAAAAATAAGAGTAAGTTTATAAATACACTTTCTATAAATAAATTTGATATTTTTATGAAAAAGGACAATTTTCTGGCCAAGTATAAATGATAAAACTTTACTTAAAAAGAAACGGAAAATCTGAATAGGCCAATTACTATTGCTTGTTACTGAGAAGGTTATTCAGAATATATAAAATTTACTTCAAAAATTTTCAAGTTCAGGTAGTTTCATACTCTATACTGTATATAATACCACACATGTGCATAAACATATACAGTTATATATAAATCTCTATTTATTTTTGTGAATTAGACTCACTTGATACCAATGCTTGAGAAAGCATCAAAACCACGAAGCTAAAAAAAAAAGCACATGAGACACTCTCACATATGAATATAGGTGCAAAAATTCTAAATGAAATTCTAACAAATCAATTTCAATGCTAAATAAAAATGAGAACATACCACAATTAAATAGAATTATTCCAGGAATACAAGGATCACTCCATGCTAGGAAAGCTGTCAATTTAACATATCTTATCTATAGTTCAAAGTAAAAGCTAGACAAGGATCTCTACAAATACTGAAAATGCATTCAGAAAATTGACAAATTTTTTAAAAATTAATAGACTTTTTTAGAGAAGTTTTAAGTATACAAAAATATTGAACAGAAAGTACAGAGAGATTCCATATACTCTGGGCCACAATTTCCTCTATTATTAATATACTGCAGTCAGTTGGTACATTTGTTACAAGTGATGAACCAATATTGATACGTTATTATTAAAGTCCATAGTTTGCATGAGGGTCTACACTTTGTGTTGTACCTTGTATGAGTTCTGACAAATGTATAATGACATGTAGCCACCGTTAGAGTATCGTACAGAATAACAGTTTCACTGCCCTAAAAATCCCCTGTGCTTCACTTATTGATCTCTCCCTCTCCCCAAGCCCCTGATCTTTTCACTATCTCCGTAGTTTTGAATTTTTAAGAATGCTATATAGTAGAGAATGGTAGCAGAATATGCCACCCCAAAATATGACTGTAGGAGTTCAGGACATGACTCCCCAAAATATGCTGTTTGGTACATTGATTATTTTGGGCTAAAGCCATTTGAAAAGCAGCAAACTCAGGGAGAGGCTTTCTCCAAACTCCCGTTACCTGCCTAAAGACAGAGCCTCCAAAAGGAACACAGTTGTCATAAATCCCCTTCATCAAACAGGGAAAATTGACTCTTGTCACAGGAGAGATTAGAAGTCAACATCACACCCAGACAAACTTTGTCACCAACTATCATCCCTTCATCTATTATTCTAGAGGCCCCCATCTTCTTTCCTAAAAATTATTTACTTTTCCCTAAAAGGCCTACATCTCCCTTTCCCTTACCCTATTAAGATGGTATTTAATCCTGAATTCTAAGCCACCTTGGGGAGTTCCGCATTTTTCACTGGTGTATCTATATACATACATCATGTATATACGAGCTATACATGTGAATAAACTTCTCTTTGTGTGTCTCTTGTTAACCTATCTTCCATTACAAGTCTTGGCTTAGAACTCAGAAGGGTAAAGGGAAATTTTTCTTTTTCTCCTACAATAGGAATCCTACAGTATGTAGCTGTTTCAGATTGGCTTCTTTCAATTAGCAATATGTGTTTAAAGTTCCTCCATGTCTTTTTGGGGCTTACAGAGCATTTCCTTTTATTGCTGATTAATATTGCATTGTCTGGATGTACCATAAATTGTTTATACGTTCACCTATTGAAGGACATCTAGATTGCTTCCAAGTTTTAACCGTTATAATTAAAGCCACTATAAACTTTTCATGTGCAAGTTTTGGTCTGAAAGTAAGTTTTCAACTCATTGGATAAATACCAAGGAGGGTGATTATTTGATCATATAAGAGTATGTTTAGTTTTGTAAGAAACTGTCAAACTGACTTTCAAAGTTGCTCTACCAGTTTGCATTCCTACCAGCAATGAATACGAGTTCCTGTTCCTCCATATGCTCACCAGGATCTGGTGTTGTCATTGTTTTGGATTTTGGCCATTCTAATAGGTGTATAGTGGTATCTCCTTGTTTTAATTTGCAGTTCCCTATTGATATTGAGCATCTTTTCATATGCTTATTTGCTATCTCTATGTCTTATTTAGTAAGGTATCTGTTCAGATCTTTTGCCTATTGTGAGGTTTTTGTTTTCTTATTGCTGAGTTTTAAAAGTTCTTTGTAGATTTTGGATACAAGTCCTTTATCCGATATGTGTTTTGAAAAAAAAAACTCTCACTAATCTGTGGCTTGTTCTTTTATTCTCTTAACAGTGTCATTTAAAAAATTTTTTAATTTTAATGAAGTCATGCTTATCTTTTTTTTAAATTTTATTGATTGTGCTTTTGGATCTAAGAAGTCATCACTAAACCCGAAGTCGCTTAGATTTTCTCCTATGTTATCTTCTTGAAGTTTTATAAGATACACTTAAAAAAAAAATAGAAGCTCTGAATTAGTCAGCATTCCCACTAGATTTTTTAAATAGAGAGTTTAATGAAGGGACAACTTAAAACAGGGTTGGCAAGGCTAACGAAACATATAAGAGGTTGTGAGGCAGCTAGAGATAGTAATCGTGGTACGCTATTACCACCCTAGGGCTGATGGGGAAAAGGGAAGAGTTGGTGCTGGAACCTCATGTTGAAACTTTGCTATTATTGTGAACTCAACTACTACTAACGATTTCACGCCTAGGCAGGGAGAGAGCAGAGGGTGAAATATCCTTACCTCTTGTTCATATCTTCCAGTGTCATGTCAGTGACCCTAGCTGGCAAAACCCACTAGAAGGCAGTCAGCAAGGGAGGCTTGGGAATGCAGTCTGCAGAGGTCATCTTCCTGGGGGCATAGAGCAGAGCACAGATGGGTGGGAAATCCATGTGGGAGAGGACACGTGATGAATAATGACTACAAGCTCCTTGTATACTTAAAAAATCAGTATGTCACGCTCTAGACCATTACGGAGCCAAGTTCAAAGCTGAGTTCTAGCATTTAGCAGCTTTGTGACCAAGGACTAGTTAGTTAACATCTCTGTTTCCTTTTCTTTTTTAAATTGAAGTATAGCTGCTGTACAATATTACATAAGTTACAGATGTGACATCTCTGTTTCTTTATGTTTAACTGGGGAAAACAATACTACATTATAAATATTGAGATGACTGTATTAAATCTATATAAAGTAGTGATGAGTACTCAATATGCCAGCCACTACTACTACTACTATTATTTGAGTCTTTGTTATTAGAGAGAGAGGAGAAGCAGGAATCCTAATCAGAAATGTAAGCACTGTTTCTCAACACAAGACAGAATCTCTATATGAAATTAACAGCCAAAGATATATCTGACAGTGAAATATTAACATGTCCCCACTAAAACCAAGAACCAGTGAAGGATGCCTTCTACCACCACTATCATTTAAGGGTCTAGAAATTTTAGCCAACATAGTAAGATATGTAACATTGGGGAAAACAAGAAATTTACCTTTTTTTTTTTTTTTTTTTTTTTTTTCATTCTTGATTGGGTTATTTTTTTTTTTTTTTTTTTTTTTAACATCTTTATTGAAGTATAATTGCCTTACAATGGTGTGTTAGCTTCTGCTTTATAACAAAGTGAATCAGTTATACATATACAATATGTTCCCATTTCTCTTCCCTCTTGCATCTCCCTCCCTCCCACCCTCCCCATCCCATCCCTCTAGATGGTCACAAAGCACCGAGCTGATCTCCCTGTGCTATGCGGCTGCTTCCCACTAGTTATCTATTTTACATTTGGTAGTGTATATATGTCCATGACACTCTCTTACCCTGTCACATCTCACCCCACCCCCTCCCCATATCCTCAAGTCCATTCTCTAGTAGGTCTGTGTCTTTATTCCCGTCTTGCCACTAGGTTCTTCATGGCCTTTTTTTTTTTTTTCCCCTTAGATTCCGTATATATGTGTTAGCATACTGTATTTGTTTTTCTCTTTCTGACTTACTTCACTCTGTATGACAGACTCTAACTCCATCCACCTCATTACAAATACCTCCATTTCATTTCTTTTTATGGCTGAGTAATATTCCATTGTATATATGTGCCACATCTTCTTTATCCATTCATCTGTCGATGGACATTTAGATTGCTTCCATGTCCTGGCTATTGTAAATAGAGCTGCAATGAACATTTTGGTACATGACTCTTTTTGACCTATGGTTTTCTCAGGGTATATGCCCAGTAGTGGGATTGCTGGGTCGTATGGTAGTTCTATTTGTAGTTTTTTAAGGAACCTCCATACTGTTCTCCATAGTGGCTGTATCAATTTACATTCCCACCAACAGTGCAAGAGTGTTCCCTTTCCTCCACACCCTCTCCAGCATTTATTGTTTCTAGATTTTTTGATGATGGCCATTCTGACCGGTGTGAGATGATATCTCATTGTAGTTTTGATTTGCATTTCTCTAATGATTAATGATGTTGAGCATTCTTTCATGTGTCTGTAGGCCATCTGTATATCTTCTTTGGAGAAATGTCTATTTAGGTCTTCTGCCCATTTTTGGATTGGGTTGTTCGTTTTTTTGTTATTGAGCTGCATGAGCTGCTTGTAAATCTTGGAGATTAATCCTTTGTCAGTTGCTTCATTTGCAAATATTTTCTCCCATTCTGATGGTTGTCTTTTGGTCTTGTTTATGGTTTCCTTTGCTGTGCAAAAGCTTTTAAGTTTCATTAGGTCCCATTTGTTTATTTGTGTTCTTATTTCCATTTCTCTGGGAGCTGGGTCAAAAAGAATCTTGCTGTGATGTATGTCATAGAGTGTTCTGCCTATGTTTTCCTCTAAGAGTTTGATAGTGTCTGCCCTTACACTTAGGTCTTTAATCCATTTTGAGTTTATTTTTGTGCATGGTGTCAGGGAGTGTTCTATTTTCATACTTTTACATGTACCTGTCCAATTTTCCCAGCACCACTTATTGAAGAGGCTGTCTTTTCTCCACTGTATATGCTTGCCTCCTTTATCAAAAATAAGGTGCCCATATGTGTGTGGGTTTATCTCTGGGCTTTCTATCCTGTTCCATTGATCTATATTTCTGTTTTTGTGCCAGTACCAAACTGTCTTGATTACTGAAGCTTTGTAATATAGTCTGAAGTCAGGGAGCCTGATTCCCCCAGCTCCATTTTTCGTTCTCAAGATTGCTTTGGCTATTCGGGGTCTTTTGTGTTTCCATACAAATTGTGCAATTTTTTGTTCTAGTTCTGTGAAAAATGCCAGTGGTAGTTTGATAGGGATTGCATTGAATCTGTAGATTGCTTTGGGTAGTAGAGTCATTTTCACAATGTTGATTCTTCCAATCCAGGAACATGGTATATCTCTCCATCTATTTGTATCATCTTTAATTTCTTTCATCAGTGTCTTATAATTTTCTGCATACAGGTCTTTTGTCTCCTTAGGTAGGTTTATTCCTAGATATTTTATTCTTTTTGTTGCAATGGTAAATGGGAGTGTTTTCTTAATTTCACTTTCAGATTTTTCGTCATTAGTGTATAGAAATGCAAGAGATTTCTGTGCATTAATTTTGTATCCTGCTACTTTACCAAATTCATTGATTAGCTCTAGGAGTTTTCTGGTAGCATCTTTAGGATTCTCTATGTATAGTATCATGTCATCTGCAAATAGTGACAGCTTTACTTCTTCTTTTCCGATTTGGATTCCTTTTATTTCTTTGTCTTCTCTGATTGCTGTGGCTAACACTTCCAAAACTATGTTGAATAATAGTGGTGAGAGTGGGCAACCTTGTCTTGTTCCTGATCTTAGTGGAAATGGTTTCAGTTTTTCACCATTGAGGACAATGTTGGCTGTGGGTTTGTCATATATGGCCTTTATTATGTTGAGGAAAGTTCCCTCTATGCCTACTTTCTGCAGGGCTTTTATCATAAATGGGTGTTGAATTTTGTCGAAAGCTTTCTCTGCATCTATTGAGATGATCATATGGTTTTTCTCCTTCAGTTTGTTAATATGATGTATCACATTGATTGATTTGCGTATATTGAAGAATCCTTGCATTCCTGGGATAAACCCCACTTGATCATGGTGTATGATCCTTTTAATGTGCTGTTGGATTCTGTTTGCTAGTATTTTGTTGAGGATTTTTGCATCTATGTTCATCAGTGATATTGGCCTGTAGTTTTCTTTCTTTGTGACATCTTTGTCTGGTTTTGGTATCAGGGTGATGGTGGCCTCGTAGAATGAGTTTGGGAGTGTTCCTCCCTCTGCAATATTTTGGAAGAGTTTGAGAAGGATAGGTGTTAGCTCTTCTCTAAATGTTTGATAGAATTCACCTGTGAAGCCATCTGGTCCTGGGCTTTTGTTTGTTGGAAGGTTTTTAATCACAGTTTCAATTTCAGTGCTTGTGATTGGTCTGTTCATATTTTCTATTTCTTCCTGGTTCAGTCTCGGCAGTTTGTGCCTTTCTAAGAATCTGTCCATTTCTTCCAGGTTGTCCATTTTATTGGCATAGAGTTGCTTGTAGTAATCTCTCATGATCTTTTGTATTTCTGCAGTGTCAGTGGTTACTTCTCCTTTTTCATTTCTAATTCTATTGATCTGAGTCTTCTCCCTTTTTCTCTTGATGAGTCTGGCTAATGGTTTATCAATTTTGTTTATCTTCTCAAAGAACCAGCTTTTAGTTTCATTGATTTTTGCTATTGTTTCCTTCATTTCTTTTTCATTTATTTCTGACCTGATCTTTATAATTTCTTTCCTTCTGCTGGCTTTGGGGTTTTTTTGTTCTTCTTTCTCTAATTGCTTTAGGTGCAAGGTTAGGTTGTTTATTCGAGATGTTTCCTGTTTCTTGAGGTAGGCTTGTATTGCTATAAACTTCCCTCTTAGCACTGCTTTTGCTGCGTCCCATAGGTTTTGGGTCGTCGTATCTCCATTGTCATTTGTTTCTAGGTATTTTTTGATTTCCCCTTTGATTTCTTCAGTGATCACTTCGTTATTAAGTAATGTATTGTGTAGCCTCCATGTGTTTGTATTTTTTACAGGTCTTTTCCTGTAATTGATATCTAGTCTCATAGCGTTGTGGTCGGAAAAGATACTTGATACTATTTCAATTTTCTTAAATTTACCAAGGCTTGATTTGTGACCCAAGATATGATCTATCCTGGAGAATGTTCCATGAGCACTTGAGAAAAATGTGTATTCTGTTGTTTTTGGATGGAATGTCCTATAAATATCAATTAAGTCTATCTTGTTTAATGTATCATTTAAAGCTTGTGTTTCCTTATTTATTTTCATTTTGGATGATCTGTCCATTGGTGAGAGTGGGGTGTTAAAGTCCCCTACTATGATTGTGTTGCTGTCGATGTCCCCTTTTATGGCTGTTAGTATTTGCCTTATGTATTGAGGTGCTCCTATGTTGGGTGCATAAATATTTACAATTGTTATACCTTCCTCTTGTATCGATCCCTTGATCATTATATAGTGTCCTTCTTTGTCTCTTGTAATAGTCTTTATTTTAAAGTCTATTTTGTCTGATATGAGAATTGCTACTCCAGCTTTCTTTTGATTTCCATTTGCATGGAATATCTTTTTCCATCCCCTCACTTTCAGTCTATATGTGTCTCTAGGTCTGAAGTGGGTCTCTTGTAGACAGCATATATATGGGTCTTGTTTTTGTATCCATTCAGCCAGCCTGTGTCTTTTGGTGGGAGCATTTAATCCGTTTACATTCAAGGTAATTATCGATATGTATGTTCCTATTCCCATTTTCTTAAATGTTTTGGGTTTGTTATTGTAGGTGTTTTCCTTCTCTTGTGTTTCTTGCCTAGAGAAGTTCCTTTAGCATTTGTTGTAAAGCTGGTTTGGTGGTGCTGAACTCTCTCAGCTTTTGCTTGTCTGTAAAGGTTTTAATTTCTCCATCGAATCTGAATGAGATCCTTGCTGGGTAGTGTAATCTTGGTTGCAGGTTTTTCTCCTTCATCACTTTAAGTATATCCTGCCACTCCCTTCTGGCTTGCAGAGTTTCTGCTGAAAGATCAGATGTTAACCTTATGGGGATTCCCTTGTGTGTTATTTGTTTTTTTTCCCTTGCTGCCTTTAATATGTTTTCCTTATATTTAATTTTTGACAGTTTGATTAATATGTGTCTTGGTGTGTTTCTCCTTGGGTTTATCCTGTATGGGACTCTCTGTGCTTCCAGGACTTGATTAACTATTTCCTTTCCCATATTAGGGAAGTTTTCAACTATAATCTCTTCAAATATCTTCTCAGTCCCTTTCTTTTTCTCTTCTTCTTCTGGGACCCCTATAATTCGAATGTTGGCACGTTTAATGTTGTCCCAGAGGTCTCTGAGACTGTCCTCAGTTCTTTTCATTCTTTTTTCTTTATCCTGCTCTGCAGTAGTTATTTCCACCATTTTATCTTCCAGGTCACTTATCCTTTCTTCTGCCTCAGTTATTCTGCTATTGATCCCATCTAGAGTATTTTTAATTTCATTTATTGTGGTTTTCATCATTGCTTGGTTCCTCTTTAGTTCTTCTACGTCCTTGTTAAATGTTTCTTGCATTTTGTCTATTCTATTTCCAAGATTTTGGATCATCCTTACTATCATTATTCTGAATTCTTTTTCAGGTAGACTACCTATTTCCTCTTCATTTGTTAAGTCTGGTATGTTCTGACCCTGCTCCTTCATCTGCTGTGTGTTTTTCTGTCGTCTCATTTTGCTTATCTTACTGTGTTTGGGGTCTCCTTTTCACAGGCTGCAGGTTCGTAGTTCCTGTTGTTTTTGGTATCTGTCCCCAGTGGCTAAGGTTGGTTCAGTGGGTTGTGTAGGCTTCCTGGTGGAGGGAACTAGTGCCTGAGCTCTGGTGGATGAGGTTGGCTCTTGTCTTTCTGGTGGGCACGTCCACGTCTGGTGGTGTATTTTGGGGTGTCTGTGGCCTTATTATGATTTTAGGCAGCCTCTCTGCTAATGGATGGGGCTGTGTTCCTGTCTTGCTAGTTGTTTGGCATAGGGTGTCCAGCACTGTAGCTTGTTGGTCGTTGAGTGAAGCTGGGTCTTGATGTTGAGATGGAGATCTCTGAGAGATTTTTGCCTTTTGGTATTACGTGAAGCTGGGAGGTCTCTTGTGGACCAGTGTCCTGAAGTTGGCTCTCCCACCTCAGAGGCACGGCCCTGATGCCTGGCTGGAGCACCAAGAGCCTTTCGTCCACACGGCTCAGAGTAGAAGGGAGAAAAAATAGAAAGAAAGAAAGAAAGAAAGAAAGAGGCTATAATATAGTGAAGTAAAATAAAGCTATTGTAAAGCAAAGCTATACAGACAAAATCGCACCCAGAAGCATATACATATACACTCACAAATAAAGGAAAAGGGGAAAAATTAATATATCCTGCTCCCAAAGTCCACCTCCTGAATTTGGGATGATTCGTTGTCTATTCAGGTATTCACCAGATGCAGGCACATCAAGTTGTTTGTGGAGTTTTAATCCGCTGCTTCTAAGGTTGCTGGGAGAGATTTCCCCTTATCTTCCCAGTTCGCACAGTTCCTGGGGTTCAGCTTTGGATTTGGACCCGCCTCTGCGTGTAGGTCGCCTGAGGGCGTCTATTCCCCGCACAGACAGGACGGGGTTAAAGGAGCAGCTGCTTCGGGGGCTCTGGCTCACTCAGGCCGCGGGTAGGGAGGTGTACAGAGGAGCCGGGGTGAGCCTGCGGCGGCCGAGGCCGGCGTGACGTTGCACCAGCCTGAGGCGGGCAGTGCGTTCTCCCGGGGAACTTGTCCCCGGATCACGGGACCCTGGCAGTGGCGGGCTGCACAGGCTCCCGGGAGGGGCGATGTGGAGAGTGACTTGTGCTCACACACAGGCTTTTTGGAGGCGGCAGCAGCAGCCCCAGCGTCTCACGCCCGTCTCTGGGGTCCGTGCTGATCGCCGCGGCTCACGCCTTTCTCTGGAGTTCGTTTAGGCGGCACTCTGAATCCCCTCTCCTTGCGCGCCGCGAAACAAAGAGGCAAGAAAAAGTCTCTTGCCTCTTCGGCAGCTGCAGACTTTTTCCCGGACTCCCTACCAGCCAGCTGTGGTGCGCTAACCCCTTCAGGCTGTGTTCACGCCGCCAGCCCCAGTCCTCTCCCTGCGATCCAACCGAAACCGAAACCCGAGCCTCAGCTCCCAGCCCCGCCCGCCGAGCAGACAAGCCTCTCGGGCTGATGAGTGCTGCTCCGCGCCGAGCCTCTGTGCGGGAGTCTCTCCGTTTTTTTTTCTCTGCGCCCCTGTTGCTGTGGGGTCTGCGGTGATCGCCGCAGCTCGCGCCCTTCTCTGGAGTTCGTTTAGGCGGCGCTCTGAATCCCCTCTCCTTGCGCGCCGCGAAACAAAGAGGCAAGAAAAAGTCTCTTGCCTCTTCGGCAGCTGCAGACTTTTTCCCGGACTCCCTACCAGCCAGCTGTGGTGCGCTAACCCCTTCAGGCTGTGTTCACGCCGCCAGCCCCAGTCCTCTCCCTGCGATCCAACCGAAACCGAAACCCGAGCCTCAGCTCCCAGCCCCGCCCGCCGAGCAGACAAGCCTCTCGGGCTGATGAGTGCTGCTCCGCGCCGAGCCTCTGTGCGGGAGTCTCTCCGTTTTTTTTTTTCTCTGCGCCCCTGTTGCTGTGGGGTCTGCGGTGATCGCCGCGGCTCGCGCCCTTCTCTGGAGTTCGTTTAGGCGGCGCTCTGAATCCCCTCTCCTTGCGCGCCGCGAAACAAAGAGGCAAGAAAAAGTCCCTTGCCTCTTCGGCAGCTGCAGACTTTTTCCCGGTCTCCCTCCCAGCCAGCTGTTGTGCGCTAATCCCTTCAGGCTGTGTTCACGCTGCCAGCCCCAGTCCTCTCCCTGCGATCCAACCGAAACCGAAACCGGAGCCTCAGCTCCCAGCCCCGCCCGCCCCGGCGGGTGAGCAGACAAGCCTCTCGGGCTGGAGAGTGCTGCTCGGCGCCGAGCCTCTGTGCGGGAATCTCTCCGTTTTTCCCTCTGCGCCCCTGTTGCTGTGGGATCCGCGTTGGTAGCTGCGGCTCGCGCCCGTCTCTGAAGTTCGTTTAGGCAGCGCTCTGAATCCCCTCTCCTCGCGCACCAGGAAACAAAGAGGGAAGAAAAAGTCTCTTGCCTCTTCGGCAGCTGCAGACTTTTTCCCGGACTCCCTCTCGGCTAGCTGTGGTGCACTAACCCCTTCAGGCTGTGTTCACGCCGCCAACCCCAGTCCTCTCCCTGCGATCCGACCGAAGCCCGAGCCTCAGCTCCCAGCCCCGCCCGCCCCGGCGGGTGAGCAGACAAGCCTCTCGGGCTGGAGAGTGCTGCTCGGCGCCGAGCCTCCGTGCGGGAACCTCTCCGCTTTGCCCTCCGCACCCCTGTGGCTGCGCTCTCCTCCGTGGCTCCGAAGCTTCCACCCTCCGCCACCCGCAGTCTCCGCCCGCGAAGGGGCTTCCTAGTGCGTGGAAATCTTTCCTCCTTCACGGCTCCCTCCCACTGGTGCAGGTGCCGTCCCTATTCTTTTGTCTCTGTTATTTCTTTTTTCTTTTGCCCTACCCAAGTACGGGGGGAGTTTCTTGCCTTTTTGGAGATCGGACGTTTTCTGCCAGCGTTCAGTGGGTGTTCTGTGGGAGCAGTTCCACGTGTAGATGTATTTCTACTGTATCTGTGGGAAGGAAGGTGATCTCCGCGTCTTACTCTTCCGCCATCTTCCCGAGGACCCCCGAAATTTACCTTTTTATTACTTTTAGATAATGATGGCTCTCTGTCTAGAAAGACTCCCGACCCCCAAATCTAAAAATGAAGTGGATAGACAGTTAATGAATTTATAAAAATTAATGGCTTTTATAAAATCCAGGAAAAAATCTAAGTATAATAATTGATGGAAACAATTTCCCATTTATAATGATAACACAAAATATTAAGTGCCTAAAAAGCTTTATAAAAATTTTGCAAAAAATGTGAAGGTAGCCAAAAAACCTGATAGCTACATTAAAAAAAAAAGAATGTGTTAAATAAAAATCACCCCATTTTGAATATTGGAAAGATGTCAGTTCTTCCCAAACTCATTTATATGTTCAATGCAATTGCATTTAAGTTTCCAGTGGGATTTATTCTAAAACATATTCAAGTAAAACTAAGATTCACCTAGAAGAATAAATTCATGAGCAGAGCTGAGAAAAGTTGAAACAGAAACAAAATAAAAAAGACTAACTTGTGATATTTGTCCTACTAGATATAGAAACATAATTTAATATTAATATAATCAAAACAGGTGGTGGTGGCACAGAAAACATTATCAGAATAAAGGAATGAAATAGAAACTCCAACAACAGAATAAATATGTGAATATGAAGTAAATGTAGATATGTATTTTGATACGATACCCCCAAATAAATACCAGGTGGATTAAAGATTTAAATGTGAAAAATTAGCCATGATAAAAATCCTGGAAGAATAGCAGAATATTTGTGTATCTCAGAACAGAAAAAGGTTTTTTAAGTGTAAAAGCAATACAAAATAGTCACAACAGAAGATTGATAGGACTGCATAAAATAAAACCTTTCATATTTCAAAAGTCAGTCCCCTTCAGCTTTTCATAATAACAGCTCTTGCTGCTGATTCTGAGGTTTATGCTTCTAGGTTTGAACTGGGACAAGATTAGAAAGTGTGTTATCCTACAGATGGGTTATCATGTAGACAGCCACTAGGATGATTTCTTCTTGGAATGAAACTTAGGATTTCGTAGCCCCACTTCCATGGTGCACTGATGTATTAATCATTGAAAATATCTCCCCAAACTTCAATCCAGACAGATCTCCGTGTCTTCAGCACACTGTCCTTGGAATTCAGAGAGGCCCGAGTTCCAGATGCAGATGGGAGTGCACTGGTCATAAAAGAGTAACAGTCGCTATTATTATCCCCATTTTGCAGAGGAGAAATATTGCTCTCCCTAACGAACCAGCATTCACTTTCTCTGCATGAGGTTCTATGTGTTTCTTATTCTAGGAATTAGAGATTAGCTGGGCAAATTTTTCCCCATCGTTTCCAAGACTGTGTTATTATTTATAAAATAAATTACACTCAATCTAAATCAATCCACATTTCAGTAAGGACATGAGAGCTTTATGTCTAAAAATTAAAAATAAGACAGTTCATCCTGTCATGATTTCCATTCAAATGTTTTTCCTAAACAATAACAGTAACAACAACAACAAAAACCTGACATCTTAATAGTCCATTTAGCTTTCATTTAATGCCATTTGTAACATTTAGGCAACACAGACCCACCTTATGCATTTCCCAGTCTCGGAACAACTTACATGATTATGGAATGGCTGAGGAGCAGAGCATAAACGCCATGTCTTTGTGGTTAGACCTGTTGAGAGCAGTTGTCATCGCCAGCACTTAACAACTGTATGATCTTGGGCAAATTTCTGGCAGCTCCTTCTGTTACAGTCTCACCAAGTAGTAGGACTTGCTGTCAGCCGTGCTCCAGAGCTGGATTCTTCAAGGTCACTCATGTTGGCTCCGATGCCCGTGAGTTCAGCCATGGTGGAGATGTTGTCATTGCTTTTTGGTCATTATGCTCTCTGTTGTTCTTCTTCTCTTTATATGTCATGTTATTTCTCCAGTAGCTACCAACCAGCCCGTTCTCTCAGTCTTTCCCTGTTCAGATCCTAATGGGAGAGAGTCTGATGGTCTAAGAAACTCACAGCAACCCTTTTTGAACAAGAGACTTGGTGTGCAGGTCAGGCCACTCTAAGGTCACTGGCCACTGATATACTGGCTGCCTTTGGGTCAGATCCCTGGCCACCCCTTTCTCAAAGGCTGCTTAATGCTACTTCCTTCAATATACTGCAGGAGGCGGGGTTTCCCTTAGAAGAGGACAGTGGGAGAGTGGAGATAGTGGGCAATGTGCCCATTACAAGAGTGCAAATCATCATAGTAAACAAAGTGAGCATTTTCAGAGCACTTACAATGTGCCAAACATTGCATTAAACATTTAACATGCCTTAATTCACTGGAGTCTCATAACCAGAATATGAGGGAGGTGGGGTTATTGCTATTAGTATTTACCATTTTACAGATATAGAGCTTACAGTGGTAAACTACTCGCTCAAAATGTTAAGACCAGTAAGCGGTAGAGTCCATTGGCTTCCAAAGCCTATGCTCTTAGTTATTAAGCTCTACTGTATCAGATGATATCTCTCTGACTTTGGTTTCTTCATCTATAAAACGGGAACTACATTGCAAGGTTGTTTTTAGATTTACAAGCAACATATGCAATGCATTTATCTCAGTAAATGACATATAGTAAAACAAAACATGGAAATAAAGAAAAGAATGAAGAGTAATGGTGAGAATATACATATGGATAAATCTAGATAAGTACTAATTGTATAAATAATAACATCAAGGTCATGAGATTTAAAATAGAAAGTTAAATTCAACAACAACAACAGCATTTTAATAAGTCAAGAATGCATATTGTAATCTCTAGGGCAAATAGCAAAAAAATATTAAAAACAATTTATGAGCTAATAGGAGAAATGTAATTATAAAATACTAAATAAATCAAAAAATCTTAATAAAGGACAGAAAAATCATAAAATAGTCAAGGCAAATAGAAAACAAATAGTAAGATGGTAGATTCAAACCCAAATTACAGTAAATTTAAACAGACTAAGTATTCCAATCAAAATCTAAAGATCCTCAGACCAGATAATATAATAAAACAAAGCCTAACATACTGCTTGTAAGAGACATACCTTAAGTATGAAGATACCAACAGGTTGAAAGTAAAGATGGGAAAAATACTGTGCAAACCAAAAGTTCCAAAGTCAGAGCTAAAAGTGGTTCATTTAAGAAAAACAAAAGTTTTAAATTTAAGATGAAACAATCTTAGATTTGTGTGTACCTAATAACATAGGCTCAAAATACATAAAATAAAAATGGACAGATCTTCAAAGAGAAATAAACAAATCCACAATCATGTTGGGAGGCTGTATACGTCAGGGTTCTCCAGAGAAACCTGTTTTGGCTCCAAAGACCTTCAACTGATTAGACGAGGCCCACCCACATTCTTGAGGATAATCTCCTTTACTTAAAGTCAGCTGATGATAGATGTTAACCACATAGAAGAAATACCTTCACAGCAACACCTAAATGATTTTTTAAATTTTATTTATTTTTTTATACAGCAGGTTCTTATTAGTTATCCATTTTATACATATTAGTGTATACATGTCAATCCCAATCTCCCAATTCATCACACCACCACCACCACCACCCCCGCATTTTCCCCCCTTGGTGTCTATACATTTGTTCTCTACATCTGTGTCTCTATTTCTGCCCTGCAGACCGGTTCTTCTGTACCATTTTTCTAGGTTCCACATATATGCATTAATATACGATGTTTATTTTTCTCTTTCTGACTTACTTCACTCTGTATAATGGATCTCTAGATCCATCTACGTCTCTACAAATGACCCAATTTCATTCCTTTTTATGGCTGAGTAATATTCCATTGTATAGATGTACCACATCTTCTTTATCCATTCATCTGTCGATGGACACTTAGGTGGCTTCCACATCCTGGTTATTGTAAATAGAGCTGCAATGAACATTGTGGTACATGATCCTTTTTGAATTATGGTTTTCTCAGGGTATATGCCCAGTAGTGGGATTGCTGGGTCATATGGTAGTTCTATTTTTAGTTTTTTAAGGAACTTCCATACTGTTCTCCATAGTGGCTGTATCCATTTACGTCCCCACCAACAGTGCAAGAGGGTTCCCTTTTCTCCACACCATCTCCAGCATTTATTGTTTGTAGATTTTTTGATGATGGTCATTCTGACCGGAGTGAGGTGATATGTCATTGTGGTTTTGTTGGATAACTAGGTTCTAAAGCCTGGTCAAGTTGACACAGAAAACTAATCATCACACAGACTTAAATGTATTTTTGAATATGTGTTATATTTCAATTGAAAAAGAAATAGTTAACAGTTAATAGTTAAAAAATAGTGAAGCCAATGGGTTGGTAATTGTTACAGGGTGGTTTCCCCGGGAAGCGAGCTCTGAGATGGAGATTATCATGCAGAACATTTAGGGATTGTTCTTGGGATCAACACCCGTGGAAGGGAGAAGGAAGCAGAATTTGGGAAGAAGGAAGTTCAGCTCAAGGCAGTATCAATAAGAAACTCTGCCCATCCTCGAGAGAGATCAGAACGTAGAATGACCGTTACGAGCTCTGCTGAGTTGGACCAGCAGGGCTGGCCTTTATGCACCCAAGTCAATTGAACATTGGACATGGGGCACCCTGGAGAGGGGGTGTGACCGTGGGTGAGGCAGCTGTCTCCTGCTGAGGGAACTCCAAAGGGGGCTGACACCTGAGGGCCCTGTGTGGCAGGGCTGCAGGTTGCTGGGGCCTCTGGGGAACCTGGACCACACATCACTGTGTGTGGGTTTGGAGTCGTGTTTGGTTTCTTAACATGTTTACTTCGTTGTTGGCATGACGTCATGTGTATTATTTTAAACAAAGTAGAAGAAAGTTGTTAGTATCCTTTGATGCTTTCATAAAGAGAACTTATCTCTCTGCCCTACCATATTATATAGTGGTGGGCATTCTCACAAGGTCAAAATAGCTCTCAACTCCAAGAAGAATGCTGGCTGGGGTTCCAGAGATTCCAGTGTGTCACTGCCCCTCATCTCTGTCAGTTTCCTGGGTCTCAAATGTCCAATACAAATGCTCGTCTATCAACCAAGAAAGCTCACCTTGGGTCACGGATACTCAGTGGGAGAACTCTTGCCTCAGCACCTGGAGGGCCATGGTTAGTATCCTCTGGATCTGGGGGTGGATGGTGGAGAATAATAATTAATAAGGACATACTGTATAGCACAGAGAACTCTACTCAATGCTCTGTAATGACCTATATGGGAATAGAATCTAAAAAAGAGTGGGTATATGTATATGTATAACTGATTCACTTTGCTGTACAGCAGAAACTAATACAACATTGTAAGTCAACCATACTCCTATAAAAATTAATTTAAAAAAGGAACAGAACGTTGTTACAATGATTTGATGGTTGATCTCTTCTCCTGTTTCCTTAGCTCCACCTCACTGAGCAAAAATGAAGAAACTTGGACCCATCTCTTTTACTGTGATAAAGGAGCTTCATTCATTCAAGACGGCATTTGTTAACCTATTGTGAGTATATGCTTTCTTATTAAGGAATTGAATCCTTAGAATGTTGCCTCATTTACAGTCATTGGTTATGAGTATGACCAATGACTGTAAATCATTCTCTGACTGTAATGCTTCATTGGAAACTCATCATGGAAGATATAGACTTGTTCATCCGCTTCCCAGACAGGAGTTTGGCTGCCAACGGGGAATACTGAACAGTGAAAAACTCCAGATGATGAATGTACAACACAATAATGGTTAAAGTTTTTAAAATGAGTATGGTAATAAAGCGTCCATGAGTTGTTTTGTGTAAGCACAGGTAACTGGACCTTTTTTAGTAGAGTTCTTATTCTTAAACAATTTGGAATACTTTGCCTTATATGATACCTGATGGGCAACTATATAATGATTCTTCTGAGTGACTCAGTTCTCTTAAATGACTTTATGTCTTCTAAGTAAATGCATAGATACTGTATTAGTTAGGAACAAAACAAGTAAGATATATATAGATAGAGATAGAGAGAGAGAGAGAGAGAGAGAGTGCTTTATTATAAAGTATTGGCTCACATGACCTTGGAGGCTGAGAAGTCTGGCAATTTGTCCTCTGCAAGCGGAGACTCAGGAAAGCTGGTAGTGTGGTTGAGCTTGAAAGCCAGAGACCCTGTGGTGTAGGTTCCAGTCTGAGTCTGAAGACCTGAGGACCAGGAGCAAGAAGGGCAGGAGGAGACTGAAGTCCCAGGACAGCAGTCAGGGAGAGAACAAATTCAACCTTCCCCTGTCTTTTTGTTCTACTCAGGCCCTCGATGGATTGGATGATGTCCGCCTGCACTGGGGAGGGCCAGTTGCTGTACTCAGTCTACTGATTCAAATGCAATCCTTTCTGGAAACACCCTCACAGACACTCCCAGAAATAATGTTTAATCAAATATATGCCCTTCCCTTGGCTGAGTCAAGGTAACACATAAAATTATCACAGATACAAATTGAAATTAAATAATAATAATATAGACCTTCGTAATGTGTATTTTCAAACAGAATATGTTGGTAAAATCGGTTTAGGAGCATCAGATAAAAAACACAATAACAACGTATTGGGCATGCTGTGTTTGCCCCTTCAGGCCCGCTTCCATCCTTCCCCACTATGTTTTGAGCCCCAGGAGACTGACCTCTATGAATAGAACTAACTGGGCTCCTTTGTTTATGGCTGCCTGGGATTTGGCCCATGGAGGCACCAGAGGAGTCTGGGGCAAGAGAACCAAATGGTGGGGTATCTGTTCTCCTTTTGAAACCAAACAGGACCCTGTGGGGCTCCTGGGCATGGGAGTCTTTCTGTCCAGCCTCCATGACCTTCCCTGAGTTCCAAAGGGCAGGTTCAAACAGTTGCTCATCAGGGAAGGGAGGGGATGCAGAGACAAGGAAGGAGCAGACAAGAAACAGTAGTGCAGCCTTGGGGCAGGGTCCTGGTTCTGCCTCAAGGAATACACATAACAATATCTTTTGAGCTCTTTATAGAACTAAAACCCCCAATGAATGGAAAAGGTACAATCCTCATTCCAGAGAGAAGGTCATGGTTTGATAGCCTTGAGAACCAGAGAAGCTTATCTGGAGACCCCCTGAGGCCAGATTAAGGGAATGCAGGCCCTGCACACACCATAATCTTGTCAGCAACCCCGCCCTTGAACCATTGCTATAAAACTCCTCACCACGGGGGGTGGGATGGGGAGGGTGGGAGGGAGGGAGATGCAGGAGGGAGGAGATATGGGAACGTGTGCATATGTGTAGCTGTAGCTGATTCACTTTGTTATAAAGCAGAAACTAACACACCATTGTGAAGCAATTATACTTCAATAAAGATGTTTAAAAAAAAAAAAAGAAAAAAACTCCTCACCAAATCCTCCCAGGTTGGGACATACAGTTTTTCAGGGCACAAGCCCACTGTGTCCCCCTTTGCTTGGCAAAGCAATAAAGCTATTCTTTTCAACTTCACCCACATCTCTGTCTCGGATATTCGATCTGGCACCAGCGCACAGAGACCAGGTTTTCAGCATCGCTCTCAAGCCACATGTTGGCAGCACAGCCCCTGTCCCCAGTCTTCTCCTATGGCTCCAGTCTCAGCTCTTTCTGGGTCCTGGTCTCCCCTCTCACTGCCGTCCCTCCACCCCAGACCCGGGGGAATTCAAGGTTCTTCTGTGGTTGTTGTGCATGGACATTTTAACATCTGTTGTTGGTTTCCCACAGCCCTGCCCACATCTTTGTAAACAGTCCCCTAATTCAGCTTAGCACAGTCGCATGGTATGAGCACTGCCATGTTTCCCTCCAAGACTCTGACAGAGGAATCATTTACGGCATTGGTCTGGGCCACATGTGTCTACCTACTACCCCCTCTATGCCTCATTGATCAGGATTGTGAATCTTTTCTTCCCATGACATAAAGTGCCCTTAAAAGTTTACTGATGCTAAGTATAAAGAGGGCAAAATCAGAACTAGTTTCAGCTCTTTTTAAAGAGGACCTTATATAAAGTTGGGATATATTAAATACAAGCATTCATATATGTTCTCCCCACTGCCTGCGTCAAGCAAATAAACACACACACACACATGCACACACGCACACACACATGCACACACACGCATGCACACATGCAGCACACACACACACGCAGGCATGAACGCATGCACACGTGCACACACGCAGCACACACACACACACACACACACCCCTTTTGAAACCTGTGAAAGTCCACGTTGTTTCCAGTTCCTAGAAATGAAAACTCTGATAAGATCAATGGGCTCTGACTCAGCAGTTTATTTAACCAAACAAGAACTATTTACATCTCTCATTCACTCTGATTTCCTTTTTGCTTTTGGTTAAATTGAAGTTTTTCAGTTAATGTAAGATTTAGAGGTTTCTGTTTCAGCGCTTCCTAAGGCTGGCTACTTTTATCTGCTCTTATTTTTATCTGAAAATCTAGATTTATCTATGATTCCAAGTATTGACGTTAATGTTGCTTTTTTCTTCCGTTTCACTGAGTGGGAGTAGAGGCGTAGGTGCCACATTACTGCTTATGTTACATCAACTTTAACATCTAATGGAACATCACTCTTCTTGTGTACCTGGAACTTCTTTAAATTAAAATTTAATCTTTTAAAATCGTGGCAAAATATATAAAACATTGATCATTTTAACCATCTTGACGTGTACACTCCGGTGGCATTAAGCACATTCACAATGTTGTGCAACAGCCATCCATCTCCAGGCTTTTTTGTCTTCTTAGACTGAAACTCTGTCCCCATCAAATAATAACTCACCCCCCCAGCCCCTGGCAACAAGATTCCTTCTGTTTCTGGGAATTCAGCTACTCTAGGTGCCCCATATAAGTGAAATCATACAGCATCTGTCCTTTCTTGACTAGCTTATTCCACTTAGCATAATTCTTTAAGATTCATCCATGTTGTAGCATGTGCCAGAATGTTCTTTCTTTGTAAGGCTGAGTAATATTACATTATGTGCGTTTATATAAGTACACACGTCTACATATGCACGTACTACTACCTCTGGTTCATCTATTCATCCATCGATGGACATTAGAGTTGCTTCCACCTTTTGGCTATTTGTGAATAATGCTCTCATGAACAAGGGTGCACAGATATCTTTTTGGAGCTCTGCTTTCAATTCTTTGGAGTATATATCCAGAAGTGGAATCCTGGATCTAATGGTAATTGTAGTTTCAATTTTGGAAGAATGGCCATACTGTTTTCCATAGCAGCTGCACCACTTACATTCACATCAGCATGCACAGGGTTCCAATTTCTCCATATTCTTGCCAACACTTATTATTTCCTGGTGTTTGTTTGTTTGTTTTATTTTTAAAATGTGGAGCATTCTTACACGTGGTTACAAATCCATCATGGCAGTCTTCATCAAATTAGGAAAAACATTCACATCACTCATTCTTCCAGGGATAGACATTAGTAAAGTTTCAAACTCAATAACACTGATAAATGTTTTCAACTTTGAGGGGGTATAACTGGATTTTAAAACTGCTTCTTATAATTCCAGTTGACAAACTCCTTTTCCACTGAACATGTTAAAGAACAATTTAATTTATCTCAACCAATATTACTGAGGTTCAACTATGTACTGGGTTCCATTCTAGGTGAATGGGCCCAGCAGTGAACAAAACTTTAAAAAAATTACAAACCATTTGGAAACCCATTATTAACCTTCCATATGTTAACTAGGAAGTAGGGTTATTCCTGGCCTCACTGTCATGTCTCAGCTAATGAGTTCACAGCTCAGAAAAGACTAGAGTGAGCTAGGCACTAACAGACGGGATCCTTCTACAGCCTTAATTTGTGTTTGTCTGTGGCACTTACCACTTGTGATGCTTGTACATATGTTATTTTCTTACCAGATTTTGAGCTTCTTGAGGGAAGATTTCATCTACATTTTATTCCCCACCGTTATCCAGTGTTTTGCATATAAGCATTCAAAAGCTGCTTATTGTTCATTTGCTGAATATTAATCAACTGGCCTGAGCCTCTACAATTTCTTAGTCCTTTCTGAAAAGGTACAGACAGCTCCCATGCCAGGGAGAGTGGTAATTCTAGACCTCCAGATGAGAGTCAAACAGACAAATCAAGTCACCTTTCTGCCTGCTCCAGCTTTGGAGGGTGCCCCCTGTGCATGGGGTTGCTGGTCTGCACTCTGCTGCCCTCTAGACGACAGCCTTGCACAGACCTCTGGTCTTGTTGCTTTAGTTTGAATTTTCATAGAAAAAAAAAAAAAAAAATGAGCAAGCTGAGTTCTGTCTTGGAATGCATTAGGAACTAGAAGGGAAGCCCACTCCCTCTCCCACAGCAGGTTTGGTTAAGGCCCCCCAACATCCCCACGGACATGCCTTTGCCAGGTAAGAAGAAGATGTGGCTCCCAGACACGTGAGATCGGGGAGTTAAGTTCTCAGCTGGGAAATGCTGCTCCTCCTTCCTCTTGTTTGGCCCCTGGTGTCCTTTTGCTACTTAATGAGTCTGAATGCAATGAGTTACAATTACAATCTGAATTCTCTAAGTATATATGCAGTCCAATTTCATCTGAGACAATAAAAATTAAATAACTCAGAGTGACTTTATTACTTAAGTGTCTCAGATTTGGGGGGGGTGCAGAATAATAAAGCGAGTCTCTTCACAGCATCCATATGACAGGTAGCATCTGCAGGGGGTTGAAAGCCCCCAAAGTTCAAGTTCATTTCACCCAATCTGTCACAGTCTATAAATATGAGTCAGGGCTAGTCTCCAGGTAAGAATGCCCCAGGGGTCTTTCTTTCTTTTTTTTTTTTAGTTTTTTTTATTATTATTTTTTCCCCCCCAGGGGCCTTTCTGGAGTGAAGATCTTATTTCATCCTTTTCCAGGAGAGGGGAGGGGTTAGTGTTTGAGAAAAACAACTCCTCAAGTGGTTGTTACCTTTCTGTCTCCACTTATGAGCTGTCATTCTTTATTTCATTTATTTGTATTCCAGATACCAAATGAATATGAGATGTCGGCCCGAGATCTAGAAACATAGTTCCACTGGGTTCCTGGGCATATGAATCTATGTTCAGCATTACTGACACTGAAGACTTACTTTCTCCAGAAATGGTTTTCCCTTTTAAATTCCCACCCTTCTCCCATCCTTTCTCTCTCCCTCCCTTTGTAACCTCACATGGTCCTCCTGTTCCTCACTCCCTCCCACTCTTTACTGCTCACATTTTATTGAAAACTTTTTACTGTGGATGAATACAATATTGTTACCGAGTCCAAGCTCATACTGCTTGCCACATGACAGGCCAATAAACCAAGAGATGAGTTGCTGGGGCAAGGAATAGAGACTTCATTTGGAAAGCCAGCAGACTGAGAAGATGGTGGACTAGTGTGCCAAAGAACCATCTTCCCTGAGTTAGAATTCAGGCTTCTTTTATACTAAAAGGGGAGGGGGCGTGGTTGGTTGTTGCAGACTTCTTGGTGACAGAATCCTTTGTTCTTACATCTGTTCATGTAGGTCAGGTCATGATGTTCCTGTAAACCTCCAACAAGACAAATGTTATTCTCTGTTCTGTAACTTTTTATCTCTATATGAATGGAAAAGTGTAATGCCTTAAAGGTCAGAGCCTTGGTAATGGGCTATCCCGTATATTTCAGGCTCTAGGCAACATTCTTAACTTGTAGCAAAAGCAATAAGATACAAAGGTTAAAGTAAAAGAAACAGATCCAATATGGAGTCAGATTTGTTCTCCCCTGTTACAAATATGGCACCTCTATTCATGGAACTTACATACTACTGCACTGGCTCCTGCAAAATTTATTGAGCACTTGCCAAGTAATATGCAGTTTTTTTCTCATTTATAAGCACACAATGCTAAAAATTGACATCATTTTCTCCTTTCCATTTCTCAAAGCCATGTTAGGAAGATCAATTGATTCTCCCCTCAGAAAACTTTGTCATCTCCTGCTGTCTTTCCTTTCTCACCGATGACTTTTACTCCATACTTTCATCAGGTCATACACAAGGTTGTGAGTTGACTTGTGTCCACCAAAAAGATATGTTTGAGTCCTAACCCTCTGTATTTGTGAATGGACCTTATTTGGAAATAGGATCTTTGAAGATTCAATGAAGTTAAAATGAGGTCATACTGGATTAGGGTGGGCCCTAATCCAGTGACTGGTATCTTTAAGGAAAGGGAAATTTGGACACAGATACAAACAGGGATAAGGTCATGTAACAATGGAGGTAGAGACTGCAGTGTTATGTCTACAAGCCAAGAAGAACAAACAATTTTTGATAAACACCAGAAGCTAGAAGAGAGACACATCACAGATTTTCCCTCAGAGTCTACAGAAGGAACCAACACTTACATGTTTTATATTTATTTAGGACATGTTTATTTAGGACTTCTAGCCTCCAGAACTATGGGAGAATATATTTTTGTTGTTTCAAGCTACCTAGTTTGTGGTAATTCGTTAAGGCAGACCTTGGAAACTAATATGCCCAGTCAGTGCAATAACTGTCCAATAGTTCTCCTTGCCTCCAAACACACTGTGTCTTCCCATCATTGATCACTGTGGCATCCTGCACATTGCTTTCAGGGATGGGTCAGTGCCAGTCAAAGGGAACTCAGACCTGGGAGGGGAGATAAGAATTTGGAAAGGAGATTCTGAGACTAGAAAGTGATTATCATCATTTAAACCACTGGATACTTGGAGAAATCTTGGTGTGGTCATGGATCACAGATCTTCCCCCAGACATGGAGTGGGGGACTCAAGGTACAGAGACGCTACTGCTGCTGTGTGGGTGACATACACACAATCTCATTGAGTCCTCTCTGCCTGGGGCCACTACCTGCTCTTATAGGGAGGAAGCTGAGGCTCTGTTGGGTAGAGTTGCTGAGCTGGTCAAGTCCAGCCACAGAATTTGAACCCAAAACATTCTGCTCTACAGCCAGTATTCCTTCCTTCCTTGCCTGTACTTCTATATCAGCACACCAGGTTATTTATTTTTCCTGGCCCTATTTTGCCATTTTCTTGTCTGGGTGTCTCTCTTTTTCCTTCTGCACCTGGTCAAAATCTGTTTATCCTTCAAAGTCCAGGTTTAAATCTAGTTTTACCTGTTATAATTTCTCCCAAGCACCTCAGCCAAAATAGAGCTGAACTGGCTTCACCAAACAAAAATTAATGACATACAAATCATTCCATTTGGCACAATTCAGCATGTCCTAAGTTATTCTTCGATTATTGTCTTGATCTCTTTGCATTTTTTCCTCTGGAGTTATTTTTTTTCAAGATTGTTGTGAGCTCTTTGGGCAGAGTCCATAATTTATACTTCTTTGTACGTCTAACAGGCCTCAGAACAGTGGCTTGCACAATGATGCTCAATAAACTCAGATGTCTTGGTTCTCAGTACAACCGTCTGCTCTGGATTTGTTAACCCCAGGACACTGAAAGGATCCCTTTGATGTCCTCAGTCTTGGTTCCCTTGCTTTTGACATAAAGAGTTTGACCTGGCAAGTTTCAGTTTCCTCCAGTCCTATTAGGCTGGGACACTACTCCTTTGGCTTAAAGCCATGTCAGGAAGATGGGATGTGAGACTCTTCTGGCTCAATTCCTGGGCACATGGGGCCTCAGCAAGTTTCACCTGAACCAGATTCACCATATGGTTGGGCTGCAGTCATGACCTTGATGTTGGGAGGAAATGAGGGCCAGGTGTGATGCCAGCAGTGTCTCTTTGTGGCTCAGGTGTCTGCCTGACGTTCTGTCTAGGATACACATTGGAAAATGCCAGATCCCAGCAGGACAGATCTGTCTTCCCACATATGCTCAGAAAGGCTCTGCCAAGCTGTTCACACAGGAGCCATGGTCCACAATGTTCTGGGGAATCACGCTCTGAATGGTAACAGTAGTAAATGTACCTGTCCTTGTTCACAGCACCTTCTCGAAAAATAGGTGATATAGGTGGACATAGATGTGTTAGTGTGTGTGTGAGTGTGTGTGTGTGTTGGGGGAGTGCTGGCATGAACACTTAGAGGGGGGGTTTGAAGCTCTGTTTTACCTTTTCTTATTGAAATGACACCCCTCCCCTGCTGTAATCTTGTGAGTGCTTCTCCAGTGCAGGTTCATAAAACCCCAAGTTCTACTGATGAGATTTGTGGCCAACTGAAGTTTTATAAGCTGGCAGACAAGTTTTTAAAAGTTTAAAGCATAATTTTAGATATCCAGATGCTGATGGTTTGTGACGGTTTAGGAAGTGAGAACATTCCCTTGCTGGGTGTAGCATCTCCCTTTATTGAACTGTGTTAAAACCCCACAACCAATCATACATTCCAGTGAGAACCATCTAGACATGATGAGAAAAGAATTCTCAATTTTGGTGTAGTTAACAACATCTGGTAGTGCCCACATAACACCACAGCCAGAAAAATTTGGAGGGAGAAGACGATGGAGACTTTGTCCTTAAAGAGGGATCACAATAATTGACAATCATGCATAACTTTAGGTAGAGTTCTACACAAAACAGGCAATATGAAGTAGTTAATTAATTTTTACGGGGACTAACTTTATTTTATGCTCATTTTACTGAGACAAATTCTTTCCTAGAATCCTGAGAAGTAAATGTAAATGCACTCATCATTTGTACTCTTAGCAAAAGAATTCAAACATTGTCTTTGTTTCAGAGGCAAATACTGTTGCTATTACTATTTCAGAATGATTTTTATAACAATTATAGGTGTGATCATTTATTTGCAAATACCTTAAAAAAGTGGCAACAAAGGAATAGGTGGAGATTTGGGCAGTGCATTTCTAACTTTAATTACACATTGTATTTAGAATTCAAAGGTAATACCCGATCTATGTTTTTCACATATATTCAACTTGAGGCTGCTTTATTCTAGGGCAGTGGTTCTAACCCAGGGTTGATTTTGACCTCCACCCCCACCCCCCATTTCCAGGGGACATTCCAGTATCTGGGGACATTTTTGATTTTCCCCACTGTGGAGGGTGCTACTGAGATCTAGGGGGTAAAAGCCAGGGGTGATGTTGAGTACCATACAACACACAGAACAGTCCCCCACACCAAAACTAATGTGGCCCCAAAATGTCAGAAGTGCTGAGATTGAGAAGTTCTGCTCTAAGGAAGAAGAAATTATATTTCTCTCTGATGATAACCCACCATTAACCTTTGAGCCCCGTTTTGTCCAGAACAGCTGAGCGGTCATGACCTGAAAATTAATTTCAGAAGAACTTCACACCGTTGTTAGCGCAGAACAGAGAAGTTATATCCAGCCTAAGTATGATTTGCTACTTTAGCACCACCTGATAGCTTAGAGGACATTCCACGCGTCATTGTCTGAAATACACCCCCTCAGCTTGCCTTTCTGACATTTTGTAGGAACCATGATTAATCTTTAGCTAAAGATGCTTCAATGGTGGCCAGGTTTTACTCTGAAGGATACTACCACTTGGAAACAAAGAAAAGGTAAAAGGAGGAAGAAAAAAAGTTATGTTTTCATTTTAAACATCTCCAAAGCTTGATGCGGCTCACATAGGGAATCATTAATTATACCAATAGCTGAAAAGATACTGCACATGTTAAAAACACAGCTAGTTATCAAATGTTATGGCATCTGGGAGCACTAGAAGCTGGGAACTTAAAATGATTTTCCTAGGTAATTCTACTGTACTCCAGCATAATGTACTGGAGAGACGTTAGAATCTCACATCTGCTTCCCCTCTGGTCCTGCCCTCCTCTCAGAAGAAGTCCTAAAGTCTAATATAGCACCAGAATAAGGTAAATCCAAATGTCTTGCTTGTTATTTGGCAACATGTTATTGCTATGCCACTGGATATTATTATTTAGAGACTATGTTGCTTCCTTAAACCTTTCTCATACTGGGGGTGGGGGAGACTGAGCTCTGGAGGGGTGATTAAGAAAAGGAAGATGGGACTTCCCTGGTGGTGCAGTGGTTAAGAGTCTGCCTGCCAATGCAGGGGACACGGGTTTGAGCCCTGGTCTGCGAAGATCCCACATGGTGAGGAGCAACTAAGCCCATGCAACACAACTACTGAGCCTGCGCTCTAGAGCCCGCAAGCCACAACTACTGAGCCTGCATGCCACAACTACTGAAGCCCACGTGCCTACAGCCCATGCTCTGCAACAAGAGAAGCCACTGCAATGAGAAGCCCGTGCACTGCAACGAAGAGTAGCCCCTGCTCACCGCAACTAGAGAAAGCCCGTGTGCAGCAATGAAGACCCAACACACAGAAACTAACACACCATTGTAAAGCAATTATACTCCAATAAAGATGTTAAAAATAAATAAATAGCTAAAAAAAAGACCCAAAGCAGCCATAAATAAATAAATGAATGAATGAATAAATTAATTAATTTTTTTAAAAAAAGAGAAGGAAGATGCCAGATTACATGTGATGCCCTAGGCTCCTGGAGTAATTCTTACCTTAGGAAAAACGGTCCTTCATTCCCAGTTCACGGAAGGAACCCATTCCAGACTTCTTGTGATAAGCTCCGTTTCTTAACAGTATGAGGTTAATGAACTTCCTTATTTTTGGCAGGATGAGTAAGTGGAAAGTAGAAAAATCTATCTGAGAGAGCCCAGTTCAGAGGCTTTAATTGCTTATGTGACAGTTAAGAAGAAAGCCCCCTCCTTTCAAAGCAGAAGGCTTCAGCACTCTCATCCTCAACCTGGCAGCTATTCCTCAATTACATAAACAAGAAGGAAATTAAAATATGATGGATTAAATAAGGGGGTAATCTGGTACTTATTTCCTAACTAGGAATTACCATTTTTACTCTTCTGAATTGATAATTATCAGCACCATAGTTTATTCACTGTGTAATGAGGTCCTTTTAATTTTAATTAAAATTGAGATGCTTTACATTCCTTGCCTTCCCTTAAGAAAATCTTTCAAGTGTTGAAGTCCCTGATATTGGAAAGCTTTAATTACACCATAGAAAGAGCAGAGTGGAAAGAGCTGGAGAAGGGTTGTGCCTCCTCATTTCCCATAAACAAAATCATGCTGAAAACTCAGGCAGGTTGGTGACTTTGTCAATTTGCCAAAGACTATGTTTACTGGAAGCTGAAAAGTGTCCCTGAGGGACCATGCATGTAGGGTGGTTTCCAATCATTTTGTCTCCTCTGCCTAATTTCAGAACCCCAGCACTCATCACCAACTTCACATATTGTCCTAAAAATATACATAAAAATTGTCATAAAAATCAAGCCAAAATAGATACCCAGGTTCGCACCTGTATTCCACACCAGTGGGAAATCTGCTTATATTGAAATAAGGTATTGCATCAATCAAGGTTCTTCAGAGAAACAGAACCAATAGAAGATAGATAGATAGATAGATAGATAGATAGATAGATAGATAGATAGATAGGTAGGTAGATATTTTTAATTTTTTTTTAAAGTTTAAAAGACTTTATTTTAAGAAATTGGTTTATGCAATGTCAGGGCTAGCAAATCCAAAGTCTGTAGGTCAGTTTGGCAGGTTGGAAATTCAGACAGTCTTGAGGCAGAATTGCTTCTTCTTTGGGAAATCGTTTTTGCTCTTAAGGTCTTCGACTGACTGGACAAAGCCTAAACATTTTATTGAGGGTAATCTCTTACTTAAAATCAAGTGATTGCATGTTAACTACAATGGAAAATACCTTCATAGTAACACTTAGATTAACATTTGATTAAATAAATGTGTACGATTACTTTGTCAAGTTGACACATAAAACTAACCATCAAGGCAAGAAGCTTGAATGTTTGTTAGGACAGTGAACAGTGGATTAATGCATACTTAACTGAATGACACCCAGAAGGGCTCAAAGCCTTGAGCTTCCCTACCAACCCCATTCTGATCTCAACTCTCCTTCTGTTTTGAGGGTCTGGCCCACTTGCTCCAGTTCTGATCTGCTCTACCTTCCCCTGTCCTTCTGGTTCAGGAGCCTATTGAATTGTAGGAGAGACTTCACCATTTCTTGAATGCCTATAGCACTCAAAGTCTACGTCCCATAAGTTTTCACTTGATTCCCATTTTTATGGTTTACTTTACGTGGTTTAACTTGCCTCTCCGATTCAGACTATAGATTTCTGTAAAGTAGAGAATGTTTCAATCTTTTCTTGTATGTAAAATTCACAATCAGCGTTCAGGTAGATACCCAGAAAATACATTCAGAACTTTAGAGGTAGAGGGGATGGAAAAACTGGCAAAAATCATTAATTCATTCATCAATGTTTCAAAATCAGTAATTCATTCTAAATGATTTACTCATCCATTCCTCTATTTGTAGTCCATCCATCCATCATCCATCCATCCATCATTCATCATGTATCTAACCATTTATCCATCCTTCCATCCAGGCATTCATCCATCAACCATCCATCCACTTATTCTTTTGAGAGTCATATGGCTTAAACTGAGAGATAGGGAAGTTAAATGACTTATGAGGGATGAGGCAATGTTTTCTTGGTAAGGTTAGGCCTCTCTCTTAATTTTTAGTCCCTTTTTTTTTTTTTTTTTTTTTTGCATTTCATCCACTTAACTGCTTTAGGGGAGAAATTCCTGTCCTGTAATTCTTTGAGCCTGATGTAGTTGCTAAAATTTGTAACTCAAATAAAAATGCATGATTCCTGAAAGCGTGTCTCACTTTCTTTACTTCCAATATAGATGTCTGTTTGGTTTTCCTGCCACTAAATGTGAGTTGAGATCCCAAAGAAGTGATGATAGCTCATCAGGGACTGGGCATTTGCAATCAAAGTTTGTGAAATAATTGCGTCAATTCATTGAATAATCCAGTCACAATAAAAGACTTTCTTAAATTACCCACACAATTTTGGAAAGGCTGGTTTAATTTATTTAATGAAACTAACCAGTAACACCTTATGTCTCCAATTTTGTTTTCTCAGTTGAGATCTGGCTTAATATTCCTCGAGGAAAAGTAGAGAATTTAGGCAAAATGTATTTTAAACTATGAACAGATATTGATGTGTTCATATTCAAAAAGACAATGCAACTAGATGGGTATATTTTGTGTATTATTTATTTAATTAGCACGTACACTGACCCCACCACTGCCTTCAGAATATATCTCTCTGACAAAATCAGAAGAGAATAAAGAAGAAAAGGGAGGAGAGGGCTTGGGTGGGTAAATCTAGGTTGTGTTTCGTACAAGTGGCTTGGGGCCTCCAGGACAAATTTTAACAGAATCTATTGCAGCCTAAAGACAATGCCCTTCTGCTGGGGCCGCTGAACAAAGATGAAAATAGATCAATGAAGCATTACTCCATTTACAGTGCTTTTAGCAAAGACAGTCTTTCAGAATTCTTCATCTGCCCTTGGCAAAACTTCAGAGAATCTCCTCCTGTTATTCACACTTGTGGCAACTTGCCAAGAAGAAATTCCACAAAGACAAACATGTCTATTTTTTTCTCAAAATTGAGAGGATGGCAGAAAGTGCAGGCTCATAGTAGGCACTCAGGAGATTCTGCCATTGACCTCTAGGGCAAACCCCACCCACAGCCCTACCTGCTGGCTGTTGATCTTGGCTATGGCTCTAACCTTCCATGTCTCCAGTTGTGGAATAGGGTAATGACAGTCCTTACTTGGCAGGGTGGTTGGGGGACTAGGTGAGACTGTGCTAAAGATGTGCAGGTCACATAGTAAACTGAGAAAAATGGAAGCTTTTGTTCAGAGGAGAGAGAGACAAGTGGAGTGGATGGAATATCCCATGACTGTCGAAATTGCCATCACATCAATGAAAATTATATCTCCATGGCTTTTCTTTTTAACTCATAATACCTTCAGGTATTTAGCTGACACTCTCAATATATTTTACAAAGTAGATAATGTTGACTGCTCTTTAATAAAGATGTCTTTTGTTTTCCTGTCTATGAATCAAACAGAGAAGTCTATTGGTCTTCTATTGTTAACCTAGGCTTTTATAATTATTTCAACTGTCTTCTCTCCACTACTCCATTCACTGACTCTGCCTAGGCATGCTTTAAAAAGCCCATAAAATACATAAAGTATATTCATTACTAGTGGCCATCACCATCAGGAGAGAACTTAAACCAACTTATCCTGTATCCTTTCAACCTGACTTTTGTTCAAAGGACCTATCTCCATCTGAAATTACTTTATACATTTTTATTTTCTTATTTATTATCTGTCTTCCTTACTGAAATGCAAACTTGAGTAGAATAGGGGCCATTTGGTATTATTTACCAGTGAACCTCCAGTAACCTGACAGTACTCCATAAATACTTGTGGTATGAATGTTGAATAAATGAATTTGGAAATGAGTATTTATATTGTCATAAAGTGTATGTTTTCATGGTTTCATATAATACCTATCTGGTTTTACTATTTATCTTGTTGCATATGACATTTCTGAAGTAATCCATGAATTTATGTCCTATTGGAACCATACTTGCTGAATGTGTAATTTTCATCAAACCATACTCTAATATTAATCAAAATAAAAAGAAACCTTTAAAAATATTTGTTGACCTTGAGCTTGTATCATGTCTGCATAATGAGGTTTTTCAAGTAGAAAATATTTTAAGGAGCAGAGAGCTATTCTCTTATATTCTGTGTCATGCACAAGGTACAAAACACAACCTCAGATTAAAGCAAGACAAATAAAAATAAAGAAGACAAAATATCAATAAAACTGAAAGCTAGTTTTTTGAAAAGATAAATAAAATGGACAATTCCATTCTCCCTGAGTGAGAATAACCCAGGGAAAAAAAGAACATAAAAACAACATTAAGTAAAATAGATAGCTAGTGGGAAGCAACCGCATAGCACAAGGAGATCAGCTCAGGGCTTTGTGACCACCTAGAGGGGTGAGATAGGGAGGGTGGGAGGGAGACGCAAGAGGGAAGAGATATGGGGATATATGTATATGTATAGCTGATTCACTTTGGTATAAAGCAGAAACTAACACACCATTGTAAAGCAATTATACTCCAATAAAGATGTTAAAAAATAAATAAATAAAATAAAATAAAATAATAAAAAGTCAGTGAGGTAAATGTTAAAAAACAACAACAACAACATTAAGAATAAAAAAGGATATATAACTATAGGGTACAGTAAATATTTTTAAATCTCAAGAACATGATGCCAGTAAATTTGAATCTTAGATTAAACCATTTCCTAGCAATTATAATTTTTAAAAATTCACTCAAGAAAAAAAATTAAATCTGAATAGACCAAGTAAAAGCAAAATTGGTTAATATTCCCAGAACAATAACCAACTGCATAGCCACTGGACACAATTTATTTGAGTTTCTATAGACAAGAATCAATTGCATTACAGTCAGTTTTCCACAACTTATAGAGCTGTGAAATAGCTGAAAGACATTGAAAAGCAGAGCCAGGGCAGACGGGTGCCCTAGACAGGAGACTCAGTCATTCCTTTGTCCATTTCAAAGTCTTTCACAATTTTTTTTTGACTATCTAAACTGTATTTTGCTCTTGATCTTTAAATATTGACTTGGGGGTAACCTTCTTTTCTTTCTTTCTTTATTTTGGCCACGCAGCTTGTGGGATCCTTGTTCCCCCACCAGGGATGGAACCAGTGCCCCCTGCAGTGGAAGTGTGGAGCCCTAACCACTGGACCGCCAGGGGATTCGCAAGAATTTTAATTTTCTTATTTTTATTTGAAATAAGAAATCAGTGGAGCAAGTGCACTGATAGTTGATATCAGATAAGTCTATGGGAAGTCAGACCATACCCTTGATGACCCACCAGTTAATCTCAACTGCTAGCAAAATACTTGCAAGGAGATGTATAGAGTCAGCCTCAGCTAAATAAACCATCTTCTTTTCAGACAACTTAAGTTTTCAAAGCAACATTTAAGCAAAATACACTTGAACCTTGAACAACACGGTTTGAACTGCACAGGTCCACTTATATGGTGGATTTGTTTCGATAGTAAATATTACAGTACTACAGGATCCTTGGTTGGTTCATGGATGAAGAACTGCAGATATGGAGGAACCTCAGATATGGAGGGCCAATTATAAGTTACAAGATGATTTTTAACAGCACGGAGGGTTGGCTCCCCTAACCCCTGCATTGTTGAAGGGTCAACTGTATGACATTTTTTTTCAACATCTAAGCAAAATATAGCCTTTCTCCCAGCCCATCTTACTCTCAAATCATGCCCTTGTTACTCTTGAAGTAGAACTCAATGTCCACACGTGGGAGCATTCCCTGTGGGTTAGAGTTCCATATGTAAGAGTCTGCTCTTTTATGAAATGCAAACATTCCTTGATTTCCAATGTAAAGTCATCAGCTGTGCTACTTGCCTAATATTTTCAAAAAGGGACAAGGGGCTGAGGTCAGAGCTCTGAGGTTGCAGGATGCAGGGCTTGACAAGGAGGAGATCGGAAGGGCAGTCAGGTACCCCACCGAGAAAGGGCGCATCAGAGAACCAACAGCATCACCTGGAAATGGGACCTGGGATTCGGGATCGCTCACAACAAGAAAACAGTGACTCTGAAAAGAGATGCGTAGGTGCTAAGGACAGCATTCATCTCTGCGTCTGCTCTCAGCCTGGTCAAGGATTGACAGAGTGACCCAATTCCCTATTTCCAATGCCAAAGACGAAGAGGAAAGGTTTTGGGCTGGCCTCACCTAGGTTGTTTGTTCAGAGACAAGACATTAGTTCTCTGGACCGTTGACCTTGTATAGAACAGGCAGCATTTTCTGTCTGCCAGTTCTGCATCCTTCCAACAGGCGGTGAGCATCAAAGAATTAGCCTTCTGTAATAAAATCAGCCCTTTAAACCACTCCGAAGACTTACGATAGGGATCACTACCTGGATTAATTTGCTACCAAATAGAGAATCAGATGTCAAGACGAATAAGAGAGAACAGCCAGATGGTTGGGTTTGAAAAAAAAAGCGCAAGCCTTTCTTCCTTCCCTTCTTTTCTTTCTTTCTTTCCTTTTTTCTTCCTTCCTTCCTTCCTTTCTTCCTTTCTTTCTTCCTTCCTTCCTTCTTTTCTTTCTTCCTTTCTTTCTTCCTTCCTTCCTTCTTTTCTTTCTTTCTTTCTTTCTTGTTCTGGTATTTTCAATTGAATTAGTGTGGTTCATCTTTTCTAAGTTGATATGTGCTGAATTTTCAATGATTTAAGTGCACTCATTATCCTTCTACCAGAGGATGGTTCTCTGAAGAGCCAGCCCCCTGTCAACATGACATGATGGTGTCACACATTTCTCAAGGCAGCCTCCCAGGGTTGCTTTTGACCTGGGTTGTACCCTTTAACCAGGGGACAGTAAATGGGGTCTTCAGGATTGGTTGCCTAATGTGAGGGGCCCATTGCAAAATGTAAATACGGGTACTTTGTTCAAAAAGCAGTAAGACTTTCAAGACACAGATAGAAGATAATTAAGCTACATGGGGGGCCCCTCTGAGAACAGGGCCCTGGGTGACTGCACAGGTCATGGGCCCATGAAGCTGGCACTGGTGGTCTCAGTGAGGGAAAGCAAATCCTTTCTCACTATTGATTTAGTAACTAGTTATGCCAGAGGCTTGAGGTTTATGATTTGGGGCCAAATAAACTGTTTGGACTGGAAAGATGACTCTAATAAAAGTTGTGCTTCCAGAAGAAAACTGTCTATTTGTAAAGAAGGCCTCAACCCTGGATTTCTTGGAATTTACAAGATGATTCAAATTACTTTGTAATTACATTCCTTGGGGATCCATGAAGATCTCTTTTGGAAAAGGTTTTTTTCCTTCATTTCATTTAGATTCTATCCACCTTCATACAGTTACATTCATATCATAGATTATTTGGGTAAGAGCCCCATGCATTACAATATTTCAGGGTCCCATTTGAGTTGGGGTTTATGAATCTGTCAACAAGAAGCAGTCACCTCTACTGACAGTATTTAATTTTTAATGCAGGGTTTTTCAAACTGGGTTCTGCAGAAGTATTCTTGGGTGCCCTAAATTTCAAGTTTGGGAAACATTGTTTTATGTCTTAGTCAAGTTCTGACCCAAAGGTTTTGAAACCTTAGTAATTAATGAGAAGGTCTGTGCCCTTTCAAATGACCATATGGAAATCAAATGTTTAAAAGAATAGCTGAGGAAAAGGAAAAATGGCAAATTTCATTCAGATAAAATTCAGTCTACTGGTTAAAAAAAATTTGAGGTAACCAAATATTGAGGAAGAACAATGTTACCAACAACAATAGTAGTTTAAAATGTTCATTGTATGACACACAATTTTGATATGTGTCATTTTTCAGTCCTTTGAGTTGGGTCCTGATTGAGCCTCTGTTTTGCAGATGAGGAAACTGAATCAGACCAAGGTCTCCAGCAGAAGGGGCAGAAGTCAAATTCCAGCACCAAAGTCTGATTCTAAAACAAGAGTCTCCCCCACCAATGGCATTTCTTTACACACTTTTGCTAGAAAATCTTTACACATGAAAGTTTGTGTCATTTTAAGCTTTTGCAGGATCTGGGGGCACATGACTTTTAAAATGTAGGCTTTATTATTATTCAGGTATAGGAACCAGGAGACAACTGCCATTGAAAAGATAGTTTGTTCTTCATAGTTACCAAGAGATGGAGGGCCATGTTTACACCACACAGGGCCACATGGGGAAGCACCAGTGTGAGTCAGGAGGCAGAGAGAGAAAGGGAACAAAATGTGGGTGAGAGCATTTATTGTGGTCTTTGTGGGAAGGGATGGATGAGACAGGGCAAGCAGGCATAAGATTGACTCATTTGAGTAATTTCAGTGGTCTCTGGAGTGTAGGGGCTGTCTCAAATTGTCTAGTACCTGCCCCTAAGTGATTAGGGCAGGGAAGGAGTGGCCTGGAGTGTGAGATGTGGTTGTGGTATGGGCTCTGGTTGGTTGGTTTGCATATGGAAGGTATGCTTGTAGGTGAGTCATTTACAGTCTATAGGAATTGGTTAGCCCTGGGAAGACCAGTCTTTCCAGGTTAGCCGTGCCCCAGATGTAAAAGCATCAGAATACAAAGCATGCTAGTACAAGGACCTGGAAGACCCAAGCAGACAAGAGACCCAGGAGCTGCTGCCTGGTCTGAAGAGTCACCTCTTGGGAGCAATGTCCTCTCCTTTGTTAAGACAAGACAATACATCTTTGAAAAATGATTAGAAAGAGATATTGCAAAAATGTGTGTGCAGCTCGTGGAGACAGCCCTGTTCATCAGAGCTGAAACCACACGTCCCAAAGATGTAGACTTGAGAATAAATGGCACTGGAAACAGAAAGCAAATGTGACACTTGGTGATTGCAAGTAGTCATGATTATCGCTTCTCAGTAATTAGGCAGAGATGATAAGCAATCTAAAATTTTTTCAAATGCATATTACCTTTGATTTTCTTTTCTCACTTTGCTAGTTTCCCAGTGTCAATAAACAGAATTAGTGTTGATGAGCCTTGGGTTCCTCAGGCCCCACATCAGGGGTCTCACTCCACCAGTCCCCACTCTGCCTCCTGCTCTTGTTTAACTGGTCCTTGATCTGGACTCTCAATTGCCCTCCTATTCCTACTGGGACTCTTGAAGTCCTGTGGGCTGAGGACTTAAGGCACCAAGATGTCTGGGCTCCCTGATCCCATCCACCTGGAGGACTGACAGGCAGCTCTTGATCTCAGTCCCTGTCCAGAACCCTATCCTCCTTTAAGGGTCGACCATGATGCTCAGAGCTGAGCTCAGCTAATGGGACACCAAGATTTGATTCCAAGGCTCTCAGACTTTAGTGCACAGCTCATGGGTTAATAGGTTTCCCTTGCCCCTCCTCCTAAAGTGCACTCTCTACTGCCTCCAGGGAGCCCAGGCGCTCAAATCCCAACAGTCAGATTAGATCCCTTTCCTGGAGAAGTAGAGCTGTCCCCCTGCTCACCTACAGGCAGCTACATCTCCCTTTGAGCTCAAAGTTTCTCTACTGGCCTTAGAAAAGACAAGGTGATGTTCCACTGTCAGTCTTGCTAGAACAGAGAAAAAAAAGAAAAATACAGAAAAAAAAAAACTTTTCCCCAGGGCATTGTCCTACACTTACTTTCTGAAAGGTGTAATCATTTTTCTCACCCCTTTCTACTCCCAGCACAAATATCCTCAAATAGAACTTTAGGTCAAGGTCAAGGCCATTTTGTTGCATGCACACACCTCAACATCTTGGCTGTCTCTTCTCTGATACTTAAACCCACTCATAAGTAGACATACAGTATTTCTTTCCAATATTTACTTGGCAGTTACAACTTTATGATGGGCTAGTAGAAGGAATGTGTTTCACTCCTCATTTTACATTCATTCTGCTGTTCTCTCTCAAGTCAGACTCTGTGATGGTCTTGATCAGGGCTTGGCAAACTATAGCCCATGGAGCAAATCTGGCCAGTTGCTTGCTTTGTATGATGCAGGGATGCCCTTAAAAGTCTTATTGGAACACAGCTATGCTCATTCATTTGTCTATTTTCTATGGCTGCTTGCAGGCTACAGTAGCAAAGTTGAGTAGTTGCAAATTAAAATGTATAGCCCACAAAACCTACAACCTTTACCAGCTCGCCCTTTGCAGAAAACATTTGCTAGCCTCAGCCTAGATGATGTAAGGTTCAGTTTCTGACTCCAGTGCTTACCAGTGGAGTGACGTTGAGGTAGTAACTTAGCCTCTTTTCACCTTAGTTGTCATATCTGTAAGCCAGGCATAGTCACACCCACCTCAGGGATGTATGAGAAAAAAATCATCAATACTTGGAAAGTTCTCAGCAGTGATTTGCACCTGGGAAGTGCTCCATTCAGTTACTAGCTATCGGCATACAAATAATGTGTCAATGGGATCATAAGGAAAAAAAATGGTTGACTTTGCTAAACGTCTCTGAACCTCTCAGTTCTCACAGACGTCCTGGTTACATCATCTCTGCACAGACAGAATCTGTGCCCTGACGTTTTTTGTGTCCAGCTCATGTCCAACCATATGTCTTACATGTATAGATGATGAAACAATGCCTTTAGCCTTGATCAAGATCATGTGTTTCTGAGCATCTGAGTTGATTGTCAATATTACACTAAGCACAATGTTTGACACATGCTCTGCTAATCTCACAAAGTGTGGCACATGGCAGGGGGACAATTATTCTTTTATTGTTAAAAGAATAATTTAGAAGAAGCCAGGAACTACTAAACTGAAAGAAGCAATTAAAATGTAATTTTCAGATAAGCTCAAATGTCATCTGTCTCCTATTCCTTATCATGGACTAGATCCAGTCTTTCTTAATTGAAGGCGTCAAACTATAGTTCTCATAAACAAAAGTGTTAAGTTCAGGAAAATCATATACCTCACCTAATTTTAAGCCCTATTTTGTGCGTCCTGTGTTACCATCTTTCTGAGCAGTAAATAATAGAACATTTACATTTATAGAGCATTCCATCCAAAAGCAGCAGAATAAACATTCTTCTCAAGTGCACATGGAACATTCTCCAGGTTAGATCACATGCTGGGCCACAAAGCAAACCTCGGTAAATTTAAGAAAACAGAAATCTATATCAAGCATCTTCTCTGACCAAAACACCATTAGGCTAGAAATCAACTACAAAGAAAAAAAATAAATGCAAAAAACACAAACACATGGAGGCTAAACAATATGCTACTAAACAACCAATGGATCATTGAAGAAATCAAAGAGGAAATAAAAAAATACCTAGAGACAAATGAAAATGAAAACATGATGATCCAAAATCTATGGGATGGAACCAAAACAGTTCTAAGAGGGAAGTTTATAGCAATACAAGCTTACCTCCAGAAATAAGAAAAATCTCAAATAAACACCCTAAACTTAGGCCTAAAGCAACTAGAGAAAGAGAGAACAACACCCATGGTATAAAAAACTTTTCATTGAAACATCAACCTACAAAAGAATCAGCAAAAAAGAGTTGAAGTTCCTTTACACTCTCGATGGGTGACAGCAGTGCTGGAAGAACAGGATGCCTTAGTACTCTCCTTACCCTTCCCTTTGGGGCAGCAGATGCTTCTCATGGCTTCACAGGGAGGTAGTGTGGTGTTGTGGTCATGCTGACCAGGGGTCCAGAGGATCTGAGCTCTGGTGTTTGTTTTGCCATGTAGCCCTGGACCACTGAATCATCCTCTCCAAGACCTGTATTCCTGGGATGGTTCATTTTATATGTCAACTCAGAGGGCATTTTTGGATGAGATTAACAGTTAAATTGGTGAACTTTGGGGTAAGCTGATTGTTGTCCATAATGTGTGTGGGCCTCACCAATCAGTCGAAGACTTGAATAGAAGAGAAAGACTGACCTCTCTAAGCAGGAAGGAATTCTCTGCTTTCACACTTCATCTGCACCATCAGCTCCTCTGGGTCCCACACTGCAGTTACAGGCTTGCCAGCCTCCATATTTGCCAGGGGCAGTTCCTTATAATCTCTCTGTTTCTCTCTGTGTGTGTCTCTCTCTTTGTTTCTCTCTCTTTTTCTCTCTCTCCCCCCAGTCTGTCTGTCTGTCTGCCTCTGTATCTTCGTCTCTCTCTATATATGTATATCTATCTATATCTACCTATATAGATATAGACGTCTTTTATATCTGAATAGATCTACCTATATAATGATACACCTATCTCTATGTAGATATATCCTATTGGGAAAACCCTGACTAATACAATTCCATTCATAAAATAGCACTTGAGAAAAGTCCCTGTTAACATAAATAAAAAGCTACCATGGGTGTCCAGGGTTGAGTCATTGACCATCACGTGTAAATGTGCTTTACCTCAAACGTGTGACTTCATCTTGCTTCCTGGCACAGCAAGAGACCTTCTTATTATTGGAGTGATTGAGAGCAAAAGTGCTGGAGTCAGATACTATAGGTTAAAATCTGAGCTCTGCCACTTAGGAGCTTTGTGGGAAAACTACTTAACCACTCTAGGCCCCAGTTTTCTCATCTGTAAAATGGAGATAATAAAAATACCTACCTCGTAGGATTATTGTGAGAAATAATGAGCTAACACAAGTAAAGTTAATATAAGGTTTCTGACCCTCAGTAACTGCCTATCTCAGTTAAGATAGACCTGGTTATACTGCAATGATGAATACCTCATTTTTTTTCTCAGAACTTGTTGACTGAAAATACTTAAGTAGTCAAGTGGAGCCTTAAGAAATGAAATAATTGGAGAACAGAATTAATAACTTTCACAGTTATTATTATTCATAGCATGTATTTACATGTCTAATGCATATTTAATTATGTCTATGCATATTTAATTAATATTATGTAGTGTGGAGTCAACTTCACTTTGCTTCCTTGCTCAGGGCAAAAGACTTCTTTTAGCATTAGATTGATGCTTTCTTCAAGAAGTATCCCCTCCATCTTACTTAGCAGAGATAAGTATGGCTTATTAAGAGATGGTACAGCTCCTCCAATAGTTATAGCCCTGAGCTATGAGATCATCAGTCTCCAAGCAGATAGAAGCAGTTTAGCATCTTGGGCTGATATCAAGGAGCTTTCCTATGGAAGCAATTACACCCTTGGTGGTAGTGGGCAATAATTAAAATGCAAATATGCAGTTACTTACTAGCTCTTGGAGGTCATGCCTCCTCCATTTCATTCTGAACTTCTTGCTCAATATCTTTCAAATCTCCCCTGATAATTTTGGCTTCTCAGAAATAATTCCACCAAGGCAGAAAATTGGCAGTCAAATAAGTTTCATTGGCCATTAGATCACTGTATTTCTTAACTTGTAATTTTCCATTGCTCTCTGTTCTCCATTGACTTTCCATTCTCCATTATATTACACAAGTAGTACATGGCATCGATCTCGACACATGATATACATTCATTTATCAAGGATCAATCCATTAGGTGAACTCCTCCCAGGGAAGTGTGAGCTGTGTCAATCAACTTAAGAATGTAATATACGGACACACTATGTTATAAACAACTTCTAAAAACATGTGCACAGAGAAAATGCTACTCAAGGACATTTAAAATAGCTTTTCTTTATTTTCAGCTGAATCCGCATTAAGAGTTTAGGTATATTTAGGTAAGTGGTCTGTGTCCTTGACAATCTTGCCATTTTTAAATTTTCCTTGTGACTTCCTCAGGGTCTGATGAGTGTGGCTAGCTAAGGGAGAGAATATGCTGAGAAAATCGCTAATTGTGTCTCTTGGAAGGCTCGTTGTCTCTGAAGAGAGGAGCAATGCAATCCAGTTATGTATTCAATCGATTTTTATGGAATGCCTACTATGTGCTAGATATAATTTTAAGCAATGGGACACATTGGTGGACTTGCTGACCAAGCTATCTTGTGAACATTCTGGTGGAGAACATAGATAATCCCAAAGAAATTTGAAAAACGGATCCTATAATTGAAATGAGAATCCTTTGGTTGTGAAAGTGGGATTCAGCATATATTTTGGAGGAAAATCCAGCCTGACACTTTGCTGGATTAAATGTGTGATGCAAAGAACAAAAACAAGGAGTCAGCATGACTCCTAAATTTTTGTTCTTTGCAACTGGGTAAATGTTGGTGCTATTAGCTGAGAAGATGGGTAACTATATCAGTGAGGGTTCATACAGAAAAAAAAAAGAAACCACTCCAGGTGTTTTAAGCAGAAAGAGATTTAAGATAGGGAATTGAGTGCTTACAGAAACCTTGCAAAAGCTGAGGAAACACAAGTTAAGGGAGGTGACCAGTAGTATTCAGTTCTGCCACCACTGTTTGGTCCAGTGAATTTAGGAATTGTTGCTTCCACCCAGAGATTAGAAAACTACAGGAAACTAGGAAACTGATGGTGACGGTTGCAGCTGCCTCACAGCCCTGAGTGGAATTATCTCAATGGAAAACCCAGAGGCCACTGAAAAAACTTGTCTGCCAGAGCTCCCATGTCCAACATCAGTGCACAGGGGAGAAGAATATATTCTGTTTCTCCTCTACCTTCAAAATCTCACACTAGAGCATTTCATTAGAAGAACACAGCTGTAACTGGCAACTGAAAGGCAAATGAGCCTGGAAGATAAAGTTCCCAGCCTTTCAGCTGATTGTCAAAAAGAAGCATACAGCACAGGTAAGAGGGGGAGAACTGGTCCTTATAGGCTGCGGGGAGGGGGAATAATAAAACATTTTTAGATTGTTTGGTCATAAGTTTTCCTGTGGACACAAACACATCCAAGTTGGAAGTCTCAAGTAGGCAGCTGGATACACAGGTCTAGAATTCAGGGGAAAGGTGAGGAGAGAAATATAAATTGGGGAGCCACAAACATACAAATGGTAACTAAAGGAATACAACTGGAGAATATTACCTAGGGAATAAGTAGATTGAGAAGAGGTCCAAGAACACGGTCCTATATGCTTTTAGGAAACTGGGATATGGTGGCAATTGAGAAATGCTCTAGGATAAAGAAGGTTAGATTGGGACCTGAAGTTAGCTTAAATGGCTTAAATAATCCAGTCAAAACTAGGAAAATGTTTAGAGGTCAGGAAGAGGAGCAGATAACACCCAATGAAACTGAGAACGTGAGAAAACAATCTAGAGATGTGGTTTGCTGACAGTCAAGTGAAAGAGGAGAGAATGATAATCAGTGTCAAATACTGATATGAATTTTAATAAGATGGAGTATGAGAATTTAACACTGGATTTTGTCAGATGGCAGTTGTAGGTGATCTTAACCAGAGTAGTTTCCAAAATCCCGAATGAAATAGGCTGGAGAGAGAACATACAGTGAGAAAGTACAGTAAATTTACCCAACTCTTTGGAGTAGTTGTGAAGTAATATAAAGATAGCAGAGAGATAGAGTAGCAATTGGAGGTGATGTAGAGTCTAGGCAAGGCATTTTTAAAGAAAGGCAATATTAAAGCAGCTTTGTGTGTTGATGAGCATTAAGCACGATCATGACCGTCAACTTGAGAATGGAACAGTCAAGACTCAAATTGATTGGCAGGTCATGATCAACATGATAGGAATCTCTATTCTGATTCCAGATGATACTTGACACTGTAATTTTTTTTTAAGGAAGACATAGAGTTTGCTTTCAAAGAAATACATACATCAAAATTGAGGAGCATTTTCCAATAAAATGTAAATAAGATCAATATTTTATTTTATAAATTATTTTCTGTTTAAGTGGTGGAGGCAGTGAATAAAGAATGAATTGTAAAATTATAAGGGGGAAAGGTAGAGGAACACTTTTTGAAACCTCTTTCCTATAAGATCTTAAAGAAAGTTAAGGGCATGAATTTTTGGAGAAGAGACAGGTGAATTTTTCAGGGATGTATGGCTTACTAATAATGCGGAATGAGGAATCAGCAAAGTATGGTGGAAATATCAAAAGAAGTGGGATAGCTGGAGCAGAGGGGCTATAGTTGGGGGGCCCTGAGTGAGGGTCTTGTCTTTCACCCAGTGGGTAATAAGAAACCACTTAATGGGTAATAGATGGTAGATTCTTGAATAGGGTGATAAAAATGACTTATTTTGTCCATGTCAGTGGATCCATGAGTTATATGCTCTAAAGCAATGTTGTAAGCCTTGGAAATGAAGAAAGTTCTTCTGGAATAATGCAACTGTCCATGCCAAGACCTACAGTACCAGCCCACTAGGTGTCCATCCAGGTCGTGCTGTGGCAATTCCCTTAAAGCTACTTTTACTGTTTGTTTTCATTTGTTTCCATAAGAGTGAACACATACTTAATTGCAAAGCTTCCATCAATAAAAATTCTTATCATACCTCACTGCACAAATATCTTTCATGTGTGCTAGACACTTTCAAAAGTTTAATAATTCTGCATCTGATTTGCATCATCTTATTGAAACAAAGACAGTCTTGGCAATACTGCCTACCAAAACAGGCTTTAAGAAATTACAATAATTTTTGCAGCTATGTACTGACAATCTCTCTCTTCTGAGTTTCCAGAAAAAGTTCTGCTCTCCGTGCTCTTAAGAAAACTCAGGCTTTGACGTAGGGAGATATTGTTGGAAAACGCTCCTAGTGTTAAGAATGTAGAAATTAAGACCAGGTAAGTTTAAAGGAATGGCTTAAGTATTCCTGTCAGAACTTCACAGATAGTGTCAGCATGATGACCTTGTTCTCTGGTGCCTCTTCACCAATGTGGTATAATATCCTTTGATTCCATTTCCTATCATCCAGGGAACCCCCAAGAGACTCATGATTCATCAGCCCTTCATGGTATGTGGTAACATCCCTCTGTGTGACTGAACACGCAGTGACTTTAAAAATAAACTACGGTCATACAGCACATCAAAGAGCTCAACAGGGAGATAATTGATGTTCTTCCTTTCTGGTTTTCTGTGAAATAGTGAAGAATGACTCTTCCACCCTGTGGCATTTTGTGGAGTGAAGCAATCATACCTCTTTAGGCTTCTTGGAGGATGGGGTTTTTCTGGAAACAAATTATGAAGGGGTGGTGGGTGGCTGGAAATCCAGAGAAATACAGAAGCAGGCTCAGAGAAAGGAGATGGAAAATGCTTCAGAGGAGATAGGATAATCTCACCCAGAAAATGAACACACACACACAAACACACACACACACACACACACACACACACCTTGTTAAAAAGCATTAAAGCAAACTGAAGTCTTTAAGTCCCCAGTACACAGAGCTCCTTAAGGGTAATTCTGTTAACTTAAAAGGAAAGGCTGGTCCTCTGCAATGAACACAGTTTAGATTCTGGTGGATAATCAGCTACTGTGCTCCATTGCTGTCTTACTGAACTGGTGGATCTTGAGGGCATAGTATGCTGAGCTTCTGTGCGCCAGGCCCGTATTCCAAGCCCTTATTCCACACTGCTGCCCCACTCAGTTCTAGGAATGTTTTGATGTTGCAATTTTATTCCATATTCAATGATATAGAAAATACAGAGTTTTGAGTTTTGGTTCTCTCCCGTCAATCAATCCACTACGGTTGTTGTTGATTATCGTTGTTGTTAATAATTTGTTTTGTTTTTAATACTGGTTCTATTTGTGGTTTAGTTATATGTAGGGAATTTGGCTTGGCTGGTCAATCAGTGAGATCCCCTCCAGTCTGGGATTCTTAGCCTGGGTTCCACTGTGTGCGGGATGGGCTTTGCCTCCTCTAAATGCCCAACAACTACAGGACCCTCAACAAATGTAACTGAACGAAAGATAAATTTTTCATGTGCAGGTTTTCCTTGCTCTGAAGTGCACAGTAGACATTAACATTAAGCCCCTGCTTGGCTTTGGCCACCTTTGAATCCAAGACACTGTTTTTCAAGCAGGTGGGTCTGTGTGGAGATGCTGTCATCTTTCTAGACAGTTCACCTACTGCAGAGTGATGCTTTGTGTTGCTGAAAGGAGCACCAGCTCCACCATATGTGTGATTCTCTGTAGCTTCCTGAGCCCCCTGTATCCTGGGGTTGCTCCCAGGGGCTCTCAGGCAGGTGATGCCTACATGGCCTCCACCCACCCCTGAGTAGATGGATTCAGCCAGCTTTTCTTGGCATTCTCCAAGGCAGAGCTTAGCTCAACAAGTACCAAGATGTCCTCAGCTTCACATACGCCTGTTTCATCAACATAAAGTGACTCTGGCTCACTTTCCAGCATTTTCCCTCTGAAAATAAATTTACTTATGGACGTAGATTTATGATGACTCTAGGGAAAACCCCAGGGTTTTACACAGGCCGTTTTGGCATTTGGACTTAGTTCTTACTGTTTAAACCTCTCCAGCTACTTATTCTCCAGTTTCTACACTCTATTGAATGAAGCATCTTGGTTCTCACGCTTCTGTCAAGATGGATTGAGTGAAAGATCCTATCAGATTCTCAATGTACCCTAATCATAAACCAATCATTCTACTCCAACAAAACATGACCTCCACCACCCACAGGATAGACTTGGCGTTTGTTGCAGTGTGAAATCAATTTCCATGTATTAGACCACCAATTTCCATGTATATAGACCACCAAAGGGGTTACTGTGAGGATCTGAGGAATAACTTAGTATATGTGACCAGCAGTGTGGGAAGAGGAAAAAAAAGATCTCTTTAAGGGTGGATTTTTTTTTTTCTAGATGGAGGAGAAAACTACCCTGATTATCAAGTCAGTAGTTGCTGAAGATAAAATGCTGCCAGAATATGGATTCTGAGGGAAACCAAGTCCCAAGTGTTCTCCACTGTACACTCTGGTACAACCTGGAGTTCTTTTCAGAAAGGGGGTGGAAAAAGCATCAGGAACCTTTGGCAAAAGGGGAACACCCTGCATCCCAGGCTAATGTGGCAAAGAGGCACCTTCAGAGGCTCAGGGGGTGCAGCCTTTCTCTCTTCCTGGGATGCTCTGAGAGCAACGGTTGCCCCACTCCTGTCCCTCCCCTTCTGGGTGTTTTACCATGCACTGGGAAAAGGCATGAGTGCTAGGGTCAAGTCAAGCTTGCCTTAAATCCTGGCTTTGCCAGTTGCCAGTATAGTGACTTTAGTCACATGACCTCATTGCTTCCAGTACCCAACGGTAGAGCCAGGGAACTAACGGTAACTCCCCTTGATTTTTAAGGATTTAATGAGACAATCCATGGGAAATGCTTAGCACATTGTATGACAAATCAGTGAAGTTTCTTCCACTCCCAATCTCGGTCCTCAGTCCCTGGTGGTCTCACAAGCAATTGAGGGCACAGCTCGAAAACCTGAATTCCAGGGACAGAGTTGACTGGATCTGTTTCTGAGACCATCCACCTCCTGAATGAGGGATGGTCTTTTCAGCCACTAGGGGGCACCAATTACATGGAAAAGAAAGGGTTGAATTTAGAAGGCTCAGTCCATTGCCCTGCAATGAATATCATTTAATTAATTTTTTTTCTTGGAACAAAGTTTGGGTGTGGTTGATACAGAAAGGTGCCAACTATACCTGCTGGGGAAGGTGGTAACACTTTCATGGGGAAGGTGGTAACACTTTCATGTTGTTTGAAGAGTTTTCTTAGATCCCTTCCATGTCCGGCTATTGTGGACACACAATTTAAAAATTAAAAAAAATCAGCCCCTTTTACTTTCACTCCTTCTTTTTCTATATTCATACTCCAACTGAAATAGACAATCTTCTTAGTGTATGGAAGAGATATGTGGATGAAAGAAGGATCTTTACGTTAAAATGATTCAGACTTTTTGAGCAAACCAAGTTTATGTTAGACCTTTCAATCTGAAGCCATGTGTTTTCTTAGCCCGTTAAACCTGGCTCATAAGTGGACATAGTGTAATATTCCTGAGATATCTAGGAAGCCATAGGGTTTTTCTTATCAGAATTAACCCCTCATTGCATTTGAAGGTAACTAAATCCTGGGAAACATGAGACGCAATGGACTTCTAGAATCCACAGCAAGTAGGGGGACAGGGAGAGGTACAGCAAATATACCTGCCTAGTTCAGAACACAAAACATGGCTGAGATATGATAGTTGTTTCTCAGAGGGGAAAAACTGATGCTCCCCAGCAGTGCTGGGTAAAGGAGTCTGTAGGCTGGTCTTAGGCGTTGATCAAACCTCTTCCAATAGCCTCAGAGCTTCCAAATTAGACTCTCTTGACGTACAGCCCAGGAATATGCAACAAATCCATAGGTGACTTTATAGCCCTAAAATTTAAGAGCCACTGCACTAGGAGGTTATAATAAGTCTAACTCCACTGACATTTAAGGGAGTACATTTAAGGGTGTCTCCCTAGGACTTTTGTCCCAGCGAGTTTCCTTCCACCTTCTGGAGGAATCTTTGAATGCTCTTACTGCTATGAAAAGTCCAATCCAACAGCAAAGCCCCCAAAGATCAGAACTGTTCATCCTGAGATTCTTCATGCCCCAGAATCATACATGCAGTCCAGCACACTGCCAGAGTGGATTCCTTTGATTTGTGACTCTCCAGTTTGTATGCTGAAAGGCTCTGAGCTGCAGACTGGCAACCAGGGCTGTGGTTGTGAAAGGAGGTGTCTCAATTACAAGAGGCAACAGTTCCAAGGAGCCAGAGGGGGTGTGGGGTGGGAGAAGCGGGGGTGCCGTGGAACCCCTCTGCAGCATCCAGTGAGCAAAGACACAGGGCACAGAGGATACGGTGCCTCGTGCTGCTCTCCAGGGAAACTCCACTGAAACACAAAGTGAGTGCCGATAGGCTACATCAAGATCATTCCAATTATAAGGAGATGGAAATGGAGCCCTTCATTGGAAATTGGTTTTCAAACATCCTGTGTCTGTTTCTGCTTCTGGAAGGCACTTCTAGATGAACCTTGGATTCAGCTCATCTTCCCTTTAGACACATTCTCTGATTTCCAAGCAGTCAGGTGACCTGGGTGTGTTTCACTGGCCATACTTCCCACCCGTCAGCAAAAACAGAAAAGCCAACCATCCCCCAAACACCCTGGAGAATTGGTACATTGTGTACCTTCCTCTAAAGCTGTATGTGTGAGAAAATCTCTTTTACTACATCCACCCAATGCTCAAATTTAGTTTTTATCGAAAAGAAATCAATAACAGATCTGACGAAATTGTGAGCAAACGCTAAAGAGGGCTTCCCTGGTGGCGCAGTGGTTGAGAATCTGCCTGCCAATGCAGGGGACACGGGTTCGAGCCCTGGTCTGGGGAGATCCCACATGCTGCGGAGCAACTAGGCCCGTGAGCCACAACTACTGAGCCTGCACGTCTGGAGCTTGTGCTCCGCAACAAGAGAGGTTGGGACAGTGAGAGGCCCGCGCACCGCAATAAAGAGTGGCCCCCGCTCGCCGCAACTAGAGAAAGCCCTCACACAGAAACGAAGACCCAACACAGCCAAAATAAATAAATAGCGTTCCCTTTAAAAAAAAAAAAAAAGTCCACTTGTGTTGCTTTAAAGGAAAAAAAAGTAAAATTAATAAAGTAATCTATATTTAAAAAACAAAAACAAAAAAACGCTAAAGAACGCAGCCTCGAGGTGAATCTCCTCCTCACAGGTAAAAATAATTTGCCCCCCAAATAATGTAAGTAACTGCAACCAGTTCTTGACATACGTGGTGTAGGTAATTTTTTTTTAACATCTTTATTGGAGTATAATTGCTCTACAATGGTGTGTTAGTTTCTGATGTATAACAAAGTGAATCAGCCAAACATATGCATATATCCCCATATTTCCTCCCTCTTGCGTCTCCCTCCCACCCTCCCCATCCCATCCCTCTAGGTGGTCACAGAGCACGGAGCTGACCTCCCTGTGCTATGCAACTGCTTCCCACTAGCTATCTATTTTACATTTGGTAGTGTGTATATGTCCATGCCACTCTCTCACTTTGTCCCAGCTTACCCTTCCCACTCCTTGTGTCCTCAAGTCCATTTTCTACGTCTGTGTCTTTATTCCTGTCCTGCCCCTAGGTTCTTCAGAACCTTTTTTTTTTTTTTTAGATTCCATAATATGTGTTAGCACACGGTATTTGTTTTTCTCTTTCTGACTTACTTCATTCTGTATGACAGACTCTAGGTCCGTCCACCTCACTACAAATAACTCAATTTCATTTTTTTATGGCTGAGTAATATTCCATTGTATATATGTGCCACCTCTTCTTTATCCATTCATCTGCTGATGGACACTTAGGTTGCTTCCATGTCCTGGCTATTGTAAATAGAGCTGCAATGAATATTGTGGTATATGACTCTTTTGGAATTATGATTTTCTCAGGGTATATGCACAGTAGTGGGATTGCTGGGTCATATGGTAGTTCTATTTTTAGTTTTTTAAGGAACCTCCATACTGTTCTCCATAGTGGCTGTATCAGTTTACATTCCCACCAACAGTGCAAGAGGTTTCCCTTTTCTCCACACCCTCTCCAGTGTTTATTGTTTGTAGATTTTTTGATGATGGCCATTCTGACTGGTGTGAGGTGATACCCCATTGTAGTTTTGATTTGCATTTCTCTAATGATTAATGATGTTGAGCATCCTTTCATGTGTTTGTTGGTGATCTGAATATCTTCTTTGGAGAAATGTCTATTTAGGTCTGCCCATTTTGTGATTGGGTTGTTTTTTGTTTTTTTTTTTGATATTGAGCTGCATGAGTTACTTGTAAATTTTGGAGATTAATTCTTTTTCAGTTGCTTTGTTTGCAAATATTTTCTCCCATTCTGAGGGCTGTCTTTTCATCTTGTTTATGGTTTCCTTTGCTGTGCAAAAGCTTCTCAGTTTCATTAGGTCCCATTTGTTTATTTTTGTTTTTATTTCCATTTCTCTAGGAGGTGGGTCAAAAAGGATCTTGCTGTGATGTATGTCATAGAGAGTTCTGCCTATTTTTTCCTCTAAGAGTTTTATAGTGTCTGGCCTTACATTTAGGTCTTTAGTCCATTTGGAGTTTATTTTTGTGTATGGTGCTAAGGAGTGTTCTAATTTCATTCTTCTACATGTAGCTGTCCAGTTTTCCCAGTACCACTTATTGAAGAGGCTGTCTTTTCTCCATTGTATGTTCTTGCCTCCTTTACCAAAAATAAGGTGACCATATGTGCGTGGGTTTATCTCTCGGCTTTCTATCCTGTTCCATTGATCTATATTTCTGTTTTTGTGCCAGTACCATACTGTCTTGATTACTGCAGCTTTGTAGTATAGTCTGAAGTCAGGGAGTCTGATTCCTCCAGCTCCATTTTTCTTTCTCAAGATTGCTTTGGCTATTCAGGGTCTTTTGTGTTTCCATACAAATTGTGAAATTGGCGGAGGTAATTTAACGGAACAAAATACGTATTTCTTGACTGACTCTTCCGTGTACTACCCAAATGTTCATGTTTATAAAATATTATTTTTGCTAAATTGTAAGCCCGAGGAAGTCAATTAAATAAGACTTTGAATGATGAATCTGAGTCTTGTTTGTCAACTAATGCCCAATAGGCATTTCTCATTGAGAAACGGGGTCATCTTCTATGATGTCTGGAAGCTGAGCCTGGCCCAGTCTCCTAACATCCAAGAACAAATGTGTCCTGGATTAATGAGTGGAGGAGAAAGTGGACCTCTTGGGAGTGGAGGCCTTTCCAGCACTTTATTTTAACCTGTATGTGCTCTTTTAAAAGGAAAAATTGTTAGGAGATGGGGGCCTTTGCCTTAGCTTCCTTACTCACTAGTGATCTTGACCAGTTCCTTAAACATTTGGGCTTCAAGTTCTTTATCTGTAAAATAGAAGGCTTCAGGGTCATGAAACCTCCTTCATAGAATGGGTAGGAAGAGGAAATAAACTTACCAGAGGTGACAACTTTCTGTGCACTCTAAAGTGGTTTACAAATGAGAGGTGTTACCTCTCTGCATAGTTGTTCATCCAGTGATTCTGCACGTGTGACCAGCGAACCTCAGTTCCTCAGGGATCCCGTCAGGATCTGTTTTAATCTCAGTACTTAACTGTGTGCTCATAGGCACTCTGACTCTTACCCCTTTCTCCTTCCCTTTCCCTTTCCCCTTTCCCCTTTCTCCTTCCCCCTCCCCTTCTCCCCTCCCCCTCCTTCCCCTTCCCCTTTCCTTTCTCCTTCTCCTCCTTCCCCTTCTCCACCTCCTCCTCCTTCTTCTTCTTCCTCTTCTTCTTCTTCTTCTTCTTCTTCTTCTTTTTCTTCTTCTTCTTCTTCTTCTTCTTCTTCTTCTTCTTCTTCTTCTTCTTCTTCTTTTTCTTCTTCTTCTTCTTCTTTTCTCCTTCTCCTTCTCCTTCTCCTCTCTCTCATCCTCTTCCTCCTTCTTTTTACTTAACAACTTGAGGATCTATTCTTTCAGGACAATTTCATTGTCTCAGTTTGGCTATAGTTTACAAATTATAAATGAAACAAAAACCAACAGCTTAAAGCACTGTTCTCAGAATGTTAAAAAATAGAGTTGTTTTTAAGTGTAAGAGAATATATTATCCAATTTCATTTTCCCCCCCTGGGTTTAGGTTCCAGTTCACAACATGGTAATAATGACAACCTATGATGACCTATGATGGGCTTCACACAGTGTGGTCCCTGCAATAACTGTTAACTGCAAGTTCGACAGGCATTGTGTGCCTGCCACATTCTTGGGACATTTGTAACATACCCTGCTCCTCTCATCCTAATAATGCTGTGTGGCCAAATCTGAGGCCTAGAGAGACCAAATAACTCAGTAAAGATCCCTTGATTAGGAAGTAGCAGAGCTGGTATTTGGACAAAGATTTTCAGAGTTCAAGCCTGCACCCTACAAACAGAAGGTATTAGGAGCAACGCCCTTTGTCTGTGACTCCATAGTTGCCCTTGGTACCCCCATGTCCCCTTCTTCCTCCCTTTTCCTTATGTCTTGGATCTGTTTCTATTTTTCCTCTCCTTTGTTTCTTGGCTTCTGCCTTTGCCTCACCAGCAGTGCCCTCTAAGCTGAAAATCCTGCTATCCCTTGGTGGTTGAAAATCTGAAAGCATCCTTTGCCCCACCGAAGGCAGAAGGAAATGACAGGAAGAAAAACAATTGATTGGGGTGAGATGAGATGATTTCTGAGCTGGTCTGTTCAAATCCCCAAGTGTCTGGCTCCTGGATAAAGAGGAAAGGAAACCTGGCAGAGCAGGAAGAATTGAGGTTCTGTCTTGCATTTCAGAAATAGCTTTTCCAGAGAGATAATGTCCTAATTCTGTTTTATCAGAGCCAATTCTTCCTGATGGGTTATTGATAAGTAATGAGGTCACATCCAGATCCTTTGTTGAGGACCCACCCAGAGTGGAGCGGTTTGCTCAAGCTGCACGGGGTCTGGGCTGTGTGTTCTCCTTTGGAGGAGGTGTCATGAGAACCTTCTGACACAGAGAAGCGTGAATTACCAGTTTGATTTCTGCTTTGCTGTTTCTGCATGCACGTCTAAATTTACTGTCAAGGGATTTGCATGTGGGAAACAGGTGGGGATACAGAGGACCTATTTCTGCTTATATTATAGAATGGACAAAAGACAATAGATAGACACTAAATGCACATGGAAAGGGAATACAAAAGACTGTCTCACAGGTTCAAAGGTCTCAGAAGGCCAGGGAGAGTCACCTTTATTCACCTGTAAGCCAGGTTGGCAGCTGGAAGGTCTGATCCACCCTGCAGGTCCCCCTTCCCCTCACTCTGTCACTATTGTCCTTACCTAAAGGTGACCTGTGCCCTCTCCTTGATAACAGCAACAGGGGCAAAGTGCTGGGACAGTCTCTGGAGCCCACCTGGTCCTGAGGCCTGACCCGGGCAGGCTGCTTGGCACGCTGGCTCCTTGCCTGCTGGCTTTCTGGTTTCTTTCCCTCTTGGGCCATCTGTTTCTCACCTGCCTGACGGCTGCCGCCTGGTTTCCATCTGGTTATGTTTCCAAAAACATGGGAAGCAGAATATAACAAATGGTGATCCATGGAAAGAAAGGGACCACAAAGGTTTCAAAGTTGATCATCACCAGATTTACCGACAATTATAAAATTTGGCTCCTTTTAATTCATTTTCATCTGCTTGCCAAAAGCGATCGATTGTATTAAAGACCAGCGTTCTTTACATGTTTCGTTTGCCAAGTCAGCTGCAGTCCAGATGGTGACATTGACCTTCTGCGAGCAACTCATTCTCCCCAGGAACTGTATATTCGAGGAAAAGTCGAACTTCTTACCAACTAATTGGGGAACCTGGATTTTTTAAAAATCACACACACAGAGACACACTCACACAAACAGACACGCACACACACACGCACAAAGCCTGCAATATCCCACTTGCTCTTATCATTAGAGAGTTGGAATCTTGTACCCCCGGAAAAGTAAAGGCTCCACGGAGGGAAAGCAATCCTTTGCACTTGTGTCACCTCCCCTCCCTAAATGCAAGGCAGCCGCAGGGCATCTTTCTGCTCTTCAGGCCCTCACTGAGGTGGACGTTACATCAGCACCAAGGGGATCCCTGGGCATCTCACGGAGGCCAGGATTCTGTGACTCTCTGGTCGCCCTGGCAGGCATGTGGATACTTTCCTTGTCTCTGAGGTCCACCAAATACTGAGTGTGTCCTTTGCAAAATCAGAAGTGTGAAATGATTAGAAGAAGAAAGTTGTGATCCTGAAACTGAACCCACGACCTTACATGATTAGGATTTTCCAATTTTCCCACAAAAACGAAATGGTGAAGCCATCCTGTGGCTGAGGATGGTTTCTTTCACTGTTAGACTGTTTCACAGGCTCCAGCAGAGGGTGATGGAGACCCTTAGCCAGCGGGAATGGGGAGTTCTGGGTAAAGATAGACCCTGAAAGAAAACTCACTCCAATAATTGTGAAAAATGATGAAAAGATTAAACATAAATCTAATCTGCTTTTTGCCAAGCACTACACATCCATCTGTTAGGTACCTTCTTGTTATGGAAATACTTTGTGTTTTCATCAATCCAATTCTAATTCAAGGAAGATGTTATTTCATGTGAACTCCAACAGATTACAGTCACAAGGGGTTTCTGGCTAAGAATCAAGATACATGTCCAGATTTTCTCATTCTCATGTTCTTTATAGTTTATGGATACGGAACACCCTTTCCTCACATTGCCATTCTGTTTCTTTGGGGATTTAGAATAACAAGAGCTGGGTTCTTACTTTGTTCCAGGGTCTGTAGCAAATGCTTAATGCATCTTAACTCACCTGGTCCTCAGGGCAAAGACCCCGTGTTGGTGCTAATGTTGTCATCCCCATTTCCCTGTTTTACAGATGAGTATGTGGAGGCGCGGAGAGGTCACTTTTCCTGAGGTCACAAGCTACTACATGGCGAGTCAGGATTTGAACCAAGGCCATCTAGTTCTGGGCTCTGTGCCCCTAAACACGTTGCCATGCCCTCCCTGAGATGGCAGAGCAAGGCTTCTCAACCGGCCATGATTTTGCATTTAGTAAGCATCAACTGGCACTCTCTAGACACTTCTGGTTGTCACAACTGGAGAGGTACTATTGGCATCTAGTGAGTAGAGATCAGAGATGTTGCTAAATGCCCTACAATGCACAGCACTGCCACACATTAAAGAATTATCCACCCCAAAGTATCAGTAGTGCTGAGGTTCTGATGATGAGAACCTTGATGAAGAGAAAGCATAGGATCACACATGTGTATAACAGACACATAATTAGTAAAATCTATCCATCATCTATCTATCTATCTATCTATCTATCTATCTATCTATCTATCTATCTATCATCATCTGTCAATCTCTTATCCATCTATCTATTTATATCCTCCCTTTGCTCTCAGAAGACAGCTGGAAACTCTATTCTTTTGAAAGGTCCCTTGAAGTATTCATTATTTTGAAAGCTTTTAATTTGTATCAAAGATTTAGAGAGCAAAGTTACAAGTTATTGTTCCTTGAAAATACAGTGGTGTGTGCGTATGTGTGTGTGTGTGTGTGTGTGTGTGTGTACATGCACGTGCGTGGTTGGCTCCGTCTCATTTCCTGTGGACTTTCCCTTTGGCTACGGAAAGTTTAGGTCTTTCCCTGAGACCTCGTACCTGTCACTGTGTCGACAGCCAGCCTCTGAGAAGAAAAGGCCTGTGTCAGGACAGGCCATCTGGGCACCATGTCCTCGCAGTTATTCTAACTGCATCCAACTTACATTCCCCATCCCATGAGTAACCCATTCCATATGACATCAGTGCACATTATGTATGATATTATTACACTTTGCACATCACACTAACACATGCTACATATTCCAGTATTTACATTGCACAGTACATTAGTATGCATTGCGTATCATATTAATAGATACTACACGTTACATTAATACACATCACATGTTCCATTGATAACCCATTATATATTACAGGATTAATACATTTCACATTACATGAAAGCACATTGTGCATTGTATTCATAACACATTACACGTTATACTAACACACATTCCATTTCGCAACGATACACGTTGCATATTACACTATTGACACCCTCCATATTACATGGTCAACACTCTGCATATTACATTAATACACATTACGTGTTCTATTAATAGATACACCTTGATGCCTGGTTAGAGGAAAGCCCATCCTTTTTCAGAATCCACAACTCTGATACTCCCGGTCACCTCCAGTCCTTGTTGTCACTGCAGCTGGTCTAGACAGATTTGGTTACACAGAGCTGACAGCTCCCAAAGGGCAGCTCCTCCCCTGGGCCATCCGGGACCTCTCTCCTCACCCCCCATGCTGTCCGAGCCCTACACATGCCTTTTGAGTTATGTCTGCCCAGTGGGACCCTGTCCTTTGAACTCTTTCCCCACAGCCACTCTCCTGGAGCCCACACACCCAGCCAGGAGGCAGGAGGACAGGAGTCAGCCCCGCCCCACATGCAGGGTCTACCCAGGTACCCCACAGGGCTCATCGCTGCCTGCTGGGTACCAGGCACGGCACTAGATGAGGGAGCCTGTGCGATGAAAAGGACAAGGTGTCGCCCTGATGGAGCTTGGGTCTAGCTGCGGAGGTGGGTATAGGTAAGCCTTTAACAAAAATACCTGTTAATTTCTTATAACTGAGGACAGGGCTACTTTAGATCTGGCTGGGAAAAACCATCACTTGGTTCCAGTTCTTAGGGCTTGGCGCGGGGTTTGGGGAAGCTCGTCTGGTTCCTCCCTCCTTCCTGGATCGCTCTGTCTCAAACCCTCCCTCCGCTCCTGTTTGTCCCTCCTGCAGTGGGTTGTTGTGAGCATTGGCCACCCCTCAGGCAGGTAAATCCGAAAAGTAAAAGGTGCTTCAAGCCTTTCACTCTATAGAGCCTCCTGGGTCCCATGAAAGCAAGAGGTGTAAGTGGGCCTTTGGGAAGAGGTGCTTGCTTTACACCCGTGCAGTGAGATGTCCCACTTGGGTAGAGACCACTCCAAGAGTCCATTGAAGCCCCCCTCTTGCTAGACCGAAGACTGCAGGCACTGGTTTATGTGGTTCCCCATAGAGGGACGCCCTGAAGTTCCGCCAAAATCTCAAAGTTTAGCCAGATTCAGCCATGGTACTTGCAATGCAATGATATTAATGGTATAATGGTATTAATGGTGCGAGGATATTAATCCAGGCTGCCATGTGGTAAATCTACTACCGTGCTGAGCCATCGAATCTGCAGGACGTGTTGTATACCTTATCCCTAGTCTTCCTCCAAACACTGCAAAGGTCTATCAGGATTCTTCCCCATGTCTGCCTGGAAGCAGAACCCAAGTGCCTTTCTCAACTTCATGTGGAGGCTTGGCCATTATTCCCTGAACTGCAGTGCCAGCTCTGGGGTAGCCCACTGTACCTGCTGAGTGTGTGCCCTCTGCTGGCTGTGCCAGCACTGGTCAGGGAAACAAGGGCAGGGGGCCCAGAGCCACAACTGATGTCCCCAATGTCCATCCTCCAAGACACACAAATATGCCTCCCAGCTGCTGAATTCCAGGAGTTGCTAAGTGTCGGTCATATAACTCATCCTCCAAACTGGGGCACCTTTGAGAGTAGAAGGGACATTGTTCATAGCTGTGCCAGGACAGCAGGGGGAAGTGACATCCATCATTCTCCCCCTTTGACACTCACCTGTGTCCTCCCACCAGCTGAGGAGGCTACGAGACCAGAAGACATAGGAGGAAGGGCCAGGTGATGAATATTTCTAAGGGATCCTGGTCAATCTAGGTTTTGTGTGGTTGGGAGGGTGGACCCTGTCACCCCCAGTCCTGGCAGCACCTCTGCGTGGGGAATGCGATGGGGGAGGGGAAGAAAATGTATTTCCCCCCATTGCCCATAGTGTCCTCAGGGGTTGCCAGAGGGCCACTTTCTTCCTCACCAGGAAGGGAGCAGGCCAGTGGCTGGTCCCCCTCAGCCTGTCATTTCTGTGCGGTCCAGAGTTTAACTGACCTGGGAGTGGAGGGGACCTTTTGTGCTGCTCCAGGCTGCCCCAACCTTGAACAAGTCCCTCCCCTCCCCAGGGCTAAATGGGGCTGTTAGATTTCAGTCTCCATGCTCCTTCTAGAACCTTCTCCAGCACCAGTCTTCTCTCCAAAACAAAACAAGAGCCATGATCTATATCCAAGAGAAGCAGGGAGAAGCAGAAACACGAGAAGGTGACGTGCCATCTAGTGGGAACAGTGAAAGCCTCAAAGGGGAATCTCAGCGCGAATGATGCCGTTGGACCAGAGTCCAGTGAATTGAATTTCTGGCGAAGCTTAGCTTAATCGAAGACCTCCGTGTTTCTCCCTTGCTGTAGAAAATCTCTTAAAGGTGTGTGCTGCTTACAAAGCCCAGCAGAGTGGCTATCATGGTGCTGTACCTGCTGGTTCTGAATGAGGCACTGCCTCCAGGTCAGCGACAAAAAAGAGTCATAGATTCACAGGGCATTGCAGCTGAAAAAAAGACCTTAAAATTAGTCAACAGACATTTAGGCACCATTAGCTAAAGGCCAGACTTTGTTCTAAGCACCTTACAAATATTTATTCACTTCATTCTCTCAACAACCCTATACACAGGGAGTATTATTATCTCAATTGACAGATAAGGAAACCAAGGCACAGAAATGTTAAGTAACAAGCCCAAGGACACACAGAGGATAAGTCATCATACCCAGTGTGTCTGGCTCCAAAGCCACTACACCACACCCAAGGTCACAGAGCAAGGAGAACAAGTTAAGCTGCCCTTACCCAGAGATATGAGTGACCAGAGATACTGAGGACTTGGGGTTTAGCACCCCAAACCTCCTCCCATCCCCCAAATTCAAATATTTTCTACTTCTCTTATTTCTTTCTGGAACATACTTAACACAAATGTACAAAATAGGGTTGTTTGTGAGCACATTAGATTCAAGCTTTGGTCTTCTATATTGACTTGCTCCTGTCATAACCTGGAAGGATATTTTCTCTCCTTTTACAGAATCCTTTATATCAGTTCATTTGACTGATCTTTACCTTTTCTCCTGAAAGTAAAAATCAGGAACACATACCATTTATTCAGGATTTACCTACGTGACAGGAAATGAAGTCCTGAATAAGATGATAATCAACTAAAGCCCTGGGCTATGTGTCTCTCCCACCTCCCCCTAGAGGTCAAGGCACCCAGGGGTGAGAGTGGGCAACGGCACCCCCTGGTGCAGAGCTCAGCTCCATCCCGGTCCTGCCTGGAGCTCCTATAAAGGCTGCGTTTCTAGATCCAGGGTCTTGAGTTTTCTACAGGGCAGGCCCACAGATACAGGACACTAGGGATTAGGGGGCATCTCACCTCTTTGTGGGAGGAACATGGGGAGGGGCAGAAGTGACCACAGCTCTAGAAACTCGGCCTCCCCATGTCCTGGCCTCCCAAGATGAGCTTGCTTTGGTGGAAGCGACACCGCACTGGCAGGCCCAAGGGTTTGGTTTAATCCAAGCTTTCTCAACCTCCACACTATTAAAATCTTGGACTAAAGAATTCTTTGCCTTCGGGGGGTGGGGGGAGGCGTCCTGTGCACTGTAGGATGTTAGCAGTATCCCTGGTCTCCACCAAATGCCAGGAGTGCCTCTCTAGCTGTGACACCCAAAATGTAAAATTGCCCCTGATTGAGAACCACTCGTTTAGTCTGATCACAGCTGAACCAAAACAACAACAGAAACAAAAACTTTTGGAATTGAATTCAACCCTCCTAGACCTCTGGATTGGGTCCAGCATCGACCTATTTTTCCCAGATTATTTGAGATTAGTCATGAAATGGCCTCTCAGATGGGCTCAAGGATGGAGCGAGGGGGACAGTGCCATTAGGGAAGGAACATTCAGGCGTGTCGAAAAAGTAAACACAGCTTTTCTCTACTTCATTCAATATTTTTTATAGGAGATTTCAGAAACGGCCTAAAATAACATTTCATGCTCTGAATACAACAGTCACAGTGAGGCCCTGGAGTTCTGGAAGCAAAGCTGAGAAAGATTAAAGCTCTAAATCTTCTGCACAATAAATGTGAACGGGTACGGAACACTCCCCATTCCTCCCATCTTTCCTTTCCTACCACCTTTAAACTATTCTTAGCAGCAGACAGCCTGAAAATCTTTGATGACTGACCATCAAAGCCCAGGGTTTGGGTAATTGAAGGAGCTTGAAAATGCAGGTCTGGGAACCCTAGAGAGAGGGGGAAAGGACCCCCATTGCCCAGACCCTCAGCATCCTCCTTGTCATCTTCTACGTGCCGTCTGATGTCTGTTCCATTAACAGTACCTGCCTCAGTCCATTCAGGCTGCTATAACAGTATACCACAGACTGGGTGGCTTAAACAAAAAATATTTATTTCGCATACTTCTGGAGGTTGAAAAGTCCAAGAGCAAGGTGCTGGGAGATCTAGTGTCTCGTGAAGGCCCGCTTCCTGGTTCTCTTCTCACTGTGTCCTCATGTGGCTGAGATTCATATCCTCTCTCTCTCTCTCCTATCTTCTTATAAAGCATGAATCTCATTCACAAGGATTCCACTTTCATGATGTAATTGCCTCCCAAAGTCCCCACCTCCAAATACCATCACATTGGAGATTTAGGTTCCAACCTATGAATTTTTGGGGGACACAGACATTCAGTCCATAGTAGTACCCAACTCCCTTAATGGGAGAACATTTCAGCTGTTGCTGAATTTTGATGCTCATATGAACAAAGCCTCACCAACCCTCTGGGATATTTGCATTGAGGTGGTCCTAGGACTAGACCCAAGAATGAGTCATAGGAGTCAGGCAACCTTTCAGGGGGGGAATCCACACCCCTCTGCTGGGAAAGCATATACTACCTGATTCCAGTTTTCAATAAATCCATTTAAAATACAGACAACATCCCAAAGGAAAAGAAGAAAATCTTTCTGACAGCTTTTCTTTAATTGTCTCCAAAGGAATACTTTTCTTCCACGGCAGGTAGAATTCTAAGATGACCCACATCCTGGCATAATCTCCTCTTTTGATTGTGGACAGAACCTGTGGATATGAGAGGATATCACTTCTGTAACTATGTTGCCATAGATGATAAAGGGGATTTTTGCAGATGCAGTTAAGGTCCCTGAAGAGTAGAGTTAATGAAAAATCTATTGTCTTGTGTGGGCCTGACATAATCAGGTTCTTGTGGTCTGAGACAAAAGTGAGAGAGAGGCACGGTACTGGAAGATGCAGGCAGCCACGTTTGAAATGCTCATTGAGGGGTCCACATAGCCAGAACCTGAGGGTGGCCTGTAGATGCTGAAAAAAGACCAACAGCCAGCAAGAAAATGGGAACCTCAGTCCTACAACTGCAAAGAACTTAATTCTGCCAATGACCAGTGAATTTGGAAGAAGACCCCGGGGCTCAGTTGAGATTCCAGCCCTGGCTAATTGGTTGATTTCAGCCTAATGAGACTTTGAGCAGGTGACCCACTGCTCTGTGCCTGGACTCCTGACCCATGGCCATGAGAGATAATACACTTTTGTTGTTTTAAATCACTAAGTCTGTGGTAATTTGGTATACAGCAATAGAAAACGAATACACTTTCATTTTATTTTGTTGCTAAATTACATATTACTATATTTTCTTATTTTCTGTATTCTTGATGCTCTGGCATCTGGGAACTTATTGATTGGAGAAGGACTGCCCTGCGCAGTACTGGCTAATTCTTAAAACAAACAACTTGCCAGGGGCTGAGGTGGGGAGGATAAAGGATGAGTAGTTGGAACACAGAGAATTTTTAGGACAGTGAAACTATTCTGTGTGATACTGTAATGGTGGTTACATGTCATTATACACTTGTCCAAAGCCATGGAATGCACAAAACCAAGAGTGAAGCATAAGGTAAACACTATGGATTTTGGGTGATTATGATGTGTCAATGTAGTTTCATCAGTTATAACGTGGGACTTACCTGGCAGTCCAGTGGTTAAGACTTCGTGCTTCCACTGCAAGAGATGTGGGTTCGATCCCTGGTTGGGGAACTAAGATCCCACATGCCTCAGGAGTGGTCAAAAAAAAAAAAATTATAGCAAAACTCTGGCGGGGTATGTTGATAATGGGGGGCGTTATGCATTTGTGGGGACAGGAGACACACGGGATATCTCTATATTTTCCCTTCAATTTTGCTACGAACCTAAACTGTTCCAAAAAATACATAATTATTATTATCATAATAAAACAAACTAGTAAGGTCATGTGGGGTGTAATTGCTTCTATATATGCACTACTCTGATCTTCTCAAACTTCAGAAGTGTAAACGTTAAATGCAGATGACAAATCTGATTGGATTCCATCAGGAATTTTTTGGAAAATTTTTCTGTGTATTAAAAAAAATCTTTCACGAAGGAGAACCAGCACATCTTTGCTTTTTTCTCTTCTTACAGATTTTTAGTATAAGTTGAAAAAAATAGAAGGACGAGAAAGATTTTGCGGAACAAAACCAAACAATAGGCAGAGTTCCGTGTAAAATGCCTTGTTCCTGCAGGCAGACAATATCTTGTAATGAAAAAAAAATCACAAATGTAACAAAATAAGTACTGCTTCATACAATACATTGTCCATGCCATTGTGATGATTTTATCCTAGAATGGTCACCCAGAATGTTCTTAATTGCCTAATTTTATACCCCATGCCTTAAGACCAACCTTCCATACTTCCCTAAACTCCAGGAGCTTACCAAAGGTCTTTTGCTTTGTTTTTAATCAAAGAAAAGTGAATTCCTTCTTCTCTTACTAAGGATTTGTACATTTTTCTCTCAGGAAACAAATACTATTTAAGCAAGTGATCTAGCACTACATTATGTTTCACTTGTAATATAAGTTATTACTTATAAATTCGAGGTAGATATTTGTAAATAAATTCTTTAACTGCTAACTTGCTGTTCCTTTACAAGTCCTATTCATTTGATTAATAGCTCCAACCACGCTGACATTTTTTAGCTTTATCTATGCATGATGTTTTCTCTAAGAAGCAGATTTTAAAGGCCGGTCAAGGGTTTCGGTATATGCGAGGTGAAAAATGTTTTTAAGTTTTTTAATAATGGTGCCACAGAACTAAGCATCTGATGGTAGCTGATATAGATACAAGTAAACATAGGCACCCAAGCACGCACACACAACTGAATCCCTGTGCCTTGCCTCTTTCTGTATACACTTTATACATGTAGTGTGTGTGTGTATGTGTGACCCTCAAATCAATTAAATGGCAAAAGCAACACAGTAGAATTAGACACCTCTGTGACTGAGACCAACATGGCAGCGTACTGATTTCATGATTGTGACTGGTTATTTCACTATATTTGAGCATCCATTTTTCTTTTGAATGAGAATAATAATTCTTATAGAGTTACTAAGAGGATTAAACATGGCTTCCCCTGCCTGAAATTCCTTTTCCCCTGACTGTCCCACAATGGTTTCTTCCTGTCATTCAAATACCACTGCTTTAGAAAGCCTAGCCATGTCTAATACACCCAAAGTAGCCACCCAATGACTCTGTTATATCTTGCTTCATAGAACATGTTACCATCTGCTTTATTGATATTAATTTAACATATTCCTGACTCCCTCTATAAGAGAATAAATATCATGAGAGCAAACACATTGCCTGTCTTGTTCATCAGTCTAATAACATCCAGTGCCAGAAAACATGCCTGGCACGTAGCAGTCACTTGTTAAATATCTAGTTGTAGGAAGGAAAGAAGGAAGGGAGGGAGGAAAGGAGAGGATGAGGGATGGAGGAAGGAAGGATGGAGAGAAACAGGCAGGAAGTAGTTAAGTGCTTAACACATGACCAGCACGTTACATAGGCACTCAGTACACTTTTCACTTGTGATTTTTGGCAGGTTTCTTAAACTTTATAGGCTTTTCTTCTCTTATCTATAAAAGGTTAACAATCATACATACTACACATCTGATAGGGTTGTTGTGAGAAATAAATGAAAAACAAGTAATAAATGCAAAGTATATAGCACACGGCAGAGTATGATATATGTTCACTAGATATTAACTCTCATTATTGTTGTTACTCCTTTCACATAATATCACTGGGCATGGACTTCTGTGTTTTCATTCAAGTAGAACTTATGGATTATCAGTAAGAACTCATTCACATAATGTTATGTCTTCGTATATAAAAGTAACCATTTATGTTATCATTAATAAATAAACCAGGAAATACTAATCGGCATTTATAGTTATTAAGTTCATATGAGCAAAGTTATACTTTAACCAAAGGACTGCATGACCCTTTAATTAAAAATTATAATCTCCTTTGACTGTTTGATGGCTGAATCAAACAAACCATAAGAAAATCATTAGAATATCACACTTAAGTCGTTTTGAATTCTTCCTTGTATTTCTGAATAGACAGAAAAGTTGCCTTAAATTTTAAGTAAGGTTAGTATTTCTGACCCCAAACAATAACAAAGCAATAAAGCAAAGTGCCACTGGAAAATAAATATGTGGGCAATGGTTTTGTTTTCATTGCCTGAAGGGTGCGTAGTGTTATTTCTCCCTCTACAGCATGGCTTAAATTTTTTAAAAAAATAATGTTTTATAATGAAATTCCTTAAGGTACTTTAAGGAAGATTTTCTGTGAAATAGATTAAAATGTGAAAAGTGATGACAAGAATCACACTTCCAGCCAGGAATTGCATTTTAATTGGCTAATACAATGACAAGAGTGCTGAGGGGGAAATGGAATGCCATTTCTGGCATCTCCATCGCACTATTTCTTGTTCTCAGAGCTTGCTAAGTGTGTAACCGCTGACAGCTTTGCCAAGTATTCACGCTCAGATTGACGGCTCCATTTATAGCCCATAACGATAGAGAGGGGGAGTTGTGTCCTGTGAGAGCAGAGGCGGCAGCAACCACTGCCTTCTCCCAAAGGCTGTCACAAAGACATCAATGGGGATTAAGTTCTCTACTGCCCTGGATAAGGAGACACTTTATGACAGCAGCAGCCTCCGCCTGGGGAGGGAACAGTCTCGGCTTATACCGTTGCAAAGCATCCTTCCCTGCTGTGGTCTCGCTTCTCCTTTCTCCACAGCTACACCAAGTGGTCAGACATACCTGTGTGTGCACGTTAACCACTTGCTTTCACTGTTGCACGTTAAACAGTGAATCTCATAATGGAAGAAGTAATGTCTCTGGCTCCTCAAAGGGAGATAATACTAATAGAACAGTAATGTTGTTTAATGAGCACTTACTCTGTCCTAGGCTCCATGAGGGTCACCTGAAGCGAAGAAAACGGGGCTTTGAGGGATTAGGAGACCTGGCTAAGAATGAGCTGGAAGGGAGGGTTGTGCATGTGTGTGTGGCGTGTGGAGGAACAGTATAACCTAGCAGGAAAACCTTCATCCTCAGAGGGCATGGGGACCGCATAGTACTTTCCATCCCCCAGTTTTCCTTCCAGTGTAGTCCTTCTCTTGTACCAGCCACCCCTGACCTCTTATCTGAGTTTTTTGGGGAAGTGGAAGGCCATCAGCTCATCAAACAATAGCATAAAACAAAATTCTCATAGCTGGAGACTCTCCTACAGCTTGAGTTTTCTCCCAGGAGACACTTTGATCTCTCCTGTAGGTCGCCTGTTGTCCCTCACAACACTTCATCAGACATATATGAACATGTCTGCGTTCTCCCCTGCTCATTCCCAAACCAAGGGTCTCCCACCTATTCCCATAAATACAAGGAGTCCCACTCAGAGATCAGGGATGTGCTGAGCCTAAGGCTACAGTGAACAGATACACAAGAAGTTTGTTGTCTGACAAGGGAGTTGGACCAGTCAAGAGACAACTGACATGCACTATCGTAAGGACCTGTGCAGAGGGGTCACAGAGACTGTGGGCAGACATGAGAGGACACTTAATCTGCTGAGGCCCCAAGAAAGGCCTTCTGAAAGCAGAAACCCCTGAGTTGAGATAGTTGACGTGTAAGTGTTATGTGCATGAAGGTGAGAAGCAAAGATGATGTAGGTGGAGGGAAAATGATGAGGGAGGGTTCAGAGGCAGGACATTGACAGGCGAATTCAGAGAGTCCATCTAGTTCAATACGAGAAGAGCATGAAATTCCACGAAGAGTGTTAAGAGATGGAGCTGTAGCATTCGCAGGGACCAGGTCTTAAAGGGCCCTGAGAGACATACGAAGAAGCTTGGATTTGGACTGAAATAAAAAGGAGTTCCTGATAGACTTGTCAAGTTTTCTTTCTCTCAGATTGATGGCTCCATTCATGATCCCCACTGATAGAGAAGGAGAATCGTGTCTTCTGAGAGCAGAAGCTATCAGGATCATAATGTATATGTGCTTTTCGTTGGTTACTCTGGTGGCAGTGTATCAAGAGGTTAGAAATGTAGGGGATCTGAGGATGAGGCTATCAACTGAGGGGTTGTTGCAATAGTCTAAGTGGATAATGATTGGGTCCTAGTCTAAACGGTAATGAGTAGGGAGGGGGAGACGGACAGAGAGGAGAGTAGCAGAGAGCAAAGCAGCAGACAGAAGAGCTAGATGACGGCCTGAATGGAGGGACAGAAGAGATCTTACCCAGAATGACTGGGGCTGCCTTCCAGGGGGAAGAGCGGAGGAAGGGTTAAAGCTGCGTGTTTCAGGGTTATTTGCCAATGAGAGAATGGCTTAGGGAGTATGTCTTAGGAAGCTTCAGGCTCTATTTAGCCAAGATTGGAATCCTGCATATTTTAGAGGGCTTCTAATGGGGATGCTTCAAGGAGGAGACCTCTTGAGCTTAAATAGTGAATGGAGGTATCATCCAGCGCATGGCAACATCTCAAACCCTTGTGTCATGCCAGAATATGCTCCGCAGACTGAGCGCATCAGTGTACACAGGAGTTGATATATGTCATCTCATTCATCCTCCCCCAAACCCTGGTTAGATGTGGTTGTCTCATTTTACAGATAAGGAAACAAGCTTCAAGACAAGCAAAGCCATTTTTTACATAGTTGGTATCTTAGTTTGGGCTGCTCTAACAAATTACCACAGACTGAGTGGCTTAAACAACAAACATTTATTTCTCATCATTCTAGGAGCTAAAAGTCCAGGATCAGGGTGCCAGCATAGCTGGGTTCTTGGTGAGGACCCTCTTCCAGATTTACAGATGGTTGTCTTCTTGTTGTGTTTTCACATGGCAGAGAGCAGAGAGAGGAAGCAAGCTCGCTCTTGTTTCTTCTTTTAAGAGCAATAATTCCATTAGGAGGGTTTCACCATCATGATCTAATGACCTCCCAAAGGCTCCATCTCCAAATACCATCACATTAAGGATTAGGGTTGGTGCAGATCCTGAGTGCATGAGCTGGGACTAGAATTGGTGCATGGATGATCTTGAGTAAATTAATTGACCTGTTTGAGGGCACTTAGACTAAGTTATCTGTAAGCAGTATTCTAGAGGTAATATCCTATGACTTCATAAAATTAGAAAGTTAATATATTAGAAGAGTTTTCTTTTTTCTTGACAATAATGATGCATGGCTTCAACAAAGGGTGCTAGAACTACTGGATATCTACATGCGAATTAGTGTAGGTAGACCCTTTCCCTACACCATACACCAAATTAGCTCAAAATGTATCCTAGACCTAAATGTATGAGCTAAAATTATAAAATTCTTTGGAAAAAAATATAAGAAATCTTTGTGACTATGAATTAGCAATAGTTTTTTTAGATACAGCACCAAAGAAACACAAGGGACAAAATAAATAAAGATAAATTGGACTTCATCAATATTAAAAATATTTGTGCTTCAAAGGACAATATCAAGAAAAGATAACCCACAGAATGGAAGAAAGTATTTGCAAATCATATATCTGATAAAGAACTTGTATTCAGAATATGTAAAGAATATCTGCAAATCAACAGTAGAAAGACAAATAACAATTAAAAACGGACAAAAGATTTGAATAGACATTTCAGGCAAAAAGACTACAAATGATCAATGAGCACTTAAACCATGCTCACCATCCTTAGTCTTTCAGGAAATGCAAATCAAAGCCACAATGAAAAACCACTTCACACTCACTACAATGGCTAAACTAAAAAGAGAAAGTGCTGACAATAATAAGTCTTGACAAGGATATAGTGAAATATATAGAAAATCCTCAAATATTTGAAAGTTAAACCACATATTTCTTAATAACACATGGGTCAAAGAAGAAATCACAAGGGGGATTAAAAATATTTAGAACTAAACAAGCAAACAAAATAAAACAAAAACAGACTCATAGAGACAGAGAACAAATGGGTGGTTGCCAGAGGGGCGGGGGATGTGTGTGAAATAGGTGAAGGGGAGTGAGAGGTACAAACCTCCAATTATAAAATAAATAAGCCATGGGGATGTAATATACAACATAAGGAATATGGTCAATAATAATGTAATAACTTTGTATGGGAACAGATTGTTACTAGACTTATCGTGGTGATCATTTTATAACATGCAAATGTCAAATCACTATGTAGTACACTAACATAATATTGTACATCAATTCTATTCAATAAAAAACAAAGAATATTTAGAACTAAATAAAAATTAAAACACACATACCCAAATTTGGAGGATAGAGCTTAAAAAAATCTAAACTTCTACCTTAAGATGCTAGAAAAAAAAAAAAAAACTAAAACAGAAAGATGGAATAATAGACATAAAAGTAGAACTCATTGAAATACAAAACTTAAAAAAAAAATGAATTCCACAGCTGATTCTTTGGTAAAAATCTATGAAATTAAATAAACCTCTAATTAGGTTTATCCACAAAAAAAAAAAAGAGAGAGAAAATATAAATTATCACATCAAGGATGAGATACATTACTACAGACCCCACAGACTTTATTTTTTTAATTTATTTATTTTTAACATCTTTATTGGATTAAAATTGCTTTACAATGGTGTGTTAGTTTCTGCTATATAACAAAGTGGATCAGCTATACATATACATATATCCCCATATCTCCTCCCTCTTGCTTCTCCCTCCCACTCTCCTTATCCCATCCCTCTAGATGATCACAAAGCACTGAGCTGATCTCCCTGTGCTATGTGGCTGCTTCCCACTAGCTACCTATTTTACACTTGGTAGTATTTATAAGTCCATGCCACTCTCTCACTTCGTCCCAGCTTACCCTTCCCCCTCCCCGTGTCCTCAAGTCCATTCTCTACATATGCGTCTTTATTCCTGTCCTGCCCTTAGGTTCATCAGAACCATTTTTTTGTTTAGATTCCATATATATGTGTTAGCATACGGTATTTGTTTTTCTCTTTCTGACTTACTTCACTCTGTATGACAGACTCTAGGTCCATCCACCTCACTACAAATAACTCAATTTTGTTTCTTTTTATGGCTGAGTAATATTCCATTGTATATATGTGCCATATCTTCTTTATCCATTCATTTGTCAACGGACACTTAGATTGCTTCCATGTCCTGGCTATTGTAAATAGAGCTGCAATGGCGGAGGAGTAAGACGTGGAGATCACCTTCCTTCCCACAAATACATCAGAAATACATCAGAAATACATCTACATGTGGAACAACCCCTACAGAACACCTACTGAATGCTGGCAGAAGAGCTCAAACCTCCCCAAAGGCAAGAAACTCCTGATGTACCTGGGTAGGGCAAAAGAAAAAAGAAAAAACAGAGGCAAAAGAATAGGGATGGGACCTGCACCTCGAGGAGGGAGCTGGGAAGGAGGAAAAGTTTCCACACACTAGGAAGCCCCTTCACTGGTGGAGATGGGGCAGGGGGGCGGGGGGGGTTGGCGGGGTGGTGGAAGCTTCAGAGCCACGGAGGAGAGCACAGCAACAGGGGTGCAGAGGACAAAGCGGAGAGATTCCCACATGGAGGATCGGTGCCGACCAGCACTCACCAACCCGAGAGGTTTGTCTGCTCACCCGCTGGGGTGGGCAGGGGCTGGGAGCTGAGGCTCGGGCTTTGGTGCTAGCCGGGAGGGAGTCCGGGAAAAAGTCTGCAGCTGCCGAAGAGGCAAGAGACTTTTTCTTGCCTCTTTGTTTCCTGGTGCGCGAGGAGAGGGGATTCAGAGCGCCGCCTAAAGGAGCTCCAGAGAGGGGCGCGAGCCGCGGCGATAAGCGCGGACCCCAGAGACGGGCATGAGACGCTGGGGCTGCTGCTGCCGCCACCAAGAAGCCTGTGTGCGAGCACAGGTCACTCTCCACACCGCCCCTCCCGGGAGCCGGTGCAGCCCGCCACCACCAGGGTCCCGTGATCCAGGGACAAGTTCCCCGGGAGAACGCACGGCGCGCCTTAGGCTGGTGCAACGTCACGCCGGCCTCTGCCGCCGCAGGCTCGCCCTGCATCCGTACCCCCCCATCCCCCCCCCGCCTGAGTGAGCCAGAGCCTCCAAATCAGCTGCTCCTTTAACCCCGTCCTGTGTGAGCGAAGAACAGATGCCCTCAGGCGACCTACACGCAGAGGCGGGGCCACATCCAAAGCTGAACCCGGGGAGCTGTGTGAACAAAGAAGAGAAAGGGAAATCTCTCCCTGCAGCCTCAGGAGCAGCGGATTAAATCTCCACAGTCAACTTGATGTACCTGCATCTGTGGAATACCTGAGTAGACAACGAATCAGCCCAAAATTGAGGCGGTGGACTTTGGGAGCAACTGTAGACTTGGGGTTTGCTTTCTGCATCTAATTTGTTCCTGGCTTTATGTTTGTCCTACAGACTTTAAAAGGCTAGTAAGGAAATATTATGGGCAACTTTATTCCAACAATTTTGACAACTTAAATGGAATAAGTAGATCTTTGTAATAATGTTACTTTGGTTTTATTGGAGAATTTCCTTATTCTTAGGAGATATACCCGAAATATTTAAAGTGCAACTCACTTTCAAAGGGTTCAGAAAAATGTTAACAATTGTTGAATCTAAGTGGTGGGTATATGAATATTATTATACTCTTTTTAAAACTTTTCTATATGTTTGAAATTTTTGTAATATAAGTTTGGGAAAAACAAATTAGGCACAAACTCTTGTCAGCAGAGAGGCTCTCACTCCAGATTCTTCACTTGAAATAGGCTGATGGTGGGAAGGGCAGTGTCCTGACCTTTTTGCCCAGAGGGCAGTGTTGTGACCTTCCCTCTGTGTCAGGATGAAGCTTCTTGGTGGGGATGCTGGTGGGCTGTGGAACCTCCTACAAGACAAACACAGAGAAGAAGGACCTAGATCACTGGGTCACCAGTCTTGCCCTTTCACCAGCAGCAAGAGCCAAGACAAATATTTAGTAGCTTAATCTAGAGGTCTAGCTACTAACAACTTGGGAAATGCCCAGGGGAGTCAGTCCTGGGCTTGTTCTGTAAACAGAGGCCTGACATACTTAATTTGTCCCAGAGGTTGGAAAAAGAAGCCTTGACTCACACAGACAGGAAACTTTGCCTAATTAAATACTAATTACTCATAAGAGCTTTGTTTACCTAAACTTCCCATAAACCAAGTTTGGTATGAAATGAGAGCAGGCATAAAGAAGCAGAATCACTGCTCGGAAAATGACATAAATAGGTTTATTCAGTCCTTTCTTCAGAAATGATGTTGCTAATTGCACAAGAATAAACAATTCACGAGTTGATAAATCCCACATTTAGGGGCTGTGAACAGCTTTCCTACATCCCTAAGGAGCTGTATGTTTGGAATGGGTAAAATGAAAGGAAGAATAGTTGGCCATCTGAAGCCACTTTGGATGAAACAAGCAGAATTCTCCATATTTCTATATATCTCTGTAATGAGAGAATCTGTCAAGGAAATGAACGATTGCATGCTTACGATTTTAGTAAGATATAAGGAAAAGAGGCCTGGTAATGTGAGTTTCCCTTTGGCCTTGGGTGCTGGCTGTTATTTGGGCATCCAGCCACCCTCTCTGTCTGAGTGGAGACCTGAGAGGGAACCAGAGGGAGGAACAACATCAAAACTTTCTTGCAGGACGAAAACAAACCACTTACTACTTATTTTTTTATGGTCCATTTGTTCAAGAAATGGAGCGTCTCAATCATGAATGCTGTTATAGACACTAGATACAGTGGAGAAAAAGACAAAATAAATTGCTGTTTTTATGCAGCTTACATTGTGGTTGATGTCATAAAATCAAAATTATTTAAATAAGAAAAAAAGTATGGGAGGAAAGCTTTGGACTTAGAAAATCTGGTCTCTCATCCCAGTGTTGCAACTAGCTTGCTGGGGACCCTGAGTGATGAGTCCTTTGACCCCCCCCCCCTTTAGACCTCAAGGTCTCATTTATCTTGGGTGGAAACGACCACATTTCCCAAAACAGCCCCTCCAGCCCGATCTTTGTAAGGGGAGATCTGAGTACAGTCCAGTGGAGAAGGGCTGGGCTTTGAAGTAAAGCATTTAGGCTGCTGAGTTATTGAACCTCTGACCTTGGTCAAGTCATTTAACCTCTCTGAGTTTAGTTTTCTTGCTGCAAAATGAGATGATAATGTTTGTTCAATTGAGATCCCACAGGCAAAGCAATGCTCTGCCCCTGACGTGCCCTCGTACCTGGTACCTGGCCGCGGCTCCCCTGGGAAGCTGACCTGTGAAAAAGGTTTCACAGGGCAAAGACAATGGCCATTTTGCTAGTGAAGCAACCCAGAAAGTGGGCAATTTCCCTCCGATCGCACCATCAGCTGAGGCCCAGCCGAAGAAGGTTTGGCTCACAACGGAAAAGGCGTCCCACCCCCTCCCTCATTCTGAACATCTGTGGTCTGAAGAACTGGAAAATTACCTTCAAATGAGAAAATAATTCCTGGTGGCACATACATTCATTATCCACACTGAGTTTGTGTTCCTTTTGGAAAATGTGTCCAGCTGAACAAGTCAGGGCCATTTTTCACGCAGCCCGTCCTGGCTCGGAGAGTCGCAGCAAGAGGAGCAGAGGGGCCCGGGCTTGGGCTGCTGTGCGTCAGGTGTGCCCCTCGGGGTGACTCTGGCAGAGGATGGCCCTCCCGGGTCCACGTGTCAGGGGAGGATTTCTGTGACCACGGTCATCTCATCCCCCAGGGGCCTTGTGGTAGAAACCTCGAGGGCAAGGCTGGAGCAGTGGTCCAACACAGTACCATCATTTCTTCTAATTTCCAGAACATGATAGATGATTAACAACACAAGACTGGGATCCAGAACTTACAGAGAACCTGCACAAATCACTAAGAAAAAGACAAGCGAACCAAAAAAATGGGCAAAATTCCTGAGCCGGTGCTTTACAGTAGAGCAGGGTCCGCAAATGAAGGCCCCTCAGGCCAAATCCCCCCCCAACCAGCCTGGTTTATAAATAGTTTTATTGGAAGAAAGCCACACCCATTCACTCCCATGTGGTCAAGGGCTGCTTTTCTCTACAGCAGGGGGGCTGATGAGTTGGGGCAGAGACTGTGTGGCCTGTAAACCAAAGAGGTTTACTATCAGCCCCTTTCAGAAAAATCTGCAGATCCTGTAATAGAAGAAATCCAAGAGCCCACTAAGCATAGAAAAAGGTGCCCAAAGATATTAGCCAAGAGGAACATGCAAACCGAACCCATAGTAAATTACCTCGTGCACCTATTAGAATGGCTAAAATTCCAGAGACTGACCAGTGTGACAATGGTAGGACAGCTGGGGCTCTCAGACATCCGTGGCTGAAGGGCAGAGTGATACCACCTTGGAAACTGTTCTGCTGTATCCCCTACAGGTAAAAACACATGTCTCCATGACCAGCGGTTCCTGGGTGTGTGTACACTCAGGTGAGATGAGGGCTCGAGCCACCAACAGACACTCGTGAGAATGTCCATAATCATTTTTACGTATAATAGTCCCAAACATGAACTAACCCAAATGGTCATCTGTTGTAGGACAAGTTGAATCAACTGTGCTATATTCACATAATGGGACGGTACACAGTAAACAAACAAACAGTTGTTCCAGGAGAGGACACGTCACAGACACAGTGTCAAGTGAAAGAAGAAGATCCCAGCGCGTGTACTGTGTGAATCCACCTGCAGGAAGTTCAGTAACACGTGGGGCTGGGGGTCGGGACAGAAGCCACCTCCAGCTTGGGGATTATTAATGGGGGTTGCTATTGACCAGGGGGCCTGCTGGGGCCTGGAAAGTTCTGCATATTGCTTGGGGAGGTGTCACATGCTGGAGACGTATGTTAAAGATCCCTGAATGGTACCCCAAAGATTTGAACACCTACAGTGGAAGTGTTGTATCTCAATAAAAAAGAAAAAGATTAAAGAAAAAAAAAAAAAAGACTGGGAGTCCTTTTGGACTTGAACCTTAACGCCAGCAGTGGATTCTGCAGAGTGAAGTTTTAACTAAAATTCAAACTGTAACGACTTTTAAACTTTGCCCTAAAAAGAATGAACATTTCAGAATGTACTAAAGTCCTCTGGGGCTTCCCTTGTGATGCAGTCGTTAAGAATCCGCCTGCCAATGCAGGGGACACGGGTTCGAGCCCTGGTCCGGGAAGATCCCACATGCCGTGGAGCAACTAAGCCCGTGTGCCAGAACTACTGAGCCTGTGCTCTAGAGCCCATGAGCCACAACTACTGAGCCCACGTGCCACAACTACTGAAGCCCGCGCGCCTATGAGCCCGTGCTCCGCAACAAGAGAAGCCACCGCAATGAGAAGCCTGCGCACGGCAACGAAGAGTAGCCCCCGCTCTCCGCAACTAGAGAAAGCCCACGTGCAGCAATGAAGACCCAACGCAGCCAAAAATTAAATAAACAAATTTATAAATAAATAAAGTCCTCTGTAGTAACCCATTTCTCTCCCTCCGCCCCCCCGTCCCCACCAAAGCTGTGAGGACACTAGCTGTGGCCTTGGATGATCCCTGATGTAGATGTGTTTTGAGGTGACACCTGTGGGGTGTGTGTGTGACTCATACCGAGGGGACCAAGGACCCGGACTGACGCCTGTCCTGCCCCGATGGCGATGGAGGCCCATCCTGGTCACGGGAAGGCTGCCATAACAAAACATTACAGACTCGGCAGCTTCAACCACAGAAATGTTTTTCCTCACATGATACTGTCCCTTGGCTCCAGCAGCGGCTAGAGGGGAACACAGCTCACAAATGTGAGCACCTCTCCTAAGAGACGTAGGTGGAGTCACTGCCCAACAGCAATTCAGAAGGCATAGGCTGAGCAGGGGACACCAGGGGCCATTCAGGACCCTTGGTTCTTCTCCAGGGCCTCTCCTAACTCAATGAACAGCTGCTTTTTTTCTCTGACCTCTTTTCCTCAAGTGTCAATGGGCCTGGAGCACAGAGGGTTGAACTAATTTCTCTCTCCACAGTTGCTCTCGGCACCCATATCCAAGGGCCCTTCATGGGTGGAACTCAGTGTGATGCAGATCCCCACCGCGTGTAATACGTGTCATTCTGACTGATCTCAAAGAACATGATCAAGGTCAAGCACTGTCAAACCCTGGCTGGTTTCTCCCCACTTCTGACCTCTCCTTGCTTTCCAAGTAAGGCCTGCTCAGGACGTGAAAGTTCATCTTCATGTAAGGCACAGATGTTATAAAAATGAGAAAGGCAAATCCTGTATGATACCATTTATGTATGGAATCTGCAAAAGCTGAACTCGTCGAAAGGAGAGTAGGACGGTGGTTACCAGGGGCTGGGGGGTGGTGGTGGGGTGGGAGAATTGGGGAGATGGTGTTTAAGGGTAACAACTTGCAACTAGTAGATGAATAAGTCCTGGAGCTCCAGTGCACAGCCTAAAGATTACAGTCAACAATACTGTATTATAAAGTTCAAAGCTGCTAAGAGACTAGATCTTAATTGTTGTCACTGCAAAAAAGAAATGATAATTATGTCATGTGATAGGGGTGTTAGCTAAGACTATAGTGGTAATCATATTGCAATATATAAATGTATCAAATCAACATATTGTACATCTTAAACTTACACAATGTTATATGTCAGTTGTATCTCAATAGAGAAAACGATGAAGCTGCATTTGTTACCAAAAATTGTCATATGGATAGCCATATCTAAATACATCAGTTTGCATTTTCCATTAGTTGTGGGCTATCTGTCAGGGCTTAAGACCTCCTAGCATTATTTCAGAGCAGGGAGGAGGCTTGGGCACCACCCACACCCATCAGAAATCCACACTGGATTCGTCCCAGATGGAACCCACCTATGGCGGTTAGAAGGCAAGGACCACACAGAATGAGTGAATTGTGGTTCTTAGGATTTCTTGGCCTTTGCTCAGGAATTTATGCCTCTATCACTGCCTCTGGGGCTGCAGAAACCTGGACCACAGGTGTAGTGCCTTCCGAATGCTTTGTCATGACTTTCCCATGTGTCACATGTGAAAATGCTCTAGTAGTCAGAGAAATGCCTACTCTTGCCTTTACTTCTTGAAATATTCCCAGGAGCGTCACATTTTCCTCTGTGGTGATTTTTGTAGGGGCTGCCCTTATGTCCAGACACATGCCAGACTTTCAGAAAGATCCGTGTGTAGCATTTAAGAGCTAGGGATGGTGAAGCCGCTCGAGATTATCTTGACAAATCGTTTCCAACATGCATTTTATTTACAAACAGAAACAAAGAAAACAACCTGTTCGTCCTCATTCTTACAGCCTTTACTCCACTGGATCCTGGACACAGGGAAACAAAAGGTCAGCGGGAAAGGCCACCACCCTTCACTGTCCTGTCCTTTGTGGCTAGGGGTCCTCTCTGGACTCACTCCCTCCCAGGTCTCATGTCTCCTGACAAGGGGACCTCCTGCAGCCTCAAGCCCTTCTGAGCCATCCCAGGTCTAATTAGATGCCAAATGGAGAACAGGAGGCAGCAAGTTCCCCTGGAAGCCCTGATTTGGGGAACGGCAGAGTCCTGAGTGCATCTGGATGGGGATCTCTTTATTGGCACAGCTTTAGGACTGCACATGAGCTGTCATCACACACTCCTTCTGACCCCTTACCTCCCCGTTGGGCGTGAGACTTTGGACCACGTGGACATGCAGACTCCCTACAAAAGAGGCACTTTAAACATTCCAGTTTCAGGATGTTTGAAATGACAGGGACTTTGTCACACTAATACCCCCCCCCCCCCCGCTTCCCGCACACACACATGGCTATACAAATAATAAGAGCTAGCATTTCTCAAGCACTTTCTATGTGCTGGCACCGTGCTGTGAGCTTTATCAGTATTATTAAGAGAATCCCCACAACTACACTATGAGGTAGGTGTGAAGAATTCCCCCATTTAACAGATGAAAAGATTGAGGCTCACAGAGTGGATACATTCCCCCAGGACTCAGAGTCAGTAAGTGGTAGAGTTGGAATTCAAATCCAGAGAGTCTGGCAGGGAGCTACCTCACCTTCTTGACTCAGAGGTGACGGTCAAGCTCTGGTCCAGGGAGGGGGCAGGTGTCAGACCTGTTCCCAAAGCCAGTGCATCCTCCAACCAGGTTCACAGGAAGGTATGAACAGAGCAGGTGCCTGTGGGCACAGGCGGGGCCTTAGAAGGCACACCCTTGAGGGAGGACAGGTGAGAACAAGAGAACCTGCCTCGGGCTATATTCGGGGACCCTTGATTTTTTCCCAAACACTCCTTGCAGTGTTCCCAAAAATATTATTATCTGTGATATCTGACCTACCCTTAGATACCTGATTTTAGGGATATTTTTTAAAAGGAGTCATCAGAAATTTTAAAACAATAAAGAAGAGATGCAATGTTTTAGGTTGGTAATAGTATTATCAGTTTTTGATCAGTGAGAGAGGTGATATTTTCACTCTTCCACCAAAATCTCTCCATCCCTGTTGATGATAGAGAACTTGACCCACCCAGAGGGTTTCTTCCTTATTCTTTAAACTGGAAAATCCAAGTTCATATTTAAATGTCATAATGATTGACAGTGAATAAATAATGGCTCAGAGAGGTTTTAAGCTCACAATCAACCCAAAAAACAGGGAGAGATTTCTCACTGAAGAAGGGTCTGCTTTCCTGAAGGATCACAGAGCTTCCAGGAAAACCTGAGTTCCCACTGGGGAAGCTGACTTTTCTCCCCTCCCCTCCACTCCCCTGTCCTTCCTGAAGTTCCTGGCAGGTCCTCAACTGCCCAGCAGGTCCCTTCCCCCCGAAGCTCCTCTCCCTGAATCACACATCATCAGGGTTTACTTGAAATGATTATTGAACGTTGCATAGAAATGGAAACCAACCAAGGAGAGATGAGTAAAATATCCAGCTCACCTGCTTTCTCAGTGGAAAACACTGAACGCAACCCTTTTCCCTGTAATTTCATGAGCATATTTGCAAGTGCTTCCGGGTGGGGAGAACTTCTCCATGTGTCTCCAAGTGCCCAATGCCCACCATGTGCTCAGTCTGGGTGGGGTTGGGATGGATGTCGGGCAGATGACCTGGATTGAGGTGGGAAGAGGAGATGAGGGAGGGAAGGAGTGATGGAGGTGGGAAAGGAGAGGAAAGAGGCAGGAAGGGGAGCGAGGGGAGGCGGGAAGCAACTGGAGACAAAGACGGAGCGGGCAGATCAGAGAAGGGAAGGGTCAAAGACGCTGCTCTTCACAGACTCGGGTTCACATCCTGCTCTGGCCTCACCAGCTACTGAATCTGACCTGTTTCTCACCTGGAGACTGGAGACCCTACACAGACCTCGCAGGATCGGCGTGAGGGTGGTCCCCTCTGCGTGTAGACAGGGAGGTGGGCGCCCAGACGGTGGACACGCAGGTGACGTGGGCCTGATGTCCTCTGTCACCTTGAGCTGCTGCTCACCTGGGCTTCGAGGACAGAACCTTCTTCAGTGTCTGATCTCTGTCCGTGTGTTGCCATGGAAACCCTCTCACCGTCCTCCACCCGCTCTTCACTCTGAACCCATCCTGGTCCTTCGGGATCAGATGCCTGCAGCCGCCACCAGCCAGGAGCTGTGGCACCAGAGATGGTGTCATGGTCCCCAGAGCACCTGGGACAACCCAGCTGCAGGCCAGCACTTTTTCTCCCTGAAGCTCTCAACACAGGATCCTGAGCCCCCTTGTCACCTGTTGGCCCCAGTCCCACAGGAACCAAACTGGGGGTGTCGGTGCTCAGGGTCCTATCGTTTCACCTCGTTCCGTGAGCGTTCTCATCTTTAGAGCGACCCGAATTTCACCAGGGGAGCCCAGACTTCCCGCACTTGTCTCCCTATTCCTGAGCTCAAGACGACGGGAAATGTGGGTTTATCATTTCATTGGCAGCATCGTCCTTACTAAAAACCCCACCCCCTCCACCTCCTGCCATCGTTTCCTGGCTTCCTCACCGTCACAGCTTAGAGACAATAAATAACAAGTCCCTTTTCCCAACGTCCTTTGGCATCCTTCGGCCCCGAAACCAGGACACGACGTCTTCCAGGTGGGAGTGGCCAGTAAAATTACTACCTCGGTCCCCTGTTCTTAATAACTGGCTATGGGAACCAGGTACAAGTTCCTATCCTGTGATCAGTCCTCTGATTTCCACGCTGGCTGGGACAGGGGTGGGCTGGTGAGGAGAAGGCCATTGCCATGAGCTGGGGAGGGAAGGCGTGCAGTTCCCCCAGACCAGCCGCTTGGGAAGAAGGTCTTTCCTGGGTGACTCATGCAGATTTTGGCAATAACTGGACAGCAAGTGGGCCCTGGGCGGCCAAGACGGGAGGTGGGGTTTTCACAGGACATCAGTCAGGACCAGATGGTGAAATCCTAGTTTAGCCTCTGGGACAGGATGGGGAACATGTCAGAAGGCTTGGCAGAGCCTGTCTTTATTTTCTTTTTTTTTATAACATCTTTATTGGAGTATAATTGCTTTACAATGGTGTGTTAGTTTCTGCTTTATAACAAAGTGAATCAGTTATACATATACATATGTTCCCATATCTCTTCCCTCTTGCGTCTCCCTCCCTCCCACCCTCCCTATCCCACCCGTCTAGGTGGTCACAAAGCACCGAGCTGATCTCCCTGTGCTATGCGGCTGCTTCCCACTAGCTATCTATTTTACATTTGGTAGTGTATATATGTCCATGCCACTCTCTCACCCTGTCACATCTTACCCCTCCCCCTCCCCATATCCGCAAGTCCATTCTCTAGTAGGTCTGTGTCTTTATTCCCGTCTTGCCACTAGGTTCTTCATGACCTTTTTTTTTTTTTCCCTTAGATTCCATATATATGTGTTAGCATACGGTATTTGTTTTTCCCTTTCTGACTTACTTCACTCTGTATGACAGACTCTAGGTCCATCCACCTCATTACAAATACCTCCATTTTGTTTCTTTTTATGGCTGAGTAATATTCCATTGTATATATGTGCCACATCTTCTTTATCCATTCATCCGATGATGGACACTTAGTTGCAGAGCCTGTCTTTAAAAAGGGACTTACCTGTGACTGCAGAATGCATGTGGCCTGACATTAAGATGCTTGATGACTCTGGATTAGCCAAGAAAGGGGCGCTGCAGAGAGGCGGGATTAGTCCCCCCGGGGAGCTGATCTCCATCACGTGGCGGCTTCTCCCAAGGATTCTCATCCTCACCTGGATGGAGAGGCCACAGCAGCACATCACCTGGTTCACCCACCGAGGAGCCCATTTGCACCCGCAGGTCTAACCAGGGCCTGCTGAGCGCTGGTCATGCAATCCCGGGGGACTGCACGGTGCAGGAGAGACGGTTCCTGCCTTGGAGGAAGTGGGTGAGCAGCACAGGCAGAATAGCTGCCCTGGGAGGCAGGACCTGCAGGTGGGGCGATGGGGACCTACATCCCCTCAGGAAGGCCCTGTGTGCAAGGCAGTGGCCTCCTCAGGGTCTCCTGTGCGGACCCCATGGGAAGCTCTCTGACAGCAAGTCTCCAGCAGGTCTCTGCTTCTTCTGGAAGAACCATTAGGTCCTGGTCTAGTCCCCTTTCCGCTCGGCCCAGAAAGCTCGGGTTACATGGGGCCCCAGCACTGGGACCCCTTGAATCCCCGTGACTTACACAGCGTATCCCGACCTCCCCCTCCTCATCTTTCTGTCTTAGTTCTCTTTGCTCTGATCGCACGTGCATTCGAGTTTTTAATCTTCAGTTTCAACGATGCTCTCCTGTGCGCACCTCAAATCCATGAGGAACGAGGTCCAGGGTAACAGCACACTGGTCGGTCTGTCGTGCCTGACCAGGGCCTCCACGCCCAGGGCTCTGGGTGTCCCCACAGGAGATCCTTTCTCACATTCCTCCCATTGGAGACAGGAGGGAGATCAGGCACCGGACAGGCAGGTAGACAAACGGCCCGTCTGGCCGGCAGGGGATGGGTCAGTGGGGATCTTCATGTACTAGAGGGCTCCTGAGTCTTTCAAATGAACGAACTAGAACTACGGCCATCAACATGACTAATCTCCAGCACAGATGACTGAGCAAAATACCAAGTTGCAGAAGAATAAGTACAGGACAGGGAGTTAGTGTTTAAGTCTGAGACGATAAAAAACGTCCTGACGATGAATAGTGGTGATAGTTGTACAACCTTGGGAATGTACTTAATGCCCCTGAATTTTATACTTAAAAATAGTTAAAATGGTAAGTTATATATATAATATATAATAATATATATTTAATTTTATGATAATAAAATAATTTGACTGCCCCAAACCCAGTAATCAGATAATATTTGAATGCAATATTTTTTAAAAATCAAAATTAAAGCAGAAAAATCCATGGTGAACAAAATAACAACATTTTAGATAAAGAGAAATGCTATTACTGATTTTTCCTTTTGCCCCAGGCTCCACTATGGCTCAGCCTCGTGCTAAGAGTTTCCCTTCTTTAAGAATTGACTTACTGGTCACAACACAAGTGTGACTTCTTCCTCAGTGGCAATCCTGCAAAGACAGTGATTATTCTTGTCTCTCGGATAAGTAAACTGAAATTTCTTGGGATTAAGTTATTTGCCCAAAGCCAATCCTCTGCCTCTGTTCTCTGCAAAGCTGCCTCTCCAGCTGCATACAGCTGATGAGGTGGTGGCCACAGGCTCAACATGGAAGATCCCATTAGGTTCTTCTTGAGAAAAATACTTGCACGGGGCAGAGGGTGAGTTGGAGATTTCCACCCTGTCGTGAGTATCGTAAGAAGCAGGCTAATGCGTGGCTTTGCCTTCTGTGGTTTTGCGTTAATCTCTTTTTTATTTTATTGTTCTTTTAATGATGTGATCCTTTTAGCTCTGTAGTATGTCCTAATAAACTCTGTAATTATAAGTTTTTCTGACTATGCTGTACTGAAGGCGAGCCTCCCCCGACCCTCACCCCGGCTATCCCAGGGATCTAGGCAGGGGAACTCTGCCCTCCACAGGGGCCTAAGTCACCAGTGCCTTTTGGTCAAGTTCAACGTTTTCAAGCTGGGATCTTGTCTATCTTGTTCATACTGATATCCTCCAAAAGTGCCTGGTACCTGGTGTAGAAGTTCCTTAATAAATCACTGTTAGGTGAATGAATGAATGAATGAAAAAATAAAAGTATAACCAGTTTAACCTTGAAAAAAAACATGCAATCTTTTTGGTAGCTGCCTTTGAAACCTGTACCTGTGGTAGCTGTCAGTTGAGAATTTTGTAGGTTGAAAGGGGAAAGCATTGTGATGCTTTAAAAAAACACATGTTAAATATACAGATCTCTAAACCCTCAGTTGAAGTGGACACAGCAAAATGCATATCCTTCCACCTTGCCAAAGGGGGTCAATATATATATGTGTCACCAAATACTGACACATAAGATGTGTTTGTATTTGACGTGCCTACTAGCTGCACAGACAATTGAGCAGTCAGACACCCCACTCATGGGACAAATGAGCTTGTATTTGTGGTCTGAAGCCATTGACATCTTCAGGATAAAGAGCGTTCTATCGTGCAAAGCTGTGTCTGTGTCTGGACAGAGCGGGTCCTCTATGGCTGGCCTCCTACAGGGGACCTTAAGTCTGTGGTTCCTAGTGCACCTCTGAAATGGGCATTGCTGTAGGGAGAGCGTCCCCACATCTTTGAGAGGAGCCCTGGACAGGATAAGTGGGAACAGAGTGTGTGCACAACTTCTACACCTGTCCGGCTTTCTGGCTTTCCTGTCCTGTCCTCTTAGCTTTGAGTTTCTGAGCCCCAGAAAGCTAATTGCACTGCCCACCCAGACCAGGCTGTTCTGTGTCCTTGTGTTTTCACCTGTGCTGTGCTTTCTGCCAGAAATGCCCCTTCCCCCTCCAACTCCCCCCACTCCTCCCCCGTAACCATCTGAAATTCCTTGCTGTTCCATGTCCTGTCCCTGTCGACACCATGAGTGGCAGTGCAGGGACTCAGGCTGACCCAAGACCTGATGAATTGGAATCTGCTTTGTGACACAATCTGCTAGTGAGTCATATGCCCCTAAATGTGTGAAAAGCACTGGAGATAATTCCTACTCATCCTTCAGTAATCAGCTCAGGGGTCACCTCCTTCAGAGAGCCCTCCCAGACTTCCCACCTAACCCCCAGCCTGCTGCGAGGACAGTTGGAGAGCTGGGCAAGACGCCAACAATGACTGTCCCCGTCACCTTCACGAGCACTTCTAGACCCTGAGTCTGTCTCTTCCGCAGCCTGTGTTCTGCTGCGGTAAACCTAGTCTTCATCTCGGTCTCCCCACGAGTAGCATCCTGACAGCTCAGCTTAGGTAGGAAGTGCGTCACACCTGGGAATCCTCTCCCTACACTCCAGCCCCTCCTGTTCCTGCCATTGGAACCCCTGTCATAGGAGCACCTGGGAGGTGAGACCTTCTGATCACGAGGGCCCTGAGGAACAGCAGAGACCACATGGAGTCCAAATGGACCTGCGTACTCCACGCTCTACTCCTTAGAGAAGCAGGCTTTCATGGGATGTAATACAGCTACGCTTTGCTGAATTCGTTGGGATTTCCTCTCAAGAGACTTTACGAGAGTTACTTGAAGTAGAGCAAAGATACACAGAGTGATTAGAAAAGGTCTGAGCTGTTTCTTATTCCTCCTCTCTGACCCCCCAGCCGCCTGAACACAGCCCCATCTGTCGTCCTCCATCTCTGTTTCGACCACCCCAGTGCCAGCCCCCAGTGTTCTATGGAGACCCCTGTGAGGGATTTGCCCCCAACCCTGCCCCCTCCCCACACCCCACCTTCCACTCTCTCCACGGCCACTGAGATCTGTGTAAAGCACACATCACACATTGTCCTCACCTTCCAACCCTCTCTCTCCAGGTCTGCACCCTCCTCTGGGGTCACTACACTGCATTAAAGAGATGTCTGTGCAGCGGGCTGCTCCCTGCCCACCTCGCCCCTTCCCCATCATCTTTGCCCTGTTTCCCAGTCCAGAAACCCAGTTCTCAGGCCTTTAGACTCCTGTCCTCTCTGCCTGGAATATTCTGCCCCATGACTCTCCCAGGCTAACTCCCCTTACCTTTTAAAATATCAGTGTAAATGTCACCTCCTGGTGTTAGCCTGTCACCCTGGTTACCCGTCACCCTGGTGGAATCATCTGCAGAGCAATTACTACCATCCTTTGTCTCCTTTTCTTTATTATCTGAACTCTCCCCTGACTAGAATGTAACCTCTGGGGTCCACAAGCCCCCCTTGGCTGCTTTTGTCATCACTGCATCCCCAATACGTGAACATTGTCAAAGGTCAGAGTAACTCCATAGGTATTTACTAAATAAATGGATGTGAATGAATAAAACAAACATACACACACTTTGGATCAAATAGAGTCAGTTGTGCTGGTCATTCTCCAGATTCTACCGGGCCCTCTTCTGGGCTGTGCTGTACCCCGAGGCCATCTCCTGACTGCACTACCAGGGCCCCTGGGTGGCTGTCTTTTGCTCCAGCAGTAAATGGAAGGACAGGACACAGGGTGCTGGGAGTTATTTCCGGTCCCATGACAGCCCCTCACTGAGCTCAGATGACACCACTTGTCCTGCTTCCCTCCAGGCTCAGGGGTGGGGACAGCATCCCTATTGCTGCCACCTGGGAGTCCCCATCCTTGCTCTTTCCCTCATCCTCCCACAGCCCAGGTAACCACCTTCATCTCAGTCCCTCCATCTGCACCATTTGGATGAAGTGTTTCTAGTTGGAACCTTACTGAAGCATCAGGTAACTCTCATTTCTTTGTATATGATTTAGGAATATTTTCTCTATATACAAATTACATAAACACAAATTTTCTTTTCATTATTTATTTTAAAACATTCTAAAAATTTGAAACTCTATTTTTACATTTCAGTTACTCACCAAACAACCAAATAGGCCCAGTATCTATCCGTACTGTGGTGTGTGTGTGTGTGTGTGTGTGTGTGTGTGTGTGTGTGCTTGCAATCAAGACAAAACTTTTCAATTTTGACTTCATAAGCTTTAGAGATGTTAAAAAAACAAACACTATCTTGAATGAAACAACAAAAGTTAAGAAAAAATTACTAAACAGTAAGAAATTATTGCAAAATCTTAAGTCTTCCAATCTGTATATTTAGGACTATACTAATTTTATGAATTTAGGACTAAACTATGAATTTAGGAGTACACTAACAAATCTTCTGTAGTTTGAATGTGGTGTTGTTTTATTTAAGGTTTTTTTGCATTGTTTTAAAACCAACCAAAGTTTATTAAGGCAAATATTAAGTTACCTCTTCAGATTTGTAAAAATAGGCAGAGTATAGAGAAATGGTCTGTATTGTGTAAAACTTTTCTATCCATGTCAAACTTAAAGAATGATTTAAGTCATAGTGGGCATTTAATTTAAATCAAAATAAAATACTTATATAATCCTGAAGGGTCCAATGGAGATATTATTTATTCATAAGAATTATACAACAGAGTCTATATTTAAATAATACTACCATAAATGTATAATGCTATACTAATAAGGGTAATTGTGGCATCAGTTTAGGAATAGTAGCTTAACTAAAGAAGGACAAATCAAAATTACTTCAACAGAAATACATGCAGATGTAAATGAAAACTTGAAAAAAAAAAATCTTCCAAATTATAATGCTTTATCTACCTGAAAGAGAATAATCAATTAAGTTATAGTAGCTAAAAATAAAGAGAAAAATAAAATTACTTCAAAAAGGGAAAACACATGCAGATGTTGTGTCCTGGTTGTCGGTGTCACAGCTGCTGTGAGCTGAGTCGAACCTGCAAGTGACCCCAGGTTCCTGAGCCCTCATGGCGTGACCCTCCTCCTTCCCAGGAGGCCTGATGACTCAAGGGATCCCCTGACACCTCCGGGCCTCTGTGGACTGTGGGTAGAGCAGCAGGGGAACAAGGGCCCCTTGGGAAAGGCTGGAAGTTGGACTTGACCTTGGCCAGCATCTGCCTGTTGTGGTCACTCTCTTTCCTTAGCTCCTTGAGCTTTCTCTCCATGGCCATAGCCGCCACCCACTTTCTTGAGCTTTTTTCTCATAGAAGCAGGTCTCCTTGTGATAGTAGGAAGTGGTTCTCTCTAACTTTTTGCCCATGTCTTAGGCTACCTTCTCGTAGAGGTTGCAGTTCTGATATATGGAGTTCATGTCTCCACACACGTTGGTAAGTTTCTTCTTGATTTCTAAGCAGAGAGAAACAGTAACTTAGGATATATGTAGTACAAACCCTCCTGATCAAGTAATAAAAGTTAACAGGAATAATACTGGGACAGGCCAACTTCATGTGCCTCCGGATATGATGCACTGAAAAGAACACAACAATATTTCTTTAGTTTTTCTGCCAAAAATGCATAACTGGAATCTAATCATGAAGAAATACCAGACAAACCTGAAGTTAGGGACATTCTACAAAATTATTGGCCCATATACTTCAAAACAATAAAAGTCATGAAAGGCTTAGAAAGGAATTGAAGAATTTTTTCAGATTAAAGAGCCTCAAGGAACATGACATTTAAATGCAATGCACAATCCTGGATTAGATCCTGGGCCAGAGGGAAAAAAATAGAGATGATAGTATTTGAAAAATTGACAAAATTCAAATACAGACAAAGGATTAGATAAACATTATGTCAGTATTAAATTTCAATTTTGGTCATTGTACTATGGTCAGGAAATACTAAAATGCTTAGGGGGTCAAGGGGCTTTATGGCTTTACTTTTGTCAAAAGTTGTCAGAGTTACCAGTAATTCCTCAGCCATATCCACTTCCTGCCATTATAGCCAAGCGATGCCTCATGCTAGATTTTTCCTCGTTTTCTGGGTGGGAATTTTTCATAGTGAGAAATCACAACATATAAAATCATACTAACACCCTATGGTGGTCTAAATCTGCTTTGAGCCTCCCAGTGTCTGAAATGTTCCTCCAAGGACATATCACAGAGTACTGAACACGTATTACTACTTGGAATGTGTCACCATCATCCAATCAATTCCATCTTCAAATTCTCCCTTCAGCCTTCTTCCACGCCATTATAATGTCTAAACTGGTTCAGTGTTTGAATAGTGTCTAGCTCCCAGGTCCCCACTGGCTTCTGTGAAAAGCTCTGTTTCTAAATGCCCACTGGCAGCTTGAAACAACCAAAATGTGTTCTCTTACAATCCTATAGGCCAGAACTCTAAAATCAAGGTATCAGCATACACTCCTTGCTGTTCCTAGGCTCTTAGCTGTCTCACGTTCATCTCTGCCTCCATCTTTGTATGGACTTCTCTGTATGTCTCTCTGTCTTGTCTCCTCTTTAAGGATGTCAGTCTTTGGATTTAGGGCCAGTGCTAATCCAGTATGATCTCATCTTGATCCTTAATTACATCTGCAAAGACCCTGTTTCCAAATAAGGTCACATTCTTATTTGGTTCCATTTTGACATGCACTTTTGGGGAGACATTATTCAACCCATTAAAACTGGTATTGGTGCCTCAATTCCCATGGAGTTTCTGGGTAATTTGAAAACCCCCAGCTTAGCCTTGTCTCTTCTTGATTCTAGATTTTACCTTTGCATAGGACTCTTTCCCTCCACCCACCTTTCAGAGTCCCCCCACACATCCCTCTTCCTTTGTCTTTATTCTACAATCCCACCGAGACTGGTATGCCCCTCCCATACCCAACCCTGGCTCCCAGAATCCAGGCATATTAAACATATTATGTGTCCCATGTGTGAATTCTACACAGGATGCTGAAAAGTGAAAGATGTGCATGGCTCTGTTTGTCAAGGTATTTGTCTAGGATATGGCCATAAGGGGTACATGGGGTGCCTACTGCCACATTCTCTGTCCCTCATGGAGGACTATGGCTTGTCGAGTAACTCAGAACCACTGAATTTTCTTCTGTTCAACCTCATTCTAGTTATTTTGGCTCTAAGATAAAGAAAAGTTAATTACTTGCATATTTGATCAACTGAAAAAATCCAGACTGTATATTTTGAGTCTTGATCGTTTAGGACTACATGCCCAGATGAACCAAATTAATGGTTTCCTTCACTTTTAAGTGGTGTGGAAAAAATCTTGGCTGCCTTTCTCACTGCACCTACGTAAAGACCAGACTTTGTAAAAACAATAGTGATGGTGATAATAACTTTGGCACTTGGTAATCAACAAATCTCTGATTCAGGCTTGGTCTCAAGATAACTCTGCAACATGAGGCATGGATTGGGCCACCTTGTGTACAGGTGAGACAATGATTCCCACTGCTTTGATCCTTGGTCTGATCCTGTATGGGCATAGTTTAGTCACAGGTAGGACTAATTCATTCACACTCTTGTTTAAGGCTTTTAACTTTGAAAGGGCAAAAAGGAACCATCAGAATTTAATCTTCATATGAAAGAAAACCTATCCATCTTGGCAATTAGCTCCTCTCTTGTCAGTTTATCCTTCTCTCAGCTTCCTTTTATTTCTAATATTTAAAAGCCAAGTTAAAAAAAAAAAAAAAAGGTAGCATGGCATGTGGAAAGTAGCTCAGGCTTCAAAACAACCCTAGGTTGAATTCCACTACTACCACCTACAAACATGACTATGGGCTTCTCTCTTAACCTCTTTGAGGCTTGGTTTGTGCACCTGTAATGTCAACCTCAAAGTCAAGTTGAAAGGATTGAAGAAATGATGTATATCATGCACCCTACATGAAACCTCTCACAGAACAGAGATACCCAGTGGTAGGTAGCAGGCTTCCTCTCCGATCTTGGCAGACTCTGATTTTGGGACAGGATTGGTCCTGGATTACAATGGCAAGGCTGACATTACAGCAACCTTCAGGCCAGTGTGCAAACACTCAGATCTGGCCATGTCGGGATGGGATGGGTGTGCTGTGGTACGAATCACTGCCTGGTGAGAGAAGGGCGATCTGTTCTCTAAGTTGTCAAGTTCATCCATGCCTTACCTCCTGGAAACTCACTTCCCTTTTTGTGCTTGGATTCACCTCCTCCAAATGGGATAAAATAATCATCTCCCTCATCATACTGCTATAAAGAATTGTTAAAAACAATTGTCTTAAGTGAATTTTGAGAGAGAAAATGTTAAGCAAGAACTACCAAAGTGATACAAAAATCAATAAGGAAGCCTGTTTTCAGTTAGCAAGATCCCTAACTAGGAGGGATTAAGCAGCTCTTACCCAAGTGCACATTATATAATTTCATCACAAGCTGAAAGCCAGCATCTCAGCATCCGGCCCTGCACCAACATCTGAAATACGTTTTCCCTTAACCCCCATCAGCCAAGAATAAACACTCTTAATGAAAGTCTCAGGAGGAGGTACAAAGGAATTTGTTTTTCCAGTTGATTTTAACCATCTTTCCTAGAGTAAGGGGCTGTCCCTGGTGCTGCCTTCTTTATAACACCTCAGTCAAATATGGCCATGACCACTGCCTCTAGCAAATTCCCTGGGTGCCAAGAATCAGGACCTGAGGACCTGGTACCCGACAAGATGAACAGGCACCAGAATGTTTGGGTTCCAATTTACTAACTACTCTTTACTCTTTGGGTGAGCTCACATTTTAAACTTTGCCAAGAGAGACATACCCTTGAACTCTGCAGTTTTGTCCTGCAATGTAGAAAGCTTAAAAGAGATCAAACACTTTGTTATTTCAAAACACTAACCGTCTCAGAAAGCTCCTTGGAATTAACCTCAATTACTCACTATATGATGAAAGAGCCATGCATACATGAATGCTCTTTTAGCCAGAGGAGTGTTTGCTGGGAATAATGCAAAGAGAATTGGAGAGCCAGATCATTAGTAGGAACATAAAAACAGATCTGAAGATGGGAAATGGTGTTCCCCTGGCAATAGGAGTTATTGAATCCTGAAAAACTCTTGTTTATGGTTTTACCAGGAGCTTGTAACATCATCTAGAAAATAGATTTACAAATGTAATTAAGTAAAGTAAATAGGAAACTGCATGGAAAATTTGGCAGTGAATTATATATATTTTTCTGATTATGTAAGTAATACACATGTTCTTTGTGGAACATATGAAAAATAACAATATGGTCTGTAGAAGAAAATAAAAATCACCCAATTCTACCATCAAAGATAACTGTTTTCTGATATATATATATATATATATATATATATATATATATATATATATACATATATATATAATTTTCTTTTTCCACAAAATTGTATTTATGATCTATTTGTATTTGTCCTGTGATTTTTGCTTCATGTAATCATATTTTTATATTGTAATATCTGAGTGCCTGGCTTTCTAGGATACCCAATGCAAACATAATATTTCTTTGAAATTAAGAGTTATTTTAAAACATTTATTTGAATTTTCCAGTCTACTCTAAAATATATCCATATATATCCATATATCCAAAATATATCCATATATCATATACATGGATATTTAATACAAAATATGTATTATATAAATATAAAATGTAAAATATATTATAGATAAATAAATATAATATGTAACATAAAATATAATTTTATAAAATAGATACATATATGAAGAATATAAAAATAAAATAAATAAAATACCATAGCTCTACATAAGTGGAAGATGCTATTTCCCTGTACTCTTGAAATTTTAGTTTTATACCACTTAAACGCTTCTACATACCACACGCTTAAGAATTTTTGCCCAATTTTAGACAGCATCTTTAAAATACTCTATGTCATTGGAAAAGATTCAGTGGTAGTTTTTCCCATACTAAACAAAAAGTTATCAACTCACAGAAGAAAATAAAAATCAATGGGTCTTAGTTTTTCACTTTCAAATTTTCTCCACTACATTTCCCGTGCAGTTTGATCATCTGTTGCCACTTGCTGGCCTGTGAGAAGATGAGTCACCATGAGGCAGACGATGAGCAATAGAATCATTCAGAAATAGGCACCAATGCTGGACATAGAAGTTTCTTTCCACATACTCCTCTGGTTGTTATTTTATATTGCATGTAATAAAGTCATTTTTTCTCCAGGCACAGGCGTGGTGTTTCTAAGTGGAATTAAATCCATCAGTACACCATGACTCACTTCACTGGGTGTCCTGGCTTCCCACTGTGCCACCTGATCTAGACGGACAATCACCATTGTAGGAAACCACCCGGTCCCCTTGGGCATAAGAAAGACACGTGAACTGAAAGATGGAGACACAACTCCCCGACCCAGTAACTTACCATTTACTGTAGGAATGAGCCCAGCCTAGTCGAGGAGCTATTCGTGGAAGTGTCTCCACGTTCCAACTCACCATAGCCCAACATTCCACAGTTAGATCTTCATTCCTTTGGCTTCGACCTACAGAGGTTGTATTGCTTCTCCAAATTCAGATACCACAGAGATAAAACCATACACTTTAATTGATCATTTCCAACAGAGTTTGCCAAAGAAGGTTGATCAAGTTGTCTATAACAGTATCCTAGGGTGGGGTAGGGGGGAAAGGGGGAATGATTAATTGGAGATTTCTAAGTCCTACCCCGAGAGATTCTGATTCTGTAGCTCTGTGGTGGGTTCGGGGAATCTGATTTTTAGCAAACCCTCCAGGAGAATCCCATGAACATTAGAATTTGAGAAACAATAATGTACATCTTGAAAATGAATGCAATTATGAATCCTTTCTTGATTGCAGAGGAGATAATTAATGATCTCTGGGGGTAATTCAGTGACTATCACTAAAGTATACAAAGAGGAATCTGGACAGGACACTGAACCAGTCCTGTTTTTCCTGGAGTAGTCATTTATTAACTGCTTTCTCCAAGAGGGTATAATAATTGTGTACTTTGTATAAATGCACTGTGAAAAGAGAAAAACAAATATCTGGGCCTTTGTGTCCCCTTCTGTTCCCGTAGGAAGTGGTTTACACGGCACAAATCAAAGCCTTCCACTGACCTTGAAGTTCTGTCCTTCATTTCGGCACGAGCCCCAGCAGAGAGTTCTGGGTACCAGCTGTTTTTAAGTAGGCTCTGAGGGCACCTACCACAGCAGAGCGCTTTGGTGGAAGAAGCCACTGGACACCTATATTAGTTTCCTGGGGCTACCATAACAAAGTATCAAAAAGTGATTGACTTAAACAATGGAAATTTATTGTCTCAACAGTTCTGGACGTAAGAAGTGTCAACAGGGTTAGTTCCTTCTGAGGCTGTGAGGGGGATTCTGTTCCAGGCCTTTCTCCCAGCTTCTGGTAGCTTCAGACATGCCTTGGCTAGATGGCCGTCTTCATTTTGTGTCTTCACATCATCACCCGTCTGTGCCCGTCTGTCTCTGTGTCCAAGTTTCCCCTTTTTCTAAGGACGCCAGTCATATTGGATTAGGGTGCACCCAAATCACCCCACTTTAACTTGATTTCCTTTGTAAAGACTCTATCTCCTAATAAGGTCACACTCAAAGGTCCTGGGGACTTCAACATCTTTGGGGGGGGACACAGTTCAGCCCTGAACACCTCCTCTTTCCCACTGGGCTTGTCTCAGCTATGCTGCTCTGTGCCCTTGCAGGCTGGGGGCAGCAGGCCTAGTTCTGCACCTGGTCTTCCACTTCGCTCTGAGAAGCTGAACAAGCACCTCTCGTCACTCCCCTGCAGCCCCACAAACGATCCAAGCCCATCCTCAGCAATGCATGGGGAGCTAGTAAAGCCAGCTAATCACAGTAGGGTCACAAAAAGTTAAAGCTCAACCTGGATGCTTACACCAAGCTAGGGAGTTGACAGGCGAGCCCTGGATGGTCTTTCAGAGTCAAGTTTTACCAGATTTCTCCTCCTTAGTGCGACTTTTATTAAACGCTTCTTAAAAAGTTGCACTATTGTGTCTGAACTTAGAAATAAATTATACCCAAGTCTCTGCAGGGATATTTCAACCTTGCCTCTAGGTCTTGCCCAGGAAAAGGTTAAAATTCACAAACAGAATGATTGAAGATTCACTTTTCCCATAGAACAATCTTCAACTAAGAGGACAATAATAGTGACAACAGCAAACCTCCTTAGGATGCTATGATTTCACATTTTTAAAATTTGTTTATACAAAAAAATTGAATTTTCTGCTTGTCACCTCAGAGGAAATCAAACAGAATATGATTATTAGCCCTCAATAGGAGGTGAAATTTCCCACTTATCTTAAGGAACCTTATTTACTTCCCATGATCCTCACTCATGTCTGGGAATATGGAACCCTCTTCATCCACAGTCTTTCCAGTGGGACCACTTGATGAAGCCACCGGCTCCTTCAACATCACATCTGTACGGGCGCCATGATGGATGTCGTCTGGCGCTGCAGGGCCACTGCTCAACCTCCTGATAGGGAAGGAGGTGGGGTGGTGCTCGCCGCTCCAGGGCATTGCTGGAACAGACTTGGCAGCAAGACATTAAGCAACAGAGATTAGGCTTAAGAATCTAATATGCAGCTGTGTGCTTACTGTTATCCAAATATTAGGAAACAATACGCGGACTCAGTGGCATTAGATATGTGCCCAAGGGCACAACTGAAATGTGATGCTTTTCACCTGAGAGGTTTCTCCACTTGAAACACTCTTCGGTTTGCTGGAAAGACTCGTTCCCAGGAAGTCATGCCCATTTAGTCTGCCTGCCAAGTAGTGCTAGACTTCTCATCCAGGCTGTATGTGTGGGTGTGTGCCTGTGTGTGCTTGAGCATGTGCATGCACGTGGCTGGAAGAAGGCAGCCCTGGGTAGAACCTAATTTTATCTGGAAACAATGTTTAGCTATTGTTCTTCTAGATCATACACGTCTAGGAAACAATCAAAACCTTGGTGATAATTAGAAAATAACTAACCCTGAACTCTCTTGTGTCTTAGCTTGGGGTCATAGGACCTGAGTTGGGCAGGTAGCCCCAAGGGACCCGAGTGTGAAGCATCACTCTGTGTGCCGGCACTGCTCTAGGACATGTTCAGAGTCAAAACAGTGTGGCAAAATCTTCTACAAATCCGGGCAACAAGTTTGGGGTTGGGAATGAGGAGACTATACTAAATATCATCAGAAGCCCATGATGTTGGAGCATAAAGCTGGAGTGATGGCAAAGTGAGAGGACCTAGCTGTTACCATGGACCTTATATCTGGTTTCCCCTTGTTTTGCAGCAAAATGTCCAGCCCTTGGCCACCTTCAGTTATGAATGGAAGCCATTTCTGCAGGATGAAGGGCCTGGCAGCTCTTGGAAAGGGCTCAACCCTTATATTCAGATACTCTGAGGTCAGTCCCAGCTCAGCTGCTCTGTCGGTGGAATCTTGAGATAGTCACATGTCTTTGCTGAGCTTCCTTTTCCTAATCTTCAACCTGGGATAATAAAATCTCCCCCACAGGAGGTGAAAGGCTTACACATGTGAAAGTGCCTTGTACGTATTAAGCACATAATTCCCAGTGAGTTTAGCTTTTATCTATTAAGTTTTGAGGTGACCTAGAAAGATACACCTTTAGAAAGCTAGAGAGGGCGGGCATTGTACACTTGTGCATATCTTGAACGTTTCTTGACTGATCATTTCACATTTCATACTTGTATATGAACATGTTTTTCTTTTCACTGAAAATTAATACTTATTTTGTTTATAAAAATATTATAGAAAGACTGGGAAAATACAGAACTTCTAAAGAAACATCACCCAAATCATCCATCTTGAAAATCACCATATATTGTGATATGTTTCCTCTCGATGTATATTTAACAATTAATTAAGTTTGAGATGTTTCCTTATACCCATAAGATGGGCAAAATTTAAAACATGTAAGAAGCATGTGGGAAAATAGTCCTAGCTCCTTCTGCTGGGTATGTAAATTGTTTCACGTGCATTGGAGAGCAATTTGGCAATATCTGGTAAAGCTGCAGATTGATGGACCATAAGGCCTGGACATTTTCCATATTGGTATATACAATATAGAAACTTTCTGTATGTCCAAGGAGACCAATTCAATTGTGTTCATTGCAGCATTGTTTGCAATAACCCCAAACTGGAAACAATCCACAGGCCTATCAATGGTAGAATGCATAAATAAATTGTGGTAAAGCCACACAATGAAATAATATATCAAAGTAAAATGAATGGGCTCATTCTACATGTACCAGCATGGGTAAAATTTTAAATGTGTAATATCGAGTGAAAAAAGCAAGTTGTATAATTATACTTTTGCAGAGACTGGCCAAATGTACACTAAACCCATTTCGCTTTCCTGGCAGACTACATTTCTCAGCCGTCTTTGTAGTTAAGTAAGGCCATATTTCTGAGCTATGGCCCAGGAGATGTGGATAGAAGGGATGCATGCAGCTTTAGGCCTGTCCCCTAGAAGCTGACATCTAATTTAACCTCTCTAGCCCTCGGTTTCTCCATCTGTAAAATGGGGATAATAATAATAACACCACTCAAAGTGGTTATTTAGAGGATGAGTTAATGAGTTAGTACACGGGAACTGCTCAGCCTAGTACCTTGTATATAATATTCTCATAAATATAACAACAATTGTTATTGTTGCTATTATTATTTTTAGTATTACAGATGATCCCCAACTTATGATGGTTGAACTTAACAGTTTTTGACTTTACAATGGTGTGAAGACAATATGCATTCAGTAAAACCATGCTTCAGATTTTGAATTTTGACCTTTTCCAGGGCTAGTGATACGGGGTATGAAACTCTGTTATGATGCTGGGCAGCTCCCAGGCAGCCACACAATCACGTAGGTAAAAAACCAATAACACTGACATCCATTCTGTACCCAGACAACCGTTCTGTTTTTCCCTTTCAAGACAGTATTCAGTAAATTACATGAGATATTCAACACTTTTTTTTCCCCCAAATTTATTTATTTATTTATTTTTAAACATCTTTATTGGAGTATAATTGCTTTACAATGGTGTGTTAGTTTCTGCTGTATCACAAAATGAATCAGCTATACGTATACATATACCCCCATATCTCCTCCCTCTTGCATCTCCCTCCCACCCTCCGTATCCCACCCCTCTAGGCGGTCACAAAGCACCGAGCTGATCTCCCTGTGCTATGTGCTGCTTCCCACTAGCTATCTATTTTACATTTGGTAGTGTATATATGTCCATGCCACTCTCTCACTTCGTCCCAGCTTACACTTCCCCCTCCCCGTGTCCTCAAGTCCATTCTCTACATCTGTGTCTTTATTCCTGTCCTGCCCCTAGGTTCTTCAGAACCTTTTTTTTTTTTTTTTTTTTTAGATTCCATATATATGTGTTAGCATATGGTATTCGTTCTTCTCTTTCTGACTTACTTCACTCTGTATGACAGACTCTAGGTCCATCCACTTTTTATAAAATAGGCTTTGTGGTAGATGATTTTGCCCAACTGTAGGCTATTGTAAGTGTTCTTAGTACATTGAAGTTAGGCTGGGCTAAGCTAAGATGTTTGGTGGGCTAGGTGTATTAAATGCGTTTTCAATTTACAATATTTTCAATTTACATTGGGTTTATTGGGACGTAACCCCATCTTAAGTAAAGGGAAGATTTGTATTTATTCATTTTATTTATTTATTTAGTACTGCTGCTGCTGCTACCGCTACTTTATGGAAGGAAGGGAATGTGAATAGAATATTATTCCATGTCCATGATTTCACCCACCGGAATCCCTTAGGGAATATATCATTATTATTTTGCCTTACAGATAAGGACCCTTACTTGCAGAGCAACTCACTAACTGGTCAGGAATAGAACTAGTATATGGACACAGGTTATTCTTCGAGATAACACAAATCGCCTCTTTCAGCTAACCTGTGCGTCTAAAGGATTCCACACGAGCGTAAGTTGAGTTGAAGATTTTGTGTGTGCCTTTCATTTACTAATTTATAACATGCGGCGTTGTAAAAAGTTTCCTTACCATGCTAGTTATTATGAGTTTATTTTCAAATAAAATTACTGATAATATTGCAAAGGGAAAATGGAATAGTAGCAAGAGAAAAGATTGACTGTAAAAGTGCCTTGGATGGTAATAACAAGATGCCATTCAGCTCTTGTGGTTGCTTCGATGGTGAAAGAAAAGTCCTAAAATAAGAGAGATTCTTTGACATGCACCTTGGAGCACACGTCAAATTGTCGTCAGAGAAGAGAGCAGAGTCTAAATTCTAGACCTGCCCCACAGGAGAGGTCACTAAACACATCGAAGTTCTTTCCAAATGCTTGGCATGGTGAGATAAACAGTTTTTCCCATTAGTTTTTAAACTCATGGGTATTTAAAAAAGAATAAAATATAACTTCTAATTAATTTATGTGCATGTTATAAAAATGTTATTTTATGTAAAAACTTCTTTGTTTTTAGAAGTGTATTGAGCATGTTAATCAAAATAGGAGACTTCAGGGTATAATACAGTCATTTCCAACAAATGGCTCAAAAATTAAGGCCATTCTGGTATAAAGTAATTTTCAAGAGTCAGGGGCAAAATGTGAAATAGAAGAAAAATATAATAAGTTTTCATAAAGACATTTATTCAATTTACATTGAATACTGTAAATTATTCATTACATTATGAATGTAATGGGGGGAGATTTGGGGGGTATTTTGGTGTTAAAAGTATTCTTTTCACTGAGATGATATTGATTATTCTTTCTTCAATTATTATTTCATTATTTGGGCTTTCGTTTTTGTTTCCCTGTACTACTTTCTTTGTAGTTAGGTCTGATCTTTTTCTAACTTTTCACACTGACTGCTTAGCTCATTAATTTTGACTTTCTTTTTTCCCCCCCCCTAATGAATATGATATATATTCCTATATATTTCCTCTTAAACACTGTTACATTTGAGGGTATGGTATTTTTCTTTCCATTTATTTCTAACAGTCTTCCATTTTGACCTGTTCTATGACCTATGTTTATTAGAAGTGTTTTTAAACTTTCAAAATGTTTTAAAACACATGTTTTAAATTAACTTTAAATTGTCATTTTCTATTTTTTGGAATACTGTGCCAAAAGAACATGGCCCCATGATACATAAGTATTTTGGTATTTTAAAGATTTGCTTTGTGGCTTATTAAGAGGTCAATTTTTGTGTGTTCCATGGGTGCATAAAAACAGTGTATGCTCTCCAGTGATGAGATAGGGGTTCCAAAAATGCTAACTAGATCAAGGTTTTCAGTTTTCTCACTTAAAAGTTCTACACACCTAATACTTTTTCTATTTGATCTGTTCTTCTGAGATAGATGTGTTAAATTTTTCAATTCTTATTGTAGATTTAAAATTTTTACCTGATAATTTTCTCATCTTTCCTGCATTCATTTTTAGGCTACATAGTTAGATACACATAATTTCAGAATTTTTATATATTTTTATTGAATTATTCCTCTTTTATGATGTGGTGACCCTTTTTATCTCTAATAATGTTTTTTTGTTTTGTTTTTTTACCTTAAAGCCTATTTTTTCTAATATTAATAATAATGATATCAGTTTTCTTCTGTCTTCGCTTACTTTTTAAAAACTTAAACAACATATAACTGGATTTTTTAAAAATCCAATTTGAAAATTCCAGTCTTTTAATTAACAAACACAGTCCATTGTAATCAGTCACTAAGAAAATTAATTTGTACCATATTATTTTCACTTTTATATATACTATGTATTTTTTGCTTCTTTTCTTCTCCTCTCCTGCTTTATTTTCTTTTAGAAATTGTTTTTTTTATAAATTCCCTTTTCCCAGTCTTTCCTAAGTTATATATTGTGCTTCTGTTCTTTAACTGGTGATGCTTAAATATTTAGTATGCATACTTAACTTGAGTCTAATATTAACAAGTATCTCAGCCATTCTCATGAACTATACAAACATATGAGTTTGCTTGAAGGCCAATCACTCCCTCTCACCTTATAGGCTATAGTTATCTATTAGTTTAATTGAACCTCACTTTTTATGTTTTATATTTAGTTGCAAATTTTTTAATGGTCCCTAAATCAGTTGTAGTTATATGTGTATTCAATTAAGTTTGCGGCTCTTAGGTTTTGCATAAATCAAAATGTTGTTATTTCATCCTTACTCTCGAATAATAGCTCAGTTGTATGTAAATTCTATATTAATATTTTGCCCTCAGCACTTTATATTATTTCCTTATCTTCTGGTCTCTATTATTGCTTTTGAGAGCTCTGTTTTATGCTAATCATTGTTCCCTTGTACTTGACTTTTCTCTCTGATACTTTTTAATATGTCATCTTTGTTTTAATATTCTGTGGATTCACTACAATGTGTCCAGATGTGGATTTAAATTCATATCTTCTTACTCAGGACTCAGTATACCTTTTGAATCTGAGTATCCTGTCTTTGAACAGCCCTGAAAAATTCTCAGTAATTATCTCCTTGAGTGTTGTTTCTTCCTCATTTTTCCTATTTTATTTCTGGGACATCTATAAGAAATATGTTAAAGTTATTTATTCTTGCATATTTTCCATCTCTTTATCTCTCTTTCCATATCTTAATCTCTTTATGGCACAGAGGAGGGTTAAATTGGGAGATTGGGATTGACATATACACACTACTATATATGAAATAGATAACCAATAAGGACCTACTGTATAGCACAGGGAACTCTACTCAGTACTATGTAATTGCCTACATGGGAAAAGAATCTAAAAAAAAAAGAGTGGATATATATATATGCACAACTTATTCACTTTACTGTACAACAGAAATTAACACAACATTGTAAATCATCTATACTCCAATAGAAATTTTTTTAAAAAGAAATGAATATATGACAATGAGTATTACTATTCAGTGATAATGTGTTCATGAGTCTGTGTGTGTAAAACCCAGATATCTTCTCATTGCATTGGATGGTGGCCTTCCTTGTTGTTTCTTTTTTGTTTTTGTTTTTGTTTTTTTACTGCCAAAACTCTTTGTGAGAGAAAGTGATATGTTCCCTTTTATCAGTGACTGATTCAACACCCTCTTGACTTGTCACATTTTTCTCATTTTTTCCCTAAGATTCACAGTTCTGATTCTGCTCTCTCCTGGGGTTTCAATATAGTTAATTTTTCTCACTCATTACATTTTAGCTTTTGTGTTAAATAGTGGTAGAATAAATCACAGGCCTTCTTTTTTTTTTTTTTTAATTTATTTATTTTTGGCTGCGTTGGGTCTTTGTTGCTGCGCGTGGGCTTTCTCTAGTTGCAGCAAGCAAGGGCTACTCTTTGTTGCAGTGCGCAGGCTTCTCATTGCTGTGGCTTCTCTTGTTGCAGAGCAGAGGCTCTAAGCGTGCGGACTTCAGTAGTTGTGGCACGTGGGCTCAGTAGTTGTGGCTCACGGGCTCTAGAGCGCAGGCTCAGTAGTTGTGGCACAGGAACTTAGTTGCTCTGCGGTATGTGGGATCTTCCTGGACCAGGGCTTGAACCCGTGTCCCCTGCATTGGCAGGCGGATTCTTAACCACTGTGCCACCAAGGAAGCCCCACAGGCCTTCTTGCTTTACTTGGAAATCAAATTTTGTGTTTTCCAATCAATCACTGGAGTTTTTGTTGAGCTCCTTGAATATAGATTGAGAAGCCCACTGACTAATTTACCAAAAATGAGTAAATTCGAGAGAAATATTTTTATTTAAATCCCCATAGAATCCTTTTTTCTTTTCTTACTTTGCATAAGCATTAATAGTATTCGTTCTATTACCAATCCAATATTGGTAAAAGATGCAGGCATTTTTATTTTTCTAAATATTTTCTTATTTAGGGGGACTCTTTATTAAATGGGTAGCAAGCAACTTTAATATTTTTTGACACTCACTAAAGTTACAATACCAATTATGCTAATTAAATAGAAACACAGTGCAGGCCCTAATCCGTGGAAAGTTATAATTGCACTTAGACCATTTTCCTGACTGGGTTTCCCCTTGAGCTCCAGGATATAAGCTGAAAGTAACAAAAATAATCTATTCTTTAGTTTTATTGTGAGTAATAAGGGGCAAATGGTTAAGCTTCTAGAAATATAAAGTGTTAAAAGCTGAAGTCTTCAGATGTTGTCCAATTACTGCTATTAAACACTGTATATGGTGGTTCTCAACCAGGAGCTATTTCCACCCCCCCCACCCAAGGAACGTATGTCAATGTCTAGAGACCGTTTGGGTGGTTATACCCAGGGGAAGGGATACTGCTGCATTTGGGGAGTAGAGGCCAAGGATGCAGCTAAACACCCTACAATGCACAGGACAGAGGGATGCGTCCCACCCACACCCCGCTGCAGCATCAAATGATGTGGCCCAAAATATCAAAAGTGACAACATTAATGAACGTTACTGTATTAAATGATTTTTCTAAAGAGACTAAAACCTTATACTACATGACTGGTTCATAAGTCTGTTAAATTTTTAACACCTTTATTGAGATATAATTCACATATCAAACAATTCACACATTTGGAGTGTCCAATTTAATGGTTTCTGTTTGTTCATAGAATTGTGCAATCACCGCAACCAATTTTACATTTTCATCACCCTAAAAAGAAGGCCCATACACTTTAGTCATAATCTCCCCACCCTTCCCCTACCCTCTCCCCAAGCCCTAGTCAACCACTAATCTACTCTCTATCTCTATAGATATGCCTGTTCTGTATATTTCATATAAATGGAATTATACAATATGTGACCTTTTGTGTCTGGCTTCGTTCACTTAGCATAACGTTTTCAGGGTTCTTCCATATCGTGGCATGTTTCAGTACTTCATTCCTTTTCATTGATGAATAATATGGTATGTAAATAAACTGTCTTATTTATGCATTCATCAGTAGATGGGCATTTGGGTTATTTCCACTTCGGGGCTATTTTGAATTGTGCTGTTATGAATATTCATGTATAAGTTTTTATGTGAATGTATGTTTTCATTTCTCTTGGCTATATATCCAGGAAAAGAATTACTAGATCATGTAACTCCATGTTACACAGTTTGAAGAACCACCAAAGTAGCTCAACCATTTTACATTACCACCACTAATGTATGAACATTTCAATTTCTCCACATCCTTATAATTTATCACTATCTGTCTTTCATTATTACTATCCTAGTGGGTGTGAAGTAGTATCTCATTGTGGTTTTGATTTGCATTTCCCCAATGGCTAATGATGCTGAGCATCTTTTCATGTATTTATTAACCAGTTCTTAGAAGAAATGTCTATTCAGATCAACCATCCATTTTTAATTCAGTTATGTATATTTTTATTACTGAGTTGTTAAAAATTCTTTATATAGACACAAGTTCCTTATCAGATATACAATTTGCAAATATTTTTCTCTCATTCTGTGGGTTGTCTTTTCACTTTCTTGACGGTATCATTTTTATTCATTTATTTATTTATTTATTTATTTATTTTTGGCTGCACTGGGTCTTCATTGCTGTGCACAGGTTTTCTCTAGTTGCGGCGAGCAGGGTCTACTCTTCGTTGCAGTGCGCAGGCTTCTCACTGCAGTGGCTTCTCTTGTTGTGGAGCACGGGCTCTAAGCATGCGGGCTTCAGTAGTTGTGGCATGTGGGCTCAGTAGTTGTGGCACACGGGCTTAGTTGCTCCGCAGCATGTAGGATCTTCCCAGACCAGGGCTCAAACCCGTGTCCCCTGCATTGGCAGGCAGATTCTTAACCACTGCACCACCAGGGAAGTCCTTGGTGGTATCATTTGAGGCACAAAAGTTTTTAATATTGATAAGTTCCAATTAATCTATTTTTTTCTTTTGTCACTTGCATTTTTAAAATTTTATATCTAAGGCTTTGCCTAACTTTAGGTGACAAAGGTCTCCTTCTATGTTTTCTCTCAAGAGTTTTATAGTTTTAGCTCTTACATTTAGGTCCATGATCTATTTTGAGTTAATTTTTGTATAGTGTAAGGAAGGCATCCAACTTCATTCTTCTGCATGTGGATATTCAATTGTTACACCACCATTTGTTGAAAAGACTATGTCCCCATGGAATTGTCTTGGCATCCTTGTTGAAATTAATTGACCATAAATATGAGGGCTGATTTTTGGACTCTCAATTCTGTTCTACTGATCTATGTCTGTCCTTATGCTAGTACAACAGTGTCTATTAGTCTTGTAATAAGTTTTGAAATTAAGAAGTGTGAGTTCTTCAACTTTGTTCTTATTCAAGATTGTTTTAGGGACTTCCCTGGTGGTCCAGTGGTAAAGAATCCGCCTTCCAATGCAGGGAACGTGGGTTTGATCCCTGGTCAGGGAACTAAGATCCCACATGCGGCAGGGCAACTAAGCCTGTGTGCCACAACTACTGAGCACATGGGCCACAACTAAAGAGGCTGAATGCCACAAACTACAGAGCCCATGTACTCTGGAGCCCACACACCACAACTAGAGAGAAACCCGTGCTCCACAACGAATAGCCTGCACTGCAATGAAAGATCCCGTGTGCTGCAACTAAGACCCAACACAGCCAAAAAAATAATAAAATAAATGAAAAAGAAAAAACATTGTTTTGGCTCTTCAGGGTCTTTTGACTTTCCATATGAATTTTGGAATCACCTTGTTAATTTCTGAAAAACAACCAGCTGGGATTTTGATAGATATTGTGTTGAATCTGTAGATCAGTTTGAGGGATAGCACTATTTTAACAATATCAAGTCTTTCAATCCAAGAACGTGGAATGTCTTGCCATTTATTTTGGTCTTCTTTAATTCCTTTCAAAAAAGTCTTAAAGTTTTCAGTGTACAAGTCTTATACTACTTTTGTTAAATTTATTCCTAAGTTTTTATTCGTTTTGGATGCTATTGTAAATGGAATTGTTTTCTTAATTTCATTTTCAGATTGCTAGCATATAGCAATACAAAACTGATTTTTGTAAATTGATCTTGTATCCTACAATCTTGCAGAACTAACTTATTTTAATTTTTTTTAGTGGATTCCTTAGGATTTTCTATATACAAGAGCGTGCCATATATAGAGATGATTTTCTTTCTTCTTTTACAATCTGGATGGTTTTATTTATTTCGTTTGTCTTTTTAAAAAATATTTATTTATTTATTTGTTTATTTTGGCTGTGCTGGGTCTTAGTTGCAGCATGTGGGATCTTTAGTTGTGGCATGCGGACTCTTAGTTGCAGCATGTGGACTACTTAGTTGCAGCTTGTGGGCGTCTTAGTTGTGGCATGCATGCAGGATCTAGTTCCCTGACCAGGGATTTTGTCTGCCTAATTTCCAAAGCTATGCCCTCCAGTATAATGCAAATGGAAGTGATGAGAGCGGACCTGTTTGTATTTTGCCTTATCTTGGAGAAGAAACATTCAATTTTTCGTTATTAAGTGTGTTGTTATCTGCGAGCTTTTTATAGCTACCCTTTATGAAGTTGAAAAAATTTCCTTCTATTCCTAGTTTATTGAGTGTTTTTTTTATCATGAATGGGTGTTGGCTTTTGTCAAATGTTTTTATGCTCTAGTGAGATAATCATGTAGTTTTTGTCCTTTATTCTATTGATACGGTATATGAGTGATTGATTGTTAGATGTTAAACCAGCCTTACATTCTTGGGATATTTCCCACTCGGTCATAGTGAATAATCCTTCTTATATGTTGCTGGATTCAGCTGACTATTATCTTGATGGGAATTTTTTTGTGTCTATGTTCATAAAAGACATTGGTTTGTAGTTTTGAGAGTTTTCTTATGATGTATTTGTTTGATTTTTGTGTCTTTCTAACAATGGTCGCACAAAATGATTTGGAAATTGTTTCCTCCTCTTCTGTTTTTTCAAATAATTTCTGAAGAGCCGCTATTATTTTTTTTTAAATGTTTGGCAAATGCACTAGTGAAGTTATCTGGGTCAGGGCTTTTCTCTGTGGGAAGTTTTAAAATTAGTCATTCAATATTTTTATTTTTATAGGCCTAATCAGATTGTTAGGTGCAAAATGTTTATAATTATTATATTTTTCTGATAGATTGACCCTTTGATCATTATAAAATGTCCTGTTTATTTCCAGTATAATTTCTTTGGCCTTAAAGTGTATTTTGCCTGATATTAGTAGCTCCCTTATGATTGCTATTTGCATGGCATATCTTTCTCCTTTTTTAAATTTTCAACCTCTTTATATCTTTGAATCTAAAGTTTATGACCCAGGGACAACATATAATTGAATCATGGTTTTTTTAATCCAGTCTAACAATGTCTGCTTTTTGATCGGACTATTTAATCTCTTCACATTTAGTATTGTTACTGATATGGTTGGATTTGCACCTTCTGTTTTGCTTTTTGCTTTCTATATAGCTCATGTCACATTTTGTTCCTCTGTTCTCCTTTACTACTTTCTTTTGCATTAAGTGAATATTTACAGTGTAATACTTTAATTCCTCTAATAATTTTTTGAGTTACTTTTTTAGTGGCTTATAAGAAGGTATTTTCTAAGGCTTATACTATACACCTTAATTTATCAGAATTGACTTCAGACTCATGTTAAATTAATACCAACCAGTGAGATATAGAAACTTCACTCTTACGTAGCTCTATACAGTCCTCCTCCCTGTTTTGTGGTATTATTGTTATACATGCTCTCTCTCTCACATATATATGTGTATGAATATATATATGCACATACATCTGTCTATATATGTATACAAATATACATATACGTATATAATAAACCCAACAATACATTGCTTTAGTTACCACTTTAGGTAATTTTATATCATTTAAGGAAGCTGAGATAAGAAGGGAGAGAAAATATGTATCTAAAGACTTGTTTATCTCAGTCTTCTTATTTTTCATTTCTGGTACTCTTTATTTGTTCTTGTAGATTCAAGTTACCATCTGGTGTCATCACTTTACCCCAACATATTTTTGTCCCCTCCCACCTCCTTTATGCTGTTATTGTCAGATATATCACATTTTTATATATATTCATATAAATATGTGTATATATATATATATGAATCATATTTTGAATAAAAGTTCTACACATAGTAAAATGATTTGTTACTGCAGTCCTGGGTTCCTTATAGACCAAACAGAAACAAATAAACAACTTTTTTCTAGCAAGATGTAATGATGGAAATTAAAGGACTTTATGAATTTGTGATCTGTTTGAAGGACCAACCAAGGCTGGGTTTAAATTTATTAAAGAGAGCTTCACAACGGGGAACCCTTTCTGAGTGGACCAACCAGGCACTGAAACTATCACAACCCCTTCAATGTCCGATACTCTTATAGCTGTAGAGACACAGCTTGAATGCTGGCATTGGCGTTATTCTAGGGTTCTTTTTGCCTATATAAACATTTCAATAAATATGAGTTTTTGTATAAAGATATCTGTTATTCGTGGAATCTGAATAATGAGCACATGCTTTTTACAACATTTTATATTTCTGAATTTTAAAACTCGTTCAGCATCCTGAGTCAGACAAAAGTAAGAACAAAATGAAATACAAACCTGGCAACAGAGGTGTTTTCTGACTCATGAGTAAGACATACAGGTAGAGGCAATACCTGTCAGACAGGTTAGTTGTGTGGCTAGATCACTTTCGCCATGCTCAAACAGCCTGTGATGTCCAGAAACCCACGAAGGTAGTTTCCTGATAAAATCATGAAATGCTGGGATTTCAACTGAGATCTTAACTGTTGAGAAAAATCAATATAGTCCATGCACAATGTCAGTAGATTTCATAGGTTTTGGACACAAACACGCTTCTTTGGGGCCTTTCTTGAAGCATATAAGACATTTCCTCCCTTTTCTTTTTACCTTTGTTTGTTGGAAAATCTTTCAACAAACTGCTTCAGGTTTTGACTAAACTTTCTCTCCTTTTGCTCAAAAAACTGAGCTAGAATTGGAGCTTTATTAATTATTCCCAGAGAAGAAGGTGTAGATACCCCATTGCTACCCAAGGGAGTGCAAATGGGAGCCTAGTGAGGGCAATTTGTTCTCCTTGTTTTCTGTGATTGTACTTTTAATCTATGAACAATATAAAAGTTTAACGTTTTGTCCAAAATGTGGAACACCAAAATTACTAAGATACGGAGTACTTAGAACTACTAAGTAGTTAAAAAAGCCATCAGTGTCTATCGGTCTGTGAAGTACTCTGGAAGTTGTTAACTTTTACGGACAACAAAGAGACATGTGAAGATAAAACACTTGGATCTTTGATGACTGCCAGAGATGATTTTCTCTAGAATAAGTATGTCATTTTTCTAAAGATAGATGATTAAGACCGTGCTAATATTTTTATTCTGCAATTGTATTTTTATTTCCTTTTGCCCATAACTTTTTTTTAATTGAAATATAGTTGATTTACAATGTTGTGTTAATTTCTGGTGTACAGAAAAGTGATTCAGTTTATATATATATATTATATATTCTTATATATATTCTTTTATATATATATATTCTTTTTTTTTTACATTCTCTTCCATTATTGGTTATTACCAGATATTGAGTATAGTTCCAATACTCTATGTCCAGGGATTGGTGTGGAAAAGAAAGACCACAGGGAAAAATGTTTCTCCCTTTCAGTTCTCTACATCTTTTACCTGTCCTTCCCTCACAAAACATTTTTGTTCTCAGAGGTTGTTCCCTGGTTAGACATGATCCTGTAACTGGGAGGCAAGTGACTTGGGAAGGTCTGAAAGTTAAAACCCTACAAGTAGATTTGCAGAAGTGACAGGGAACATCTGGGATGTTTCTAGATGAGGGTCAACCTGCAGAAACAAGCCATTTTCCACTGAACTGGAAAAGCTGGCTCGCTGTCACGGGAGAAAAGACCTATTCACAGGAGCTGATGGAAAAGAGTTCAGATCTAGCTGTTCTGTTTTTGTTTTTGATATTTCAGGGAGCCAGATGTTTGTAGAGGCATGTTCACCCTTACTACCAAGATTGCAACCAGAACAATTTTTGATGTGACATTTACTTTACAACTTTGATATTTGTAACATTGCTCAGTTCCCACAAGCTTGTTATCTGATCAGCCCAAGGTCACAAAGCCACCCACCCAGAAAGTATATCAAATGTAATAGCCACCAAGGGTGGCATTACAGTGAAGGCATCCTGCCTCCCCCGAGAATCCACAGGCAACCCACAGGACTCCCGTGGCAGGGAATCTGAATGCATGAGTTCTGAAAAAACCTCTTCTGAGGTCCTGATTTATTTTTATTTTACCCTTTTCTCCCTTTTTTTCTTTTAAAAACCTTCAAAAAAATAATTTCCACTGTAGCTGGAAAGGCAGAAAAGGTACTTAACTTCACCCACATTTCTGGTACCCTATAAAAGCTAAATAAAAATAATAGTGTTATTAGAGTTAGTTAGTGTTAAATAGTGAACAAAGCACAGCATAGATATGCGCAATCTTTGCAGGCCAATGAGCAAACCAAAGATATGAAAAAGGTCAGCTCCTTCAACCTTATCTTAAAATAGAAATTAGACTTACAAGGGAAATAGAAGCACTTCCACTCCCAGCATGGGGAACTCTGCTTGGACCCTCATCTGAGCTTTAAGTGAAAGCAGAAAGCATTTCTGTGTGTCTGCTTTGCTGTGACTTCCCTACAGTGGAAAAAGGACATTTTTGCTGTGACTTTTATCATTTGATGCAGATGTTTGGCCCAAGTCTCCTGATCTTGTCAGCAAAATTGCCATTAAAAAATTAAAACAAGACTCTTGGTTTATGTGTGTTTTCTTATGAGGTGTAAATTTGCATATATGAGCATTATTTTTTACTACAGTTCCTTACAGAGCTTTTATTCCTGGGGTATATTTCCTATTCTTTCTCCTTGTTATGAGTAGTTAGATATATTACTTAAATGTACTGGTCACTTCTATCTCTCCCCACCCTTGTATCTCCAAGGACCCCCATAACAAAGTACACTGTATTACAGTGATGGCTTGTCCTTTTTAAGGACCATCAAGAAGCGCAGCTCCCACCATGACACTGCCAATGGCTAACCCTCTCGTGACCCTTAGATTTTTCAAAGTCTGCAAAGAAAAAAAACAATGCGGAACACTCAAATTTCATCACGTCTAGTCTTTCCTTAGCGGACCTAATGATTGGATTTGATACACTCTGTCCAGTTTGCCTGATTAAAAATGGTTACAAAGGAGCTAGGAAGTACTGAAAAAGCAAAGGTGGTTATGATAACAAGTTAAGCACTAGCAAGGAAGTTTTTCTTGAGCTTGAGTCTTCACGCTGGGTCTGGGCTTTATGAGTAATCTTACACTGATCGTCTGTTATCCTTTTAGGGATGGATGGAAAGTTGCTCTCAAAATGCATCTGAGTTGTTTAATATCCATTATGTTTCAGGGAATCCATTCCTTCTTCCAAAACAATTTTAATTTTTATGGAGTCTAAGTTAAAACAGGAACATTTATTTTCTTATGGGGAAAATTCTTGGAATATTCTATTATGAGGATTTAGTCCATTTCTTGACCAAATAACATTTGACCAAACATTGTTTTCACAGTTGACTTCTCTTAAAAGGAAAAAAAGATTTAAAAAGGCAGGCATTTTTGATCTGTAAAATTCAAGAGTCTTCCCGGAGCTCGGTCTTTCAAAATGCCCATCTCTCATGAAAGATTTCCGTAGTCAACAGGTGGTACCAGCCATCAGTGTTCTGCTTATGATAAAAATTACACATGTGTATTACTACTGCTGTTGAATTTAATAGACACGCCCAAATCTAGTTAATTTGTTCAAATTTTGGATAGTTGGTGATATACTGGGATTAATGAGTAGGCAAATACGATTTTTAAAAACTGTCCAGGGTAGGAGCATCACAGAACATATTGTACCTTATTATAAAATAAAAATAGCCTAGGACAGCCCGTGAAATCTGTTCTAGCAGCATAATCAGTTCTTTACTGTGGTTTTCCTGCCAGTCGGGGAGCCCTGCGTCACAGAGCGTAGGTGCCAAGTGTCTGGTTTGTGCTTTGGTAAGATATGCTTTTCTTGCTGAGAATTTTCAGGTTTGCAATTTCCCCAAGTGCAAGGCAGCCAGATCACCTTCCAATGCAGCAGGGTATCGCTTTTGTTCCAGATGTCTCCCTGAAGGTTGGGGTATTGGTGTTCACGGCACCATTGGGTGCAGGCGCCCATGGTCTCCATGAAAAGGCCAGCCCTGGGTGGATGGCAGAGGCCCGAGGCAGCTCAGTGAATTTTCATCTTGTGCAAATAAGCTCGCTGTCCAGACCCAAGCTCTCCACTCTGAACAGCAAATTTGTGACAGCGTGTAGAGTTGAGGCCACTACCTAAATACATTTGGGCAAAACATACTCTTGGAGCAATATGGGATTTCCACCCTCCATGGATTATTCCACTTTTTAGTCTAAACTTTTCAAGGATGACTTGCTCCCTCTTTTCCTTTGTCTACAAAGGCCCAGTGTTGGTGTGTGTAAAGCACTTTCTTCTGTCCAGGGAGGGATTAATTATCCTTAACAGGCACAGGGGTACCTGAAGCCACAGCTGCCCTTTGGGACTCTCGTCACCTCTGCCCCACACTGCGTCCACTGGTCATTTTGTTTTGTGCAGCCAAGACTTGGATGGTGCATTTTCCACACTCTGCCTTGGTTATTTACCCAAAGAGAAAATGTAATCAGAGAGCGAGCAAGATGGTGGTTATGTGCCTCCCAGATGGACTCAAAGTTGTTCCTATATACGTGCTGTTCTCACTGCTGCTTCTCTGATGCTTGTTTCTGCCACACTGACAGTGATCTGGGGTTACCTGAGCACCAGGATTTCACATGGGGCTGCGTATGGAAAAGACCCCTTCTCCTGCGCACACACCCATGTGTACACCCTTTGAAGCCAAACCAAACAAAAACCCAGAGCTAGGGGATTAAAGAGAGAGGGCCTCATCCAACATTTAAATCATTTCAAAAGCCCAAGTAGAGAAAAGGGAACCCCTGTGCACTGTTGGTGGGAATGCAAATTGGTGCAGCCACTATGGAAGACTGTATGGGGTATCTCAAAAGGCTAAAAATAGAGTCACTCTATGATCCAGCAATTCCACTCCTGGGCATATATCTGAAAAAAACACAAACACTAATTCGAAAAGATACACGCAGCCCTATGTTCATAGCAGCACTATTTACAATAGCCAAAACACGGAAACAACCTACGGGTCCATCAAGAGAGGGATGGATAAAGAAGATATGGTACATATATACAATGGAATATTACTCAGCCATAAAAAAAGAATGAAATTTTGCCATTTGCAGCAACAAGGATGGACTTGGAGGGCATTACTCTAAGTGAAATAAGTCGGACAGAAAGATAAATACTGAATGATATCACTTATATGTAGAACCTAAAAAATACAACAAGCTAGTGAATATAATATAAAAGAAGTAGACTGACAGATACAGAGAACAAACTAGTGATTACCAGTGGGGAGAGGGAAGGGGAGAGGGGCAAGATAGGGGTGGGGGAGTGGCAGGTACAAACTATGGGGTATAAGATAGGCTCAAGAACGTATTGTACAACACGCGGAATAGAGCCAATATTTTGTAATAACTAAATGGAAAGTAACCATTAAAAATTGTATAAAACTTAAAATACATAAATAAATAAAATGCCCGAGTGGCTTCATTTCCAATTCGTACAAAGGTCTGCAAGGTTCTACAAGATTTCCTCCCCATCCCTCATCGCCACACCTCTCCTACCACCCAGGCATCTTGGCTCTTCTCCTGGTGTGCACCCAGACCGTCCTCCTCCGGGCCGTCCCCTCTAAGACTCTTTCTGTCTATCTGTTTGCCCAACTTCTCTGTTTCTACGGGGCTCTGTCCCAAAGTAGCCTCATCAGTGGCAACTTCTTGGCCTCCTGACCCCTCCTTATTTCCCATCACCCACACCTGCTTTCTTTTTCTCCATCCTCACCTGACGAACTGTGTGTGTATATGCTTACTTATAAATTCAAGGCAAAGAAAAACTGGACAGGGTAGAGGTCTGTTTTATTTACTGCTGTCTCCACACCAATAGAAGAGTGCCTGGCCCATAGTTGAGATGTTTCATTAAAGGTGGTAATCAAAATTATCAAGTCAAATGGTGCAGTATACGAGAAGGAAACAAACAGTAGAGATTCACTTCCCTGCCTCTCCACCCGGCTGTGTGACTTCAACCCAGTTTAAAAATGAAATAAATAAGGGCTCAAGCTTGAGAGTCACTTAACAAGTGTTTGTTCAAATAACAAATGGCCGACAATAGGAATGCAACTAAAATCATCTCACGTAGCTTGTCTAATTCAGAAACATTGAACATCTCTGGCTCTTGTCTGTACAATTATTGAGATGAGGACTTTTGAAAAGGTTCAGAATTTGTATGGTTTTTCAAGCTATAACATTTTAGAAATATTTTCTTTGTAAAGAAATAAATTCTCCTTTCTGACTTTTCCTACTGGACTATAGTTTTCTTAAGGGCAGGTTTATAAAATGCACATCCTTTTATTCCCTGATATTCACAAGACAAACCTTGCACTTCACTGGTGCTCAATAATTACTTGTTGGAAAGAACCTCTTTTTTTCTGGAGACTTCTACTTACTGTGACTAGGGAGGTGGTTTTAGATGATACATTTTATATTGCTTCATCTGCTGGATCACAGGTTGGCAAACTTCCTCTGAAAAAGACCAAACAGTAAATATTTTCAGTTTTGTGGACTATACTTCTCACACTTTTTTTTGTCACCACTCTGCAATTCTGCCTTTTTGGCCTGAAAGCAGACATAAACAATTTGTAAACAAATGGACGTGGCTATGTTGCAGTAAAACTTTATTTACAAAAACAAGTGGTGGGCTGCATTTGACCTGTGGGTTGTAGTTTGCTGGTCCCTGTGCTAGACTGTTTTTGCCATAAAATAACTATTCCTAAGAACAAGCTGTTTGGTTCCATTGTGTTTCTGAATTGGACATAAGCTGCCTGAGATAATTTTAGTTCCATTTATATTGCTGTCTATTTGTTAATTGAATAAAGACTTGCTAAGTGAATCCCAAGCTTGAGTCCTTATTTATTTAATTTTTAGATTATACAAAGCTTGACCAAATTAGGAAATATAGCAGGGCACTGCTTTCTCTTTTTTCTTCCTTTTTTTTTTAATATTTAATTAATTTATTTATTTTTAACATCTTTATTGGAGTATAATTGCTTTACAATGGTGTGTTAATTTCTGCTGTATAACAAAGTGAATCAGCTATACGTATACATATATCCCCATATCTCCTCCCTCTTGCGTCTCCCTCCCACACTCCCTATCCCACCCCTCTAGGGGGTCACAAAACACTGAGCTGATCTCCCTGTGCTATGCGGCTGCTTCCCACTAGCTATCTATTTTACATTTGGTAGTGTATATATGTCCATGCCACTCTCTCACTCCGTCCCAGCTTACCCTTCCCCCGCCCCGTGCCCTCAAGTCCATTCTTTACGTCTGCACCTTTGTTCCTGTCTTGCCCCTAGGTTCATCAGAACCATTTTTCGTTTTTTTTGTTTTTTTTTAGATTCCATATATATGTGTTAGCATATGGTATTTGTTTTTCTCTTTCTGACTTACTTCACTCTGTATAACAGTCTCTAGGTCCATCCACCTCACTACAAATAACTCAGTTGTGTTCCTTTTAATGGCTGAGTAATATTCCATTGTATATATGTGCCACATCTTCTTTATCCATTCATCTCTTGATGGACACTTTGGTTGCTTCCATGTCCTGGCTATTGTAAATAGAGCTGCAATGAACATTTTGGTACATGACTCTTTTTGAATTATGGTTTTCTCAGGGTATATGCCCAGTAGTGGGATTGCTGGGTCATACTGTAGTTCTATTTTTAGTTTTTTAAGGAACCTCTATACTGTTCTCCATAGTGGCTGTATCAATTTACATTCCCACCAACAGTGCAAGAGGGTTCCCTTTTCTCCACACCCTCTCCAGCATTTACTGTTTGTAGATTTTTTGATGATGGCCATTCTGACTGGTGTGAGGTGATACCTCATTGTAGTTTTGATTTGCATTTCTCTAGTGATTAGTGATGTTGAGCATCCTTTCATGTGTTTGTTGGCCATCTGTATATCTTCTTTGGAGAAATGTCTGTTTAGGTCTTCTGCCCATTTTTGTATTGGGTTTTTTGTTTTTTGGTATTGAGCTGCATGAGCTGCTTGTAAATTTTGGAGATTAATCCTTTGTCAGTTGCTTCATTTGCAAATATTTTCTCCCATTCTGAGGGTTGTCTTTTCGTCTTGTTTATGGTTTCCTTTGCTGTGCAAAAACTTTTCAGTTTCATTAGGTCTCATTTGTTTATTTTTGTTTTTATTTCCATTTCTCTAGGAGCTGAGTCAAAAAGGATCTTGCTGTGACTTATGGCATAGAGAGTTCTGCCTATGTTTTCTTCTAAGAGTTTTATAGTGTCTGGCCTTATTTTGGTCTTTAATCCATTTGGAGTTTATTTTTGTGTATGGTGTTAAGGAGTGTTCTAATTTCATTCTTCTACATGTAGCTGTCCAGTTTTCCCAACACCACTTATTGAAGAGGTTGTCTTTTCTCCATTGTATATTCTTGCCTCCTTAATTAAAGATAAGATGACCACATGTGCAAGGGTTTTTCTCTGGGCTTTCTATCCTGTTCCATTGATATATATTTCTATTTTTGTGCCAGTACCATACTCTCTTGATTACTGTAGCTTTGTAGTATAGTCTGAAGTCAGGGCTTGCTAAGCTCTTTGTGGTTAAACTGGTTTCTCAACCACCAGACTCTGGAAGAGGGAAAGAAGCACCAGATTAGACGTGTTTTGAGGAGGGATCAATATGTAATATAAACCAGATTGTACCTCCTTTGTTCTCCTCAGGCCCAATAACAAGCAATCCTTGTATACGAATTGCATACAAGTGGGGAAAGAGGGGTAGGCTTTGGTCCTTTAGTTGAGACTTTAAAAATACCAGGAAGCAGAGATGAGTCCACATTCCATACTTGGCACAGAAACCCAACCTAACCCAACCCAACCTAGGCCCTAGGTCTAGGGCCTGCATGTAGAGCTATTGTCTTTCCTCATCCGGTGGCGACCAAACCAACTTCCTCACAGGTGTGCCTCTCCTTCACCCAACGCTGCCTGCATCAGATCTGGGGTGGGTCAGAGATTGTCTCTAGAACTGTCCACTCTCTTAGCAGGAGAGGACACCCAGAGCTCCCTGGGCTCCAACGGCTCCTTCTAGGCAGAACTAAGTCCCCAGCAGTAAGATCTTGATCTCTGGTTCCACCCCAGTCCCTGCACACCCCTGAGTTCCAAATGACTTAAAGTCACTGACCCCTGGAAAGCTATGTCTCGCCCCAGGCCCTCAGGGCAATAGCACTAGCAGCTAATGAGACAGTGGGGGATTGTCTTGTTACTTATAAGGTATTTATTCTGCAGAACTAATGGGAACCAGTAGGTACTCTGGACTAAGAACAGCCTCTTTTCTTCCTGAGACGAGGTAATCAAAGTCACCAGAGTTGTCGACTGGCAGCAGACCAAAGGGCCAGCTAAGGGAATTGGACACATCCTGAGATCGATGACCACATGGACACTGTGGGTCTAAGATGCTCTTTTGAGGGTTGGTGACTCACCCATGACATGCAAGAACAGGCCCAGTCCCCTCCTGACCACAGGAGATTTCTACAGGCACCGTCATCACACGGTCTGACAACAGGATGAGGTCAGAGAGTGAGGCTCAGTGGGGAGAGATGGAGGACTGGAGACCTGGATTGAAAGCTGAGTTTACCTCCTCCTGGTTCTGTTCCCAATGTTCTCTCTCTGTGTCCACCCCCCTATTCTCAAACTTGGTTTCATTTAAACCATCTCAGTCTCTTAAACACAATATTGATGTCAAGACCTCACCCTAGACCAACTAAATTAGAATCTCTTGGCCATTTAAAAAGTCTCTCTGGGTGATTTATTGGGCAGTCAGTGTTGGGGACCACTGTTCTGCTTCATGATCACCTTGATGCTTAAATACTACAGGAAGGAAATGAGGAAGGCTACTAGCCACCCCACAATCCCTTCATCTGAGAACCTCCTCAGATGAGGCTTTCACATAAGTTTCAGATAAGGCTGCATCTGAAAGTAGGCTTTGAGGTCACCTTATGAATAATTCCTTTCATAAACATTTTTTGAAAAGGTGAAAGGTGTCTACAGCTGGAAATCAAATAGAACTTGGGTCAAACATCATGTGTTCATTTTTTTTACTCCTTCATGGTGTAATCCATTACTGCAGCTCAGTTAAGCCTGAGATGACCCACATTAGTTGTGAATACATGAGTGACTGTAAAACAGTGATTCAGAATGTGTACTTGGAAGGGAGACCGAGATTTGAATCTCTGCAACTCAACTTGCTAACTATTTGATCTTGGGCAAGTGACTTAATTTAAGACTTAATTTTCTCACCTACAAAGTGGGAAGAATAATCCCTGTCTCACAGATAGATCTGTTAATATGATAGCAAATGTGAAATTATAAAAAATAACTTGATATTCAATAATAGTTAAACAGGGTGGTGGATATAAAACACCTAAATCAAATTCTTGACCCTTGGCATTTCTTCAACAAATGGCAGTTGTTATTATTAAAAGTAAAATGAATTGTGTGTCAGAGTCTCAATTCCTTGTCATATGGAATAAGAATAAAACCCACTAATAATGAAGTCTTGATTTTTCTTAAAGCAATGATCTGACTAGAGTTTCCTTGTATTGTCAAGTTCAATGAGATCCAGGAGTATTGGTTGCTGTCGGCATTCAAGGAAGAGAAACTTTTGGAGGAAGTTTTGGTCTGCAGGATGCAGACCAAAAATAAAAATTCCAGGGCTGCCTTTGATTTCCTTTAAAGTCACAACAGCTCATGTGAGGAGTGAAGATATTTCCATATTCCCTACTATCTGCTGGGGGTCAAGAGATGAGTTACAGTGACCTGAAGGGAGTGTTTTTAAAATCTTGGTTAAAACTAGTGTTAAGCATATAGGCAAAGTATGAATCTCTCCAGTGCTTGATTTCTACTTTAAAAAATAAAGAATAAGTATATTACAAAGCAAGCAGAATTTCAACATAATCTTTAGGAGTTAAATTATGTTTCCTGTGCCCTACATTATGACCATAGTACTTGCTACCTGGCCTGTACGGGGTGTGTGCGTGTGTGTGTGTGTGTGTGTGTGTGTGTGTGTGTGTGTGTGTGTGTTAATTAAAGGGTCATGTATTTACCTACATATCTATCAGATTTGTAGTACCAGTCCTACTCCACAGATTTTAACATTTGGGATTTGCCATTCACAATAATATAAACTCATGTCTGAGAACCAAACTTGAACATAGCCTTTCTGACAGGAGACCTTTAAAGCTGAAAGTTATCCTGAGCTTCAGTTTCAAGAAAAAGGCAAAGTTTACATCATAAAACCAGAAAACAAAGGGCAGATGGCTGGCTGGCTGGCTGGCTGGGTAAATTCCAAGGCCACTTGTACAGTGAGCCTTCTGGTGGAAGGGTGGTGTTACTGTTGTCATGTTGATTTCATCTTGTGCCTGTGTTCCATGTTTTCCCAGGTTCCTCATAAACACACACATAGTTTAGCATGTACAACTGGAAAGAAGCTTTCTGTCACCTGCCCTTGCGATTCCTACAGATTCCTACAATTCGGGTGGAAGTTTGCATTGTATACTTATTGCCAGTAAGAGCACATTACATCACAAGGAACAGCCAAGGCCATACATAATACTCCCCACCCCCTTATCTTTGCCCCTTCAGACTTGCACACATCAGCAAATTAGTTATATCTGCACTTGATTCAGGGTTGGGTGCTGTAAGCACTTCAACAGCAAATGAGAAACAGAAGGGGTGTCTGAGCAATATCAAATATTATTTTAGGTTCTATAACCAAGATAGGAGATAGATTTTCATTCTCCATTGCTGGGAATACTAAGGTCCTGTAAAAGTCAAGACACAATGCTTAACTAAGTGGCATAAAACTTATAGCTTATCACTGCAATGCAATGCACTTCAGAAAAATTGGCATGAGAAAACTCCATTTCCTAGGAACAATCTAATTAAGTTCTGTTTATTCAAGTAATCTAAACTATTTGACTACTCAAGTGGTTTGTGATAAAAGAAATAGAGTAGGACTCAGAAAGCTCTCCTACCTACAGGCTCTCCTTGGAAGAAGCAGCAGGGCTTCTCGGGAATGCAAATCATTTAAGGTATTTTAAGCCAGCTCAGGGCCTCTGCAGAAGGACTAGTGAAAACAGCAGATCTTAAAGGAACAGGAATACCCGGTTTACCTGTCTTACAATTCAAACCCTGAAGAAGAGAGGAGAATCTCAGTGTTAGAACAGAAATTTTCATATGACCATTCTTGGATGAGAGTTGAGACAAGACAAGCGAGCATCCTGTCACAGTGGCAGACCACAGTGGGCAGGAAGAGTGTCTAGACACTGGCCACCTTCACCGTGGAACTCCACTCCCTAAAGCCCTCTGATAGAACCCCTCATGGGGCCAGACACTTTCTACACTCACCCTCATCTATGCTGCATTAGAACCCTGGAAGGTATACTTGTTTTCCTAAGTTCGCTAGTGCAAAAGCCAGTTCATCAATGAACTTGCCCCAGGTCATGCATTTGTGTTAGTACGTAGCCATTCTAGAATTAAATCCATGCCTATCTGAGACTAAAGCTATACTTTTACCCCCATTATACTGTACTGCTTGCCAGAAAGAGATAGTATAACAAGTCTGTGTTCTGAGTCAAGGATAAAGTGAGAGTTGACTAGTAAGATAAGATATACCATTAAGCAATTTGAAAAACAAAACATAACAATGTTTGCCAAGCGATTGCCATGAGTCTAAGCTGATAATCCAAACACTCTTGTTGGTGTGCAGGCTTCACTGGGTGATAAGCGGTAGTTACTGACTGATAAACCATAAGGCTGTGCTTTTGCAATTACTGCTGCTTGTTAAGTACACACAGATTTCAGAAGAGAAGTGAGCGAAGGCAAATTTACAGGGATTAGGAGAAGTTCACCAATGAAAGTCGTTTGAAGAAGAGTGAATCATAAGTCAATACTCACTCTGGGTTCGTGTGACCACAATGGAAAACCCAAGCTAGTGGGACAAAGCAAATGACAGGTACAGAAACTATTCTTCAGCATGTGATAAAAAATAAATGCAAGAAGGTACAAAAACCTTAGGAATATTTCTTAAAGGAAGAGTAAAGAAAATCCAGTCACTCCTTTTCCAGTCTGCGTAGGTGTCAAACATCAAGGAAGTCGAATTCGTATCACTTTGGTTTCAGGAGCCCAACCTGGCCTCCTACATCTCCATCTTCTATTCTTCAGGTTGGACCATCAAGGAGAACGATAAGGAAAAGAGTATCCTTTTATTGGCATTCTTTATCATCTCTTTGTTCTGCTGGTGACTCAGCAGTCTCTACAAGCGCACTTGAGAAGTTGAAGCACAATGCTAGAACAAGAATGACTGTGGACAGCTTTCCCTTTGAGGCCATTTTTTTCTTTAACCAATTTGTGTAGCCTTGGGTAAAGCTACAACTTCTCCAGGCAGTGTTTGCTCAATTAGCATCTGCACTTCGCTGAGGGAGCTCAGGATTCAATGGGGTTTGGAGCTGAGATTTTGAGTGCCCATCACCGTCTTTCCATACCCAGACTACTTCTTCAGGATGAAGTCCTTTAGAGTTTATGACAACTTGGCTGGGATCTTCATTGTATGAATTTAGCCAATTTGCATTGCTCAGTTTTCCCACAATAACTAGAAGGTTTGGCAAAAAGGTACAATTTTGCAGTGGGAAGGATCCCAAAGTAAAATTCTAGTTGCTTACCCGGTTCTGCTAATAATAAATACCTAAAATAAGTCCTGAGAATTCTCCTGGGCTCTCCTGCATTTACACCATGTAGGAATAGAGGTACTGATGGAGAATCAGGGTTTTAATTACTTTCTTCTTTGTGGTTATCAGAGATAGAAACTATGGATTCATAGAGAAGTGATTCAGGAAGTTATAAATGAAAGATTTACGGTATAATAATATCACTAAATGCTAAACCAAATAAAGAGCCAGAAGACATACAAGGTGCATCCAATGGGCTATGCCAGAGACCAGGGAATGAACTTGGGAAAAGTGGGAAAGAGGCTTTATGTGTGCTCAGGGTCCAAAATGTTATGGCAAGAAATGTCAGAACAATAAAACCTGTAAGGAGGAGACAGTTTGATGGAACTTGGTGATGAAGGATAATGCCTGTGTCCAGCAGATAAAATCAAACATGTTGCCTATACTTTGATATCTCCAACCCAAGAAGAAAAATATTCCATCAACTGGATGACTTTTTAATGCTGAAGTATGTAGCTTACCTCTAACCAAAGACAAAGCTTAAAATATGAAAACCAAGAGAAAAGGTAGAATATTTCACTACTTTTGTGTTCCTCAATTATTCACAGAAATTATTTGGGGTGATAATAGCATTTTCTGTCCTATTGTATTTTATTTTATTTTAAATTTTTATTGGAGTATAGTTGATTTACAGTGCTGTGTTAGTTTCAGGTGTACAGCAAAGTGAGTCAGTTATACATATACATATATCCACTCTATTGTATTTTAAATAGTCTAAATGTGACTCTGAGTTTTGAACTCAGACTCAATCTACCGTGTGTAAAATACTGTACTTGGCCACCTGATGGAGATGGGGTCCATGGCCACAGACATCTCACTGTCTGGCCTAGAAGATCACCCTTATAGTTGATTCAGAGTTAACAACAATAAGACAGAAATAGAAGAGGTGACTCAGTTCAAGCCAGCAGGTAACATGTGGCCAGATGAATGATACGGTTAGGTTTTGTAAGGAAGGAGGGATGATTCTGGATGCAGTAGCCTGGAAATGGAAACTACCCTGTAGGTGTTGTATTCTTATTTACCAGCCATGTTGTCAACAGCGAAAAACAGTCATTATCATATACATTTCATTGATGGAAATTGCCACAGAACAGGTCACTTAGTAAGGTGGGTCTGAAGTGAACCAGGAACAAAATGTGTGTATTTAACATTCAGCGTAAGGTTGCACCAACAACAGCTAAAGCAACAATGTCCAATTTGAATGAGGCAAGAGGAAGCTGGATCACCATTGGATTAATGTCAGTGGTGATTTGCAACTCACCGACTCCCAAGCCACGCTGTGGGTGGGGACCTGAAATCGCCAACAAACTTTAGGGGAGGTTTAAAAGAAGGTGACCAGCCTCTGTACAGAGTGTTGAGCATTTCCTGCGTCTAACTTTTTACGTATACATCTTCCCATTTGACAAAATCGGATTTTACATATGCCCTAACAAATGTCCAGTTGGTGCTAACAAATTAGGAAATCATGCCTATATTCACACTTAAAAATTAAACAAAAATGTTTTAAGTGTTAAAATGTGACAGTTGCCTACAAAAGAGCTGGAGACAGAGAAGTAGGGTGACCAACCATCACAGTTTGTCTAGGACCAAGTGATGTCCCAGGACACAAGACTTTCAGAGCTAACACTGGGGCAGTCACAGGAAAGCCAGGCCGGCTCATCACCCTACAGAGGAATCACTTGGAGGTAACACTTCTATTAAGTTACTCTTCCATTTGGGGATAATTTTTGTGCCATCCCATTGAAGAAGAATGTGAGAAAGCCCTAAAACAGCCTCAATGTTTTCCAGAGTAGGAATTCTTTTTAGTTGGGAATAGTGGTGGAAAGATGGAGAAACCTCCAGCAGGAGATGCCCTGGGAACCACGAGGGGCAAGAGGAGACAGGTACTTGGGGACCTGCTGGAAGGGTCCACAGGCAGATGACCTGCCAGCTGGAGCCTGAGGGCTTTGTCCTACAGGACCTGGTTTAGAAACCAATAGATGGAAAGAAGTTCAAGAGCATATGCACTTTTAACTAATTCAGGGAGGGACATTCACCTGTTCTTTGCAAGACATCTTCCTTCAGCCCAACAGGAATAACTGGCCTTGCCAAAAGGACTGGGAAACTTTTTTTTTTTTTTAGAACGTGAGGCTGGGTGGCCCAGCCGTGACCATCCCTACTTCTTTTTTTTTTAATTTTTATTTATTTATTTATTTATTTTTGGCTGTGTTGGGTCTTTGTTTCTGTGCGAGGGCTTTCTCTAGTTGCGGCGAGCGGGGGCCATTCTTCATCTTGGTGCGCGAGCCTCTCACTGTCGCGGCCTCTCTTGTTGCAGAGCACAAGCTCCAGACGCGCAGGCTCAGTAGTTGTGGCTCACGGGCCCAGTTGCTCCGCGGCATGTGGGATCTTCCCAGACCAGGGCTCGAACCCGTGTCCCCTGCACTGGCAGGCGGATTCTCAACCACTGCACCACCAGGGAAGCCCCAGGGCTGGGAAACTTTTAAAAGCCAGCTCACCCATAAGGCCAGCTTTTCTATTAGGATCCTGGGAAGATAGTTACCTGGCCTTATGTGTTCAGTGGTGGCCCCTGTGACTTAAATAGTTGGCTTCTTAAGCTCCTGGTCAGAACTTGTCGCTGATAATTTTAAAATCTCTCAGATCTTTCACAGAACAGCCACATTCCTCACCCTAAATAATGCCCTAAAACTAGGCATCTGTGATCATGATTCTGTCTAACAGGAGAGGGGCACACACTTACACATCTGAACCTTCAGTCAGGAAAAACATTAAGTGGCCTTTGAGTTCTGGGTTGAGGCAAACTGACAGCGGGAAGAAGTTAACACAGCAGGGACGATGTTTTGACCACATGACCTGCTATGGGAAGGGTGAGCGAAGAGGGAGGGAAGGCTAGAACCCATCAGCATCTTCACCAGGCAAAATGAAAATGTCCTGGGAGTGAGCCCTCAAAGTCTTCAGAGATGTTCCAAGTACCTTCAGTGATCAGCCACTCAAGCACCAAAAGCAAAGGATGGCTGTGCTTCTACTTTGGGTTAAATGCCTGGAGATACTGTTCTCTTTCTCACCTAATCTGGAGTAGTATCCACTAAGAGGGCTTCTCATGCCTGAGGCTTTGGAGTAATTATTTTTACTGTTCTACTAAAACTTCATTGGCTGAAGTCCATCAGCCAAATCTGGGGGAGAGAGTGAGACAGTCAGGTAGCTTGCTGTCACATCCTGAAAGCCCCACACTGACACTCACAGCTCTTTTTACATCAATACAAACTTTTACATAGGTTTCGGGCACTTGAAAAACAATATGGGTACACACATGTGTCAACGTAGGGACTAGCTTAGCAGAGCACAGTAAAGTATACGAGAACCTTTCATGAGATGTCGACACAGATTTTTGGGTTCCAGGCTCTGTAGACGCTGTGAAAGTCACTCTCTGGTTTTCAGTGTCTTAAATAGAAACATTACGAAACTGAATGGGGTGATTTCTAGGCTCCTTCAAGCTCTAACTAAGCCTTTGTGATTCTTCTTATTGCTCGCTTTCTGGAACATAGCCATTCATGAAAGTTTCCTTCTCCCTCAGAGCCCAGCCATGCCAAGGAGATGCTGAGTGGGAGAAAGCTGTCAGGTGGGAGAGGTGAGGTTGCCGAGGGGAGAGAGGAGCCACTTATACACATGGGGGTGGCGTGGAGAGCTGGTGAGTTGCCTTGATGAAATGAAATTTGCAGGCAAGCTAATTTCTGCTTGGTGACTTAAAAGTCTGAATGGAAGGCAGACATGAGAGAGAACACATTTGGGTTCTGATTTCTCAGTTTAAAAATGAATGATATTCAAAAAATGTTAATGTTAGCAAACAAAATGTGGCTTTTAGTGTTCTGATGTTCTTCAAAGTAGTGTAACTTTCTATCCCATGTGGCCATACTAAGGCAAATTTGACCTCTATTCTTTCCCACTTAATGAAACCCCCTTAATGGTAATGTAACCGAAGTATTTTTCTTTTTTTTTTTTTTCTTTAAGGAATGTAGTTTATTTATTTATTTATTTATTTTCGGCTGTGTTGCGTCTTCGTTTCTGTGCGAGGGCTTTCTCCAGTTGCGGCGAGTGGGGGCCACTCTTCATCACGGTGCGCAGGCCTCTCACTATTGCGGCCTCTCTTGTTGCGGAGCACAGGCTCCAGATGCGCAGGCTCAGTAATTGTGGCGCACGGGCCCAGCTGCTCTGCGGCATGTGGGATCTTCCCAGACCAGGGCCCGAACCCGTGTGCCCTGCATTGGCAGGCAGATTCTCAACCACTGCGCCACCAGGGAAGCCCCAAAGTATTTTTCTTGGTTCATGCCGTCTAAACTCTGGGAGTCTAAGGGTAGAGCTGCGCTGTCAGGCTCCGCCATTGTTGAGCTTCAGCTCTCTTGGCTCTGTTACTCTTCACCATTATTTGTTCTGTTTTCTTTTTCCTGGAATGTGCACAACTCTTCTTTGGCTCCACCTATGGAAATCTTGCCAGTTGAACTTAACTGTTCCCTCTTCTGGAAGCCGACCTTTGAACTCCCAGGCAGAGTTCACTGCCCTTCCTATGGACTTCTAGAGTATTTTGATCATATAGCACTTATGACACTGCATTGCAGTCAGCTATGCCCATCTTTCTGTTGAACTGTAATTTACTCCAGTGCAGAGATTGTGGCAAAGAGAAGGCACCCCATGTAGTTACGAATCAAATTAAATCAACGTGATATCCATAATAAAGGCTTCTATTAGTAATAGAAGGCCCTGCTGGGGTCCTCCTGGCACTTTGAGTAACTGACCTTGGGCACAGTAAGGCTATGTGCATCTTAAATCAAATTCCAGAGTTAGTGCTGAGATCCCTAATTTTATTTTGGTTGGGAACTTGCTGTAGTGGAGGAGGAGGGTGGGAGATGGTGAGGGAGTGAGGGGGCCATGGTAAGGGGGAGAAGATGTACCAGTGGAAGAGAATCATTCCAGCATTCACAGGATTAGCAATTTTAGCCAATGTGGTTGGTTGTCTGCCCAGATCCTCTTGGATCTCCTTCACTGCTCATGGGTGCCCGTTCCTACACTTCTGTGTGTATTACTTCTGATGGCATGGAGCTCCTACTGCCATCTGCGTAAGCCTGCCCTTGGACCGTGGGAGCCTTTTCTTTGCAGATTCAGAAAAGCCAGAGCACTTGGGAGACTGCATGCCCTGCCACTCCTACTCCTAGCAAAGGCTGACTGGGGCAAGAGCATGAAACCCCCATTACCTAATCACCCAGTGCCCAGTACCCTTACTACTTTCACTCCAGAACTCCCTCCAGAATCAGGCAGGGAACTGGCCTTGGCCTGAAATCTCACCCTCACTTGACTTCTTCCCTACCCCCAACTGGCTTCCCCCACTCAGAGGAATCCTTCTTTAATAAATTGCATGTGCAACCTTGTCTCAACATCTGCTTCTAGAGTGCCTACTTCAAGACAGGATTCCAACTTGATGGTTTTCTAAGACAAGCTTCTCGCTGGAAAGGCCAAAGGCAAGCAGGTCCCCGCCTCTGGCCTGCAGAGTCTTGAAATGATTGAAATGGACATCCCTCATCCTCCACGGCTCACTTACCTTCCAAGAGACATTTTACAAACCTCTGATGGGGATTGCGGAGGCAAACTGGAGGCAACTGCCCAAATCCTGGTGAGCCCGTAGAGGATGCTTTAAGCGGCTGGGGCCATCAGAGGTTTCGAGAAGCTTTAAAAACTGACATAATCTTCCATAAATAGTTCCATATCTAACCCAACTTAAATAGATGTAGTCAAAGGTAAAAATGTGTATTTTTTCCTCTCATCACACTTCAAGGTTTTTAATGTCTCGATTCAAGCCAAGATGAAAATTAGAAGCAAAACAGCCTGTTTTTTGGTTTTTTTTTTCTTTGTAGGAAATTATTCTCAGGAAATGGTTCTTTCAAAAAAGCTGGTTCTTGTGATCTCTTCTGCCCAGTTTTCAAACATCTTTTTAGAACTTTGATTAAAAATCCAGACTTTAGATGTATATTCTTTTCAAATTTGACATTTACAAGAGTCTTGCTTTCAGTTAAGTGGGAAGAAAGAGAGAAAGATGATTTACTGAGCAGTGATTCATGTTATTTTTTTATATTAGGCTAAAAGATCAATAACACTGACCATCTTCCATTACAAAATGATTAGCCGTGTTCTTTGAAGAAATTTTATATGGTAGATTGCAGAATCTACTCCTTAGAACCAGATTGTGAAAAAACTTTTGCTCACTGGATGGGAGGGAGACGGGGTGACAAAAAATGTTTTGTCAAGATTAACAGTTTGCCTTATTCCCCTCATTTACCCTCAGAAATTTCCAGAAATACTTACATGGATCATCCAGTTATTAAAACATGCAGCATAAAATCTGTCCCCTGTGGCAGGAATCTCATGGATGCTGATTCTAGAATTTTCCCACTCACCTCTCAACTCCTTAATCATGTGTTTATAATGCCTTACCTTCTTTTGTGAATTCTATCAGATCTATAACACCGTCTGATTATTGATATATCCTCAAATAAAAAAGAACAAAAACAGGTTAACATTACCAAAGTGAGAAGAGTATTGTCTTTTTGTGTGTGTGTGTGTGTGAAAGTTGCCTCCTTTATTGTTTTTTTTAATTTAATTTAATTTATTTATTTTTATACAGCAGGTTCTTATTAATCTATTTTATACATATTAGTGTATACATGTCAATCCCAATCTCCCAATTCATCCCACCACCACCCTGCCCCCTCGTCTCCCCTTGGTGTCCATATGTTTGTTCTCTACATCTATGTCTCTATTTCTGCCTTGCACACCGGTTCATCTCTACCATTTTTCTAGATTCCACATATATGCATTAATATTCGACATTTGTTTTCCTCTTTCTGACTTACTTCACTCTGTATGACAGTCTCTATGTCCATCCACGACTCTACAAAGGACCCAGTTTTGTTCCTTTTTATGGCTGAGTAATATTCCATTGTATATATGTACCACAACATCTTTATCTATTCGTCTGCCGACAGGCATTTAGGTTGCTTCCATGACCTGGCTATTGTAAATAGTGCTGCAGTGAACACTGGGGTGCATGTGCCCTTTTGAATTATGGTCTTCTCTGAGAGTATTGTCTTAACATTTAAATTATTTCGTGTGTTCATACTTTGGACTCACTTTCTTCTTTCATCATTTGTAAAGACTGTGTGATGAATGAACCCAAGCTCTGCTATGTACGGCCCTGCAAGAACTGCAGCTTGCCAGGCGGTTAGTCTGTGATTATAATTCATGCAGTGTGTTGCTTGATACTCAAAGGAATCTACACATGCACACGTATGCCCACAATAGACCAATTTGAGAAAAATGGAGCCTAATGAAAAATGCATGGACTGAGTGTGAGAAGAGCTGTTTCGAGCCTCAGCCCACCTCTTTCGAGCTCTGTGACTTTGAGAAAATCACTCAGCCTCTCTGGCTTCCACTTCCTCACCCTTAAAATGCAACTAATTATGCCTTTGGGTCTGAGCATCCAGTTAATCACATTTCTGAAAGAGCTTTATAAATTAAGAAAGAACATTCAAATGTTAGTTTACTAATAAAAGCTGAAACGGGAAATATGCATTAAAAATAAGAATTAAAGTTCACTTGTAACAAGCCATACCATCCATTTATAATCGTTCATCGATCTTCTTGACAATTTTTTAAGGGTCTATGATGTGTCAGGTGTCCCTCCAGGAACATGTAGCAAACCAGACAGGCATGGTAAAGCTCTGAAAAGGAGCACAGACAGTAAATGATAAAGAAGACAATTTAGACAGTGCTAAGTGACATACAAAGTGAGAGGGAAAGTTGAGGTACAGAGTTGGATTGGAACCATGGGAGATGAAGAGGTGCCATTTGGGCTAAACCTGAATGGTGATGAGGGGTTGAGCAGGTGAATGAAGATCTGAAGAAAAACATTCCAGGCAGAGGGAACAGCTTGTGCAAATCATCTGGGGTGGGTTATTGTCAGATCTTGAATGCTGCATTTCCCCTTTTTTTTTTCTCCATCTCTGTGTTTACCTGTTTTATATGGGACTTTTATAATACCTTCCTTCGCATGAGATCTATCTGATTCTATGGATCTGGAGGAAGACCACCAGCTTGAAGAGGTCTGGACCTACATGGCTTCTTCAAGTCCTGAGCCTCTGGGAGCCCAGGGTCTTCTCTCAGGGGCCACTGCACTCTTCCCAGCAGAAGAGGAAACCATTGCTTCATGGGAAAGAAAAGGACAAAAGGATGGGGACTGGTGCATGTTCTCACTGGGGAATCAGGGGCAGGGAATGATTTATACCTGGGCTTGGGATCAAGGGAGGAAGTAGGAGAAAATGGGGAGGTCTCAGACCTTCCCCCCCAAAAGCAGAATAACTCCTGAGGCTTTCCTGCCTTCAATTAGTTCAAGGCCCCAGAACAGCTGCAGCTGAACCCAGGGTCAAGGAGAAGGGATGCACAGGAGTGTGGAACCCAAAACTCAGGAAAGCAGACATATCATTTTCTTCCAACGAATCAACTCACTCCCTGTTCCCTCCAATGTGAAGCAGCTGCAGCACCCTGGCCCTGCCCAGGTGTCTGTGTAAGGGACTGTGTGAGTGTGTCATCATCTCCATGGTGACAGAGAGTCTTTGCTTCCCACCAAGGTGTTGCCTCTGGACCAGTGCAGGGGATCTCATTAGGGAAAGTGCCTGTGGGCATCTTCTCCCTTAGGGTTTACCAGGGTCTACTCTGGCCACAGGACAGCTGGTGACTGGCAAGGGCTGTGGACTGGAGTCCCTTGGCATGATGGCTGCAAGAAACTGCTTGGTGTAGGAAGGACACACGAATGCATTCCAGAATTCGGACCATTTCTCATAAAAGTGCTAGACTCTGTGGACCAACGCTGGGATGATTCCAACACGGAATCTCATTCCCAATTTCCATGCTGTGGAAGAACTCGATTTTACCCATATCTATCCACCTTGTTATGTTTTTTGATCAGGGAAAACAAAGGCTATAGAAACAAATCAATACAGCCAGAAGGAGATTGAATTAAAAACATAGAGTGTCCCTCTGAGATGTTTGCTTATACGTATATTTGATATATGTATTATCTATACGGGTTCATCCCGATTTTCCCAGGAGGAAGGATTTTTGTTAATATTCACCTGGAGTGGGGAGAGGGAAGTGGAGGAGAGAACAGGAGGTGAAGGAGAGCTTGTTAGAAAGTATAATCTGGTTATTTATTTATAGTTTATTTCCGCAAAGGGACCTTTAAAAAGGCTGTGATAAGAGTGGCCAAAGTTTCTTAAAGATTAACTGGCATTCTTTAAAAGGGCATTAGTTATTTTTTTTTTTTTTTAATGCAGGTGTTTGGAGAACTCAGAACTGGGTGTCCATCAGAATATTTTGCTGGTCTGTAGATTCCCTTAAGACACACTGCTGACATCATGGTCTCCTTTCTCAGATTCCTCTCTCTCTCTCTCTCACTTTCTCTCCTTCCCTCCCTCCCTCCCTCCCTCCCTCCTTTCCCGTTCCTCCCTCCCTCCGCCCAATCTCTCCCAATCTCTTTCTTTCTCTCTTCAGTTCCTTCAGGTAAATCCTACTCCGACTTGTACCAACTTGTTTTTGACTGACTGTGCACAGCAAGAGCGTTTTCTTCATTCTGAGAGAACCTGAAGACCTAGGCTTCCCAAGGCGACCTGCGTGGAAGGCTCATCTCCTCGCCTTTTCGTAACCTCACATCTAGCCAGGCGCCTGCATTCACCAGTTCTCGCAGGTAAGAGGCACAGGCTTAGGTCAATTCTGGACCATGCTGCTCGCTGGAGGGATTTCTGAAAAACTTTCCTTCGAAAGGTAATGAAAATGTTGTGATTCTTTTGAAACTGACTTAAATCCTTCAAGACTTCCAGGCTTATCTGGGGGAATTTACAAGTGCTGTTTGCCTGTGGAAAACGGGTTTTTACTTAATGATGGGGCAAAAAAAAAAAAAAAAAAAAAAAAAAAAAAAGCTTTATTCATGCCTGTAAAACAATATCCAGATGTTGTCTTGTTTGCTGTGGGTGTAAGTGATCTAGATGGAGGGAGAAGAATTACTCTGTTTGCAAGTGTTTCTTTCTCCTAGTGTCTGTGAGAGCAAGTTTGTTATTGATTTTGAGTGATTACATGGTTTTTTTGCGTCGTTCTTCAGCAGTTATTTTCCTTAGTCGGTGGAGAAATCAGTTTAGGTTGGCGTAAGGCGAAACCTCGCCGGAATATTTTAAAATCTGTTACCTATCCTTATAAGAAAAAAGTAATGTAAGTTTTCCATGGTAGGTATAAGGAATGTAAACAATTCTGACTTTGGAAACATTAGGAACCCGGTTCACAACCCATGGCTAATGCGTTTTATAACCTGTGTATAATTCATGGGGGTCTAGACGGTTCTCAGCTAATCAATGTTATACTGGGTGAAATTTCCACATAGTTCCTGTGAAGCTAGTTTTTTATCTCCTCTCTGCACTTCCGCATTTAGTTGCCTGAAGGAAATAAGAATGTGCTGTTCAACAGAAGTCTCTTGACCTCATGATTTCTTTAAGTCACAGGTTAGGAAACTTACAACAAATGCGATGTTCAACTTGGCAAAATTAAAGACCAAAATTAGTCCTACTCAATTCAAATCTTTAGATTTATTTCGTCTTATCAGAAAATATCTTAATCTTTTTGTTTGTTTGTTTATCTAAAGGAAGGATTTTGAAAAAAAATTACAAGTGATTCTTGAAGTTCTTTTTTTGAAACCTCAAAATCACACTCACACACACACAGCTGTTAATCCTAGATTCTATTCCATTCTGTCCTCTCTCATAAATGTTAAAACAAATATGTAATGATCTACAATAGCCTTAGGTGATAAATTCTTTCAATTTAAAATTGTCCTAAAAATCAAAAGAGAAGAGTCAAATATAACTATCATGCATTTTTAAATGCCATCATTTTATGACAACCAAGGGCTTACCTTACACACATCTCCCCTCAGCACTGTTTTCCCCAGGTTTTTTTTTTTTTTTTTTTAGCAGTTTTCTTCCTTCCCTAGTGATAAATACAGTAAATGGCCAGGCAGGGAGCAACCCAGAGGTCGTATGACAAGTCTTTGCAAACGTCTGGAGAGTAGAAGAGTTTCACCAAATCACCAGTCATATCTCAGAAACGCTAATCAAATAACGGGGCTGACAGGTCCTCACTGAATTAAATAAATGCCTAAGTAGTTTGGGGGTTTTCTAGAAATAGACTTAGCTGAATTTGGTGATTCTGGTTGCTTAAGGAAAACACATTTTTAAAAACTCCTCCCACCCTCTCATCACTCCTTCTTCCCATCAACCGTTGTGGTCATTTTACGGAAAGTGCTATTTCCCCAATTTCCTCTCCTGACACTTAGAACCAGTGCAGACAGCCCGTGTTTGGGGGGAAAGAGACAGAGCGAGACCCCAGGCTTCCCACGCCCGCGGTCCTGGAGAGCTGACAGAAGCAGGTCTGCTGGATCTTTCTACTCTCGCTCTGCCCTTGTGTGAAGGAAATCTTAAAAGGGCTGAACTTTCTCGTTTGGGAGTGTGTGTAATTATGTACCTGAATGACAACGTGCTTTGTACAAGAAGAGCCACCAACGTGTGGCTTTAGGCATCAAAGACAAACATTTTCGGACTTAATCACTAAATGTCAAGCATTTGAAATCTCCTTTCCTGCCACACCCCCTCTCATCTGTCAGAGACACGGGGCAGCCCACTGACTTCCTTCCTGACTCTGCTTCAGAGTCCAGAGATGTTTGTGGAGAGTATTTGCCTGGTGGACGCATCAGAATCTTAGGACCAGCACAGGAGTCCGCAAAATGAACCGTAAGCATGCTAGAGCTGCTGATGACCAGCCCCTGGGAAGGATTGTTTAAGGCATATAAAGCTCCCTAGTCATGTCCTTCAGCCTTTACTCTGTAAGGAATTCAGCTACCGTCTTCTCCCCTGCAACCATTCAAGCACCTCACGCCAGAGTAAATCAGGTGTCTCCAATTGTGCTGTTTCAATTCTTCTTTCAAGTAAAAAGAATTCTGCTCCAAAAATAGTCAGAAAGCTATGGCCAGAGTTAATCTTAGCTTCCACGCTTGCAAAGAAGAGTGTATTGCTTATTAATGGGTAAGTGAAAGATGCATGTCAGACAGGGGTGATTCTTCATTCTCCTCTCTCCTGCCCTTCACCTTCATCTTGTAGACGCACCTTGGGAATGGGGCTTGGGTGCAACTGGAGTGGCCGGGCTGGGTACAGGGAGAGCAGAGGAGCAAAGCGATCCAAGGCCGGTGTGTGGGGGGCTTGCTCTGTGCCCCTCAAGGATGCAGTGCCATGGAAGGGGGCAGATCTGACCCCAAACACCTGGCTCTTTGCTGCCGCTCAGGTGGCCTCCTGCTGGCAGTTTGACAGAGAAAGCACTGTGCAGCCAGAAGGAGCAGCTCCAGAAGTGCCGAACCTTCCCACAGCTAAAGGAACTAAGGGCAGCCCACTTCCCCACCTTGAAATGGAGAATTGAGAGAAGAGAAAATAACTTAAAGTCTAAAAGCAAAGGTTCTGGGAAAGAAGTTTTATTTGCTAAGCATTACTTTGTTAAGATAAAAGGGAGGGAAAAAAAAAAGGAGCACATAGACGTTCCTGGTAAAAGACAAAGCAAGAAAGAGGAATCTGAAAATCTGCCCTCCCTGCAAAATGCTCCTTGGGCCAATGCAGACAGTGATGTGGGCACCTCTGCTCACAGTGCAGCTGAGTCCACGTAGAAATTCCCGCTGTATTCCCAGGGCTTTTCAACCAAAAGCATTTCTGCTTTTCTCATAAACAAAGGTCAGAGCTGGTGAGGGGTTCTGTATATCTGCCTTCCCTTCATTTGGTACTGTGACTTATCTGGTGAAAGGATTCATAAGCCAACAGTCACTGCAATCCAATTGGACTTTAGAAATTCACACCTGGCCTAATTCCAGAATAGTCTGCCCTCCCACACCTAAAATCCTATAACACAGAATTCCAGATATTTCAGTCATGATCTGAAGATGAACTAGGGTTGCCTGACCAGGCTCACGGAATCAGAAGATACACGAGAAGGACAAGGTGTTGATTTGTGGTACCAAAACACACTTGTCCGTAGGAACCTGTCCATAGGAAACAGTGAAGTAGAAGAGCATGCTTGTGTTACCTGGGGGCTGAGGACCCAGAGGGGCCGTTGAAAGGAATTAGCAATAGAATAAGCACAGTTTTGTTTTGTTCTTCCGCATGACCCTACAGCTCAGATTCAGAGCAATCTAGAAGTGTATTGATCCACGTTAAACAAAGCAAGCAGTTCCTTCCATGGTGGGCTGATCTGTGGCCACATGGCTGCATTGGCTACTTAGGTTCCCATTCAGGGTTCCGAGTTCAGGGAAATGACATCCATGGCCTGACTGTGACCCTGGGATTACAAATCACACTAACCCTCAGCTGCTGTCAGGGCCATCGGAATGAATACAAAAGAAGTGGCTCAGAGGAGGAACACTGCAGAAAAGGATCCAGTTCTCAGGGCCCAGGTTTGGGTTTGGGTTTCAATCCACATCCTGTTTCAGCCGAAGTTGCCCTGCTGTGGGACTGATAACTATGAACTTCTTGTGAGTTTTCTCCAGTGCCGGGACCAGAGGCCGATCAAGATTTTATGGCGCTTGAAGATTATACAATTTTAAGAGCCCTCTTTAAGGAAAAGGAATGCAAAATTATGACTATAAAATTAGGTACAAAGCTTTGGAGAAGGTTGGTGCAAGGGAGGAGCCCTGAAGCTTGCATTTCATTAACTTCATGACAAATCCACTCTGTGTCCTACGTAATAAAGGCCCAATACTTGTTTCCTGAAGGAATGGTTGAATTAATTTATGTAAATTTTAGCTGTTGGCTGCCCTCTAAGTAACTCTGAAAACTGATAAGTGAAAATATCAAATAATTGTGCTTATACACATCTAATGATTGGTGATATATGGAAGACTGATGTGGGTGATACCTAGAACATTTCTCATTTCACTGGCACAACGCTGTGAAATGTAGATCCTTGTACTGTGGTCAAAACGTTAGGTCATAACTACCCAGTGGCAAGATGCTAATGGTAAGATGCTATCAGAACTCCTACAGCAGAGTATGTGGGAACTGAAATTCATGGTACACTTTTTCGATTTGAAAAGTCCTCAAGTTAAAAAGCGAAGAACTTTGCGCTAGTCGTGGGCCTAGAACCTAGAAAGATATTAAGGGCATCAAGAGCACACTTCTCTTTTAATAGACTTGAGGCCTTGCCCAGCGAAATATCTATGTGTCTGGCAAGAGACAGCCTCTTCTATTTCTATGAGTGTTGTTTCCAGTTCCAATCGCAGTTATCAGTGTCATTTCTCAGTATGAATGCTGGCTAAACTCATGCCTACCAGGCCAAATAATGCTCTCACTCAGTGATATTTATGTCTTCAAATATTGCAGATTGGTATCTTGCTCATCCTAGTCTCCTGCCAAAGAATGCAAGGTTGGCTCCCCGAATGAATCTGGCTTTCTTACTTCCTGAGTTACCCCTTTGTCTAGCCCTACCTTCCAAGAATACATTTGAGAAGCTTATCATTTGCTTTGAAATATCATGAAATTTGACATCATCTCTACTTTTCCTACCAATCCTATCCCCACATACCTGCTACAAGTTAAAAATATTACATATGAGCCCAGGAGCGCCTGGCTCCTTTATCAAGAATTCTGTAAATACTAAGGAACGAGAACCTGCCCTGTCCTCGTCCTATTTTCAAAAGTCCATGGAAAGAATTTATGTATAAACCAATAGTGAGCTACATCACATGCAGACATATATATGCAACTAACAAAGGCAGCGTGGATGTGTATTTAGCCGTAACGTTAATAATGACACTAACTGTGTAGGTATAGAGGAAATATTCCAACGCCAACAATGTCACAATACAATGCTGCGTTATTTTCAACATCTTGTCTTGTGTAGTAAATTTCAAATCTGTAATTTACACTTAAGGTCCATAGTAAAGATTAAGTGTACAAAAAATTGTCCTCTAAACAGTGTTGCCATGGTGACAATGATCTTAGCATCACCCTTTAACAAAGGAGGTGGGTATCATATTCATGTGACTCAATTATTGTCCACACGGATGTCATGATAATCTGATCAAGGAACACTCAGGGTTTCACCTCTTAGCACCACAACCCACCTGATCCCTACTGGCATGGGGAGGTGAGGGGACTGAGGGCTCCACTCCAGTGCCTTCATGACTCAATCTCTTGGGAACTGGGGGAAGACCCCTTGGAAGCTGGCCCTCTACTTCTTGTCCTAGGGGTCCAGGGGCAGGAGCAATCCCCTAGCCAGAAGGCTGAAGGGAGCATCCCAAAACACAATCAAGTTTGACAGTAAAGCAGTATCTCTCCTGGGAAGCTCTGCTGGCCAGCAAGTGGTCCTGAGGAGAGTTCTGTGTAATTCTTGCCCTACAGGAAATAAGAAGGTCTATACTCTGATAGGTTTGGGAAATCTGTCATAGTCTAGAATTCCCTCTTGGAATGTCCCAGTTATCATTACCATATTAAAAAGTCTAAGAAATCCAGCAGCAAAGACATCCTTTAACTTTGAATCCCAAGTTGTTTAAACCATGCTGGACTACAAAACTGTCTGCCGCCTCCTTCCGCCTCCTTGTAACTATTATTCACTCCTCTGACTAATACTTCATGCAACCCCATGGAGGACACTTTTGCAGGCTCTGATTGGAAAGTTTTCACATACTCCAAGAAAAGAACATGTTACGAGTTTTATACTCCACTTGGCTGTGAGTTGTACTTTTGGGACCTATAGGTGACTGGCCAGCCTTTGGGATTGCAAAGTGGCCACCCACAGTCAGCTGCAAATAATTTATTTCCTTTTTGCCTCTTTGTTTCTTTATGTACATCTTATTCCCAAAAGGATTCAAGTGAATTTACAAAGACCCATCCACATACCCTCACACAAATACAATACTAATTAAAAGTAGATGGAAAAGAAAAGTAAGAGTAAGCCTCAAAGAAGTAATTTGATGAAATCATTTACTTATATGAGTTTTAATCTATTTTTAAAAACCACAAATTAATGTACCCTGACCCACAGCAGTGGAATCTTGTTTGTGACTTTAGAATTCAATGTATGTTTTAAAATATGCTTCATATTTGACCCTGGAAATCAATTAGGCACTCCTTGAATCTAGTTTTATGTGCACCATATTTTATAATTCTTTTAAAAGACAATGTTAATTCTGCCTCTCGAGATCTTTTTCTTTTTTTCTTTTTCTCACTATTTCTATAATTTAATTGTCTGTAAGTGAGGTTATAAACTTTCTCCATCAGGATGTAGCTGGTTCATCCCACTTGGTCCTACTTTGCAATCACCTGTCTACTTGTCTCTCTCCCCTACTGGGTTGTAAGCTCAATGTCAATGGAGATTTTACCTGATTCTTCCTCTGTGCTCCCAGAGCTTGGCCCAAATAATTCCTTAGGCAATGCTTGTTGAATCAACATGCATTGACACCGAGGCAAAATTTCTGCTGTAATTACATCTTCAGTTGAACCATGACCTACATCCATCCCATCCTGCAAACATAGAGCATAGGACTTTGTATGTGAAGTGTTTTGAAAATACATGTATCTGAAAACTCCTGACTAGTGCATTTTCTCCCTTGATGACCATTACAAAGTGATAGATTGGCTGTTAGAATCACTTAAAGGGGGCTCTTAAGGAGGGAGACATATTTGTATGAGTGAGAAGAAACAGGCCACCAAGTACCTACAATGTAGTAGTTGTGTGAACCCCACGGAGGGAAAATAGGAAACACGCAGAGTATTTTGGAAAGAGGGAAATGGAAATAAAACAGAAAAAGTGAATGCAGAGCCAGCAGGGTTTGGTGTGGCCTGAATGTTTGATCCTGGAGAAGAAAATAAAGGAAAGAAAGGAATGAAAGAATTCACTGCAGTCTTGAGGAGGAAAGAGTGATTTGATCCATGGCGTGACCTATCCAGGAGACAAGGGAATTCACATCATTTCAGTCTCCCTCAAATGCTATGTTTAGATACAGTCTGTGTTAGCATACCTGCGGCAATGAGGGTATTTGGCTCACAATGTGTTTTAAATTTTAAGATGAAGAGAATTTTCTAAGATTTGCCCATTTTAAAGATGAAATATTATAGGACTAAAACTTATAAGAGCCACTTTTCTGTGATTACAATCAAATGCATTTCATTCCGACTAGGAGTAGTGGATACCAGTACATGGTGTTTCAGAGTCTGAGGCTGCACGAGGGTTGTATAGTTAAACAGACATTTTACAATTGTGGATTTTAACTTGTCTAGTCCAATATCCTGGGAATGGTCTCTTAACTAGCCTTTTTTGCATAGCACTTTGTTTCGTATTCAGTATCCGAAGAAACGGTTTGTGACTTCCTAGTGCTATATTGGTCAAAATGTATATTTAATGAGTTTCTTAATCAACTCCCGTCAGGAATTTGGCTGGTTAGGCTCTGACCCTCAGTTCTCTCTACCTGGTACACATGTGCCGGCAGCTTGCTCTGCAAGAGGCTGGAAGGCTGTGTTTCAGAAGATGCAGGAGGAGACGACTTAGTCTTTAATCTCAAGGAACCTCCATCCCACTGTTGGGAGGAGGTGTGGATGGGGATGCAGGTGGAAAAATAGTAAGAAATACTCAAAACACATGAACGGCTGCAGTGCCCGGCAGAATATGATGAGCATTACATGAGACCTTAACAAAAGTCTTAGGAGAGTCAAAGAGGGAAAGATCAGATCTGTTTGGGAGAGTTGGGAAAGGTCTTGGAGAGAACCTTGGAGAATGAATAAGACTTCGAAAATCAGGATGGGGAGGAGAAGCCATCAGAGGTCAGGAGAACGGCAGGCACAAAGGTACACCTGAAGGAAAGGGCAGGGAGGCTTGCAGTGGGCAGAGGGTTAAGTGTGCTGCAGAGAAGGAGTCAGGGAGTGATGACAAGAATCTAGATGATGCTGATGATGGTGGACACTGCTGAGTGCCCCCCAAAGGCCAGATCATTCCAGCTGTGTCTTAATCCTCACAACCACTGCCTCTCTGGGAGGCTTTCTTATTAACCTTGTTTTAGAGATGAGGAAAGCGGAGAGCAGAGGTTCAGTAACTTGCTTACAGTCACAGGTTTCAGACGGTGTGATCCTGGGCTTTGAAGTGAGGCCATTGGTCTCTAGAGGCCACACCCTGAAGTTTTGCTCTCTGGGAGATGAGCCTTAAGGGTAGGCTCGTTGGGAAGGGCTGTTTGGGGTTTGATAAGCAATGAGGAGTCACTGAAGGTTTTGCTTGAGCTGCATTTTTGAATATCAGCCCAGTAGTGAAGACCATGTGACTTGTCAGAAGGGTATTTCGAGAGGCTGGGCAAAGGGACTGGGGAGTTGGAGCAGAGCAGGGGCAGCAGGGAGGGAAAGAGAGACACACACACGAGATGCACGAAGAAGGTAGGACCTCTGGGCTCGCTCTAGTTGGGCAGGAGTGAGGGAGTGTCAGGACACACAGGTGGGAGAATGAGGGCACCATTGTTTGGAACCAAACATCAGGAGAAGTAGCTGGATGTAGGGAGAACAATGTGAGTTGTGTTTTGGACGAGTCAGTTCTGAGCAGTTCTCTATGGGAGGTGAACCAGGGGACACTGGAAACACAGATTGAATCTAAGAGGGGCCACAGGTAAAGAAATGGGGCCAGGACTGGTCGAGGGAGTAAGGTAGAGGATGCTGAGAGAGAATAAAGAGAAATAAAAGGGGATGGCTAAAAGACCCTGGGGGATATAACTGGGGGTGGGAGAAGGAAGAGGGAAAGTCCACCAGGCAGAAAGAGCATGGATAATCAGGGAAACAGATGGATAACCAAAGAGTCTTCTGACCCAGTAGCAAAAGGCAGAAGGAACTTTCTGAAGACACTGCTACTAATACCTGCCCTGACTCACACATCAGAGAACTGAGAAGCATGTTTGGAAGCTGAAGAAGAGAAGCAGCAGAGAGTCTAAAGGTGCCAGCAAGAAAAGATGTTGGAGGAGGGCTTGGTAGCCCCGTCCCAATTTACTCTCCAGGTAAAAAGTCAGAGGAATTGAGAGATTATCGTTTGGCTGGCCAATCAGAGTCTCAGAGGCCGGGAGGATGGCTAATTCTAATGGTGTTAGTGGCATGAGTTTCTTTTCCTCTATTGCCTGTTTTAAGTATGATTAATCTGCTCCCTTTCCTCTTTAAAGTCAGTCAAGTTATTCCATAGATTAACATCTATCATGATTTTAATAGTCTGTGCTTAGCTCGGAGGGTGGTTACATGTATTCCCAAAGGAAGATTCCAGCAACTCAGGCCCCTGGGAACTGGATGAATATCTGGTCTTTGCAAGTTATGTGCTTTAGTTTTCTGAGACACTCTAGATAAACTACAAGCCCATTCTTTTTTTTTTTTTTTTTTAATAAATTTATTTATTTATTTTTGGCTGCATTTGGTCTTTGTTGCTGCATGCGGGCTTTCTCTAGTTGTGGCGAGCGGGGGCTACTCTTCATTGCGGTGCACAGGCTTCTCAATGCGGTGGCTTCTCTTGTTGCGGAGCATGGATGGACTCTAGACACACGAGCTGCAGTAACTGTGGCACACAGGCTCAGTAGTTATGGCTCATGGGCTCTAGAGCACAGGCTCACTAGTTGTGGCGCACGTGCTTAGTTGCTCCGCAGTATGTGGGGTCTTCCCGGACCAGGGCTCGTACCCATGTCCCCTGCATTGGCAGGCGGATTCTTAACCACTGCACCACCAGGGAAGTCCACAAGCCCATTCTTGAATGTGTTTCCAATAAAAAGGGAAAGATAATGCAGCGTCCAAATTTTCTAGTTACTGACATGATTAAAGCAAGACTTTTCAAGTTTATTCTTTTATAAGATCGGAGACCTTTTGAACACAGACAGGATCTGACAGATAGTCTTAACGATGGAGAGAGAGAGCAGGCTGGGCTAGTTCCTTCAGAACAATTCGTTGTTGGCTTTGAATCTACAGTTTCAAGTTTGTTTTGCTGGGACTATCTTCTACTTTTTCGGTGTTGTAATGGGATTAAGCAAAACTTCAGCAAAACCTAAAATGCTATATTATAGTAGTTTTGAAAAATATGTAGGTGGACTTTAAAAAAAGTCACAGTCTTCATTTCTTAGCAAAAGTCAAATGAGTAGTCTTTTGGAAACTTCTGTATAAGAGAATATGAATATCTGATGAGTTCTTTTTTTCAGCTTATTATTGAAGTATAGTTGATAATTACAATGAACAGCAAAAGGATAAACATGAAGATGTAAAAGAGGACATAAAAATCATACAATGTGGGGAAAGGGAGTAAGAAAATGTCGATTTCTTTTTTTCCAGAATATGTTTGGTAAGAGTTCCTGAAGCCCTAGAGAAAAAAAGTTGGGAGAGGAAGGAGAAAAGCCTCAAGGTAGATAAGGGTGGAAACTTGACAAACAGAGGGCCATCTGTGAAGAGGGGCAGATTGGTCTCAGGAAAAGACTTTGGACTTGGGAGCTGACATTCCTGGATGTGAATTTCAGGTGTTCAGACTCCCTTGGGTGAGATGCACTGACCATCAGAGCCTCAGTGTGTACTGTAGAGTGTATGGGAAGCAATCAACAGAGGTTGGTTCTTTCTCTCCCCACTCCTGGGCGCCACCCTCCCCCACTGATTCCTCACCATCACCCCCACTCCCAAGGGCAATGCAAGGCTTTTCTTTAAGGCAGCTGGTGAAAGAAAAAAGTTAAACTTGGGAGTGGAATCCCTGGATTGGAGTCTTCACTTCTGTGCTGTGTGATCCTCCGAAAGTTATCTAACTTCTTAGATTCTCATCTGAAAACTTGAAGAAATTCCTACCCGCAAGAATAAAACAGGAGTGCTCGATGAGCAGATTTTTGTAAAAGTGTGGGGAAGTCCCTCCTAGTTCTATGAATCAGCAGGGAACAAACATTCTCAATATGACCCAAAGCAACCCTCCTTTCTTCCCTGAGGACCTAATTCCCTTTTTATACAATTCTGCTTTTTAGAAATTACTTTATAAAGAAACTCACAATTCCAGAGTCTAGGTTACCACCCTTACAAAATCTGCAAGCAGCTTTTTAAATATTTTTAATTTTTCAAAGGGATTATACCCCTGTAGCTACTCAAACTTTGATGAAGGAGAGTTTAGTTTTGGCAGGACTAGCTTACTGGGTTTCCCTCTAGAAATGACTGTAGTTCTCAATGCAAATTGAATCAGAAATTACCCTTGTAATTTTTTTTTTTTTTTTTTTTTGGTCCTTCATTCTTTTCTGTTAAAAATACATAGAAGCATTAAAAGGTAACTTTCTCCTAGGTCTTATAAGGAGAGAAGAGTGACAGAGAGAAAGACTATGAACTTGGCATACCATTGAACCATGCTCTGGAATTTGGGTGGGTCTAGGAAAAAGTACTTCAGTGGAAAGCATATATGGGTGTGGGAGAAATCCCTGTAAACTATAAATTGACTACATACTGAACAGGCTGGTGTGGAAAGAAACCACAAGTCTCCCAAATTCAGAGAAGAGGAGACAGAATCAATTTGGCACCAAGAGAACGCCAGGTGTCCTTGGGAGCTGGGGATGTTTGCAATTAGTAGCAGTCTTAACTAGTTCCATGGAACTCAGTAGTCGTAAGCATCTACTGTGGTGTCCTGCAGTTACCCGCACCAGGACCTGCTTATCGTCAAGTTTCTCCATCACCTGACCTCAGTTACCCATTCTCTGTCCCTGCCCACTCAGGCCCCCTGCTCTGTTGCTTCTGGATTCATCCCACCTTGTTGCCTTTGCCTTCAAGGTCTCTTCCCTAAAAGCCCTCATTTCTTTCCTTTTCCTATCAGAGTCTCATTATCCATCCTTTGAGACCCTTCAAGGCCTGTTAGGCTTGGGTTTTCCCTTCCCCTACCACTTCTGTGCTTTCTGAATTTCATTTTCTCGAGGCTGAGTTAAACCTAGAATGTGTCTGTGACCCTAGGAACTAATCATATATTGTGTCCCGATTTGGACCTTCGTTAGGTACAGGTGTTGCCTATTTCCCCCATCATATTACCAGCTCCTGGATGGTGGAGGGCACATCACACTTGACCAAGTGAAAACCAGCTAGCTACCCTCTGCAGAGTCCCACTTTGCACCTTGAACTGGGTGCATTCAGCTCACTGTTTGCAATCCCAGTCTAATGCCAGGCGAGCTTTATTATCTCTCTTTTTCAAAAGAAGGAAGCTGAAAATCAAGGAGACTAAACCTCTTGTTCAAAGTCGCCAGCCCAATTACCTTTCACAAGGCATCTTACTTCATCAGCAGGGTGAACCCATTAGGTTGGCCCTGGCACCAGCCTTCAGACTTTAAGTAACTTGTCCCCCCAGTGTCATAACCAAAAGATCTGAGATTTGAACCCAAGTCTGTGTGTGGCTCCAACCCTATACTTTTACACTCTATCACATTGCTTCCCTATCACCAAAATGCTCAAGACAAAGTTGAGCCTGGAATAATATTAAATAAATACGTGATTCATCTCATTTTGTCAAAACCAAGGGAATATGACAAAAACCTGCAAATTTGACCAGAGCAGTAGTATTCTCTCTCTATATAGAGAGAGAGAGTATATGTATATGTAGAGTGTAAATGTATATATGTGTATAAAAATATATATAAATATATGAAATATATAAAAATAAAGTCAAAATAATATAAATATTCAAAGTGTATATATGTATTATTTTTCAATACTTTTTTTAGAGCAGTTTTAGGTTTACGACAAAATTGAGAGGAAGGTACAGAGGTTTCTCATACACCGTCTGCCACCACACATGCACAGACTCCCCCATTATCCACATCACTCACCAGATGGTAGAGTTTTCTTACCAAGAGTGAACCTACACTGACATCAAAAGTCCATAGTTTACCGTATGGACTCACTCTTGGTGTCGAACATTCTACGGGTTTGGACAAATATGTAATGACATGTATCCATCATTATAATTCCATACAGAGTAGTTTCACTGCCCAAAAAACCCTCAGTGTTTCCCTATTCATCCTTCCCTTCCTTCTTGATCCCTGGTGACCACTGATCTTTATCTGCCACCACAGTTTTGCTTTTTCCAGAACGGCATGTAGTTGGAATCATGCAGTAAGTAGCCTTTTCAGATTGGCTTCTTTCACCTAGTAATATACACTGAAGTTTCCTTAGTGTCTTTTCATGACTTGATAGCTCATTCTCCCTGTATATTTATGAGAAGACCAAGACAACACTTGACTCCTTGTTCTTTGCTTTATAGTAACAGGGTAAAAAGATTTATAAGCAAGTTAATGTTAAAGGGAGTGTGTAACTATTTTATCACCTGGGTCACAAGTACTTCCATACATGCCACATGTCTTATAAAGAATTTTAAATGTAGCAGGTAGGTCTCTAGCACAATTTCTTGAAGAGCCAAAGATATTTCCGAGTGACAGCATCACTCATCTCATGGAGCCAAGTCCCCCGAGGTACCAGAAATCACCAAAAGCAACAGGAGTCTTAGCTGCAGGAACTTCCATCTTTCTAAATCTTCTCAGTGACAAAACTGGACGGGGAGTCTTCTAAGACAGATGTTCTTATAAAACTGCCATACCTGCTTAAATAAGCTGAAATTTGGAGTCTGGGCTCTGTGCTTTTTCTTGAAATTACACTTCATAGAAAGTTAAAGCTTAAAGGGGTTTCAGAGAAGTGAGTGTGACCCTCTCTCCCATTACAGATGAGGACACTGAAGCCCGGGGGTCATATGACTTGCCTGGGGTTTTGCAGCACATAGAGAAGCTGGTTCTTCTGACGGTGCTTGAGACCCCTCACCAGCGCTCCTCTTATCCCAGGAGGAACCCAAGAGGAAAAGATGAACCCCAACTCAGGGGGATGCCAAATAACTGAACCGTCTTATAGTTTGGAAACTAATGAGAGGAGCGAATGGGAAGAAATAGAAAATCAGTTAAACATTTGTATGTTTTAAAAAGATAGAGGATTCCTGGGACTTCCCTGGCGGTCCAGTGGCTAAGTCTCTGTGCTACCACTGCAGGGGCCAAGGGTTCAATCCCTGATCGGGGAACTAGGATCCTGCATGCCATGCAGTGTGGCCAAGAAAAAGAAAAGAAAAGAAAAATAGCAGACTCCTACTTTTCCTAAACCATTGACATTTGTCAATAGTTCCTTCTCCGAACTCTCATCCTAAGGTCGGTCCTATAAGGAAAATCTCTGGGAACTGGGCTGAGTGGCATGTTAGTATTTTTCTAATCAGAATGTGGTGAGCCCATGTACTATGCTGCTTACACTATAGAATCACCCAGGCCCTGGCTGCCGGACCTGGTCATTGTTACGACGTACAGATTGTCCACATCTTGTCCTGAGGTCATTATGGGAACAGATTGTGCAGGGAAGAAACATCTGTAGAAATGAATGGAGAGGTCATCGCAAATGAAAGTGCACGAGATCCAGCCAACGTCACGGGAAGTTTCTAGTGGGTTCCCATTTGTTTGTGATAATTATCCACCACAAGGGGCTGCTTAATTACCTGACATTTTAAAAACAAACCACAAAACCTGTGACTTGGTGCCACGATCAGACCCACGAGGGAAAGTGTGAAGCCCCAGGATGGCATTGAGAGCTTCTAAAATGTGAGGCTTCCCCAGATAATTTCCCAAGGTCCCAGTGCCCTTTGGATAGAATTCAGGAGAGAGAAAGACCTTCCAGTGTCCCCTAGGACCTCTGAAGAAGAAGAAAACACTGTGCTGCCTCCCAGGCTTCTGTGGTAATTCTGCTTGGCAGTTTTTTTTTTGTCCAATAGCTTTAAGAAAAATCTGGAGCTATATCAGATATAATTATCTTATGATGCAAGGGGACAGTCTTTCATGCATAAAAACCAAGTCTTGTGCTAGAAAGCACTAGTGGCCCAAGGGCTCTATCCTTGGAGGTGTGTGAGGGCTGCTGGGGTAGGGACAGAGGCTCCTGCTCGATGCCCAGTTTCCACCTCCGGGTGGAGGGCGCATCTGGCCCACTCTCTCGGCTGTCACGTGAGCACAGAGCCTACAGGTGCGGGCTTCAAACCAGTCTCCCAGCACCTCGAGCCTCTTCCCTGCAGAGCCAGCCTCCTTCGTCACTTCCCCAGATGGCTGGGATCTTCAGCTGAGCTGGGCCCCGGCCCCTGGACTCCAGGTAAGACCCCCAGAGCGCTTCCTGCTGTTCACCCTGGGTGGTAGAGAAGGAGGGGGGAAAACAAAACACCCAAACCTCAAAGGCCCAGGGAATTTCTGGAAGGTCCAACCAAAGTGATTCATCTTGACCTCAGGCATGATTTTCTTCTCTACTCTCCACTCTTTTCAAGTTCAACTCCTATATATCTTATTGATTTGAAGAAAACTCCAGTGCTTAAAAACGTCTAAGCACTGCTCAATGACATTGTAAATAAAACAGAATATTCACTTGGTCAGAAAAACAAGCATTTAAGACTTGTATCTTATACTGTAAGACTGAAACCCGAATTTATTTGCATAAACAAAGGGCTTGGTATAAAACTAAAATGCAGGGGCTTCCCTGGTGGCGCAGTGGTGGAGAATCTGCCTGCCAATGCAGGGGACACGGGTTCGAGCCCTGGTCTGGGAGGATCCCACATGCCGCGGAGCAACTAGGCCCATGAGCCACAATTACTGAGCCTGTGTGTCTGGAGCCTGTACTCCGCAACAAGAGAGGCCGCGATAGTGAGAGGCCCGCGCACCGCGATGAAGAGTTGCCCCCGCTTGCCGCAGCTAGAGGAAGCCCTCGCACAGAAACGAAGACCCAACACAGCCAAAATAAATAAATAAATAAATAAATAAATAAATAATTTAAAAAAAACACTAAAATGCAGTTCGTTAGGTCAAAACCTCCTTTCAATAGTAATATATTGAACATGCTTCTGTAAATAGCAATTAGCTATTAATCCAGATGAAATTTACAAGCAAATATCTTGCAGAGTTAGCGCTGAGTTTTGACCCTTAAAGGCCTTGATTTCAATGACAAGATGTATAAAAACGCAGCTTTTTGAAAAAGCACATATACTTAGGTTCATTTCTTTCAAGATCATGTATATTATTATTCACAAGTCACAGTGCCTATGGAAAGGGATACGATTTTTCAAATATTAAATGATGGTAGCTCGCTAGCACCCCAGTGATCACATTTTATCTTAGGTTTTCAGAATCTACCCAAGGCCTGGTTAACTCTTATTCACATATTTTGAGAGGGATAAAAAAAAGGTCTTACATATAGCACAAGGAACTATATTTATTATCCTGTGATAAACCATAATGGAAAAGACTATGAGAAAGAATGTATATATGTATATATATATATGTATAACCGAATCACTTTGCTGTACAGCAGAAATTAACACAACATTGTAAATCAACTATACGTCAATAAAATAAAAAATTTTTTAAAAGGTCCTACAGATATTACTCTAATCTTAGCTCTGTGAGAGAAGTCACGTTTGCATAACTGTATCTAATATCCCTACCTACTCTTATCCTAATATTTGAAAAGCTCCTTCCCTTCCCCCCATCCCCTGAAACCCTTTGACCAATATCTCTCCCTTTTCTCCCATCATTCACAAAGCAATTTCCCAGCCTTGCAAATATTAGAACCCATTCATCTCTAATCATTTTCTAGTCTGTCTTATCAATGTCATGTCAATGACCTACCAATTACTCTGCTCAGTAACCCACGACACTTGAGATTTCTCCCACCAGTATTAAGTTGTACATTTTCACAGGGCAATTTATTTTAAAATCAAGATGATCCATGAAACTAAGGGTTTTGCGTGCACAGAGTCCTGTTTGTTCTGCAGCTGCATTTCTGAACGCTAATAGTTAAACATTAGATGTAGATGTGAAGGAAGCAAATTAACTCAGAATTTCACGTGTGCCCTCAGGTTCAGCACTGACCACGCTGGGAGAGAACTTTGAGGTCATTTTGTCCAACCCTCTCATTTTACAGATGAGGAAAACAGGACTAATTGATAGCTAGTTATACCAAATTACAGCTCTCCTGAAACAAGATAGCAGAGTCAATAGGCTTCTTAATGTGCTCAATTACTATCCGGATTCCATAAGCTGATGAGGCTGCTGTGACCTTGAGCATTTCCATTCTGTGGTTTTCAAATGTTTACGTTTCTAATGTGGTATTTGTCATCCCGAGTCCCGGGCACCTTTTACCATAGGCAGTCTTGCCAATACCTAACTCAGAACAGCCCACCTCTTCCCTCCTCAATGAGTGGTTGAACTTCTTTCTTCAACTCTTATCACTTCGCCTCTGTGCTCCTTAGGAGCCAGCATAGGTTTGTTCGACATTTTTCAGCCTTGTTCCTCTTACACCAAAGGACCGAGACATCAGTCCCCAGACCAAGCACAGAGTTCCTCAAGTTTCATCCTCAACTGCTCAAAAATTTTTTATAACTTATCTTTTTTCCTCTGCCCCACAACTGGAGCAGAAGCTTCATGGAACAAGCATCTTGCCTGTACTGTTGAATTCCAGTGTCTAGAAGAGGCTGGAAAATAGTAGGTGCTTGACACATACATGTGTGATGAATGTAACCTTTGCTCTCTTAGGGAATCATTTGTCTCCCTCCAGTCTAAGACTCATGCCCCTGGGAGCAACAGTGTCCCCTTGTTCACCCTCAAATCTCTGACCTCTGGATCATGTCCTCACTCTCGAAATCGTGCCTCCTTAGTTGTCCACTCTGGTGAGTCTACAGAGCTGTGCCTTCTACTGGTTGCTCCTCCTCAAGCTGCTTTGCTAGAAAGTTCTCTCTCTCTTCAGTACAGGCAGTCCCCAAGATTCTGCCCTCAGCTGCCTTCTTCTCTCTGTGTTTTTTCTTTTTTGCAAATCTCATTGACTCATAGGAGGTCAACTTCTACTTCTTGGGCAGTGATCCCCAAATCTCCATTGCCAGCCCCCAATTTATTTCCTAGAGATGGACTCCTACCGTCAGAGCCAGAGCCAACCTCATCATGCTATGGTCAATACCCTCTGCTCTTCAGGCAAGGCGTCCTCTGCATCCAGGCACCAAAGCCCAGAGTCATTTCAGCTCTTGCTTTCCACCCCCCACTTCACATCTAAGAGGTGTGTGAGGTTTACCTGTTGGTGAACGTAGGTGTTGATGCCCTTAAGTTCGTGTGTTGCTTAATGAATACAGCAGCCTCCTAAATAATCTCTTTACAGCTGTTCCCTCCTTCTCAATCTATCTAGCCAGATGAGCCTGGCTTCTTTCGGCCTGTTGAAAGACCAAACTTTCCAGTTTGATCTCCATGGCCTTTTATTTTATCTTATTTTTTAAACATTTTTATTGGAGTATAATTGCTTTACAATGGTGTGTTAGTTTCTGATGTATAACAAAGTGAATCAGCTATCCATAAGCATATATCCCCCTATCTCCACCCTCTTGCGTCTCCCTCCCACCCTCCCAATCCCACCCCTCTAGGTGGACACAAAGCACCAAGCTGATCTCCCTGTGCTATGCGGCTGCTTCCCACTAGCTATCTATTTTACGTTTGGTAGTGTATATATGTCCATGCCACTCTCTCACTTCATCCCAGCTTACCTTTCCCCTTCCCTGTGTCCTCAAGTCCATTCTCTATGTCTGCATCTCTACGTCTGCATCCTGCCCCTAGGTTCTTCAGAACCATTTTATTTTTAGATTCCATATATATGTGTTAGCATACAGTATTTGTTTTTCTCTTTCTGACTTACTTCATTCTGTATGACAGACTCTAGGTCCATCCACCTCACTCCAAATAACTAAATTTTGTTTCTTTTTATGGCTAAGTAATATTCCATTGTATATATGTGCCACATCTTCTTTATCCATTCATCTGTCGATGGACACTTAGGTTGCTTCCATGTCCTGGCTATTGTAAATAGTGCTGCAATGAACATTGTGGTACATGACTCTTTTTGAATTATGGTTTTCTCAGAGTACATGTGCAGTAATGGGATTGCTGGGTCATATGGTAGTTCTATTTTTAGTTTTTTAAGGAACCTCCATACTGTTCTCCATAGTGGCTGTATCAATTTACATTCCCACCAACGGTGCACACCCTCGCCAGCATTTATTGTTTGTAGATTTTTTGATGATGGCCATTCTGACTGGTGTGAGGTGATACCTCATTGTAGTTTTGATTTGCATTTCTCTAATGATCAGTGATGTTGAGCATCCTTTAATGGGTTTGTTGGCAATCTGTATATCTTCTTTGGAGAAATGTCTGTTTAGGTCTTCTGCCCATTTCTGGATTGGGATTTTTGTTTTTTTGACATTGAGCTGCATGAGCTGCCTGTATATTTTGGAGATTAATCCTTTGTCAGTTGCTTTGTATGCAAATATTTTCTCCCATTCTGAGGATTGTCTTTTCATCTTGTTTATGGTTTCCTTTGTTGTGCAAATGTTTTAAGTTTTATTAGGTTCCATTTGTTTATTTTTGTTTTGATTTCCATTTCTCTAGGAGGTGGGTCAAAAAGGATCTTGCTGTGATGTATGTCATAGAGTGTTCTGCCTATGTTTTCCTCTGAGAGTTTTATAGTGTCTGGCCTTACATTTAGGTCTTTAACCAATTTTGAGTTTCTTTTTGTGTATGGTGTTAGGGAGTGTTCTAATTTCATTCTTTTACATGTAGCTGTTCATTTTTCCCAGCACCACTTATTGAAAAGCCTGTCTTTTCTCCATTGTATATTCTTGCCTCCTTTATCAAAGATAAGGTGACAATCTGTGTGTGGGTTTATCTCTGAGCTTTCTATCCTGTTCCATTGATCTATATTTCTGTTTTTGTGCCAGTACCATACTGTCTTGATTACTGTAGCTTTGTAGTATACTCTGAAATCAGGGAGCCTGATTCCTCCAGCTCCGTTTTTCTTTCTCAAGATTGTTTTGGCTATTCGGGGTCTTTTGTGTTTCCATAAAAATTGTGAAATTTTTTGTTCTAGTTCTGTGAAAAATGCCATTGGTAGTTTGATACGGATTGCATTGAATCTGAGATTGCTTTGGGTAGTAGAGTCATTTTCACAATGTTGATTCTTCCACTCCAAGAACATGGTATATCTCTCCATCTCTTTGTATCATCTTTAATTTCTTTCATCAGCTTCTTATAGTTTTCTGCATACAGGTCTTTTGTCTCTTTAGGTAGGTTTATTCCTAGGTATTTTATTATTTTTGTTGCAATGGTAAATGGAGTGTTTCCTTAATTTCCCTTTCAGATTTTTCCTCATTAGCATATAGGAATGCAAGAGATTTCTGTGCATTAATTTTGTATCCTGCTGCTTTACCAAATTCATTGATTAGCTCTAGTAGTTTTCTGGTAGCATCTTTAGGATTCTCTATGTATAGTATCATGTCATCTGCAAACAGTAACAGTTTTACTTCTTCTTTTCTGATTTGGATTCCTTTTATTTCTTTTTCTTCTCTGATGGCTGTGGCTAAAACTTCCAAAACAATGTTGAGTAATAGTGGTGAGAGTGGGCAACCTTGTCTTGTTCCTGATCTTAGAGGAAATGGTTTCAGTTTTTCACCATTGAAAACAATGTTGGCTGTGGGTTTGTCATATATAGCCTTTATTATGTGGAGGTAAGTTCCCTCTATGCCTACTTTCTGGAGAGTTTTCATCATACATAGGTGTTGAATTTTGTCAAAAGATTTTTCTGCATCTATTGAGATTATCATATGGTTTTTACCCTTCCGTTTGTTACTATGGTGTGTAACATTGATTGATTTGCATATATTGAAGAATCCTTTCATTCCTGGGATAAACCCCACTTGATCATGGTGTATGATCCTTTTAATGTGCTGTTGGATTCTGTTTGCTAGTATTTTGTTGAGAATTTTTGCATCTATATTCATCAGTGATATTGGTCTGTAGTTTTCTTTTTTTGTGACATCTTTGTCTGGTTTTGGTATCAGGGTGATGGTGGTCTCATAGAATGAGTTTGGGAGTATTACTCCCTCTGCTATATTTTGGAAGAGTTTGAGAAGGATAACTGTTAGCTCTTCTCTAAATGTTTGATAGAATTCGCATGTGGAGCCATCTGGTCCTGGGCTTTTGTTTTTTGGAAGATTTTTAACCACAGTTTCAATTTCAGTGCATGTGATTGGTCTGTTTATATTTTGTGTTTCTTCCTCATTTAGTCTTAGGAGGTGTGCTTTTCTAAGAAATTGTCCAGTTCTTCCAAGTTGTCCATTTTATTGGCATATAGTTGCTTGTAGTAATGTCTCATGATCCTTTGTATTTCTGCAGTGTCAGCTGTTACTTCCTTTTCATTTCTAATTCTATTGATTTGAGTCTTCTCCCTTTTTTTTCTTGATAAGTCTGGCTAGTGATTTATCAATTTTGGTTATCTTCTCAAAGAACCAGCTTTTAGTTTTATTGATCTTTGCTACTGCTTTGGGGGTTTCTTTGTTCTTCTTTCTCTAATGGCTTTAGGTGTAAGGTTACATTGTTTATTTGAGATGTTTCTTGTTTCTTGAGATAAGATTGTATTGCTATAAACTTCCCTCTTAGAATTGCTTTTGCTGCATCCCATAGGTTTTGGGTCGTCATGTTTTCATTGTCATTTGTTTCTAGGTATTTTTTGATTTCCTCTCTGATTTCTTCAGTGATCTCTTGGTTATTTAGTAGTATATTGTTTAACCTCCAGGTGTTTGTATTTTTCACAGATTTTTTTTCTCCTGTAATTGATATCTAGTCTCATAGCTTTGTGGTTGGAAAGATATTTGGTATGATTTCAATTTTCTTAAAATTACCAAGGCTTGATTTGTGACCCAAGATATGATCTATCCTGGAGAACGTTCCATGAGCACTTGAGAAGAAATTGTATTCTGTTGTTTTTGGATGGAATGTCCGATAAATATCAGTTAAGTCCATCTTGTTCAATGTATGATTTAAAGCTTGTCTTTCCTTATTTATTTTCATTCTGGATGATCTGTCCATTGGTGACAGTGGGGTATTAAAGTCCCTTACTATGATTGTGTTACTGTTGATTTCCCCTTTTATGGCTGTTAGCATTTGCCTTATGTATTGAGATGCTCCTATGTTGGGTGCATAAATATTTTCAATTGTTATATATTCTTCTTGGATTGATCCCTTGATCACTATGTAGTGTCCTTCTCTGTCTCTTGTAATAGTCTTTATTTTAAAGTCTATTTTGTCTGATATGAGAATTGCTACTCCAGCTTTCTTTTGATTTCCATTTGCATGGAATATATTTTTCTGTCCCCTCACTTTCAGTCTGTATGTGTCCCTAGGTCTGAAGTGGTTCTCTTGTAGACAGCATATATATGCGTCTTGTTTTTGTATCCATTCACCCAGTCTATGTCTTTTGGTTGGAGCATTTAATCCATTTACATTTAAAGTAGTTATCGATATATGTGTTCCTATTACCATTTTCTTAATTGTTTTGGGTTTGTTATTGTAGGTGTTTTCCTGCTCTTGTGTTTCCTGCCTAGAGAAGTTCCTTTAGCATTTGTTGTAAAGCTGGTTTAGTGGTGCTGAATTCTCTTAGCTTTTGCTTGAGTGTAAAGGTTTTAATTTCTCCATCAAATCTGAATGAGATCCTTTCTGGGTAGAGTAATCTTGGTTGTAGTTTTTTCCCTTTCATCACTTTAAATATGTCCTGCCACTCCCTTCTGGCTTGCAGAGTTTCTGTTGAAAGATCAGCTGTCAACCTTATGGGGATTCCCTTGTATGTTATTTGTTGCTTTTCCTTTGCTGCTTTTAATATTGTTTCTTTGTATTTAATTTTTGATAGTTTGATTAATATGTGTCTTGGCATGTTTCTCCTTAGATTTATCCTGTATGGGACTCTCTGTGCTTCCTGGACTTGATTGACTCTTTCCTTTCCCATATTAGGGAAGTTTTCAACTGTAATCTCTTCAAATACTTTCTCAGTCCCTTTTTTTTCCCCTTCTTCTTCTGGGACCCCCATAATTCGAATGTTGGTGCATATAATGTTGTCCCAGAGGTCTCTGAGACTGTCCTCAATTCTTTTCATTCTTTTTTCTTTATTCTGCTCTGTGGTAGTTTTTTCCACTATTTTATCCTCCAGGTCATTTACCAGTTCTTCTGCCTCAGTTATTCTGTTATTGATTCCTTCTAGAGAATTTTTAGTTTCATGTATTATGTTGTTCATCATTGTTTGTTTGCTCTTTAGTTCTTCTAGGTGCTTGTTAAACGTCTCTTGTATTTTTTCCACTCTGTTTGCAAGATTTTGGATCATCTTTACTATCACTACTCTGAATTCTTTTTCAAGTAGACTGCCTATTTCCTCCTCATTTGTTTGGTCTGGTGGGTTTTTACCTTGCTCCTTCATCTGCTGTGTATTTCTCTGTCTTCTCACTTTGCTTACCTTACTGTGCTTGGGGTCTCCTTTTCACAGGCTGCAGTTTCGTAGTTCCCATTGTTTTTGGTGTCTGCCCCCAGTGGTAATGTTGGTTCAGTGGTTTCTGTAGGGTTCCTGATGGAGGGGACTGGTGCCTGTGTTCTGGTGGATGAGGCTGGATCTTGTCTTTCTGGTGGGCAGGACTGCATCTGATGGTGTGTTTTGGGGTGTCCGTGAGTTTATTATGATTTTAGGCAGCCTCTCTGCTAATGGGTGGGGTTGTGTTCCTGTCTTGCTAGTTGTTTGGCGTAGGGTGTCCAGCACTGTACCTTGCTGGTCGTTGAGTGGAGCTTGGTCTTCACGTTGTGATGGAGATCTCTGAGAGAGTTTGCCATTTGATATTACATGGACCTGGGAGGTCTCTGGTGGACCAATGTCCTGAACTTAGCTCTCCCACCTCAGAGGCTCAGGGCTGCCCCCCAGCCGGAGCACCAAGACCCTGTCAGCCACATGGCTCAGGAGAAAAGGAGGGAAAAAAAGAAAGAAAGAAAGAAAAATAAAATAATATAAAATAAAGTTATTAAAATAAAAAATATGCTATTAAAATTTTTAAAAATAAAAAAGTAATTAAAAAAAGAAAGAAAGAAGAGAGCAACGAAACCAAAAAACAAATCCACCAATGATAACAAGCAGTAAAAACTATATTTAAAAAAAAAAAATGGACAGACAGAACCCTAGGACAAATGGTAAAAGCAAACCTATACAGACAAAATCACACAAAGAAGCATGCACATACATAGTCACAGAAGGAGAAAAAGGAAAAAAAAATATATATATATATATAAGGAAGAGAGCAACCAAATCAGTAAACAAATCTACCAATGATAATAAGCTGTCAATATTAAACTAAGATAAACATAAAACCAGAAATAAATTAGATGCAGAAAGCAAACCCCAAGTCTACAGTTGCTCCCAAAGTCCACTGCCTCAATTTTGGGATGATTCGTTGTCTATTCAGGTATTCCAGAGATGCAGGTACATCAAGTTGACTGTGGAGATTTAATCCGCTGCTCCTGAGGCTGCTGGGAGAGATTTCCCTTTCTCTTCTTTGTTTGCACGGCTCCTGGGGTTCAGCTTTGGATCTGGCCCCACCTCTGCGTGTAGGTCGCCTGAGGGCATCTGTTCTTCGCTCACACAGGACGGGGTTAAAGGAGCAGCTGATTCGGGGGCTCTGGCTCACTCAGGCGGGGGAGGGCGGGGTACGGATGCGGGGCGAGCCTGCAGTGGCAGAGGCCGGCATGACGTTGCACCAGCCCGAGGCACGCCGTGCATTCTCCCCGGGAAGTTGTCCCCGGATCACGGGACCCTGGCAGTGGCGGGCTGCACCGGCTCCCGGGAGGGGTGGTGTGGAGAGTGACCTGTGCTCACACACAGGCTTCTTGGTGGTGGCAGCAGCAGCCTTAGCATCTCATGCCCGCCTCTGGGGTCCGTGCTGATAGCCGCGGCTCGCGCCCATCTCTGGAGCTCGTTTAGGCGGCGCTCTGAATCCCCTCTCCTCGCGCACCAGGAAACAAAGAGGCAAGAACAAGTCTCTTGCCTGTTCGGCAGCTGCAGACCTTTTCCCGGACTCCCTCCTGGCTAGCCGTGGCGCACTAGCCCCCTTCAGGCTGTGTTCACGCCACCAACCCCAGTCCTCTCCCTGCGATCCGACCGAAGCCCGAGCCTCAGCTTCCAGCCCCCGCCCGCCCCGGTGGGTGAGCAGACAAGCCTCTCGGGCTGGTGAGTGCTGCTCGGCACCGAGCCTCTGTGCAGGAATCTCTCCGCTTTGCCCTCCGCACCCCTGTGGCTGCGCTCTCCTCCGTGGCTCCGAAGCTTCCTCACCACCATCCCCTGTCTCCAGCAGTGAAGGGGCTTCTAGTGTGTGGAAACCTTTCCGCCTTCACAGCTCCCTCCCCGAGGTGCAGGTCCCTTTCCTATTCTTTTGTCTCTGTTTTTTCTTTTTTCTTTTGCCCTACCCAGGTATGTAGGGAGTTTCTTTCCTTTTCTGAAGTCTGAGGTCTTCTGCCAGCGTTCAGTAGGTGTTCTGTAGGAGGTGTTCCTCATGTAGATGTATTTTTGATGTATTTGTGGGGAGGAAGGTGATCTCCACGTCTTACTCCTCCGCCATCTTGAAGCTATCTCTCCATGGCCTTTTCAAATCTCTTGCCAGTATAGCTTCCAATCTGGCCTCGTACTACCTTTCTACAGGTACTACAGTGATGGTCAACCATGGATACACATTAGAAGCAAATGGGGAGCTTGGAAAAAGTACCCAAACTCAGTCTCATACTCATATGTCTCCCCCTCAGCCACCTCTTTGAGAGATTCTGATTCAACTGACTTATAGAGGAGCCAAGTTATTAGGGCATTTTAAAATTTCCCCAGGTGCTTCTTACATGCAGCCATAGTTGAGAATCAGTGATATGCCCTTTGATCCAATCAAATGAGTGTACTTAGCAAAGTACTTTACCACCATCCCATACTTTTGCCTGAGCAATTCCCCCTGACAGCAGTTCTCTTTGCTCTATTCTTCTTCCTACAGAAAATGCAAGAAGACTTCTGTGATTCTTCCCACTGGAAAGAATCAATCCTTTTCCTGGAAATTGTTAGTACATTTTCATGTATTACATTCATTCATATCAGCAGGGAAGGCTCTGTGTTAGATAAGGACAATACAGAGTGTTAGAATAAGATAAGGTCTCTGTCTTTACATAGCTGCCCATCTTGCGGAATAAGAGAAACACATGAACCAACAAATATCATAAGTTTTATGATAGCAATATGGAAGTGTCCATGAGATAGTGTTTAGGCATAAAAGGCTCTATTCTTCCTGGTGCAATAACAATGTATGTATATGTCATCGGTGTATGTTTGAGGGCAAGGACCATGCATCATTCACCTTTATGTATTGCAAAGACCACATTTCTCTTACAATAGTGTTAAATGTTTGCTGAATCAATGAATGAGTGAGTGAGTGAATGAGTGAATGAGTAATATGTTGGTGATTAGGAGTCATTGGGAAATAGTGTCAGCTTCAAGGGAGTAATGCCATAGTTCAGTGCCTGCCCACAGTGGACGGTGTCCCACTGGAGTTCAAAGACTCATGTCATCATTTTCGGTCCTGAGCTGTGTGTGAGTTCTACAATTTCCCTCAACCATCCATTCCATAGTTTATTTTAAATGGTCATAAGAAGATCTTATTAGAAACTAGGTCCATTCTCTCATGACTAGAAGGTGGTAATGGTCTGTCCAAAATAATACTTAGCACCTTTTATTTTAATAAGCAAATCCTAGAGATCAGATGGGATGGTTTGATGGCTGATGGGAAGAACTGGGGGTGGGGGGATTAGAAGAAACACCTGCCCACCCTACAGATCCATGAGACTTCCTCCTTCCCTCTTGAACTTGCCATGGTCTTCAAGTTGTCTTTGGGCCTCTTAAAGATATTGCTGAGAAAGCTGCTAAAATGGCCACCAAATAAATGAAGATGAATAGGGCCCTGCAATAATTTCCAGGCTGATTGGGGTGGGGCTAACAAGTGAAGAACAAATGCACATGTGAAAGTAATTGTGCTTCTCCAGTGGAAACCTCTAATCCTTGAAGCAATTAATCATACCCTAAGAAGTAAACCATTCTCGGGGAGAAAGCCATCTCTGAACATCCACGTACTTTGAGGACACTGGTGAACCATAGCGTAAGAGTCATCAGCCGAGTGAGCTGAAAGGGTTAGCCCAGCTTCCGGGAGAGTCTGAGTCAGGAGAGATAAAAGGAAGTGTTTCCTAATCCAGAGGATTTCAACACCATGGAAATTCATTTCCCACAGAAATACAACAATGTGCAAATATAAATCATTTCCAAAAAAGCCGTTTAGAAAACTTCACATGTCATGATAAATGCGTTGAAACTGCTCACATGTTTTTGGCCATGTCTTTGACATTAATTCATTCTTTAATTTATGGATTGAATATTAATCCATTTATTCATTTATTCGATGACTCATTTATAGAGTCATGAGTATGAGTTATTATTTTTTTGTTTGAGCATCTACTATATGCCAGGGGCTGTGTTACTGTGGGTACAAAGATGAACATGGCCTAATTCCTGCCCTCAGAGAACTAGCCATCTGTAAGGGAAGAAGAAACATGAAGAGAAAATCATACTGTGGTGAGTGTATTGATATTACCGTTTATAATGGTAAAGGAGAGGCAGGATCTTAAATGAAGATGCAGGGGAGGAGTGAGCCAGGGGAAGAACCACGGGGACAATTGAGGGATCTGGTTCTAGGATGGGGTTTTCAGGCAGGGGAGACATTGGGGGCAAAAGCACGTAGAAAAGTGTGGGGCAGCGTGCAATGTGTGGAGAAGTGGAAGCTGCTTGGCATTGTTGAAGCGTGGATGGTGGAGAGAACATCCAGAGATGTGACCAACATGGTAGCCAGAAGTGTTGGACGTTGGGTAAACAGTGTATAGACTTTATCATGTGAGAACTGAAGAATGATTTGAGGGTTGGCACAGGGAACCGACACGGACAAGTTCTAATTTTTGAAAGGTTGTATTTGCGGTTAGAGAGATTGGCTCTGAAAAGGGGTCAGAGTGGAGAGGGGTAAGGAGGGGCCAGGGATGCAGTGAGCAGGGTGAAGCCATAAAAGGGCAGGGGAGCAGGGGTGGAAACAAAAGTTATTCGGGAGATAAATCTGGATGACATGTGGCTGTGGTCATGAAGGAAGGGGGAGGGGAAGCAGACTCCAGCATCTGGGTTGAGTGACAGTGGAGACACTCACAGAAATAAATGATATAGGACCAGGAGCAGTTTGGAGTGAGGGTTGTAGGCAGTGCAGCACAATGTACCCCCAGGGAACACTGACTTTGTAGGCACGATACCATCCATGTCTTCCATTGGTGAGCAGCTGCGTGTGCTACAGGAGACTGAGTCAAAGTGATTTTCCCTCAACTTAGCTCATCAATACAACCAGTATGTAGGAGATTTTCTTTGGAGACCCCAGACTGCTTTTCCAAAACTGGAAGAGTCCAAGCTCCCTTTGCTTCCATTCATGCATTCACTTATTCATACATTCACAAACATGAAGCCCCTGCTAGAACCTAGGCACCAGCATAAACCAGATAATATATGGTAGCCCACATTCCAATGAGAGGCAGTGGGGTATGATGGATAGAGAGCTGGCTTTTGAGTCAGACATACTAGGATCTAAATGTTGTCACCGCTGCTGACTTGGTGTGTGACCTTAGGCACACTCTCTAACTTATCTGAACCTCCATTTACTTGTTTTGACCAGTGTTCCTCTGAAGTTTGGAGTTCAGGTATATGAACTACCAACACGATGCTGATCACCTATGTTCTCCACTACTGGTAGCTGTTAGTTTGATAATTATTATTGCAATTAGATATATACAAGTAAACAATTCCACTAGACTGAGATAAATATTCTGGGAGATAGAACCACAGGGACAGCACCGAACCCGTGAGAACAAGCAGAGAAAGCACCTACCTAGAATGGGCCATGTCTCAAAAAAATAGATATGAGAAAGCAGGGAAAGAAAGGAAGAGGGCTTCCAGCAGATGGCTTGGTATATTTCAATGCCTTGAATCAATCAATAGAGGACCAACCCATCTGGGCCACTGAAAGTCATTCATCACGGAGCAGGCTGCAGAATGGCTGGTGTCAAGGCTAAAATGTAGGCGGGGCCAGTTCCTGAAGGTCTCACATACCATGTTCACAAGGTCAGGAGCTGAGGCTTTGGTTTGCAGATAATGGGGGCGTCACTGGGCTGGGCAGCTGGGGAGTATTCAGGGAGATCACAGAGGCTGCCCTATGGGGGATGCTTTAGAGGGAGGACAACTTGCTGGAGTCACTGAAGGAAGGATGTGCATCTGAACCAAGGAAGTAGAAATGGGAAGGGAGAGGCAACAGCTTCAAGGGATATCGAGATAAACTAGGGGGAATTCAGTATCTTTCAGTGCCTGAGGGTCTACAGGAGGAGGGGAGCTGACCTAGACAGTAGATAATGAAGCTAAGCTGCGGTCAATCAAATGGGACAACAGAATCATTCCTTGACTTGCAGTGACGTTCTTGTAGGGGAGAGGGAGACCTGGGATGGAGTTGCAAGGTCTGGGCTTCCTGAACAATAAAGGTGGCATCTCAAGCCATGGGAGTGGATACGGGAGTGTGTTTAGTGAGAAGAAAATGATTCGGAGTATGGGGCCACGGGAAAAATACCATTTTAAGGAGCTGATGGGAGAGGAGGAGTCTAAAATAAAACTGAAAAAGGGCCAGAAAAGTGGGGAGAAGTTGGGAGAAGACTGTAGCAACAGTCTGAAATGCTACGGAAGTGTCAAGTAGGTGAAGAACGTGCCCACCTGCCCACCGGCTGCGCTGATGGAGCAGAGTGGTGCCCGAGGACTGTCCCCCTGGGTTGAAGAGTCATCACACAGCCACCAAAGGCTTGGAGGCAAAGCATCATTTCCTTCCTTCTTAAAGCTCTTCTCCATAGCCATCCATTCTGTTCCCCGAAGTCTGGCTTTGTGATACAAGATATACACCTTGTCTCTCCCCACAACCCAAAGAGGGGTGTTTTGGCCTTTTTCATTTCATGACCTTTATCACCAATGATCAAGAGGAAACAAAAGATGGCGCACAGAACAAACAAGAGGGTCATGCCCAGGTCTTTCAACCATGGTCCCGTTCCCAATTTCACCCCCCAAAAACTGGATCTCTCACCTGAAAATAGCGCTGAAGATAGATCCAGGATAAAACATTAAGAATTGGCCAAGAAGTCTAAATTCAGGGGCCAGCTCATCTCAAGCGGACAACTCAAAGGCCTCTTGGAATTTCCTCTTCCGTCCTCTTGTCTCCATTTTCTTTGTTAATCTTGAACATGTGCCCTTAGGTGTTGAGGAGGTTAGAGGCTGAGTCCTGTTGGGCTGCGTTACGTTTGTGTGGAGAGTGGACCTAGAGTCAGAAGAAGCGTCTTTCTAATTCAACTATATGTCACTTTTAGTTGACACCAGTTACACAGTGGAAAAGCTGTTAGATATTCAAAAATGCATTTGTAACCACTATTGCATAGTAAACCAGCTCAGAAATTAAGCTAAAACATATGGTTCAAATTAGACCAAAGTTGTCTTTCAAAAGTTCTATGGGACACACAAACATGAATTGTTGGGTAGACTTTGCAAATTAAGAGAATCATTTTATTTGTCAAAAATGTGTGTGTGTGTGTGTGTGTGTGAGTGTGTATATTCACTCACAAATATTCATTGGGGGCTATATGTATGTGTTTTTTTTCTTCTCTTCTTTTGGACAGAGAGCATTTGTAACCCACTGACTCCCAACATCAGGGTCCCATTAGGGTGAGGGTGTATGGATTTTACCATTATTAGTCAGAAACTCCTGACTTAGCGCTCTGCCACTTAACGTTAGCACCCCAGGATCTTTGACCATTAGAAGTGGTCAAGACCTTGGTTTCCAGCTATGCTTCTTGTAAAGGAAGTTCCCAGATAGAGGCCAAACACTGGAACAGAATTGCTGACTCCAGGACTGTTTTGTAAGACTGTACGGTGATTTATAAACAGTGGGGGTTTTTTTGCTTTTTTTTTTTTTTTTTTAATGAAGTCGTCTAGTGCCCTTGAACTTTCTTGCACAGGTAAAGCCATGTGCCAGCATGCTCTTTGGAGGCCCCTTTCTCTGTGAGAGAAGTCAGGCTTCATGTCCCCACAGCTTCCTTTGCTTGGAATGAGTTACCTTCTCTCCTCTGCTCTCGAGCAGTGCTAGCTACGGCTATCTGTGGGAGTCACCAATAAACAGTTATTGGAACCACCTTCTGTGTTCCATGCTTTGTGGTTCAGATGAGGAACCAGGGCTGCAAAAGGCTGATTGCAATCCAAAGTGTAGCCACCTCCAGCCTCAGCATCACATCACCTGGGAGTTTGCTAGAAATGCAGATTCTCAGACCTCAGTCCAGATCTTCTAAATCAGAATCTGCATTTTAACACAATCCTGAGGGAACCTGTCTGCACATTAAAGTTTAATAAACACTGGTCTAGAGCAGTGGATTAAAAAATGTACAGTCCCTCTCTGTGCGTGCACAAACACACACACACACACACACACACACACACACAAGAACACTTTGGGACATAAGTGCATCATATATAAATTTTTTGTCCTTTACTAATATATGATGTACATTTAAAAATATGCACAAAATACAAACATTTAAAAGGATGAAGCAGAAGCGAAATGTGAATAATTCTATTACTTTCTTATTGTACCCTCTTAGGTTATTGGGGTACAATACTTTGGAGACCCCTGCTCTAAGGATGCAAATAGAGAGCTGAAAGGAATCTTAGAACACTTTATATATGATGGTCAGGGTTCTTAAGGCCTCAGGGAACACAAAACACACATAGAAAGTAATTTGTTGGGCTAAATTGAATATATGTATGCCACCCATAGGTAAAGCCATATCCCCAGCATATGCATTTATATTTAGTGTTTATCGATTTCATCAGTTTGAGAAATGTAAAACCCATTTTTCTCTTCAAAGTAAGATGTTGTAGGATGTTCTTTGGGCTATGAATCAAAATAGGAAGTCTAAATCTTTGTTTTTTAGTTTAGTCATTCAAGTCAGTAACGTACTTGGTATCCTCTCTGACGCACCTAGCTTTGGACTAGCTTCCCCTCTGACCTAGAACATCATTTAAATGAGTTACATTTGTTACTAAATCTGAATGGCTCTGAGTTCATGTGAACAGCATCTCTGACCGCCCTGTTTCTTTCTTACCATGTAGCAGGCCTTGTGTTGGCATTGGGGTTAAAAGACAAATTGATCACCCCACAGAGCCTGGTTTAAGGAGAAAAAGAAGCTTCACAACAAATCATTACAGCAATACATAAGTCTTATCTTGCAGTGTGGACAACTTGCAAAAGGCAGAAGAGAGGAGTAAGAGGAGATTCCTCTGGAAGCTGAAGGAGGTGACATTTGAGTTGGGCCTTAAGGGATGAATAGGAGTTTGCCAGGCATAGGGCACAGAGAAGGAATTTGGGGTAAAGGGACCTCCCTGAGCAAAGGCATTGGGCAGGAAACCTGCTTTATCAGCATTCCTCTTGGGTGAAGTGCAAACTCTTCTAACTCAGTCAGTTAAATGAAATAATTTAAATTGACATGAAATAATAACCCTGAACACTTACTGAACAGTAGGCTCTTGGGTTTGTACAATCGAAACGACTCTGAGAGTAAGTTATTTCATATGGTTTGGCCACGACAGTGTGTGGAAAGTTTCTCAGCAGAGCACAGTAAGTACTTCTCATTTACAGTAAAATCTGGAATGTTTGGGAAAGGTCTGTGCTAGAGAAATTGAATTTTCAGATTAACTGCATAAAAATGGAAAGTCTGGTTTAAAAAAACCTTACTAATTTTGTTTTCCTTTGAAGAGATAACTGCTGTTAACATTTTAGGGACATTTCATTTTAATCTTATCTAGTAAGAGAAAAGCAGAGCACTTATCCTGTCTTTTCAGCCTTACATAATGCCTTTTTTGGGGGGGTTGGCCATGCCACGCAGCATGTGGGATCTTAGTGCCCTGACCAGGGATCGAACCCGTGCCCCCTGCAGTGGAAGCGCGGAGTCTTAAACACTGGACCGCCAGGGAAGCCCCCCATAATGCCTTTTTAAAATTTAACATTTTAGCACTTTGCCATGACTTAAAGACCACATAATATTTCAGCTTATAAATATTTTGTACATTTTAAATCATTTCTATATTATTGATGATCCAGGTTGGTTTGGAGGTTTTAATATTATAACTAACGCAGAGAACACTCTTACACATAATCCTGATGCATATTTCTTATTAGTTCTTAGACGTACATTTGCTGGGTCAAAGATTATGAATAATAAATAGTATTAAACTTTGGTTATACATTGTCAAATTGCCTCCGAAACAGCTTGGCCAAATTACTCTGTCTGAGGCCATGTATGAAGCCATTCGTCTCTGCATGCTTGTGGATACAGAATGTTGACGTGTCTTTTAAAACCTCTGATTATCTGATCAGTGAAAAGCTGTGTTTCTTGGACCCCTGGCTCCTTCTTGTTCTCATTTGCCAGTGTCTCCTGCTCTGCCTGGCCCTGGGGCTGCCCACGACTCAGTCTGGGACCGCTTCTCCCACACCCTACGTCTAGGAGAATCTCATTCACTTACATATTTCACTTTCTATTTGTAGACTTGAACAGTAAAGGCATCTCTCCTGCCCAGCCCTCTCTTTTGAACATCAGACCCATCAGGACAGACCCCAGATCACATCTGAGGCAGCCCTAGTGCATTCCCTCGAATCTCACCCCCAAGGCTGGATCCTGTTTCAGTATTGGGATTATGTACCAGAGCGAGCTCCACACTGATGTAACATTAAGACATTCTAACAACGTGGGTGTCTGATAACGGATGAGTGGTTTTTAGCTACAGAGGAAGTTCCAGTGTCCTTGGAATCAGTAACATACCCACCTCCAATCCATCTCTTTTTCATGCCAGAAAGTCAGGAGTCATCTCTGAGACCCCGTCTGCCTCTCCACCCACGCCCCACCCACCTGTCAGAGCCTCCTACTGACTCCATCTGGAACGTGAAACTCAGAGTCCCTGGCTCCTCTCCTCTGATTGCAATCCAAAGTGTAGCCACCTCCAGCCTCAGCCTCAGTCCTTGTCCGCGCGTCCCTAATTTTAGCTTGGATTACTGAAAGCACCTGATAACCCGACTTCCAGCATCTACGTTTGCCTCTTTCCAATCCATTCCCCGTGTCATGTCACAGAAGATGACTTTAAAAGGCAAGTCTGATCCTACCTCTTCCTTGATTGAAACCCCAAGATGCTGCTCGTTCAGCTAAGATGGTGCTGATGGTCTTCAAGGGCCCCACAGAGCCCTGCATGGTGTGGCTCGGCCCTAAGCTCCTGTTCCACCCCCTCCAGGCTCCCCAACTCAACACCCTTCCTCACTTCCTGGAAGGCAAGCTCCAGGCCTTTGCAAATGCCATGTAGCCCTGTGCCCAGAACACTCATCCCTCTCCCAGGCTGCCTCCTTACCTGCCAAGTGCTCGTCCTTCTTTATGTCTCCACCTTAAGGCCACCTCCCCAAGGAAGTCTTCCTGGAACCCCAGGCTAGGACATGTTGTACACCCCATGTTCTATTCTAATGATTTATTAAATACCTCTCTTCCCTGCTCTACTGTAAACTACATGAAAGTGAGGACCAAGCCAGTCTTTCTCCCTGCTGGATCTGCAGGCCCCTGCACACTGTAGCGCATAGTAGGTGCTCAGTAAACTCTTGGTGTACAAATGAATGAATAATTATTGAAATATCTTCAAGTTTTTTTACCTTTTAATTTCTTTTTGAATTGTTTACTTATAAATGTTACTGTTTGGGGGGAAAACAGTAATTTATTGACTTCTAAGAACTTTCTGTCATCTGTGGTAAATTTCCTTTGGGTAAGTCATATTTTGTGTGTTTTGTTTATTGTAAACACATAACGATAACAGCTAACTCTTATATAATTATTAGTGTGAACAGGCAGAGTTTTATGGTGCTTTATATGTTTTAACCTCACACCACCCTATGAATGGGCATGATTATTAGCACTAGTTTGCAGAGGATGAAACTGAATCTCAGAGGGGTTAAGTAAGTTGTTGAAAGTCACACAGCAACTAGTAACAGAAGCAGAACACTGTACTCTTAACCTTTACACTACGCTGCCTCTGAAGAAGTGTTTAATTTTTTTTTTTTTTTTAAGTACAGAGGAGGTAATATTCAACCTGCCCTTTGAAGAACAGGTGGAATTTGACGGAGAAGGAAAGAGCACACGAGCACCCTCAGGAAGGAGCAGCTGCTGGTCATGGAGCCATGAACACATTGAGCAGTCGGGAAAAGGTAAGTACACACCAGGCTAAATCCTGGAGGCAACAAAGCTGAAGAGGGTACGAGAGCCAGGGCTTAGAAGAGCCTTTTGCTTTGCAAAGGGGATGAGGATTTGTCCTGTCAGCAGTAGAGGCTGCTGGAGGACTTATAAAGGGAACTATTGTCTGCATTACTCTGTAGATGAGTATGCTTCCTTTTTTCCTGGTAAGAGATATGATGAAATCATGGTAATACAAAGTTGCATGCAACCGAACAGTGTATTAACTATAAAAATCCAGCTTCACAGTTCTGAGAAATGCAGCCCTTGAGGCTGTGAAGACAGAGGATTACGTGTGTACCTGAGCTGCTCTTTCCTCCTTTGTTTCCATGTAAGAAACTGTACCATCATGTCCAGAGGAGGGCGTGTTGGACTGTCTCCCCATGGGTATCGTTGCTCCAATGACGTGAACACCAACGGAAGGGTCACTGCCAACACTAGTGCCCCCAGTGATGTCCTAGTGGAAAGGGAGTTAACTGCAATTCTGTGAAATATCTCAACTATTCTTCCAGAAGTAACAGCATCTTTGTTATCAATGGCAAGGGAGTGTTTGTAGGGAAATCAATCAAGAAGGATTCAGTAGGTTGGCCCGATTTCTGTGACGTTATCAGAATTACTGTATGTAGAAGCCTCACTCACAGCAGGGTTTAGACCCAGGTGCACGGAGCCTGGAGAGATTCGGGGTAGATTCAGGAGTGTCCATTTCCTAGGATGGTGGGCAGGGGTGGGGGAAGAGGAATTGTTTATTCTCAATCACCTCTTGGACCTTTTCTTTTTTACTATGAATGTGTAACACACCACCATCATTTTAGCCCCAACTGTGACTTAGTCATAGTAGAAGTCACAGTATTTCAACATGTAGTTGCTTCAGAAATCTTGAAATAACATTTCTGCTCACCACCCTTTCAAGATGCTAGCTCTTCTTAATTAATACTTGAAAACAGAGCACAATTTTGTTTTTAAAATATTTTAATGAGTGCATTTTAATATTATTGGTGTCTTTTGTAGTCATATTTATTTTATTTTTATCTATTTAAACACATTCTGAGAAAGCAATCTTAGGTCTTACCTGTCTGCCATAAAGAGCTGTAACACAAAGATGGTTAAAAATCCCTGAGCTACACAGAGAACAGACTTGTGGTTGCCAAGTGGGAAGGGGGTGGGGGAGGGATGGAGTGGGAGTTTGGGATTAGCAGATGCAAACTATTATATATAGAATATATAAACAGTGAGGTCCTACTGTATAACGCAGTAAACTGTATTCAGTATCCTGTGATAAACCATAATGGAAAAGAATATGAAAAAGAATATATATATATATACGTATACAATGTATATATATATATATATATACGCATGTGTGAATCACTTTGCTGAACAGCAGAAATTACCATAACATTGTAAATCAACTATACTTTAATAAAATAAATTTAAAAAAAGAATCCCTGAGCTAAAATATTAAAAATGAGACCAGCTTACTAGACTTACTAGACTTCCTGACACCCTCTGATGTACCATGCGTGAAAAAGCTTTCATCCCATAATGGTTAGAATTGTTTCCAGGAGTCCTAGTACTGGGAAAATCTGGGTTGTTGTTCTTCTAAGAAAGTTGTCTGTATATTGAACCTTGTCTTTGAGTTTTATGACCTTCTGAGCTACTGTTGAGCATCGATCTGCTCTTGCCTAGAGATGCCAGATTTAGCAAATAAAAATATGAGACTCCTTTGTACTATATCTATATGGTACATATATATGGATTTCAAATAAACAGTGACTGATTTTGAGAATAAGTATAGATCAAGTATTGCATGAGACATACTTCAACTAAAAATTATTTGTTGTCCACCTGAAATTCAGTTTTAACTCAACATCTTGTATTTTACCTGGCAACCCTAAAAACACCAAAATTGGGCCAGTATCCCCCAACGAATTAACTACAGATTGTTAGAAAGTGTTTTCTTACACTGTTTACTGATGGAGATTAGTTAGCTGCCAAAGGTCTCAGACTTTGATTAAATGTGAAGGTATTTTGAAGTTGAAATTTTCTTATTATCACCCAGTGATCACAAACATCTGTGTTTTCAACTTTGGGACAAGCAGACAACTCAGAAATATTACCAGTCCTTAAAGTACATTTACCACCATCCAAGAATTTTGGTGTTAACTGTGTCCCCCGAGATCCTGTGATAATCCAGTTTCTGTATCAGAGAAATGTGGTCAAAGTTTAGACTGACAGTGAAACTGAATTTCCAAACCTTTTGACACTCATCCCGTTGTTAAATATTTTGGTTCCAAATCAAGCAAAAGTCATAATTTCCTTTGTCTGGGATGAGATTCCAATCATGAAAATAAGGAACATAGAAATCACCAAGGAGGAGAATTTCACCCTCGCATCCAGGTGAATCACACCAAAGCCCATTAATCATCAATTGATCGAGGCCAACAATTCCAAATTTATTTTTAACAGAAGAAAAAGTAGTCAGCATGAAGCCAGAAAACAAACCGGCCTGAAGTCGGTATGTATATTTATAATGTGATATACTTTCTGTGTTTCTATGCCTTCATCATAGTAAAAAATATTATAAATGTGAGACAAAGAAAGATAGATGTGAGTGGTTAAAGGCAGTGGGTTCAATGTCTTAGTGAATGAGAGACTTATTTAGGGAAAAATCAATCTGAGTGTTGCAAATTATATAACGATGCAATGTAAAAATGCAGTGATCTAGCCTCAAGCAAATTTTGAAGGACAGAGATGCGGGTTTGAGAACACAAACTTGCTTGCTTGCTTTCCGTTTTTTTCTTTGTCTTTTAGTGCTCTGACTATGCCCAGTTTGAAGTTTCATTAAATAGGATATACTAAATAAAATAGTTGTTTCTCTACAAGTACCATCTGCAAAAATAGATCCCTTCCGTTCTGAATTATTTCCAGCTTCCGGGTTATGATCAGACAAACCCAAATGCTCTACATTTTCATCTCCTTATCTAAAGGGAACAATGTGGAGCCGTCTTCTCTGTGTTACATCTGAACTAATCCAGACTAGAATAGTAAGTAAGATTCCATGAGCTAGTTAAATCTCTTCCCTAAAGAGAAAATTGGGGGCAGTGCATTAGTGAGGCTAACGCAGTCCAATCCGCCCTGTTTTTTTTCTCCACTCAGACATAAATTTTCCTGTTTTACCAGTCATCTTACAACAATGCATGTCCAAGCCATGCTGTGATTAGAGGGGAGTATATGCTTATTACCCAAGTTCTTCACATGTTGGAGCACGGAGAGACCAAGGGTGGTAAACCAAAGGAAATTTCCATTTGCTTTTTAGCTGCTGCGCATTCTTACTCTATAGGAAAGTTAGCTGTTATTAAGTAATGATGTTCAGCTGAAGTTGGTCACTCGTAACAACAGACAGATGTAAAATGTTTTATTTGGGTTAGCCAACTCTCTCCCAAATAAAGGGCCTGAAATTGAACTGTCTTTACAAAAATATTCAGCAAATGATACCTTATTCCAGTGCTCGAATTCTTTGCCATGGAAAATGGGAAATGAGTCTCCTAGTGAACCCAGTATCTGTTTAAACTTGTCTTTGCCCAGAGAAAACTTGATGTTCTATGGAATGAAAAAAATTTTTAATGAATCTACATTGAGGAGTAAAGGGTATAACTATGCAAACCAAAGGATTTTTTTTAGCTACTTATGGAATTTGAAACAATAATAATGAAATGGAAACATAGGAAAAAGGCTAAATATTTGACCACAGAGGCAAATTGGGTCATTAGATGCTCACATGCAATGTAAAATGTGGGATTTGTCTTTAAAGCAGTACTTGTTGCTTTTCCAATGTATAATAAGGCAAAAGAAAGACTTGGCCAGTTCTCCAAGCCATCATTTACAACCTCCAGCCACATAATCCTTTAGGAAGTTGGGTGTTTTTAAGACACTGGTTCTGATTCAGTGGCTCGAGTGTGGGACCCAAGAGCTGGGATTTCTTTTTTTTTTTTTTTTTTTTAACATCTTTATTGGAGTATAATTGCTTTACAATGGTGTGTTAGTTTCTGCTTTATAACAAAGTGAATCAGTTATACATATACATATGTTCCCATATCTCTTCCCTCTTGCGTCTCCCTCCCTCCCACCCTCCCTATCCCACCCCTCTAGGTGGTCACAAAACACCAAGCTGATCTCCCTGTGCTATGTGGCTGCTTCCCACTAGCTATCTGTTTTACGTTTGGTAGTGTATATATGTCCATGCCACTCTCTCACTTTCTGATTAACATTATTAAGTGATGCTGGAGCTGCAAGCCTTTTATTATATGCTGTCCTGTCTTCAGGGTCCAGGGAGATGGATAGTTCATCTCAAGGTATTTCACGACCACAGAGAAAGATATCCGCCCATCAAATGGACTCATAAAGCCTTGTTTCCATCCCTACTCCTGCCACTGGCTCAGTGACTTTGAATAAATCACTCAACCTTTGTGATCCTCTTTCTCCCCAGAAATAAAGTGCAAAGTTTAAACCAGATCAGCACTCCTTGGAGTGTTCCCACATGTCAGATAAAGGCCAGATTTACAGAGTTAAGCATGTTTCTTTGCTGTAGAACTTCTCAGACCCTGTAATATACAAATGTGCTGTGTGAGTCTCCAGTGGGTGGGGACAGTGGGGTGCTTGGAGGTTCTGTAGGCAAAGCTTCCCCAAATTACCTGACCACAAATTGCTTTATTTGTGGAATACCTATACCACACACTTAGGGGAAGCCTGAGCAAGAGAACTGCTAAGGTTCTTCTATTAGCTTCAGCTCCCTCAGCCCTGAAATCCAGGATCTTTCTTCCGGTCTCTGATGTTCTTAGCCAGCGAACCCCGAAAGCAACTGTAGGATGATATCCACCATCCAAGGAAGAAAACTTAGAGCAATTTTAAACCAATTGCTTTCCTTTTCTCCCAAATTCTCATTTTTCCCTTCAAGACAATTCACCTGAACTTTTATCCCCTGGGACACCTTTCCTGGCTAACTGAAAACTCCACCCGACAGCTACCATATTTGTACATTCAGCCCCACTGGTTTTCTCTTCCTTCTCACACCGAAGGGCCCACTCCTTGGCTTGAAAGTAATGAGGCTGAACTTTTAGGCAACCCAGTTTACCTGCTTGTGAATTTCCCACAGATTCTATATAACTCTAAGCGGTGAAGAGTATAGATCATGATCTCAAGGTGTGGTCTCAAGACCGGTAACCTCAGCATCACCTGGGAACTCATTAGAAATGCAGGTTCCCAGGCTCTGCTCTAGACCTACTGAATCAGAGACTCTGGAGCCCAGCCATCTGTATGTCAAGACCTCCACGTGATTCTGACACTCGCTGAAGTTGGTGAATTCATGTTATAGAGACGAGAAGCGAGGATTACAGACTCAAACAGACCTTGTGCTATATCAGTTTCCTTACCTGGAAGACAGGAATAATCATATTAACTCTCTCAGAATCTAAGTGAGAGTTAAATTAATATACGGCACCTTATGTGAGATCTGGACCAGGATAAGCAATAAATCAAAGCTGTTTATTCTATAAGGGCTACTAGCATGTAATGAGCAGGAACTTATTTTACGATGCGTTGCACTGCATCATTAGGACTGATGTTCTTGAGTTAGTTGTGAGGACAGAGGTGCCAAGTGGTTAGATAGGAGACAGATTTGCTTTGCCAACGAGGTCCTCTGTGTATTAACTTTATGAACATGTGTAAATTATCTAATCTCTCTAAGCTTAGTTTCCTCATTTAGAAAATCAAGAAAACTCTTTCTTCACAAGGTAAAGAGAAGAATTAAATAAAATACTGTCTGTAATTGCACTGAAAAGGGCCTAGTCCTTTTTAATGACATAATGTTTAATTAATGACATAATCCCCTGTGTTTATCAACAGATTATGAGGCCACCAGAACCTTGCAAGAAGCAAGGGCTTCTTGCTCCACAGAAATAAGAGTGACAGAATCTGAGGCCCTTATACCTTGCCCTGAAAAGTTGTCTTGCCATGATAAATTTAAGTACTGATTTAGAAGTAATTGAATGAGAAGAATTATTCACTTTTTCTATGCTGTCCTTAGGGATCAGGCAAGTCTTTCTTCCCACTGAAATCCTGTGAGATTTGTATTTATTTTTCTATTCAGCGTTTAGCCATAAACTAACATTTGAAGTTTACCTTGAGGGATATTTCAAGACTTTACAGGTGTTCTTTAAATACAGTACCTTTTAGGTCAGATATTTAATCCTAAAATACAAAAATGTGTAGTAAGAGCATCACTGCGGTCAGACTTTCACTAGGTTTTGCCTTAGTAACAAACAAGTCCAAGAATTCAACCAGGCAACAAGAGTGTTTTTCTCACCTGGGTTGCAAGTCACCTTTGGTTCAGCTGTAGCTCAGCTCCAAGTGTCCCCCACCTCCGCCCTACCCCCCACTGCCATCCAGAGGAAGGAGCAGCCCAATCTGAGCCTCACTGGAGAGCAGTGACAGAACCGTGTCATTCTTATGCCTCTGTTCAGGTGAGGCTTGAGTCACTGCAGCTCACAGGCCATTGGCCGAAGCAGTCACATGACCACATCTGACACAAAAGGGTGAGAACATACTTCCCTGCAGGGACAAACCCAGGGAAGGAATCTCATGGATGGACCCCACAGAGAGGGGCAGTTAGCAACAATCAGCCACGACAACCTAAACTGACCGCGGCTCTACCAATGAGGTTCCAAGTTCATGTCTTCAAAATACAGGTCATTAGGATAGAGGAAACTAGATGGTGAATTTGCCATAACCTTGACTGGGGCTTCCCCTCAGAGCCTCTTGTTCCGCACCAAGAAGAATGTCCAACTCCACAGCCTCCCAAAAGCTGCCACTCCTTCCAGCCCACCTCAGTCCTCAATGATCCGAGAGAAAAAATGGGTTTGCAGAAGGAAAGAGTAATTTCCCCAGCAGATAAAACCAAAGGGCCACCCTTTGGAATCTGCTGAGAGTCAACTTTGGCCACCTTGTTCTCTTTAATGAACATGTCCAGTTCTGAGGCCACCTGGGCAAAGCCATCTGTGTCCTCAGCTGACACTGATGAAGTCAAGAAGTGGATTCAGAACAGGGAGCCCAGCCATTGAAGCGAGTCCTAGGCTGCTTTGAAGAGCAGGTAGAAGATGGCACGAGGCCAGTGCCAAAGGCCCCAGTGCATGTGTATGTGCGGCCACAGTCACAGGACCCAAAGAAAGGATAGCTAAGCCTCACTGAGTTTATTTTCCATTATTTTTAAACCTTTTGAGTTCAGTGAACCCCAACTAAATTCTTGTCAAGCACTTTTTTTCTACTTAATATTTAATCCCATGTACCCTTAAAGTGAAATTTCAGCCAGGTATTTCAGATTCATAGCAAAAAGAGAGATCATTAAAAGATTGTTTTGTCAAAAATATTTGACATCCAACAAAACTTTAGAAGCAACTTTTCTTACAAACAGGGAGCTGTTTTGCCAGAGTTTTCAAGTCAAAGTCCCTCAAATTCTAATTTTAGTCTAAAAGTCCAGAGTTATGGTTGGATTTGGATTTCATTCTTCCATGCCTCACAGCCCATTTGAAGGTATGTAGAATGACATCACTTGAGGCCTGGTTGAGAAATTCCAGGTTTAGGGAGCCACTGCCTCCCCATTTTTAAATTATTTTTCCACAGGTGCATATACTTTGTTAGCCCACCATGGAACACGAAGTTTTTCCCAGCATGGGTGAACTGAAAACTTCCAAAATTTGACTCAACAGAGCTATACGTTTTTAGAAGGTCTCAGTTTTGTACTAACTAGGAGGGGGAAAAAAATCATTCTTAAAGCATATTTATTTTTTTCCCAGCCAAGCATCACATGAAAGTTAGCTGTATTATCACATTGTTGAGAATTAGATATCCTGTAAATACAGGTTGGCTAGAAGAATGGTGGGTGAAAGTCTATTGTGGAAATGAGAGACTTATCTGTGCTTAATTTTGGCTAATATATCTACTAGCATTATTTATATTATATATTTAATATAATATGAATAATATATCATAATATCTATGTGTTTACTGTAAATGTTATATAAGTTAAATAATATATAATTTGTACATATCCTATAACACATAATACTTGTATGATATTTATATGCTAAATATAAATAATGTGTTACAATTTTGATCAGATTCTCCATATATTGCTGCTTTAAAAAATTAATACTTAGCCTTGGGCCACTGGGTCATTGACATTCATTTATCTGTAAGGATGGTGAAGATTCTGAAAAGTAATAAACGGATGTTCTGCATGTCTGTGTGCAATAGTGTTATTTTAGAAATGCTAAGGGCAAGTGGGGAATCGGAGATTTATCAGGGTGGGGGGGAAGCCGTTAAGCTTCTGATATGATTCAACATCTATATCCCAGTGTGGTGGTTCTCAATGTGTGTTCCTGCAACAACAGCGTCACCTGGGAATTTTTAGACATGCTAATTCTTGGACTCCACCCTAGACCTACCGAGTCAGAAACTCCAAGCCTTCCAGATGGTTCTGATGCAGCTAAAGTCTGAGCACCCTTGTCAGAGAGGTTGAGAGTGTAGATACAACAGCTTCACACACTGCTAGGTGCCAGCTGTTGAGAACTTGGGTGAGTCACACGACCTCTCTGTGGCTCCATTTCTTCCTCATGGGGATGGTGTGAGGGTTAATTACATTCACACATGGAAAGCACCTAGAATAGTGGCTGGTACATGGCTCTAGCGTTATCTATTTATGATGATGATGATTGTTATTAGTGATCTGAAGCTTTAGTATTATTGCCACTTATCTGAATCTTTATTTTATTATTGTCATTTTATTATCTGGATCTTTCCCACTTTGGACCATTTCTGGCTCTATCCTGACTCTGTTCTTGCTTAGTATTTGCATATGTATTTCTCCTAACTGGTCAGGGACTTTCTGTCCATTTACAGGTTGATTTCTCTCTGACAGGACAGTGTGCTCCAGCTCACAGTAGTTAATTTCTTTGGTCTTCCATTCTTACCAGATCCCCTTTCTTGGATAGAATTCTTCCCCTTCCACTGACATGGTGATGGGAATTTCCTTTCCATTTCTTCCATTCTCATTGTTTTGTTCCCAGCACTAGAAGTGTGGTTCTTCATATAGATAAGTATCTTTTTCAATGTGGCTACTGTTTAGTTCTGTTTCCAAAATGTGTTTTTTTCCCCCCTTTATCTCCAGAAAACAAATGCTACACAGCCTAAGCACTAAGTGACTTCATTCCATGTATATGTTACTGGCCTGAAATAGGAGAGTGTAATATTGACCTCTCCATTCAGTAGTTTCAAGGACTTCACTTCAGTAAAGATATCACCATTCTAAGAATTACAATCCCAACACACATGTTGGAATCATATGATGAAAACTGGAGAAATAAATACAATTTCCAGAGACTATAGAAAACTACTAATGGTTCATATGGAATATTGTTTCTTTGTGGGATTAGGAGAGGGAAAATTAGAAGAGAATATCTTTTATTTTTCTTTCCACCCTTTACTTTTGGGAAATGGTTATGGTCCCTTAATATTTTAGAAGTGAAACCAGGTAGACTGCAGAATCTAAGGGGAAAAAATCTAAAGCAATAACATAAAATTATATGAAAGAAGAGTGTGCAATGAAGTAAATTGCATTAAAGAAGTCTGCTGAGGAATGAAATACTATAAATTAAGAGCATATAATAAAGTGTAAAAGATAAAGCATATAGGTAAAAAGAAATGGGTGCAAAGGAGATGCTGGATCTTAATAGAGCAATGATGTAGATGTCATTTGCCAAACATACTGTGAACACACTGGGAGAATCCAGTATATAAAAGGCTATACAGACTGATAATTGGGACTACCTAAATGATAAGAGTAATTACTGTAATTATTGACAATAATTAGTAGATCAGAAAAGAAGTGTGAAGTGTACATAAGCTTCTGTGTATAAGACAGATAAAAATGTGGGGAGATATATATGTATAGTTTAGGAAGAAGTATTTCAGAAAAGTAGCATGCAAAAGAATCTAGTGGAGTTAGAACAGACTGCATTTTAAACTTTGGAGGTTTAAGAGGGATTTGTGTACTGACAAGAACTCCAGTCTAGCTTCCAAAGACTTTGGACCTCGTTCTTTCTGCTATGGGCCATCTGTGTGATGAAGACAAGTCACTGCAACCTCCCACGTCTCCTCGTTTGAAAAACGTGTGTCAAATACCTTGGTTTTGACATTCTTTTTGAATCTAATGTTCTATGACTCAACAGCAATAATGCATTTCCACAGGCGGTAAAAATATTCTAGACTCTTCCCTTCCAATTCTCACTGTTTACTTCCTCTGCACTTCCCCTTCCTGCCTCCCGGTTTGCTGGTCAGTTGATAGTGGGCTTCAGTGGGGGTGAGTTAACCCACTCTTTCCAGGGTGTTTTACTATCGAGCTCCCTCCAGAGGGTGGGAATTCTACAGTGAGGGCTGTGATTGGGGCTTCAATTTCATTCTTAAAACATTCCTTGAGCTTGGATCTATTCTGGGCACCATGCCAGATCACCAGGGGTTGGAAGGTGAATGCTGGGGCCCTAGCACTTGGGGGAATCAGTAAGGGTCAGTTTCACTGGGTCAGTTTCTTAGTAAACAGCTGTGAACTCCATGTGTCCCTCTTTCTTTCAGGAAGTAGAAGAATCCCATGGTAGCCAGGTGGGCGAAGGGGAGCGAGGACGATACACCTGCTTTGAAGAAGCCGCCATTTGACCTGCCGAGTGAGTGACCAGGTAGCACCCAGTTCTGAGGGCACAGGAATGTTGAGAGGGAGGGAGTGTGTGTTTAACCTTTGAGTGCTGTCCACCAGCCGCTCTTTTCCACAGAGAGATGCTAATCCCAAGACCCCCACCCCACCCAGAGACTCTAAGTTTTGTTCCCTCATATATGCCCCCCATCCTCTGATAGCCATTGGTGTCACTGATTCCAAAAATAGTTGTGCAAAAATGCAGCACAAGAGCTTTCAGCAGAAAGAGGGGAAAGATTCAGCTCATCACAAGCCTGGCCCATTGCCCCTTTGAAACAGAGGTTAAAACAGAAGCTTCATGGCATTGCCTTCCTAGAAACAGGGCCAAGTTTCCCAGAATCTGGTGGAAGGCTGAGCTGGGAGCTTAGCTTGTGCTGCAGGACACTTCTTCATCATTCACACAAGAAAACTTAAGCTTCTGTTTTTATTTCAGTGGGTTGAATGGCATGCACTTTCCCCTACCAGTTTCTTTTTTTTTTTTTTTAAGTGCATGCAATTACTTGTCCATAAGCTACATTTGTCTTGGCAAAGTGTTCTGAGCTTGACTACGCATTTGGGCATGCCAGCATGGCATTGACCTTTTCAAACTTTCATTGTGGTCGCTTTCCTCTTGGTTACTGAGAAGTGCTGCATAAAGTGTCTGACAAAGCCCACGTTAAATTATATCCTGTACTTTTCATCTAAATTGATCCCCAAATAAATGGAATAGGTTTCAACAAGTAAAATAAACTCTGAATAACTTAGGGCCCTTCTTTGCAAAGAAAATGAAACAGTGACTCTCCTTTCTGAGAAAAAAAAAAATCATTTCAAGGGGCAGTCAGTAAATGACACACTCTTAATAACATAACAGGAAAATTAAAAAGCCCAACAGATTTACTGCATCCTCAACAGGTGTTATCCTATAATGGATACAGTTTCAGATTCCTTGAAGGGATTTGCCCAAAGGATTACTTTAGAAACTTCTTTTGAGATAACACTGCTCCAACAGCAAAGATTATTGCATGAATCACAGACCACCATATACCAGTTCCTTTTGAAGGGGAGAAATTTTTTTATTATTATTCTTAAAATGTCGATGAGGTGGAAAAAACATACCAACCAGGTAGAATTGCCCTATAATCACTCACATTATGTTTTTCAAGGAATGTAGGGGTAATTTATCTCAGTCACCAGGCAGGTACTATAAGATGCTGTGTGGCCTTACACCCAGCTTGTCCCGATCTGTAAACGGAGGGCAGAGCATTGCCCAGGGCTCAGTGTGGGAGCCTAGAGCTTCTTCTAGGTAAGTCTGTTCTGCTACAATGTTGGATGCCTGTACTTATTTACTTGTTCATTAGCTCTTTAAAAGAGATTCCTATGCTGGTTCTACTTAGCTCAAAAGATGTAAGGCCGAATTTTTGCGCCATACCTAACTGTCACACCTAATATTCTATATTGATAACACTTTTCTAAGAATAACCAACATATTGATCAAGCTGTTAATAAAGCTTAATTATTCACTCTATGTTTGTTTTTGGTTGTTTGATAACTTGCTCTTTTCCATTGTAATCAAGAACTAGGACAGGTCATGGATTCCCAATTATTCATTGGAATAGGGGGAAAATGAATTGCTGCTACAGGGAATGTCATGCAAATGGTAGCTTTTTAAAAACGTTTATGACTACTACACAAGGTTTTAAAATTTGTATTAACATTTCCCATCACTGTATCAAGAAGTATCTTATGGATGGTGCATTTTAATTATATCAGTACTGGCCCTATGCTCAGTCAGCTTATTTTTAAATTTTCTATACTTGGGAATCCATAAGAGCTGAATATACATCAATATTCATAATACTCCATGGAGTGGATTCTTGTGAGTGTGATATCACAAAGAGAAGATTAGCGTCATTTTTTTGAGTGTGAAGCTCTGTTTTGGCACTTTATAGCCATTATCTCATTCAACTATCACAAGAACCCTGAGAAGTAGACTTTATTTCCATATTTTACATATTAGAGATTTGAGGTCCAGAAAGGTTAAATAGCTTACCCCAGGTCTCACAGCAAATAAGTTGGAGAGTCAACATTTAACCCAGGTTTCCTTGTCTCCAGTCTGTGCTCCTCACTCCATCCTACTGCCATCCTCAAGTACACATTGATTAATCTTGCCCTCAGAATTATCCTTTCTTGTAAACGTCCATGTACATTCGTACTTATCTCACATGATTATCCTGTTTCTGTTTTCTGGGCATTCTACCTCATGTGACAACAATGGAACGTCTTTCTTTGTCATTTCCTTAGGTGGTCCCAAAGCCTGACCACGGACCCGATTAACATCAGCATGGCCAGTGCTCCCCTGGTGAAGCACACTGCTGGAGCTGGCCTCAAGACCAGCAGACCCCGAGTCATGTCCAAGAGTGGACACAGCAACGTGAGAATCGACAAAGTGGATGGCATATACCTGCTCTACCTCCAAGACTTGTGGACCACCGTCATCGACATGAAGTGGAGATACAAGCTCACCCTGTTTGCTGCCACGTTCGTGATGACCTGGTTCCTTTTTGGTGTGATCTACTATGCCATTGCCTTCATTCACGGGGACTTAGAGCCCAGTGAGCACGCTTCAGATCACACCCCCTGCATCATGAAAGTAGACTCCCTCACGGGGGCATTTCTCTTTTCCCTGGAATCCCAGACAACCATCGGCTACGGAGTCCGTTCCATCACGGAGGAATGCCCTCATGCCATCTTCCTCTTGGTGGCTCAGCTGGTCATCACCACGTTGATTGAGATCTTCATCACGGGCACCTTCCTGGCCAAAATCGCGAGACCCAAAAAGCGGGCGGAGACCATCAAGTTCAGCCACTGTGCCGTCATCACCAAGCAGAACGGGAAGCTGTGCTTGGTGATCCAGGTGGCCAACATGAGGAAGAGTCTCCTGATTCAGTGCCAGCTCTCGGGAAAGCTCCTCCAGACCCACGTCACCAAGGAGGGGGAGCGAATCCTCCTCAACCAGGCCACCGTCAAATTCCACGTGGACTCCTCTTCCGAGAGCCCCTTCCTCATCTTGCCCATGACATTCTACCACGTGCTGGATGAGACGAGCCCCCTGAGAGATCTCACCCCCCAAAACCTTAAGGAGAAGGAGTTTGAGCTGGTGGTTCTCCTCAATGCCACGGTGGAGTCCACCAGCGCTGTCTGCCAGAGCCGCACGTCTTACATCCCAGAGGAGATCTACTGGGGTTTTGAGTTTGTGCCTGTGGTTTCTCTCTCAAAAACCGGCAAGTACGTGGCTGATTTCAGTCAGTTCGAACAGATCCGGAAGAGCCCAGATTGCACCTTTTACTGCACGGATTCTGAGAAACAGAAACTTGAGGAGAAGTACAGGCAGGAAGATCAGCGGGAAAGAGAGCTGAGAACGCTTTTGTTGCAACAGAGCAACGTCTGACGGCAGTGGTGTCGCCTCGACTTAACTCTGAGCTGCTTCCACATCTGAGCTCCCTTCAAACCCAGAGGCCACTGGGAAAACAAAAATGTGTGGACACACTCTGAAAAGCCGCACAGATGTACAGACCTGTTCCTTTGATCTGGTGTCTAAACAAGCATTCCACCTCTGGTAGGGTTCCTTTTTTAAATGCTTTGTGTGAAGCAAACTCCCCAAATTCAAATTTTCTAAAAGGGGGCTGCATTTCCAAGAACTTGGTGGAGGCTACTTGAAACAATCTGGATGGACAGATATTTTGCAATGCTGATATTGAAAGGAAATGCATTTCCATACAAGGATGTCAGCTATAACAAAATGTATTTATTCAATCCAAGTATCAAAGACGAGATGGCCGAGAGCTGAAACGTGGTTCAGTATCCACTTATATCATTGCTCTAAAACACACTCATTTTTTCAAGCAGAGAAAAAGGTATTTATAATGAAGGCTATCTGGTAATACATAAAAAGGGGCAAAGGGATTCTGTACTCACAAAATATAATAATTCTGTTTTTACCTTTTTCGGTGAATGTAATTGTACAGAGTGACATTGATCAAATCAGGAATGCATCGTTGTGAATACATGTACAGATGGAGCTGATGTGATTGTTCACACTAATTTGTTTTTGTTGGAGTGTACTAGCCCCTTTCTATTCAAAATGGGTTCACAGGCCAGCAGTATCAACAGCATCCAGGAGCTTATTAGTAATTTAACCCCACCTGGACTTAGAGAATCAGAGGCTGTATCTTAACAGGACCCCCACAAGTCATTCATGTAAAAATGAAAGTTTTAAAACTTCACTCTGGACAATGTTTTCAAAGAAACTCTCTGAAGCCAGGGGACTCTGTGGGTCCCAGGTCCCCAGTTCTTTATTATGGACAAATATTCCTTTCAGTGATTTCATTCCTTATTAAAATACCTTGTCCGCAAAGGAACTGCCACAGGTATTTCAAGAACAGAATAACACTGTTGAGAGTAATGGTTGTCTCTCTCAAGCTAAGCACATGCTTGTTGATTACAGTGAACACAAAAGAAACATTCAGCTCCATAACAATCGGAAATGTGCTCCTATATTGAAGTCCAGTCGGTGAGGTTGGATGGGACTCCAAGGAACTTGTGGAGCTGAGGATAAGGAATTCAAACACAGACGATTCCTTGAAGCATGAACAAAATTTGATACTCTAACATGTAAAGGATGCCCTCAGTAATGAAATAAATCTCATACAACTCAGTGTGACACAGGTAACGTTTGGATTTTGGCAGAATTTAGAGCGTTTATTTGGGGCAGAGAATAAACGGGCTAGGATTGGCTAAATGTGAAAAAGGTGAATTCTCATTTCATTCAAACCAGGACAGATTTGTACATTCACTCAAGAAGAATGTGACTTTGAGTGTGTAGACACGGCATGGACGTACACATGAGCCCACATATATGGATACACTGACCTGACCTGTGAGCGTGCGCACCGCATGCACGCACACACAAAGAGGCGTGCTCGTCCTGGCTCTTCCATCACAATTGTGGAAATTATCCACGAAGACATTTGCAATTAAAAGAGCAAGTCCTGGACAAGTGTGCTCATGTATATTTTGTTCCATAAGAATGGGAACACTGGGGCAATTAATCTGGATTCAGATTATCTGTGAAATGGTGTCATATCATGATGTTCCCACATTTCAAGTCTCCTTCCATTAAACAGAAAATGTGGCTAAAACCTCTGACCCAGAACTGAACCTTTAATGCAGCTGTAAAAATCATGGGGTTGAAGCTGTAAAAGTTTAAAATACAATCTCCGTGCACAGGAAGTTATTGTCTTCAATTATTCAGGAAGTTTTTTCTTTTTCTTTTTCTGTTGATCATTTTATGGCAGGTTGTTTTAGATCTTCATTCTCTTTTTAAAAAATCACATTAGGACTTCCTTGGTGGCGCAGTGGTTAAGAACCCACCTGCCAATGCAGGGCACACAGGTTCGAGCCCTAGTCCGGGAAGATCACACACGCTGCGGAGCAACTAAGCCACAACTACTGAGCCTGCGCTCTAGAGCCTGCACGCCTAGAGCCCATGTTCCACAACAAAGTGAAGCCACCGCAATGAGAAGCCCACGCACTGCAGAGAAGAGTAGCCCCTGCTCACCGCAACTAGAGAAAGCCCACGCGCAGCAACGAAGACGCAACACAGCCAAAAATTAATTAATTAATTAATTTTTAAAAATCACATTAATGTAGTTAGATATTAGTCATTTTAGTTATTAAACCTTTTTTTATTGTATAATGTGGTAAAATTGACAGGAAAATAATGCCCTGGCATGTTTACAGTTTTTCTCTTGCACTATTACATTTTTCCACAGTATTTACATCAGTGCTAATTTGAATGTGATCAAAATTAAGAATCTTGCATACTTCTATTGTATATGGTACAATGATGTAGCATAAGATTGAGAAATCTTACTGTATGTTCATTACGCATACCTATTTCAGCCAAATTTGGAAGACTCGATCATCTGATCTATTGCACTACACACAAAATAAATATGTAGTGTCTTAAAATCCAATACTTGTACAAGTCAATAAATCATATTATAACAAAATATTCCATAAATAGCTCTAAAGTTGCTTCTGGTTTGAAACTTAGCATTTTCTAAGCACACTTATTATTACTCTGTACAAAATGCTCTCGTGTTAACATGCTAACAAAAGGATCCAGGCAAAATTATTTGATTACATCTGGGCATGAATCTGACTGAAACAGATTCATGCTCAACACCCAACTAACAGTTGTTAAGCTAACGGAGGATTTTGACCCAAAAATGTTTTTTGCATTTTGAAATATTTCCAATGCATGAGACCTTCTCAGTGCAGCTATTCAAAAATGTCATGTTCCATTTGAGAAACCACAACGTAACGAGCAGCAAATCAGTGTAATCTGCAAGCCATGTCTTATTTAAGTGATAAAATACATTGTACTGACACGGCACCCGGTAGCCAATGGCTCCAGACAGCATAGCAAAGATTCACTCATTGATCCTCACAGCAAGCCATCTTTGTTTCTCTTTCCCACTTAACAGGAAATTACAGCCCAGAGATGAGATTCCAGAAACCTAAAATTAGAGGTTAAAAGTAAAAAATGCCATGAATGAGTGGGTCAGGTATTTAGATGCATTTAAACAACTATTTTGTCTGATTTTTCTTTGAATTAAATTTTCAGTTTTAATTGACTGATTTCAATCCCACCGAAATGTAAATTGACAGATTAAAAAAAAAAAAAAAGGGACACTTCTACTGCAATATGATTCTTTCTCCCTTGCTTGGATCCTCAGTACTCAGACATCATCTGGAGAAAGAAGAAAAGAGAAAAGAAAAGCAAGGAAGTCATGAGGCCTTTGCATTGGTAGCTGAGTAAAGGACCACCTCATCCTCGGGCTTCGTTCTGTATTTGGTCCCTGTGGTCAAAGGGTCAGACATCCAACCATGTGGCATAACAAAGCCTTCCAGGCCTCTCAATCTTGGCTTTCATTCTTGCTAGACTTTTACTGTTAAATATTAGAAATAACTAGTTTTGAATGCAGGTTATTTTATAATCGTTTTCTGGGATGGGATTTTTTTTCAAATGAAAGGTATTAGCATTTCAAGTCTTGATTTCCAAGTTCTGTAGTGTACACTCGAATTCCAGCATTGGGCTCTGCATAGGTCCAAGGTGTCCTTAATTTTCTTCCCCTGGGAAGACTTACCCCTGAAGGTCTAAATTTAACATTTCACTCCTAATTGACTAACTACACACGTTTTGCCTTTTGTGAATTTCAGCTTATCTGTAATCAGGATGAGCTGCCAACCAGTCCTTGGGTCTCTGGGTAGCAATGAGCAGTTTCTGCTCTCAGAATGAGGTAACTTATGAGCAGAGTTTGAGTCTCCAGAGTATAAATTTGCAATGAAATGGTATAATCAAAATTCAACTGGAATTTTAAAGAATAAAGGAGCTGCTTAATTTCTTGAGGAATTACTATTTGTTGGTAGACTTTGTTTTTATTGTCGTTGTGTTGTTTTGATTTTTTTTAAAGAAATCTGAAACAAAGTCTTTGTCTTCAAAGTAAGAAAGGCAGTGAGAAACGTGTAAAAATAAAAGCTAATAGTTGATCAATTAGACTTCCACATAAAAAGACTTCTACCAGTGGAAAAGAACTTCATTGCAGGGTGAATATGGGTCATTCAGTCTCACATTACAACAGACTGTGTCATCATATCCTTCTGGCTTCCCAGGGGTAGCAATTTTCCTAGCCTTTAAGAAACACTGATGTATTAAGCCCCACTTTTTCCCAAAGTTTTTCTACTAGATATTTAATGAAAAAAAAAACATGAGGCAGAAATAAAGCTCCAGTCATGTCACTTCATCTTGATCTTCTGTCAGTTCTCCTGTTAGACTCAATTTTCTTTTCAACTTGACATGTCCTTGGCTGATTATTCTTCATCTTTGCCATCCATTCTAGCAAGTCAAATAAGCCTGTGGGTTAAAAATAATCAATCAATCCAAATTAGTAATTTGTGGACATTTAGATGCCTAAAAACTGAGGATAGGAACTTTTATCTTTCAGTTAGTATGTTGCTAGTGTATAAAAATAGAAGACCAAGAAAAACCTGTTGATTTGAGTGAATAGTTAATTCCTAATAAAATTACAAGAATTGCTTGTGGAAATTGAAGGACATAATTGGCATATGAGTATAAATGCCAAAGATGTCATATATGTAGATAAAGGACATATAACTAATAAAAGTAAATTTCAGCCAAACACAGGGGACTTTGGTAGATTCCATGCACATTCTTTGAGCCTATCACAGAAGGGCCAGCAACAATGGGCTCTAACTCTTCCTCCACATGATGTACAGGAGCCCTGACTCCCAACCTCTGTTGGAGAATCAGGCTGATGGCTTTGTATTCCTAACCAGCACGGGATGGGCAAAACCAAAGATGAAGGCATCAACCTAAAAGCCCATCACCAAGTTTTTTGTTTAGCAGCTCCAGCCTTATGAGGTACTTAACTGTGATCTTATCTTTACTCAAGGCCAAATCTTATCTAGTATCCATGCCTTCCCAACAACTTAAGATATCCAATTTCACCCCTTAAAAATATTAAAGTTAGAGGTAGAACCTACTCAAAATTAGACTCCAAGGGAGCTACTACAATTGATTACATAGTTACCCATTCCCAAAAAAAAATCAGAAGTTGTTGATTCTGAGCTAAGAAATATGACCTCTTAGCTTATTATTCCTATGATTGTTATTGTTGCAAATGCCCTTAATATTGCTGAAAAAGTAAAGAACTTCCAAGAACGTGATTGGAGAGAAATTCAAAGGAATGATTTTTTTTCATTTACTATAATATAACCATATTCTTTCATCTGCAATCAATCTTAAGACTAAGGATGTTGCATTAAATCAAATCATTACAGGAAGTATGACTGTATCAGGGACTTTTTACAAAAACAAACTTCCAGATCATGAGAGGAAGCTGTGTTTGTGTGCTGACACAAAGTATTCAACAGCAGTTAGGAGGGGAAGGCAGGATGACAGCCAACTTGGATCTATTTTTGAAGAATTATTTCTGTAGGGTATCATAGCATTGTCAGTTATGAAAAAGAATGCTTTGGTAAACAGTCATCTCCATTCCAAAAGGACCCACTCCAAAATACCACTTAATGAAATTCACGGGAATGGTATGAAGATGGAAATCCCAAATGACATGAGATTTTACAAGCAAACAGTTCTACTTTTTGTAAATACTGGCAGTGTGCATTTACCAAAATCTCCATCATGCCTTGTTCTCTTGCTATATATAGCACTCCATCTGATCACTACACCATGCCGCAAGATGCGTGTCCTTGTTCTCCTCTGATTTTTAAACTAGTCTTAGGCTTAAATTTACCTTAGCATAGTAGTGACTCCTGTTTCTCTAGGTTGAGCTACTACTTGGTGCATGTTAGAAATCTCAAACTAACTGAGGTGTGTGTACTTGGTCACTACTGAACCCAATCATGCTATGACCAAACAGCTTTAAATAGGTCCTTTTATGTTCTATGAATTCATTCTGCTATTTGTCAAACCATTTCTTCTTTCATATGTATCTCCATCACCTTTCTTTTTTTATATATATGGAATCACTCTAATCTGTGAAACAGTAGCAAATACAATAAAGCTACTTTTACAGTCTTGAGTTTCTTCTCATTTCACTGGAAGGGTAATGATGTTACAGCTGGTGCTCTGATGGACAGGACTTTAATATTTTCTTAGAGACTTCAGAGATAAACTCATTTGACACAGCCTTTTCCAATGATGGTAACTACAATAATTCGGGGATGACTAGGTCCTTGTTGAGATGGTATTTTCTACCAATGTCTAAAGGGATGTATTTTGTTTCTTTTCTAATCAAAGAAAAGAAAATGAAATTCCTACTTCTTCTCTTTCTTGTGCCGTGATGCTCTACTTGCTCATTTTATTTTAGTCAATGATTAAAGATCAAGTTAACAGTTTAACAACATCCTTTCAACACCTTATTCCTTACCAAAGTCCCTTGCATTCCATTGCTCTTTTACTTTGATGGATGAAAAGAAATAAAACACATAATTATATAAGCCTTAAAGGTATCAGTATGGGTGTGACTGAAAAGCAACACAGCTATTTAAGATCCACACTGCAGAGATATGCACCCAAGAAATAGTCATCGTCCTCCTGCAGGAATACCACATACAGGCATACAACAAAGTAGCCACCAAAGCTCCAAACCCTCTACAGGTGTCTCTTTTGGAACCTGCTCTTTTGGAATCTTGGTTCGTTCATTGCGGTATTCTCAGTGGTGGCAAGACTAGGTTCTTTGAGAATGTGACAGGTGGAAATATAAAAGGCTGGTGCATATGGTAGGAAGTCAAAATGGAGGATGCTGTTTCGGCAAAAAAGCCAAAATGTTTTCCAGAAAGTGCACAGTAATCTGAAACCCAGTAATGAGGCTCGTCAGTTGGGATATATTTTATTAATTTTAATTTGCATGAAATTTCTCAGACACATATTATTTTCTACTCCATTATCTCCCAGCATCTGCTTGCCTTTGTGGGGTGACCTTGGCTGAGAACTGAGCTGTCCATGTCCAAGACATGAAAGAGCTTTGACTCTACCACACCATGTCTTCGGGGCAGTGAATATATGGGACTTTGTCACAGCAGCATGGGAAGCTTTGGTTTTGGGCAGGAAACAGAGCATCCTGGCAGCCATAATTTCTCAGAAATCCTTGATTTCATTCACCTGGCTTCAAAAAGTCAGATATTATGGTTTTCTCAGGGTAAAGAATCACGTATCACAATGTTCACTGCAGCTCTATTTACAGTAGTCAGGACATGGAAGCAACCTAAGTGTCCATCAACAGATGAATGGATAAAGAAGATGTGGCACATATATACAATGGAATATTACTCAGCCATAAAAAGAAATGAAATTGAGTTATTTGTAGTGAGGTGGATGGACCTAGAGTCTGTCATACAGAGTGAAGTAAGTCAGAAAGGGAAAAACAAATACCATATGCTAACACATATATACGGAATCTTAAAAAAAAAAAAAAAAAGGTTCTGAAGAACCTAGGGGCAGGACAGGAATAAAGACGCAGATGTAGAGAATGGACTTGAGGACACCGTGGGGGGTAAGGGTAAGCTGGGACAAAGTGAGAGAGTGGCATGGACTTATATATACTACCAAATGTAAAATAGATAGCTAGTGGGAAGCAGCTGCATAGCACAGGGAGATCAGCTCGGTGCTTTGTGACCACCTAGAGGGGTGGGATAGGGAGGGTGGGAGGGAGTTGCAAGAGGGAGGAGATACGGGAATATATGTATATGTATAGCTGATTCACTTTGTTATACAGCACAAACTAACATACTGTTTTAAAGCAGTTATACTCCAATAAAGATGTTTAAAAAAAAAGTCAGATAAACAAGTTTTATGGTTTAATTTTTCATGCAAAAGTCCATATTCTTTCCAGAAACTATTAGCTTGTTTGAGGTTTTTTTCCCAAAATTTTCTATCCCTTTACTTGAATTTAACACTTCCACTATAGTGCTGAGTGTGTAGTATATTTGCATGTCCCAAATGTGTTTCACCAGTCCCTAGGGCCATTTGTTTTGTATCTTTCTTGGTTGGCCTCTACTGAGTCTGTCAAAAACTCTGTTTACATATGGTTTAAAGATCTGCATGTGATTTAAAGATCTGCTGTAAGTCTGCTATAAACAACAGACACACAGTTCTACACCAACACAGAACAACGTGTGCTTTTCCTAACCCACACCCCCACCATGAATCTGGCTGACCTGCTACATGGGGAGTATGTTGTAGCGTGTCCTGTTGCAACATGCCTTTTCTCCTCATACAAGCAACACACACACACACGTGCGTGCATGCAAGCAAGTCCCAGGACTTCTGGTCACACCTTGGATTTGCAGAGAACAAACAGTACACACACTTGTAAGGTTCTTAATGCTTTAAGCAACTTCAAAACAGTTAATGGCCTATTTTATACCCAACAAAGGAAGTAGGATATGTTTAATTCCTATACTTTACAGAAGACCCTACTGCTCACTGAGGTTCAGTGTCTCACTCAGTGTGACCCAGCAAGCAAGTACAGTGATTCAGGTCTCTCCCTTCTGGTCTAATGTTCCATCTCCTAAATTTACAGCATGGGAATCTCACCATGGAACTGATTTCTACGTGTGATGGGTCAAAATCAGAGCTAACTGATGACAGAGTAGATCACCCAGGGAAAAGATGAGGCTGGGAGCCTGGAAGAATTACACGGAGGCCTTGCATGCTGCCAGGCGTCTGTTATTCAGGGGCTGAGCACACAGGATAAGTATTCAGAAGCTAGCAATGATATGAATCCATCAGCTGAAAGAAAAGAGCAGAGGAATATGAATGCTGCTCACTAAGATTTAAACAAAATCTACAACCCTGCTGTTTATCTATGTAGGGATGAACATTTGGCCGAAAAGTAGACATAAGGGTGACCCAAAATTAAGCAATCCCAAAGGAAAGTCTCAGTGGCTAAGTGTACATACCCAGTTTAGTCCAAAGTTCCTTACGTCCATTATGATCAAGTTGTATCTCCTTGAAACAGGTAAGCATTGTCAGGATCCCTATTTTATAGACGATAAAACTGAGGCTCAGAAAAGTTAAGTAACTTGTCCAAAGTCGCATAGTTAGGAACTGACAGAACCAGGAGTAAAACCCAGGACTGACCAAAGTGAAAGCCCATGTCCCTACGCAAGCTCTCTCCTGACTCCTGGATGGGCCGTTCCACAGAGCATCCAAAGTAGCCTAGTGGATTTGGTGGTTGATGTTCTTGGAACAAAGCAGCTGTTGTTCAGCTCTCGTGTGTTTTTGTCAAGTGAAAACAAACCACGGTTGAGTTGCTATGTTGCCATAGACCTGACCCCTGGGTACTGAATTAATACTGAAGAGCAGCGATGCAAATAGTAAGGGATTTGCCAGAGTGCTGTCAATACAGATGGAGTGGTAAGTTTCCAAGAGATTGTTTTGCTGATCTCTGAAAACCTGATTTGCAAGAATTTATACTGGGTTCTTCAGAGAAACTCTAAGAGAGGTAATCATTTTAAGATCTTGGCTAATGGAGAGACAAAGAGAGCTTTATAGAGATGAGCAAACACTACAGAACCAACAGAGCATGCTGGAATTTGATCCTGAGTGTAGGGGGCCTAGTGGGGACAAGTGAGTGGCCCCAGCACACACAGTCACTGCTATAATAATGACCAGAGCTAAGCAGGCAAGATCAGGACCCAGGTGCCAAGAAAAGCTAGAAACACAGGGCAAACACACAAGGGAGTCCCTGGAAGCTGACTGTAGAGGGAGGTCCTGACAGATGGGTCCTGATGCTTGGGTAGACAGGACTGCAAATCTCCCCATTTCATGGGCAGATGGGTAAAGGAATGGGCCAAGGAGAGAGACATGGTGAATGAACCCACCACAAAGAGTGGAGATCAAGAGAGTGAGGTTTCGGGACCCAAACCCAATGCAGCCAAATCAGGGGCAGAATCTGTTCCTAAGAGAAGTCAGTGAAGAAGGGAAACAGACAAAACCTTATTTCTGGGGCAAAACACTAAGGCTGGAACTCAGGCATAAATAGGCTGACCATGACAGGAGTGGAACTGGGTAAAATATTGGGAAGAAGGGTTCAAGGAGAACAGGACCTGAGGTAAGGTGGATTGGGTGAGGAGCCAATGGCCCAGAGCATCTTCATTTCCCCTGAGTAGGAATCTGAGCTGGAAACCACAGCTCAAGCCTCAGTGCTCTCCAAGGCAGAGGTTGGAGGGCAGGAAGCAAGCCCATCCTCACAGCCATAGGTGTGTGGTTCACCATCAGATAAAGTGGTTCCTTTCTTCACTTAATTCTTACCCAGCCAAATTAGACACATTAACAATCGCCCGATTACCACGCCAGGTCCTTAGAGTGTTGTGGTCTCCACATTAATATCGATTTGGCAACATTTATTGTATTAGGAGATAGAAGCAGATTCCTGGAAAAGCCATGCTATTTGTATTCTTTCCTTAGGGCTGCCGTAACAAATTACACAAATTTGGTGGTTTAGAACAAAGGAAATTTACTGTCTCACAATTCTGGAGGCAAGAAGTCTGAAGTCAACGTAGGCAGGGCGGTTCTCCCTCTGAAACCTGTAGGATAGGATCCTTCCTGGCCTCCTCCATCTTCTGGTCGCCCCAGATGCTCCTTGGTTTGTGGCCGCATCACTCTAATCTCTGCCTCCATCTTCCCATGGTCTTCTCCCAGAAAGCTGGAAAAAGGTGTCCCATGAACAGGCACATGAAAAGATGCTCAGCATCACAAATTATTAGAGAAATGCAAATCAAAAGTACAATGGGGTATCATCTCACAGTGGTCAGAATGGCCATCATAAAAAGTCTACAAATAATAAATGCTGGAGAGGGTGTGGAGAAAAGGGAACCCTCCTACACTGTTGGTAGGAATGTAAATTGGTGTAGCCACTATGGAAAACAGTATGGAAGTTTCCTTAAAACACTAAAAATAGAGTTACCATATGACCCGGCAATTCTGCTCCTGGGCATATATTTGGAAAAGACAAAAACTCTAATTTGAAAAGTTACATGAACCCTAATGTTCACAGCAGCACTATTTACAATAGCCAAGACATGGAAACAAACTAAATGTCCATCAACGGATGAATGGATAAAGAAGATGTGCTATATATATACAATGGAATATTACTCAGACATAAAAAAGAATGAAATAATGCCATTTGCAGCAATGTGAATGGAGCTAGAGATTATCATACTAAGTAAAATAAGTCAGACAAAGAAAGATGAATATCATATGATATCACTTCCATGTGGAATCTTTAAAAAAAATGATACAAATGAACTTATTTACAAAACAGAAATAGACTCACAGACATAGAAAACAAACTTATGGTTACCAAAGGGGAAAGGGGGGAGGGGTAAATTAGGAGTTTGGAATTAACAGATACATACTACCATATATAAAATAGATAAATAACAAGGACCTACAGTACATATATATACACATATATATATGAATCAGTTTGCTGTATACCTGAAACTAACACAACATTGTACTGTAAATGAGCTGTATTTCAATTACAGAAAAAGATGTCCAAGGATCTATGAGCGATGCAGTAACAGTGTGCAGTACAGTATACAAGCCTTTCAGGGAGGCTAGAAGGAGGCACTTCCTGAAGGGCAAGGTTGTTGATGAAAAGGATGGATTAGCAAAGAAGACAGAACTAAACTGGAGTAGCAAGGGCTCTAAATGTACATCTGCCCTGAGGCAGGGAGCTGGACCATTGACCTCTCCAAGCCCTCACATGTCTATGAGTCTACCTCAGCGAGTTTCAAGTCCATTAGGACTTTGTGGGTTCCATGTAGAAGATCAACCGCCAGCGAAGCTGATGGCCATTGGCCAAGCCCACTTCCCAGTTGAGGACAACAGTGAAAAATAGGCTGGGCAGCTTCCTGGTCGGCCCATCACTCTTACCAAATAGTATTTTGGTGAACTGAGTGTAAATGAATGAGAAACACATGGGTTCAATTTCCCTTGAAATTAGGGACGGGTGAGCCCAGCCACAGTTTGGAATTGCTGAACGTCTCCAACTATTTTTTTCAAATGCTTTTGGTTCAGAAAATCCAAAACGATGGTTCTGCAAAGCACATTCCCCCTCATTTGTATGAGTATTCACATTTTTTAACGGGAATTTGATCTGCATATTTCAACTTCTTTACACTTCACTTATCAAGATGTTTAATGCAATTTCCTGGAAGTCTGAGAAATATTTTATAACTTTTTCATCAATCTTTTTTTATTTAGGGAAAGGAAACAATGAGGAAGGTTGGAAAATTCATATGCCAGAAAATGTGGGTTTGGGTGAAAGTTTACACCTTTAGGCAGTTCTAGGGCCCAGAATTACACACACATGAGGTGTGCAGTCATAATATGCTAAAGGAATGTATTTGAAAATCTCTTCGAAAGTGAGGAAAAGATGGGTAAGTTCAGTAAGTATAGGCTCAGGGGAAGTCTGGAAAATACAATACAGTTTTAAAGAAATGGTCCAGATTTTCTCATCTCTAATACTCAGGCAGAGTACCCCTAGTAGTCATTGCAGAGTGGAGCAGAATTGCAGCATCTTGGCATCACACGCCAGCCTGGATCCCCACCATTCTCCATGTATCACATGTCATAAGACCTGTGATAAAGGCGTTATTATGGAATGCTTAGGAGTGGACGGATGACCAGAGAGGGTGGAAGAAATGTGTCACAGGAGGTGGGCACGGGTGGGGCAGGGGGAACCCTCAGCGCCATCTTTGTTTCAGAGATATGGAAACAAAGAGCTATTGTTAAAGAGCTGTTTTCACTTACAGGTCATCTTGAGGTTCCAGGGGACAAAGTGAGACCCAAAAGGGAAAGAGGCAGTGGTCCCCCCACCCCTCACGGAACATTGTCTAGGAAGCACAGAACTCGTCACACCTTAATGGACCCACTTCTGTTCATAGTGGGATGGGCAGTTAGTGGAGCAATGAATGCTGTCCAGCAGGAAAAAAGAAGGAAATGGGGGGTGTCTGATAAAGTTTGTCTCAGGTGCCTGGGAGACATAACCTGGGGATTCCCAGAAAAACAATTTGTGGTGGGGACTTTATGCAGGAAGCAAGAACAGAATAAGGTTTATTATGGTCAATATATCTCCCATGTCAATCCCCAGGCTGCTGTACAAAGAGCAAACATAGATTACACATCTCTTTAAAACTATATTTATTCTGGTTTTGAAATTAGAAGGCTCAAACAGGGCCATGTGGCAGTGAGCGCAGCAGTGATCAATATTCCTTGGACTCCCAAAGTTAGCCAGTTTTCTTTGTAGCTAGGCTGGGGACATGTGACTGGTTCTGGCCAACAGAGTACAAAGAAGAACTAAACCTCTATCTGTTAAGTCATTGGGATTTGTGGGTGGAGGGAAGATTGTTTTTTACAGTAGCTAGTGGTAACCATCCTGACTAACACGTGCTGTAAACTTTGAGTTACTGATTTAAAACGTGTCATTGTAATTCTCTGATAGTAATAAAACTGGTGATTTTAGGCTAGATTCTTAGAAGTTTTTGGGAATGTAATGGTACCTTGTATTAGCTTTCTTATTGTTGAATAACAAATTACCTTGAAAGGTGGTGGTGTATAACAAGCACTTCTTATCTCAGTGCTTTTGATGGTCAGGAATGTGGGAGTAGCTTAGTTAGGTGATTCTGACTCCAAGTCTTTATGATGTGCAAGCAAGGTGCCGCCAGGAGCTGCAGTCATCTGAAGGCTTGATCGGGGCTGGAGGATCTACTGTTGATAGGAGGACTCAGTTTCTCACTGGCTATTGGCTGGAGTTTTCAGTCTTCACCACATGGGCCTCTCCGTGGTCATTCTCATGACATGGAAGCCAGCATCTTCCAGACAGATTGATCCAAGAGAGAAAGCAAACAGGAATCCACCATGTCTTCTATGACTTAGCCTCTGACGTTGCACTCTGTCACTTTTGCTTTTTTCGCCTATTCTTTAGCAATAAGTCACTAAAGCCAGCCCTTACTCAAGAGGAGGAGAATAGGCTCCAGCTTTTCAAGAGAGTGTCAAAGAATTTGTGGACATATTTCAAACTACACACACCCCATCACCCCAGAACAAGTTTGTTGGTAGCTGAGGGGAAATAGAATGATGGTTTGCACCTGAGGTCGGGAAGAGGGGCTTCAATGATCCACCATAGATCAGGCTGTTGGAGCGTAATTATGTAACTGCTCCTTTCTTACAATGTTCCCTGGTCTCATGAGCAAATGAAGGGGGCACAACCCATTCTATTCAAATGAAGTGGGCCAGGCCGCTGACATGAAGCTGCATACTGAGATGTCAAGGTGAGCATAAAAGCCTTCCTGGTCATTTACTGCTGTAAATTACACACTGCATTATACATGATGCAGAGGAAATTAATTCTCACGAAATAGAGGCCCTGGTTGTGTAGGCAGGTGAAGATTCAACATCCTCCTCTGATGTAACCACCTCTTGCTGACCTCCCAGTTTGCCCAGTGTGGTACAGCATGCTGATTGCTGTTACACACTCAGGGAGTTTGCATAGAAGATTAGGATAAAATAGGATCGACTAGGAAAGATAGAATAAAAAGAGAAACTCTTCCCTTAGTATAAAACATAGTGGACAGATGAAGGTGGTCTTGATTTAAGCCCAAATGGTAGAAAATGGCAATAACACTGGAAATGGAAATATTGGTTCCATGAGGGTTGGGATTTTCCTTCTTTTCTCCTGTATCCATAGTGTCTATGAAAATGTGCCCTATACAGTAAGCACCTTGCTGAATATTTTTCTTTAATTTATTGGATGAGATAGCACTCACCATAGAAAAGAAAGTAGTGGGACTAGAGAGTGGTGGGAATTTTAGATCTAAAATTTAGATTTTAGGTTACTGATGCCAGAAACTTCCATCCTTGGGCTGTGCTGGTGATAGGCTTGCAGCCTGAGGAAATGGTTGTGTAAATGCCTATAAATGTACCATATTGGGGTCCAAGCCAATTCTGGTGTGGCCCACCCTTGGCTGATCCCATGGTAGGAGCTACACCAAGAGGCAGGGCAAGAGCCAGAGATGAAGACTCAGTCAAGCCACACAGTCTTAGGCTGATGATATTTCAGTAACCAGACAACATACTTCTTGCTTCAGCAGCCATTGAGAGCAGCCACTGCAGACAGCTGTAGAGTGTGGTCAAGCTGAACATGTCACAGTAGCCTGCCAGGCCCTAGGAGCTATTAGCAGCAGTGAGAAGAGGTATCTATTTAGGTCCCCCACCACCACCCTTATTTGGGCGGCAACCTCAGGCAGTGCAACAGCACTTGCTCTGAGCTGCAGTAGCTGGGCTGTGAAGTGCTCCAGCCTCAGGGAGCACAGCTGAGTTTGTTCTCCTCATTCTAGAAATAGACAGATAAGGAGCCAGGGGAGGAGTAAACTTCTTTCTCATCTGGGCATGACAGCAGACTGTTGAAGTAGGGCATCCCTGTTTGAGTTACAGCTTTATTTTAACTTATAATGGACTTCTATTATTTTTATTTTTATTTTTTTGAATATCAAGAGGAGAAAAAATAGAGTATTATGTCACAGAAGCCAAGGTCACTGTCAGCAGTCTCAAATGCAGCTGAAAAGCCGAGAAAACGAGGACTAAAAAGTTTCCTTTGAATTCACTGTCATGGAAATCACTGATGATCACAAGAGAACAGTTTTGAAGAAGAAATTGATGGGTGATGTGGGTTGAGTAGAAAATTAAGGTTAGGAAATGGAACCAATGATTATAGATAACACTCTCAAGAAGTTCTGCTATAAAGAAGACCAGAGAGGGAGTTGAGTAGCTAGAGATTAAATAGGTTTTTGAGGGAGGGTTTCACTTCATTCATTCATAAATTCCACTTTTTACTATATAAACATATATATAAAGTAAATGTTTTGAATATGATTCAAATTTTCTGTGTCTGCTTTACATCAACTTCATTTTTGTTTTCTTTTTACCTTTTGATCCCTTTCACCCATTTCTCTCACCTCCTTATCCCCTCCTCCGGCCACCACCAATCTGTTCTCTGCATCTATGGGCTTCTTTTTTTGTTTGTTTGTTTGTTGTATTTTTTAGGTTCCCACATATAATAGAGATCATACAATATTTGTCTCTCTCTGTCTGACTTATTTCAGTTAGCATGATACACTTGAGGTCCATCCATGTTGTCAAAAATAGCAATATTTCATTCCTTTTATGGCTAAATAATATTTTATTGTATATATATATATATATATATATATATATATATATATATATATATATATACCACATCTTCTTCATCCATTCATCTATCAAGGGATACAAATAGTTTTCATATCTTGGCTATTGTAAATGAATTTGCAATGAACATGGAGGTACATATACCTTTGCAAGATAATGTTTTAGTTTTCTTCTAATAAATACCCCAAAGTGGAATTGCTAGATCATATGGTAGCTTTATTTTTAATTTTTTGAGGAACCTCCATAGTGGTTGCACCAATTTACATTCCCACCAACAGTGCATGAATGTTCCCTTTTCTCCATATCCTCTCCAACACTTGTTATTTGTTACCTTTTTGATAATAGCTATTCTAACAGGTGTGAGGTGATATCTCATCATGGTCTTGATTTGCATTTCCCTGATGATTAATGATGTTGAGCATCTTTTCATATACCTATTGATTACTTGCTTGCTTTCTTTGGAAAAATTTCTATTCAGATCTTCTGCCCATTGTTTAATTGGATTGCTTGTTTTTGTTTTGTTATTGAGTTGTTTGAGCTCTTTATGTACTTTAGATATATTTTAGATGATCATATATATGATTTGGAAATATTTTCTCCCATTCAGTAGCTTGCCTTTTCATTTTGTTGATGGTTTCCTTTGCTGTGCAGAAGCTTTTTAGCATGAAGTAGTCCCATTTATTCATTTTTTATTTTGTTGCTTTGCTTTTGGTGTCAGAATCAAAAAATCATCACCAAGACCTATGTCAAGGAGTTCACTGTCTATGTTTTCTTCTAGGAGGTTTATGGTTTCAGGTCTATGTTCAAATCTTTAATCCATTTTGAGTTAATTTTCAGGTATGGTGTAAGATGGTGTTCGAGTTTCATTCTTTTGCATGTGGCTGTCCAGTTTTCCCAACACCACTTATTGAAGAGACTGTCCATTCCCCATTGTGTATTCTCAGCTCCTTTGTAGTAAATTAACTGAGCATATACGTGAGGGTTTATTTCTGTGCTCTCTTTTCTGTTCCATTGATCTATGTGTCTGTTTTTATGCCAATACCATACTGTTTTAATTACTATACCTTTGTAAGATAGTTTGAAATCAGGAAGCATGTTACCTCCAACTTGACCTTCTTTCTCAAAATTGCTTTGGCTATTCAGGATTTTTTGTGATTCTATACAAATTTTAGGATTATTTATTTTATTTCTTTGAAAAATGTCCTTGGAATTTTGATAGGGACAGCATAGAATCTTTAGATCATGTTGGGTAGTATGGACATTTTAACAATATTGATCCTTCCAATTCATAAGCACGGAATATCTTTCCATTTATTTGTGTCTTCTTCAATTTCTTTCATTAATGTCTTATAGTTTTCAATATAAAGGTCTTTCACTTCCTTAGCTAAACTTATTCCTAGGTATTTTTTTCTTTTCTATGTGATTTTAAATGGAATTGTTTTCTTTATTTCTCTTTCTGATAGTTTATTAATATATACATATTCAATAGATTTTTTAATATTTATTTTGTATCCTGAAACTTTACTGAATTTGTTTATTAGTTCTAACAGTTTTTTGGTGTAATCTTTAGGGTTTTCTATGTACAATATCATGTCATCTGCTAATAGTGACAGTTTTATGTCTTCCTTTCCAATTTGTATGCCTTTTATTTCTTTTTCTTTCATAATTGCTCTGGCTAGAACTTTTCAATATTATGTTGCGAAGAAGTGGTGAGAATGAGCATGTTTGTCCTGTTGCTGATCTTAGAGGAAAGGCTTTCAAACTTTTCACCATTGACTATGATGTTAGATGTGGGCTTGTCACATATGGCCTTTATCATGTTGAGATACATTCATTCCCTCTAAACTCACTTTGTTAAGAGTTTTTATTATAAATGGATGTTAAATTTTTTCAGATGATTTTTCTGCATCTATTGAAATGATCATATGATTTTTATCCTTAATTTTTTTTTATTGTGGTGTATCACACTGACTGATCTGTGGATGTGGAACCATGCTTGCATCCTTGGAATAAATCCCACTTGATCATGGGGTATGATTCTTTTAATGTATTGTTAAATTCAGTTTGCTAATATTTTGTTGAGGACTTTTCATCTATGTTCATCAGGGATATTGGCCTATAATTTTCTTTTCTTGTGGCATCCTTGTCTGGCTTTGTCATGGTAATGCTGGCCTCATAAAAAGAGTTCCCTCCTATTCTATTTTTGGGAAGAGTTTGAGAAAAATTGGCATTAATTCTTCTTTGATTTTCAGTGTGGCCCTCAAACATGCAGCTGTCACTTGCCCCACAGGCACACATTAATGTGTCTAAATATTAGCTGAGGTGGGATAGAAAGGTCCAGAAAAATTTCCTGAAAGAACCTAAGACTAATGCAACAAGAAAACACACTCACCAATCAAACTTCATTGAAAGAAAACCAAACTATCATCATCCTTCACAATAGCAACAGCAATAGCTACCACTTGCTGGGCTCTAAATGTGTCTCACAGTTTCTGAGAATGTTACAAATGGGTTTATTTGCCTCTTATTCACCCAGATGGTAAGGGAGAGATTCCCACCCTAAGGTTATGGGGATGGTCAGACACACAACACCCAAAAATGGAGAAATGAGATCAATAGTAGTTTATCAGACACATACACTCACAGCCCATGGAAGGAAGATACTGCAAACCATACAGGGGTTGCACTTGGGCACAGAGGGAACAAGCTGGGATTGTGGGGCAGGCTTGGTAGTAACAAGAGGGTAGGGGGGCCCTGGCTCTCACAGGCACCAAAATGTGGTGGTTTACTTGAATAATTCTGTAGGCTGGCAGGGAACTGAATAAAACCTGCTACTAAGGGATTAGCAAGAACTGCACTTGGTCCATTTTATAAGGAGGGTTGCTTGTTTACGAGGACTTCATCGGCAGGAGCAGCATTTGGAGGGAACTGGATTCAAAATTTAGGTCATTTGAGGCCCTCCTGATTTGAACAGATGTCAAGGAAACATATAATATTGAGCCTTAATTTTAGGCCTAACATCAAAACACTTCATCATCAAAACACTCATGAAATATTATCACACCATTCTACACATGGTGGATTCAAGGCTGAAAAGGCTAATAGATTGTCCAGTGTTGGCCAGATGATAGGCGACTGAGCTGGTATTAAAATCTGGGTTTGTTTACCCCATAAACCATTGCTCCCAAGGTAGATGTAATAGACCACCTTAGAAGTGGATTAGCAGAGGGGAAGAGAAAGATATTAAGGATATCAGCAAATACACCTCACCCCATAGACAGAAAGCGCAATTAAACAAACACGGTCACTTTTGTTGTTTACCATTTGACTTTCTGAGTCCCATACAAACTTCCCCCAAGGCAGCTGGGTTAATAACACAGCCCCACTGACCCCTAGCAGCCAGGCTCTGACTCTGATGTCCAACCTTGTATTTTAATCAGTGGCTCCTGAAATGCCTACAAGCCCAGCTGCTCCAGACACACTTCTGATTACACAGCCCACAGGAAAGAACCCAACCAAGCAGATCACGTAGCTCCCAGGTGCTTCAAAATCCCAAGCCCAGGATGGCCCTGAATTAGTCACCCTCCTGGATAAGCATGTTGGGCATGCCAGTGGGGCTTGGACTTCTACAATAAATTCCTTTGCACTGAAAGAGACCTTATATCTCATCCAATCCAACCTCCTCACTTCACAGTTAAAGAAACTAAAGTTAAGTGGCATCCCCAAGGTCACAAGCCTAGTTAAGGCAGATCCTGCTTGGGTCCCTTCCTTAAACCCTTTACCAGCTCCCTCCTCCCTTGCACCCCTTCCTTTATAAAGGTCTTCGTAGTTAAGGTGACACTCTGACCCATTTCCAGATGTTGTGCCATGAAGGAATCTGCTGGAGGGAATCGGGGAGAGAATTTTCCTCCCTGATAGAAGGCAAGAGACATGCAAAGAGAGCTCTATTGTTTCCCTAGCCTCCTGTTATGGGCTGAATTGTGTCCCCCAGTATGTTGAAGTCTTAACCCCCCAGTACCTTGGAAATTGACTGTAGTTGGAGATGCAGCCTTTAAAGATGTAATTAAGTTAAAATGAGATCATTAGGGTGAGCCGTAGTCTAATATGACTGGTGTCCTTATAAGAGGAGATTAGGACACAGACATGCACAGGCAGAAGACTACACAGGGAAAAGATGGTCATCTACAGGACAAGAGGAGAAATCTCAGAAGAAACCAACCCTGCTGACACTTTGATCTTGGAGTTCCAGCCTCCATAACTGTGACACAATAAGTTTCTGTGTTTAAGGCCCCAGTCTGTGGTCCTTTGTCATGGCAGCCAGAGGATGAATATACCATTCCCTGCTCCCTGGCTCCTGTAATGGCCCGGGAGAACATGAAGCTTGAAACCAGAGAAGGTGTCTTTCAACCAGGAGGGGAACCCCCAGAAATGCTGACAGAGCAACATGGCCTGAGACTCTGCATTTCTGAAAGCTCCCAGGGGATCCCCATGATACGGATCGTACACAGACTGCACTTTGAGGAGCTCTTAACCTCTGGGTGTGTTCCCTGCCTGTCCATCCTTCTAGCTGGTGGGTCTGCTCTAACATCACACCCAGACCTTCTCACTATACTCCTGTAAATCCTGGGTTCAGACTGTCCTGACATCCTAGCAGCAACGCCATCAAACCTCAACTCCTGCACCAAATCCATGATTCGCACCTGCTTCCCCAGGTCTAGGGATTGCCACAATCCCAATGTCACCCTCAATGTTTCATGGTTTAGTCAAGTCACAGGGAGCTTGATTTATAATAAGACAGGAATTTGGAGGCAATGTGGGGCTCTATGGAGATTGAGTTCAATGCAGAGGAGAGGAGTTCACACACTCCAGGATTCCTGGAGCAAGTTGGGGACCTCCCAGCAGGACCTTGATCCCAGGATGGTCCATGGACCACAATCAATCAGTCCCTTTGTTCCAGCACTGTGCCCTAGCCCTGCCAGCTGCTCAAAGCCTTCCCTGACCCCATTCACCAGCCTGACTGCACATCTGTCACCTGTCTGTGCCAGCCACCCCATACCCATCCCTCCCACCCACGGAGAAACAAGTGCCCATTGAGAGCCCCACTCCCTTCAAATACCAGCCTCTGTCTGGTTAAAACAGTGGATAACTGAGACTCTGTGCTTGGTCTCCCCCTACCCTTCCTCCACCAAACTGTGGGTTTGTGCTGCAAGAGTCCTGGTCCTGGAATTTTAAATATACTTAGCAGACAACCCAGTCGTATGGTTTACAATACTTAGAGATACCTACGTATGCACATCTTATGCAGTAGAGACTCCTAAGTCTGCATATTCAGTATGCAATTAAGAATGTATTTTAGATGATGTGTTTAATATAGAATATACTTTAGCTCAGGACTTGGCTAAGATAACAACAAGTGCTGAATGTGAGAGTCCAGTTCATGTGCTTGTCCTGAGCTGAAGGCTGCTGGGCAGATGCCAGGCAGACAGAGAGGCCAAGCCCATGCCCCAGCTCAGCCTCAGGGGCAAGTCCATACCAGGGGTACTCTTGGTGTGGTCTCCCACATAACAGAGATTGTTCTGAGTCCAAAGTCCTGCCAGGAGGCTCCACTTCCTTCCAGGAGTCCTGGAATTTGTGAAGCTCTGTGCCCCACTTAGAACTAAATCTCCACAGGGTCCCGAATGCCTGTCTTACCATAAGTCCAGCTCTCTATCACCACTAAGAGTAGTCAAAGTTTAGCAAGGCTTGTGGTGTATATAGGGCAACATTTCACAGAATTTTCTACCGAGAACCTCCAGCTGCCAAGGGGGTGAATATGTACCCAAGATCTGGAGGATAGACTGGAGCAGCCCCATGTCAGCATGGAGTGTCTTTGAAGTCTTGAATTTATCCTACTAATTCATGAGCATTTTACATTCTGCTCCAAAATATGCCATATCTATTTTAAATTAAATATAAAATTAGTGATTGTCTGAAAACTCAAAAAAAATATTGATGTCCCAGGAAGCTGTGTCCACAGTTCGCCTGCGGCTTCAAGTCACCTTGGGTGCAGGGCACTGTGCCTTGGGGGTTAAAAAATGCCCCCGTTTGAGAGCACAGATGTAAGTCATTTACCTTACTAACTATTCTAGAACCTTCTCTGGTTCACACTTAGGAAAACCACAGGCCGCCAGAGGCTTGAACTTAAGAAACATGCACGTAAGGTGAAATCAACTAGAAGGCAAAATTTCCAGGAGATATTTGCACATAGGTCCAGGAGACCTTCTAGGGAACCCCTCACCCCCACCCCATGCTGCCAAAATTAAAAAACAGCACCTCACTGTGAGGCAGTGACCCCTAACATTTTGGGGTGTCTGAACACTGCTGTAGCTATGGAGACCCTCCCCAGAAAAGACACACAGTTTCTCAGGTCCATGTGTCCTCTGGAGATTTCCAGAAACCTGAAGCCGTCCATGGGTCCCTAAGAATACAGGAATCTCGCTGAGACACTTTGTCCTATTCCAGTTGTGGTAGGCATGGGTTTCCTTAAAATGTTTTAGGCCAACATTTAAAAATTGAGAAAGTTCACATTAATGTCTGGAGATTAGGGCCTGACAGCCTTGCGGTTCCTTGCAGCTCCTTGATGATAAGGATCGGCTGCCCCTGTAGCTGGGGCTTTCCCATCCCCTCCTCTACTGCATCTGATCTTTCTCCATCACAGAAGCTGCCCGTTCCCTGGGGCAACTGTTACTGCACTGCAGCCCCACTTAGGGTGGCCCTGGAAGACTACGGTGAGGGAAAATTCCACCGCGTGGAGATTTGGGTGGTGCCCCTGGTCATCCACTTCATGTAGAAGTGGTTAGAATATATACAGAGTCATGGGCAGTGAGGGATGGCCTAGTTGCTGGTCAAGGAGAAAAATAAGACTGAAAGATCAGGAGATGAGGCAACCTGGGTATGGTGTGTGTGGACTGACACATGTGGGTACAATGTGAGGATATTTGCATGGCGTGTCAGCGTTCTCCAGAAAGCACTCACCACGGAAGATACAATGTATTCGTCTGCTTCCACTGCCATAACAGACTGGGGAGCCTAAATGACAGAAGTTTATTTTCTCACAGTTCTGGAGGCTGGAAGTCCAAGGTCAAAGTGTCAGGTTTGGTTTTTCTTGTGGCCTCTCCTCTTGCCTTGCAGACTGCCACCTTCTCACTGTGCCCTTGGGTGGTCTTTTCTCTGTGCACATGCGTCTCTGGTGTCTTTTCCTCTTCTTATAAGGACACCAGTCCTATTGGATTCGGCCCCACCCTTATGACCTCATTTAACCTTAATTACCTCCTTAAAGACTGTATCTTCAAATACAGTCACAACGAAGTTTACAGCTTCAACATATGAATTTATGGAAGGAACAATTCAATCTATAACAAGTACTAAGGCACAAATAGAGTGACTCACCCAGCAGATCATCAACCACTTCAGTTCTGACACAATGCGCTCATGGGCAGAGTAGCCATGGTGGCAGGGAAGGAGGGTACCCATAGACCCAACAGCAGGGCTTCAACCTGACATATTGGTCCAAGAAGTGACCAACAAGCCACTTGTTGGCAACTGATTACATTGGCCCATTTCCATCAGGGAGAGGCAATATACGTCTTTTTCAGGAAAAGACATATATTGAAAATATGGGTTGGTCTCTCCTGCCCACAGCACCCAAACCAGACTCACTGTCTGAGTATTTCTGAAGGTTTGATCCATCAACAGGGACTCTCAAGAAAAGGCAGTGCTACCCCCAAACCCAGTGCTATACAGCCTCCTCCCAGGAGCCACTGGTCTGAAAGACAGTGGAACGGTCTCCTAAAGATACACCTGAGGCTTGGGGTTAGGGATGACATTCTGTGGGGATAGGGTGCCATCATACAGAATGTGACACACTCTAAAGAATGATCATCATATGGTTCTGTGTACAAAATAGATAATTGATGAGGGTCTAGGAACCAAAGGTTGAGAGTAGAATTTGTCTTGCTGATCATCACTACTAATGACTTATGGAATTTGTGTTTCATGTCCCTACAGTTTTAGGATTTCTGGGTCTAGAGGTCCTAGTTCCCAGAGTGGGGAAATGCTTCCCCCAGAGGGAGCACATCAAGAGTCTCATTGAAATTTAAGCGATGGCTGCCTTCCAGTAACTTCAGGCTCCTTATGCCCAAGGGACCTATGGGTGAGGAAGGGGGTTGCCATGCTGTCAGTGGTGAGGGACCTGATCTTCAGAAGGTGGTCCTGCTGCTGTTACATAAACAGCATAGAATAAAGTATGTTTGGCCCTTGGGGAAAAGACTAGGACATCTCTTTATGCTCTCATGCCCAAATTAAACAATGAAAGTAGCCATGGCCTAAAAAGGACATGGGAGACGGGGACTCAGATTCCTCAGAGGTGAGAGTCTGGATCATCCCATCAGGCAGTCTGCCTACACCTGCAGAGATGTAACCGAGAGAATCGAGGCTGGACAGTTGATAAGGGGGATGATAAGTACCAGTTTAAGACCCACTGACGCAGTGGAAGTGGCAGTTGTTCTAATAGTGCTTCTCATATAATTGTCGGGGAAATGAGACCAAACAAAATCCTACAGAAGTTCTTTCCACACAGGGCAAACCTACTGTAAGAAGCAAGTAGATCTGGACAGTGCAAGGGGTAATGACGGTCTTAGTCCGTTTCAGCTGCTGTAACAGAAGACCACAGACTAAGTGGTCTATAAACAATAGACATTAATTTCTCACATTATGGAAGTTGAAAGTACAAGATCCGTGTGCCAGATGGTCAGGTTCTGATAAGGAACCTCTTCCAGGTTGCAGATGGCCAACGACTTCTTGCTGTGCTTCCACATGGTGGAAAACGGGCTAGAGAGAAATCTGAGGTTGCTGTTATAAGGGCACAAAGCCTTATAAGGGCTCCACCTTCATGACCTAATTACCTCCTAAAGGCCCCACCTCCTAATACTGTCAACTTGGGGGGGTAGGATTTTCTTAAACTTTTTATTTTATATTGGGGTATAGTTGATTAAAAATGTTGTGTTCGTTTCAGGTGTACAGAGAAGTGATTCAATTATACGTATACATGTATCTATTCTTTGCCAAATTTTTTTCCCATTTAGGTTGTTACATAAGATTGAGCAGAGTTCCCTGTGCTAGACAGTAGGTCCTTATTGGTTATCCATTTTAAATATAGTAGTGTGTACATGTCAATCCCAAACTCCCTAACTATCCCTTCCCCCTACCCTTTCCCCCTGGTAACTGTAAGTTCGTTCTCTAAGTCTGTGAGTCTATCAGATTTGGGAGGTAGGATTTTCAAAATAAGAGTTTCGAGGAGACACACACACTAAGTCCATAGCAGATACTATAGGGTTTCATCCAGACCCTGGGTGGAGCAGATTTACTCATCTCCCAGGGGATGGTTTGGCTGCTGATGGCTCACAGCTGCATCCATTGATGGGAACTTCCATCAGCCACAGGGTCCTGCGTTGCCTAATCTTATACCTCCTCCCAGGGGACAGCTGTCGTCAATGACTGGCTTCTGCAGGGACACATACACTCAACCTCTCTTCCTCAGTTTGGGACAACTGTGAAGGATCATCCCAGCCGCAGAGCTCCTGGAGATCAACTGAGGCTCCACCTGTGGCTGTGCTGTAGGCCAGCTCCTCCCTCTGCCCACTCTGCCTCCCTCACCTCCTTAGATGTGCACATTCCAAGAGCACTCCCCGATGAACTTCGCCATCCAGCTCTCTGAGTCTATTTTCAAGGTACCTATGACAGTACCCTTTCCTAAAACTGATCAGTCTGAGAGTGAGCCTGCATTCAGAATAGCCCTTTTCCCACCTTAGAAAACATGTGTCTCACCCGCTTCTAGTATACTGTGGCTCTTTGTCCTCAACTGAAATACATCCATGGCACCATATAAAAGGTGCCATACAAATACCATACAAAAAGGTATTTATTTCTTTGATTAAACAAAGGCCATCGAACCATATGGCTTCCTGTCTTTCCCTGCCTGAAAGATATGTCTGTTAATTGGTGAAGCTTGGTATTAGGAATAGTGTATTTGGACCTATATTGTGATATTTTGAATATAGAACAGTCAAAGCAGTTTAGGTCATTGTCACTTGTTCTTATAAATGTAAACAGAATGTGAGCTTATTGAATTCTTCATGATACATTATATAAAATGTGCAGATAAAAATTTTATGAGATTCCTTCTAAAGTTGGTGTGTTTATTCAACAAAATAGTTAACGCCATTTTATCAAGTCACATCATATTTATTCTAATCTCCATCCATCATCATCTCCTTATTTCATCTTATAGAGTATTGTATGTTTGTCTTATTTATTACCAAGAAGTAGACTTTTTCAACTTTATGATGAAAACATTTAGATACTAACTTATAAATACACACAGGGGTAGATAGATTTTTCAACCTTCTCTTAAGATGTGTGTGAACAATATAAAGTGTAACTATCACCAGAAGAAAAGGGTACCACTCATACATTCCCATATTCTCAAGAATTCAGTAAATAAAGAAACAAGTAAGACAAATAGGAGGCCAAAGTACGTAATGGGTATCCCTCCACATGGGGTAGGGAAGAAGCGTTACCTCCCCCCAGAAATAATAGCCACATAATTTAGATTTTTGGGGTAGACCCCAGACTCCAATACTTTGATCTGTTTTCCTTAGAAAACATGTAGGGCTGTCAGACAGCTTGTCTTCTTTGAGGGAGGAATATGGAACACATAGTCCCTGTGACTACACACCTTGCCCAACCTACAGAGCCTTGAAGCACAGAGGCTGCAGTGTCCTTGGCGTCCTGGCCAGGTGCTCCTGGCTGACCCTTTCCCCAGCAGTTCCCAGCAGACCTGGTTCCTGGCAGTTATGCCTTCACTTTCCTTCCAGGTCTATTTGTGCCCAAAGTTGCAGACTCCCTACCACAAGTCTCCATTCCTTTTCCCCAAGGACCCTATCGGTTTTCATAAAGGAGGGTTTTCCTTGCCCACTCCTGGTGCCTCTGAGTCACAGCCAGCATCTTTGCCAGTGGGCCGCCAGCTCACTCTGTTAGCTAACCAGCAACGCTGTTTTTCCCTCCGAGGAGACATCCCTAGTGTGATCATCAGAATTTCAGCCAGAGGACACATGTGGGCAGAGCTTAGACCAAGGGCCAAAGGCAACAAACCCCAGGTGAAAACAGATGTGAAGTCATCTCCAGTGACTGATGAGGCTCCAAACATACTTCTGGTAGAGGCTGAGGTGTCCCTGGGGTGACCAAGAGTCCTCATTTCCTTGATATAGCAAAGTCAAGTGTCTCAGCCTTGGAGAGGTCAGGAGGCTTAAATGGATATTTTCTATGTTGAGCCTTCACCCCTGTATCTTGATCATTGAGGTTATACAAATAGTTAAGCATGAAAAGTCTCACACTCAGATCTCATATGTTCTCCACCAAAAGGTATAAAGCCTGTAGATCCAGAAGAATGTGCACCATCGTCTGTGGTAGCCGTGTCTTCAATTAACTTCTGTTCAGGGAATGACACTTTAGCTCAGTGAGGGCAGGGACAACCCTGTCTTATTCCTTATTTTATCTGTGATGCACAGATCATACTGCTGACACCTAGTAAGTGCTAAACAAATATTGATGGAATGAACACTCACTCTGATTGCAAAGGGCATTTATCAAGATTTTTACTCCGTCAAACACAGGACATCATTGATGATGACCCCTTTTGCTCTAACTTTTCAGAGTTTGTAAAGATTTCTTTGCAGGGCTTCATCACCACCCCAACAGGATAAAGGGTCAGCCTTATCCAGCTCACCTGTACTTCTTTTCATCCCAGGCACTCATGCTCTCCAATGCTTCTAAATGAAGGCCCTTTTCTAATCATAGTGAGGTAGACTAGAAGTATTAGAAAATCCCACACTCCACTAGGTGAGCCCATTTCTACTAGGTTCATGAAAGGATGAAGTTGTACTCATCCCAAGTTTTTCTCCCTGACTTGCCCCCCACTTTCTGATAGGCCAGCCTTGGAATATCTCCAAGAGCAAATGTTGTCAGGTCTTTGCCCAGGGAGAAAACGTCAGCTCCTTATTACCAAGGTTCTGTCTCTAAATATGTTATTCATTAACTGCCTCACTCTCTCTCACCCACTTGTAGGACATGGATTGGAGCTCTTCTATTATCTTACTTCTGCAGTTGATTGCCAACTGTGATCAGGAATATAGGGAAAGGTTCAGCCCAGGAATTCCTAAGCTGGCAGGGAGGGAACATCCCCTCCACAACCATCTTGGCAAATTCCTTTTCATCTTCTGCACCTCAACATCCTCACTTCCCCAAAACAGTCATAAAATAGAACCACAATTTAGGATTAAAAGGTCTCTGAAGCACCCAGGCTGTCTACTATAATACATTGTCATCAACATATTTATAATCATATTTACAACTACAGAGTTTTGGTCTTGCATTTGCTCCAGAGATGCTGATCTCAAATGCCCCAAAAGCATTACAGTAGACTAGAGTGAAGTAGGTCTTCTGAGAATGGCAGGGATTGTGTGAAGATTAAAGAACCAGCCCCTTTCTTCTGACAGTCTCAATAACTTGGACTGTGAGACAATCGTTTTGTTCAGTCTTTCCCACTTCATAACAGTCAAATAGTCCTCAACCTCAATGAAGTCAAATGCAACAGCTTCACACAATGCAAAAGGCCACCATTGACTTGAGTAGGAAATGCCCTTTCCTATCCATGAAAACAGCCCGGGAGGGAGCAAGAAACCTACCACAACTGACACTGGCGCAGTTATTTCTGCTGACACTGCTGTAAACCTCTCTCCCCAGAACACTTCCTCTGTTATCAAGTAGAGCAAAGCCAGGAAAAAGTAAGTGAATCAAGTGTTTACTTGGCTGTTGAGTGTTGATAAGATGTTGGCCTCTGTGTGGTTCTGGACCAGGCATGCACTCCACAGCCCTGCTAGCCCCAGGCTACAGAATGAGCTGAGGAGCAGGTGATAGCACTTAAACAATACCTACTTGCAGTTTTCAGCCCAGCGTTGGTTCCCTTATCCTGGACGCTTGACTCAAGAGGGACAGTGTTTATGCTGAGTCCGCCTCAGGGTCACTTTGGTTGAATGGTGTCCACTGGTGCGGGTCCCACAGCAACAGACTGAGCCCTGATTCCAGGAGAGATTAGGAAACTGCTGACATGAAAGGAAAGGACACAGAGAACAGCCCCAAGTCACAGAGGCTGCCAGGTTGCTGAGCTGATGGGAACTTGTGTCTACTTGCGGAAAATGAAAATCAGTCTCGAGTCTAGTCAACATAATCTTCCAACTGTCTGAAAACCATGGATCGTGGCATGGATTTATAGGCAGCATTTCAGATTGGGATCCCAGGAGAGCAGAGAGGAGTGGAATAAAAACCAGAGCCAACTTAAAATTTCACTCAGTTGAGACTAGAGCCCATCTTTCCAGAGGGGCAAATACTGATGATAAAGGTAATTATTATTATAATTATTTATATTATTATAATGATAGTACATTACATAAACATCCACTGAGCTGTTTGCTAACTTCTGCTGGTGTTGACGTTTTCAGGCTACCTTGAGGTTCACAGGAGCAATGTGGCAAAAAATAGACTCTTGTCCTTCTGACCCCAAAAGGAAAGCAAATTATCTCAAGTTTTACAGCCTGAATAATCTAATTGAAAAATAAAGAGAATCTAGATATTTGCAACAAAATTAAACCATCATACAAAAGGATATTCTCCTTGTGACTGACCTTATTAAAAACCAGAAGAGTGAAAAGATCTGTGTGTTGAGAGACCCGTGTCTTCCTCCTGGCTCTGCAGTGAATTGGAACCATGGCTTTGAGCATGGTACTGACCTCTGTGTGTCCTCTCAGGTCCAGGACAGTGTTGCTACCTGCTGTGCCTGCCCTGATAGAACTCAAGCAGGTGGGGAAGCCCTCTGAGTAGGGCAAAGTGCAGAACAGAAGCAAGGTCCGTGGGATGTAGATCCTATCACTGCTGGGCCTTTTGCAAGGATATGCATTATGTAATCATTCAGTTTTGTAGAAATTAAACTTACTGAAATAGGAACTGTAGGTTGGAAAAGAACTCTAGTGGAAAAGGCCAAGTAAGTTCCTTTGACCTTTACTTTTTATTTTTGATTACTTAGGCCCCACGATCACTCTAGTATCAGATATCACAGATGAAGAATCCCACACATTCAGACACACAGCCACCCCCAGATCATTTGGTCATATACCTCTAGAGACTCATTTGGGAAAATTCTTTCCAGACTGCTCAGTGATTCAGGAGGAGTAGGAGTAGGAGCAAGGGAGGAGCCATAAGTTAGGCATAGAAAGCAGGAACCTTAGACAAGCTTAGTAGAGTGTGGGATGCCTGCCCACACTCCCCCAGTGAAGGACATCCTGCCCCAGCTGCCAGGAGGGCTATCAGCTCCTACTTGGATGGCCCCAGTTGCGGAGAGTTGCTTGACCAAGGTGGCCCAATGACAGATCAAGGAGAGAGTATAAAGGCCTAGCATTTTGGCCATTTTAACCCCCAAGGTCCCCATAGGGTCAGCTGAGACTGTCTCTCCTCATCCCACTCATGCTTTCCTTCTCCTCCCTTCCACGGGTGTCAATCTCAAGGGCATTCTTTAATAAACATCCTGTACTTTAAACTCCATTTCAGAGTCTGTTCCCAGGGAACCCAACTTGTGACAACTAGGAAATAGAACAGATGAAATTCCCCAAGACAAAGAGGAGAATGAAAGGGCAAAAGACAAATCTGCTTTCTTTTGTACTGTCATCACCTTTCCTTGTCTGGGTTTCTGCAGCAGTCAGACTCTGGGGCACAGTGGAAAGGATACAGGAGTTAGGTTCCTAGGGCCACATTCTCATCTGAGCTCTGTCAGTCACTAGCTGTGTGATCTTGGATAAATCAATTTCACAGGGACCCTGTTTGCACACTGGCAAATGGGGAGACTAATGATCCTACATGAGAGTTGATTCATCGTGAGGGTCTATTAAGGTAATGAATGTGAACATGTATGGGGAACCATAAAACTCCATCAGCTGGTGACCACTTCTCTTCCCTCCAACCAAAGCTTGGAAAGCCAGTGGCAGCTTGAAAACAACAGCCTGAAAGGAAGAGTTTCTACTCTGCTCTTCAATCCCCCAGCTGGTGGAGAGATTGCAGGGAAGAGTTAGGGGCCAGAAGTGATGGGAGGGGGAAACATGTCTCAGTAAACCCTCGTGCAGCAGGTAATTGAGTACCTGTTACATGCCAAGCACCATGTTAGTCCCTGTCTTCAAGGTACTCACATGGGGGGTCGTGAACATTAACTAAAAACATCCCACAAACAAATAAAACCTCCCACAGGATATAAGTCAAGTAAGAACAGTCAGTGAAAGCCTCCCCAAGGAAGTGATGCTTGAACTGAGAAATATATGATGGGTAGGAATTATGTCAATAAAAAGGAAGGGAAGGTGATTCCTAAATCTGAGAAAATGCAAGTGCAAACTAGCCCCCGTGGTAAGGAGATCAGTGAGCACAAGGCCTGGAAGCATGAGGGTGAAGCCCGGAGAGTCTGGGGAGTGAGGGGTGAGACAGGTCTGCAGAGGTGGGTGAGGGCCACAGTGATCAATTCCTGGCAGATCAATTAAAGGCCATCATCTTTATCCTAAGTGCAATGAGGAGCCGTGGATGGGCTCTAAGTAGAGCAGTCAGATGATTATTCTGGCTGCAGAGGGAAGGACAGATAGGAGGGAGGACACAGTGGATAATATTAATGACAGCTTGTACTGATTAATTTACTATGTGCCTGGTACACTTGTAAGTTTAAATGAAGTACAGGCACCCAATAAAACAGGTACTCTTGTGATCCTCATTTTAACCATGAAGGAATGAAAACACAGACAGAATAAATAACCAGGATTCCAACCATGCTGTCTAGCTGCAAAGCCACACACTTAACAATGACACAATACTATACGAGAGGTAGACCAGATGGACGGTTATTTCAGTAATCTAAGTTAGGTGGTAGCAATGAAGCTGGGGAGAAGTGGATGCATTTTGCAGAAGTGTGGGAGATTAAAAGGCAAGACAGAATTCAGTTGTAAATTGGTCATAAGGACGTGAGGGAGACAGTCTCAGGGATAGTGCTGGGGTGGAAGTGAGAAAGGGGGTACCAGTCACTGAGATGTGGGGCACTGGAAGAGAACCAGGGTCGTGGTGTTTCAGGGCTGGGTCAAGAGGCTGAGAACAGCATGCGTCCACTTGGACCTACAGAGCACTGAGGCGCCTTGGTGACATATTTGGTTGTATTGAATTCTTGGAAGGAGAAATGGTTCTATCCTCCCACAGGACTGCAGCTCCTTCTGCTTGGTTCTGATCCATCTGGCACATTCATTTGTTAACATGGTTTACCTACTACACACACAGGGGAAAGGGCCACTACCTCCCTTAAAGTCTCTTTGCAGAGGCCAGCAAGTCCCCCATCCCTCCTCAACCCTGGAAATTAGCACCAAATCATCCTATCAAGCATGAAAGCATCTACCATGAGGACAGGTGAGTATGGGGGATGGTTAAGAGCATAGATTTTTAAGTCAGATGCTGTATTAGTCTGCTCAGCCAGCCATGACAAAACACCAAAGACCGGATGGCTTAAAAAATAAATATTTATTTTCTTACAGTGCTGGAGGCCAAAAGCCAAGATCAAGGTGCCTTGATGGTTTGGTTTCTGGTGAGGTCTCTCTTTCTGGCTTGTAGATGGCTGCCTTCTCCATGTGTCTTCATGTGGACTATTCTCTGTGTGCATCAAGGAAAGAAGAAGATCTCTGTTGTCTTTTCCTCTTCTTGTGAGGACACAAGTCCTATCAGATTATGGCTCTACCCTTAGACCTCATTTCACCTTAATTACCTCCCCAAAGGCCATATCTCTGCAGACAGTCACATTGCTGGGTTAGGGCTTCAGCATATATTCCAAGCCCTATCATTTGTGAGTGTTGAGATTATGCCTTTGCACAATTCATTAATCTTTCTAAAGCTCAGTTTTTCTATCTGTGAAATATGGTTACTGGGAGAATGCAATGAGATAATATATATGTAAGATGTAGAGCACCCAGAGCCTGACATGCAGTGGCCGAGCAATGGTAGCAATTATTATCTCTGGTGGTGATCGTAGTAGATGAACCCTCGAATTGTTGCTCGTTTCAGAGCTTGAATCCCTAGAACCATAGGAATCCCCTCCAATTGCCTCCTGTCTTTAGTCTTTTCATCCTGTGCCCTGTCTTGCAAGGATAGTGGTCATGAGCCCTGCAGACAGTGCTGAGATATCTTCTCAGACAGGGATCCTCATCATCTCACAAATGTTTTGTCCCTGTTCAGCCATTTGCTTCCTTGCATGAAAAGGAAGTCCCACATATGAAGTTTGCTTAGTGAGAGCAAGTGGGGAGGGCAGAGGGAAAGGAGTTTATCTGAAGACAGTCTTGGAAACTGAAAGATAGTTTTTTAATGTGAATAATGGATGGAGCAATCCTCTTTGCAATGAATCCTTCTCTTTCCTCAAGGTTGGTTCCAAGGAAAAAATGTCATCACTTCCTGTGACCCTGGAGGAGTCTTTTCTTGAGATGGAGGCAGGAGTGGTGTCTCGTCTCCACTTAGGAGCTTTCTTCACTGAGGCCTCCCAAAATACAGTCTGTCTTAGAAGGCAGTGGGTCCCATGTGCTGTGGCCCCTCATGGGGTGATTACAAAGTAGGCAACTGAGTCATACACTTTATAGCCACTCAGGACACTGGCGACCTCTCACCCCAAGGGTAGGACAGGAAATGGGGCGGTTGAATCCCTTAGACTCTGATTTCACAGTCTGATGGTTTGGAGGTAAGAGGATTCCTAGATACCCCAGATCCTGGGAGGGAAAGTTCTCTGCTTATGAACCTTTGTGGGGCACAATCATGCCTGATTTGGGGGCAGGACTTCATGGGGGAGGGAGACTTTTACAGACAGGTCTCACCCCCTTCTCTGCAGCCCATGGCACCAGCAACCCACAGGGAATAATGCGGTGTCTTTGCTAAGATGCCTTGAGATTCTATCACTGTTTGCATTAGAAATAAGTAGCTAATTTTCCCAGTAATTATCACCATCTGCACTGAGAGAAGAAAACCTCAAGTTAGCACGCTTTTTTTGGGTTTTTTTTTGTTTTTTTTAGCACGTTTTTTTAAAAAAACAATAGTTTTCTTAAGAGAAAAGAGAAAAACAAACACACAAAAAAGTAAACTCATACTTTTGTGTGTACTAGGAAGAGGAAACAACAACAACAAAAGGCACCTGACCCCCAGCTACCCTTTTTCAGGATGGGAGGATTGCGTCTGGAATCTCACAAACTGGGGCTTCGCAAGGCACCCCTGCATCCCTGTTTCCTGGAATCTGCTGAAAGAAAATGGCAAACCAGCCAAGATATTTGACTGAGGTTTGTTAAGAACACACATCTCAGTTTGGGTGGTTTTCTGAGAGGAGAGTCAGAGAGACATGGTTTAAGTAAGAAAATTGCTAATGGACAGTTTCAGAAATTATGACTCTCTCCACTGTCCTGCACGTCGCTGGCTGTAGTTACAGGAAGCAAAGTGGAGCAGTGTTTACAAATTACCTGGGGATGTGGGCAGGATGTACAACTGATTGAGAAGGTGGAAGGCGGGAAAACATCTTCTGTGTCAGCTAGCAGGGAAATTCCATAGCTGGATCATGCGTTTAGTTACTGAAGTGGAAGGAGGGAAGGTTCTGATATCTGGACCCTGGCTAGACTTTGGAATGGAATAAGAGAATCTACTTCATCTGATTTGTGTTCCACACTCCCCAGAGAAAATGTAGCTCAGGTCTCTGACATCTACCCATTGTGAACCTCAAAGGACCAATCTTCATGCCCTTTTAATGTAAGTCTATTACATGTTAACCAAAGTCTAAACTCTTTGACTTGACTTTGAAGATGATTTTAGACAGTTACAGCCCATAGTATAACTGCATAAATGTAACTCAAAAGTGGGATTATTTTGGTGGGTATCAAGCCAATAGACACAACCAAGCCAAAGATCGGGAGATGGATTTATTATTACTTGCAGCAAATAAGGAGCCATCAGGGATCTTCTCCAAAGCGGTGTCTGCCCAAACAGCAAAATTGGGGAAGTTTTAAGCTAAGGGTACATGCATATTCATGAACGGGCTTGAGCAGAGGAGAATTCAAGTTGACATGGAGCAAAAGTTGATAGAGTCCAAGCTTTAGTTGATTGAAATCAGGAGGGTCAACATCCTTCCATTCTCTACCTGGATGGGGGCCTTAGTTCCTGCAGAACTCAAAGACGTATTATTATGTATATCCCTTGAGGGGAATAGGACCCTGTTTTGTCATTGTACTATTGTTTGACTACCTTTTCTCTGTTCCTGCATTCCTTTATTCCCTTAAGATCACTGATTACTGAAACCTGTTCAAGGGCAAGCATTGTGGCCAGGCTTAGATCACAAAACGGCTTAGGCCAAAAATGGGTTCTCTTCTGTCAAGAAAGCCATGCCTGATTCTCTTTCTTTGGGGACCCCCTACCCTGTCTGTTTACATGAACAGTTTCCATAGCTCTGAATCAACCCAATAAATAATAATAACAATTCTAAAAAGCAGATAATTTTCGTTGTTTGACCATCAGAATTAGTTCTTTCTCTCCGGTGTATCTTTGTGGTTACCCTTTGCAGTATCGTGTGTCTGTTACCCTCTATCTATTTGGGGAAGGATAAACTGAAGTTGTGTTACGCTTGATTTTGCATTTTGGATTAAGGACTCAAAAATTCTACCTAACTACCTTCAGTAATCAGTGGAAAATCTTAAATTTCTAGATCATGAAACTCACATATCAGATCAGTCATTTATACGTGGTCATTTGTTCAAGAATTCGTTCATTCCCTCAGCCTATCAACATGTGGTCCATACCTGCAGAAGTCTGACCCCACCCTGAATGCAAAGAGCTTTCCAGGGACACAGCAACATCTGTAACACCATGGGAGGTCAGGGGAGGGCGTGGTTACTTTTCAGGGATGTCCCCAGAGAGGGAGAATATTGCTGTTGGCCTACAAGGATGGGAAGGACTTTGACAGGAAGAAATAAAGGGCTTTTAAGAGGATGTAGGTAGATGATTTTCCAAGTCTGAGCAAACCGAGGAAGCAAGAAATGAGAAAAATTGAGTGATTAAAATGGCAGTTGCCTGTGTCGACTGAAAAAAATGGTACAACCTAAAAGTTGAGAATTATGTTTTACTCAGCAGACTTGCTAAGGACTTAAGCCCGGGAAACAGCCTCTCAGATGGCTCTGAAGGACTACTCTGAAGAGGTCAGGAAGGATCCAGGATATACGGGAGTTTTTGCAACAAAAACCAAGTAGTGAGAACATCAAAAGATCACTGTTAATTAAAGAAAACCAGACATCTCAAGTTAATGACTTTAGCACTTTTCTATGTATGGGGAGATGCAAGAGTCTGGGCTCATTGAAATCACTCCTTTGATATGCACCTTAACTATCTAGGGCCGGTATCCTGCTTTTCTCCACCCTGAATCTGTTCACAGTGCACAGTTGGGGGCGGCTGCAGTGGCTGAGGTCTTGACAGGGGGCAGCCCTTTTGTCTCATCCTGAGTTCCCTCAGGGCTCACCGATGGGGTGGCGGTGGTAGCGTGATGGCTGCAACATCCTTTGTTTACTGATATGGACGGTGAAATTCTTCTTCCACACCTGGAAGATGCAGGATGGAGTATCAGGTGGCTATGACGGCAACAAGTGGATGGCAAAACTTAGAGCATCTTCAGAAGATAGGAGTTTGGGCCTTTTTTTTTTTCTTTGGTAGCGGCTGGGAAGCACAGAAAATGTGTGAGTAGGAGCAGAAAAAATAAAGGATCTGGGGAGAAAGCGTAGACTGCTGTCAGCGTGAAGAATGGATTAAAGAGTTGGATGAGAAATGCAGGGACAAGAGACAGGGCAGAGCAAGAGCCCAAGAGAGAAGGAGTGAGGAGCTAAGTGGGGCATTGCAGAGGGAAGGGAAAGAGGGGGTGGCTGAGGGAGGAGCTTTAGACTAGGGACCCTCAGCCCTGGGCTTAGTCCTGGCTCTACGCTCGGCAGCTGGGCCACCAAGAGTTAATGCTTCCAGACTTCAGTTCCTCCAAAGTGAAGGCAAGAGGCTGGCTGAACCCCAGCCTCCTGTACAGCAGCCCCTCCTGTGAGCCTCTGGAGACATCGTAGGGAGGAGAGCTTGACTGGTTGGGAAAAGAGAAACTTTTAGAGCCGGAGGCGACCTTGGTGATGCTGGTTCCCAAACTTTAGTGCAGGTCAGAATCACCTGGACGGTGTGTCAAGAAGCCGGTCAGCCCAGGACCCACCCCTGAAAATTCAGATGTAGTCTGAGGTTGCCTTTCCCACTGCACGACATTTTGTGAAACGCTAATCTCACAACGGGAGTGTTGTCCGACTCTCTCAGACTGGAGGAATTTGAAGCCCAGGGGCGGCTCAGTTGGTGTCCAGCCTGAAAGGGGCACCTCCCGCCTCCCTCACCATCTAGCCAGGGGACCCCCCCACCAAGATGCTGCCACTTCTACGGCTGGCTCTCCCTTTCCACCTGGTCCATCTCGCCAGGACACAAGGAGAGCTTGCTGAGCTCAGAAGATCCCCAAGAGCCGAGACACACGGCTGCGGATTTCAGAGCAGCTTGAGGTGGCCCCGGGGCTGTCCCTGTGCTGCCAGCTGCTCTGCGCTGGCCAGGCCTCATCACCATCAGTCGTCAGAGCGAGGAGGCTCGGCCGGCACACTCACTTTATCCTTTGGCACCTCTTCATGCCTTGCTGTGCAGACCATCACCCAGCAGCGGCTTCTGGAAGCTTATTGGAAATGCAGAATCTCAGGCTCACCCGAGACCCACTATCTGGAGTTTTACAAGATCCTGAAGTGATTTGTGTTGTGTGCACATTAGAATTTGAGAAGCTCTGGTTTCTCTCTCCTCTGCCTTCTGTACATTGTTCTCCCCCAGCACCCCCGCCCCCACCAAGGTAAGGAAAGAAGAAAATGGGAGGGGAGGGGAGGGAGAAGAGGGGAGGAGGGAAGGAAGGAAGGGAGGGAGGGAGGAAGGAAGGAAGGAAGGAAAGAAGGAAGGAAGGAAGGAAGGAAAGAAGGAAGGAAGGAAGGAAGGAAGGAAGGAAGGAAGGAAGGAAGGAAGGAAAGGAAGGAGGGAAGGAGGGAAGAGAGGGACGGATGGAAGGAAGGAAAGAAGGAGGGAGGGAAGAGTGGGAGGGAGGGAGGGAAGGGAAGGAGGGAAGGAAGGAAGGAAAGGAAGGAGGGAGGGATGGAGGGAAGAGAGGGAGGGAAGGAAGGAAGGAGGGAGGGAAGGGAAGGAGGGAGGGAAGGAGGGAAGGAAGGAAGGAAGGAAAGAAGGAAGGAGGGAGGGAAGAGAGAGAGGAGGGAGGGAAGGGAAGGAGGGAAGGAAGGAAGGAAAGGAAGGAGGGAGGGAGGGAAGAGAGGGAGGGATGGAGGGAAGAGAGGGAGGGAAGGAAAGAAGGAGGGAGGGAAGGGAAGGAGGGAGGGAAAGAGGGAAGGAAGGAAGGAAGGAAAGAAGGAAGGACGGAGGGAAGAGAGGGAGGGGGGAGGGAGGGAGGAAGAGGGGAAGGAAGGAAGGGAGAGAGAGATTGAGAATAGCTAGAGCTGGCCTCTTAAGGTCAGTCCAGACACAGGACACATCTTTTCTTTTTTTTTTTTTTCTTTTTTTCACATGTAAGCTTTGTTGATGTCAAGTAGGACCAAAGGGTGGGGAATTTAAGAACCCCGAAATCAAAGACCTCTTATGTTTGCTTCCCACTTCCTAAAAGGGGAGGCCTTGGTCCCCGTTCCTGTAAGAGATATTAAGCCACCTAGATTACGGCTGATTGGTCACACAGCCACTTGGAGCAGGAAGTACCTTAAACCCTGGAGTTAGTCTGCACGCATCTAATTGAAACCCTCAATTAATCGGTTAAGCTTCCACCTTTAAGAGAAAAGCAAATACTAAGAAAACAAAGCAGCACCTGGCATTTATCTACTCAGAGCCAGTGGCTCCGTGCACGGGCAGGCACCCCCCGCCATCCTCCGAGGCAGGGTGGCACGGTGGAAAGGGAGCTGGCAGTGGCAGCAGGGCTTCCATCCCAGAGCCACCAGGCACAGGTTGGCAAGTTATCTCACCTCCCCGAGGCTTGATTTCGTGGCCTGTGCATTGGGGACAAAGAAAACCAATAACCTATTCAGTAGAGTCACTGTGGAGAGGATTAGGACTTTGTGGAACTGCTCACCTGATAGCTTCTCAACAGGAATAAATTCTCCTTTTTAAAAAAAATATAATTAGAAACAATGTACGTCAACAACATGTGTAAAATAAGCCGCAGTTCAAATTAAAGCTGAACCACGAAATCATGAAAATTACCCCAACTAATATTTGCTGTTATATAGAACATGGCACATATTGTCAATAATTTAAAAGTGAATGTCTATTCTTCACATCTCCTAATCCCCCCAGGATCAAGTTCTCTGTCTTAATTCCTGTATCAAATTGCCCTTGTCCAACTCAAAGGGGAGCCCTAGGCTGGCCCCAAGGCCTCACAGACCTGCACAAAGCTGAGAAGGCTTTGATTATGGCCAGCCGACTGTGGTCTCGCTAACACCAGCAGAGCCGGATGTTTCCCACTCTGGGGAATCCCAGTCAAGGTTTCCTCTGTTTTGAAGCAACAGCGCAAACAAAATAAGAGCCTGGAGACTTGAGGGGGAGCCTTGCTGTGAGAAGCAGGGACGAGTTGCGCTGGGTCTCTTTTGGGAAGCTCCAGCGCCATCTGCTGGTCGAAAGCGGTATTGACTCGCGTCCCTCGTGGGTTTGGCGGGTCTTTTCATTCCCTCAACTGTTCTTTCTAATTAGAACCGCAGGGTTTCTTCCCTGAGACGCGTTCTTCATTATTTCTTTTTAAGAATCTTGTATATTTCTGGTTTTTTCCTCTCTTCCATCTAAACATTTCTATTTCTCTCGTTTCACTGGCTCTTTGACCTGACTCTTCCAAGCTGCCACCCTAGTTCCTAAATTTATAAATCAGTCCAAACCTTCTAATTCTCTAAGAGGATTACGTTTATCCTCTTAACACAAAAGGCCTTTCTTCTTACATCTTAGCAGAGGCAGTGGGCATAGCAGCTAAGATCCTGGACTCTGCTGCTGGCGTTAGGGTCGCACCTCCCCTCAGACGTCCGTCGTGTGACCTTGGGCAACTTACTTAACCTCTCTGTGGCTCAGTCCCTCATCTGGAAGACGAGGCTGACTGCAGAAACCACCTAGAATGCCTGGTATAGAATTAGATGAGTTAATACCTAAAGCACTTAGGACAGGTCCATGACGGATCGGGAGCTAGGTGTTTGCCATCCTTGGTTTCAGGGCGATTCTCCCGCCTCGTAGCACTTACCTCACCAGCTCTGATTTCAGCCACCAGACAAGTGTTTTCTGCAGTGTGTGCGGTATAAGCAGAATAGGTCTGGGCCACAATCGGGAACGGACATCGTTAACACGCAGGCACAGGGATTCAGATGCACACTCACCTGTGAGCCCCACCCCGGGCAGTGGCTGCCCCCCATCGTCTGCCCCGCCCCATACCTGTGTAGAGTGAGCACCTGGCCCCTCGGAACTGCTCTGCTCATGTTGGTTTCCTTCTCCATCTCTTCTGCTACAGGGTTTCTGAATGAACAAAAGACAGACTGACTGGAGATTAAGTTAAAATAACAGGACATCTCAGGGCAACTTAGAGGCTGAGTCCTGCCGGTTGTTTTCTCCATGAAGAACACACATGAACACACTTTCCCTGTTAGATCTGAGCCGTTTTTATGAACGTTATCCGAAAAGGAGATGAAATAATAAATGAGTCTCTCATGACACAAATATACAGAAACAGGTTATTGGTGAAAATGGCAGGGATTCTGGCTCTGAATTTAATGATGTTTTACTATAAAGGGATGCCGTTTCCCTGGTGCATCAACCACCAAACACATCTTTAAACTTAAGGACATCGGCTGGAGAGAAGAAAAAACCAAAACCATCCCTCCCAGACGTGTGTTGCTGAGTTACAAACGCACCGCCTTTTGTGAAGGACTCGCAAGCAGTTACAATGGGGAACGGGGATCAAGTCTGTGCTCTTACCAAAGAGCCAGAGAAGTTTTCTCTGTTTTTATTCAGAAACATGGCCGCAGCCCTCAGCGGTCACCCCTGGCCACGCTGGCCCTGTTTTTGGCACCTGACACCACCCTGTGATGCCATGGAACGCACAGCCCTCGTGCCTGAAAGGATTCAGATGCGCCCAAGAGGACCACGCCTGGGTCCTGAAAGTCACGGCCAGGGAAGAATCTGCAGGAGGCTCCGGGGTTCATTGACTGGAATGTCCTCACACCCCAAGGGCCATCAGTAGCTCTGCTGACCCAAATCTTCCAACGCTGGCTCTTCTCTGGGGGACCTTCTTCAATGTTCTCCCCATCAGTATGAACTGATGAACTGAAAGGACATTTGAAGAGCTCTGAGGTTGCAGCTCACAAAATCTAGACACACACACACACACACACACACACACACACGGAGTTTTAAAAAGAGAAGTGTGTGCCCACAGATTCAGTCCCAAGATCTCTCTCCAAGCCCTGCCCAGGCTCACGGGGGAGCCAGCCCGCAGCACGCTGGAGGTAACCTCGCAACTGACCTCTAACTTATTCTGGAGAGATGAGTGATGCCTGAAAAAGAAAATGATCAAAGTTAAAAAGGCAAATGGTGAAGTAGGAACTGGGTCTCCGGTCCCCGACCGCAGTAGCCGTGCGTGCAGCTCCAGCGCCACCTAGTGGATGGATGGGAGTCGTCCCCGCGCTTTCACATCAATCTACCAAGACGTGCCGCCACCTCCTGCCTGGCCCAGAGGTCCTCTCTGCCCGTGGGTCCCTACGCTTGGTGACAGCACAGTGTGTTCTAGAAGTACTTCTAACCTTGGATCTTCTTTGGTGGGGGGGGGGGGCTCCTCCAGTAAAGAGGGGAACAACTGCAATCTTCTCCCCATTGCTATGAACTGAAAAGATGTTTCAAAGGAATTAGAGCTCTGAGATGGCAGCACGCAAAACACACACACATACACACAGAACAGATACACACACAGGCACAGATACACATACAGAGACACATGCTGACACACAGACATGTACACACAGGGACACACACAGACACACACACACAGATACACACACAGAGATGCACACAGGGATACATGCAGACACACAGACACACACAGACACACACATAGTCACACACATACAGGGACACACAGACAGACACAGGGGCACACCCACAGGGACACACACAGACATACACACAGACACACACATAGTCACACACATACAGGGACACACAGACACAGGGGCACACCCACAGGGACACACACAGACATACACACAGACACACACATACAGGGACACACACACAGACACGGACATTCAAAAGAAGTGTATGCCCACAGCTTCAATGCCACAATCTCCCTCCAGGCCCTGCCCGGCTCATGGGGGCAGCCTCAGCAGACTGGCTTCCCCAGATCTTGCCAGATTCCAGAGTGGAGAAGAAATATTAAACCCATGACCCCTGGTGGCCAAAGCTGCCTTATCAAGGTCCTGCCCCTGTTTTGTTTTTGTTTTTGTTTTTTTAAGTCTCCTTTTCTGCCAACCCCAGATAAGGATGCAGGTCTGGGCGTCCCAGGAGAGGGAACAATGGAACAAGTTGGGAATCTTCCGGTGGGGGAGAGATGGCCAATGGTTTACACTCACAGGCTGGCCCTCCTCGGGGCAACGGAAGGTCCGGGGGTTGGGTCACACACCACCACCCCCTGCCCTCTATCAGGGGCTGCTAGCCCACCAAGCTGTGGAGACCTTCCTGGTGAGGGTTGGTGAATTGGGGGCTGGTAACATGACTTAGAGGCTCACGGCCTTTTCCCCAGAAAGAAAAAAGAAAGTGAGTGATGATCTGCGCTTCACAAGACACAAGGTTTACCCTGCTGGAGCTGATGTGAAATAAGTTACAAGCGGCCAGGGAAAGAGGATTTAGAAAAGATGAAGGAAAACGAACAAACAAACAGAAAGTGACGAAAGTCTGCAAGTCCTGACAGCTGCAGGAAAAGAAATCGGCTCGCTTCTGGCAGGAAACCTCGGCTCTCTGACGTGGGTGTGAATATCCTACTTCTGAGCTGTGTGACCTTGGGCAGACCACTTAACTTCTCTGAGCCGCAGCTGCCTCATCCACAAAACGAAGATTCGGATAGCGTGTGCCTCATGATGGAGACCAGATGAGTCAACAATATGTGTTTATCTCAATAAAAGTGGCTTCTTTTAGGGCCACCCTACATGGTAATCTGTCCCAAAGACCCGGAGTTGAATCCGTACTCTTTGAAAAGTAACGTGGGCCTTTACTGATTGTCATTTGAAAGTAGGTGGGGAGACAGAGCCACAGAATACACAGAAGCTAAATTTACTGAAAGAAACCCACCAACCAAGCTTTACCAACTTACCTCGCTGAAGTCCCTGGCAGCGGGCAGCTGTCCCAAACCTCTTCTCTCTCTCCCCTGAAAATATTATCATCCTTTCCAAGCATTCCCCCACCCCACACTCATGGTTCCCAGCCCTGGCTGCATTTTTAAAATTCTTATTCATATAGGATAAATACATATATATTCTAATATATATGTATAACTGAGTCATTTTGCTGTACAGCAGAAAGTAACACAACATTGTAAATCAACTATAGTTCAATAAAATTCAAAAGGAAAACCTTTTTAAAGGGCCAACCCCTGGGCCCCACTGCGGATGAATGAAATCTGAATTTTTGGAAGTTAGGTCTTGACATCAGTAATTTTTAGATGCTCTGGGGTGATTTTATTTGCATCTAGGGCAGAAATCGCTGTTCTTAATATTTTTAAAACTGTTCCTTTCAAATGAATCAGTTGACCACCTCTGGCTTCTGTCAATTCTCCTCCGTGTGTCCATGATCACTCCCTTCAGTGTTATTTGCATAACCAGTGGGTTGAAAACAACCCCAAATCCCTTCGACAGGGGACAAGTCAAATAAAAATGGCACCTCTAAGCAACAGAAAACCAGGCAGCTATGAAAAATGAACCAGGAAGCTTTCTCTGAATGGATGGGGAAAGTCTCTAGGGTACATTTTTAAGTGGCTAAAGCAAGATACCCAGCAGGTACCTGTCCTGCCATCTTTCAAATAGAAAGTGAAGAAGGCAGGAGGTTTATTTGTTGGGGTTTTTTGTTGGTTTTTTGGCCACGAGGCATGTGGGATCCTAGTTCCCCAACCAGGGATCGAACCTGCACTCCCTGCATTGGAAGCACAGAGTCTTAACCACTGGACCACTAGGGAAGTCCCAGGAAGGAGTTTATATTCATGTTGTCTTGCATATGCATTTTAAAAACTATAAAAGATACACAATTGAACAATAGTTGTTATATGTTGAGGGGAGCCTGGGAGGGGGGAGGATAGGGTGAGAAATAAGGCTTTTCACTGTGTGCTATTTTATATTTTCAAACATTTGAGTCATGAGATCATGTTACTTATGCAAAAGTTAAGATAAAATGAATTAAACACAAGAATAAATCAAGGGAGGGGGCGTGTCTAAAACTTGCTCTGACCATCCCATCAGGTGTGAATTGAAAGCAAGACCAAGTCCCTTCCTTAGACAGCTTCCCTTCTGGTGAGGAAGACACAGTAAACACGCAAACAAGTAAATGTAGTGGAGGTGACAGGTGCGATGGAGGACATAATGAAGCAGGATATGAGGAGAGGTGCCCCCCCGGGGGGGGGGGGGTCCAGGTTTCAGCAGGGTGGACCTGAAGGCGGTGGTATTTGAGCAGGGCCCTGAAGGAAGTGAGGGATGTGAGCCTTGAAGATATTCAGGCAGAGAGAACAGCAAGTGCAGAGGCCTTGAGGCCAGGATGGGTTTTGAGGACCAGCAAGGTGGTCAGTATCCCTGGAGTGGAGTGAATGAAGGGGGTAGTGGGTGATGAAGTCTCATAGGTGGTCAGAGACTGGCAGTCAGATTCTACAGGGCATTGTTGGTCACTATGAGGATGCTGGTTTTTACTTTTACTCCCAGTGGGCCAGGCACCATTGGAAGATTTGAACAGAAGAGCGATATGATTGGATTAAGGTTTTAAAAGGAATTTTCTAACTGCCAAATTAAGAATGGAATTGCAGAGTAGGTGGGGAGAATAGAAATAGGGAGACAAGTTAGGAGAGATGGTAGATTGTCTTACTGTCCCTTTACTCTCCCAGGAGTTTGCATCCTGGGCTTACCTGCCTCCCCCTGGCAGAATAAACTCCCCCACCCTGTTGACTGTACACTTGACTGTGTGACTTGTTTTGGCTCAAGGGGCCTTGGGCAGAAATCACATCTGAGTAGAAGTTTAAGGGGCCATTGCCTGACTGGCTCTTACTTTTTTCCCTCTTCTAAAAGAACAGACATCCCAAATAGGAAGAAATAGGGGACTGTCCTTCAGCTCAGGTCCTTGAACTAGAAAACAGAGCAAAGCTGCAAGAACTGAACACAGGCACTGACATGAAGCAGGAATGAGAAATAGATTGTTGTCAAAAGCTTCTGAGGTTTGGGGATGTTTGTTAATCAGCAGAGCTGACTGATACAGGGCTTGTTAAGGTATGACATTGCAGAGGTATTGGTGGAAGTAATGTGAAGTGAGCTGATTTTTGTACATTTTCTGTAAAGTTGAGCCAATCAGATTTCAATTTGACATATGGCATGCAAGACAGAGTTTGATTTTGTTTGGGGACATGTTAAGTTTGAGATCATTAGGCGGCCAAGTAGAGATTGGAGCCCATGGAAGATGTCAACTAATTACAACTTGGGAGTCATCTTTTTGCATTTACAGCCTAAGAACACAGAGATAGTCCTCAAAGACATGAGACTGTGTGGGATCAACCAAAGAAGAGTTCTGAGGACTGGACCTGGGGTGCTCAAAAATGTGAAAGATGGAGATCTGAGATGGTCCTTGAAGAACGAGTGAGCACCGAGCAGGTGGTGATGTGGGGGAAGCACTTCAGGGAGAGGGAGCATGTGTGTAAAGACCAGGAGGGTGAGACAGCCCACTGGGGAGGTGGGCAGCCTACGGTTCACCAGCCTGCCTGGGCTCAACTCCAGGACCCTGCCCTTCCTTATCTAAAAGGCTTACCCTCCCATCACTCACATCCCCAGTCACCGTCCTCTACTTGAAAGTATTTCACTGAGTTCACTCATGGTGGACTAGTTCATGGACCCCAAGATTTAAGTCTCTACCACCAATGACAAATAGTCTTTCCCTGTCCTGGCTCAAGCCCTGGTCATCCTTCCTTATTCCAACCTAAACGGAGCTTCATCTCACCCAGCTACAATTTGTCAATGTGGCCCAGCCTTGACCCAGCTTCTATCTCTAGATTGCTTTTGTCACCAGAGAGGTTTTTTCTTGCCATGAAAGGCATGCAATTTGTTCAAGACTCCTCTTCTGGGTCAACGTTCCCTGCCCTCAAGTTTATCATTATCTCCCAACAATCTGGCCAGAGCACCCATCAGCAGGTCCTGCCCTAAGGACAGTTGGCTCCACTTCTGTCCAACACTCCAAGAGAGTTAATCAGCCTGCAGACCCACGAGCTGCTCCAGTCACCCTGCAGCCAGTTTCTCCTCCCACCCTGACCTTTCTCTGCCAAACCATCAGAGCAATCCTCCTAAGATGAGAAGGTTGCCCTTCACTTCCTTCCCTTCTGCATCTCCACCAGGTAACTCCATCACAGCTGCTCTCATCATCACTGGGACCTCAAGTCCCTTGACAGTCCCATCCCTGCTAAGATGCCTGGAATGTTCAGGAAATATTAGGAAAAGTGTGTCTTATTCTTGGAGTTATTGGGTAGAAAATGAACTCTGTATGTTCACATATCTTTACTCTATCCCTGACACTTTTTCTGGAATAGGAGAGGAACAAGGAAATGGATGGAGTGGGGGATTAAAGAAAGAGGGGAGAGAGAAGACAAATGAATACCTTGGGAGGCTGGGGAAGAAGAAGCAAAGCCATATGACCCAGTGGCAGGGACTTTGGCATGGTTGTCTTGGGAAAATTACTTAAACTCACTTTGATTCAAGCCTTCAGATATACACAGAGATTATGGTGATAATTATAGCACCAGTAAAGAGATGCCAGAGGTCTTCCTCACAGAAGGAGGCACAGAACTGGTCCTTCTAGTGACCATACAAAGGGCAGACATTGATTTTACCCCAATCCACTCACAGTGTATCCCGGGAACCCTATGAATCCAACCAGGTCCATGTGTAAAACACTCGCCATATGGTATCAAAGACGTCATAGAGCAGGACCAAGTGGCCACATGAGTTCAAAATCATAATGCAAACCAGTAGCATGATGGCATCTGACCCCACCATGATCTTCATTTCATGGAAGGTGCTACAAGGCTGTTTCTCAAAAGGAAGTTTTGTTGACTTGATGTTTGCGACTGCTGGGACCACTCACTACCTGGATTTCTCTAGCCTTTTAGAACAGAAGCAGGACCCCGAATGCTCATTCCCTTCCTAACCAGTGCTCTCTGCATGAAATCACATCTTTAGGCTCTCCTGATGAGGACAGTCATAAACATTAAGGTTAATATCATCTAGTTTTAATTTCTTGGCTTCATTAGAGAAATTTAGGAACCTTGATTAATAAACCCACAGAGAACATTTGGATTTATCTAAACTAGTATTTCCATTATCTGCAAATGCATAGTCAGTTTAACGTAAAAGGAGTGTTATTTGGGCCCAAACCAACAGATTTGGGTATGTGTTTAGGGTCATTCAATAAAGCACAAATAACTCTCCCTAGGTTTGTACTTGATTCACCATTAAAAGGCTTGAAACAAGGTCGATCTCTAGAGCAGTTGTTTTTAATATTTTAGGGTGATAGTAAACTTTGGGGATTTGATGAAAGCAATGGGCCATCTCACCAGAAGAATTCCCCAATGCAAAAAATTTTGCTATGCAATTTAGAGCATTACCAGCCCCAGTTAAGGATCTCTGCTTTATGGGTTAAAATACTGAAATCATCTGCACTTTCTTAGAGCATGAAGACTACCATGACATTGGCGTGAAGTGGGCCCAGCACAGACCCCTGAATGTATGAAAAGAACAATGTGGACTCCTCCAAAGAGACTTCCTTCAGATTAGTGGGAAAATCTTTCCCTTTTGATCACAATTCCCTCATTTCCCTTTGGGTGACAATTCCTCCTCAACCATCAAAGGTTTGGCTGTGATTGAACCAACCCTGGCTCTAGGGTACATGACTCAGGCTGGTCAATCAGTGCATTTTATTTCTTTGGCTATAGTGATGGGTTCAGGGAAGGGCATGTGACCAAAGTCCAGGAGTGACACTTAATTCCAGGTCTCCTCTTTGAACTACTGGGGAAAAACAAATGCTTTTCTGTTGGAGTGGTTGAAAGGCCATGGTGTAGCTGGTGATTCTCAACCAGTGGTGATTTTACTCCTCATGGGATATTTGGGAATGTCTGGACACCTTTCGTATTGTTATGTCCAGGATGCTGGCAAAATGGTGGGTAAAGACCCGGGATACTGCTGAACATCCTACAAGGCACAGGACAGCAGCCTCACAACAATCATTTGGCCCCAAATGTCAATGGTACTGATGTCGAGAGATCTTCTGTAAGCCTTTACCTGGAGTTTTGTTGTGGCGACTATGTTGATATGACACAAAACAAGCCCACCCAAAACCAAAGCCTACAGAGAGAAAATAAAGCTGAGAGATGGAGGAAAACCAAGTCATGAAGCCCCTGGAGGCATCTCTGCTTGAAGTCTAGCTCTGAACTTTCTAAACAAATAAAAACATCCTTGCATCAAACTGCCAGGTGCCAGGACACTCCTTCATGGAGGTTTCAACAACAATGATGATGAAAAACAAATATGTAAAAGAGGAGAAGGCCAGTGCCAAGGGCCTTGACGGAAGTAGCCCTGGGGATGTGGGATTGTGCGGAAGGCTGAGTTAGATGTGGTCAGAGACGGCCTTGCTGAGACCCATAGGACAAGAAGACTGCTGCGTGAAGATCTGGAGAAAGAGCGCCCCATGCAGTGGGAGCTGCTAGTGCAAAGGCCTGAACTCGGAAAAGGCCATGGGTTTGAGAGAGAAGGAGAGCAAGGGGAGAACTGAGCCATGAAACTAGAGAAGGCGGCAGGGGCAAAGCCTGCAGAGTCTGAAGACCTGGTGAGGAGTTTAGTTTTATTCTCAGCATGATAGGAAGCTTCCACAATCAAAAGTCCCCTGCAGCTCCCTTGTGAGAAGGAACTGGAAACTGAACAATCTCAGTTTGTATCCCTTACTGGCCAACTAGATATGAAAATATAAAGGATAAAGTACGCAGTGTTCGGCTCTCCTTAAAAAGCGTGGCTGCAGGGCTTCCCTGGTGGCGCAGTGGTTGAGAATCTGCCTGCCAATGCAGGGGACACGGGTTCGAGCCCTGGTCTGGGAAGATCCCGCATGCCGCGGAGCAACTGGGCCCATGAGCCACAATTACTGAGCCTGCGTGTCTGGAGCCTGTGCTCCGCAACAAGAGAGGCCGCGACAGTGAGAGGCCCGCACACCGCGATGAAGAGTGGCCCCCACTTGCCACAACTAGAGAAAGCCCTCGTGCAGAAATGGAGACCCAACACAGCCATAAATAAATTAAAAAAAAAAAAAAAAAAGCGTGGCTGCGGTCATGGTCATCAGACCCTCTCAGCATCTTCACGAGGTCTCAAGTTCAGAGCCCCTCGAGGACTGCTATTGTAGGCACCTGTACCGGACAGAGTGCTTCTGACCTCCAAAAAGAGATGCAGGATTCTGCCTTCAAATGGCATTCTATCCCCAGCTGGGAACACAGGGCATACACTTGTTACAAAGGATCGCCAGCACTTACCCCCATGTCTGTCCCAGTTTCTGAAAGGACCTTGACACATTTACATTCAACAAAAAACCACTCAGGTCAGCAGAAAGAACAGACTGTTCTGAGCAGAAAGGTACACGGCTGAGGGGCGGGTGGAGGCTGACGCGGAGCCCATGCTCCCATCACCAAGACCTGCGCCCTGGCTCAGGGATGTGTTGCCTAGAGACCGGGCCACATTGCTGTGAATCGTTCACCCACATGGCTTGTCGGTCCAGAGCATGCACCTTTCCTGTGTGCTGGTGGCGGCCCTGCTGGGAAAAGCTAATAGTTACCCAATCTCCTCTCTCACTCAGTCTCCATGTGAGTGAGCAGCGCGTGCATTCTTCAGACTCCTTGCTGCTATGTGCTATCAGTGGGAAGTAAGCACACTTCGTCACGTGCTTTTTGTCCCTCTTCTTTATCCTTCCCTCACTGGCGCGAGCTGGATTGCAGATGTTACTCAGCCAAAGATGCATGGCCTGATCTCTCACACACACACACACACACACACACAGGACCTACTGGGAAGCATTAATTAGAGAAAACTCAAGGAGTCAGAATCAGAAGTGGGCGTATGGGTCACCTGTGGACACATTGTTCTGTGGCTGCTAGGGCACACAGGGCTAGCAGGGCCTGACATCAGGCTGCAGAAGAGGGCCCTACCCTTAGAGGGGTCTAAGTTTGCCTCTTCCAGCAAGACGAGGAGCCGGGATCCAGCAGCAGTAGGGGTGGCCAGACTGTCTCTCGAGCCCTGTCCCAGCAGCTTCAGATTCATGCCTGGGGAGCACTGGTCCCTATTCTGGAGAACCAGGGCTCAAAGTCCAAGCCTTGGAGATGCAGTTTCTATGATGTGGCAGAAGGGACCTGATTTGCCACCTCCAGCACTCAGCTGTAGCTGTATTTCATGGAGCTTTGCAGGAGACCGGCTGGTGGGAAATCAGTCTTAGACTGGACTTGTAGCCTGAGATGGGCAGTTCCATGTGCTCTTGGCAGTTATTCAAACATTAATCTAGGTGTTATTCTAAGGTGTTTTGTAGATGTGGTCAACATCCATAATCTGTTCACTTTAAGTAAAGGAGATTATCTTTTAATAATCTGGGTGGGTCTCATCCAATCAGTTAAAAGATTTTAGGAGCAAAATTAGGGAAGAAAAAATTCTGCCTGTGGCCTGCAGTGTCCACTCTGGCCTGAGAGTTTCCATCCAGCTGATTCACCCACCAGATTTCAGCCTCACCAGCCAGATGCCACAATGGCAGAAGCCAATTCCTTGAAACAAATACATACACACATTTGTACATACATACATACATTAATACACACATACAAGCATACAGACATTCATACTCTACCAGTTCTGTTTTCCTGGTAGAACCCTAGCTGATACATAGCCCAAGTCCAACTTTTGCTTTGCCGTGAATATTTTGGAGTTAGAGCATCAACCTTTGATCAGAATAACCACACATAGTGGAACAACAAGAGACAAAGATCCTGGATTTCCTGACATCACAGATGCCACATCAGCCCCAGACCATCTATCTACCTTTGGATTTTGACATGGAAGAGATGCAAACTTCTATCTTGATAAAACCATTGTTTTTCTTCTTCCATAGCCAAACTTAATTCTAAGTAACTATTATTTGACCAACAGAGAAGGAAAGAGAACTTCTGAGAAGCTAAATGCTATAACCAAGTTCAAACAGCCAGCAAATGGTAGGACTCATTGCATGCCCATGGGGTTTGGAAACCCACACTATTTCAACTACAATCTGCAAAACCCAGAATTTTAGGGTCCTAGGTGTTTATAATACCCCTTTTACATCTGTGGGAAAAGTATTTCTTTAAGCAATATCCTTCAGCCTCAGAAAACCTGAGAGTTGACACATAATTTGTCAACGGAATGACAGAAGAATCAGCCCAAGGTATTTCAGAATCAGAGGGATATCCAGATCTGAGGTCAACCCAGGCTATAACAGCTTAGCCATTCTTAAAGTCTAAAGCAATATGGTAGGTAGGGAAGAACTCATAGGCAGCAAGGCTGAGAAAGCAAGTTGTATTCTTTATCTATTGCAGTGTAATCAATTTGCCCAAAACTTAGTGGCTTAGAACAACAAACATTTATTATCTCACAGTTTCTGTGGGTCTGGAATTCAGAAGCATCTTAGTTGGGGGGTTCTGTCTCAGGGTCGCTCATGAGATTTCAGTCAAAATGTTGACCAGAAATGAGGTCATCTGAAGGCTTGACTGGGGCTGGAGGATTGGCTATCAGCAGGAGGTCTCAGTCCCTCATGGCCCTGCCACTGGGCTTCTTGAGTTTCCTCCTGACATGGCAGCTGGCTTTCCCCAGAATGAGTTATCCAAGGGAGAAGGCAAGGAGAAGGTCACCATGCCTTTTACCATGTAGTCTCAGAAGTCACACACTGTCACCTCTACAACTTTCTGTTTATTAGCAGGTCATTGAGTCCAGACTACACTGAAAGGGTGGAATCTTAAACTCTACCTCTTGAAGGGAGAACACTCACAAGAGACTCATCTTAGAGAGAGACAGAATGATGTACAGATATTCATCAACAATAACTAACCAACAGAGAGCATTCGGCACAGGAAGAAAAACCTGGGGAATACCGAAACCCAGTGTACCAAAAGTGAACTCTCAGTCACCTCACAAGAGGAAACGGAGCATCCTCTGCAAGGAGCAGTCAGAGGGCAGCATGTTTCTCAGTGCTGCTAAACATTGCTCCAACAGCACACTGCTGGCGGGTGGGAAACTGTGGCTTCATATGTGTTTATCCTCTTTGTGTCATAGCATTTAAAAAACATTTGAATTGGAAGATACACCATAGGTACAGAGAGTGTTTAAAATGAATATACATAGCAAATAAAGAAATAGCTTTCATGATGGAAAAAAGAACATGGCCAGATTTTTTAAACACCTGAGCATCCCTCCTTGACCCCATCTCTCTTCTTCCCCTTGAGAAGTAATCACTATCTTGGCTTTGAAATCATCAGTTCCTTGCTTTTATTCCTATTTTGGAACACTTTTGCATAATCTCCGAACAATATATTATTTGTCTTTGCCTGCTTTTGAAATCTAAATAAATGAAACCATATTGTATATGTTTTCCTGATATTTATTTCTTTGGCTCAATATTAAATTTGTGAGTTTCATTCACCGTTGTCTATATTTCCATTATGTGGATATGCTAAAACTGGCTTATCTAATCTAATGTAGATGGATTCCTGGGTTGTTTCCAGTTGTTATTATTACAAGCATGCTTATAGGGACACTGTGGTTCATGTATCCTAGTGGACTTATGGAAGGTTCCTGGTTTCCTTTGGAATTTCCCTAACAGGATTTTGGGAATACACTTTGTCTGTTCTACAATGAATGCCAAATTGTTTTCCAAGGAGATTGTACCAATCTCTGCTCCTACCAGTAATTCATGAGATCTCCCTTTGTTTTACATCACCACCATCACCATTCTTAATTGGACTTTTTAATGTTTGCCAATATGGTGGGTATAAAATGGATATCATTTTGGTTTTAATTTACATGTCCTTGATTACCATAAGCTTGATGGTATTGTCTATCACATTTCCACTCTTGAGAAGTGAGCCATTCAACCCTTTTACATATTTTTCTATTGCTTTTTTCTTACTGATTTATAATAGTTATACATTCTGGATACTAGTAATTTGCAGGTTATATGAGTTACAAATACCTTCTCCCAGAGTGTAGCTTGTCTTTTTGCTCTCTTGAATGATATCTATTAATGAAAAGAAGTTCTTAATTTAAACACAGAAAATTTTATCAATATTTCTTTTATTTCTTGTATTTTTTTTTTTTTGTCATGTTTAAAAGATTCTTTTGCACCTCAAGTTCATGAAGATATTTTTCTGGAAGATCTTTGAAAATCTTTGTACTTTTGCATTTTAAATTTTAGTCCTTAACCACACGTTAACGGATTTTTGTGTGGTATTATATAATACTCCATCATATTTTTTCCCAATATAGATTTCTAATTGTTTTAGCTCTATTTATTAAAAAATCCATTCTTTCTGCACTGATCTTCAGTATCATTTATGATTATATCAGGTATTCAGATATGTTGGATTTGTTTATGGACTTTTCTTCTATTCCATTGATCTATTTGTCTCTTTTTGAGCCATCTAACACTGTGATTCTTAATTACTATAACTTTGTAAGATTTAGTATCTGGGAGGACAAAGCCCACAAAATATAGACTGTGTTTTCTTCAAGAGCATCTTCTGTATAAATTCTAAAGTCAGCTTGTACAATGAAAAAGAAAAAGACTTGGGAGTTTTTGATAGGGATTGCAGTAAATTTCCAAATTTTGCAAATAATAAACATCTTTATAATACTGAATCATCAACTCCATGAACATGATTCACCTCTTTATTTATTTAGATCTTCTCTGATGTCTCTCAGTGAAGTTTTATTATTTTCCCATAGAGATATTGCATATCTGTATTAGATTTATTCTTAGGTACTACATATTTCATGTTATTGTAAATAATATTTTAAAGTTTATTTTTCTAAGTGTGTGCTAGTTATGTAGAAATGCAATTGAATTTTTATTTCAACAATTTTGCTAAGACTCTTATAAATTCAAAAAACTAACCTAAGGATTAATTTGGATTTTCTACATAACAGTCATATTTTTTGTGACTAATGAAATATTTGGGTTTTTTTCTTTCCAATACTTATAATTTTTATTTCTTTTTTTCTTGCCTTAGTGTTCTGGTGAGAACTTCCAAAATTATGTGGAATATAAATGGTACTAGTAAACATCTTTGTCTTATTCTTGACAACAAAGTAAATGTTTCAATTTTAAATCTTTAAGTCTTGACATTTGCTGTATGTTTCTATAGATGCACTTTAACAGGTTAAAGAAGTCACATTCTATTCTTAATTTGCTAATAGTAATATATACCTGTTTGATTATATTAAACACATTTTCTGTGTCTATCAGATGATCGTGTTTTACTCATAATGTACTCATTATGTGAGTTACATTAATTGATTGTCCAATATTAACCCAACTTTGCATTATTTTGATAAGTCCAACCTGGTTATAATGTAAGTGCTTTGTTATACATGGCTGAATTCTATTAGCTAATATTTTGTTTAATATATTTGCATCTCACGTTCGTAAGTGTGATTGTCCTTTTTGTACTGCCTTTGTTGACTTTTGTTATTTTGTACAATTGGTTACCTTAGCATTACAAATTGTATTGGGTCCCACTATTCCCCACGACGCACGTTTCTGTGGAGAGGGCTTTCCCCACAGTTACTCTTGTTTGCTCCCCATCCCTTCCGGTGTCTCCTACAGGAAGAGACAGGACTTACTTACCCTCCCAGAAATCTATTCTGGTTGCTCTCTCCCTGGGTATCACCCTCTCTGAAGAAGGCAGGTCGCTCCGTACTCTGCTCACCTTGTGCCAGCTTCTTGGAATATCCTGGCCTTCTAGTCAAGAGATCTTCCCAACTGGCTTCATCACTTCTAGCCCAAATTCTTACTTGCATATTTAACCTCGGATCCCATCCCTTCCTTAGCACCTTACATGGAAAGCCAGCCTTGTCTCCCAGCCTCCGATGCCTGCTGGGAGGTGGAAACGGTTTTAGTCTGAAGCTGGGTTGAGGCTCCCTGGGGCTGCCCTACACTCTTTTAGCTGACCCATGACTAATGCTGAGCAGGCTGGGACCAACAACCCCACGATGTGTGCCTTTATGGAAGAGTGTTGCAGGGGGCGGTCTTCCCGTTAAGTGAGAAAATGTGGAGGGAAACTTCAGCGGTCCTACCAGGCGGCCGCCTCTCCCCATTCACCAGGTCCCTGCGGTGCTGAACGGATATGTACATTTTAACCTCCAAGCAAAGTGGGCTCAAATCAATCTGGAGACATAAAGCCACAGGACAAGCAAATTTGATGGATTGTAATGTCTACATAATGTTTAATCCCCAAATGTGCTCCTGCCCTTGGGACTAAGTGATACTGACCAAGAGTGAGACTTCTAAGCTGTCATGCATTTCAGACCCTTTTCCCTGATCTTCCAGGAACATATATATATGACATTTTGTCATTTTGCAGAACCTGAATTCCATAGAACTGGAAAAGGCCTAAACAGCCAACTGGTCCACCTACCGAATGCTGCTAAATATCTGGTGATTAATCACATGGTCTATACTTGAGCACCCACATCCAGCAACTGCTGGGCAAAGGGTTGGCCGTCCCATATGGAGCTCCTCTGACTGTTAAAATGTTCTTCTTCGAGTTTGGCCAATGGGCATCCATACTGAGTCCAACTATGGTCCAGACAGTTACTTTTCCGGATGTTCATTCATGTTCACAGCCGAAGACGTTTACTGACAGCTTTAACACTTCCATTCACCACACTGGGTCCTGGATTGATGGACCACAAATATAATCCTGCTTCCAGTATAAATACTGGACAGTCCCTTCAGCTATTCTTCCATGCCATAATCTTGGGTTCCCTCATCCCCCTCTCATCTCTATTAGGCTTGCTCTAGCTGGTCTATGTACCTGTGCAAGGTTATGTCCAGAACTGATGTTGGAATCAGTTCAAAACAGCATAAGCAAGTTCTCTTTCACAATTTTTTTTAAAAAAATGCAACCTACATTAGGGTAGTCATGTCACTTTCCCATATCCTGTCAATATGAGGCAACATAGCCTAAGATGAAGAATAGAGGTTTGGATTACTGATACTATGTATAAAATAGATAACTAATGAGAACCTACTGTATAGCACAGAGAACTCTACTCAGTGCTCTGTGGTGACCTACATGGGAAGGAAATCCAAAAAAGAGGGGATATATGTATACGTATAGCTGATTCACTTTGCTGCATAGCAGAAACTAACACAACATTGTAAAGCAACTATACTCCAATAAAAATTAATAATAAAAAGAAAGAATAGAGGTTTGAGAGTCAGTACTGGGACAGGCATTAGTTCACCCTCTTACCTTGGGTGGGCTGGATAAACCGTTTAATCTGAGTGTCAGGATTTTTTATGTTCAGCTGGTTTCATGAGGACGCCTGGAAGGAGTAATGAGACAATGCATCTGAAGTGCTCAGCGCGGTGTCTGCTCCTGCCCCTTAGCTCATTAATATTGTATATTCCACACATCACTGTCGTCATCTCCAAAACCCTGATGTGCTCTTCACATGTGCTTTTGCTCAGTCCCACTCTCAGGTGCTTTGAATGTGACGCAGCTCCTAACATCATTAAGCTCCAGTAAGCCTGGAAAACTTGGCCCATCCCTTTAGCCTCCTCTTTCGAATCCTGAAATTGTCATGTAACCTATCTTCCTTTCAGCCCACAGCACCTGGAGTTGTCTTTGGTGTACCTCCTATATCTTCACCCTAGTGAGGTATAAATGAGTAAGGTCAAGGGCAGAGGCCTGGAGTCTGTCCCCGGGACCTCTCTTCCAGATGGGTATTGATCTTTTAATCAGTACTCTTTGGCTGTGCTCAACCAGTTATGACCTTGCAAAATCTCTAAACTGTTTTATGAAGTCCTCTCAGAATGAAATCCTGGTTACCATTTGTGTATTATTTTCTTTAGGGAACATGCTATGTGTATCTATGAGTCATGAAAAACTCCTATTTCTTTTTTTCATAAAGGTCTTACATTTAACATGCTTCCTGCGTAAGTCTGTAATTCAACATGTTCTGACACAAATGATAATCAAGTAATATTAGGGCTTGCCTTGACAAAATAATATCTCGTCAAAACTTTTTATGAGAAAATGAATGAAGCCATTTCACTTTATAAAATTAATTTAAAATAAAAGTTATAAGTTAGAAGAGTTTGCACAGTGATTTCTGTATAGAATGAAGTTCGGCTGCTTTTTCAATAGAATCAAAAGAATATGTAAATACTATGAAAAAGTTAGCATGAGCCCTTACATTTTCAGCACAAAGGTTTTCAGATTGGTCAGATTAAGACCAACAGACTTGTTCAAAGAAGCCCACATTGCCAGTGCGAGAGGCAGCCATGGGGCCCAGGGCGTCAGTGCTGCTGAGTCGAGCCTGGCCTTTCGAGCAATGTGCATTAAAAAGTTTTGACTGGCCAAAGGATTTCAGAAAACGCTAGAAGACAGGTAGTATATCTATGGTTTTAAGCAGAATTCTAAAAGATGGTCTCTAAGATTCCCAACCCCTGGTGTACATGCCCTACAGAATCCTCTCTACTTGAGTATGAGCAGGACCTGTGAACATGCTGGCTTATCATTCCCATGATTAGGTTACATTCTATGGCAAAAGGAATCTTGCAGATATAACTAAGGCCTCTCATCAGCAGACTCTGAGTTAATAAAAGAGGAGATTCTCCTGGGTGGGCCTGACCTAGTCAGGTGAGCACTTAGAAGAAGTCAGAGAAATTTGAAATGAGAGAGGTTCTCCTGCTGGCCTTGAAGAAGCAACTTCCTTGTTGTTGAGAGGGCCACAGAGCAAGGACCTCAAGTGGCCTCTAAGACTTGAGAGTGGTCCCTGGTGATGGCCAGTAAGGAAATAGGACTTCAGTCCTACAACCACAAGGAACTAAATTCTGCCAGCAACCAGTGAGCTTGGAAAAGGACCCCATCCTCAGAGGAAATCACAGTCCTGGCTGATTCCTTGATTTCAGCCTGGAGAGACCCTGAACAGAAGACCCAGCTAAGTTGTGCCTGCACTCCTGACCCACAGAAACTGTAAGAGAATACATGTGTGTTGTTTCAAACTGCTGAGCTTGCAGTAATTTGTTAGTCAGCAGTAGATAACTAATACACATGGAGGCGAGTTAACAGTAGGGAGGAGGGTTGTTCAGAGGGAGCGTAACTCAGGATGACACTTCCAGAGTAAACTGGCTTACCTGATGGTTGATTTTCATGTGGCCACAGACAAAAATGTTATGGGATTGAGATTTCACACTGAACATTCCACACATAGACACAGATTATCTTTTCCTCTGCTGCAGTGGTTCCCAAACTGCAACATGCTTCCAAATCACCTGTAAGGTGTGTTAGATCTGATGGCTGAGCCCCACCCTCCAGAGTTTCCAATTCAGCAGGTCTGGGGTGGGGCCTGAGAATTTGAATATTTAACAAGTCCCCAGGTGAGGCTACTGCTGGCCCTGGGACCCCACTTTGAGCACCATTGCTCTATGATAAATGAAGAGGTTCCAGTTATTTTTAATATTTGATTTCTATAGCCAACCTTTTCCCCATTTGACATGAAAACATTTCACCAAGATTTTTTTAAACCAAGGTTAAGATAAAAAGAAGGAATGGAATGTGATATACCTTTGAGCAGTCCAAAATCTTTTTCATTCTCCAAGTAGTCATCCAAGAACTTCTATTTGGGTGGCATGATGGAAGACCAATAAACATGATGCTCTTTTCTTTAACCATAGATTACAGGTCAATCCGGGGGCTTGCGGGATCTCCATGTTTCCCCTATTTGCCATCACCGCCCCACATCCCAGGTGTCAGTGGTCCCTGCAGCATCTTGCATCCATGGCATGCCCCTCCAGACCCTTGTTCCCAGGTGGCAGGGGCTGCAGCAGCGAAGAGGTGCTTTGGAGGAGCAGAAAGTCCTCTACCTGCACCAGTCCTGACAAGTTGCTTCATCATGAACCCCTCCGTCACATAGCAAGGACATCAAACTGGGAGGAAAAATGAAGTCTTGACTGAGATTTGGGAATCCGCAGAGATTCCACCATGTACAAATCCCAAAAGACTATTTAAAACAAGAAGAGGGCCCATCTCTTGCCAGCAGAAGGGATATCCTGCAGGGATCTTGAGTGTACATCAGGGCAAACCGAGAGATGGGAAAAGCAGAGAGAAAAAGGTTCTTGATGTCACTATGAATACAAACTGGAGACTGCTTTGGAATTCGATTCTGCAGGAGCAGAGAGTGAACATTATTTTAAGATATAATTGAATAATTATTTATTTGGGAGAACTCAGCATTATCACGTTATCCAAAATAATCCCAGTTGCTCATGCTTGTCATAAAGTTTGCTAATAATCTGGATGGCAGGGGGAGGTGGGACCCTAACTGAAAACATCTGTTAAAATTGAAAATGAGAATTACGCCTTGTTTTTATTATTTTGTTCATGATACAATCCTGAAAGAGGGGAATTGAGTGATTATCCGAGTAAATGTCTATTTATATGCAGAATGTAGGTGTGCTTCAACTTTGCATTGCAAAATAAAACTGACTGATCTTTCCCATTAAAACAGTGTGGGTCACCCCAGCTGCCAGCTTTTATGCTTTTACTTATTTATGTCTTCCCTAAGGAGATACAGGCACTTTGTGGGCCCTTCCCAAGCTGCTGTAATTGATGGATAGTTGGACTTCTTTTAATCCAAGTAATGCCGAGTGTCTGCAGCTTTGGTAATCGGATCCTACCAGCTTTAGAGACCACTGCCAAAATATCCAGAGCACAGAGGTTTGGCAACGTCATTTAATCATCGCAAAAGGATTACAGAGTGCAAAACAAGCCCCCAAACAGCTAGGAGATGGGCCAATTCAGAAACTGACTCAGGCTAGGGAGCTGCTCAGGCTCGCCCCCTCTCACACGTCCTTGCATCCTAGCTCTCGAACTGCCTTAACCTTGGCCAAGGCTGGCATCCTTTGTGGCACATAGGAGAGAAAAGATGTCAAGGGGAATTGACTTCGGATCAGAGAAATAAACAGTGTCTGATCATCTGTCAGGCTCAGGGTTGGTGAATCCCAAACCAGGGTACCCAGATTATTCTGGTGTGGGAAGGTCAAGGCCACAGTCTACCTGGTGAGAGCCTCTGATGGAGAAGCCAAATGGCAAATTTAGAAGCTGTCCCTTGCCTCGTTAGAGTGAGCCATTGCTGCTATCTGTGATGCTTTATTTATCAACAATAATACAGTTTACATGGAGAGCAATAGCTTGTTTGCCGTTCAATGGATGCTTTATAGCAGGAATTAAGGGTGATTCGTGACTAGGTGTGGATCTGGAATTTCTCAATTACAACCCCAGCTTTAGAGGCCTCTTTCCATTCTGGGTCTAAATCTGGAGGCTCCCAAATGAAAACCTTTGGTCCTTCTGTTCCAGACGGCTCCAGCTGGCAACAAGGCCCCGGAGAGGCCGCCACTGTTTGCGTGCCAAGCGTGCCATTTGCTTGGCTCTCCCTTGCACGAGTTCCTGGACAAAGGAGAATTCTAACACAAAACCCACCCCTTGCAGCACGAGTTTCTAAAAGGCAACTTTAGTCACTAAAAAAGTGCAAATGCAGACTCCTGTGTAAATCTGATTTGCCATGCTAGGCCAAGCTTATTTTATTACATACATTCTGCATTCTAAGAACTAATAACTTCATATTGTAAACATTAAGCATACAGAGTTAAAGTTCAAGGCCACATTAGATCATTGATTGTCCCTTTTGTCGTGTATCTTTGGCTGGCCGAGATCAACTCGTAGTGTATAAATGCATAAGTTATATAATTATTATATAAAAAGGAAAAAAAAAAACATTGACTTGTATACTTCATTCTGACAAACGCACAGCGTTCGCGACTCAAAAGGAAACCTGGAGCCCGCCTCGCCCCGATGCCTAGGTGATTTCGGATCGCGGTAGCCCAGAAGGCTAGCTCTTACCTGACCCTGTGGAGAGCAGGGCCCCCACCTAAGGATGAGGTCCTGAATGTTTCTTTTAAATATCAGACAATTCCAGTTACAATTTTTCTGTTGATAAACAAACAAAAAGAGAGATGCATGATTTTGTTTCTGAATTCTACTACTTGCCCTGCCTCCGTGACGCTGTGTCCTTCCTCGTAACACTGGATTTGGTACAACACTGACCGAATGGAACCTCAAGTCTCCATGACTCAATTCTCTGCAGAACCGACACCGTCCTAAGTCCAGTCTTTACTGCTCGAGAAGTTTCTTTCCCAGTCCTTGCCTCCTCTTCTGCTTCCTCCTCTCCCGCCTCGTCCGTCTACACCCACACGCTTGCCCTCCAGACATGTTCTCAGTCCCTCCCTTCGGCTCCGAGCTCCTGTCCTATCGTAAAGGAGTTGGAAGCTTTGGGTTGTCTTCACAGTTGGAGAGAGCTGACCGCTCTCCATCAAATGGAATGAATCTGATTTCGCCCAAAACTGCAAGTGCTGATGAGTTCCCTATCAATGTCCATTGATGGGCCACAGTCTCTTTTCTTTTCTTCTTTTTCTATGTTGATATGTTTCTCTTTTTAAATACAGGTAGTTTTTTTTTTTCCTTCAAATGACATTAGAAATGGCATGTTAGGTCCAGACTGTGTTATCTCTATTGCTTGAGTTTAATCCCAGTTTAATGCATGAGCAGGATCCCAAAGGCTACTCTAAGGTTTACACACTTCTTCAGAACATTTTCTTTGGCACTTCGTCCTTATGACTTCATGCTTCTACTTACAATGCCTTTTACAAGGTTGGTCCACAGATGATCTGTCCACGTACATTACATTTGTAGCATCCTCTTTATCTCTGTAGTAATATTTTAGTAATTCCCTCCCACTGAGAGTCTCTGGATCTCTTCCCCGGCTTCCTCCCCCTCAGCCCCAGTCAAGCTTTTTCATTCCTCTTGAGGCACTTCTGATTCATGGTCTCCGATAGAGCTTGTGGCAATTGGTTGGCGGTTGCATGTTGCTGGGAAAGGCCTCTCTCGGGTCTTTAGTAGTAAGTGCCCAGATGCGAAGGCATATGGCTGGCTGGGAGCCTAGTGTTAGGGTAGATCCCTCCTGTTGGTGAATTCCAGTATGGGTTTGGGGCAGCAAAAAAACTGGACGATGTCACGGGGAGGGCTGGAGGGTGGGGGGCCACAAAGTTCATCTTCTGCGGGTGGGTGTGATAGGAGCCCATGTAAGGGAGGTCCGAGGGGTACTTGTACAGGGAGGACTCTGGAGGGTGGGGCTGCAGGGCCTGGGCGATCCCGTGGAAGTCAAACTTGTAGGCGTAGCGCTTCCCGTGGACTTTGGTCATGATGTTTTTATCGTAGTAGTAACGGAGGGCCCGGCTGAGTTTATCATAGTTCATATTGGGTTTGCTTTTCCGTTCTCCCCAGCGCCGGGCCACCTCATCCGGATCTGTCATCTTGAACTCCCCGTTGGTGCCCTCCCAGGTGATGCAGTTGGAGTTCGAGCTGTCTGACAGGAGCTCCAGGAGGAACTGCCACAGCTGGATCTGCCCGCTACCTGATGAGGTGGGAGAAGAGAAGAAAACCCCAGTGAGAACAGGATCTGAGCTAAAGGGGTTCTTTCTTCAACGATAGGAGAGGGGGCTGTGGTGTCCCACCCAGAGTTCCTTTACCAGGCTGGGCGTCCATCCCTCAGCGGCTGGGGTACTGGCTACTCTTGTCCCCCAGCTCCCCCTGCTTGTCTCCAGAGAATGGCCCTTGGCTGAAGAGGAGCTGCCTCATCCACCCCCAGGTAGCCCACAGCCTGATGGGCTGACACAGGGTACCAGAGGCTGGCCCCCTTGCCTCGAAGAGGGACCAGTTCTGTGACGCTGGTCATGCCCCGGGCTCCGCATGGGATCAGACTAAAGCAGGGTTCCAGCTAAGGCCACAAGCTTCCTTCACTTTCCCCTGTCCGATCCTGTGTCCTCACTCCCTCTCTCCTGAGAAATACCCTTAGTTAATCACTTGCACAAGTATCCTTAGCCCAAGCTCTGTGTCTAAGGAACCTGACCTAAGATGATGATCCTTGGTGACTACCAGCCTGATCTACAGATCCAAGTCCTTCCTGGAATGCAAAGAGTTCCTACAGGTCAGAGTTCAAGTTTGTTCCATCCATTTCTGACTTCCTTAGAAGAATAGCCAAGTCAACTTTGTGTTTTGGGGGTGGAAGGGCTTACTTTTCCTCTTTTGTGAGGCAGAAAGTGCTGTTATGTGGCTGGCAATAATGACTTAATACCATTTATACTGGCTAGGTCAAGTAAAATAATAAAAGTCAGATTTAGGAAATGAACTTCAAAAAGTTTATGGAAAAAAATCGAGAATGGAAGTAAACACCGTTATTTCTAACATAACATTTGGCTGGCATGCAGAAAGCCATTCTGTCAAAACTTTTCCTAGAACAGAATTAACCCACTCAAAATGAGGAAGTTTAGAAAAAAGTTGGCTCTGTTTCAAACCAGATCACCCATTTCCAGTATTTAGGCAAATGCATCTTAACGGAAATCCACGTGTTGTCCCTGCGTTGCAATGCCAATTGTGTTAAGCAGAGTTTCCAAAAGAAAAAACTGTAACAATGAGTGATTGCAAGCCCTCTTGGGGCTTCCAACAGAGTCAATGGGACCTCATTTGACTGGGTGGACACAGAACTCTCTTGATCCCATTGGAGACCTATAGATGTGGCTTTTAGGTTTTATTAAATTCAGAGAAAAATCCAGGCACACCATTCTAGACTCTATGCTACAATACTTTAAGATGATTGCTGGCTCCCTAAAAGACAGAAACATGCAAATATCAACAGTCATACCAGGAGTACCAGAAGAAGTACCAGGAGAGGCGAAGTACCAGGAGTATCTGGGCCTGAGTACCAGGAGAAGCTAAGATGCTTTAAGCAGATTTTAGAAGCTTTGAAAATGGATACATGAGGCAGGCCTTTCCTCCCAAACTCCCAAGCACTGCCTTGGGCTTATTACCAAAAAGATTATCTTGTATTATACTATCAGTAAGTATCAGTAGATATGATAAAATCTTTAAAGGAACTGTTGACTATTCAGGGCATTGAGGAAATGTAAAACTCAATTATAAATGTGTTTTCTCTAAATCCTCCCCACTAGCTCCCTATATAAATTGTCCAACTCATAAATCTTTGTTTCCATGTTGGCTACATGGAAATGGATATGTTTGTGAATTTATCCATACAATAGCAACGTGAGAAAGGTCAGCCTTTTCTGAATTTGTTCTGGAAAATTAGCATTTTCAGTCTAGCAACACATTTGAAATGTATTAACAGCTTGTAGTTCATCGCAATGGAAGCCTTTGCTTTTTCGGGACCACATATTCAAACTGTTCTCAATCAAGTTTTCTTGCCCCCAACATTTCATTAATATGCATTTAAAAAATACAAATAATAGTTTGAGAAAACCATATGGTTTCAGTATATATATTGTAACCAAAGGATTACTACTTGAAAAAAAATTCCATATACGACCTGGGAATAGGGAAAAACATAGATTTTTGATTTAACAGTGTAACATATGTTTCAATATAAACACATAGAGTTGTTTGAAAATAAACATTCACTGTCAACCTCCTCCCATACAGAGAACAATCCCACAGATTTTGTATAAATACACAGATCTTCCTAAACAGTCAAACTTATACTTGGTATCTATTCAAGCCTTGGCATTGCCTCTTGGGAATTTGTCCCTCACCCACTTCCTTTATAAACATGTATAGGAGAGAACCAGTGTACAAAAGTGTTTTCCCATCTCTCCTGTTTCTGAAGAGCTAGTAAGTCAGGGAACTAAATTCATGGCTAGAAATTCAAAGTTCAGAGGATGGATGAGGAATTTCTCCCTAGACGATTCTACCCATCAGCCCTTGTACACAGGGTTCGGGCCTCTGAGCATTTCAAGAGTCTATGGGAATAAGACACCTGTAAACAAAACTCATCAGCTTCCGAACCTGAGAACAAAACCATAAATGCAAATCAATTAATGTTTAAGTAGATGTTATAAAATGTAACATTATGTCAAGCTCGTTACTTGTTAAATTTAATATGACAAAATCCACTGCGTTCACGGTCTACAGCAGATTTTCTCCCTGTTCGAGAATCCTCAAGGGGGCACAATGTTTGCTGAGAAGTTATAGTCAGTGGTAAATTAAACGAGTTACTCGTGGCCACTAATTCGAAAGCAATTTATTAAATTCTTCGTTCACTGTCGAAACAATAACATTTACTGTGCACTGAAGGTACATTTTAGAATACAGAATAGGGATTCCAGAACACGAATGCCTAAGATTTGGAAGCCTAAGAGTGGCTTGGGTATTCCACTGGCCAAACCAACAAGTAGAAGGAGAAGCTCTTATAAGACCAGACCTTCCACCCAAATAGACTCACCACCTGCACCTCAAGAATTACCTTCTTCGGAAAAACTCTTCATATCTATTTTCTCTCTCTATCCTGATAACCTCCTTTGGAACATCCGTAAGGAGTAGCTACTTTTGTCCTAGTTTTGTCCAAGGTAATTAACTAAAAAGGCAGGACGGGGGGGGGGGGACCCAAAGATGTCGGCTGCCCACCTATAGCAGAGTCCAGTGGGGTGAAGGGGCGTGGGGCGTGGCTTCAAAGAAGACAGAAGGCGATCCTTTCATTCTGGGGAGGAAAGTGGTCTCCGAATGCAATTAGAAGAAAAGAAGAGAAACATACTAGTGAAGAGGTACAGACCGAGCAAAAAAGGGCAAAACATCTAAACGGTTTATAAACCACAGAGAAAAGCACAGCTGTGAGTGACTCAGCAGCTGTGGGTCAAGTAGGAGGGGTGTCCCCAAGCAGGGCACTCAGCAGCCAGCTGATGGAGGAACAGAGCAGTAAATAAAGCGGAGAGGGTCTTTAAAGCAGCAAGCACCACGGTGGCAATCACTTGGGCTACTTTCTACAGTAGCTGGAGGTGCTGCAGAAAAACCCATGTGCACAGCCTGGACCCCTCAGCACATTAGGATCAAGGCAGCAGGCATGTGTCTCAGACGGAAGGCTTTGTCTGTGGCTCAGACAGGACTTGTTGCGGGGTGGGAGGGGCAGGGCAGTATGGTGGCCGGAAGCAGCCCTTTGGAGTTGGCACTGTCGCAGGTGAATCCTGGCTCTGCCACTTATGGGACGTGGGGCAGCTCACCCGGCTCTCCGTGCCTCAGCGTCCTCGTCTGCAAAACGCAGGTGATAGTAATACTATCAAGATGGTGGTACTATCTTGTAGGATCACTATGAGGATGAATTCGGTATGTGAGTGCTCTTATCATGGTTTGTTTGAGCTGGAAAGCAGGGTTTAAAGAAAGATACATCCCTTGCCTAGAGCCAGGAGATGCCAAAGGAAGACAACCACCTTCCCCCAAAAAACCCCATGCTGGCCGGGCAAAAGCTGGGAATGGTGGTATTCTCAGGGCTGGCCAGCATCATTGAATGCTGACTGGTACCAGGCATCATTCTGAACATTTTCCATGTGTTTATTTAATCCCCCTCCCCCCAGAATCATGTGATAGCCCATTGTAGGGATGAGGAATTAGAGCCCAAAGAGGTAGAGTGACTTATCTTGCCCAAGGTCAGCAAGGGTTGGAACCCAGATTCTAGGCCTTGGTGCTGAATCACTGCACAACAACACTGCTTTTGGGCCTCGTTTCTGCACACACCTCTGCAGTCTCCTCCAGTCTTTCCCTGGGCCTGGAGCTCGGTGGGTTCCCAGTAGAAGACTGGCCACTCCCACCTCCTAACCAATGGCAAAACATCCCTAAAACTGGTCTCTGGTTCTGCATGAAGCAGGTTACACTTTCATGCCCACCATTAAAGACTATCCAGTGAGCACCGAGGGAGCTACTGAACTCTTGTTCCCAAGAAAGCTCTTTCACGGAAAAGCAATTTCTGTTCATCACAGAAGCCACATTAAATGGTCAACCATTCTGACGGGATATAAAGGGGCTATGTCGCTAATATCTGATCCAGGACATCATAATGCAGGGACACACTCTTCTCGGCAGAAGAAATACGGTCCAAAGTGCACGCCAAACTCATATTTTGGATGGAGATGTTGCGAGGCTGTTATCATCTTGTGCATTCATACTATATGATGTCATCTTTCCATTTAAAATGGTTTAAAAAAACGTCTGCATTGTGAAAAGAGGAGAGGCAGCAGTTTAAAGTGGTGAAGGATTTATTTATCAGAGACTGGGAAACTAGAATCAAACAGGAGGAAGCATTCTCATTAATAGAATGATAAGACATTCTGGTTTTAGCGGGAAAGGCCACAGGAAAGTAACTGACACACAGCCTAAGGAGAGATGGAGAGAAGGCCTAATTCATTATAAACTAAGTAAAAGAAATCTTTATCTTTGAGTCACAAGTTGGATGTTGCCACTTTCCCCGGGCCCAGTGGGCACAGCCTCAGCGGGATAAAGTGCAGTCTTCGCTTACGATGCCGGTGCTGCTGACCTCTTAGGTACCAAGACATTTTCCCAGGCCAGTGATGGGTCTGCAGTCTCCTCCTTGCTCGGTCCCAGGTCCCTCTCCCCGCCGTGGGCAACCCCAGGCCGCTGGGCACGGCGTGAATAGACACTAAGCCCTCTGCTTAAGGGCCAGCAACTCTCTTTGGCCCCAAGCCACCAACCAAGCCACACCTTTGAGCTGCGACAACATGGGCACAGACTTACGTTTCACTTAACCAATTTGTGTGGGTGAAAAGGTCGGTTTGGTTTTGTTTGGCGCAGCTTGACATGTTCCTCCTCTTCATCCCTGACCTCAGCCTCATCCCAAGCATTGGAACAGTTGTTAAACTGAACGGAAATCGTTTCTTTCTATCCTCTTGGTCCTCATTCGCCAAGACCTCCCTCTTCCAGGCTCACTCAGTGGCACTGGAGAGCCAGAAGATGTCAATAAAAGCAGATTTTGGAGACAGAGAGTCAGGGTTCAAACCTGGCTTCCCTTCTTATGGGCTGTGTGACCCAGGAGAAGTTACCTAATTTGTCTGGACCTCTGATTCCTTTTCCGTAGGATGAAGATAATGACCTCCCAGGGCTGTTCTGAGACAGGCATTTGCCCAGGCATGACATGGGGGAGGGGTGGGGGGAAAGCTATTGAATTGTTATTTCACATTATTGTATTAACTTTCCCAGCGTGTTCCAGCTTCCGTCCTGTTCCCCTTTCTAATCTATCCTGAACACTGCTGCCAGATCAGTCTTCCTGAAGCCTGACTAATAATAATCATCTCAAAACATAGTAACCGTTTTTATGTGAATGGTTATAAAGGCAGTTGCAAATAGAAAGCTGAGCATAGGCAGGAGGACGGACCAAGACCCAGGAGACGTGGCCACCAGGTGGATGCTGGGGTGAACCTGTGTCCATTTCTCCACTGGAATGGAAGCTCCTTGAGGGTCAAGGATGGTATCTTGTTAGTCCTTGCATTCATTTATTCAACCAATAATTATTTAGCACCTGGTCTAGGCCCAAGGGGTAGAGGAATAAACAAAACAGACCTTTCTCACTTCTAAGCTGCTTAAAAAATATTTGCTGAATTAGTTAACATTAATCAAAATTTAATGTCAAAGACGTGGATGCCAAATAATGATGATATTTTATGTTTTCAAAAGTATAGATTCCCTGTGGGGATGTACACTGATTGAACCTAAATTTTCCCATTTCTCACCCCATTTTGGCCTCAATGTTTAGGAAATATACATTCCAGCTTGTATTTGCAATACGCCTATGACATCTTGGCATCTGAATTTGCTGTTGAGAATATGCAGCATATGCTGTGAATTTCTGAAGTGGATGCCAGCACAGCTGGTTCTGATCTGAATACAATCAAATCAAACAATTTGGTTGGCACTGAAGCGTGGTGACAGGTGACAATCCTTGGCAAGGGACAGGTTACAAATGGGCCAATTAAGAATCTGCACTTTCTCCTGGCACCTGAGTTCAGAAATAGACCGTTCACTGAAGATGATCCTAAATTTGAAGTCTTGTGGTTGTCATTATGGTTCTTTTTTTTTAAAGATATTATTTTATCTGCTAGTGTCATGGGTTGAATTGTGGCCCTCCCCCCCAAATTCATATGTTGGATTTGCCCAGTACCTCAGAATGTGACGCTATTTGGAAATAGGGTCTTTAGAGAAGTAATCAAGTTAAAGTAATATCATTTGAGTGGGCTCTAATCCAATATGACTGGTGTCCTTAGAAAAAGGGAAATTTGGACACAAAGACACATATGGAGGTAAAGAGATACAGGCAGAAGATGGCCATCTATAAGCCAAGGAGAGAGGTCTGGAATAGATCCTTCTTTCATGGCCCACAGAGGGAAATAACCCTGACCACTTGATTTTGGACTTCTGTCCTCTAGAACTAGGAGACAACAAATGTCGATGTCTAAACCCCCAGTCTGTGGTACCTTGTTAGAGCAGCCCTAGGAAACGGATACAGTTTGGATTAGGTAATGATGCTCTTTGCTGAAGCTAAATCTTAATTTACAACCCGACCCATTTTTTTCCACTTAGGCAAACAGTCCAGTGAGACCTACAACTTCAATTTGTTCAGCGGAAGGGATTTCTTGTCTATACAAGTTCAGTTTCAAAATAGCTACAGCCCAAAAGATAACTTTGTAAAAGCAAAATCATCAGCGGTATCTCACCTGGATTTGCAAGGCGGCTACTTGTGGGTCCAAGAATCTGATAAGGATCTATAGCAAAAAGAAAAGAAGTCAGATCCCAAAGACATAGTTGTGAGCAGGTAGGATGTAGCTCCAGGAATAATGCTGACCCGCTGGTGTTTCCAGATTTCAGAGTTGAAAATGTCCCCCACGCCAAAGTCCCCCAGCACCACTTCCTGTATTAGAAAAGATGTCACATGGATCTCAGTGATGCTTCTTAGTAAAGGTCTCCTAGCTGGTAGCCGAGCTCAGATTTGGCCCAGGGTTCCCAACACCTAGCCCAGCACCCTCTCCATCCCAGGATTTAAACAGGGTGGATGTATTCTGCCCAGGGCCGCGTGGGCCGTGCGGCTCAGCACACCAGCAGCAGCACCCGTCCACTGTGCTTCCGCACTGGACTTGGCACACACGCTGATGTTGCTGTATGCGACCTGGAAGGTGAAAATCAAGGAATTGCTAGGCCGCAAAGAAGCTGCCTGTGTGCACGCAGCATGTTTTTTCCATACTTATTGCATGGGTTTTGGAAATGTTTTAGCAAAATCTCGAGTCATTCCCAGTTGAGCAGACTGATAATTTAGTCCCTGTTTTACATATGGAGCAGTCCTAAAGAAGACAAAGGAACATGAGTTTAACTTAGAAAGTGACACATTTTAGAAAGATGCTGCTAAACCCGTTTCTTCTTTTATGGCCACCAAGATGCTCTGTGAAACATACCTAGCTGAGGACGCTGGTCTTCAGTTTTGGGCACTGTGGAAGGAGATGGCTGAGCAGCTGAAGATCCGAAAAACAAAGAGACAATTAGTTATAACTTGTATTTGGCTACTAGACTTTGCTGCTGTTGTATCATCATTCCATCATTTACCTTAGTTATTAACATAATAGCCTTACTCTTATAATAAGAAACATGGTAAGAAAAAAATTTCCTTTCTAATGAAACCAAATGTAAATGTGGTAGCAAAACGAGGGCACTTTAACTTATTTTAAACATTTATTTTTACCCCACTTTTTGCAAAACTAAAAAAAAAAATTGAGATGGTTTACAAAACAGATTAAAATGAATCAACTCTAAAATAAAAAGATAAAGGGAAACCACCAGGAAAATATAAAGTACGGAATACTTTAAACATGGCCAAGATTAGGAAATCACCCAGTATTTAATCTGTACTCAAGCATCCTATGAGACATGCATTTGTCCAGAAATGCATTACATCATTCATTACATCATTCATTTCTTTTTGTTATAGAGATATATTACATCATTCATTTCTTTTTGTTATAGAAATAGGTATAATGCCAATAGAGAAAGAATCATTGCATTTAAAGATCAGTTGCGCTTTGTTGCCAAAGGGACAAATGTATGTTGAAAAAGCATAGTTTGGCTACAGAAATTATCAATTACTGCATCAAGAGTTATCCACTGCCTTGTGATGTGAGGATTCAAGGCAGTGGGAACCAACACTGTACCTTTCGACTGGGGGGTGGGGTGGCCGTGACTGGTCCAGGCTGATCTCCTGGGTGGTTCGTAAGGTAAATCTGTAAAGATAAATAAATTGACTAAAAGATCAATAACATAACTTGATAACAGCTATATTGTGTGCTTTTTTTTTGTTTTGTGTTTATTAGAATAAATATTGTGCAAGAAAACCCAGTTATCCAAAGTAATATTCAACCTGGATTCCACGAGATTTGGGTTTTATCTACAAATGATAACTTTGTATCTTTTACTGATCTAACAGTTTCACCCATTAATCTGAAAACTCCCATGGACAGATTCTCTAGGAGCTGGCTGACTCTTCTAAGGTAATTTCCTGCAATCGTAGGTCAAGACCATATCAAAAGTTTCTTACAATCTAATTTGTCCTGCTTCCAGCTGGAATTGACATAAGTCCATCACCCCTTTATCATCTTCATGACCTGTCTGAAACACAGCCTACAACGTTGATTAATCAACCGATTCCTACTTGAGGTCTGACACTAAATCCACCAAATGACATTCACGTTCCTTCCTTTTCTTCTTCCTTGGAAACGAGCACTGCCTTCTCTTATTTGCCAGCTGCCTCTCTCAGCCACCCCTCATTTTCCCTCATCCACTTATATTAAATCAGTCTTAAGGGTCTAGTTATTTTTCTTTTTTTTTTTAATTAATTTTTATTGGAGTATGGTTGCTTTACAATGTTGTGTTAGCCTCCACTGCACAACAGAATCATCCGTACACATACAGATATCCCCTCCCTTTTGGACTTCCCTCCCATTTAGGTGGGTCTAGTTATTTTTCTACGCAAATGTCTACTCTTTCTCCTTCTCTAAATGAATTTAGAATTTCTCTAAAATGAATTGTAAGACTGAAATAGTACTGCCCCTGCAAAACATCAGCAATGACCGTAGAGCTGAAGTATATGCCAATGATTTCTTTTTGTATTTATAATGTATTGCTACTTGTCCCATAAAACTTCATCACACTTTGCATATGCAAATTTAATAATTATACTTCTGCATCCTCAGTGCAAGTTCTATTAATGACTATGACTCTAAGTCATTTCAAGTTTCCTTTAAAAATACATTCCAGAAATGTTATTATGCATGTTCTTACTAACTGTGCCTACATAAAGCTGGGGAGTGGGGTGGCTAGCTACACGCAATTTTATTACAGAACGATTTCAAAACTACGACTTCTTGGATTGACAGGTCTCGGTCCAATGCCATGTGTCATCCTGGGCCAGCTGAAAGCCATAGCCAGGTACTTCAGCAGGTGTTCTGCTGCCAGTCACCTGGAGATGACTATAAAATCTCACTTGGAGAGATTTTAAACTTTGTTTAAAATTGGCAGTTTGGTGGGTCAATCTCGAAAAAGCTTGTTGCCTGTGTTGCAGAAGACATGTCTCTTCCTAGTTTCATATCCCAGAGAGAACAGCAATGAAATGCAACGTGAAATCCAACGCAGAATTGCCTTAATTTATTTGGTCTGTTTGGCTACGAGCATCTCGACTAGTGTGGTCTGTGAAATCCTACCCTGCAGAGCTTTGGTTGAGTTCGATAATTTTTCTTTTGAAACTCTTCTATTGCTCACCACTCCCTCTCCACTGGCATTTCTGTATTTTTGGACTGTAAGCATTTCCCATCCAGTTCCTCAGATTCTCACTTTTCTGGTGTTGAAGTTACACATGGGAATTAAATCTGCAGTCGCTATCAATTTACAACTAAATTTGAACTTAAGTCGCTGGGAGCACTTGCACATAGATTCTCATCTAGTTGCATTTTGTCTAGAAAATGGTTAGGCAGAGTTTCAATTTGAGAATTGTCTCAGAAAGAAAAATCTACTAGCAGGGCAACTGTAACAGCATCTCCCCTACTTTAGGAGCAGACAGCTATATCAGCGTGGGGCTTCTGTCTACCAAGTGAAAAAGCAAGAGAATCCAGAAATATGTTCTAGGTCCCTGTTTCTCCGCAGACCAGCAATATCGGCAATGTCTGGGAGCTCGTTAGAAATGCAGAAACTCACTCTAGATCTACTGAATCAGAATCTGCATTTTACCAGATTCTGGTAAACAAAAAATAAAATAGAGCTACCATATGATCTTGCAATCACACTCCTGAGCATATATCTGAAGAAAACCATAATTAGAAAAGATACAGGCACCCCCACTGTTCATTGCAGCACTGTTTACAATAGCCAAGACATGGAAGCAACCTAAATGTCCATCAACAGAGGAATGGATAAAGAAGATGTGGTACATGTACACAATGGAATATTACTCAGACATAAAAAAGAATGAAATAATGCCATTTGCAGCAACATGGCTGGACCTAGAGATGATCATACTAAGTGAAGTAAGCCAGACAGAGAAAGACAAATATCATGATATCGCTTATATGTGGGATCTAAAAAATATGATACAAATGAGCTTATATACAAAACAGAAAACAAAAAAAAAAATGATACAAATGATCTTATATATAAAACAGACACAGAAAACAAACTTATGGTTACTAAAGGCGGGGAGGGATAAATCAGGAGTTTGGGATTAACATGTACTCACTACTATAAATAAAATAGATAACCAACAAGGACCTACTGTATAGCACGGGGAACTATACTCAATATTTTGTAATAACCTATAAGAGAAAAGAATCTGAAAAAGAAAATATATATATACATATATATAAAATGATTCAGTTTTATATATACATATAAAACTGTGTATATATATATATAAAACTGAATCATTTTGCTGTACATCTGAAACTAACATGATATTGTAAATCAACTATACTTCAATTGAAAAAAAGAATCTGGGGGCTTCCCTGGTGGCGCAGCGGTTGAGAATCTGCCTGCCAATGCAGGGGACGTGGGTTCGAGCCCTGGTCTGGGAAGATCCCACATACCGCGGAGCAACTAGGCCCGTGAGCCACAACTACTGAGCCTGAGCGTCTGGAGCCTGTGCTCCGCAACAAGAGAGGCCACGATAATGAGAGGCCCGCGCACCGCGATTAAGAGGGGCCCCCGCTTGCCGCAACTAGAGAAAACCCTCGCACAGAAACGAAGACCCAACACGGCCATAAATAAATAAATTAATTAATTAATTTAAAAAAAAAATTAAGAAACTGTATTTTAACAAGGTCCCATTTGACTTGGGTGTACACTGAAGTTTGAGAAAGCCTGTTCTAGACAATTTCCATTATTCTTTTCTAAAAATCTGTGTTCCTACAGATAAGGATTTCAGAAATGCTATCTGAGTGTGTTAATACAAATAAATGTGTGGAAAGAGTTCTAGATTGAATGCTTTTACCTGAAATATGAGAAATGGAATTAATAGCAAGTGTCAGTAGTTAGTCTGTTACTACTTTAAACATAAAGATATTGCCCATGAAATGTGACTGGAAGAAATCAAACACCAAACTACTAACAGGAAAATATTTTGAAACTCTTAATTCATAAAGTCCTTCTTAGAGTGTGTAACCTCATCAAAACGTTGAGTATTGTGTGTCTCATCTTCCCTTGAAAATCAGTCAGGACCTAAACAACTCCAAGTCTGATTTTTTGCCAAGAACTGGAGATGTTTATATGAACAATGATTAATGTGGTCATGAACATATTGCCATGGAAGATAAGTAGGCTTTTGTTTTTGTTCATGGAATTCTGCTCCAGTGTTCTCTTATCAGCTACCGATCACATGCCATGGGCACCAAGCCCCCCCACCTCCTGTGGGATGTGACATTGGGGAATGTTGAACTAAGGCTTGCTGAGATGGGTGACAATCATCTCAGTGACCCTGTCAGCAGCTACAACACCTCAAAGCAGAGCCAGCTTTGAGCAGTTCTGCTTTTTGGCTCCTTGAAAAATTATTACTCTGTGTACATTTGCTATTTGCCCCTTATGGAGAGTAGATCATAAGACTTCTAGTAAGAACATAGTTTACATTTCATTTTTGGTGGTCATTTCAATCCACTCTCCATTTCTCTTCAACTTTAATCTTCAAGGTCATTAACTCATACACTTGGCAGAAGGTCCTGTGTCAGGGAAGGCTGCTTTCTGGCATGGGTTCTGCTAATTTTTTTCTGTAACAGACTGTGTTTTAAAACTAAACTTTATAAAAGCCATTTCATAGGCAGCTGAGGGTTACCAAAGAAGTATGCTGTATGCCATGATCTAGACCAAAAACCATGAAAACTACAAATAGGGAGTTTGACTGGTGTTGGCTCCCTCCACCCCAGCACCTTTGTTTATTTTCTGGGAGTCAAGATCAGTTCCTGATTCTGAATGAGACTCCTTCCCCCAACTACTCCCTTCCCTAGACATCAATGATGTAAGCAAGCATCCTTGCTGCCCTTCCTGCAGGATTAAGTTCACCAAATTTTACACTCTCCTTTCATCAAGATTACTGAAGAACAGCCCACTAGCCCTCTTGACATCCACCCACCACTTTATTTTTTTAAAGGACCAGAACTTGGATCATGGGAGAGCTTATCCTCATTCTGGGGATCCATGCCACATTTTCAAAGTAACTCTAGAGGTCCCTGGTTGCACTGGATGTGAAAGGTTGAATTTTGCCAGCTCTCAATGAACTTAGATGCTAATGGCAAAGACAAAGACCGAGAGCTATTGACCTAAACCAATCTATAAACCCCTATCTAATGCAAGCAATTTTCAGGGTCAAGCCTACTAACATGATTAAATCACTCTCTCTTGTTTTCCTCTAGCTCTCCCTACAGTCTTCTAAACTCCTCTGTCAAAGACATGGAGATCTGGGGGCATTTTGCCTTCCCTTTTCAACTAGGTGTACAGATGTACAGATCTGTGGTTAGAGTACAGTTAGGGCAAAGCCAAGAATGCATTTTCAGCCACTTGCTGTGATACAGGCTTTACTTAACTGAGGAGACAGTGCATTGGCTGTGTCATCTTGCTATGACTGGAGATGCTGAATGGCACTGAGCTGCAAACTCCAAAGGAGGAATCATTTCAGATTCCGAGAAACCCTTGAGGAGCACCAGCTGAAAAGGGAAAGTCAAGGCTGCACTTGCAGACCCAAGTCTCCAGTCTCCTTCGATAAAATCCTAGATGCGTATCATGGTGCGTGGATTACCACGGTGACGGAGGAGGAGAAGGTGGGGTTACAGATCGTCCTGGGCACACACCAGAGCTTTCACATACACTGCTCCTAGGATGCCAGGCAGGGCTCACATCATGAGGTCAAAAACCAGCTTGCAAGTTTCTCTGAGTCAGACCTGTCTCTGTTTATGCCACTTGAGGCCTCAAGGGGCCATGGCCATGGGTTCATGGTCAAAAAGCATGTGTTCAGCAAAGAAGGAGGGTGTTTACAGGGGAGATGGGGAAAGGGCTTCTGGTCATAATAACTGACTACCCAGGAAACACATGCGACACCATGAAATTCGATCATAAAAAAAGAACGTAAACGGATCTGCCTATGTGCTAGCACTTTCTAAGAGGAGAGGAGAGACTCATCTAAATGCTAATTCAACAAAGGGATCATGAAAGAGGGTGCATTTTGAATCAGGAAAATTTGGATGAAATTAATAGGAACAAGCACAGAGGGGATGAGGCATGAACAAAAGAGTATATTGTCCATCATGTGTTATCCTGTAAGGTCACTGAACAGTCCCGGACAATTGGTGGGGGGGCGAAACTGAAACGACAGGGCAGGCAGTAAGGGGACTCTGGAATAAATGATCTTTTTGGGAAGCTGGGCCATGACAAGAAGAAAAGGTAGACGGGGGTGGTTACTTGAGGAGGAAGGAAAGGAAGGAAGTGGGGAGGGAACACTGGGAAGCTGGACTCAGCAGGATGACACAGGTGGGAGGAAGGAGTCCTCTGTCTCCGTGGACATGGAATTAGAGAAATGGATGGACACCAAGAGTGTCCATCAGCAAACCAAGAGTGCAGGGGAACGGGAACTCGGGTCTCTGTCCCCAAGGACCCAAGGACCTCTCCCAAGGAAAGTCAGCAACCAGCTCTTCTGAAAGCAGTCAGATACCCACCAACCAAAGGGACACAGTCAGATTCCCAGTGACCCCCTCCCCCCATGATCTGCAACACCCATCCCCCCTGACCCATCACAAACTTCTCCAACTGCACCGTCATAAGCTTTCACACTCACAAGACCATTCCTGCAAGGTTGATCACTGGTCCACCCAAGGTATACAAACAAGTCTATTCTCCAAGTTTGAATCCCTCAGTCTGGCTGACAGCAAACCGTTCTCTGGCTCATTCACTCTGATTTTCAACTCTCTGTAGCTCAGACACTAATATTTGTATCTCCTTTCAGAATCACAGCAGCGTATTTTGGTACAAATCAAGTCACACTTGAATGACAGACCCAAGAAAAGAGCATTATCAGGGCTTTGCTAGGTGAATTAGCGTTTGCCACCCTTGTCTCCCCCTGGGCTGAAGCACAGAGTGGTGTCCCAGCCAGAGTCCTCCAGGCCACTCTCCTCTCTGACACCTGGACGCGCCGTATCTTCCAAATCCACCATATCCTCAAATAGGGAGGAAAGGAGCTCCAGGACCCATTGTTCCGTCTATGAAGCAACAGGCAGCCGGCCGGCTGCTCCGACCATCATGTTGAACGAACTCATGCGGCCACACAGCCCTGACACCAGCTCACAATCCCTGGCTTTTGCAACTAGAGGCATCCATGAAATTGCTTCAAACAAACAAACAAATAAGCAACCCATGGCCAAATGTTTCACAGATAGCTTTGACTTCTGTGAGTATGTATGGAAACTTCTTTAAAACACTCACAAAACCATTGTGATTTTCCTACACTTCCCATGTCCTCCCAAGGGACCATTTACTGGCGGTAAACTCAGGAATGTCTAGAGCTAGTGTGACACATGCACTTTCATTGTCCTTTCTCAGTATCCACGGCGGGTTTCTTTAGGGTCAATCTAGTTCACTCCAGACCCTGGGTCTTGTCCACGATCAAATGGCCTGTGTCAGAGGTAACTAAGCACTATCGCCAAGCCTTTCCACTATGCTTCCCAGGAGGAATGGTGGCAGACTTTATGAGGTTAGAGGACAGAAAATCGCCAGCCTGAAGTCACAGTACCAGGGCTGTGTCGGGGTGAGAAAAGCTCCGAGAAGCATCTTCACCCGGGCTATTTAGCTCACTGGCCCCCCTGTCTTTTTCACTGGGAAGAAACAGCAGCGCCAAGCTTAGTGCCTGGGACCAGTTCAAACTAGGACTTGGGCAGCCTGGACACGTGACAGACGTCCAAGAGCAACAGCTTGGGTCTAAGAAGACGTGAGTTCTAGATCCACGTGTGAATAGGGAAAAACCATCCCACAGCCCTAATCACGACTCCTCAGCTGTGAGGCTGGCGTGTGTCATCCAGTTCATGGGGTTGTACATCCCAGCGAGGGGACAGATGTTTGAGCCATGCTTGCCCAATGTCACCCCCTCCACCTGGCAACACCTAATCCTCCTCTGGCATATGGTCCTTCCTCTGCAACGCTTCCTTCCCCCTTTCATGGAGGGATGAATTCCTTTCCCTTCCTGTTCCCAGAGCCTCTGTCGTTAGAGGTGTTGCCTCTACTATAAAATCAGTGCTTTAGGTTAAACATCCATATCTGTCTCTCCGGCTCTAGGTACCTAGCCCGTAAGGTTAAATGTGTATGTGTGTGATGTTTCTGGCTCTAGGTGGCTTTACATCTAGAAACATCTAGAGCTTTAGGCTGTGTGCCTGTGGGCTTGTTCTCTGCTGCACCCCCGTGGCTGGCACTCAGGAGGCTCCATGGATAACTGTGGAATGAACAGGCCAGCTTTCTGAAGACAGGAAGCTTTCTGAAGTCTGGTTCATCCTTAGATTCCCAGAATCTAACATCATGCTTGGCACTAATAGACACTTGATAAATAGTGATTCTTTTCGTGAATGACGCGTAAATTAATAACCTAATCAAGTCATCGGGAAAGACACAAAGTAAGACTCAGGTGTAAATATGATTGATTACATGCTTCTGCTCTGAAAGACTGGCTCTCCTGACAGCTGGGAACCAGCCACTAGTGTTAGGGGGCTGCCTCCTGCTCTGTGCTGTGCCTTGAGGACGGATAGATTACACTTATGTCCTTCTGTAAACTCGAAACCGGATGGATTCCTTATCGCCAGGCATCCAGGATGCCTTCTTGGCCCATCTGTCTTTGAGAGCAGCTAGTGAAGGGGCTGACCTGATTATAATCCCACAGTTCAGGGACTGTTCGCGTGATCTCTGAATGGAACGGTCTGATTCTAGGCGCCAGATCCACAGAGGCAGAATAAGACTGTTTAGAGGTCCGATCCAAGATCAGCTGTCTTTGTGTCTCGTGACGTAGGTCACGGATCTCACAGGACATCCTGGGATGTCTCTCAATAAAGAGATTACACAGGGGTGTTTTCGTACCTGGCCTAGTTGTAATTCTTTGCGTAGCTTCAGGATATACTGAAGTATTTGGGAAAATAAAAGCTGCACCCCCTGCAGACAAAAGGAAAGACAAAACATGTGAAGGTCTTTTGCTGTGGTCGTTGATCTGATCTCAGCAACAGCGCCTAATCTACTTTGCCCCGTGACAACCAAGGGAGGTGGCCTACTAGAACCTGCCATGCCAGACTTCGGGAGAAGGGACTAGCACACGGGTCAGAAACAGATGCTGAAGATGGAAGAGATGTGACTCTCTCTGTGCCCCACTTGGCACAAGGCGTCTTGTGTTTTGATTTTACAGCTTCCTCCTGAAGCCCATCTGTGGGTCTGCCCATCCCCCTGCAAGCTCATTTTATTAAAACAATTCTATGGTGGACGTTTTAATTTTCAAATTGTATAAAACCCATAAAACACTTTACAGAGCCCTTGGAAAGTAGTACCAAAGAATGATAAATATTTTGCCAAAGAATCTATGGATCTTTTTAAAAATTAATCCGTATCTCTGTTCAGATGCACATTTTCCCTTTCTCTCTCTCCATCAATTCTCAAATTGTTAGTGGAACTAATTCTCTTTTCACAGGTCAGTCCGTTTGGAATTTGTTGTCCTGCTTTTCGATTGCTTCTATGTTTAGCAATAGGAAAAATAATGAAGTCAGAGCTTTCCTGACACTTTCATCCTCTGCTAAAAAGTTTTTAAATGACTAAGAAATTATCAGAAAGTGTGTGTATCTCCAAGGCATTTCCTATGGGAGGGGAATTACTTTGTCTAAGGTGCTTGCTATTTCTGGCCACAAGGTCATTAATAGGCTGATTGTGTAACCTACATTGAAAAAGTGTATTATTGACTCAAAGCAATTTTTTTTAAATTTCAGATTAAAAGCACAACCTTCTGGCTATGGGAGATCAACTAGCAATCCCTTTGTAATACTCAAGCCTGGACCCACTCACAGCATACATTTAAAAATAACATGGCAAGTATTTGGAAAATGGCTGTATTCCTATGTGAGGGCTGATCATGGATTGGCTGGCTTGCCTATGAGGGGTTACTGAAGTCTTTCCAACACTAGATGGTTTTCTCCCTAGCCTGCTGGTGGCAGAGGGTCCCTGCAGGCTGATAACAATGGGTTGAGCAGCCTGAGGCCATGCTTCTGTAAGTGTCTCCATCACCAGGGAGGAAATGGGTGTGACAGGACCACATTCATCCACAGAAAGCCCAGCCTCTGCTCTCAGCCTTTACTAAGAGGGGGGGGAGGAGGGTTAGCCAGGAAGAAGCATCACGTTAAACTCTATCAGGCTCAGGCAAAAAAAAAAACGAAATAGATAAATAAACAAAATGTAGACTCAATGGTTAGACATAGAATAGCAGGTATTTAGTTAGTCACTAATTTCAAGTCTTCCGAAGTCATAACACGGTTTCCCTCACAACAAAAGCTCCCCAAAAGTAACCGACATTCCCTCCTGCTGCCTTTTGCCAATGTACAAAGACTGTGCAAGAAGATTCAAGTCAAGTTGAATGCCCTAAAACTTTACCAAAAAGGGGAAAGCAAAACTCCTGCTTGTCCTAGTAAACATTCCTTTAAGAAGAAAAATTTTAAAAGGAAAAGAAGAAAAAAGGAGCATGCTAAGGGCCCCTTCATACGGAACATGCTTTTAGTTTCTACAGTCAGCACAGAGCATACTTGAGGACTAACAGCAGCAGACTGTAATCCAGCAAATGTGAGCTGAGGCTACGGCTGAAGGCTAATTCTGCACATCTCCTGGTTGAAAGAAATCCTTTGACTGGCAAGGGAAGTGGGGGAGTGTTCAGAGACCAAAGAGTGCCTCCTGCCTTGAGGCTGTGGTACCGCCAACACACAGCCTCAACCTACCAAGGACCCCTCAACCATCCACCTCTGACTTCTGCCTTCCTGATGCACTGACTGTCCCACATTCTACCTGTAAAGCATGCAACCTGTAAACAAAACCCTACACTTGTCCTGGGGGGAAGGGGCAGGGCCAGCATTACCTGTGTTTCTAGCATGCATTAACCGTGGAGAGTTTTGTAAGGCTTTATCAACATCATCTGAAGTCAAATGTGGAAGAGGTGCTACAAAACAAAACAAAAAGCAACATCCAAATGAAAAAAGAGAGAGAGAATTACCTTCCTTGAAAAAAAAAAAAAAAAAGAAGAAAAAGAAGGAAAACATCCACCCCACTCCCCACCCTATTATCATGGGCTGCGTGGAAATCTCTCCATGGCCCTGCTACTGGTTAGCATGTTAAAACCTAGATGGGGATCCATATTGAGTTCAGGGAAGAAGTGGTTGGGATGCCAAGCAAAGCGTTTACACCAAAGAGTTCACACCACCCACTGTTGCACTGTCTCTACTATCTCCTTCTGATCATGCTTGACATTTGAAATATTAAAGCATGCAGCAGACTCTGTGGATTCATGCCTCTCATTGCCAAGACGCCATTCCCATTGTGACAGGCTAAGCCACATCTCAAGATACCAAGTGAAAATGTTCCTCATTTTGTGTTCCAGTGGGATACGAAGGGGAGCTTGGTTTGGCTTTAGGGAAGATAAACTCCACAATTCCCATCAAGTAGGAGCCTTTCCATAATGTTTCTATTTCTATTTGGGCATCATAGAGATGAAATCATGTGTGACCAGATAAAGCTCTGTTTCCCTTTGGCATGTGATCTTCTTGGCTGGGGGACCCTGGAGGAGGCAGCTGAATGGTAGTTGACTTTGCCGCTTCTCGTAAAAGCACTGACTACTTCTCATTACGCAATCACCTAAGTCATCACTTATAAGCATTCTCTCAGATCCTAATGGGAATTGGGTTAGGGCAGCAAGATGCTGTCGGCAACTGGGCTGAACCCTCGCATCTTACGTTAACAAGGACCTCTCGACAGTGCTCTCTGTGGGAGCGGGGACTGCCTTACTCTCTCTGAGGTAGTGGAGATGCGACAGAAGGATGTCAGCGTTGTAGCTCGGGGTGAGCCTCTGAAAGTCGTCTTTGGTCATCTTGCACAGCTCCTTCCCGTCAATATTCTGGAACAATAAGATGTCGACGTCCGGAAGGCCATATTCTTTCACTGCCCACTCCAGCCACTGCCGGACATGGTCCGTACTCCATAGCATAGGATCTGAAAGGGGATGGAAGCGTATTTGGTCAACTCCTGAAGACAAATTTCTGGGGTAGAGCCATATCCCAGGTGGGATCTCCCACCAGCCATAGCTTTCCAGAGCATCCCCTCCCACTCTTCCAGAAGCACAGCCTCAAGCCAGGCTCAGGGACCAGTCCGAGGAGAATGTCTGAGGAAGACCAACTGACTCACAGTCAGAGATCATTGTCTTTAAAGTGAATTGTTCTGGAAGTTTAGGATTATTCACACCACCTGCCCTTTTGTTGCTCAGATAATCTAAAGTTTCCTGTAGGGATGGGATTTTCTTTTTATTAGTTTCTTTTAATTTTTATTTATTCATTTATTCATATAAAAATATGTGTGTGTGTGTATATATATATGAATCACTTTGCTGTATACCTGAAACTAACACAACATTGTAAATCAACTATACTTCAATTTTAAAAAGAATGGGAAAAAATGAATAAGAATAAATGAAAACTTTCTTTCCTCAGAAAATGACTGGTATCTTTATATGAAATAAGAGCAACACATATCAGGAAGATGTTAATTACAGATTACCAAAAAAAAAAAACCCATACAGTATTTGTATGAAATACTGAAAAATACTGACCACAGAATTGGAGATGATGTGTAGGTCAACCAGAACCCTAGCACTTCCCAGGAGCTAGTGTTTCTAAGAGAGAGCCGTCAGTTACATGCTTTTCCTGCAGAGAACTTGGTTTTGCAACTAACTCACACCTGCAGGAGGCAAGCTGGCTGGGGGACTTTCACATTCCACAGCTGGGGCACAAACACCCCACAGGATGCAGGCGGTGTCATCACGCTTTGCTGCCACGTATGGGAGGGGACCCCTGTATGACCAGGAGAGCAGGTCTCTGGGGAAAAGGAGCAGGTGATCCCCAACGGAAACACAAGTTGGGACTACCCCACACAAACAGCCTGGGTGGAGGGGTACCCAGGGCGCCTCGCCAGCAGACTGGGCTCCTCCCTGGGGTCCCTGAGCACAGAGACACACCTGGGCAAAGGAGCAGGAGCCCAGAGTCCTGATCCCAGGGTCTCTCAACGCTGCAGCCTCCAGAGGCTGCTTCTCCCTTCTGTGTCTGTTTCCAATGTGAAATGAAAGCCTTGGTCTGGGTCCTCTGGACAGGCTCATAGAAGGCAGGCGTGCCACGATACTCAGATCATCGTGAGTGAAAATATCTGCTGTGGGAATACATCACCCTTTTGAATTGCTTTCTAGCTAATAGTTTTAGAAGCTTGTTTGGTCTTACTAATGTTTCAGGCTGCTCAAGAATGGGCATGCGATGTGCTGTTGGGATACATTTTCGGTTTCCAGGGTCAGTAGCAGTAACAGTGAGAAACAGCCAGCCAGCCACGGTCACCAGAATTCTCCTCCCTTTCTCCCTCCCTCCCATCCTTCCTTCTTTCCTTTCTTTTTCTTTCTCACTCTCTTTCTGCCTCCCCCTCCCTCCCTTCTTTCGTTCATTCCCTACTTTTTCATATCTTTTTTAATAGAAACAAATTCTTTCAACTCCAATACAATGCATCCCTAACCTATTCCCCTCCTGGACACTCCAGGAGGACCCACTATCCTGAAATGATACAAGCATCATCCCTATACACATCTGAATACTTTTACCATATCCACTGTATATACATTGTTGTGTGCCTTTAAGTTAACATAAATGGCATCTGATTTGCTTTTGGCGTTCGGCACTGTATTTTCAAGATGTGTCCAAGTCAATCCACGGAGGTATATTTCATCATTTAAGCCGCTCTCGGATATCCCCACCCCCCCACACAAATATACCCAACTTACTTATCAATGAAGACCCCTGTGTCTCCCTCCCCACCCACATGTGAAGCAATCTGCATTGGTCCACAGCCTGGGTTCCACATTAGAATCATGGGGAGATAAAAAAACTACTGACGTCTGGTCTCACCCACGAAGATTCTGAGTTAATTCTGCTGGAGGGCAGCCCGGGCATCAGGGTTGTTAAAAGCTGACCAGGTAATTCTGAAGTGGTTCAGACCATCTACCCTGGGGCTTCACTACTCAGAGTGTGGTCGTGGGATCTAATTAGAAATGCAGAATCCCAGGTGCTGCCACAGGCCTACTGAATCAGAGTGTATATTTTCATAGAATTCTCAGCTGATCTGTGTGCACGTTAAGCCTGAGAAAGTGCTGGCCTAGGTGAGTACCTAGATGTAGAATCGCTGGTCATAGGGCGCACGCGTAGAAGCTATAAACTAAGAACTCTGGTTCTGCTACAAAGCGCACAACATCTACAAAAGCTCAAATGGCAGTGTTGACAGAAAGCTGTGCATATTCCTTTGTAATCCAAACACATGGAAACATTTTGTTAGCCTGTGAAAACCGAATGTGTATTGGGAATGTTAACTCTGTCCAAGTCACTGAAGTTCAGATGGCTCTTTGCCATTGGGTCAGCATTCGGCTTTCAGGGATAAAATGTTCTAAACTCCAGAATGTTTCCATAGAAAGTCCTTTTTTCCCTTTTTCTCATGGTATGTCATGACTCCTCATTATTCAGGAACAGATCATATATTGGTCTTCGGATGCCCTGAATTCAAGTCCTCTTTCCTTGGTTCTGTGCAGAGGACAGTTAAACGGCCCTCTCGGAGAGAAGACCCTCCCTTCCACAGGGGTCCCCAAGCCATTTCCTATAAATTCCACCAGTAGGTATTAGCCAAACTCTTCTTTCTGTTTTGTTTTGCCTTTAACAACCTGGAAGGACTATATTTTGGTGTAACTGCTTCCTAGAAATCAGTTCATTCTAGGAAGGCATTTTCTTCTCTTAATGGTGGAAACAGATATTCTAAAAATGATACATAAACATCTTCCTGAAAGTTCCTGGGTTCATGTTAAAATGGTCAAATGACATCTTAGGAAGATAGCCAAAAAAGAAGTCCAGTCTCTCCAGTATCCCTTGGTGTGCCTGTTAATTGGTTTCCCTCGCTAAGCCCAAGGTTGTAATGGCTTATTCAATTTTCCTTTAAGGGAATCACATGCAAGACCCCAGAGACCAATTCCTCCTTGACCTGCCCTGTTATAATTCTTAAATTCTCACTTTGGATTGGTCAAATGGCCATTCTCTTGTACTGCTGGCCTGAGCGTAAATTGCTACAACCTTTCCAATGAACAATTTGGCAATACATTTCAAATGCCTTTTAAAAAACTGTGTGTATAGTCTCTAAACTAAAAATTCCACTTCTAGAAATTTATCCTTAGGAAATCAGAGAGGAAGTGCGCAATGATTTATTTTCAAGGATGTTCTTTGTAGTGTTGTTTATAATAGCAAAACATTGGAAACACCCTAAATGTCCCACAGAAAGAGAACTAGTTAAGTTGTTGTACATTTAGGAACAGTCCTGTGATATTTAGAAACTAAAAATTACACTGCTGAATGTAGTTATTGATATGAAAACTGTTCAAAATAGATTAAATTTAAACATTAGAAACATTATGGTAGAATAATTATATTTTGCAAAGAAATATAAACATAACCATGGAAAGAATTTTGGAGAGATATACAGTGAAATGGCAACTACTGTCTCTGAAAAAAAGGAATGGAGATTTAAAAGTTTTCTTTTCACTAAACTTTATCTTCTCTCTTTCCTACAATACACATATAATACTTGGGTTAAAAAGTTATTTATATGGGGCTTCCCTGGTGGCGCAGTGGTTGAGAATCTGCCTGCCAATGCAGGGGACACGGGTTCGAGCCCTGGTCTGGGAAGATCCCACATGCCACGGAGCAACTGGCCCCGCCTGTGAGCCACAATTACTGAGCCTGCGCGTCTGTAGCCTGTGCTCCGCAACAAGAGAGGCCGCGATAGTGAGAGGCCCGCGCACCGCAATGAAGAGTGGCCCCCGCTTGCCGCAGCTGGAGAAAGCCCTCGCACAGAAACAAAGACCCAACACAGCCAAAAGTAAATAAATTAATTAAAAAAAAAAAAAGTTATTTATAAAAAAAAGTATTCTCTATGTTTCAAAATCAAAACAAGGTTTTATAAAGGATTATATATATATATAATATATATACATTTGTTAAAATGTTTTTATAAAACTTTCAAGAGTATAATATTTTAATGTTACTTTCTCATACAGTTTGTTAATGGAAATTGCTTCATTTGAAAAGAATAAAATTACACAAAGTCAGGTTACTCCTGTATCCTTTTGGAATTTGATCTCCATACCTCTGCCCTATACATTTATAAGCAAAGAATATTAAAAACAAAATACAGCCACTTGGTAGAGTAAATGAGATGTTCCTTTCTAACCTGTCCATGGGGCACCATTACTCTGGACCTACTCTACAGGTGTAAAGAGAACAGTCTGGGGGCTTCCCTGGTGGCGCAGTGGTTGAGAATCTGCCTGCCAATGCAGGGGACACGGGTTCGAGCCCTGGTCTGGGAAGATCCCACATGCCGCGGAGCAAGTGGGCCCATGAGCCACAACTACTGAGCCTGCGCGTCTGGAGCCTGTGCTCCGCAACAAGAGAGGCCGCGATAGTGAGAGGTCCGCGCACCGTGATGAAGAGTAGCCCCCGCTTGCCACAACTGGAGAAAGCCCTCGCACAGAAACGAAGACCCAACACAGCCATAAATAAATAAATAAATAAATACATACATACATACATACATACATACATACATACATACATACATACATAAATAAATAAAAAGAGAACAGTCTGCAAGGGGCAAATCCAAACTCTTCAGCCTAAAGCACGTGACTCAGGTTTCGGGGCCCACCATCTTCATAGGTATCATCCCCAGTCCTTCCCCAACCCCTTCACCCTACACACATCCAGCTGCCATCTCCTGAGCCCACACCCCCTGCCTGCGCCCACACACCACCCACTGCTTGAGGACTCGCCCCTTCTTGCATCCTCACCCACACTCACTATCCGCTTTGGGTGTCTGTCCTCCACGCTCTTGAGGTGTAAGCACTTATCGTGAATCTCTGGGCAGGGAACTGATAACAAGAGAGGAGGCCCTGTCCCTGCCCTGATGGCAGAGCCCACCCTGGGCTCCCCACAAACTCCCTGGACCAGGCATGGATGGTGCCACTGTAGACAGTGTTGTTTAGGGTTCAGGTCAGTGTGTGGGGTCCCAGCTCACTCCTCAACTCCACAGAGTGCCCAGTAGAAGCTTCCAGGTCTCCTCCATGGCCCATGACAGGTCAGCAAAGTTTTCTTGCTTCTGGCCCACCCACCGTAACAGAAGGGAGCTCACAAGGTCCCACAAGATTCAGGAGGCCTTATCTCTTTCCTCAACTATGCATGTGAAGGAGAAAGGGGAGGGGGCAACAGGATGAGCTCTAACCAAGGGTCACCTTTGCCTCTGTTCAGGGGTGGCATCCCACACCCTCTGCCCCAGGAAGTGATGCAGCTCAGAACCTGCCACCTAACCTCACGACTGAGCCTGGATTTTTGTGGTTTTTTGGTCATTTTATTATTATTTTTTAATTGAAGTATAGTTGATTTACAATGTTGTGTTTATTTCTGCTGTACAGCACAGTGATTCACTTATACTTAAATATACATTATTTTTCATATTCTTTTCCATTATGGTTTATCACAGGATATTGAATACAGTTCCCTGTGCTATACCAGTAGGACCTTACTGGTTATCTATTTTATATATACTAGTTTGCATCTGCTAATCCCAAACTCCCACTGCGTCCTTCCCCTAGCTCCCTCCCCCTTGGCAACCACACGTCTGTTCTCTATGTCTGTGAGTCTGTTTCTGTTTCGTAGATAAGTTCATTTGTGTCCTATTTTAGATCCCACATATAAGTGATATCATATGGTATTCGTCTTTCTCTTTCTGACTTACTTCACTTGATATGATAATCTCTAGCTGCATCCATGTTGCTGCAAATGGCACTGTTTTGTTCTATTTTATGGCTGAGTAGTATTCCATTATATATATGTACCACATTTTCTTTATCCATTCATCTGTTGATGGACATTTATAAAACAATGTGTAGACTCCAAGGACCCATAGGATAATGACTAAGCTGAATTTAACTGAGTTACTGAGCATTTACAATATACACAAGTATTTCAGGGATGCAGAATTGGCCAAGACAAAGATGCTGAGAATCTACTGAGGTAGGCAGCCATGAAGACAACCCACAAAGCAGAATGAAATCTGTGTTATCCAAGCAGGACGGGAGTACAGAGAAGTAGCAACTGACCCCAACCAGGAAAAAAGGGAAAGGCTTCACCAGAAGGGTTTGGCTTGAGCCTGCATTAAGGATTTTGACAGAAGTAGGGTGATAAAAGCAGAGAAGACCTTTAGTTTAGGGGAACAGCTTGAGCCCAGCTTCACACCCACCGAGGCATGAAATATCTGATGGTTTTGAGGGACATGTGAGAAGTTTGGTGTGGCTGGAGTGGAGGGTTTAAGAGGGAGCACAGAGACATAGGAGGATGGAAATGAAAGTTGGAGACAGATCAAGGAGAGCCTTGAGGATCTTGCTAAGAAGGCTAGACTTTATGATCTAGGAATTTCAGAGTCATTGAAAATGTCTGAGGAATCAAAGAATGTCTTAAATTACATCAAGCACAGCAAAGTTGGTGATCAAATAAAAGGCTTTATTGGGAGCCAGAATACCCATATTTGGGCTCTGATTCAACCGTTCTTTAGATGTAAAAGTTAACCTCTCTAGAATTTGTTTTCTTTTTGCTGTGGGTAATTAAGTGAAATGTTAGGGGAAGAGAAAAGTAAATGAGATAACGTATGTGAAAGCACTTTGCCAACAATATCACATTACAGAGCAATAATGCATCCACGCACTGGATTTTGCATTGCAAACTCTGCTAAAATGAAATAAACAATCTATTATCACAGGGTCAGCCTCTTCCTCTAAACACAAAAGTCTGATTTATCACTTTATTTTAAGAAGTTTTCGGAGGTGCTTCTGTGAGATGAACCAAGAGCCACTACAGATAAGTTGTTTTGTTTTCAGCCCTCCAGTCCAATTGTTTTGAAAACATCTGTGTCATCACTCCACATTTCGTGGACATCAAAATGGTAAAGCCCCATGGTACAGGGTAAAAGAAAAAGGAAGCCATCTCTCTCTCTGCAGTTTCTTATTTGTATCTTAGATTACATGGTTAATATCCAAAAGTTTTACAAATGCTATTCCAGTAAACTGGGATTAAAACAATAAATAAAAGCAAAGCAGAGTTGCACCATTTAAGGTTTGGGTGGGGAAGCAGGGGGAGGAGGGACAAGCAGTGGGTGGGATTAGGGTTGAACATTTTTTTTACATTTCCCTGAAACTGGATTCTGCCCTAGTAGAGTTCCACTGCTGCCAGGAAAATATTAAGTAGATATTTAAATTAAGCAAAAGGATATTGCATTGCTGAAGACATACTGTGCCTTCTTGAAACAAAATACCTCATGTAGGCAAACATCCTGTTTCAGAGACCCCCAACCCCACCCCAGAGGAATGAATAAAAGCAAGATTAAGCAAGAACCAAATTGGTGATAATATAAGCTCTGAGTGTCATTTTTCTTGAACAGTATCAATGTAAAATACTGGCTTCCAGAAAGAAAAATCACCCTTGGTAATGAAAAAATACCAACAAAAATAAAATGTACTTCTAAATCATATCAAAATCCTATGAGGTCTTTGTTTATAAAACCAGACCTTGGTGAGTCTGCCAGTCTGCTGTCCCACACACTCAGAAGCCTGCAAAAATAAGATTTAGCATGTTGCTTCCTCATCGGAACAGACTTTACATTTATAAAGAAGCTTAATAAAGAGAACTAGCTCACATTTGAGCTTCACTCCACAAGAACTTGAACTTTGAGCTCAAGTAAAGAGCCTACATCAAGGTTACTTCTGAACCTTTTCATTTCCATACTATGAATGGGGCTCAGTTACTGTTTTGATAATTATTGATTTCTAATTTTACGGCACTTTGGCCAGTGAAGGAGGTATAAGATTCTGATTTTTTGAATACTGGTTGTTACTCCTTTGGTGGCCAATTTCTGCAGATTGACCATGCTTAAAAAGAAGGCTTATCTTCTAATTGTTGAGTGCAGGTTTCTATGAATAACCACTAGATCAAAATTAGTAATGCATATATAATTTTCATGTCATTGATCTATCAGAGACTGAGAAAGGCAAATTTAAATCTCTCACTAAGGTGGATTTGTCTATTTCTCTGTACAGTTCTTTATGTATTTTGAGGCTATGTTATTAGGTATATACAACTTTATCATTGTTATATATTCTTCATAAATGTAAACTGTTTTTATTATGTGATAACCCTCAATTTTCTCCAGTAATGTTTTCTGCTTTCTGTTTCCATTCTTGTCAGCTTTATTTTGACTGAAATTTAACTACTATATCTTATCCCATCTATTTGCTGTCATTCCTTCTCTGTGTTAGATGTTTGTGTAAATAGTATATACATAACTAACTTTAGAATATTTTTTTAAAAATCTACTTCATCACTTTCTGTCTTTAATGGCAAGTTTGGTCTACTTACATTTATTGTTACTGATATATCTGATTTCTACCACTTTATGCTTTCTATTATTGCTATGGCTGTTCTTTATTTCTCCTTTCCAAATACCTGATTGGACTGATCTATTTTTCTTTGTTCCTTTTTTGTTTCTCTACTTGTTAATCTTTAAACAAAATCTAAAGTTAATCACCAAATGTCCTTTTCCCACAGAATGGAAGGAATTTAGGAACCCTCAACACTAGTCATTCATCCTTATAAGATAACGTTGGCCAATATTTTTATTCCACCTTATTAGAGTCTGTGGCAGGAAAAAAAAGAAAGGTTAAGAGCCCAGAAGATAACTAGAGTTTTGTCAGTTTCTCCCAGCTCACTGGAGATTTTCTTCTACTGCCCTCTGTGCCCTGTTTTGTTGTTGAGAAGTCTGCTGTCCTCAATAACTGTCATTATTTTCAGATAGTCTGTCTTTTTTCTTTAGTACTGGCTCTAAAGTACTTTGTCTTTGGTGTTCTTCAGTCTCACCATAATGTAATTAGAGAAGATGAATTCTTATTTATCCTTCTCTGACTGGTGTTTCCTGTACTTGGAGAATGGTTTTGTCCATCAATTTTGGGAAAGTCTTAGTCTCTTCCAATATTTCATCTCTTCCGTTCTCTTTATTTTCTCTTGCTGGAACTTCTATTAGATCTACATAAGACATTACTATGAGTCCTTCCCAACCGTTGACTTTTTTTCTCATTTTCCACTCCTTTGTCACGTGCTGCACTCTGAAAACAATCTCAAGTCTCCCTTCTCTAATTCACTCTTTGATGTTTTCAGATCAACTGTTTAATCCATCTACTGAGTTTTTGGTATTTTTTGATGCTGAATTTTGAATACTGTTTTGTGTTTCTAGAAATTCTATTGTTTCTTCCTCAAGATTATCTGTTCTTTTCCGTAATATCTTCTTCCTCTCTTTTTTGGTTCCTTCTTTTATGTATCTAGTCACTTTTAAATCTATTCACTTTATATTCTCTATCATACTTCAATTATCTAATATTCTTGAGGGTTTAATCATGTTGTCTGTTGTTTCTGCTGAATCTTGGTCTTGGTAGATTGTTTCTTCCTGTTTTCATAATTTGGCATTGCAGAATCATTTTCTGTGGGTCTTTGTAGGAATTCTGTAAAGCCTGGATTGAAGGCAAGCTTCTCCAGGAAGATTTTGTACTTACTTCCACCAGGTGCCCAAGGTTATCACTGGCTCATAACTACTTTTCAATGGTTAATTTCTCAGACTCAGGATTGTTGGACCACACAGTTGTGTGCATGTGTGTATAGAGTAAGGGGAGGGATCAGGTCCAACTCCTGCTTTGTGCAAGACCAAGATCTCATTTCCTGCCCCTAATTAACCTTTAAAACCCAAATCTCTGTATTACAGACATTGGAACGTGGCACCCCCATTCATGCCACCTAAGACAACCAGGTGACAACATGAGAATGGGCTGCCCTGTTCTCAGTTCCCCCCTTTTTTTCAGTCCCTAAGAAATTCACTGACTTTCTTCTCAGTTCAGCTATGCATTTAAAAGGATGTTAGATTCTATGCATAACTTCCAGGTGCTCCGCAAGAGATCCTTTTAAGTTCAATATTTTACTAGAACCAAGAGTCTTCTCTGCATATTTTTTACCCATTTTACTTTAAAACTTTTCCATTTTCAATGCAGCTGTCAACCTAGCTCACACTATGCTCCACTTCATTAATTAATTAATCAATTGTCAAAAACTAATTGCACATATGAATTGTTCAATACCCTACAGCACAAAAACTGTAAAAAAAAAAATGTGCCTACCTTAAACTCTCTGAGAATCAACTATTCCATTATGTATTTTATTCAAAACATACATGACTACATTATTTTTGTTGGGCTCTAAAGATACCTTTGAAATTCTGACATGCCAAAATATTTCAGTGGATGGAGACATTCTTGACTCCTCTTGAGTGGATTATCTAGCTTGGGGATTTTGTTTTTCTTTACTTGTTCCCCCATTACCTCCCCTTAGTTATTCCGTGACAACGCTGCTTATGTTCATCATGTTTTAGAAATGGAGTGACTTGTCCCATTTCCAAGTCTCTCCCTGCTTGGGTTTTCTTTCTTTGCCCCTCTTTACACGTTGGTGTCCCTGGAGTTTTGTCCTCGGTCCTCCACTCTCCTCACTTCATAGATATCCCTGGGCGTCCAGGCTCTCACGTTCCAACTACAACACGCATGCTGTATTGGTTTCCAAGGGTTGCCATTAACAGAGGACCACACACTAAGTGGCTTAAAACAACAGGAATGTGGTCCCTCATAGTTCTGGAGGCTAGAAGTCTGAAATCGAGCTGTCAGGAGGGCTATGCCCCCTCTGGGACTCTGAATAAAATTCTTCCTTTCCTCTTCCATCTTCTGGTGGTGGCCGGCAATCCTCAGTGTTCCTTAGCTTGCAGCTGCATCCTTCCAGTCTCTGCCTCCATCTTTACATGGCCTTCTCCCTGTGTCTTCACATCATCTTCCCTCCATGTATGTCTGGGTCCAAATGTCCCCTTATGATAAGGACACCAGTCGTTTTATCAGGCCCACCTTTGGGACCTCATCTTGACTTGATCAAATCTGAAAATACTCTATTTCCAAATCAGGTCACATTCCAAGGCACCAGAAATAGGAAGTCAACATATTTTTTTGTGGGGGAACAATTCAACCCGTAATACATGCTTATCCCTTGAGTCTAGGGCTTTCTCCCAAACGCCTGACCAAATATGAAGAGAAGAGCTGCAATTTTTGGAGGTATCACTATAACCCAAGCACTGTTGATGCACTTCACACATATGTCTTATTTAAGCCATACAGCACCATATGAGGTAGGCATTACTATCATCCTTATTTTAGTGCCAAAAAAACTAAGGATCAGCAAGATTAAATGACTTCCCAGAGCCAGAAAATGGCATCGTTTAGAACTCACGTGCAGTGACCCATGATAAAGAATTTTAACCCTATGCTCTACATGGGCCCACTGAACTGCCTTGTGTGTATCCCGTGGGTACCTTAAGTACAGGATGAACCAAACCAGAATCATCTATCTTAATTTTTTTTTCTACATTTACTAACATCCACCCAGCCATTCTTGCCAAATCAAAGCTATTTTCAATGCGATTCTTCTCTTGGTTTTCAGGAGAAACAGAGAAATCATTATCATCATGGAAATGTAAAGGTTAAGGGCTGAGCAACAGACGATCTTGAACATCTTCTTTATCCCTTGACTTATTACTTACATCTCCTTTGAAAAGGCCATTTCAGAATCTACAACAATTTAACAAATTTATTCCATCATTCTATTACCTTGTGTTCTTCCTGGACATTTTTGATCATGTAGGATAGGAATAAGAGCTCAGACTATGGATTCAGACAGAATTGGGTTAGAATTCTGGCTCTCCACATCACTGGCTAGGACATCTTGGGCTACTATCTTATTTTCCCTAGTTTTAGTTTCTTTATCTGTAAAGTGAGAATAATAAATAGTCCCTAGACCATAGGATAGTTGTGGGATTTAAGTGAGATAATCCCTTTTTAATAAAGAACATGGCCAACTGCCTGACAACAGTGTGCACTCAACAGATGGTGACTGTTGCTATTTCTGTCTTTATCATTTCAGTCACACGTATAACCCAATGGCAGTTTCCTCAACTCAGCTCATAGTTTAAAAATATAATTAGTTTTGACTTTAGGATTTAAGTTTTAGTTGGTTTGGTTGTTTAGTTGCTTGACTTAGCATAAAAAATTGTAACCAGAAGCTTATAGAAACACATTCCATAATGCAGACATCATGGGAGAGATCTTTGGAAGTGTTTAGAGGCATGACAAAGTAAAATAAAGAAATGTATAGTTTATAGGAAACAAATGTGTGGTTACCAAAGGGGAAAGGGAAAGGGGGATACAGATTAGGGGTGTGGGATTAACAGATACAAACTTTTATGTATAAAATAGATAAGCAACGAGGATAGACTGTATAGCACAGGGAATTATACCCATTATCTTATAATAACCTACCATGGAGCATAATCTGCAAAAATACTGAATCACTGTGTTATACACCTGAAAGTAACACAATATTGTAAATCAACTATACTTCGATCTAAAAAAAAGAAAAAAGAAATGTGTAGCTTTACCAACAAGTTCTTTAAGTATAAATGAGCACAGGCCTGGGAATTGGCTCTGGTCTCACCCATCTCCGCGTGTGTCCTCGGGAAAGTTGTTTCACCTCCCTAGGGCCCGATTTTCTCATGTTTCAGAGTTTTATGATAGTTAATTGTATGTTTCCACTTGACTGGATCATGGGATGCCTAGATATTTAGTTAAACATTATTTCTGGGTGTGTCTGTGAGGCTGTTTCCAGAAGATACCAGCATTTGAATTGTGGGACTGAGTAAAGCACAGACAGGGAGATGGGGACAGAGAGAGAGAAAGATTGGTTCTGCTTCTTTGAAGAACCCTGACTAATGCAAAGCTGAACGAAGATCATCAAGAATCTTGTACATCCATCTCCTATGATTCTGTGATTCCCACTAACTAAAGCTGGATTCCCATTCACTCGAATAAATGCATGTTTACTGACTTCTGCACACGGGCCACGAGCTTGCTGCTTTGTCTGGTGGTGAAGAATATGCAAAAGACATAATCACCAACTCACGATGCTCACAATCTAACAGAACAGACAGGCTTATAAATAACTAACTCTAATAAGATTAAATCGTAGTAATATGTTGGTCATCTGGGCTTGGTTGGAGAGTGTATTCTTCTATTGCTTGTTATTCGTCTGCTTTCGAGCCCAGCTTGGAGATGTCATATGTAGAAAGGACCCTGTGCAGGTGATGAGAGACTTCTGCCACTCTGAAAACTCAAAATAATGACTTTCTAAGAAACCAGACCAGCAAAGACTCACACTGGGCATATGCTCTCTGCCTGCACCGAGCTGTTGGCTAATGTAACTCACTCTGTCCGTGGAGGATGTCACAAGAAGCAGGCTGCCGCTACACGGTACTGCCACTGTGGCAGGAAGGTGGCCACGACTGTAGCCTCAGTGAAGCCCGAACATAAAGTCCAGGGATCCTGCTTTTAGGATTCTGCACCAATAAAAACATTGCCTTCCCTGTGAAACTTTCTTGTAAACAGGCATTAATTCCCCAAATGGCTCTTTTTACGTTGGCCACCAGGAAGCTCAGAGCCATACTGGAATCTCAGCTACAGCATCTTGGCCAAGCTTGTGGCCAAAATGGCTGCATTCCTCCTTCATGTGACCTTGGTTTTCCATAAATACTTGTAATTGCCTTAGTACTGATCTCTAATTCCTAACTGATCAGTAGCTTGGTTCACATGATTATCAGTAGTTTAGTTCACAAGGCATCTCAAATCCTTCATGGAATTAAATGCTATATCCAGTATACAGATGCATTATAGAATATAATATAAAACGAAATAAAGTGTGGCGATGAAAGAATTGGTAAGACGTTGGCAGAGAAGCAATGAAGGTGCCAGCAGATCAAGGATGGCTTCCTAGACAGGGTGGATTTCAAAGATGCCTTGAAAAGTGAGAAGGATTTGTTAGCAGAGAGAGGAAGGGCATTCCGTCAGAGGGAACAGCATGGGCAAGGACACTTGTGACAACGCAGCACAGGAGTAGAATGATGTGACTGGAGGGCAGGACAGGGTAGGGTGGAGGCTGCAAAGGGATTTAGAAATCTTGTCATCAGGGAACAAAGGAAGCTTTTCTTTACTAGTCATGTTTATAGTCATCTTGTTCCTCAGCTATTTTGAAACATTTGTCTGAATCATTCATTTGAGCTCTTAATCATACTCTCTGCTGTCACGAATTACTTAACTTCATGTGGCTGGGTCTTATCTGCTTCTCACAGGCTTTGGTCATTTCCTCTGTGACTCGTGTGAGAGTAGCAAGTACTCAGTAAATACCTCGCGCATTGAGTAGAAGTTGCCCTGCAGGGAGGGCCTGAGGAAGACACAATACAAGAAGTTCTAGCCATGTGTGTTTGGGGGCCGGGAACAGGGGGTTTTAAATCATATAAGAGCTTTTATTCTTGGTGACTAGAATATTCTAAGTGCTCAGTAAATGAATGAATGAATGGATGGATGGATGGATGAATGAATGAATGGATGAATGAATGAATGAAGACAGGGAGCCAGTTAAAAGATGAATGTGGCAACTTTTTGTCTCTGAGACTTCTGACTCCCATGAGCATCTGTGCTCAAAGTGGACATTTAGAAAATAAAAATGGAAGTGTTTGAAAAGCCCCATGCCTTAGCACCCATTTTAGGGAATAAAAATAAAGAAAAAGAAAAATCTTCTCAAAATGATGTAAGCTGCTGAAACCAGAGGTTCTGTTGCATTTTGGTCAGCATTTTGCAACTCTGAAGAAAAGTGGATGAAGACCGTGCCTTCCTCTTTGCCAGCTCCCTCAGTTAGCACATCGCTGAGCATATTGTCAAGGCCAAAAAAATAACAGCGACTGGCGGAGGCCACTCGGCACACGGAGTGACAACATCACTGCTGCAGAGGAAGCTTCCTCAGACATCACAAAACCTACGTTCTCTAGCACATATTAGTTCCACTGTACAATGGGGACCCATTCTTTCTAAACATCGATCTGTGTTCACAGCCTTGGTGAACAAGAAGTGGAAATACCACCTGGAAGTCAGATTCCCGGGTTGTCCCCGAGTTGTCTCGGCTGTTGATGGGAACACAGTAAAATGTATAAGGCTGAGTACTGCGCTTGATCTGATCTGTCTGAATGGAGCTCAGCGCTGCCACCAATGAATGGAGCCGCCGGGCCTCTTCCTCAGCTCTCACACTGCGTTTCGTGCCTTAAATGGCCCTGGATTTCCCTGTGAGTGCCTTGATGCAGGACCTTTACAGAATTTATTGTGCCAACCAATGACAGCCCCCAAAACCCATCTGAAGGGAAAAGCTTTAGGACAATTCTTTCTTTTGCCAACTTCCTTTTCTAAATGATGCCTTTACTTCAAATAATGAAGGTGTATGAAAGCAAAATTTATTTAGTGTCTTCTATCTAGCTTAGAGCACCTCAAACCTTAGAATTCATGAAAATCACACAGGAATGTGTTAACAATGTAGAATCCTCAACCCCACACCGGGATTCATAAAATTTAGAGACGGGCGTTTTTAAATCACAAGTCTCCCAGGGAATCCTGGTGCAAGTGGTCTGATCATACTTGGGAGAAACATTCCCCAGTCAGCCTCCAAATTAAGCTGAGCCAACAAAGCGCCATTTAACTGGGTCCCATGTCTAGGGCCCCTCTTATTAAGACTGATTTCACTGAATGATACTTTGATCTACAACTGTGAACATAAGAAACAGCCCAACCCCCTGAGATGTAGACCTAGATATACAGATATTCACACCAAATAGACAGATAGATAGATAGACAGGCAGGTAAGATAGATAGATATAAATGATAGAGACAGATAGATAAATGATAGATAGATATAAATGATAGATATACAGATGATAGAAAGAATAGATGATTGATAGATGATGAAAGAGACAGAAAGAAAGAAAGAAAGAAAGAAAGAAAGAAAGAAAGAAAGAAAGAAAGAAAGAAAGAAAGAAAGAAAGAAAGAAGAAAGAAAGAAAGAAAGGGAAAGAAAGAAAGAAAGAAAGGGAAAGAAAGAAAGAAAGAGGGAGGAAAGAAGGAAGGGAGGAAGAGAGAGAAAGAAGGGAAGAACAGGTGTGATGTACTGTCCAACCACTACACTTTGAGGCAGAGGGGCACAATCACCAACCTTGCCAGGATGACAGGTGTAAGCCAGGGTTTCCCAGAATGTCTGACATCTCTACTGATTATTTTTCTTGTGCCTTCCCTGTTACCCTCCTACAATAAACCAAGGAACACATTTTTCTCTCGACTCAGAATTAATACCTGGGCCGTCTTTCCCACATTTGTTTTCTTTTTATTCTAGGGACACTGAGGCATGTATTGATTGAGGCATCCCCTTCACACAGCCTGCTGACACCTTGGACCCAAATAACACCCGCTTTTTGCAACTGTGCAGGATTTAAAAGTTTGCGTTAAACATATATACATATATACATAAACATACAAAACCCCCTCCTGGTATCACCGTCTGTAAGTTCTTACGTTAGCCCATGTTCTCTATCTGTTTACTCTGAAAATGGATTCTGTCTTGTTCCTTTATTTATATTTGTGTGAGCTTTCTTAAATCCATTTGGAAACAAGGAGAGAGTGTAAATATATCCAATGAAGGTATATATTTATTCATTAGGGTTATTTTATGAGTTTCTTTAAAGCTCTTGAGTTAAAGACAGTGAGTCTCAAAACCAGGAACTTTGAGAAGTGAGGAATTCAGGTACAAGAGCCCAATCTGAACACAGACAATATCCCAGGTTCTACTTTTTCTTCTCGCTAACACACCAATCTTCGGGCCAGTGTGCATCAGGACCATTTTTAGGTCTAGGACATGAATGTCAGTATGTAGGTGATTGATGGTGCAAGTGCTTCAGAGTAAATAATGGGGTTTTTTTTGTTTTTTTTTTGGTTATCTTCTTGATTTGCACTTATGAGTGCCAATCAATGTGTTTAAGTAGTAGGAACAATATGAACCAGTCAGAACCAGGTTTGGGGAATTCTACCTAAGTATGCAGAGTTCTCTACACCCAAAACGTGCCTGAGTAAGGTGCCTGGATCCCAGAGCTGGGGCCTAAGGTACAGAGGCAGCAGCTGACAGAGTGGTCCCCACGTCCTGCCATCTCTACACTGGGGGATTTTCTGGATTGTGCAACGTAGCTCTGTGTGTGTGTGTTCATCTGTGTGTCTGTGTATGAACACACACACAGGAGGCTTGACCAATAACTGAAAGACTCACAACTTGCAAAACCAGCCACAATGAGCTCTCTTACAAACCCTGTTAACTGAATAACTGCCTCTGCATTGGCATGAAGCAACCAAAGGAGGGAACAGCTGAAAGAGGACTTTCTTCAGGAGATGAAACCAGCCTTTACACAAAAACTTAATATGAGCCAATCTGTGCGACCAGGCTTCCACCCAACCGACTGACGTTTAATGAGCACCTACTACATAGATCACAAATGGTGGATGCTCTGACTTGATTAAATTGCTTCTTTGCCTCTTTCCCATGTAAATATCTCTCCTGTTTTCTAAACAGTTTACTTAACATAGGAAGCCGCAAGTCTGGCCCTACTGGAAAGGATATTGATGACATCAAAGGCTATTGCTGGCGGGACAGAAATAGGACCTCGTCAGTTAAAAGGATATAATGGCACCAGGCTTAGCTCCTGGGTCTGCGATTCTACACAGAACCCAGATAAGCATCTTTAACGTGGGCCTCTCCTCAGATTGATTCTCTCACCTTAGAGGACTAAAGACTCTGTTTTGCTTAAACTGAAGAAAATACTTTCTTAAGGAGGAAGGCAAAGGGCAAGATGGGCTTGGGCGGACATCCTCTGGGTTTCTACGTCATCCCGTTCAGCTTCAGCCAGTGTCCGAGGCAACAGAATCCGGGCCTTCCCACTCCTCTCCAGGCACATATCTGTTCTCAAGCCTTTTTTAGGTACCACACATCCAGGATGGGCATCTCAGACATCTGCCCTTCCATATTTCTTCCCATTCAACAGGAAATGCCTCCTGTTCTAAGTCACAGTAACAAGTAATGGGTCTCAGGAATGCAGCTTAGTTCCCATGATCAAACCAAATACATGCCCTCTGCATAAATGTCAACTGTCTCTCAAGAAACACGAAAACCAGCTTTGTCCCTCTCCTAAGGCACACTTGAGACTCTCTCCACTGTCTCCTATAAAAGCCGTACAACGTGTGCTTCGAGGTCAGGGATGGCTGACCCCTTTCGTACCTAACTAACTGCATCAAATCATTTTGCTGCAAAGCCACAGTGACAACCCTGGAGGGAAACCCAGTCCATGAACCCAAGTCAGATGTTTTGCCAAGGACTCTGCACTCTGAACTCTCCTGTTTGGAAAGCAATGGGAACACAAGTCCACTGGAAGAGATCTGATGCAGAATAAAGGGCAGGGGTGGCAATCATGGCACGGAGGGGATTTGAACCCGTTTGCCATCACACTTCATGGAGGTGAACAGAGGTGACTTCTGGGGCAAGGGAGAATCAAGTTTGCACCAACCTCACCCATGCACACCTCTTATTACTCCGGCAACAAGGAGCAGACTGGGCAGTACTACCCAGTAGCTAGGCACCCCTTCATCCATCCCTCCCTCGGTTAACATGCATTGAGCACCTAGTACACACCAGGTACTGCACTTGGCCATGGAGGTAGGGCCTTTGTGGGGCTTACATTCTATTGAGGGAGGAGATAATAAGAGAGCTTTCACATAAATGTCCACTATAGTGACAGCTGGGGATAAAGGCAATAAAGGAAAATGAGGCAGGTGGGGGGTTGAGAGTCACTGGGTGGAGTGGGGAGGGGGTGACTCTGGATGGAGGGGTCGGGAAAGGCTTCTGAAGAGATGTTTGCACAGAGCCCCGATGAAGGACAGAACTCCCTGGAATCAAGGGGGTTTCGGGCTGAGGCGACAGCAAGTTCAGCCCCTGAGGCAGAACAAGAGGGGGACCAGGTGGCTGCAGTGGGTGATGGGATGGCAGGGGCTACTGCAAGGGGCTGAGATTCATTCCAACCCCCCGAAAGGAAGAGAACGAAGGAGTCAGAAGGGCCTAAGCTCTAACTTGGCCTCTTATTAACTGCAGGCTGACCTCTCCAAGCTTCAGTTTCCTCATCAGGGCACTTGTGACAAAGACACTACCTATTTCCCAAGATTTCATGACACCAAAATTTCTGTCTCCACATCGCTCACCAAATACCTCATACAGAGTCAGGACCCACTGAGCAGTGATGGTTGTCACTGCTGCTATCGTTGTGGTGATATTTTTGGTTTTATGTAGTGCATTTCCTCTGAGGAGGTTTAAGGCATCCTTCCTATTACCTTTAGTTTTGCTAAATAAATAAATTCCTGGCATTTTCCTCAAATCCAGAGCTATTGTTTTGGCTTGGGTTTAGAATTACTTCTGGTAAAGAATTTTTCTGGCTCTCAAGAGTCTGTGTTTATAGGTCAGTGATAGCTGGAATTTCAGAGTTTGAGATCAAACAATATAGGGCTCCCAACTTTTAATTTTGCCAGATAAAAAAAAAAAACTTTTAAAGCCTACCTTCTATTATGAATAGCACTTCATAAAAGGAAGGCTATTTAACACCAAATAACCTCAGAGAAAAGCCAATTCTTCCTTAGAAAGGTCACTTTTCATGGATTCTCTCTCTCTCTCACACACACACACACACACACACACACACACACACACACACACACACACACCCAGAGCAGTGAACATTTCACTGTGGGTGGACCAACTTCTGCTGGCTTCCATTTACAACCACTGCTCCAGGCAGTGGAGGGTGACCAACGCCAAGGGCGAGAAGAGAGAGCCTGAACGAAGCTCTAGGAAGGCGTGGGTGGCTGACCAAGCCTCTGACCTGCTGGCACGATAACTCGGCGCTCGTTCGTGGTCATGTTTGGGGGCGGCATGTGCTTCTCCTCCATGTAGCCGCTGTAATTCATCGCGACAGTGTCCGTGCTACCCACCATCTTCCCTCCTTTGGCCATGCTGCATTCATCGGGGGAGTTCCTGGAGGGGAAGAAGACATATCCTTCCATTACTGCGGCAACCCAGAGCCCTCCTCCCTGTCTCCGCGTGATACCCAGAGAAGCGAGGAGGGGCAGGGTGGAGGGGCGTGAGGAAGGGGGAGGAGACTGTGAAAGGACAAATGCAGTGTCTCTGATGAACTGAATGGCTGTGTTTCCTCCAAATCTATATTTGGAAGCTCTAATCCCAACATGATGGCATTTGGAGGTGGGGGCCTTTGGGAGATAATTAAGTTTACACAAGGTCCTGAGGGTGAGGCCCCTATGATGGGATTAGTGGCCCTCATAAGAAGACAAAGAGACCAGATACCTCTCTCTCTCTCTGTCTCTCTCTCTCTCCTCTTTGCCACTGAGTTTATAGTGAGAAGGTGGCTATCCTCCACCCAAGAAGAGAGCTCTCTCCAGACATCAACCCTGCCAGCAACTTGATCTTGGACTTCCAGTCTCCAGAACTGTTGTTTAAGCCCGCAGTCCATGGTATTTTGTGATGGCAGCCCGAGCAGACTAAGACAGTGCCCTTGCTCAGTGGAAGCAGAGGGCAGGCACGTGGGAAGCAAAGCTGCCACCTGGCTTCTATTTCTCCAGCCAGCTCCTTCTGAAACTGTCGTGTCAAACCCCCTTCCGTGACAACTGATTGGAAACACTTGCAAGGAGCAGGGAACTGGCGCTTGTTCTCCCCGTGTGACTGTAAACAGGCCACGCACACAGATGCTGGGAGACGACCCTCAGCAAGGTTTACCCTAGAGTGCATGCCTCTTCACAACCTCAGAACGAAATCCTTGCACTCAATTTCAAATCCCTGCAGCCAATCTTTAGACACAGAGTTTGAAGGCCCCCAGTGTTCCTGGCTTAGGTGCATGCAGGAAGATCAGAGGAGGGGGCAGGACAGGGGACCCCAGCAGCCCTGTAGGACTGGGATGGGGGGTGAAACCAGCTATGTGCCTGCAGAAAGGAGTCAGCTGCTGGGCCTTGGGGAACAGCTCACAGGGCGACTGTTCATTAAGACAGCCACGGCCTCTTGGATAAAGACAAACCTGCCTTTCTAAAAAAAGAAAAAAGGGGAATATAAATTTTTAAGTGAGATTTGAAAGTTACTGGACATGGTGAAATCATACATAATGGGGAAACTCCAAGTAGAAAATGCAGCTTAACCAGGAAACAGAAAAATGTTTTTTTCTGAGGGATCTTGATGGTTGGGTTATGTCTTCTAAGGTGGATTTCTGGAAATTTCCTCTCAAGTGCTACCCAACACAGGATTTTTCATACTCTTGGGAATCTATGCATCTCCACTGGATTTTAGATTTCCATCCCAATGTCTGAGGCCCTGATGGTTGTGGGCTCCCCTCCAGTGAGCCTTCCTTTGTCTCCCTCCACGCTTTGTTTGCTGGAACTCTGCAGCCAATTTGCAGAACCTTGGAACTATAGGCCTGGCATGGACATGATCTTCAAGTCAGAGATGGTCTGAGGCATTGAGGCAGAAGGGCACTCTCTGGGTGGGGCAGGACTGAGGTGTGGTGGAGAGGGTCATTCTGACCCAAGAGCCGTGGCAGGGGTGTGGACAGGAAGAGCAGACCAAAGGCCCTGGAAAAAGTTTGTTCAGCGTCTGGTAACTTTGAAAATACAGATGTGTTCTCAGCGTCCCTTGCACATGTCTGGTGCTGATGGAGGGAGCTTAGGGCTGATGATGAGGGAGAAGCAGGTATGTCTGTGGATGGAGGTTATAGTTGGGGTCGTCCAGGACTAAGTTCCTACCATGGGCCTGGAAATACACAACCCTGTTTCATGGCATCCTCACAGCTGTACTAACATGAAGGAAATTTAAAAATAATAGCAGTCGGAGTTCCCACGGTGGAACCCTCTATATTTCCAATGCTGCCTACACGTGCATTATTTCCTCTTGATGCTATTTTTCCTGGCTTCCAACATTTATCTTTAAAAGACCCATCCTAATATCAAAACACTGAATGTCTTCACTTGAGACTTAGTTTCCTTTCCCTTTGGAAAATTCCATCAGTTGAGCGGAGTATGTATGTTTTGGTCTATTGGTCTCAAGGAGAGAAGTTACTAGGGAAGAGAGTTAAAGGGGTTTGTTTCTTTAGGAAAAAGACTTTAGATGCTACTTAGGTGATGAGTGTCACTCAAGTAACCTCTGTAAGGTCTAAGATGAGCACTGTTCAGATTCATTCGTTCACTCCTCCATTTAGACCATTTTTTATTGAGGGCCTGCTGTATATCAGGCACCATAAATTCTTTCTTCTCCAGCAAGGCAGTTATCCATCTAAAAAGTTAAAAGTCAAAGAGATGTATATAGAATTATAGAAAGAGGAAACATGGGGGATTATGGACCCTACATTCCAACTCTCCCATTTTCTTACAATTCTATTGTTCAATTTCCATCTCTGAGGACTAAAGTTCTAGGAACAAATCAGTTTTCCCATGGCATTAAAATAGATCCCTCATCAAATACAGAGATATAATGAGCTATTAAATTGCATTTTACCAGAGCTTTCCAAAAATATGTGTAAGTATTTAAAACAGGGGCAGTCTTCAATAAGGTTACTTTGTCTTCATCTTATAACCAGAAGACATAATTCATCTCATTAAGCTTTTCCAGCCAGCTTTCATTGTGAAAAAAAACAGCAGCATGAAACCCTATTTTCAAATGTTGTACCTTCAGTTCAATAAAAAAATTGTCTTTTTCCCACTGTATTTTGTTTTAGCTTCAGAGGAAGACAGAAGGGAACCATGTTTGTGATCACTTCAAATAGTTTTTGAATCTAAGTAATAAATCTAACAGAACTCCAACCCCAAAGAGGGGAGAGGTCACCCCATAGGGCCACTGACATATGAGACTCAAGGCAGGTATTCAATAAATACTGGTTAAAGGGGCCCCAGGTGTTCTATTCTCACTGTTCAGTCATTTCGCCTTGTTTATTCTCTTGGAAATTTTAATAGCAAAAGAGTAGCATATATATATGTCGCCGTGTTCTGAGAGCTTAACAGTTACCAATCCTCACAACAGCCTGGTGCAGCGGCCGCTGGCATTAGCTCCATTTCTCAGAGGTGTAAACTGAGGACACAAAAGAGAAGGGAATTGCTCCAGGTCTCAGAGGCAGGAGGAGGCAGAACTGAGGCTTGAAGCTGGGCAGCCTCTACTCACTGGCCACACTCATAACCCCCGCACAGACAGCCCCACCCAGTAAAGGTAAGACGGCTAGGATGGCGGCCCTTTAAGAGGTAAAACAGATCTTTATTTCAGAAAGGCATCAAGAAGGCCCTGCCCCACATGTTACTCTGGCTTAAGGTGTGCACTGTGATACGTACACGATTCATAGTCTAGGCCACCATCCTTGCCCCTGGACTGTTCATTCCCCAGCACAGCAGATGTGTGACCCATCCAGAGCGCATCTAAAAAGACGGAAATAAGAAAGAGAGGGAAATCCTGGGGGAGGATTTTTTTTTTTCATGGAATTTAGACACTGCTATTTTAAGAAAAAGAAATCTTAACATGATTCAGAGAATTGCAAAGTGTATATTGAAAAGTCTCCCAATAAATGTGTTTTCAGCTCTTTGCCCAGCTGTGGTAAGAAAAGATCCACACTGGAAATCTGCCCCTTGCTTACTGCACTGTTTAGCTCTACCTTCGTTGTGCATTCCGAGAAGTCACAGGGAGAAGCTTCCCACAAACAGCCTGGTATCCTACCTGTACCAAGCCTAGAACAGAGGATCTCATGTTCTCTATTCTAACATGGTAAGGGTTTGGGCATTCAGTACATTCTTTGAAATGCACGTAGCAAAGAGCATCCCTTTAAATATGATATTCTTAGTATTCACAGATGTGTTCTTTAACAGTTCCTGTGAACGTTCTAAGGCAATTCATTAGATGCCTGCTAAATGGGTAATTAATTGGTGAATATGAAAGTTCTCTGTCTTATTATTTGGGGCATAAATTTCTTTATTGCTAATAAGCATGGTTCAAGATATTTCTCTCAAAGACTCTATCTTTTAAGGGCATGGAAAAGTGATTATGCAAGTCAAACCACAGTGAGATATCACTTCACACCTGTCAAGATGGCTATTATAAAAACAAAAACCAAAAGATAACAAGTGTTGGTGAGGATGTAGAGAAATTGGAACCCTCGCATACTGTTGGTGGGAATGCAAAATGGTACAGCTGCACTGGAAAACAGTATGGCGGTTCCCTGAAACATTTTTTAAAAAAAACAACCATATGATCCAGCAATCCCACTTGTGCATATTTATCCAAAAGAATTAAAATCAGGCAAGAGATATTAGCACTTCTAGGTTCACTACAGTACCACTCACAATAGTCAAGATGTGGAAACAACCTATATGTCCACTGATGGATGAATAGATAAAGAAAATGTGGTACACTCATACAGTAGAATACTGTTCTCCTTAAAAAGAAGGAAATTTGGAAATAGATGACAGCTTGGATGAAACTTGAGAACATTATACTTAGTGAAAAAAGCCAGAGTCACAGAAAGACAGATACTGCCCGATTCCCCCGTATGTGAGGTATCTAAAAAAGTCAAATTCAGAGAATCAAAAGAGTGAAATGTTGGTTTCCAGGAGCTGGGGGAGGGAGAAGTGGTGAAGTTACTAATCCACCAGCATCAAGTCTCAGTCAAGTAGAATGAAAAAGCTCCAGAGATCTGCTGCACTACTTGGTACCTTTGGTCAACAATAAGGTACACTTAAAAATTGGTTTAAAAGGTAGATCTCATGTTGTGTTCTTACCACAATAAAATAAATAAAAAATTACTGTGTCTTAACCATATTCTCAGATTCACATTTTCAGGTCTGGGTTCTATTTATAACCCACAAAACACTGGTCTTGACAACCCCATACAGTATGTGGCACCAGGGAGAGGGGACAGAAGGCAGGAAGACCGCTCACAGCAGGAGAAATCCCACATTGGGCTGGGGCTGCCCTGAGAGGGGGAGGCTGATGCAGACTGAAGAATCTCAGGAAGGCATTGGACAACAACTGGGGTGCCGAAAAGTTGGGTGTATCGGCCTCCAAGTCCCTTAAAACATCCTTGGGGCCACACAACTTCAGGAGTTTAATCTCTGCAGCAATCTAACAGATTTCCATGCCACTTGGGTGTAATTGCGGTCACTCTAGGAAATAGAGAAATAATGTAGAAAGACCCCCTCAACCTTCATGATGAACAAGATAGGGGGTTGGTGCCCTTCTGGTAACAGGAGACACATGCCCAACTAAGATGGCCTGTTGAGCCTCAATTAATTAATCAATCTTAAGTAGCATTTGGAGAATTAAGGTGAGTTGAGAACATGATCACTGACTTCTTAAAACATACTAGTATTATGAATTAATGATGAAAGAACATGGCAAAGAATATCAAATAAATTGGAAAATCTACTATATTTTAAATTAAGGTGAGAAGTCAGACATGCTGCCAAACTCCACTGGGTTCTCGTAGGGTTACAGAATCAGAGGGCTGGGAAACTCCATTCCCAAGCCCCCAGGCAAGACTCTCCAGAAGCTACTTGGATGAACAAATGCTTAGCTTATATTAACATTTTTCTAAGGAGGAGAGTCCAACATTTCCCTCTGCAACTCCAGAGTTATATTTATGTGTATGTGTGGTGGCTCTGAATATACCTTCTTCCCCTGTCCTTCCTCAAACTATGTGACATTTGAGGTGAACTGCAAAAATGCACACAAGACATAAATGGTCAAAGGAATGGAAGTGAAGGGTATATGAGGGCAGAAAAGCAATTCACCGAGAGATAAAATCAGCACATTGAGTAAGCTTACTGTTTATAGTTGTTCAAGGTAGGACATCAATCTATCTCTGAACTTTCTACTTGCCAAAGCAAAAAAGGAAGTCTATCCTGTGACAATTCAAGGTGTCAAAAAGATACACATGAACCAGTCATTCAGCAGAAGCAAAGCTTTTCCTGGGCTGAAACTTGAGAGACGTTTCTCTCGTGGCTTCTCTTGAAGAGAACTGGGGGATGCGGCAAGCGGTATCCTTCCCAGCATCCCATAACAGACCTGAGAACATACCACACATAAAGCAGGATGCTCCAATCACACAGCTCTCAGCTGCTTCAGCTACAGGAACTGGGAGACTGTATTTCCTCAGCCAGCGCTCCATGCTTACCATTTCTTGACACTGATTTTGGAAAGAACCGGCCAACCAGAAAAATGGGTGCAAAAATATAAAAAATAAATGATTAAAAAATGAAAACAATCTCGAGAGATGGAATGCTACATATTCCAGTTTCCACAGTCTTCTAATTTACATGTTTTAAATTCAAATTTGCCTCTGGGAAATTTACCTAACGCATGGTGGGCAAACAAATATTTACAGACCTTATTTGGTTCATCTTCTATCCCGTATCTGACTGCTTACTCATGCTAGGGATGGCTCCACACTCTTTTTATGTATTCATGTTATAGTGAAACATTCAAAATGGTGCTTAACACACAACACAGTAAATGCTATGTGTTAGCTGTTATTATTCATCTCATCCACACAATTCCACGAGGTCAAATACCAACAAGCAGCAGCAATATTACAGGTGACTTGCAGAGAGGATGGAGGCAGGTTGTGCCCAAGGTTACACGACCAGCAGTGGAGCAGCTGGGATTTGAACCTACAGAGTTGGGGTCCTGAGTCCAAGGACTTGACCACCATGCTATAGGACCTCCCCTGGTAACTCCACACGAATCGTCTTTCACAGACATAACACATAATGGGATGGACCCTCAGAAGACTCAAGGTCATCACTATTGGGTATTTTCTGAAGAATATCCTGGGAGTGGCCCTGAAGACAGTCATGGATAGGGCGGCAGATGTGAGATGAGTAGGGCCAGCCCTGTGCAGACAAAGGCAGAGCCTCCTGGGAGACGCTAAAGGCGGCAATGTTTATTTGGACATACATACGAATTTTGATAAGTCTGGTTTAAAAAAAAGGTGGCCACCTCAATTTACAGTTCAACATCATATGTTCCTCCCGAAACCTTCCTTGAGGCGCTCAGCAGGGTGCAAGCTCTGCAGAGATGATGGGTGAACATTCATGAGTGTGAGGAAATCAGACAAGAAGTGTCTGTGCTCAGAGAGGAGAGTGGGAATGCCTGTGACTCAGATCGTGGGTCTAAGAAGACAGAACTGAGGACCAGGACAGAAGCTGGACCACTGAGAAAGTAGTCCATCTAATTTTTTTAAGATTAAGTGGACCCCAGCCCAAGACAAAAGCTTCTTTTAGCTGTTTCCATACATAATCCCTTTCTTTGAAAAGGGGTAATGTGCCTATAAAAATGTACCAAGACGTTAAAATTAGGGCTTTGGTTTTTGAAAAACAAAATAAACTTGACATCTGACATTGGTTTTCTCACATCAGCGTCTACTTACAGCAGGGCAGATTCCATCACAGAAACAGCCCGCAGTGAAATGGCCTAGATGTGACCGTTAGTTTGACAAGAATGCACTGTGCCCTGAGCTGAGTGTGAATGGACCTCATTTATCCAGGAATGTCACTGAACGCAGCCCCAAGTGACAGGGCTGAGCTCACCAGCCACCTTCAATCTGTGATCCACCCTCACTTCACAACAGTCAGTGGAGGCGCTCAGGCCTGAGAGAAAGCCCAAGGCAAGTCAACATCGAATTTGGGCGACCGATATAACTTCTCCTAGTGGGTGAAGGCAACCCTGCCAGTCCTCTCGAAAATCTACCCATTCTTCAAGCCCCCTCCTCCTTCTCGTTCCTGAATTCCTCTTGCACTTAGAGACGGCTTTCCCCTGCCTTGCTCTCCATCACATGCTGGTGGAGTATTTTTTTTTTCACATTTGAAATGCATATTTTTAAAAAAAAACTTTCATTGGAGTATAGTTGATTTCCAATGTTGTGTTAGTTTCGGGTGTACAGCAAAGTGATTCAGTTACACATATACATATATCCATTCTTTTTTAGATTCTTTTCCCATATAGGTTATTACAGAATACTGAGTAGAGCTCCCTGCGCTATACAGTAGGTCCTTATTAATTAACTATTTTATATATAGTAGTGTGTATATGTGAAGTAATTCAGACAGAGAAAGACAAATATCATATGGTATCGCTTACACATGGAATCTAAAAAAAATGGTACAAATGAACTTATTTTCAAAACAGAAATAGAGTCACAGATGTAGACAACAAACTTATGGTTACCAAAGACAAAAGGGGGGGGAGAGGGATAAATTAGAGGGTGGAGTATTCTTGAGCTTTACTTCCAGAGAGTCTGCTTTCCTGCTACCAAGGTCATCTTCCACAAAGACAAGTCCACGCTGGCCACGTGCAACCCAAGCCCTTCCTCGGCCCACAGAGCCTTCCGACAAATCCACACTCCCTAGATTCTCCTCGGCCATCTGGCCCTGGGCCTCCTCAACTCATTCATTAAAAAAAAATTATTAAAGTATTGTTGATTTACAGTGTTGTGTAAGTTTCAGGTGTACAGCAAAGTGATTCAGGTATGCATTTTATACACACACACACACACACACACACACACATATTTTTTTTCAGATTCTTTTCCCTTATAGGTTATTACAGAATATTGAGTACAGTTCCCTGAGCTATACAATAGGTCCTTGCTGTTTATCTATTTTATATATAGTAGCGTGTATATGTTAATCTCAAACTCCTAATTTATCCCTCCCCTCCCGTTCCCCTTTGGTAACCATAAGTTTGTTTTCTATGTCTGTGGGTCTATTTCTGTTTTGTATTATAAATAAGTTCCTTTGTACCATTTTTTTTAAAAGATTCCACATATAAGCAGTATCATATGATATCTGTCTTTCTCTGACTTACTTCACTCAGTATGAGAATCTCCAGGTCCATCCGTACTGCTGCAAATGGCATTATTTCATTCTTTCTTTTGGCTGAGTAACATTCCATCGTACATATGTACCACATCTTCTGTATCCATTCATCTGTGTAACAAACACTTACAGAGCGAGTCTACGCCAGGTACTGTCCCAGGTGCTGGGGACCCAGCAGTGTCCCTGTTCTCGTGGTGCCTGCGTTTGGGTGGGTGAAGCCCCTCTCCCCAGCCCCACATACTCTGCCCTGGAAGACCACGGTCCATATCCCATCCAACCCTTTTGTGGACGAGCAAGCGAACGTCTACTCCCGTGCAGTCTTCAGCCCATTACAGTTTATTAGAATGGCACTATCTTCCCAAATATTCTTTTCAGTTTATTAGGTGACTTCATGTTAAGAACTTGATGATGAAGCTAGACTAGAGAGGCTTTCTTTGGCAGCTCCACCCTGAGAGTCCAAAGAGGTCAGTTCCACGAGAGGGTCCTAAGGAGGCTGGCCAGGGCACACGCATCCCAAGTCTGCCTTAAACCTGCATAGGAATCAATCCCTCCTCAGGTGGCTTTCTTCATAAGAATCCTAAAAGCACATACTTAGTCCTAATCGACCGAACCAACTCCTAATCAAGTTTCTCGCCATGAATGGAGGTAGTCACCACAAAAGGTATTTTTAGGACCCCAGACAAGGAGGGGATTGTCTGGAAAGCGCCGGGGTAATTTGTAGGTCTGGTTTATTTCTGAATCAGAGGCAGTGGAAAAGCTGCTTCAGAGCCCATGGCCTGAGTAGCGGGTGGAGCTCGGCAGTGATTCACGTAGCACTCTGGGCTCAAACTGAAACTGGAGATGTTTGTCTTCACAGCTGTGTGTTATTTTTACCCTTACTAAATATTCTCTCTTACACCTGGAATTTCAGCCCCTTCCCACCAGGCCTGTTCCCTTCTCCCTTCTCCGAAGCAGTTGAAGACGAAATTAATTTAAAAAGTCACCACCAACAGTTAGTTCTTTGTCCCCAAAAGGGGTCTGAAGTTTCCCTGAGAAAGTTTCATGGTTTAAGTGTATATTTCTCTTAACGGCCGAAAATGGGTATCAGCAACATCACAGCACATTTAGATCTTGAAAACCGAGGAGGAAATGCATCCTTTGGGGATTCATCCTTTAGAATAAAGTATTCTGTAGAATAAGATGTCTACAAATAGTCACCTGACAAAGATGTGGCATCTTTTCTATCTTGTGTGCGTGTGTGTGTGTTTTTCTCAAAACACTTTCATTTTGCAGAGAGGAAAGAATTAAGCCCGATAGCCATTATGGTGCTTCAGGGTTTTATTTTCCTAAAAGGCTATGTAAATTCTGGTTAACCAAGATGATTTTCCTTTCAGGATAGAAAATGCCAAGCAGTGCCCTTGTCCCAATGTCAATATCCACAGTGACCCGATGGGATTCACTTACATCATAAGGAAGAGCAGGGCTCTTAGGCTGTTCTACAAAATGGTGTCCATCCGTTTGACGCCCCAAGAAATGGCAAAGATGCTCATGAGTGCTACTAAGGAAGGGGGATGAGAAAAAGTCTGCTCCAGACAGAGAGGGAGCCCCAGAGAACTTGGCTCTCTCACTAAATCTTCCCCAAGTGAGGCCCTTTCAATCCATGTCTCAGCCCTGCAGCCCAATGAACTGATGTCTGCAAAGACTCAAGGCCCCTTACAAGTAGGGCAAACGATTACTACCCGACCTCACTAGCACAGTTGGGAAAACCACTAGTTTTCCAGTCTCCAACACTGAGCCGCCCACAGCTTGGAAGGTTTGGAAGGTGGCCAAGCTTAACTAGGAAACATCTTTTATGCCAATCGGATTCAGAACCTTAAGGCAGAAAGGAACAAATGTGATTATAGCTGCAAATTTCACTGTCCTAAAAGAAGACATAAAGTCTTCTAGAAAATGTAAGGAAATATACATGAAGTCAAATCTCAATGCATCAAAGCAGAAAGGCATGAGGGAGACCAGTCCCAGGGAGCCGCTTTCAAATATCAAATATTGACTATTCCACGTAAAATGAGAAAACTGATGTTAAAAGACCTTCAGCCAAGATCTTGTTCTGTAGGCAGGAATTGGGCAAAGCACCTCTTCCAACACAATGACACATAGGGAACTGGAATAGTCACTATCCTAAAACTGAGAATTTTTTATTTTTAATTTCAGCCCAATGAGTATTTACTGAGAGCCACCACGGGGCCCAGACCGTAGGTCTCCCATCACGCTAATTATTTTTTAAATGTGGTTCTGTTTGGAATCACCTCATGAAGGGAATGTAAAGATGAGTGCAGTTTAATTGATCTGTTATAATAAAGTAAAATTAGAAGAAAGTAAATTTTTTTTAACTGTGTAATATATACAAGAAATCAAAATATGGTTGGTGTTTGGATTTAATGCCTCTCAGAAGACAAAAAATCGGACATATTGCTCATCCATCACCTGGAGAAACTCCACCGTCCCTGCCAACACAGAGGTGACACCTGGCTAAAGGAAGCAGCCCTGAGGGAGGAAGAGGAGCACAGGCCTGGGGTCACATGGCCCATGGCAGGCGGACTTAAGTTATGGAGACGCAATGGTCTCCATGTACAAAATGGCTATAATCTTAATGCCATCTCATAGATTTAATGAGGAAATTGGATGATATGTTGTATCCTAAAATCTATTAATAAATCACAGTGTGTTGTAGAAATATTAATATCACTCCTCTGGGAGTCTTTCTTTCCTGCCTGGAGAAACTGAGTCATACTCTCATCCCTGCTATGGCCAGGCCCAAAGTATCACTCTAAACTTGTACTTGTCATGCGACCTCACGGAATCTTTTTCACCTTTGATGGACCGTAAGCTTCTCTTAACTCATCGTCATAGCGCACACAGTCTATGATGAAGAGTAAACAACAAATAAACTGTTTAGTGCAGAGATTCTCCACTTCGAGACTACAGACCTTTGGGGCCAGATGATTCTTTTTGGGGGCAGATGCCGTCCTGTGTGCTGTAGGACGCTGAGTAGCACCTGTAGCCTCAGCTCACTAGACGTCAGGAACGCCTCACAGGTGTGACAGTCCAAACTGTCTGCAGACGCTGCCACATGGCTCCCTGGGGGCACAGTCACAGTGGCTGAGAACCACTGGTTTAATGAGTAAGATCCCCTGCACTCAGGCCAGGAGTCCAGAGCTCCTCCTATTTTGCCTGGTGCTTCTTAGAGGTAAATGCAAGCCCCCTGTGTCTGGGCTGATACTTAGAGGGGCCTAGGCTCGATTCTCAGGAGGATTCCAGTTGTGGTTTGTCCACCCCTCATTTGGGGTACACCCCCCAAACCTGGGGCTCAGCCTCACTTCCCTCTTCCTCACTCCACACCCATCAGCAAAACACATCAGTTCTACCTTCAAAATATATCCAGAATGCAATCACTTTTCCCACCCCTGCATCGCAACCACCCTCATGCAGGCCTCACCATCTCTTACCCTACCTCCTGAAGGGCCTCCTAGCGGTCTCGGCTTCAACACAGGAGCCAGGGAGATCCGGCTAAATCTGAGTGACGTCACGTCCCTCCTTTGCTTACAGCCCCCAGCGGTCTCCTAGCTCGCTCAGAGTGAAGATCAAAGCCCCTCACTGGCCTCATGATCACCCAGCCTCATCTCCTATCACTCTTCCCCTTGGTCACTGAACATTAGCCACAACTGTCCTCCAACACTTCAGGCTGACCTCAGGGTCTCTGTACTTACCACTCCCTTTGCCTGGAATATTCTTCTACTGGTTAACCATGGGACCTTCTCCCTTACTGACTTTGGGGCTTTACTCAAATGTTATGTTCTCAGAGATGATCTTTTCAGGCTGCCCTTTCCAGAACTGCCACCCCTTGCCCTGCTTTATTTTTTTTCCTTAGCATTTACCACAATCTAACCTGTTAGCCTTTAATTAGCTATCTGGTTCACCGGCTGTCTTTCCCATTAGAAAGTGAACTTAGAGAGGCAATATTTTTGTGTATGTTTTATGACTGTATGTCAAGTACCTAAAACAGTGACTGCACATAATAGGTGCTCAGTACATACTTGTTGGATGAATGAATGACTCCGTGCATAACCAGGACGTCTGACACCAAGAGGGACCAATCAGGTAGCCCCCTTTTCTGTCATCTTCATCACAATCCAGACGGCATGCTTTTTAAATATTACATCAAAAGCATCCTGTCATCTGATCCTAGGCTGGAGTTCTTCACAGCACACAGTGAATCTCCTTCCCAGACAACAGAGAGGGGCGAGGCCCAATCTCTCACCTCACAGGCTCAGCCAGACAAAAGCCACTGCAGTGAGGGGCCAGCGGGGTGCCCCTCCACCTAGGCAGACAGACTTCCTGAGAGCGAACCCTCCTCTGCACTTTGTTCTCCCAGATCATCCACTCTATAGGCCACCTTTATCCAGCTCCGGGGATTCTCATTTTTTTATCTCCCCGGATGCTGCAACGGGGCTGTGTTTCTCAGACCAGTGAGTGTCAGAATCCCGGGGTAGGGGAGGGGGGCTTGTTAAAGCAGGAGTGCTGGGTCCCACTCCCAGAGCTTCTGACTCAGCAGGTCTGGGCAGGTCCTGAGAATCTGAATCTCTAACGAGCTCCCAGATGGTGCTGATGCAGCGGATCTTAGGGCCCCACTTTGAAAATCAGCACACCAGGGGACCCAACAGACTCCACCGATAGATTAATGACTCCAGGTGGCTTGGGTACTGGGCTAGGAGCAGGACTCATGGTGTGGCGCACAGAGTCATTCAATTCCAGCCGCAGTGAGCCTCCAGGTGGGCAGCACGGAACTGCCGCGACTTCCTGGTGGGCTACCAGGAGCTTTTACTGCCTGTGGAAGGATGAAGGATGCCCAACTCCACCCGCCTGAGCGTCGACTGCATCTCCGAGACAGGGATGCTGAGAGAGAGTAAAGGCTTGCACACCATACTGCCCGCTTGTGATGGAAGACGATTTTCTTGTGGACCGTATGTGAGCGTGCGTGTGCGTGTGTGTGTATGTGTGTGTTTCTTGATCTATCTTGCCCGTCTGCAGTGGCTTGAGTCTTAGGAACCTCACATAGAATTAAGGCCATCAGCAAGGGGCTCGCTGGCGGCCAGGCACTTCTGAAGCCCTAGCAGGGCCCTCTGTGAACAGCTGTTCCAGCTGGGTTGCACTGACACGTCTCCACTGTGTGAACACTTGGGGGTTTCTTGTGTGTGAGGCTGGAGTGAAGAAAGGGGAAAGGCAGGGTGTCGGGGACCACCGAAGCTGAGAAATGATGTCTTGTGTCCACACAATGTGCAATTGGATTAGTGTCTGCAAGAATCATGTCCTCTGATACGGCAGCCGCCAAGCCAAACCCACAATTACATCCCTGTTGGCTCACAAGGCATGGTTCCTTTCTCTCCTGTTTTCCTTTTATTATTTTTTATAGAGCTCTGTTATAATGGCAGTAGATCTCATTTCACCACTCGTATTTCATTTCAGGAGCTTGTGTGCGCATTGGGGCTAAGGTTTTGCAGAATTCCATCACTTGCTTGGGAAATTCAGTTCCTCCCTCCTCCAAGCCTTGGCCTTTTCCTCCCAGGGTAATGGATCAATAGGGACAGAGACGACCATTCCCCAGGGACTGTATCTTATGCGGAAGGAGCTAGGTCATGTTCTGGCAACGCCCAGGCTGTACAGGGGGCTCTTCCCCCCGGGGGGTGTTTGCAAAAGAGCAACAAGGGGCCACAAAGGTAACAGCCTGCACGTTCCAGCCAAAGTCCGATTTTTGACTTACGTAAACTCCCCCTGAACTCGACTTCAAGAGGCAAGTGTACTGTGTGGAAGTCCACCACACAAAAGCTCAGAGCAAGGCCAATGAGAAGGAGCTACCGGGCTGGGGGCCAGGAGATGCGCTTCTTTTCCTGCTGCAGTCCCTAACTCCGCAAGGCCAATGAGAAGGAGCTACCGGGCTGGGGGCTGGGAGATGCTCTTCTTTTCCTGCCGCAGTCCCTAACTCCCAGCACCCCTGGCCTGGGGCTTCCAGGCGGTGGGTGAGGCAGCCATCGTCTCCGGAAAGATGCAGGGAGGCGGCACACTGAGGAGCTGCACCCTCGTCCCTGGTGCTCGACCACGCTCACCTCTGCAGTGTCTCTGCCGCGAGCCCCTCCAGGGACGATCCCTGTCTCCATGACCTGCGCCTCTGCCCCCTGACACCTTGGGCAGAGCTGGTACAGCCAGGTGACCATTCAAGGTCTCTAGAATGAAAGCAGAGTCAGTGCAGGTCCATGTTCCCTTTTATGGAACTGGAGCTGACATGTGTAAAGATCACGCAGCGAGCTGGCGAAATCTGCGCATCTGATCCCGGGCAGCCCTCTATCTGTCTGCTGGCCTCTTCTAATCTTCTAGATGAAACGGGTCTTAGCTCCGCTGATGAATTTTGAGTTTTTCCTTCCTCCATGCCCCTTCAGGCAGCCCGTTATGTTCTGAAGGGCAGATTGTGCCTCACCACCCACTTGCAATATTCCACAAGGTCACAGCCTGAAGGCCGGTCCTGGTGACCCATCAATCTGATGTGCGACACCCCCCAACACTTCCCATCCAGCCAGGCTGAGCCCCTTCAGGGACAGGGAACTAGCGACCCCAGGAAATGCTGATTTGGAAATCTGGAAGGAGTGGCCCCACTAACCACTGACCAGCCGAGGGGCCAGAAGCACCAGGTGTGGTCAGTTTCCTGCGTCCACCTGGCCAGGCCACTGCACACAGTGACTTAATCCAATGCCAATCGAGGTGTTGGTCTGAAGGTATTTCATAGATGCGGTTAACATCTACCATCCATTGATGTTAAATAAAGGTGATTATCTTTGATAACGTGGCTGGGCCTCATCTCATCAACTGAAGGTCTAAAGAACAAAACCTGAGCTTCCCCTAAGGAAGAAGGAATTCTGCCTCAAGACTGTTGCATCTGAAATAGAGACACAGATGTAGAGAACAAACGTATGGACACCAAGGGGGTAAAGCGGTGGTGGTGGTGGTGGTGGTGGTGGTGGGATGAATTGGGCGATTGGGATTGACATGTATACACTAATACGTATAAAATAATAACTAATAAGAACCTGCTGTACAAAAAAATAAAATAAATTTGAAAAAACAAAAAAAGACTGTTGCATCTACTCCTGCTTGAGTTTCCAGCCTGCTGGTACACCCTACAGATCTCAGACTTGACAGCTTCCACAACTGTGTGAGCCAGTTCCTTACAGTAAATCTCTGCATTGTGCTTTCCCCTGGTTTTGTTTCTCTGGAGAACCCTGACGGACACACCAGACCAGCCCCACTGAGCTGGATCCAGCAGACACGGAGCTCGGAAAAGACGGGCAGAAGTCTCTTCTACAAAGAGGTTCAATACATGTCTGCCTCCTGTTTCCCCAGAACATTCCACAGTGGGGGGCAGGAGGGCACTCGGTGACCAGTTGACATCAGTTCCACAAGCTGTGCTGCTCCCCCCTTGCTCCACACCGGGCTTGCCATTTCCCATCAAGTTCCCAGGCAAATGCAGGCAGCCGTGCCCCCCTCCCGGGCAGCGGCTGCTGGGCCAGCACCACCGGACATCCAGGAGCAAGACGAGGGCCACGACAAGGCTGACTTCCCTCGGTGGCCGCCACCAAAACACATCCCAGGTTGCTCCCAAAGCTGGAACTGCCTGTAACGATCCTCTGAGGGGACCATTCTGAGCATCTCAGGATTCCACGAGGGCCTGAGAGTGGAAGCTACTGACGCTTCCATTGTCCCCTTGCAAGAAAACGGACCAGTTTCTCCAAAAACGATTTCCTTTCCCAGGAAAGAGGCCCTCGGCTGAGTCCGCAGCTTCGCACCTGCCTGACAGAGGAACGGCCAAGAAGCCTTCCAAGGTCAGCCGGCCGAGGAACGCGGGCGAAGCTTTCCGGGGGCCCGTGTCTTTCTTGGGGACTTGAAGCCCCTAGGCCAGGCTCAGGGTCACCTCAAGTCCCCCCGCCCATCCCGAATCCCTGTGGTGACCACCTCGGGCTGGGAAGGCGGCCCCAGGGCTTGGCCAGGAGGGCAGGTGGACATCAGCTCCTGAAGGAAAGCACAGGCCGGCATTGAAGGAACCGGTGTTCACACTTCTCTCTTATTTATTTATTTATTCGTTTGTTTGCCTACTTATTTATTCATGCATTTATTTAAATTCAGCGAGAAGGAGAGAAAGTTTTATTTCTGCAACGTTGTTCTCACCTCCTCACTCAGTCTCCTTTCTGAGGCTTGCTAAATCCAGACTGGCACTCCTGGAGCTGGCCCTGGGCCAGACTCCGCAAATAAGGGCCAGGGCACGGCTCGCTCTGCTAGCTGCCAGCTGGAAACCATCTCAGTGCCCTTTGCCCGAAGTGCTTTTTCCCTCTCTCTCTAATTATTTCTCTTCCTCTCTCTCCATCTCTCTCATAATCTCTCCCTTGTACACACAATCTCCCTCTCTCCCTCTCTCTCTCTCACACAGACACACGTGCACACACACACACATATGCGGATGTATTTCCCATAGGTAGAAACTAGCCTTGGAAGAAGGACACTTTAGAAATCGATCTTGCTCTCGGTGCTCCCACCGTGACTACCCGGGCATGCATGGGATCACGTGACTCCATCAAAAAATAGAATCCATCAATGTTTACAGGGTTGGCTCCACAACTACCTTTTCTTTTTTTTAAGTATTTGTTTTTATTTATTTATTTATGGCTGTGTTGGGTCTTCATTTCTGTGCGAGGGCTTTCTCCAGTTGCGGCAAGCGGGGGCCACTCTTCATCGCAGTGCGCGGGCCTCTCACTATCGCAGCCTCTCTTGTTGCGGAGCACAGGCTCCAGACGCGCAGGCTCAGTAATTGTGGCTCACAGGCCCAGCCGCTCCGCGGCACGTGGGATCTTCCCAGACCAGGGCTCGAACCCGTGTCCCCTGCATTGGCAGGCAGACTCTCAACGACTGCGCCACCAGGGAAGCCCCACAACTACCCTTTTATATAAACACTGCTGCCTTCTTCAGAACAGGATTAACCTGCATGCCTCCAAGTCTCAGAAATAGATACAGTGAAGAACGGTCAGTGGAACCATTCTATCAGATGGATAGGATTTACCTGTAACATATTTACATGTAATGAGGAACTGGCCGGGACTCTGGCATCCTGGACCCTATGATTGCCTTTTCTACCATGGTCCTTTCAGAAGTCTAGGAATTAGTCCCTTGATGAGGTCTAAGATGGGTCTGCCTTGGCTTGAATTCCCTTTAAAGGACCAGTGTCGTAGCAAATAGGCAACATCAGAATTATCATTCCCCCTTTCAAGAAGAAACTCGACGCACAGAAGTGAACTGACTTCTCAGGGCCCAGGGAAGTTCTGGCCCCTCCCATCCCCCTGTTTGGCACGTCCAGCCTCATGGTTGACATTCCCTCTGAGGGCTGTGCCTTGGCACCTTCACGGACACCACACTAGAAGTTGATGCAATGGTTTCCAGCACTTATAAAACATGACACTTATAAAAAACATATTTCGCATTAAAATATATATGTAGCTAAAAGGGCCTATTATAGCTGCGACAGAGTGGGAAAAATGCACTGGGTGTGGAGTCAAACACCCTTGATTTGAATCCAAATTCTGAGTTGCTTTAAGTGCTGATTTGGGTTAGCCAGAAAATGCCTGGGTCTCAGTTTCCTCATCCATCAAATGGGGATAGGCCTTCCTCACAGGGCTGCCTGGAGGACTGACAGGCCATCAGATGTAAAAGGGCTTTATACATAGTAAAGCACTAAAAATTGTGAGCTGTTCTTGTGACTCTGGGCAGATCATGCAAATTTAAATGAAATTATTCTTTCTTTGTCCTGAGATGTGATACGATTCTTTCTGAATATATATGGGGTATTATATCATAATTGAAATCAGCCTTACTCTTCCAAACTACATCCAATGAAATGCTTTTGTGGGCTTCCCTGGTGGCGCACTGGTTAAGAATCTGCCTGTCAGTGCAGGGGACATGGGTTCGAGCCCTGGTCCGGAAGATCTCACATGCCGTGGAGAAACTAAGCCCCGTGCGCCACAACTAATGAGCTTGCGCTCTAGAGCCCGCGAGCCACAACTACTGAGCCCGTGTGCCACAACTACTGAAGCCCGCGTGCCTAGAGCCCGTGCTCCGCAGCAAGAGAAGCCACCGCAATGAGAAGCCCGCGCACCGCAACAAAGAGTAGCCCCCGCTCGCCGCAACTAGAGAAAAGCCCGTGTGCAGCAACGAAGACCCAACACAGACAAAAATAAATAAAATAAATACATAAATTTAGAAAAAGAAAAAGAAATGCTCTTGAGTGCCAGGGATAATACATTCGATAATTTGCTAATACATTCTAGGTGACTGCAGCATTATCGTGACAGACTCAGGAGAGTTAATACTTACAGGTGACACTGATGCTTGGTTTTAAGTGTAAGTAAAGATGAGAAGGAACAGCAAGCATTCAGAGAAGGTGACAGAGGAGGGAAGGTTGGGAGGCGGGGGGCTGGAGGACACAGGAAGTAGGTCCATTAGCAACGTCATATGGCTTGGACATATGCTACACTGCTTGGCCACTAGCTGACACTCTCCCTCCATGAAAACAGAAGACAGCTTTACTTTCCAGGCAATAAAAACCTCAGAGACGAATTCTGCCATATGTGGGCAAGGCCCCCTCCCACAAAGCCCTCACGTCTGGGAAATGGAATTGAACATGTCATCTTCAAAGTGAGTTCTCGGTAAATGTACTACTGGTTTTACGACCTCTGTCCTCCACGCAAACCACTGGAGAACACATTTTCTCAGCATTGCCCGGTGTTACCGTTCAATGCCCTCAGTTTCTGAAACCATCTCGGGGGAAGTGTGATCAATTTCCACTTTGCCTTTTCAAGGGGTGGGGAAACCAGAGGTGTGGGAGAGCGAGAGCCGGCGGCCTCCTTACCTGGAGCCGTTCACCTGGTTGGGGTTGCATTCCATCTTGATGGTGACCCTGGCTGGGGGTGGAGACAGCCAGTCCTGCTGAGGGACACGGGGGCTCATCTTGGATGTCTGCCCATAGTCGCTGGAGGAGGACGCGGTCATGTCCGTCTTGGCCAGGTGCGGCGTGCCGTATGCGCACTCAAACAACGTCTGGTCCTCGCTCACGACAGATAACGCTTCCTGAACACCCAAAGAAACACACACTCAGGACGTTCCAAGGGACAGGCATGCTTCAAAACGCTGCTAACTGTACAGTCATTTCTAACTGGGACCCCCTTTTTACGGTATCCATGTCCACCTTTCAGCAGGAAAAAGGAGCTGGCTTTCTTTCCCCTAGAGACGGTAAGAGTTGGAACTGGCCGACCTAGAAAAACTTTTGTGCAGGTCTCCGAACATCCCAGCCTTGACCACAGCCGTGCAGATAATACCCACTTTAATCTCAACTCAAGGAAGTTGAATTTCAAAGGTCTTAGAAGACATCCAGTTGCATGTGTCATTATTTGACAAATGCAATCTATAATTCAAGCAGACAGGGTACAGAATGGTCGTGAAGATTAAAAAGACATGTGACAGCTAACACCTAAGCATCTGGCAAAACTGCCACATTCCCAGGAGATTTTAAAGAAGAGCTACTTAGAAGAAGAGTGAGGGGGAAATGGAGCACCAAAGGACAAAGAGACAAAGATACGAATTTTTCCACTTCTAAGTTATTAGCCGAAATAGAGTTTCAAGTGGCGCTTCCATGATGGTGAACATCTGGATGATAAATGAACCAAAAAAAAAAAAAGCTGTGAATTAGCCATAGGCCTCCAAATACAAGGATGTTTAAAATATCTAGATCACTGACTAGCTCTTTTTTTTTTTTCCCTTACTTTCTATTCCTATCTTTGCTCATTTTGCATGATTTGGTGAGAAGAAATAGAAATGTGTCATTGTTGGAGCATTCTTCTGTGGTTTTAAGTCAAACAAGTGGTTAGCCTATGGCTAGGCTGACATTCTACAGCCCAATCAGCAAAGGCAAATTCGATTGGGAAATTTCAGCTACTTGAATGACGTATTGTGCAGCAACTACACAGAATAACTACGAGACCATCTAATTTTGCTTTCTATAACCAAAACAGAAATCCATGTGGTAGTTCATGTTTATTTCAGTCCTTGGGCACCCTCGGTACTGCTATGCAGCTGGTGAGAAGCAAATGCTGTCTGGGTCACACATGTTTTTTAAATGGAAACTTTGGAGCCAGTGGGGACTGTGGAGACCTGCTTGTCCAAACTCCTCATCCCCCAAACGGGAAAATCTGAGACCCAGAAAGGTCGAGACCTCACCTTGAGGTGAGCTGCCCAAGGTCAAGCAGGGAATTAGTGAGGACATTGGTGAGTGTTTTATCTTCTGCTCTCTCCTATGCCCACAGTCTAGGATGCCCTTCTTATACTCCTTGGTTTCCGATAACTGTCTACATTAGCACTCCTTTCTTATTCTTTGAATTGATACTTAAATAAGTAAGGATGCTCCCCCACCCCCGTTAATAATAGAGCCACACGAAGCAACCTTTCTAAGACAGAAGCCCCCACCCCCTCCTTACACACAGGTGTCCGAATCTTTAGGGAACACATGCAATTTCACAAAGCAGCCCCCAATCCAGTGTGTCCTCTCCCGCTCCATCCCCCACCTACCCAGGGACCAACTTCTTCATCGGTCCCCGAGTACATGAACTTCACTGCCAGGCACACTGTGTTATGAACCAGTGAGCAGGGAGAATCAAAAGGAACAAACTCAATGCTCTGCCTCTCAGAGTGGAGGCCAGGTGTCTGTGCATGGATAACCACCCCCCCACCCCCGCCACCACCCACCGCCACGGCATCTCTAAAATCTCTTAGAATCGCAGCCCTGTGACAGTTTGGGAAAGAGTGACCTGGGGGTTTAAACAATGACTCGAAATGTACAAAAGGATGGGATGTGCCAGCCAGAGAGCCAGAATCAGGCACAAGGAAGAAAAAAAAAAAGTAAGGCATCTTGAACTGCCAGCAAAAGCAAACACATCAACAAACAGACGGCAACAATCCAAGAAATGGGCACGGTAGATTCGGGGGAGCCTGAGTCACGTGGCTCTCTCTTCTGGTCACAAACGGAGTGAGGGGATGTAAGGAATCTAAACTCACAGACGTGGGTTTAAAAGTCAAATCGGCACCACGGACTTAGTGCCATCCTGCTAATTAATAAAGGCAGAATTATAGCTTCTTCAATAAATTGTTCAAGACAGGGTCTCCTTTCCCATCGCAGTACTGGATGGAATGGTTTTACGCACTCAGAGCAAAAAACAAGGCTGAAGTCTGCCTCCGCTCTCCCGCCGGGTCCTGCAGACTCCACCAAGCCTCGGAGGGGAATGCCATTCTATGTAATGTCAGCGTTGGCTCACCGGTGAAGAGAAACATGAATAAATGCGCGATGTGTATCAGAAATTGGCAGAAACAGGTTAGATATAAGGTGCAGGCTAACCTTTAAATCACAAATGAGAAAGAAAATGGCTTTCACAACAAAAAGAGTAACAATGTTAAAATATGAGTATCTCCCCAAGATAAAGTAGGATATTCTCACAAACACAACCAATGACCAAATAAATGTAGCGTAAGATTTAAAAACTGGACCAAAATACTAGAACTGAAACAAGGCTTCAGTGTGTGCTTGGAGGGGGAAGAACCCCTTCTCACATCTGGCAAAGCATTTTTTCACCACATGGTTTTCTAAAGAAAGAAATCAAAGTTAATTGAGATCGATTTAGGAAAAAAAAAAATCTACAAAAGCTAGAGATAAGGGGGGGACACACATCTTTTCTCCGTATCTTAAAATTCTCCTCCAAGTTAGTACTGCATAAAAATGAGAAAGGCCATATACTTCAGAATATCAAAAGTTGCTTTTGTTCGCTAGAGGGGAAGCAGTCTAAAAACGAGGAGGCTTCAGGATAAACGTTTCATTTCCAAAGGGGTGAAACACAGTCCATATTCTGGAAAGACAGCGCATGCCCCAAAGTGATGCTAATTAAACCAAGGCAGGCAAGCACCTAGGGTTAAGTACAAGTCAGGAAAAGGAAACAAACAAATAAATAAATATCACACACACACACACACACACACACACACACACACACACATGCTAACTTAGCACATCTGAACAATGGAGGAGTAAAAAGAAGCTGAAGGGTGGTCTTCAGAGACTGCTTCAAACAAAGATGACCACGAAAATTAACTGCTGTTCTTTAGAAGCAAACAAATGCTATGTACCAACAGCATGCCTTTGTTCACCCACTTGGCTTTGTATATTACATGTAGGTTTCATCATCCCTTTGGTTGCAGTATGAATGACAGAGGCTGAGGCACAGGATTCTCCCGCCCCAGCAGCCCTGGGACTTCAAAGCAGGGAAAGGATCTAACCTAGTAGGATTAAAACCAGAATGGATCGCTACACACAGGCTGGTAACCAGGAACACGTGAGTCCCTCAACTGCAGCTCTGCAAGTGACTCTTCCTGGCCTCGACGGATACTGTCCCTGCTTCCCTGCCGTCTGGCTTCCCTCCTTGTCTGTGGCCATCTCACCTACCTACCTGCCTACCTGCCAAAGCTGTCGGCAGATGCCTTAGTTAACACGTGTGGCTTATTCCCTCAGCACCTTCGGCCAGCCGTGGGAACTTGCGAACTGCTTTGGCTGCTTTATGACAGAGAATTCAAAAAAAAAGTCCAAACCTGGCAGAAATGTGGCATAATTAATTAATATGCCTGCCTCTGTGTTACTATAAAAAGACATGAACTTTAGATTGGTGTGTGCTTGTGTGCGGGGTGTTTTTTTCTGTAGCTCCAGGAAAGCTGGGATAATTCTGATGTGCCCAGGGGCAGGCTACCAATGCCATTTTTCATGAACTTGTGAGAAATGCATAAATTCTAAGCGAACTGCCCCCAAACCAAAGGGACCGTCGTGTTAGTATACAATGTTTATTATTTCATTTGAATACTGAATGCACCAATAACATGTGAGGACCACTCCTTCAGGTTTTGGTCATCACAGCGGACTGACAGTTCTAGAAAGTGAAGAGAACTCAACTAGATTATATTTCATACATGAGACTAAAATACGATTCTATTTTTAAGTAACTAGATTTGGGTACAACAAAGGTTCCAAAATGCTTAGATTTTTAAAAAAATTAAAAGTCGAATGCACTTTTAAGCATACTGACATCTCCAGCAAATGATTTCAGAGAGCCTAAAACAGATGAATTTTTTTCTGTAACAGATGAATAGTTTGAGAGGCTCCTATGTTTCCAGCAAAAGAATTATAAAATAAGGGTCTGGGCTCAATTTTGCTCTTAACTTTTGATCCCCATGGTTCATAAAAACACTGAAATGTCAATCCAGAGAACCCAACATACTTAAATTTTCATGAAAATCTGGGCGTGGTAAAATGTCGAAACTAAGAAAGTCTTGAAGAATGGTCGGCTCTCTTTCACAGCTGGAGCCAGTGAAGCATATAGAGGGAAATGATCCTTACGTTGTTTTCAAAAATCCAGAGGACGGCCAGAACTAGGTGTCCAGAGAACAGGATTCCCAAATTGACCCTTAGTTTCCTCAAGTCTTAGGTGCCTCAAATAGTTATGAAAAACAAATGGAAAAACTAAGTGGAACAAGCATGTTAAGATTATGGTCATGCTTTAGAAAAAAAATTCTTATAGAAGTCTTTGGTATCACAATACACTTTAGGAAGCCAAGGTCATCTTTAATCAATAGTCTGCCTTTCCCCCCCCCCCACATGTAACCAATCAGAATCTGGAAACATCACATAACTGCTTACACTGCGATGAATAAGACATCTTTTAGCCACATTCTCTTGACTCATAAACAGCTGATCCATCATATAATAAACCAGGTTATCTGGGTAAGGGCTTCATATGCAGTATCCCTTTAAATCTTATGACACTGATGTTAAGATACACCTTTTTTCACGTTTTACGAGCGCTGAAACCTGGATGCATCTCACCATCGATGGCATGTCATGGGTTACTGGCAGCATTTCTTCTCCTTCGATGGCCGGTAAAATAATGGTTCGTTTTATCATCAGTGACATCTTAATTTTATGAAATACAGCCCTGACAATAGTCTTATAAGGTCAGGTGTCATTCCAGCTCACAGGTGAGAAAGCAGGATTGGGAAGAAGAGTAATGTCAACATGAGGACAAGGTAGCAGCAGCGTTCGTGTCGGGGAGTGGAATCACTCCCTGAGGCTGTACACTCGCCACTCTGTGTGTGACGCGGAGAAAGAACAGATTGGGCTGATGGAGGTCAGATGCACAGTGCTTCACCGCCTTGTCACAGCTGTGGAAAGAGCAGAGCTGACAGCGCAGATAAGAGATGGAACCACCTAGAAAGAGAGAGGCTGGTGGAGGGAAGAGGTGGGAGAAGGCTGAGGGGATAAATGCCCAGAATCCCAGGACTTCGATGGAATTAAAGGATCAGGAGAGTAAGTGGAAAGCCTGTTGGAAACTAGGAGGGAAATTTCCAAGTACAACACGCTCTCTTATGAGGCTAAAAGCTATGCAGCAGTAGGTCCCAGATACATTTAATTAGTCTTTCTTACTTAATAGTTTAAATCAACAAACCTGTTCTTTTCATTGGTTAATCAGATAATTCAGACCCAAATTGATGGCCGTGTATTGGGGTGTGCTCATTGCAGGTGGTTGCCTGGCTTCTCAATCAATACTGCAAGGGAAGAATAGGGCAGGTAGGAACACCATTTATAAATATGTTAGAGCCAGTGCACGTGGTGGCCTTCAATGGATGTCTGCAGACCTAATGATACTGGAAAACTATTTATTAGGCTGTCTCAAGCCCAGTTGTTTATAGCTTCTCTTCAAGGCAGAGTGCATGCAGTAGATGCTTCTGGAAAGTCTACTCCTAATCACATTTAGAGGAGAAAAAAGCAACACAAATAGGATAGACAACGTCTCTAGAAAAGACCTCCACTCCATGTGCCCAACAAAAGGCCAATCCTTCCAGAATTTTATTCTCAACGTGTATATTTTTGCATTCGAATATTGCCAACATCTCATGGGACGAGAAACTTCCTCTGACCGGTATCTTTTAATTACAACACAAAAAAAGCCAAACATTGTGAGTTAAAAGATGCCTTGTCAGGCTGAGTGGGAATCATTTTGCCCCGTCTTGATATTATTTTCTTTCCTTAATTCTTCAGTGGAGGAAACATTAAAATCATATATTAAATGCAGCATCTAGCTTTGTGCTCACGTTTTTCTCATTTAACACATTGCTATTTTAGTCCTTCAAAAATATAAAAATCTTGGATTAACCTCAAAGGAAAAATGTATGTAGTCAAATGAAGTCCATCTAAAGAGAGTGTTTCCCCAATGTGGTATTGCTTCAGTATCAAACACGTTTACAACTGCAGTACCATCCCAGCGCTAAGAGAATGAAACCCAGGACTGGTGCAGAGACACAGACATACAAATATATTCATATACATGCATACACATACATATTCATACACACATATATGCATGTTCACACACATACGCATATACATACATATACATAGTCATACACACATACGTGAATTTCCATATACATGCCTATACATACATACACACTTAAATATATTCATATACATATATTCACACACATACATGCATATTCATATGTACATGCACATACATATGTACATACACACATACATAAACATAGACACATATATTCATACATATTCATACACACATGCATATTCATATACATACACAGACACATATAGTCATACACATATTCATACACACATATTCAAATATACACATACACACATACATATTTGTACACACATGCATATTCATATACACACACACATATATACATACACATACATATTTATACACACATACATGTATATTCATATACATACATATACATATATGTGCATATTTACATACACACACATACCTATTCCTATAGACATTTACATACACACATAATACACATATATATATCCATCTATCTCTCCATCCTTAGTATCTTTGCTCATCGAGCACTTTAGAGGACCTGTACACAGTCCTTATTGGTCAGCAGACCCCCTAGGGAAGATGTTGCCTAAATGATGTAGAAAACCAGGATTCTTCCCTTTTTGCCTTGATTTGTTTCTTTCTCAAACTCGAAGGTGCTTTTCCTCCCCTCAGCAAATCCCTTCAAGAAAAGGCTGATCTGGAAACCAGTCTCCTTATGACCTTCAGACGAATTTCCCTGCTCTGAACTCACCGGATTTCTCCTTGGCTCTGAGCAGCGTAGCCAGTCCTGGGAATTCTCTTGCTCACATACTTCTCCCCCAACTGCTGCCTTTATGAAGATATGAGCATTTCCAGGGCAGGATCCTGTGTGTGTGTGTGTGTGTGTGTGTCTGTGTGTGTCTGTGTGTGTCTGTGTGTGTCTGTGTGTGTCTGTGTGTCCCTAGCATCCAAATAGCTTCTTCTTAACATCACATTTTGTTGATGCTCCTATTAACCATAGAACTAAGTCATGAAATTATATGAAAGCCCCATCATAATGCTATAGGTCCAAAAACTTTTTTCACATCAGAACAAAGGAAAATATACTTGTGAGATGAAGTGTGCAGCCAGTGACCAGGAGTTTGGAAGCTAATCGCCCTGGCACTATATCCTCAGTCATATGATCCTGGAGCACATTATTGCAGGGTTTTACCTGAAATCTACGTAGGCTTGAACTAGGGACTCTGTGTAGTTAGGCAACATATGAAATAAATAAGACTTACTAGAAAATGAACATTAGCAAAGCAAGGAGAGAAGCATTCAATGGCTAAGCGCAAATCCTAGAACTCTTGCGGAGATTGGAGCATTGTAGAAAAATGTCAAGGAGAGAATAGTTAGGTTCCACATAAGGAGAACTAGATTTAAATGAACCTCAAAAAATTAGAAACCCAACAAACATAATTTTAAAACAACCCTTCTGTTTACTTTCTCAGTTCTATGCAGATGCTCTTTGAAACATTTGAAAGGAGGGTGAGATAGGACTATTCAGCCTGGCAATCAGAGGGTACAAGGGTTCAGGCATGCAAGATGAGTTAAGTCCCTGGGTTCTATAGCACAGCATCCTGCTATAGTTAACAATTCTGTATCATATACTCACAAATTTGCTAAGAGAGTAGATCTTATGTTAAGTGTTCTTATCACAAAAAATATATAAAATAAAGAGGGAAGGAGGAAGCTTTCGTAGGTGATGGATATGTTTATGGCATTGATTGTGGTGATGGTTTCATATGTAGATACTTATCTCCAAACTCATTAAGTTATAAACATTAAATACTGTACAGCTTTTTAGTATGTCAATCAAGCCTCAGTAAAGTCATTTTTGAAAAAACAAAAGAAACAATGTATAAGTGATGTTAATAGCTTCTTTGTTTTCCTACAAAGAAACACATTTTCCCCCCATAGGCTTCTTTCCTTCTTTAGAGATGAATAAAAAAGTGTAAAAACATGTGTGGAAACATCCTGTTTGTGTGTTTTAAGTCGGAATGAGTGCAAAGAATGCAGTCACTACCCCCTTCAGATCCTTCTGCACCCTCTTGGTTTTGTGGGGGGCGGATTCTACTCCTGACTTTCCATACTTGTTCGTGTTTTTCTAATCACTGCCATCACGTGACACTCAGAGAATATTCATCAAATGCCTTCATCTTATTTGTATCTCATTTGAAATAATTCATTTGAGATGAAAAGATGATCTGCTTTTCACTTTGATCACCAAATTTAGGATAAACAATGGAGATGCACCAAAATGTCGGAGACAGCACGGTAGAGCATGGTGGCACTGGATTGGGGCTCCAAAGACCTGAGGTGGAAGCTGCCCTTGGTCACTGGGTCACCCGGGGACTTCCACAACCCCACTCTGCTCCAAATTTAGTCCCACATGAGCTGCTGAGGGCTTGTTACAGATGCAGAGTCTGCGTGTCTGCAGCCCTGCTGAATCAGAATCCATTTCATAACATCATCCCCAGGTGAACCTGGCACACTCGCATATTCAAGTTTAAGTCCTGCTGCCTTATCCTTGCTTGAGTCTCAATTTCTTCAACTATGAAGGTGATGTTGATAACAGCTGCCCCAATCCCAACCAGGCCTCCCAATGGGCCAAATGAGCTAGTGTATGTAAAAGGTTTTATAAGCCTTAATGTTGCATTTCAACTATTATCCCATCCTAGAAAGTTGATGTGACTGACCCAAGTTCTCCACGTGGTTCAAGACAATGGTTTGGACTATCCGTTTCAAGTCCTATTCTTCTAACAAGCCACATGCCAGGAAAAGTACATCGTCTCTTGTATGCCATTAGTCACTCATTCTTTGTTAAGTACTAAATTTAAAAGTCAGATATCTTTATCTAACATGGGGAGAAAGATGAGCTGGCATCTTTGCTTTTATTGTCGAGAGCATTTAGTCCAATGTGATTTAGCCTTTATGGCGCCCGGTCCAGTTTGTACATGGGTTTTTGGTTGCAATTCTACATTAGTTTTGTTGGATATCAATTAAATGTAAGTTTTGTGTGGGAAGGGATCTGGATTCCCTGTTGAAAACTGTGGCCTCAACAGCTGGTACGTTCCCTGGCATGCTGTTGTTCTCTATAAAATGAGTGGATGAATGGATGAATAGATGAAGGGATGAATGGATGAATGAATACACCACGTTCTCATAACACAATTCCCATTCATTTCCCTAAAACTGCACATGGCACACAGCTGATGTCCCTCAAACTCCCCAAAAAAGTCTTCTCTTCCAGGATGTGGGATCCATGATGCTTTTCATCTTAACTTTCCCTAAAACCTCATGAGATTTTTAACAAACTTGGACAAGGAAGTGATTCTATGACAGTCTTGCTAAGAAGCTCACGGAACTCTTTTACTCTTCTGATTTCTGAAGCTCACTCGCCCAGGTTGGGCTGCAAGTGATTCAGGTTCCAAGAGGCACAGAGGACCCTCAGAAGGGCACCGCCACACCCACAGGGTGACAAAGTCATTAGCAGTTTTCCTCTATTGGAACAGCCCTCTCTAAACCCCAAGGGAGAGATGGCACATCATATCGCTCACCTCCAGGAGGTCCATGAAAACAGGCAGCTCTATGCTTGGCCTTTTCAAAACATACATTCAGACGCTAAAAATACAGTGCACTGCACATCTGGAATGTGTCTCACCCATGAATCTCTGACACATGGATTCATTGTTTTCGAGAAAATTCCAAGAATTTTATTCATGAGAAAATTTTGGCACAATGGGAAACGCTGGCAAGCAGAAGATAGCAGCAGCAGATGTGCTGGCCTCCGCCCCCAGGCCTGCGGCTGGTTCAGCCCGTTTGCATCAGGTACCTATCTCGTGCCTTCAAACTTCCAACTCAAACTTCCCCATAAAAGAGGGAGGCCTTAAGTTTATTAAGTGATGCGGTTCCCCCCACGTGGGTGCACAGTACCAGACGCGCTCTGCAAGTGTCGGGATGGGCACGTGGGAATTTAAAAGGAGCAACAGGAACGCAGGGTCACTGGTGTGAGATGCAGCTGCTCCCTGTGCCTCGTGCCCTGCAGCCACGGCCTCCTCATCTGTTAAATGAGGGTCTGGTCTCCTGATGTTTCCTGAGGTCCCTCCTTGCATCAAGATGAAATCTATTGTATTTAACTAGTGACATTCTCTTCCTGCCGGGGCCAAACCACAGGCCCCACCTTCTCCATCTTTGAGCAGCTATGTGCCTAAGGGGAAAATCTATCACCTGGGGAGCTGCCGAAAGTTCCTATGAGTTCAGGTTCAAAATGAACTGTGGGCTCTTTCCAGGCTGCCCTGGGTTTTAATTTCCTCTGGATAACTTCTTCCACGCTCGTGGTGGGAGGGCAGTCAAGACTCTGAGAGCTCATTTCATGTCTTCAACTGCCATTAGGACCTAATCTCCTGCACGGGAACTCTGGGTCTGTTCAGAAAACACATCAGCAACAATAAAATACAGAAAGTCTTACAGAGACTGGGCCTCTCGTAGGGGGAGGGAGCATATGTAAGAGGCCCTCACTTTTCCCAAGGTGCTCCAGGGACCTCCTTCCTCTCCCTTCCATCCTCATTCCCAAGTAACTGTTGTCAAGGGCCACGCAACGTATAAAGCAGACACGAACACGAACATTTTCTTTTTCTTAGACGCCAGCTCCCACTGTGGAAGGAGCCGAGAGCTCACCCACGGTGAGGGTCCAGCCCTGCCAACTCTCACTTCGGCTCCACGAATGATGACGCCTCTGTCCCCAGGGCTGGGAGGCTAAGCCTGTGCTTTGCACCCGATCTTCCAGCACATAAATCCGTGCTGGTGGCTGCGCAGGAAGGGGACTCAGGAGCTAGGGTATCATGACCTTTGTTCCCGCTCTGCGCTGAGCTCAATCTCCGCCTATCATGTAGTTCAGGGCACGAGGGAGGGCCCCGTCCTCAGAACACTTTTCATGCACCAACAAGCTGGTTGCCAGCGAGACCTGATTTTTACAACTCTGGGAGTGTTGATCTCAAAACCTAATACGCTTGAATTATGCACTGTAAACTCGTCCAACAATTTCAAACTACTCATACATATATCATACGCAACGAGGCTCTCCTGAGCCCCTCTGTAAATTGGTCTCTTTAAAAATCTGTAGATCCGTTCCTACCAAAACCACTCTAACCTGCAGAAAAGCTTGGTGGCCTGAAGATCTTCATGATATCTACCCCAGGGTCTAAACTTCGGTTTTTAGATTGCCTCTTTACTTGGACCTCTTTACTTATTACGCTGAATCCCCAGGGAGGAAGCAGAACCATGAATGTCCATGTCTACCCACCTTTTCCAGGAGAAAGAGGAAGTTTCCAGGGCTCAGAACTGTGTGCAGTGTCATATACATGTACAGGCACCAAGAGAGCTGCTGGACAGGTGAGGGGTCTGTGCAGATGTATCTCCTTTCCGAGGGGGTGGAGTTTCCGGTCACCCACTCATCAAATTTGCATAATGAGCCTTATGGGGCGGGGTCACATGGGGGCACACCTACTTAAAAGGGCAACTTACTTAGTACAAAAGATGATTTGCCGTCCTGTCTTCTAGTCCGGTAGACTTGCACTGATCACTATTTGCAAGCACAGGGACACTTTAATTTAAAAATTAAAACAAGGTGTATAGAACTGTGAATCAGAACCTTGCTTTTCAGAGTCTGATCCTTGGACCAGCAGCACCAGCAGCACCTGGGACTTTGTCAGAGAAGCAGAATCCCAGGCCCCACCCCAGAGCTACAGAATCAAAACCCTATTCAACAAGATTCACAAGGCGAATGGCAGGCACATTTAAGTGTGGAGAACTGGGTGAGAAGGTGGTAAGTTTCCCAAAAGAAAGAAAAGGCAGGGCTGGGTGAGGAGGAGGAGGAGGAGAGGGCAGACTACTGTTTTTAATTAGAGTAGTCAGGGAGGTCTTCGTGGAGGAGGCGAGCCCTGAGCAAACTTGAAGGAGGCCCAGCGATAACAGAACAAGGCCAGAGGTGGTTTGAGGGTGCGTTTGAGGGTGGGACACAGGGATCAGGAACAGCCAAGGAGGAAGTATTGTCACAGGAGAGGAGGGGCAGGAAGTGCTAGCAGTGGACAAGGAGGTGAGCCAGTTGAGGCTGGGGGTCGTTGGCAGGACCTGGGCAGTACTGGGAGTGAAATGGGAGCCTCTCTAGATGTCTTGGCTAAAAGCCCAGGGATTGTCTTCTTTCCTAAGATATACTAATATTTTCTACCTCGTATGGGCTCTGCAAAGAAAATACTTTCCATCTTTTGAGTTTTATTATTTTCTTTTTAACTTTTTATTTTATATTGGAGTACAGCCGATTAACAATGTTGTGATAGTTTCAGGTGCACAGCAAAGGAACTCAGCCATACACATACATGTATCCGTTCTCCCCCAAACTCCCCTCCCATCCAGGCTGCCACATAACACTGAGCAGAGTTCCCTGTGCTCTACAGTGAGTTTTATTATTGGGCTGGCCAAAATGTTCGTTCGGTTTTAAGTACAAATAAAAGACATTTTTCATTTTCACCAAGAATTGTATTGAACAATGGATTCACTAACACAACGAACTTTCTGGCCAGCCCAGTATTTTCAAAGCTCAATGTGACCTGCATGCATGTATCGTGCCCACCACGTGTACACCAAAAGCCACACCTCACAAAACGTTACGGCCATCCTTTGCTCCCCATGCAATGGGGGATCCTGTTCGTCATCACACAGAGACACTGTGGGAATTCAGAATATGCGTTTTTCATTCAGAGAGCCTGTAAATGGCCATGACCGCTGTTAAAAGGTTTTGCACAGACAGGAAATACCTCCCTGAGGCTCCTCTGCCCGCACCACTCTAACGGGCAGCCTCAGGGAGCCCCACCTCTGGAATCAAGAGGAAACACAGCACCAAAGGGATCCCCTGCTCCCAGGTCAGCTGTGTGAGGCCCGCAGGTTCTGGTAGCTCTGGTGGCAAATGACAGGCCCGAACATCACTTCCTGCTGCCCCCCCCCCCCATGCTGGACTGAAAGTTTCAGGGCTTGAGCAGGGGTGCAGATGACCAGGTATGTCCTCTTTAAACACAATGAAAAGCTTGCTTCAGGAAGGAGGCATTTAGAAGAACTGTTTATTGTCCTTGCCGGTGGAGAACCCTAATTCTCCGAGCTCTATCTGGTGGAAAGTGCCTCCTGGTTAATAAAGGGCGACTTCCCTTCTGCTGCGGAATTTTCTCAAGTCATCAACATAGGTCTCGTAGCCATCTCCGAATCCAATCTCAACATTCAGTGTATAGTCTGTGTATTAGTTTTCTAGGGCTGCGAAGCCAAATACCACAGACTAGGGGGGCTTAACCAACAGAAACTCATTCTCTCACAGCTCTGGAGGCCAGAAATCCAAAATCAAAGTGTGGGCAGGGTTGGTTCCTTCTGAGGGCCATGAGCTGCTCCAGGCCTCCCTCCCTAGCTTGTAGACGGCTGTCTTCTCCCAGGGCCTTCACAAAGTCTTCCCTCTATGCATGTCCATATCTGCGTCCAAATTTCCCCTTTTTTTATAAGGACATGGCCATATTGGTGTCAGGCCCCACCTCACGACCTCATCTTGATTACCTCTGTAAAGACCTGATCTCCAAACACGATCACATTCTGAGGTTCTGGGGGTTAGGACTCCCACATATGAATTTAGGGGCACACAATTCAATCCTTAACAGGGCAGGGAATGTGTCCATTTTCTTCGGGGGGCTGCTGTGTGGCTTGTGGGATCCTAGTTCCCCAATCAGCAACTGAACTGGGGCCCCAGCAGTGAAAGCGCAGAGTCCTAACCACTGGACCGCCAGGGAATCCCAAGAGAATGTGTCCATTTAATTCACTGCCTAGCACAGTGCCAGGTACCAGAATAAGAACAATAAGTCAGTGGTTCTCAAAGTGTGTTCCAGGAACCCCCTGGGGTCCCAAGACCCTTCCAGGGAATCTGCTGCTCGACACTTTTCACGACATGCTAGGACGTTATTTGCATCTTCCCGGCTCATCCTCTCACAGGTGTACAGTGAAATTTTCCAGAAGCTACAGGACGTGTGACAGTATAACAGATTGACTGCAGGGGCAGATACGAGAATCCAGCTGTCAGCTGTTAAGCCAGACATTGAAGAGATATGCAAAAATGTAAAACAATGTGACTCTTCTTACTAAATATCTTTTTGGGAAATAGAGTGATTTTTCATAGCCATGTGTTATTTAAATTAACATATAATGGGTTTATTACTGTTATTTTGAAATGAATTCATTAATAAATATTTTAAGAACATCTCAATTTTTATTTCTAATTCAGTAAACATCAACAGATATAACCCATATCAACCACTGCCCTTTAGTGTCCTGAGGCATTTTTCAGGGTGTCAAGGATCCTGAGACCACAAGTTTGAGGACCACTGCTGTACAGAGGTAAACTGGCTAGGACCTAATCTTTCTTCTCTGAAGTAACCCACAGTCTTAGGGTGATAAGACGCTTTATAAAGAACATATTTTTAGTAGCTAAGTGCCACAAAAAAGGAAGTATGTTGGCCATCCCCTTAGGTTGACAACAGAGAGTTCTCATTAAGAAAAAAAGAAGCTGATCTCGACCTAGTGATGTGTTCAATTTGGAACATAAGAACTTAAAACACCAAGAGTTGGAGGGATCAGCATTTTTTTGCATCTCAACTGATCTGCCAAGTGTTGGCCCCAGACTCCCTAACACTGGACAGAATCTACTAAAGAAGCACGTTGCCTACCCCCGCCTAGCTACAAACTACCTACAAACATCTATTTCCAGCTGAGCCTTCTTGAAAGTGGCATGCCTTTTGGCAAAACGAGAGGAGGTCCATGAGGGACCCCAGACCAGCAGGAAATCAGCAGAGACTGAAGACCACCTACCCACTACCAAGCTGGCTGTGCTTTGGATCCGAGCCAGCTTGGGAAACTGGTCCTGCGGGCGAGGGGCTGCAGGGCCCAGACACAGACTCCCTGCCCATCCCCCAGCGACCCCATTTTGGCACACCTGGTGCATCTCTGGATGCACAGGTGGCACTCTTCAATTAATGCTAAGGACCACTCTCTTTTTTTTTTTAATGACCAGGTTGTTTTAATTTTTAAACTTGTCTCTTATACTTGGGAGATCCTCCCTGTTTATATCCTTGCTAGGGATTGCACATAGCTATCTCATTTTAAAACCATTTCTCTAAGGTATCTGATTCAAATGACAAGTAGTTGGGTACCCACCATGTGCAAAGCAACTAGGGTGGGCACTGGCGGTAGTGATATAAGATGAATCATCCTCAAAGTCTATTATTCTAGACAGACTGTAATCACTTTAATAGAAGGACAAAACACCTGGGAGAACAGAAGATGCATCAGGACTGGGGGAATGCACGCTCCACGAGGGCAGGGGTGTGTTTTTCAGTGATTTTTCACCAGTGTCTGTAAAAGTGACACACACACACTGAATATCTATTGCATAAATTCTTAGTATGTAGATGCTAAGTGTGGTGCTGAGTTTGTCTACTGCTTGGATGATGGAGGGAGGAAGGAAAGTAGGAAGGAGGAAAGGAAAGAATGAGGGGAGGGAGGGAGAGATACTCTCCCTTCTCTATTGGAACAAAAATCCTACTGTGTCACTCTCCTGCCCTAAAATAAAATCCGATTTCCCAACATCTTCTGGCCCCTAGAAACTCATAAATCCTGCAAAGAGGGGTCTACAGCTTGTTATTCTTGTAAACTATTTCTGCATTCACTTGCTAGTGACCTGAGCAATGAAGATAACTTCCGATCAACCAGAAGAGGCAGGTTAACTTGGCAAGGCACGACCTACATCATTTTGACTTGGTGGGAAAATCCTCCTATTCTACTAATTCAAGAAACATTTGGATGGGCTGCTGGGAATCAGGATTCAATCTTGGGATTCAAGTCACTTGAGTTAAGGACCTTGTTCTTTATCTGGATGAGGTCCCACTTTGTAGTTAAGAGAAAGACCAGACAAATGAAAGCAGAAAAAAACATATCACAGCTCAAGTTCATGAGCAAGAACACATTACTGTAGAATTCTTGTGCTGCAAATGTTTCCAAGGAAATAAGCACACTCCCGGCATGTGCACCAGAGGGAATGAACTGGCTTCTTGTGCTGTTGCCCCGAACAACCCTCTCTCCTCCAAGCTGGCCCTAGATCTTCTATACATGATACTGCTTCCCAACAAGCAGTCGGACATCAAAATGTGAAATCAGAAACACACATTTTGGGCTTCCCTGGTGGCGCAGTTGTTGAGAATCTGCCTGCCAATGCAAGGGACACGGGTTCGAGCCCTGGTCTGGGAAGATCCCACATGCCGTGAAGCAACTGGGCCCGTGAGCCACAACTACTGAGCCTGCGCGTCTGGAGCCTGTGCTCCGCAACAAGAGAGGCCGCGATAGTGAGAGGCCCGCATACCGCGATGAAGAGTGGCCCCCGCTTGCCACAACTTGAGAAAGCCCTCGCACAGAAAAACTAAGACCTAACACAGCCACAAAATAAATAAATTAAAAAAAAAACAAAACAAAACACACATTTTCTGGTTATGAAGAACCTAGGGACAGGAATAAAGACGCAGATGTAGAGAATGGACTTGAGGACACGGGGAGGGGGAAGGGTAAGCTGGGACAACGTGAGAGAGTGTCATGGACATATATACACTACCAAATGTAAAACAGATAGCTAGTGGGAAGCAGCCGCATAGCACACTGAGATCAGCTTGGTGCTTTGTGACCACCTAGAGGGGTGGGATAAGGAGGGTGGGAGGGAGACACAAGAGAGAGGAGATATGGGGATATATGTATATGTATAGCTGATTCACTTTGTTATATAGCGGAAACTAACACACCATTGTAAAGCAATTATACTCCAAAAAAGATGTTAAAAAAAAAAAAAAGAAACACACATTTTCAAAGAACAAGTGCATTATACTAACAAGTTAGATGCAGCGGGGCAGGTGTATCTGTGGGGTTGGAGGAGCAGGGCAGGAAGGAGTTCAGGAGGAAGTGTGTTGAGATTTGAGACGTGAAAATAAGAAGAAGGAACCCCCAACAGGCACACAGAGACGGGTTCTGTAACTGTCAATGGGCTCTCATCAAATCGCCACCTTCAAAGGACTTGGATCTCAGGCCAGATAGAAATCCATTAATTTGCACCTTGACTTTGGGGCTTCCAAGAATTACTCAGTAGTTACCATCTCAGGGCTCAAACAGCGGAAAAGCAGTACATATGCAAATCACACAATCAGTTGGTTAATTCCAAGTGAAATCTGCATACCAAAAAACAAAAAGTTTGCTTTCCTGGCACGTGATGTAGAAATCAGCCTGGTTAACAAAATGTAAAGCACACTTGCAGTGTGTGTGTGTGCCAGTGTGTCACCCGTGACCATGGGCCACATGCACGCCCAACACGAGTCAGTCATGCCGTGGCCTGTCACCCACTCTGGGAGGTACTGGAACCTTTGTCTTTCTCCCTCCAGCTTCCTGCCGTCTTAAAACATCTCACTGGCCATCAGCCAATGATCTGCAGCTGGGTGCAGAAAGGGGGAAAAGGTGAAACTCCTCCTCTCCATCCACATCGGGACTTATCTGTGCTTCAGGGGAAAGGTCTGTTGGTGGAGAGCCAGGGATAGCCTGTGTGTGGATGAGATTTCTTCTTTACGTGGGTCTGCACCTTCCTCATCCCCCACTGGTCAGTTCATCAGCAGTGCTTCTCTCCTAACTGGGAATGGTCCACCTGCCTGACTTCTCTCCCGTTGGCCTGTTAAGATGCTCTGAAGCTCTGGGCAATGGAAAACACAAGTGTTTCCCTGGATACGGAGGTGGAGGGGGTGGAAATTGGGGTTAACATGGCAAGGATACTGTGAACTTAATTGTTTTCTAAAAGCAAAAATTAAATTTGAGACAAGCAAAGCTTTGCAAAATTCCCATAGCATTGGCCTCAGTTCCCAAAGACTTTTTTCACAAGAATCACGGAATGACTTTGAAGTTCTGGCCACCCTAATCAGCACAGTTAATGACGCTAAAACATACGCCACAGCAGAGGCAGGGATGCAACATTCTAGATTTCCCTTTGTCAACTGTAGCTCAAAGGGAGCCTTGCAGAGTCTTTGGTTCACTTCACACCCCATGAAGCCACCCCAAATAAACCAGCTCTCTGGACAAATGCAGGGTCCTCACGAAGAAAATGTGACTTGAAGACCACACTCCCAGGCCCTTGTCCAATCAGATCATAGCTCCCCGAGACCTCTGATGGAACTGAAGTTTCCATTATAGAAGCTTTTCTACCAAGAATAGTTTCAGTCAGAGAATCTAAGAAATCTGTGAAGTTCAACCTCCTCTTCAGACTCTGGACATACTTGTTTTTAATATTATACTTATCACTCATGAACTAATTGATTCACTCATCAAACATGTGCTGACTCATTACTTTGTGCCATGCATTGTGATACAATTTCAACATCTCTTACGAGAAGATCCAACAGTTCTATCCACCTGCCATTTGTATGCTGTTATTTTATTAAAAAATCAGCCACAAATGCTCATACACGTCATCTTTGTGAGCTGGGCTCTATTGCTTTGGAAGATCCTGCCGTCCTAGAGAAATGAATGACTACATATGAACATAATTAATTGCATCCTCCCCCCAGAATCATGTTATTTTATTGCTTTGAGCTATTCTCTTTCTTTTTAGGATATATTGTGAAATGTTTCCTTTTAATATCTTTTAGGCAATATTAATTTGTAAGAGACACATTTTATGACAAATTATTTTTCATGTTTATTTTCAACTAAACTGAGTGAAAAACTGAATTTATAGGCAGCTTGTAAGTATGTCTTGCTTTTATTCGAAAAAGGAAATAAGTGTACAGGCTTATGTTTGTGTTAGTAAGGCAACATTGGGGTAGGAATTATAACTCCTTATATTCCCTCCTGCTGTACGGCGTATGTGCACATACACTATCTCACTTGGATCTAATATAATCTTTATACATTATGGGTATTAACACTTGAAATATCTGGTACAAAGATTTCCCCAGGAATTTGTCTTTTTAATTTTATCACGTGTATTGCATACAGATGTTTACAATTTGTGAACGACTTGATTGCATAACCATGGTTTATTTGTCTGTCTCAGGCTATTAAACTGTAAGCTCTAGGAGGGCAGGGAGGTATCAAATTCACTTCTGTATCCCCAGGCACGGAATGAATGCAGCCCTCCTTGGTTACTTAACCTCTCTGTGGCTGTGTCCTTAGCTGTGAAATGTGGATAATGACTGCCCCTGTCTTATCTGTTCTGATCAACAAAACACTTAATACAATGTCTGGCATATAATAAGTACTGTATAAGTGTTCTCCACTATTACTGTGGTTATTATTTAGAGTTGATTGAATGAAAATTCCTGTAGGTGAGCTAACTTGCACAAGTGAATGTGATGGATAACTGGCAGAAAGAAAGGAATATCGGGGATTCTCTATCCTGGTCCATAGCTTTGTCTAGTCTACCAAAGTTGTAGGATTTTTTCTCAAAATTATTTCCATTCATACAGTAAAAAAATAATTTATTTGTAAGGGTTACCTGTGTCTCTTTTCCTGTCATAATTCCAATGACCTTACCCAATACACATCGGACATTAACATTCTGGTTAGCTGAGGGGATCCAGAAATAGTAAAACCTGTCCTCACTCTACAGTGCTGTCTCTTTTCTACCACATATACATCTCATAATTACATTTGTCAAACAGCTTCCTAAGCAAAACCTTGTACCAGGAACCAAATGAAATTGACCCAGCTTTCAGAACCTAAAAAAAGGAAAACGAAAAGTATAATCCACTTCGTCACCATTAAATTCTATTTGTTTCTTTGCCTAAGAGTCTATTAAAATCCCCCCACAGTGACAGTAGAGTAGTCTACACCAAGTACGAACAAGAAAGGCTAAAGTGGAAGACGCTTTGTAAACTGTCTCGTAAGACTGGACGACGAGCTAGTCAAGGCGATGCTATTGGCAAACCTGCAGAAATTGATGCTGTTTCTCTGTACTCCAGGTAGAATGCCCTGCATCCTATATCGACTCTCTGCTTTATATACTTAGCGTATATATTACAAGCTTATAATCAGCTTGTATATTCTGCTTTATATAGTGCAGCTTAGTTCACCATAGTGGAGGCCAGTGAACGATACATAAACATCAGAGAATTTTTTTAAAATATGTTCATTTGTATGAAGGCTAAAATTAGATCATGAAATTCAGTGATGAAAGCGGGTAAACAGTTCCGTCACTTGATTGAAATATTAGAATAAGGGAAAACAAAGAAAGCTCTTACAGAAATGACTGCATCTGGGTTCTCAGCTAAAGGCAAAATGCCTCTTATCTCCAGGCAGGAGGCTGTTTGGGAATATGTGGAGCCTTCTGGGTTGTCATGGCCATGGAGGGAGCATCTGGCAGTCAGTGGGTAGAGCCGAGGACACCTTCAAAATATGGTTTAGTTCTACATAATCCAAGAAGACTGTTGGCCCAAAATTCCAACAGTGCCTCCTGTTGAGAAGGGCAATACCTACAGAGCTCATCAAAGGATGATAAATTTCTAGAATCATTAGAGGCCAAAGTCTCATTCTTTCTGGGTATATCCAATCACATTAAGCCTTTATGCTTATCCCATCTTACTTCTCCGAGTAAACTGGCCACACCTTCATCATGAGTATTAAACCTAATTAAAGATCCTAAGCTGATAATAAAATTTCTCAATGACCAAGCTATAATTAGTTTTCTACAAGTTAAAGAAAAAGAGCTTAGCATCATCGATTGTTTAATTTTGTTTAATTCCTCTTTTCCTGAATTTGAACATTAAGATAAAAAATTCTGAGAATTCATTAGCCTGCAAGAATGAATGAATATGATTCAAAGCCCCATCTATCTGTTAATGAAGAAAATCAATTCCTTTTCTGATTACACTTGGAAATAGTAGTATTCAATAAACCTATTGAGGAAAAGAGGGATTGGGCTAGTTTTTCAATGTCTAAAAAGCACTTCATGTAAGCAATATCATACGACATTTGTCTTTCTCTGTGTGACTTACTTCACTTAGTACGATAATCTCTAATTGCATCCATGTTGCTGCAAATGGCATTATTTCATTCTTTTTTATGGCTGAGTAGTATTCCATTGTACATATATACCACATCTTCTTTACTCATTCATCTGTTGATGGACATTTAGGTTGCTTCCATGTCTTGGTTATTGTAAATAGTCCTGCTATGTACATTGGGGTGCATGTATCTTTTCGAATTATAGTTTATATATATATATGTTCTACTGTATAGCACTGGAAACTATATTCAATATTTTGTAATAACCTATAAGGAAAAAGAATCTGAAAAAGAATCACTGTGCTGGACACCTAAAGCTAACACAACATTGTAAATCAACTATGCTTAAAAAAAAGAAAAAAGACAATAAAAAGCACCTCAGACCTAACAGGCTCAGAACAGATCACTTGATTCTCCTTCCAAAACCACACTTCTCCCTATCATTCTCTTTTGCCTGCCTTCTTTGATTGCCTAGCATGTATGACTCGTGTATAATGTACATTTGTGTATTTGATTATTATCTGAAACACTAGATACACAAGAATGTAAAACCCAGGAGAGCAAAGACTGGTTTCCCCAGAACCTGAACAACTCCCGGCAAATCCCAGGCACTGAATGTTTGTAGAATGAAGGAAAGAATGATGTGAGGTACTATTACAGGCCACCTTCAGGTGCTCATATAACACACGATGTTCTAATGAGCTATGAAATGGATTAGCCATTACTGCACAGTTGTTTACTGGATTATATGATGAGCGCTTTACAGTTTAATAAACACGTTTTGATCATCATCTCATTCGATCCTCTTAACCACTCCCTATTTGACAGAGGGGAGATTTCATGATATCTAGTTTATAGATAAATACATGGGTTGTGTTGCAAAAGTTTGCTTGTGAGTCTGTTGCCTGTTAACTTCTAACGCTCTGACCCTCCCATAGAGACGTGTCACCTTAGTGGTGAGTTTGGTGAGGCACCCACGTAAGATGCTGCTGTCTGGTACCCCCTCTGAGCTAAGCAGCCTGTGCAGGGCCCCTCAGAGAGCTGGAGTCCTAAGATGCGGGGGATGCAGCTGACGCTCAGGAGGGAAAAGAAAGAAAATGAACGTTCTGAAAAAGGCATTCCTAAATCGCAGTGGCGGGGGGGAGGAAAGAAGTCGCAGCTCCTAAGTTCGTTTCTCTTTTTCCTGAAGAAGGAAATGACTGCCCATGGGCCAGCCTTGAGCTCCGCACTGCAAGACTATGTAAGTTTCTCTGCCAGGTCTTGGTGTGGACTGTTTCCATTTTGAAGAGCCCCCATAGGGCCCAAAGGAAATAAGTTTTGCAGCCCCATCTCCACTCTTGAACTGGGCTCCTTGTGCTGACCCCCAGCGCCCTGCCTACAGACCCAGCACCAGGCAGGCAGCAGCCACAGACGGGGAGCAGGGCTGGGGGGGGGGGGCGGCCCAGGACCTGCACAACTGTCTCCTCCCTTCTGAGGTGGGATCTTGAAGTGTAGCATGTTTCCCGAGCACAGAACAGTCTACAAAAAAAGTACTGCAAAATGAAATGAAGGAAGTTCTCAACAAAGTAAAAAGAAAGAGGCCAAGATATGTCAAAAGGACAGAGGAACCAATGAACTCACGATTGAGAGAGGCAGAGAGAAAGAGAGAGAGAGAAAGAAGGGGGGAGGGTCCAATGGCCAAAGCTTGGACAAGTTCAGCAACAAAATAAATAATGAGAGTACTGGATTATAACCCAAAGAATCAGACAAATATCAAATGCCTCTTCTGATCTAAATAAGTGATGGAATTAAGTGAATATATGGGGGAGAAGAGACAACTCTTCTTTACAGAAGAATCCCAAATACTAAACATAGAAGGAGTGAGGGAAATAGAAGATCACCCTCAGAGTCACACAGTCCAAATTGCTGTAGGCAAGATGTACTGATGGGGCTCCAATTAGTGGGCGATACTTTAAGGAGAAACAGGATATCTGAATGTCCTCAAAGTATCTCCTTCAAAATATTTATTAATAACTGTTGTTACATTAACGCACGTCCACAAAATCTTTGCTACTTCCCCCTCCAGAAGATGGAGCTTAATTCCCCTCCCCTTGAGTGTGGGCTGAACTTAGTAACTTGCTTCTAAGAAATAAAGCATGGAAAGGGGGAAAGCAGTGACCTTGTGGTGAAGAAAAATGGCAGACACCACCTTCACCAAGGGATCCAGGTCAATATTGCCAGCAAGAAGACACAGCGATGTCATGCACTGCCTGCTGTGATGCAACGAGATGGGCGCATAAGCTCTGTGGCATTTTCTTCCTAAGAATCTATAACCTCTGCCTCGGCATGACAAACCCCCAATGAGGGACATTGTACAAAATACCTGAGCAGTACTCTTCAGGAACATCAAGGTCATGAAAGACAAGGAAAGAACATGAAACTGTCTTATATAAAGAGATATGACAAGAAAATGCAATGCAGCTTCCTAGATCAGAAAGGGAACATCAGTGGAAAATTGGGAGAATTTGGATAAAGTGTGCAGTTTTTTTAAAAGGAGGAGGTGGCAATTTTTTTTCTATAAAGAGGCAGATAGTAAAAGTTTTTCTCTTTGTAGGCCATGTTCTCAACTTTGAAACGACTTACCCCTGCCCCTGTAGTGCAAAAGTGGTCCAAAACACACATCAGCAAATAGTCGTGACTATATTCCAGTAAAACTTACATACAAAAATGGGCAGTGGTGAACGAAATAATGCCATTTGCAGCAACGTGGATGGACCTAGAGATTGTCATAGTGAGTGAAGTAAGTCAAACAAAGACAAATATATGATATCGCTTATATGTGGAATCTAAAATTATGGTTCAAACGAACTTATTTACAAAACAGAAATAGAGTCATAGATGTAGAAAATAAACTTATGGTTACCAGGAGGGAAGGGGGGAGGGATAAATTGGGAGACTGGGATTGACACATACACACTACTATATATAAAATAGTTAACGAATAAGGACCTACTGTATAGCACAGGGAATTCTACTCAATACTCTGTAATAACCTATATGGGAAAAGAATCTAAAAAAGAGTGGATATATGTATATGTATAACAGATTCACTTTGCTGTACACCTGGAACTAACATTGTAAATCAACTATATTCCAATAAAAATTTTTTGAAAATGGGCAGTGGGTTGGATTTGGCCTGTGAGCTGAGTTTGCTGACTCCTAGACAGTAATACTGTACTGATGTTAGTTTCTCAGTTTTGACCATTGTGCCGTGGTTATGGAAAATGTTAACACAAGGGGAGGCTGAAGGGGATATGGGTGGGATCTCTTTGTACTATCTTTACAACTCTTCTATAAATTTAAAATTATCTCAAAAACTTTTTTAATAAAGTAGAAATAATTTGGGGATTGTGTGTCATTTTTAGATGGTCTTTGTTACCCCTACTCTATACCTTCTTTCCCTGGTGACTATATTTATTCAAGAAGTGGTCATATATACAGATCACATGCTACAATCATGGCCACTTCCAGGAACTTTCCTGTGTCTGTTCTGCACAGAATGAAAGACAGCTGGCTCATTACACCACATGAGCGTTGGAAGAGGCAGCAGGAAGTACATCCTGAAATGAGGCTAAGCCTCAGGATGAATCCCCAAAGGGGGCTAATAGGGGTGACTTTGGATAGCGGTAGCTCCACTGTGCCTCTGCTTATAAAAATGGCTGGACAGATCCCATGGAAACCTAGGTCATGGTGCCATTTTTCAATAACCCAGCATAGCAAATGAACGAGCTCCCCATCTTCCATTCCAAACCCCTCCTAATAAAGATGAGAATTTCTTTGCTACAGCGAAGGAGAATGACCAGGACTGGAATTGATACCTCTGGGCGCTGCTCCTTATGTAATGGTGGTATTAAAACCATCCTATAGTCAAGGGGCCATTTTTTTAAGCACGTCTTAGGCAGGATGGGAATGAATAAAGAAAGCAGCCTCACAGTGAAATGACATTGGGGCTGGGCCTCGGAGGATGGGTAGGGCTTTGCCGGCACACGTGAGCAGGGCCCAGAAGTCCCCACCACGTTGGAGGACCCTAAACATGGCCCCTGGGTTGCAGGTAGTGGAACACAGAGTGCCCTTGGGCTGAGACTCAGATGGGCCTGTCTGCCACGCCAAGCAGCGTGGCCTTTGTCACTTGTGATGGGGAGCTGGGAAAGGGTCTTCTGCAGGTGAGCACCAAAGTCTGTGTTTTGGAAAGATGACACCAAAAGGGGGAGGGGGAGCCACTGCAGGGCACGTACCACGGCCGTGATCCAGGAGGATGAGCTGTGGACCCACGTCCCGAGGCTCCAGGAGCAGCGGCCAGAGATGCAGGTGTTGGACCTTAGTGGGAAGGAATGAGGTCCTGACCCTGGGGCTGCAGCCATTTCAGGGGGCTCTGAACCCATGATCTGACACCTACAGGGAGCTGAATTTTCTCCCTCTGTGTGCACCCCAGGCTGCTCAGCGTAAGTAAGGAGGTGCTAGTCGCCTCTGAAATGTAAGTTCATAACTCAGACTTCGTAAGTCACAGGCACAACACAGGCACTAAAAGCACACTCTGTACTGAACTCAGCCACGTCGAGCAGTTTCCCAAGTTTGATTTCCAATCACTTGAACCCCATCTTGACATCACTCACACTGTCTAGGCAGGTGAGGGTCGGGTGAAATCATTTATCTTTAGTAAATCCCTTAGTTTATCTTGTTCAGCTGTTCATTGTTCTTTGGGACAATGATCCTACACTTACTTCTATATATAAAAATCTTTCTCTCTCTCCTTTTTTGAAGAATACTTTAAATAAGAAAACAATTATTTTAGATACCAGCGAGCGGTGAAATTGTAATGATTCAAACTTAAGCCTATGTTGATGTATGGGAAATTGACTCAAGTTTGGGAGTGTTAAAAATTCAGAAGCATTTATAAATGCCAAGGAGGAAATATCTTTCACTTTGTGGCCAAGAGAAAATAGTCAAGGTGGGTGAGGGAGATGTAGTGTGGGGATATTATTACTTTGTGAAATGACATATTTAAATGTATGGTACAAATATTATTTTAAAGTTCACTTACATTCTACCTATGTAAAGTGGTTGAGTTTGGATGTAAACAGGTATACTTATTTTATTTATATTTATTTATACATATATATGACATCAAAGGAGGAAGTAAGTTGGAAAGATAAGCCTAATGATTTCTTTCCTCAGATTGGCATGAGTGTGGGACTAAAGAAAAATGGTTAAAAGTTTACTCATCAGTAAGTCTATCTTTCAAGGCCTTCCCATAAACAGCAGAGGAATCTGGGAGGGGCAGTTCTTGCCCACGTATGAGTCATCATGGAGTAAGAGGTAAGACCCATTGCTGGTCCTGGAATCCACGGACAAAAATGGTCATGCCTGAGAATTTCCTCTGTCCTCTCAACCCTCCCCCCACCCAAGGCACTCACTGCTTGTGTATTCCTTAGAAGAATTCTCAAATGGAAAATGAAGAATTTATCAGGAGGAAAGCCAAGAAATAAGGCAGCACATGCAAACTCAAATCCCATTCGGTGCAACCTTCACAGGTGTTCAGGACCACAGAGTGGGCATGTTGGCTCAGCATCCCTGGCTACAGCATCTTCTGTTTGCCTCAGGTGACCTCCCGCATCAGAGCCTGCTGGTCCCCGCCCCCTGCCCCCCAGTGCCACAGACTGTCAGAGGCCCCAAAGAGACAGTGGCCCAATGATGCAAACTTCTCTCTCTTCTCTGCCTCAGCTTTTCACCCTGAAAATCATGTGCTCCTTGTGGGTTTAAAAATCTCATTAAGCCACGTGATGGTTTGTGGGACAGATAAAGCACTTATTCTTAAAAAAACCACTGAAAACCCATGAGATTCCTGGCTGTTTGGAAGGTGGTAACTATGCATCCCTTATTTACAGAACTACAACAACAACAACAAAAAACAGGGTGAAATGAAAAACTCAGCTCAGCTGATTTTTTTGGGGGAGAAAACATTGTGACAAGAAGTCTCCAACCAACAAAAGTATCTCTAGGCTTAATGATAATTTATGCTCCCTTTTTAAAAAACCTTTTATTTTATATTGGAGTATAGTTGATTAACAGTGTTGTGTTAGTTTCGGGTGTACAACAAAGTGATTCAGTTATATACAATTTATGCTCCCTTTTCTCAGCGAAACAGATGGCTCTAAATAAGGGAAACAGACGATGTTGGATCTTCATAACAACTTTAATGGATGATCAAATCGTGGCTCTCACTATGACAAGTGCCTGTGTGAATTCATGCCTCTAACCTGCATGTTAGCTTTTTAAAGTAGGAGCTACCATGATCCCATTTTAAAGATGTGGAAACTGAGGCTCACCTGATTAAATAAGCTACCTAGAGCACATGGCTAGTAAACACCACAGTTCTAGCAGCTGCCAGATTCCAAAGGGCATGTGTTTAACCACTGAACACGCTGCATCAAATAGCCTGGAACTGAAGCGGCTGCAAAGGCACTTTGAAATGCAGGAAACAAGAGAGTACTGAAAACTAGCCCAGCCAGTGAAAAGAGACAATGTATCAGAGATGCCGTGTAAGAAGACGGGAGGGTAACCTAATCATTTAACTTTTCCTTCATGCCTTTAACTCTGGGCTCCTGAAAAGGGTGCCCCCAGTTCACTGGTACCCCATGGCCAAGGCGTTCCCATATTTTCACACCTAATGGAGAGGGACCTGGTACAAGACGGAACCTGACCACAACTGAAGCAGGTGGACCTCTTCTTTAGGTAGGATGCTCTTCTTAGCGCGTCCTCTGAGAAATCACTTTACAAGAGGCGTGATGCCCACCGCCTGTACACAGGCTCCGCCTTCCAGCTGCACAAGTTCGGTCGCTGCTCCCAGACACCCAAGCCTGACCCTGCCTCAGGGCCTTTGCCCTTGCTGCTCCACTCAGCCCACGACACTTCCCCAGGATATCCAGCCCTTGTCCGCACACTCCCTTTGCATCTCTGCCTGACAGCCTTCCCCATCCACCGAGTCCAGGCCAGAGCCCCTGTCGCCCCTGCCAGCACGCTCTCTCCTGTTTGTGGCCCACGCTTCCCACCTCCTGATACATCATCACTGTTCCGCTGTGTTCCATCTGTCAGACCTCCCCGTCCCCACTGGACCAAGAGCACCGCGTGAGCTTGCCCGCCCTGCCTCACGCCCCCACAGCACCCAGAGCCACGGTGGGTACCCAGGAGCTCATCAGAATACACGGATGAGTTGACGCCCACAAGCCAAACCCAAAGGGATAAGATGACGCTGCTCTTTTGCCATGCTCCTTCTTGGAGGAATTTCTTGAGACAAACCAGAAGTCATGAAGCTACCTGTCACAGTAAACTAAAACCTGCCTACTGTTTCTAGGCACATACGTGAAGACAATGTCTACGAAATCCCAGAAATTAAATGGAAGCTTGAAATGTGCACAGGAATTAAATGAAGTGTCCACTGCCACAGAATTCAGTGTGGACGCAGCAAACAGAACTCCTCACCACTTAGGTGGGCGCCTTAAGAATGAAGACCTGATCATAACTGTTTTAACATCTTCAGCAGCAAACAAAGCCCTAAGTGTCACTCGGCATCCATCCTAGGAGCAGGGTCCTGCGGGGGCGCGGGGAGCAGCTGCACGGACGTTGCGCCTTTTCACTGGAGCCTGGGTGTAAGGGGTTCGATTGTCCCCACTGTTTATGAGCCTCGGCCTTCGTAACGCCCCCTGAAATGTGTTCTCCTAAAGATGTTCCCTGAGATATGACACCGCTCTGCATTGTTTCGCTGCATACCAGCGTGAATATCCCAGAGTAATCCACCCTTCTTTTAACGGCCGATGACAGCGCCAATGGCTGGGCAAAAATCAGTTGAAGGAAAGGGAAGTCTTGTCGGAAATGAGATTAATCTTGTAACGAGTGTTCAGCCCTGATATCCCATCTGGGCACACAACTGCTTCAACTGGAGAGCAATTAACCTTCACCCGACAAGCTCTGTCCAACCGTTATAAACATTAAAGAGACAGAACCCTTCCCCCCCCCCCTTGTAGACTAAACAACCAGATTTGAATTCCACATAAATGGTCTCTTTCTGCAGATGTGCAGTGATGACAAAGTCCAGGGCGCAGGTGGGTCAGGACTGCGCTGATAACTCAGGTAACTTTGGGCTCAGTTTGCTCAAATTGAGGTTATTAGCGTGGAAAATCACTAGGGGCATTTTTCAATAAAATCTTTAGCTTTAAGGGAGTTGGACAGAGCTCCTTTCATGCAGGAACACATGTCTGCTAGGAGAAACACAATTTGAGTGTTTTTTTCCTTTTCTATTTCTTTTGTCCAACAGGAGGAATATTTGCTCGGAGCTGGCCCCTCGCTTGTGCTCAATTCCTCTCTTCCAACCAACGCGGGCATTTGCATGAGTGAAGCAGCTTGTGGTCACCAAAGGGAGATTTTCTTTTTTATCTCTGAGAAGTTATTAGCTTTCATGGGGCACAAACCTGTGATCTTGCCTTTATCAGCATATGCTGTAACTGATTGAGCTAACCAAGCCGGCCCACGTAAATTACGAAGTGGTTAGGAAATCTACCACCTACAATTGAAAATAATTTTTATGACACTGAAGAGAAATCTCTGACATCATTTAACTCATCTCTCAGGCAACAGCTCTCTTTAGCATCAGTTTATACTGGGCCATTGGGTTGTTTGTATCCAGGATATTAACAATGAATAGATAAAGGAGAAGGCCCCTGAACCTTAGAACTGGTGACAAACCAATGTGGGTACATAATATACCCCACTTATGGCGTTTAAACCAGAAAAATATTTAAGTACATATACAAAGTAATATGAGGGACAGATGTTCTATGTAACTAACCTCTCTGCTAGTGTGACTGTAACTCAGATTTTTAAAAATAATTAGAAAATAATAGAAGGAAAAAAGGAAAAGATTCATTTAGCATGTTCTAAGCAAATTTATCTCTCCAAGATTTTAATCCGGTCTTCACGATGACCAAAGACAGCTCTCAAAATAGTTCATCTTAACATTGCATCTTAGCTCTCCTTTGAACCTGGTTTCTCTTTTTCCGGTGGATAAGTCATGATGTACCAGGCCTCTGGGCTGTGTTTGCATGTACACAGCAAAGCTGAGTCTCCAGGGTAAATCTCACCCATGCTGGTCTCTGGACCAGCCTCTATTAACAGCATGAGAGAGTGACATGGTAGAGGGTATGCGTCATATCGGGAAGTGTTATGCAACTAGGACAAAATATCCCGGCCTCAGGGTCTTGCTTTCTGAGTTTGCATTCATTTGCTTCCCACAGTGCCTCCTCCTGCCAGGAGTGGGTAAAAACCTGCTTACCCTCCAGAGCAGGAGCTGTGAGAGGAAAGCAAATGGACCAACTCTTGCATCACAGGGATTTAGACCATCTCTGTATTTGCAGCCAAGTTGATGCCAGCAAGGGATTCCACTGGGCCAATTCTCCCAGTCACCCGGCGAGCTTTTTGGTGACTTAGCCTGAGGCAAGGTGGAGATGGGCTACAGTCACTCGAGCTGGCCAACTTTTCATCCCACAGTGAACATCGGGTGTACTTGAAGTACATGAGGGCACACACAAGCAACATGACCAAAGTCCCTGACTGGTTCTTGATTTAAGTTTGCATTTCTTTCCCAAGAAAATCTTGCAGAGCTTCAACGTCAGTGACAAGATGAAGTTCAATTTTACTTACAGATTCATTTCATAAGACATAAAAGCAGAATGTTTAGGGGCAGTTCATGTTTCTGGTTCCAAATCCTCTACATATATAACCTCGGCAGATATACAGACCAAAGACAAAAAAGAAATCATAGTGCCTGACAGTCACACAGTTTATGACACCATTTTATGCCTTAGAACAGTGCAGTTTCAACTCGAGGACATTATGAAAAAAGCCACAGGAATCATTTTTTTATAAGATGTAAACAGCACACCCAACCATTAGTCTAGACTGAGCAGATAGGAGGAGGGTGACTTGCTGCCCAAGTCCCCACGTGACTCTGATGAGCTCGTGTGGGCTGCCCTAACCTTGTTGCACTTCTTGACATTTACCAAGGAAAACGATGAGATCAGGGAAACCACAACATCAAACTCAGTATCTTGTGAAACTGAAACGGTTGCAGAGTAAACACTTTCTCTGACACTGATTTTTGTTTTGATCATCATACTGGGTGGAACGATGGGATGGTTGACATCTATGCTGTGCAGTTGTATGTTTTTTTCAATGAAACTAACTGCATTACACTTTCCAATATGGTACTGACACCCGAGTGATTTCTACCTAAGCATGAATGTAAGAATCCCAGCATCAGCACTTCAGTCATTAGGCTTTACCAATGAGTAGCGCCTTGCTCTTCTAACGGGCAAGAAACGTGCAGAAGAAAAGATCCACCTTGAAACCTACTTTGTCTCCTCCCTACCTGAAGAGCGGTCCCCAAGCCCACCTGGAACCTCAGAATGTGACCTTGTTATAGGGTCTTTGCAGATGTAATTAAGGTAAGGATTGAGATGAGACTGGATTAGATTAGTATAGACCCTAAATGCAAGGAGAGCATCCTTATAAGAGACCAAAAAGGACAGACAGAGACTCAGAGAAGAAGGTGATGTGAAGACAGAGGCAGAGATGGAAGTGATGTTGCTACAGCCCCAGGAAGGTAAGGATTGTACGAAAACACCTGGAGCTGGGAGAGAGGCATGGAGTGGATTCTCTTTCAGAACCTCCAGAACCAGCCCTGCTGACATCTTGATTTTGGACTTCAGGCCTCCTAAACTCTGAGAGAATAAATTTCTGATGTTTTAAGCCCCCAGTTTGTGGTTATTTTCAGGGGAGCCCTAGGATACTAATACACTACCTGTAGATGCTGTTTTAAACAGTTTACCATCTCAGGGCATTATATGGCCCACTAATTGCCTTATAGAGTTAGTACAGTTTCCAAAAGTGCTTGAAGGTAACTCCCAGATTACAGTCACCAGATAGCCTGAATTTTTAAGAACAATACTAATTTTGCAAAGCTTTTCACGTAAACTCCTTTGTCTGACCATGCCCTGATTTTTCTGCTTAGGAAAATGTGTCTCTTGTACCACTGGGGGAAAAATGTCTGATTCACCTTCTAATGAATGTCATGATCAGGAGGGGAGGTGTTTTAACAAACATCTTTACATCTCTCAACATTTGTTTGAAAAGACTGTTAGAAGTTAAAAAAAAAAACCAAAAAAACAGCCAATGGAAATTAAAACCTAATTTTTTAGTATGTTTTTCCAGCTAACATATGTGGGCAAATTTTTCAAATTATGATTGCTTCATATATATATATGGAATCCAATTTTATCACCTGGCTTAGATAAGTTGGTTGTTAATTGCTATTAAAGTTAATTTTTCTCATAAAGCAGATTATCTTGCAATTGAATACAAAGAACTTCGCTATTTATGAAAATGTTCTCCCATATATATGTATATATATATATATGAAGCAATCATAATTTGAAGTATATGAAGCATAGTGAAGTATATGAAGTATAGTGATTTACAATGTTGTGTTAGTTTCAGGTATACAGCAAAGTGATTCAGTTATGCATATATACATATATTTATTCTTTTTCAGATTCTTTTCCATTATAGGTTATTACAAGATATTAAATATAGTTCCCTGTGCTATACTGTAGGTCCTTGCTGTTTATTTTACATACAGTAATGTGTATTTGTTCATCCCAAACTCCCAATTTATCCCTCCCCGCTGCTTCATGTATATTCTTTCCCTAACACAATCCTAGTTCTCTTAGGAGTTCCTTTCAATTATCCTAAAGAAAATTAAGAATTTCCTGACCCAAAGGAAAACTGGGTTGAGAAATACTGGACTCCTCAATGGCCAGTCAAGTTTCTTCCAACATTTTGACTCCCAAATAAACGTTGTTGCCTTCTCTTCAACTCCTTAAAAACTGGATCATAGTGTTTGTTAGGAGAGGGACAGAGTCACACCTTTCTAATGACATATACTGCCAAAGACATGGTTCCCTCAGGGAAAGATTTTGGTACCCATTTATTGTTGTGTTCATTCATTCAGCAAATATTTATGAGTCAGCACTTTATGTGCTAGGCACTGAAGAAACGACAGTGAGCCAAATACTTGAATTATTAGATTGAGAAGTTATTAGACTGGAAGTTCATTTTAGAACTCTTACCAAGATAACCAAATTCTGTAGGTGTTATGAAAGACCACATTTTCCTTGGCTTATATATAATACTTTGACCATAAAGCTCACTAAGTTAATAATATGTTTGCTAAATTTGAAATTTCTGTAGGGAATCCAATTTTACTACCTGGCTTAGATAAGTTGGTTGTTAATTGCTATTAATCTTTCTCATAAAGCAGATTATCTTGCAATTAAATACAAAAGAACTTAGCTATTCACGACAGTGTTGTCCCACATCCTATCCATTGCAGATGTTAACTATATAATAATCACAGTACTGGAAGGGCTGCCTGATTCACCAATGAGCACGGAAACCCTCAGTGTGAACCAGTACATTGGATATCAGCACATGTGTTTAAGGGATCAAGTTACAGCTTCACTGAAATTTCTAAGGAGTGACTGCAGTTAACAAAAGAAGAAAAGCAAATGGTGCCCATCATAATCCATTAAACACAACTTTTCATGACTTTGTGCCCAGGAGGACTTTTTGCATAGTGGATTGTTAACAGCTGAACATTTAGATAAGCCAATGCAAACCTTGGAGAAACACCGGTAGGTGTTGCCACTCAGTAAAAGCAAAATTGCTGCTTGGTTTTGCCTCATCCAAACAAGTGTCATGTAACAAAATTCGGGCTCTGAGAACTGTGTTTCTGCTTTTAGTTTTCACGTGGAAGCATCTCCAACCACGGGCCGGCACAGACACATGCATCTATCGGGCACGTGCTCACAAATGTTCAAAACCCCATTAGGTTCTGGGAAGCCCCACGATCATCAAACCTTCCCAAGCCCAGGCAGGTTCTTTAAGATAACACACACTTATGTCTAACATCTGGCATTCAAACTGGACACAGGGTCACGCAAGACATTGGTCCCAAGACATAGTAATAATTCTGTCTTCTGCTCAAGAAGTACAACTTCTCTCCTAACCTCGCGGGGGGCGACTTTACGATGCTTTGCGTATAAAAAATCGGTAATTGCTCATTGAATTAAATGAATTAATTCTCTATGATGTTATCAGCTCACTAATTAATGCACTCGTTCATGCATTTATCATCCAAGCAGATATTCATTTACTCATTGAACAGACATCATTAAAGGCCTGCTGCTTACCAGGCACGGTCAGCACAGATAAAAGATTACAGGACCCCAGCCATATAACTTAGGGCATAGAGGGCTGAACTTTAACAAGCAATGTTCTGAGAGTTTCTGTTGTTCAATGAGGTTCCATAGATTCCTAATCATGAACATTCACTGGCAATATGGTAAATCAGTAGACGTCTGCTTGCCTCTAAAGAATGTGTCAGCCAAAGTAGTTGGTTCAAAATAGCACTTGACTCCTTCCATGCTAGGACCACTCCAGAGACCAGCTGTGGCTCCCCACTGCAGAAACACATTCATTCATTCAATCAATCATTCATTCATTCATTGGCAAAGGCCGGAGAAAAGGCAAGGAAAGAGACCGTATCCTGCAGCCCTCCATCTTGGTTTTCTTTTTGGATCCTCAAAACTATTGGATTTCTGGGCTCAAAAAAATGCAGCTGAGTTCAGCTGCTGAAAAGTTTGGTTAATATGTTGCTTGAACTCCTAAATGGACTTACAATGGTAACTCTGTTATATTTATCCTACTATCCTCAAATGAATGGCACGAGAAAGAAACCAATTACATAGAGGGAAACACTTCCATCTCTTTAGAAGAAGTTATAAATATCTAAAGGGTATTGGAGGAATCCATTCAAAAGATGAACAGTAGAAACAAACACAATCAAGAATTGATTACTTCAAACAAAGCAAATAAGATATGACAGTAAATTAAATAATAAGAATGAGACTAGGATTAGTAACCAAAAAGAGCTCATATTAGTGAACATTTTTTGCACACAAAAACACATTACTGTTCAAGCATGGACATGTATTAAGCTGTTGGATCCTTGAACCACCACCAACAAGCAAGTGTTATTATCACTACTGAGTCTATTTTACAGATGAGGAAACTGAGGCACAGAAAAATGAAGTGCCCTGGCAACACTCATTGGAACAAGGGTCAGCCCTAGGCAGTCTGGTTGTGCTCCAGAATAAGACACTGGGTCCTCAGGAACGGATATGGGGCCTTAATCTCTAGAGGGGGTCATCAAAGTTCAGCCCTCATTCCTCTTTTCTTCACTATCCTGGAAGAAAAAGGGAATGAAAAAGGACTACTGAAATGAGTTTAATTTCTCCAATTCTATTATGCTTTTTAAAGAATATATCTGTGTGCATGGAAAACAGACAAAACAATTCAAAAAGAATCAAATCTTAGCAGACCCCTGATGGTGTAATATCAATTAATTTAACTTCCTTTTCTAAATTATTTTCTAAGCTCCTACAATAATTGTTTTGGAAATGGGGGAAAATAACAAAGTTTTTATTATTATTTTGTTGTTTAAAAGATATTTTATCCTGTGGGTTTATTAAACCTGTATTCAGGTTGAAGAAAACAAAACAGACCAAAACCAACCGCCATCCTCAGGGAGGCAGCGGTGATTTTCAGAGAGGATGTGTCCAAAATGGGTCTACCAGCTATACGGCCCTGTACCAGCACCACACGACCGTGATTCCCGTGGCATCGGAACCAATACAGACTTAGGAGACCAGAGAAGGCATTTTGCAAAAAAGCAGAAGTGGCAGGAGGCAGCATCTGGAAGGAAACACGTAGGGAGATGCCTCGTGGAGTTTTCACTAAAAGGTAACAAAACTGCACAATGAAGGGGGAGGGGGAGCAAGTACAGAGGAAGAAAGATCTTCATTCAAACAGGAGGCTCCTGAGATGCTACCCGTGTCTTCCAACAAGATGAGCAAAAGCATATAAACAAATGGGTCTCCAAAAGAAAAATATCACTTTGGCAGTTTCATGTCAATTCCACCAAAACACCGTGCCTTGAGTGACTGTGTAAATAAAATCATTGGAGTATGTTCATGTACCAGCACCTTCATGAGACAGTACTACATCTAACCACGTCTGGCAGCTTCTCAGGGTCAGATATAACCTCTGCCTCTCCCTGGACAGCCACCAACATCTATGGAATACATACTGGACGGAGAATCTCTATTGGACACTGTCCTCTTGTCCATTTCGATGCAAAGCTCACAGGCACTTTCTGATCATCAAAGGAGGCACTTCAGCATGAAGTGACCTGACAATTAACAGCAGCTCAGTCTTCTGATTATTTCAGGGACCCGTAGGAGATCAGGGTGGAGCTGTAGGTTTCCATGCTTAGAGTAAGTAAACATCACTCTCTGGAGTTTTGCCAGTGCTTGAGCTGAGTGGCTTTCAGGTGCTATTTATTTTGTTTAGTTTATTGTTCAGTGTTACTGTTTGTTGACTTGATATATTTTTCCCCCCACAAAGGGGCCATTCGGTAAGGACATATCCTGTAGGTGGAAAATTGATGATTCCCTATTGTTCAGTGTTTGTGTGTGGTGGTTTTATTTGCTTTGGTTCAAAGGACCTAAACAATGCATTCATTGGAATTTAACAACTGGTGTAAAATCAGCACAGAGAACAATCTGTGCGCTGAGATTTCTGTACTCAAATCGGGTGATCTCTGCTTGACTAAAGAAAGCAAAATCTAAAATGACCTTTACATCTAAATAACCACAGAAAAGAAAACCACTGACTGAATCTCAAAGAGGCGTATTTTTCAACAAATACAAAAACAGACTTATGCATCATTCTCTGTGATTCCAAGGAGACTAAAGTGCCCACAGGGCACAAGTCTTACTCATGGATATGTCTAACCTAGTTACCCTCCTCTCTGTAAAATCCAACCAGCAGACAAGACCAAGGATGAGAACAAGGGTCTAAAGCCGTTACCTTAGAAACGTCGTATTTTCACCTACTTCAAGACAGTGAATTCTGCCAGAAAATCTGTAGCGATAGGCTCATTCCCCTTGGAGGGCAGCGAACGCGTCACAAACTGTGCATTCGCAAAGGAAGTTTCCATCGGGAGCTCTTCCTGCATTGGTGAGTCTCTGCTGGGGTTGGCTATCTGTGTAGGAAGTGGACGCAGGAAGTATCTGTCTACAAACCCTTTATCCTCAAGGTAATTGCCACAGCAGCATTTTACTGTTTACTAAAGCAGTAAACATGTGATCTAAAAAAAGATGTTTTCCATCTCCAAAGAACAAGGCTTAAAAAAAATGTATGTGCGCGTATTTCATAACCAGCTTCTTATCAAAACCGTCGGCAATATGACTGTGCTTCCAAGAGTCAGTGAGTCAATGGGAACAGCTTTTGGGGTAGAACAGAAGCTTCTCTCTCAGGGATGCCCAAAAAACAAAGCCTGGTTTTCTTTACTGAGATGCTACTCTAGCAAAGTAAATTTTATTTCTCTTCTAAGCTTAACACAGGCTTAACAAGAGTCAGGGTCTTTGGCTGAACAGGTAAAGTCAACAAGACTTTCCATGTTAACTCAAACTGGGAGAATGGATAGCCCATAAAATCACTTGTCTTTGACCTTGGGCAACATTCATCTTTTTTATGTGGATATAAATATGCTTCTGGCCCTAAGAGTTCACACAAGAAGAAGTTAAAGATAGAACTCAAACGTGGACGTGTGGCTGCTGCTTTTGATGACTTTTACCCGTGGCAGGCAGAGCCTCCTGCCAACCTTCTCTTTATTTCTTTCCTCCAGATGAAAAGCTTGTGAGCCTTCCCTGTCCCAGGTTTCCTGGGATGACAGGAGTGACTGGATATCTGTGAGAGGCAGTGCGGGGCGAATGGAAACAGGTCCGAGGAGGACCCTTGAGCACTGGAGATGTTCCAGGGGGTCCCCCCCCCAACATTACTGTTGTCCTTTATGTTTTGAAAAGCCCTTGTTGGGTTGTTAACTACTGCAGAGAGGAAGAAAGAGGAGGGAAGGAGCATGGGAGTGAGAAGTACAGAGAGAAGCAGAGGGTAGCAAGGCCCCAAATTTCTTCTCCAGGGCCGGCCATGCAGGGGCTCAGGCAGACTCCTCAGCAAGCACCTCTTAGCACTGTCTTAGGTCATCTCCAATACAGATAAAGCACTGTGAATCACTGAGAACTCACTGATCTGTAAGAGTCTTTATTTCTTAATAAAGAGAAAAGAACATGTTAATCAGAGGAAAATTGGCTACTTGGAAAAAAAAGAATCAATTCACAACCTGTTGTAGAAATTGAAAAAAAAACAAAACAAAAAAAGCCTTCTATGGATTTCCTGATTTTAGTCCTAGAAGGAAAATTGATTTGACTCGAGTGAATAATAAAATTAGCTAACAAGTATTAAGTACCTCTAATGTGCTCCATACAATTCCAACTCGGTTCATCTCCCCCTAGCCCTGTGAAGTAGAAACTGTGGTTACTGCTTTTTACAGATGGAAATACCCAGAGATCGTGAGGTGAGGGACCTGTCAAGGGTGAAATGCCAGGAAGACCATTTCTATTTTCCCGAGAAGGAACTAAGGCCTGGAGAGGTGCCTTCACCTGCCGAGGCCCTACGGCATCAACTGCAGCCTCAGCCAGCCTCTCTCAGGCCAGCCTCCTTCCACTGCCCCTCCCCAGCCTCCACATCTATGCCTCCCTTTCCTCGTGAACAAGATAAGACCAACCCTTTCCCCAAAGAGGCTATTTTAAGGATGCCGTGAAGAAACAAGAGTCTTCAGGGCCTCCCTGGGCATAAGATAAACACGGCTGGGCTCGCTCTATTTCACCTTCATGCTTCTGACGCTCTTGGGAACATCAGGTAACATCCACGTACAGCACAGATCCAAAGGGGACTTCGCAATATAAAACCACACACACTTTTTTTTTTTAAACTCGGAGCAACATCTTAGGAAATCTACCTCAAATTGAGACACAAACTAATCGTGTTGACAAATTCTCAAGTGTTGTTTCAACAGTTTCCTCTTCCTCAAAGGTGAGCATCACATGCCTACAGCTAACTTCAAAAAATAAAAGTCAACAAGACCCAATGGGATCCAAAGGGAACGAGATGGTAAAGTCCCTATTGGCTGATGATTTGAATTAATGGACTTGGGGGCATGTGGATGGGGGCGATGGTGGGGGGAGATTTTCTCTTCAGTGGTGACTCTGTTTCAGTACTTGCTAAATTAAAAAACCCCATCAGTTTGCTATACTATAATTTTATAATGGAAAGACAGATGTGAAATCATCAAGGTAGAGTGATTTAAAGCCCACTGTGTTAGATTCAGGAGTGCTAGTTCTTTGCATATGTTAGAAATGTTCTTTATTTTATGCTCCAGAAATTGACATGCATTGTCTTGAACAAAATCATTTGAAGTAACAGTCCTGATGTTAATGTTATGATTGGATTATGATGTGGCTTTAAAAATAAATAATTTTGCTTGGCCTTGGCATTTCTTTTCTAAATGTCTCGGCACTTATCTGTGCCTAACAGCAGATTACCGTTCCTCCCAGAGTCTAATTCCATGAACACCCCTGCGGAAAGACTTGGTAAGGCCTGATGGAAAACTCAGAGACGTGGGCAAGGAAGTTGATACTTGGGGTGAGGAAACTGAAATCAGCAGCTGATCTGGGATCTGCAAGCACGGGCCCCTTGGATATTGCCAAATATGGAAAGAGTTCTTGGCACCAAGCAAATGGAGAATGGGGTGCTAGAGTTTTAGCTGTTCAGTTTTCTAGCGCTTTATCTTAATTAGCCAGTGAGAGCATAATAATTGTTGGCTGTGGGGTGTTTCACACAAGAGTGGTAACGTAAGTTAGCCAATTATAATAATTTTCATTATTTAATGTATCACTATGTCATTTAATAAACCGTTTTTTCTCCTGCACAGTAATTTATTATTTGGAGCTAAGGCAAATCGCAGGGAAAAAAGATCAGATGATGATAAATTGAGGGGAAACAGATTTGTGTGCCTTGAGCAAGTTTCCTAGCCTCTCTAATCCTCTATCCTTATCTGGACAAAAAGCACCAGGATGCAGGCTGTGGTGAGCACCTCAGGAGATAACGTGAGCATCCAGCACAGAGTCTGGCCTGGAATAAGCCGTTACAAGGATGATATTAATTTGGATTATGAATTCAAGCTACAAGATCTACCTTTTAAAAGCGTTTTTCTCTATGATCTTTTCAACAGCAATTTAATTCTATGTAGTTAATTTGTATTTAAACTAGGAGAAATATCTCTAAAGAAATACATCTATTTAAAATCTGCAATAATGATTATCTTACTAATATCTTAACTTTCTCTTGATGACCTTAAAGGATTTTAATCAAAATTTATTTTTCAACAACTATTTATTGAACCCCTATGCTTTGCCAGGCTCTGTCAAGGACACAAAAGAGATGGACAGACTATCACAAAAAAACAGGTTCTATTGTTTACACAGGTAGACAAAAAGTAGAGTCACACAAACACAAGCAAAGCTGGGAGCATGTGTCGCCAAGAGAGAAAACAAAGCAGGAGAGAGTGGACAGAATGAGGAATGTTCTTAAACTTTATAAAACACGCTTCAGCCAAGTTCAATAGGGGAAATATGTGGGAAATAAGTCTGCTCAAACAGGGAATGAAAGTGTGAATAAGAAAAAGATCCAGAGGTCACAGTGGTCACTAGTTGAAATAGGTTCACAGCAAAAAAAAAAAAAAAAAAAAAGGTAATGAAATACTGTAATTACGGAAATACAAATAAAAATGAGATTCCATTTTTGCCTGTCACAATGGCAAAGATTCAAAGAGTGAAATATTCAGAGTTGTTATGAGTGCAGTGGAACTGGCCTTATCTATGGCTACAAGTGGGAACTGGTACAACCCTTCTAGAGAGTAAAGTGGTCATTTTTTTTTTTAACTGGCAAATATTTAAATTTGGCAGAGACTTTAAAAATATGTACACCCATTGGTCCAATGATTCCTCTTCTAAGCACTAACACTAATAAAATAAATTTTTAAAAAAATTACATAAAGGGTACATTGCAATGTAATTGGTGAAAAATTGAAAGCAATATTATTCCCTACAATAGGATATTGGGTATATAAATCATAATACTTATTTTAAGTGGAATATAATTAAGCATAAAAATTCTGCTTATTAAAAAATTGTAGTGACATGGGGAAATGTTTGTAAAACAATGTTAACTGAGATAAGCAGGACAGTCAGGGAGACAGAAGGACAGACAGAAACACACAGTAGGAAGACACACACCAAATGCTGGTAATTTTCTCTGACTGGTTGGGACTAGGAACAATTTATATTGACTTTGTAATGATTTCTTTTTTCATTTTCTCTACAGTGAGAATGTTTTATTACTGTAATTTGTAAAAAATAACAAGATGCATTTTTCAAAATTAATGAGAATACAGGACAGTGGAGGATTCCAGTAAGCCTGTTCCTGCCCTAATCAGGAGCAAGAGGCATTGCAGGCCCCCGCCCTCCTTCAGCAACGAAGCAAACAGCCTCTATCCTCAGAACAGGACTAAACCAACCCTCTGATCACCCATGCCTTGAGGGACCCCCTGGACACTCCGCCTGCCCAGGTGTTTGGTACCTGCCCTGCTACACCCTTATCCAGGGACCCCTACGAGCTCCTTGCTCCTCACCTCTCCAGGCTCCCGTGTGCCCTGCCCTGGCTGGGAGGCCGCAGTAGTGACCTGTGGAAGTGACCTGTTATTCTCCCTGTCTCTTCAAAAGCGTTAGCACAGAGTCTGTGTGCCTCTGGGCTTCACAACTGAAGCCGGGTAATGGAACACACAGAGAGAATTCAGAGCAGGGCCAGAAAGACAGTGCAATTTATTAGCGAAGGTCAGATGGACTTGGATTGTCTGATGGCATCTGCCATTTATTGAGCGCTTACTAAAGGCTCTCCCACCCTGGACTCGCATCAGGACGGTCATTATAATCCCACCTTATAGGTGAGGAAATGGAGCTCAGACAGGTTAGGGCCCTTGCCCAGGGTCACGTGACTAGGAAGGGTTCAAATGCAGGTGTGTCCGTGGCCACATAAGTAAAGAAATCTCAGAGGTGATGGGGGGGACAAAGTCCCCCGAGAAGAGAAGAGCCGTCCTCCATCCTGTGGGGACAAAAGGAGGGGATGGGTCCCCTGCTGCATTTGAGGCGTTCCCTAAGCCCTAGGGAAAAATCCTGCTGGAGCAGATGTGCCACCACCATTGGAAAGGCCTGGAGACGGTCTCTGTCAAAACCCCTTCTCGGAAGATTTTACACTGCAGAGAAACTCTCTGGTCCTGGCTTTCCAACGGCCTTCTGTATTGTGATTCTCTTCTGTGTCAGCTGTTAAATCTGCCAGGGTATTGGGATGCCAAAGCAGAATTCTCCGCTTTGGGTCTCCCCTCCCACAGAGGGAACCTTATTCTGAAATTCTAAACGCAGAAGTAATATTTTCCTGAAAGCATCAGGAATGATTGTTTCATTTATTTATTTTATTTCTACGTATGGTTTTTCAAGAGACATCAACAAGCATATGTATGTGTCAGGGTGGAGGAGAGATTTAAGCAAAGATCTGTTTTGTAAAAAAAAAAAAAGAAAAAAAAAAAACAAATTTAATGAAATAATCACTTTAAAGAAAATATAGATAATTAAAAAACAGTTCAGACTTCCAGAACATTCTCTGAGAGTACTGCAGTCCTCCATAAGTATATTTCATGGGAAGAATGATCCACGAATTCTATCCTTTCCAAGGCCACTGAGGCAGCGTGCCCAGCCTCAGAGAGAGCTGTAGGGGGAAGGGTGCTGTGTCCCCTCCAGAGGGGGCAAACTGTGTCCAGAGCCACCCACGGACGCAAGCAGCAAGTCATTTTAAGATAATGGCCCATAATTCCACCTTTAGGCCAGTGCTCTAGAAACATGACATTCACATAGTCGTGCAACAGTATTTTCCGTTTTCTACTCCTTCCACTGTCACAGAGTCCTCTAAAGTAACAAGGGATGAAACAACTCAAATTCCACCTGAGCCAATGAGTTGTTGAACATTCATATGCCCTAGAGCTATTAAACTCATTCACCACATCCCTTAAAATCCTATATATGAAGGAGATGAACTTCCTTCATATAACCGTGAGCTTTTAATTTCAAACAAGTTTGCTTCACACATGATAGCAAATATTCAGCAAGAGCCTGCTATATGCAAGGCATGAAATACGTAAAAGAAGCTTCATGTTTTTAAATTAACTTTTTTTTTTTTTACTGAAGTATAGTTGATGTACAATATTATATGTTACAGGTGTACAATATAGCGATTCCCAATTTTTAAAGGCTCTACTCCATTTCTAGTTATTATAAAATACTGGCTATAATCCCTGTGTTGCACAATAAATCCTTGCAGCTTATTTTATATATAATGGTTTGTCCTCTTCATCCCCCACCCCTACGTTACTCCTCCTCCCTTCCCCCTCCCCACTTGTAACCACAAGTTTGTTCTCCACGTCTGTGAGTCTGCTTCTTTTTTTCATTTGTTGTATTTTTTAGATTCCACCTATAAGTTATATCATGGTGATCATCAAAACCCTCCAACCTCTGTCAAATCAAAGAAAGGAACTTCTTTAAACAGCTCATTGAAACCGTCATCATGTTCTCCCTCAGCAAGCCTTGCTAGTAACTTTCCATCCCCTGTCTGATTCTAAGATGCTCTCCAACTCAAGCTGTTTGCAGCTTGCTCTCTTCTGGTCTTCCAGTGCCAGATCTGTGATAAAGGAAAATGCCCACAATCCCATCTTAAAGACTAAGGTCCTTTAAACTCTAGGATCAGGGGCTGTAACCTGGGGTTCACGGACCACCCAAGGAGTCCAAGGACAGAACTGGATTTCAACAGTATTAGCTTCCGTTGTCACTCTATGTATTGCCTTTCCTGCGTTTTAAAAGCATTAATCTGAGAAGGGATTGCAGGCTTCATTAGACTTCCAGAGTGGCCCAAGGCATAACAAAGGATCAGGGAAGTAAGTCTTTGGGAGATTGGATTAAAAATCCTAACCGAAGCAAAATCAAGTTCCAAGGCTAACAACTGGCTCCTTGGAGTCTGTAAGCAAAGGCAGTACTGTTTTGTGGAGAAGGAAGGGAGGGGGTGTAAAGCACCCCCCCAGTATCGTCAGGTGGCCCCAGAAGCAGTGGAAACACCAAAACTGATTCGTGAATTACATATGGGAACATCACTCTTGATGCTTACGTTTTTATTAGAACTCTTAATCTGATCTTAAAATCCACGGCCCTTTAAGGATAAACCAACTGACACACTCACATAAACTCATAAAATTCCTTTACTTCTTCCCATGGAAACACTTTGTTACCATTTCCAAAATACCAAGGGAAAATGATGGTGAGAATCATAAAGACGGGATAAAAACATTGAGCTTTTCATAGTGCCTCATAGGGTCTTATAGATATTCACGCCAAAAAAAAAAAAAATCCACTGAGATACGGAGACCAACTTAACAGATTCTGTGCATATGATGCTTGATGGACTAATTGATTTATTTACTGAAACAACAAAAAACAGAGTGCGTTTGAGACTGGAAATTGCCCGTATGACAGACTGTTTCCTAATTCCAACGGACAGCCGTAATTTTCCCTATGCTAATTTGAGCTTTGCACTAACATAATTAAAACTGCAGTCAACAGACTCAGGCCTCCTTTTTTCCACTCTATAAACAAGTCTGTAAAATCATCTCATTACTTTACCCAGGAAGCCTAGCAGAACATTTCTTAAAGGAAGTTACCTATAAAGAGGGGTTATTTTATTTTAACAGAGGATTAAAAAGAGTCCACTTGAAGTCATTTTGAAAGTTCACTTAAGCTATATACGATATACAGATAATGCAGTGTAATCAAATGTTAAAGTAAGCATAGTATCCTGGGTAAGTGGAAACTGTTTCCCAAAATTCATCCTGAAAAACACAAAACATTCAAGCTTCAAAAATATCTTCATCTTTTCAGAAACGTATACTTTAAATTAAACAGTATGACACATTTTTATTCTATGCAAAACATACCCCACACCCCAAAGGATTGTCTGCTATTTCAATGTCCTTTAATACACTGATTTTTTTTAAACACACACACACACACACACACAAATTGTACCCAAGCTATTCAAAATTTACAAAGAACATTAGATTCAACTGCTATGAAATATGGACACAAATAAGGGTAAAAATAAGAATTAAGAGGGCAGCATTTGGGGTTATAAAATCAAATAATTTCTACTCATATAGCTCAAAGCAGAGTACATCAAACCTTCAATTTTAAAATTCCTTTCTATACAGTTATACCTCAGCAGACTTCAATCCTTGAAGCCAAAGAAAGAAAAATCTCTGTAAGATTAAAATCTTTGATACATGATTTTTTTATACGTATTATTGAACATACCTTGAAAAGCAAAACCTATCTTGAGAAATAGAAACTGAAGAGAACTTATGAAACATAGTTTATGCAACGGGTATTAATTAAATCCTCTCGCACAAACATTTCAAATTGCAAATCAAAGAGGCTTTTAAAAATTGTCCTGGCCCAATTCTGGGCAAACTTCCATATTCATGAGCTTTCAGATCAACTAAAAACCCTTGATGAAAACACAACCAAATGCTTCTCACCTACATGCAGCAAAACTGAAGACATGCAACCAATAAAACTTGCTTTTTCCTCCTTTCAGTATCTGTTTTTGCTCCTGCCTTTTTCTCATTTCTAGAAATGTCACCAAGGCGTGTTGGCCTTGAAAATATTGTAACAGACCACTTCATGGGCTCTATGCCGCCAACTTGCACTAACCATCAAACTGGCTTCAGTTCCAGGAATCAGGCTACATTCACGTTTCTACCTCTGTGCGTTCACCTCCACCTTAATCTCTATTTGCAAGAAAAACAAAACATCAGACCACGCACCCCAGAGCACAGAGAACCAACCGGCAATTCCCACAAAGCAACCATCACGGAGAAGAAAGTCTACTCTCAGTGCACCGAGGAGTAGGTACTTTATTAAAGATAAATAGATAACCGAACAAACAAATTACCACCATTTGAATTATGAGAACGCTCTGTTCTCAGCCTGAAGGTTCCAAAAATCAAGTCAACATTGGCATGTCCCATGACCGACAGCCACTTGCCAGGCATCTCTTCATTTCCACAGGGACCGGCTGGCATCCCTGATGGTAAGGAGGCCTTCAAGAACATCCAAAAGTTCAACATTTCCAAGCCCATCTCTTTCTCCGACCCTGCCCTCCAAACTCTCCAAGTCCATTGCCTTCCAGCGGATACACATCCAGGCACCGCTAGAGATAGTTAAAGAATATGAAAATTCGGACGCGCTCTGAAAAGCTTTTGCAAAAAGTCATCCACAGCCCTCAACCGTGAATTTAGAAACCCCAATTTTTTTCTGAGTTTGAAGTTTTTAAGCCTTGCGGATGGTTGGAGTAGGAAAAAGGAAATTTACTAGGCAGTGCAAAGGAAATCTTGTTGTCCTCTATTGTGGCAGCGGGGGTGTTGCCCAATGCTAACTTATCTGCGTTGATAAAGGAAACCAAAGAAAAGAGTAACAAGCACAAGATTTGGTCAAATGAAAAGGAACCCTCTCCTTACCTTAATAGTGCTGGCCATAATGCAATCAAGTTTATTGATCGTTAATAAATGTTAATAATAATTATTGCTTCTCTCTGACCAGAAAGTAGTTTTGATCAGGTTGTTTAGAGCGGATGAGATTGTGCTAAGTCTGGGAAATGAAGTCAGTCAATGGCAGGAAGAGGTTTCTATTGGTCCTGGCCGCCCAGCCCGAAGAAACAGGATATTTGGGAGTGGAGAGATAAGAGACCCTGAAAACAATGTTGTTTTTCTTGATGATATGCAGCCAGGAGATTTTTTTTTTTCAATTAAAAAAAAAAGACATCCATTGCCTGGGCCTGGGATGACCACAGCAGGTGTGACCCAGTATGCCGCCGTGTGACACGCCGCCCCGGGCAGGATGCAGATGTGGCAGGACTCCGAGTGGCTTCACGTGGGCGGCGAACTCCTCAGGGTCCCTGGGTGTGGATAGGACTTCTGGGCCTCGTCTCCCCGGATCCGCCGCACGCCTGGGTCACGGGGCCTAAGGCCCCTACCCACTCCCTGCTTCATTCTCTTCAAAGGAAACTTTGCAGGTAGCACTTATTTCATGTTAATAGGCGACGACGTTTAATAATAGCCATTCACCTGATGATTTTTAACAACCTCCACTGGTTCAGCATCTCAAGTGAATGTTCCAGAACAGTTTCATTTTCTCCTTCCAAACATAAGTAATTGCTATCGGCTCCACGATAAAGTAGTTGAAAATGCAAAGACTCTAGCATGAAAGTAGCTAAGAGAAATAAAGAGGAAAATAAACCTGTCAAATCCTCGTTTTCAAATATTTATTTAAAATCCAAAGCACTTAAATGACTACGAATGCTTTATAATGGCAGCAAGCTGGCCCCCTCCGACAAACGTCCAGATTGCAGACAACAGACCCCAATAGAACTCTTGGCTACACAGAGATGCCACGTCCTCATTAAGTGTTTTAAAATCTGAGCTGTAAGTTCAGGGCCACACGTCTGTTTTCCACTCAGAGGAAATACAGCTAATGTAGGCCTGAACATTCCTTAGAGGATTTCAGGCCTCTTAATTACTCATTTTCAGGAAATTACTTGTTCTCTGGAAGAAACAACATTTTGCTTTGAATCTAGCTACACGAAAGTTGGGCCAGTAAAGAGGTGTGGTCTCCATAGGGGACCCGCAGAACACAATAGACCAAACCCTGAGTCATCCAGCAGCTCTTGGTTTCAGAGGCAGACAGTCAGTGAATTGATTTCACTCAGACTTAGGCCTGTCTACCTCAGAGCTCTAGAAATGAGCCCAAGTTTCTATATCTTTCACTGATCCCAAGATTTCCCCTTGTGATGAGGAGAAGGAAGGGGAGGAAGGAGAGGAGGAGAAAAGAAAGAGAGAGAGAGAGGTGGGGGGAGAGAGGAAAGAAAGAGAGAAAGAAAGAAAGAAAAGAGGAAAGGAAATGAAGAAAGAGAAAGAAACAAACAGAGGGGGAAAAAGGAAAACGAAAGAAAGAGAAACTATAAGAAATCTCATGTAAAAATCAGAACCTGACAAATTCTCAGCATCTACATTTTGAGGGGATGTTGATTTCCTCTCTTTTCATCTCCAAACAATAAATGAGATGGCAGGCTGATTCAAATTGTGTTTCCCCTAAAATTTCAAAGTACTGAGTTGTTTTATCTGGGCAGCTTCCACTAGGATTCAGGAGTGCTGGGAAAAACGCTCTTTCAGCTCCACTGAGACTCCTTGTTTTTTACTCTCCTAAGAAGCATCAATTTCAAATGTGAACTGTAGTACCCTAATAAGCAGTGTTCTATTATGAATTTCCCAAAGAGCAGCCTTAAGTAGGGTGACCCCTTGCTAAAAAAAATAGCCATGGAAGAAAGTTCTGTGCGGTCCCATCTCACCACTGCCGCCTGGTTTCTGACACAGCCCTTGTCCTCTACAGCAGGAAAGCATCAACAATTTTATGGAGATCTAATTCTTCGTTGAGGGTCTGCCCTGAACTCCTTGGTTCTTGTTTAATTCAAATCAGTGAACAGTAACATTTTTTTAACTCTTTATTTAGAAATAACATCAAACTTCAAATACCATATGATATCACTTATATGTGGAATATAAAATGACACACCAATAAAAATTTTTTTAAAAGCTCATTTTAATTAAAAAAAAAGAAAGCAATAAAACAAAATAAAATACGATACAAATGAACATATCTACGAAACAGAAACAGACTCACAGACATAGAGAACAGACTTGTGGTTGCCAAGGGGGAGGGGGTGTGGGAGAGGGAAGGATTGGGAGTTTGGGATTAGCAGACGCAAACTATTATATATAGGACTGATAAACAACGAAGTCCTACTGTATAGCACAGGGAACTATATTCAATATCCTGTGATAAACCATAATGGAAAAAAATATGAAAAATAATATATATATATGTATAACTGAGTCACTTTGCTATACAGCAGAAATTAACACAACATTGTAAATCAACTATACTTCAATAAAATAAAAAAGAAAACAGAAAGAATGAAACTTATAGAAAAGTTACAAGATAATACAAAGAACTCCTAATATCCTTCACCAGTTCCTCCAACTTTGGTAATTTACATCATTTGCTTTGCTATCTCTCTCTCTCTCTCTCTCTCTCCCTCTCTCTCTGTCTCTCTTACTTATGTCTAATGCATATATATGTATATACACACATATTTTATTCTTTAATAAAATTTTGTTAGACTAATGTACTTGCTTGGAACTTACAAACAGAAAACTCTATGCTACTCTTTGATTTATTCCCTGAAGATTCTACCCATAAGTTTCATTGTGTCTAATTCTGAAAATGCATATAACACAAAGTGATGTAATAAAAATCCAGTTTTGAGATAATGAGTTGTAAACCCAGCTACAAAATTAAAAAGGCAAATCGTCCTCATTTCTAAGGACAAATGCTGACTGATGTCTATCATCTTCCAAGAGAGTTATTCCTGATGTCTAGGATGGCATAATAGCATCCCACTTCAGCATTCTCTGACTATTTAATGCAAAGTTCTAAAAAAAAACAAACAAACTTCAATTGGCTATTGACAGCATAAGTCATATCTATTAATTAGAATATATTTAGTAATGCAGAAATCATTTCCCAAACATCGCTCTGGGGGAAATCATCTGAAGATATAGGTATCACTCTATGCTCCCGTCACCCACAACCAAGCCTCTGCCATTAAACGGCCTCAGCACCAGATCACTCAGCGGCCTAAGGACCGGACTGCCCTTCCAACGAGACACCACCGCTCCTTGGGGGAAACCACCCTCAGGTCACTACACAGACCCATTTTGGGGCAACTGCAGGTGACCTCCACCTGGGTCACCCTGCCATGAATCTGTCAAGACAGGGCCCTTTTCCACCCTCCTTGGGACTCAGTAAACACCATGCTGGAACAGTGTGGCACCCCCAGCATATGTGTGAATAAACTGCACATTTCCATTCTGTACTTATCCATCATGGACCCATTACCCATGAATTTACCATAGCCCTTCAAAAGCCTGTTCATATCTTACCCCAAATGAAAAAGCAAAGAGTGTAACATAGACTCTACCATTACGGTAACTATAAAAGGAGCACTGCCATTTATTTATCCTAAAACCACAACTTCCCATTTTCTGAAGTCAACAAATTCTCATCCTTCTTCTCCTACTAACTTCTCTGTGTGGGATCTACAGAGGAAGCTCAAGGGCTGAGAACACTTTTGGGTGAAGGCAACATAGTTCTAAAAATCATGTACGAGCGTAACAAAGAGATAATGAGCCAGAATCTTAATTGGAGACACAACAGAAGATTCACTCATGATTGACTGATTGATCCCTGTATTCAACATCCATACAACGACATACTTATCGTCATTGAAAATACTGCAGGAAAATGATGTAGTAGATGAATACTTAGTGATATGGAAAATTATGGTACGATGTCTGGTAAGTTAAAAACGAGGTTATAAAGGAGAATTATATCACAGACTCATTTTGTTAAAAATAAAAAGGCAAAATAGAAATATTAGTCAGCTACATACTACAATACTAATAGTAGAGAATCTTTTCTTTTTTGTTTTTCCCCCTTTCCCCCTTGGTTCATCTATATTTTCAAAACAGTTATAATAACTTCAATAAAAATAAAGAAATAGTAAAACAGAATAAAATTTACTCACCTATTCTACAAAATATGTAGAACATATTGCTTCATATGTTCAGCAAGCCAATATTATGAAAAAAAAGTGGGGAAGAGGGGAGGAGAGTTCTAGATTCAATGGAACTTAAGAAACCCAAAGCCCAAATGCAAATGATGGTCTACAATTAGATACTGATATGAACAAATTAGAAGTCAAAGGCTTTTCCAGGGGTGCTAGAGAAATCTGAACATATAATGATTGTTACGTCATATTATAGATTTATTGTTAACTATTTATAGCTTTAAGAATACTTTGTAGGAAAACGTCCTTACTACTTAGAGCTGTGTTCCAAAGTATTGAAGATGAAAAGGTAATAATTTCTGTAATTTATTTGAAAGAATTCATGAAAAATGACATAATGCAAATATGACAAAATTGTACAATTGTCAAATCTCAATCATAACTTACATGAGTGTTCATTGTATTATTTGCACTCCTTTGAGTTCTAAATTTTTTATAATATAGTGTTAAACAAAAGTTTCTCATAGATGTCTTTCTTTAAAAAAGTTACAATAAACATGTTACATTGTAATGAAAAAGTTGTATAACATGCAGTGTTCTGTTTTTTTTCCTAAATATCTGTATAACATGCAGCACACGATACCTATTTGTCAAACTCTATATGTGTGTGTACCAAAATGCACATTCTTTTATAAACATCTACAAGAACAGAGTAGCTCTTTTTGATTAATTTCATTAAGGGAACCCTGCAGACACTCATGTGCTTTGTAATGGTCATCTCCCCAGCATTATTCCCTCCAGTCAATGAGTGCCTTTTCCATGCCCACTCAGCGCTCTGGTGGGCACTAGGAAACAAGGATGACAGGACTCTGGGTGTCCCAGACACCCAGTCCCTGGGTGTCTCAGCATTCAGGAAGTCTCTGTTCGGCAACTCAAATTCCGCACACATAAAACTGCAGAGCGTGGGACCAATCCATGAACCGCAGACTCTTTACGGGCAAAACAATAGGATAAAAGTGCTGTATATTTATTGTCCCTAGGATGATACATGAATCTTAAAATGTGTAATGTTTGGATTATTCAAGAGAGCCCGGCAAGAAGGATGTCCCAAGGATTTTTGGCAGGGACATGCCTGTGATTGTAGATAAGGATCAAGCATCTGGAGCTGTCCCCACAATGGAAAACTACATCACTCAGTGGAACTTTTCCGTCTCTATCAATTGGAGGATTTGCCTGAGAACACAGGGAGCATAAGGCACTCTTAGCCCCCAAGGTCACCTATCTTACACTGGTTAAGGACTATTTTTCTATTCAAAGCAGACTTCGTGAGGACAGTTTCACTCCATTGGGTAAGACTCTGTGTGTGTGTGTGTGTGTGGCGTACCCTCCAGCCGCTCATGAAGAAATAATCCAATTACAATTTAAATAACTATTGTTTCAACACTTTCTCTAAGTGGTTAATATATTCTTCAGCGTCTTGGTGGATTTGAACTAATCTAAACCAAGGAAATTGTTATCACACACTAAATCCTCAACTTCTCAACACCAAGTTGCTTAATTTGGAAGCATGTGTCAAGTTCAGTTCTATAGGCTCAGATGGAGCAATGATTTCAGTGCACACGATTTCATAAGCATCACCTATATCCTCACATTTTGCCAACTTTGTCTCTTACCCAATGGTTCTAAAAATGCAGGAGTATTAAAACCCATAACAGGAACCCTAAGTATGTCAACTTAATACTCGTGGCTTAAAAAATATATATTTTTTTAATTAAAAAGCAGAAACAAAAGAAACAAGAATACTTATTTTGACACACTAATTTAGTATAAAGGAACATTTAAATTTCCTTTTTCAAAGATCATGTTTCTATATATAATTTGTGAACCATAAAATGCATTTCAAGGTCTTCATCCATCTAACTGGGGCATAAATTAGTGTAAATGTTATAGTCATCAGATTGCCACTGGTTCACCACAGGACAGTCTAGCACCCATGTCACGTAACTGGAAGGCACACAAAGGCACATGGCCCTCTGCCTAAAGGCTGTCCTGTTCCTCTGCCCGCTACTCAGATCTAGGGTTCTGTGTCCCAATGACTAACCTCAGCCATCACCCCTGGCCACCCCGAGAAGTTATCTGGAGCTACGGAAATTAAGTTAGATTTTGATCACTAGTTAGATTTTTAAATGTTTTTTTTTTAAAGTGTGTCAGTCTCACTTATAAGATACTGGACATCAGCATTTATTTTTGTCTTGATCTGTAATGATTTTGTAAATTATTTCTTAAAGAAATTATATACTCTTTCTCAAAGAAACAGCATTCAAATCGCACCATAATGTCACGCAATTAATGGAAATTTACAGAGAAGCCTGCATTCCACAATTGCTCCGTCTGTTTATAAAGGCGTTTTAGTTTCAGATTGAGATGGCCTTTCTTTCCACATCACTTAATTTGTTTATGTTTTTGCTGATATATTTCTATCGCAATTGGAATCAGAAAGGAAGCCAAGGAACAAAGTGCTGTGCCATAAATAATGCATTTAGATTTGCATGAGTGTAATCAGGCAACCTGCAGACTTAACTTAGTCCTAGGCCTACACCTTGAAGGCAGGTATGTGAAACAGGGTCTCACTATGGCAGCCCCGCTAGGCTGTATTCTCCCTGCATTGTACCCTCTCTGCACTGTGCTCTTTCTCTGCATCGCATCCCCTCTACATGCCCCCTCTCTATATTGTATCCTTTCCCTCTGCAAAGTGAGGTACAGAACTGTTCCCTCTTGGAGGTACAGAGTACAGGCCAGTTTTTTTCCAGTTCACCTTCACGGAAAGAAAATTTGTTTACTTCTATTTAAATACACTGAATTGACTCGAAACTATGATGTAGGTTAATTCATAGGTTGCATCTGATCCCAATACAAATCTCAGCACATAATTTGGGAAAAGTTGCAGTCTCCGGGGACAAGTGGAAGCGTTCTTTCTGAATGTATTGTCAATGAAGGGCCAGAAGAGAAGCGGCGGTTTGCCTAGAGGATACTATTTTATCCTTTATTACAGCTACAAAAATAATCCTGCCTCAAGAATTTCAGGAAGCAACCACCTATTGACCAAAAAACTAAAGTACTTTGTTTATTTGCTAGCTGGAAACCAGAAGTAAGCTTTGCAGGGAATTTCTTTTTGAACTGCTTGATTGTTGTCACTAGAGGGCGCTAAATGTCCCTCTAAAAGGTCCTTAGAGGGGAGATAAGTACGCATAATTCTTGCCTCTACGTTTCTTGAATTGATATTATTATCCTACAAAGTTGTCTCATTTATCCACTAAAATCAAAGTCCAACATTCAAAATGTAGAACATTTTTGAAAATTTTAAATTTTTCATTATTATGGAGCATAAGGAAATATAAATTATATGCATCTGCACACAAGACGGAATTCCCCATAGGTCCAGTGGTTAGGACTCCGCGCTTTCACTCCGAGGGCACAGGTTCAACTCCCCGTCGGGGAGCTAAGATCCCACAAGTCCCACCGACGCGGCCAAAAAAAAAAAAAAAGATCTGCACATAGGACTAACGGCATCATTCTGGGTGAGATGTGACTATGGAAACTGTATAATTGTTCTACATCACTATTAATAATTTCAAACCCTGAAAAATATTCTATTTCACAATAATTCTAAAGGGCTCAATATGTTCCCAGTGCAAGTTTCATCAAGTAAATGATAAGTTTTGAGGGCATTTATTTTCTGGTCTCAGGGTTAAGCACTTTGCCTGAACTCAGATATGAGTATACCCTTTTCAGACATGAGACCTGTAGGAGGGATATGGATTATACTGTAACATGTGAGAGACACTTTGTGGTCCCTTCATTTAAGAAAAGAAACTGTAGTCTCTTGGGATATGCTTATAATACAACACTTACCAAAAGGATATACAATATGAAGGTATATATAAATATAGTTGAAATAAAAAAGCTTTAAAACTAAATACGAGCGTTTTCTTGAAAATAACCCTATTATGCAATTACACTGACTTTCAGGTCATCAAAAACACACTTAAAGCAAAATGCAGTGTCTTGGAAATATTTGCAAAACCAAAAAAAGTTAACTGATTTTGCAACTTTCCTCTTTTTGTCTTCACTTGTACTTAAACATATCTGTAGAATTTCCTTGTTTTTCTTCCACTTTGGTTCCTATACCAAGGAAGAGTGAGGGCAGTAGATGAGGGTTGTTTGGGCTCCGGGCTGCCCAGAGCGGGGCTGCGTGGGGATGGCTCCCACAGACATCTGAAGAGGCCCCAGTAACTGCAGTTGACGATGGATTTTCCTCTCGGTCTGCCAGTGGAGCAGAGGTTCACATGCGGTGTGTTCTACAGAAGGATAGTTAAGGCAGTATTTCATCTGTCCGTCTGTGATTTTTAAAGGGAACGACAACTTTGACTTGGGCACGTAAATGGCGCAGAGTAGTGGGGTGAGGCGTTGAAAACTGTAAGAGTAGGGAACCCCTCATCTAGCTTCACACTGACCCAGCTCCAGATACAGGACGTCAGCAGCTGAGGACAGCACAGCCAGCACCCACAATCCTAACTGCCAACGATAAGCTGTCTCAGGTGGGAACTGAGGATGTGAGCGCAGGGCTACCACCTACGTCCGCAGGTGAAACAGACCTGCACACGCTGGCGGGGGAGCCTGGGGACATCCCTCAGGGAGCACAAGCCCAGGGTGGCACCCCAATCCCAAGGGCCTAGGCTTAGGGCGGAGGGGCCTCAGCCTGGCCTCATCCTCAGCCTCCTTAGTGACTTAAGGAGGCATCTAATGCACCTGTCCCAATTTTCCATGTGCACATCAATGAGTAACTCTGCAGGCTTGTTCAAAGGAGGAACTAGCACACATTGAGCATGTTGCTCTGTGCCACCCTCCGGCACCCCACAGACTGAGAGCAGCAGCCCCCAGGGGGCCCCAGGGCTCTGTCACAGCGCTGGGGCTCAGCAAGCCTTTGCTGAATGAATGAATGAATGAATGAAGATGTCTACAGAGCCAGGAGCCCTGGGAAGGGCAGCATGGGTTGTGCCAATGGGCAGCCCAGGAGGGACCAAAAGTCAAACTTCGGTCAAGGGACCCTGGGTAACAACTTTGGAGGTGACTTTCCTGAGCCACTGCCCCAGATCAAGGTGCTGGGAAGTGAAGAAGGCAAAAGGGTCTCTAAGAGATCTTCCAACTCTATAAATTATGGGATTTCCATCTCAGTAACTGACCTAAATACCTGGCAGTGAGTAGATATTCAATCATAAATAAATAAATACTGAATGAATGAGCAGGCAAAAAAAGACTGAACGAGTGAGTGAGTACATGCCCTCTATTTTGCCTGCACCACACTGTATTTACAGCAGATTTACCCGACCTGCAAAATGAAATAATGGCTCCCATTTGTACACTCCATAGCCCTTGCCATTTTTCAAAGCAACTCTGACGAAAATTATTTCCAGCTAAACTATTTCAGCAACCGGGTTGGCTTCACATGCACTGAATGACAGATTCATTGCATTTCTAGGCACTTGTTGTATCACCCATGACAACTATGTTTCCCAAGACAGTTCAATAAGATGTCCTGTCACACAATCCCATCTTACAAGGTGACATTGACATTGCTCCCATCCAAGCCGGTGGGCTTCTGACTATAGCGTAAGTTCAGCTACGTGACTTCCAAGGCTACCTGTAAAGATGATACAGCTTCCACCTGGTTTTCTGGGGAACAGCAACTCCTACACCTCAACCACCATACTGAGAGGAAGTCCAAGGCACACGGAGAGGCCATTTGTAGGTCATCAGTCAGGCCAGCAGCCCGCACCAACCTCCAGCAGTGTGAGGCAACCTTCAAGGTGACTCCAGCTCCAACTGCCACTTGACTGCAACCACCCGAGAGACCCTGAGCGAAAACTGCCTCTCTCAGCCCTGTCAACCCCTGGAACCACGAGGAGTAATCAAACGATCATTGTGATTTGAAGCCACTAAGTTTTGGAGTGATGTGTTAGCAGCCATAAGGAATGAGGATGCCATCAGAAGATCCTTTATCTTCTGCAGCATTGTTACAGCAGAAAATATTTTTGCTATGTGCTTATTCATCCATTCATGAAACCTTTATTGGCACCCATGATACGCTCGGCATTGTGTCGGCCACTGAAGATGCAGGAAAGAAGAGAAACAGTCCTCAAAAAAACGAGCAAAAAACCCTGTATATTAGTTGGAGAGAAAAAGATGCCAAAATCACAATAGCATCGTAACCCAAGAGAAAGGACAAACATTGTGAACATACAGCTCTTTCCTCCCCTCTTCTACCTTCTTCCTCTCTCTGCTCATTAAATGTAAACGTGCCTCAGGATCACTGGACCCCATGGAGATGGAATCCCTGCTGCTCTGCCCCTGGCCTTCACCCTGGGTCCACACCAATGCCAGCAGCTCCCCAGGCTTCATACGGCTGGTGCCCCATTGCCATTTGTTAGAAACATCTCTGCCCATCGACCCCAGATGACTCTCCCAAGGAGACAGGGGAAAACTTTAATTTCCCCCTCCGTGACTTCACAGAAAAGGGGGTGGGAAATGAGAAGCAGAGGGAGAGGATTCATTACCTCGAGTTACTAAGAAGAAAAGCCCTAGTGTTTAGAAGGTGTTGTTATTATTTTCCCTGAAACATTAGCTCCTAGAAATCAGGGGCTCTGTCCCCATGGCCGTCTCGAAGCCTTCCAGGACGCCTTGGGGGCTGCCGTCGGTCAATTTTTGACTATAATGAGAGCCATCTGGAAGACGGCAATGGTGGGTCTGGGACGAGAGCTTTACTACGAGCAAAGGGACACACAGTAGGTCTGTGTTTCCAAGAACCACAGTGCCGCGTGCTCATGCCCCAAAAGAGGACGAGGAAAAGCGCAGTCCTGAGTGGAATTCTCCCTGAACGTTTGAGGTTTAATTAAAGAAGGTCAGTTACCTTGCTTTTAACCCCTCACGTTGAATTCTTGTAGATGAAGCATCGCCGTTCCTCTCCTCAGGCAGCTGAAGCACCCAAGCCTCACCTCCCAGACTGAGCTAGGATTTGAGATATTTGATTCCATATCACTTAAAGCTGTCTCGAGCTTTTCATCAGGAATGGAAACCATTAATGTGTCTCACACGCCTCTCTCTGTTTTATGGAATTCTTGCACTGGGGAGCTCTTTTTCTTTTATTATTTTCTTTAACAGCCAGAAAACTGGGAAGTTCACAAAGAAATCGTTCGACTGCCTTAAATGACCCTTAACCTAAGAGGTTTGGCCTAATCTGTAAATTGGAGTTAAAAGTATTTCAGGACCTTTGGAGTGGGAAGTTCTTTGTCTTTAAAAGAGCCCGGAGACCCCTAACAATGGGGCTACACATACCTTGGGCTTCTTTGTTAGTTACTGCAAACCAAAACCAGATGTGAAATATCAGTGGCTACCTTGTACTGACCCAGGGAAGTTGAGGCTAATCCAGATCACTCTTAATAACTCAAAACTGCCACCCTTTAACCATCTAATTTTTTTCTCACTTATAAATGCAAAAAAGAATCAACAGTACACGTTAAAATCCATTTCCCTCTGAACACATACAGATTTTCTCTGATAAGAGCCAGAAATGAAAGCTCTCTCCACCAAACTGTGCTGTTGTCATCTGACTAGGTTTTAGGTTAGGTGATCATCGCCGTTAACAAAACAAGATCTGAAAGGAGAGAATTTATACTGAAAATGAGATATTTGTCTTGTTACCTTTTCCCAAGACTCAGTAGATGCAGAGTTCCTTGAATTAGCCAGAGTGCTTGTAAATGTAAGAAAATAGATTTAAGGCAAAAAATCTAGCAACCTAAAATGTTTCTCTAACATGGAAATCATTTGAATTTCCAATCGTTTTCCCGAATTTTAAAAGTAATCGATATAAGTGAAAGGGAAAAATCAATAGAAACAGGAATGATTCAGCACCTCCCAAATGGAGAAATCAATCATTCTGCACTAAATTTGAACATTCTATCAATATTGTCTATTTACTAAATCCAAGAGGAACTATTTTAACATAAAATTAAATATAAAATTGTTTTAGACATTGAATATTGTTTTTTACCTTAAAGCAGGCACAGAGTAGAATGATTATAGATACAAGGCTAGACATTGATTTTTAGTGCCTGTAACTATGGCAATTACACTGTCATGCTACATAGGACTTCTAGTCCTACAGTGAAATTAGACTGGTGCATACATATAAATAAGAGGAAGACTAAGACAGAGTCATAATCACATTTCATCAACATAAGACTGTGGATGAGAAGATATAAAATACACCATGATTTAATGTATCACTTGGAAAGAAAAAAAAAATTCAACCAAACAAAATTAGCCATAACACTTGCTTATCCATCAACTGCAGACACATCCCAACTTTTGGAAACCAGTATGTGCCTTAGCGTAGAGGTAATGTGGTACACTCACAGAAGAACAAATCATGAGAGCGCTAAAATGTTATTCAGAGCAGACTGCAGGGCTTCTCAACCTGTGGGCTACTGACATTTGGGGGCTGGGTAACTTTTTGCTGTGGGAGCTGTCCTGTGCACTGTAGGATGTTTGTTAGTATCCCTGGCCTCTGCCCACTAGATACGAGTAGCATCTTCCATACCCTCGGTTATGACAACCAAAACTGTCTTCAGACATTCCCAAGTGTCCCTGAGGGTAGAGGCAAAGTCACCCCAGTTGGGAAACACTGGAACAGAGCAATTCAATTTGATCAGCTTAACAATATAATTTAGTTTATGTATAAATGACAAACTGGAAAGCCAACTGGAAAGTGTACTGTTAGATGAGATGTACTGACCTAAAAAACATGACATAAACAAATAGCTGGTGCATGGATAAGAGTGCCTGTTGGCCATCCCAACCAATGGGATGTAAAAGAGCTCTGAAAAGTGCTCAACATCACCAATCGTTAGGGAAATGCAAATCAAAACCATGATGAGATGTCACCTCACACCCGTTAGAATTGCTGTTATCTAAAACAAAAACAAGAAAGGGAAATGGCAAGTGGTGGTAAGGATGCGGAGAAAAAGGAACCATTGTGCACTGTGGGTGGGAATGTAAATTGGTACAGCCACTATGGAAAGCAGTATGGAGGTTCCGCAAAAAATTAAAAATATAACTACCATAAGATCCAGCAATTCCACTTACGGACACTTATCCCAAGGAAACAAAATCACTATCTCAAAAAGATATCTGCATGCTCCTGTTCATTGCAGCATTATTAACAGTAGTCAAGACATGGAAACAATCTAAGTGCCCATCAACAGAGGAATGGATAAAGAAAATGTGGTTTATATATAAAATGGAATATTGGTCATAAAAAAGAATAAAATTCTGCCATTCTCAACAGCGTGGATGGACCTTGCGGGCATTATGCTAAGTAAAGTAAGTGACACAGAGAAAGACAAATACTGCATGATCTCACTGATATGTGAAATAACAGTAATAATAATAATAATGAACTCATGGATACAGAGAACAGATTGTTGATTGCCAGAGGTAGCAGGAGAGGGGTGGGCAAAATGGGTGAAGGGGATCAAAAGGCACAGAGCCCCAATTATGAGATATTTATCTTACAGCCCCCGGAATGTTATGTACGGCATGATGACTATAGTTAACAATACTATGCTGTATATTGGAAAGTTGCTAAGAGAATAAATCTTAAAAGTTCTCATCCCAAGATAAAAGAATGTGTAACTGTGTGGGAATGGATATTAATTAGACTTACTGTGATAATCATTTCACAACACATACATATATCAAATCATCATGTTGTACATCTAAAACTAATACAATGTTATATGTCAATTATATGTCAATACAATTTTTTAAATTAGAAAAATTAAGTAACGTGCATGAGGCAAGTCACTATCACAAGATGTCACTATTTATACAGACTATCCAATAACTATGAAAAGAATTAAAGAAGATCAAAATAAGGAAGAAATTAAAGAAAATCAAAATACAGCATTTTGGGCCTATCCATATTGAATATTTTCAAAAATGAAAAAATTTTAATTTTTGCAACACTGGCAAGAATGTGGAGGAAAGAGCACTCTCATTCACACTTATTAGGAATATAGATTAATACCTTATCAGAAAGTTAATTTATCTTTTGACTCAGCAATTTCTATCCTAGAAATCCACCTTTTAGAAATATTCACAAGAGACAAAGACAGGTGCAAGAATGTTCACCTGTCTAGCAATCGTAAAAATATGAGAAAAAATTGAATGCTATCAATCAGAGACTAAATAATAGACTACACAGTATTAAGAAGAATGAGATCTAAATTCACTGCATAGAAAATGTTCAAGGCATAATACGTTTTAAAAATTACCAGATGTGTGTTACTAAATGCAGAGAAAACATCCTGAGGTATAAAACTCAGTTTAGAGGTTGGGATCATGGGATAATTGCCTCTTTTTAAGTCAAACATTTGTGGAAAGTTGAGCTATAACACATGTGTGTTGCTTCTGTAATCAGAAAAAAATTTAATTCATATTCTGATAAATAAATATTAAAATGTCACAGAATTTAAATATATTAATAAAAACATATAATAGGCTACAGAATAGACTTTACAAAATACATAACATAAATACAAAGTAATATAGATACAAAGAGGTAGAGGTTTAATCTCTTAACCCAGAAATATTTGAGCATCTATTTTATTAAATTAATGTTAGTAAAATAATAAGTGAGACTCATTAATAAAAGCTCCTGGGAAAAATAAAATTTTAGTTGAGTCACACAGGATTAGAATGTGTTCAGACTGTAGGGGGAAAAAAGTGTCAAAGTATTTTAGGAATAAGAAATTTAAAAACTCAGGTAAAGGAGTTGGTTCAACATGAAAGGAACAAAGAAGCTGCAGGTAAGATTATTCCAAGAAATGTGTCAAAATGAGGGAAATATCTTGTCATCTATAGACAGATATTTATTATTGATTCATTTTGGCAATGAGAATTCACAAGACTAATTTAAAGGACACACATAAAATGCTTCAGATTAGAACACATTTTAGGACATGGCATGAAGAAATGGCTGTAGAAATTATTTATATCCTAACTTGAACTAGGTTTGGTTCTGCAAATTAAAGAAGAAAAGTAAATATGAAATGGATTAGACAATAATGTTACTGTTTCTGTGATTAATCTCTCACAGGAAACAAACAAGGGTATTAATCTTAAGAAGTTAGAAAAACCCAGAGAAAAAATAAAAAAGATATGAACAAAAATTTTTAATTTTTTTTTTTTTTTCTTTTTTGGCCGCACGGCATGTGGGATCTTAGTTCCCTGACCAGGGATAGAACCTGCGCCCCCTGAATTCGAAGTGCAGAGTCTTAACCAGTGGGCTGCCAGGGAAGTCCAAGAACAAAATTTATAAAATAGATAATGAGCATACAGTGGAAAAAGACTAACAAAGCCCAATCTGGTTCTTTGATAAGATTAGTTATTTATAAATCCTTGATGAGTACAAATAAGGAGAAAAGAGGGAAGGTTGAAATAACCAAAGTCAACAATAAAAAAGGGGGACTTCCCTGGCAGCCCAGTGGTTAAAACTCCATGCTTCCTCTGCAGGGGGCATGGGTTCGATCCCTGGTGGGGAACTAAGACCCTGCATGCCGCAAGGCATGGGGGGAGGGGGAGCTAATAAAAAAGGGGCCATTATTACAGATCCTACAGACATTAGGAGAATTATAAGAGCACATTATAAATAATTTCTTATCAATACATGTGAAAATTTAGCTGAAATTGATAAAATTCTTGAAAGATATAATTTACCAAAACTCCCAAAGAAAAAACAAAAAATCTGAACTACTGTAACTAGTAAAGAATCATCTAAAACCTTCAGAAAAATGAAGAAGGAACATTCCAAGCCCAGACTGATTTATCAGCAAATTCCAACAAAAACAGGAATTAATGTCAGTCTTACACAAACTTGTCCAGATAATAGAAAAAGAGGAAAGTTTGATATCAAAATGTGACTAGGATATTATGAGAAAGGAATATTATAGACTAATCTCACACATAAGTGCAGATGCAAAAGCTTGAAAATAATCCCAGAAAACCAAATCAACAGTATATAAAACAGAATCATATGTACTATGATGAACTTGGGTTTATTCTAAGACTGCAAGGTTATTTCAATCAATATAAATTATTCAATTTGCATTGTAAAGAAAAAAATCATATGATGATCTCCAATAAAAGAGGATAAAATTCAATATCAATTCATGATAAAAATTCTTAGTAAACTAGAGATAAAAGGGAACTTTAACAATATCATAAAGGGCATTTACCAAACCCTACAATAAACCACATACTTTAATGGTGAAATACTGAAATCTAATTTTTTAAAGTTCAGAAAAAGACGAAGAGGCTCACGATCACCACATGTGTCACAAATTGTATTGGTGGTCCTAGATGGTACGTAAGGCAAGAAAATGAAATAAAATGCCAAGGGATTGGGGAAAAATAGATAAAACTTTAACTATTTGCAGATGATATAGTTTTTTGCATAGGACTTCCAAGAGAATTTAGAAATGAGTCATCAGAATGACTAAGTTTGGGAACTTTGCTGGTTAGGTCAATACAGATAATTCAATTTTATTTCTATATATCAGCATCAGGAGAAAATAAATTTTAAATGATAGTTTTTGTATTAGCATCAAAAAAACTTAAAATATGGGAATAATATAAGATGTGCAGGACCTTTACACAGAAAACTACAAAATATTATTGAAAGAAGATCTAAATAAATGGATAGCTATACCATATTCATGGATTGAAAGACTTAATACTGTAAAGATGTCAATTCTCTTCAAACTAATCAACAGATTCAATGTAGACTCAATCAAAATTGCAACAAGATTTTTGTAGAACTTGAAAAATTGATTCTAAAATTTGTATGAAAATGCAAAGGCCAAAAACAGACCAGATATTCTCAAAGAAGAGTGATTCTTAATGACAACTTGCTCTAGAGTAGTATTCATGCAGGTAAAAACAAACAATGGAAAAGAAAAGAGAGCCTAGAAACAGAGTCACACATACATGGACACACTTAATTTTTGACAAAGGTATCATGCAGAGCAGTCAAGAAATTCTTAGAAAATAGTGCTGATGAAATGGGATATCCAAACAGGAAAAAGAAACTTGACAACTAACACCATCACAAAAATCAATTCCAGGTGAACTGTAGATATAAATGTGAGAGGAAAACAAAGTTTCTGGAACATAATATAGAAGAATATATTTATGACTTTGGGATGGAGAAAATTTTGTAAAAAGGCACAAAAACACTATAAAATTAGACTTGTAAATTGAACTACATTAAAATTAAGAAAAACATTAAGAACTTCTTTTCACCAAGAGACCCTATTAAAAGAATAAAAAGGCAAGCCATGGAGTAGAAGATAATACTTTTAACACATCTAACCTACTCTTCATATCCAGAATATGTAAAATACACCTATAAATCAATAAGACACACAACCCAATGGAGAAACAGGGAAGAAAGTTGAACAGGCACTCATAGAAGAGGCTATCAAATGCCCATTAAATATAGGAAAAACTCTTCCACCTGGTTAGTAATCCAGGAAATGCAAATTAAAACCACGAGATAACACAACATATACATCAGGATGTCTAAAATGAAGAGGAATGACAACATTTTTGGCAAAGATGTAGCAACAAGAACTTTTGCACACAGCTGGAGTTCGGAAAATATCTTTATTTATGAGTCAGTGTTCTTATAGGAAACAGATACAGAGAGTTTAATGAAAGAACTTATAAAGATAAGGGCAGAACTGAGTAAAAACTAGAGGGTGATGAAGTCCCAAAGACCAGCAAGAACAGGAAGGCATTATGATCCTCAGGCTCAAAACAGCAAGGGAGAAGGTGGTTATTAGCACCTAGAAACAGATGCAGCTGTAGCTTTAACTATAGGCGAGGACAAACAATAGGAGCTGTGGCTTTCCCTAGAGAGAAAAAGCCACTGCCAACCTGTGGCCAAAGAGAGAAAGTTGGGGAAGTTAATATGTAAACTCTCTCTCCTCCTCCTCTCTGATTTCCTCCTGGTGCTTCTCATGAGCTGAACTCAGTGGAAGACAGAGGACCACGGAGCACCTCTGACGTAGTCCACAGGTGTCCAACTCCCAGGTAAGAAGCAGGGCAGAGAAGGATAGAGAACAGACTGGAGAAGTAAACGGAGAAAATCCAGTACACCTATATCATTAAAGACTTTGCAATTCCACTACTTAATACATACACAATCAAATATATGCACATGTGCACCAAAAGACGCATACGGGAACGTTCTCAGCAGTATTCACTGTCATAGACTGATGCTGGGAACAGCTCAAATACCCTTCAGTGGTAGAATGAATCAATAAAGTGTGGCCTATTGTGGCACACTGGAGCCTCTACAGAAATGAAAATGAAGAAACCACAAACAGCAATACAGATAAATGCCACAAATGTAATGGTGAGTGAAAGCCCGACACAAAGGAATACAAGGTACAATTACCTTTATATAAAGATTGAAAAGGAGGCAAAGCTACATTCTAGTGACTTGGTATGCATAGTTAGATGAGAAAACTGCAAAGAACAGCAAAGAAGCAATGATCTAAAAATTAAGATAATATCTACCTTCAGAGGAAAGGAAGGAGGAGCAAGGATTGGGGAGGGGCACGAGTGGGGCTGTTCCTGGAATTATAATTAACCACGGTGCACATTTATCTTTCAGGTACTTTTCTCTCTGTGTTACACTTCAAAATTTTTTAAGTTAATAAAAAGGTTATGTAACCATGAAATATTAGATGCTAGGAATCCATTCTCTTGTTTGCTCGGTTAAACAATGTAACTGGCTATGTAACAGGGAAGAAACTTTGTATTCTATTGCAAGTTAATCACTAAAGGGATGTTGCCGATAAGCTTAAATTATACATAATGGCCCTTCTCTGGGAATCCTGCCTCCCAGATAATGAGCATTAAGCTCCAATACCTTTGTTTAGCTCACAGGAAACATACTGACCAGGCCCACCTGTGAATGGTTGCAAGAAGGAAGAAAGTAACACATCCCCTCCCTAGGCTGTTCGCAACCAGGACTTGACCCCCTCCCCTGTGAGTATGAAAGCAGCCTGAATTCTAACTCGGGAAAGATCTCAGTCTGCTGGCTTTCTGAATAAAGTCGCTATTCCTTGCCCCAAAAACTCGTTTCTTGGTTTATTGGCCTGTCGTGTGGCGAGCAGTACAAGCTTGGACTTGGTAATGGCTACGTGGGTAAGATGTAAATTCGGACAGAGACCCTGATCTGGGAGAAAGGAACAACTGAGAAGACTCTGCCACCCAATTAGCTTCCAAATAAGGGGAACGCAGAGCAGGTCATAGAAAACATTTCATGTAAAATACCTTTTGTGTAATCCCCCCTCAAAAAGAAAGGAAGAAAAAGAAGGGAGGGAGGGAGGGAGGGAGAAACCTCCAGGGCTAACTCTTCTCCTCAACTCAGCAGATCAGAATTTTTCACGTAGGGAATACTTTTACAGGCAGCCGAATGAAAGCACGGGATTTGGCAGTGAAAAAGGGATAATCGTGACTTGCGGTAATATACCAATTCCACCTTTCCAGGTGGGAGGAAGTGGAGATCAGTAATATGAAGGATAATGAATATTTCTCCTGACCCTCACCATTCTTCAGTGAGGGACATCTCCTTGGTGAGGGTCCAGAAACTGGAGAGAGTGGCCCTCAGTGACATGGGGCCCTCACCAGGAGGTGGCGTTAAGTTAAAATGTACACAACAAATAGGGGCCATTTCCAGATGCAGAGGAGCAGCCCTCCAGGTGAGAGACCAGCTACTTCAATATTCCTGAGTCAGGCTGTTTGGCACATCAGAGAAACACAATACTGGAGCGCCATGAGCCAGGGCCCAGTAATTTCATCCAGTGTCTGCAAAGCGGGCAAGATCCAGATTATACTTGGGAGTTTGGACTTATCCCCAGTATGGCGGGAAGCCACTGGGGCTGGAGATGAAATAAAGATTGTATGATCTGATGGACGTGCTCTAAAGGCTCCAGATGCTGCACGAAGGAGAAGATTGTCAACATGCACAAAGGGAAGCTGGGAGAATGCAGCTAAGATGCTACTGTGTCAACCCAGGTGAAGGATGATGGACCAGGAGCCACCAGAGGAAGAGTTGACAGGATTGGCTGATACACTGGAGGCAGAGAGTAAAGAAAAGAATCAGAGATGATTTGTGGCGTCTGGATGTTGTTTTGTTTAATTGCATGGCCTTTGCAACTGGGAAGATCGTGTTTCCACTTTACAGAGATGGGGAGACTTGGAGAATACAAGTTTGGGGAGGACAGGTCAGGATTTGTACGTAAAGTCAAAGTTGCTTATGGATATGCATGTTGAGATATCAATTAAGAGATGCTTATAAACAGGGAGGTAAGATTGGCAATCACTGAAATTGGTGGTCGGGGAGGGGAGTGAAACCATATGATTGGACCACATTTTTTAAGGGGGAGGTGGGTGTGGACAAAGTGATTAAAGCTGAGCCTTGGGACTGTCCGTCACTTAGATGCTGAGCAGAGATAAAAGAGCCAGCCTATGACTCAGGGCAGTGCAGGAGGATGTCGATGCAGCCTTGAATGCCTGTCGGAGATCTGTGGTCACAAATGCCGAGTGAGAGCAGCCAGCACAGTTCTGTATGTTCTCTCAGGTAACGTTCAACGGCTCCAAGTGCAGCTACTATGAGTGGAGCCAAGCCCAGGGCCAATCATCACAAAACCTTACTAGGTATGTCTACTCTTAGCCGAACTTTACAGCGGAAAGTACGGAGGCCCAGAGAAGTTAAGTAACATGCCCACCGTCACAGCCATTAGGGGATAGTTATAATCAGGGCGGCAAGAATGGGAATCATTGACTTTGAGGCAAAGTCTTTCTCAACCATATGTCATATCCTTAAACACTGTTCTAACGCTACCTCCAAAGGAAGGGGGAGAAAAGGTACTCTGGGACCAAAAAAGCCCACAAAAAAGGAAACTTGACAAAAAGAGCCAAAGTGTGGAACTTAAGAACAATATTCAGGGTTCTTGGGAAAGGCATCCTCCACAGAAACACAATACGGTTCATCACAGTGCGATGAATAAAATGAGAGAGGAAAATGATGCAAATGAAGTTCATTGAATTTGTCTGCAAGAAACCGTAATTCAGGTTTTGAATTTTGGAAACTAAAATAAGATGGGGAACCACTTAGGAAATGTTTTAGAAATCTGCAGCCCAGATTAGACACAACGATGACAAAGCTCCTCTGAGCAGGCAGAGTTAGACTACCTGGAGTTCCAAATAAAAGAACTCAAACTGGCTATTATGATCAGACAGGCATTAAAGGGGCTCTGGGGGTACATTTTCAGATCCAGACACTCTTATTTGTGATATTCTTGATCATATATTTGCAATGTGTGGTTTGAATATTAAAAATATGATGTGAATGAAATTCAGTTATTTCTGGGTATAAATTTGATAATCAGCCCTCTCATCAGCTAAAGTTCTCAGTATGAAGGGTTATAATTTGTGTTACGTGCAGTAACTACAAATAGTACCATCTGAAAATGGAGAGTTTTCTATTATGGAAAGAATTGCTTAAATCTAAACCTAGAGTAGCATTCATAATTTTTCATAATGTGTGGTCCCCTCCCTATGAATAAGTGATGGCAAAAAAAAAAGGTTTGCTTTTAGAAAGTGGTATAAGTGTGACCTGTTTCATATATAAATTTTGGTAAAATATAGTCAATTGAATTAAAAGATGTAATAAAAAGATGTACTTTTTCTCAAATGAAAGGAACGATTTACTTCTGAAGTAATGGTCTTTACAAAATATGCATTTTTGGTTTCCTTTTTCTTAGTGTCTGTAAATTTACTAATAAAAGGTTTTGTCTTGATTTACTAACGTTTGAAAAGATGCATTATATTGGTATTGCAAGAGGATATCATAAATTAAAAATCCATACACGAACTCTATTCTCTTATTTGCAATATGACAAATGATTATACAAAGTCACAATCAATAAAAGCTGTTTGAAAGTTATAAAGTGGATTTGGCCATAACTGCTCTACCAGCAATGTTAAAAACACCCCAACTATTTTTAATTATCAGTTTATAGTGCAGATCAAGCATGTCAAAATATGTCATTTTAATCAAGCAATTATCTATATGTGGCTTCATTTTACAATGTGAAAGTTCGATCAGATATTTCCAAGGTATTTATCAAAGTTCAACAGTGGTCCTGTCTCATAAATCAATTTCATGCTAGACAAAAGGAATAAGCAAATTCTTGTTTGTTTCAGTATTTTCCAAGCCATCCCAAAAGACACAGTTGTTATTCTCATGTGAATTTCCAGTAAAAATCTGATTAATCTTGCTCTGACCATCTGTTTAGATACGATATGATGGAAATAATACAAAAAAAGAAGGTATAAGCTCTATTAGACTATTTCTCTTGGACATAAAATGTGTTTTGGGAAGAAATGAGTTGTTCCATATGAGCTAGGGGCAGTTATTTCTTACGTGGGAGCAACTTTGGCTGTGCAAAATGGTTTATCAAAGGAGGCTTTGTGTTTGGGGGAGCTGAGCTTTCCACTCAAAATCATTTCAAGTAATGCCATTGGATCCCACACTTCCAGGCTCCCTCCCCGAAATGGGGCCTATAGTTCTCAAAAAACCCACACAGGTGGCAGAAAGGGCAGACTAAAAATAATGTGGGTTAATGTTTATATACTGTCCATGGTTGTCTAGTGCAGATAAACAGTCCATTATGTTCTCCCTGTACCTTTTCATAGAATCCAGAGTACTGTTATTGTTGCTATCTTATATAACACCAAGTCTGTATTTATAGTAAACATTCTAATGAGTACCTATCACTGACATCTCCCCAAAAATACTCAGAAAAAAATATCTAAGAAAACATCTCTTTTCTATTTTATCTAAACAGTGGTATTGGTTCTTAAAATAATGACAAACACTAGTAATTTATCATATGCCAGGAATCCCTGTAAATGCTTTATGTACATTAATTATAAGCCGTTAATTCTTAACCATAGTCCTACGAATGAGATGCTATTCTTCCCATTTTACAGATGAAGAAACTAAGGCTTAGACAGGGTAAGTCCTTTATCCAAGTTCAGAAAGTAAGAGGCAGGGTCAGAGTTGCAACAAAGAACTCTCTAACCACGAAACTGGCGGTCATCCTGACCTGCTTCTCTGGGCTTCCACTCTGGTTAATGTTCTGTGTCTATTCTCACTCCATTCATTACTGTAATTCTCAATTAACATCCCAGTACCCATGTGGAATACTCATCTACATCTAGCCCAATTTGCTACTGGATTTCAATGTTATTTCATATGAAAACAATCAATAACTGAAAGGGCCTGGATCTGGTTTCAAAAACATAATTTGAAAGGAATTCACTCTGAAAGCTCCAAGAAGCCCAGTGATCGCCGACCAGCACCCTGGAAGGGCTTCTCAGCCACCTTCACTCTCCGCTGGATGCCTCCATCCATCTAAAAATACATGTCTGGCTTCTCCTGCTCATAAACAGAAACAGAGTACTAGTCTCCAAAGGCAAAGTTGTGCTTTTAAGAGGCACTCTGTTTTTGTAGGTGTTCAAGGATTTGGAATCAAAGAGGCAGAATTATTAAAATTAATCCAATTTTCTTTCATTTATTTTGTTAGTTCATACCTCTAAAAGATATATTTTGGAAGGCATCGTTCAACCCAACCATTTACAAATCAAAGCTTTCTTTGGAATCCCAGAGACCTAACCCAAGCTAGGCAGGGACCCTCTGCCAGCTCTGGAGCCCTCCCCACTGTCAGGAATATGGCAGCACTATTTGATTTGTGCTCACATTTAATTACAGTGTCAAAAATCTACCTTAACTGGCTTTAATCAACTGCCAAAACTGTGAGTCTTTCTGGCTTGGATTTCTATAAACAAAAAATAAATTCAAATATGTCACAAAGTGGCAGCAACTTGGTGACCACTGGACTAGGAAGACTTATGCAACCAATGCTGGCTGGGAAGAGAGTCCATGTCTTCATATACATGACTCTTGGCTGATCATTTCAAATAACTAATCAACAGAACCAGCACAAAACTAAATGAGCTACTGCCCTGAAATCCCTCAGCCTCAGCCATCCAAACTGGCAGAGTCTGAACAACGCTGTCAATGACTTTTCCTGCTCCCTTTCAGAGCATTTTTAGAAACATCATTGCATGTTTAAAATATAATAAACAAAAGAATCCTTGAAAACAGAACATTCTGTTATGAGAAACTCCCAAATACAGAGAGAGGTGAGAAGAGGTTAGGTTTTCTTTATTGAAGTGGAGAAGACAGGAACCTGTAGAAGTACCCAAAGCAAGAAAATTCCAGAGCCAGAAACAGCACCCTTTATTTGGGAAACATTTAAAAGTCTAAGAAGTGATCTCCCAGTTCAACCTGAGCACTTCTCAAAATAGCTTCTGAAATTTTCCTGCAGAAGAATTCTCAAGACTCCTCTGTTTGAAATTCTTCCCAAAGAAAGTACAGAATTAATGCAAGAGGCAAGAGCTCGTGCTAATTACAAACAATGAGACCAACAGTCATAAGTTAGGACTCAGTCCATCACAGGAAGTATGCATGCTGCTTTCGACATGAAGCCGCTGTTGGAAGGAGTGGAGGATGACACAGAATTAACAGCATTTATAATCATAGAAAAAGATCAGAAAATGAATTTGAAAAAGGAAAAGGGAAATTTATTTCAGATAGTCCCAGAAAACGAGTAAAGACAACGTAAGAGGAGTCTCAAGACCCATCTCTGCTGGTGTGATGTGAGGATCATGGCAGTGGAGGTGACACCACTCACATCTCCTTCCTGGCTCCGGTTCCACCACCTCCCCTGGGCATTAGTCCTCTAGCAGGTTCCCGCCCACGTCCTCTGTGAAAGGCCACGTCCCCACACACCTCTTAGCCTGATGCCTTCACAGCTACCCCAGCTCTGCCCCCCTCCTGATGCAGATCTGTACATCCAAATGCCTGCCAGACACCTCACCTGGATGAACACTAGTCCTTCAACAAAACCTGATTCCCACCAAATGCAGAGGTCTCCTCGGTGCTTCCCCTCCACGTTCCCCACCACGCCCCAGTCTCCGGAGCCAAGATACAGGGGGTCCGTTTGCGAGCCATCTCACTGCTTCATCCCCACCGTCCCGTTCACCCCCGAGATTCCATTGACTTAACCCTAATCTCCGACGTGTTGCTATTTAACTGACTTCAGCCAGAACAGCTTCTTACGGGGCAGGAGAGGCATATTTACATCAGTGGGAAAGCTGATTTCTGTACATCTCCCGTCAGATCCTAGAACTGGCAGAGGAGAGGGAGAAAGCAAGCTTGAAATCGCGGTTTTCACCTGTCCTTAGCGACCACACCTTTGGTTGAGACATGGGTCTGCGAGTTTGAAAAGGTCGACTGGAAGCCAAGTGAGCCGATGAGGGAGGGGCTGAGCAAAACATCAAGCTCATTTTTTTCTGTAAGGCGACGAGGTTCACAGGGATACCTGAGGAATCCATTTTTTGAATAGAATACTGTTTCCACTCTTGGGTAAGGTAACTTTAGGGTTGGGGGGAGGGGCGTGAATTCAAAGACAGGTGGAACTGAAAAAGGAGTCCTGAAGAAGAGAGGATGTGGTCTGTTACACCCGGATGCTTTGCGCGAGGGAGGGGCTGGGGAAACGCACGGAACTCTCTCCTCAGGGGCGTGGCTGGAGGACAGGGATTGGATGTCAAGGAAAGTATAAAATAATCCGTGAATGGACCAGCTTCCGGGAAGCAGGAACCCAGAGCCAGAGGTGATTAGAAAAAATGTTAGCTCCACTCTACACCTCTCTCTCTCTCTCCCCTTCCCTCCCTCCCCCACCTCTCTCTCTCACCAAATAAATCCTAGAATTTTATAGAATTTTATACTAGATGAATTAGATGTATTTACTGTAATATTAATCACAATTTTGTCTGTGATAGCGAAAAACTAGAAACTACCTAGAAGAGTCAAAGTTGGAATCTAAGAATAGATGAGAGTCTTTACTATGTCATAAGAGACTATGTCACAACAGAAGATACTCATGATTCTACCAATGAACAGCAATTAATAAAACTCTAAGTTAAATATTTTTAATTTCAGTTATTTAAATCATTTGAATTTTACTTTTTAAATAAATTTACATTATATTCTTATATAAATGTGTATAACTTAATTAAAATAAATTTTATGTATTAACTAGAGGACTACTACTGAAAAATAACAGATATTATTTTTGAGTGATGGGGCTAGGAAGGTTTTATTTTTCTTTTTACTAACTATATTTACTAAATATCTACCATTATTAACTTTGTAATAAAAATTTACTTTTTAAAAAAAAGAATAAGAAACACAGTTATAGAAATATTATCAGGACGTATGAAAGAACAAAATGAAGCAGGAGAATTGGAAAATTAGGAATTCTGAGTGAAGCTGTAGCAGTTGAGAAAAATCCTCGTTCTGAGCGTCTTATTAGACAAAGTAATGAGAAAAACAGAATGACAGAATGTTTTTATTGAAATATAGTTGATTTACAATGTTGTGTTAGTCTCAGGTGTACAGCGAAGTAATTCAGTTATATGTATGTATATATATACACACACATTCTTTTTTAGATTCTTTTCCGTTATAGACTCTTACAAGATATTGAGCATAGTTCCCTGTGCTCTACAGTAGGTTCTTGTTGGTTATCTATTTTATATATAGTAGTTTGTATCTGTTAATCCCTAACTCTTAATTTTTGCCATCTACTAAGAAGCCCAGCAATTTATAAGAAGAGAGTCAATTTACCTACATCCTCAGACTTGAGGGTAATTTTCCACGAAGGACACCCAGCAACAAAATGAGCAAAGCCCTTGAGAGGACTTCTCTGAAATGGCGACAGACACCACAAGCGTGGTCTACCCCACACTGTCTCTTGGTGAAATTCAAGACCATAATATCCAGTTGAAGTTGTGAGAAGAAAATTCCCCGTGGACTGGGGACAAGAACATGGTCCAGTCCTGCGAGGTCAGAGCTACTCAAAACATGGTCTCCAGACCAGCAGTATCAGCATCATTTCGCTGGATGGAAACGAAAGGCATGGGCCCCTCTCCAGGACCCCAAAACAGCATTTCTGAGGTAGCCCAGGAAACCATGCTTTAACATGCCTTATAGTTTGAAGACCCTCGTGGTAGACAACTTCCTGCTTGCTTAGTAGAGGGGCAGCGGTTAGTGAACACCAAGGAACGACCCCTACATCATTCCTTAGTCTATCAAATTCCCTCCTGGCCAGAATGCTGCACAGCAGATGGCAAACGGGACCGTGGTGACAAGGGAGGGTCGGAAGAGGGGGCATGGATTGCTGTTGACTGAAAGGCGACCCATGGTGTTTCCTGCTCCTGCCCCACCCCCAGCGCTCTTCTCTTGGAGGGTCACCAAAGACAGAGCAGGAGCTTTCCATTAAGAGCAGGGTCTGTTAAAGACCAAAGGGCGACTCACTATTCTGTGCATGGCCTTGCCCAGAAAAGGTCTGAGATCTTCAGTGTTCCCTGGCTCGTATAAGCCTGAACAAGAACTCTACCTTCACCTTCACATGGTGTTCTGCCTGTATATGTGTGTGCGCGTATCTGTCTCCAAACTTCCCCTTTTGATAAGGACACCAGTCACACTGGATTAGGGCCCACGCTACTTCACTATGACCTATTCTTAACTAATTACATCTGCAATGACCCCATTTCTAAATAAGTTCACGTTCTGAGGTCCTGAGGGTTAGAACTTCAACATATAAATTTTGTGGGGACACAATCCAACCTATAACAGGTCATTTAGTATTATGTACTAGGAAGCTATAGAAAACTTTTCAAAAATGACTGTTGAGTTTAGTAGAATTAATATTTAAATATCTTTCCTGACAGGATTTAGCTAAAATATTCAGCTTCATTTAGAGTACCATGATATGGGATGGGCACTATTAATAGAATGATCTTTTAATTATAAAAAGATCCTACACCTGCATTGCAACTAATTCATAGTCAATTTTTCAGGTATAAAGGAAATAAGAAAATCACTGTCAACCTTTTGAGTTATATCCTTGTAGATATTTTTCTAAGTATATGTTTATAAATAGCCATGGGTAAAATGTTTCAGCCAAAAATAATGGGATTTTCTATGTATATCATTTTAAAATTCACTTTCCTTTTTTCACTAATTATATATCACCGTCTTTCCCTGTGAATACATATAGGTCTAGGTTATTATTTTAATGGCTGCCTAGGAGTCCTTTGAATGGCTGGGTCATTGGTTTTCCCACACATCAGGTAGGCTCCCACCTTGGAGCCTTTGTTCTTATTCCTTCTTCCTGGAAGGCATCTCCCCCAATTCATCCATCCACCTCGCTCCTTCCAGTGTTTGCTCAAAGGTCGCCTTCTCTGCAGCCTAGCTCATCTCTTCATGAAACACTACAGTTCCCGCTTCCCAGTACGTTCTGTTCTTCTTCGCTTGGTTTTTCTCCATCTCACTTATTTTATTACGTATTTTATTTAATTACCCTGGTAACTGTCTTCCTCCTCAGAATGACGGCTCTCAGAGAATAGGGATTTCATCCTTTGGGTTTGGTCAAGAACAGTGCTTAGCATTTAGCACAGACTTAAATAAAAACTGTTGAATAACTGAACTACTTTCTTAGTAGTAGAAAGTTAAGTCATTTCCAATATTTCAATATTGAGGACAAAGTTATTTTTAGAATTTTGGTAGGAACTTTATAAATTTATTTATTTATTTATTTTTGCTGTGTTGGGTCTTCGTTTCTGTGCGAGGGCTTTCTCCAGTTGTGGCGAGCGGGGGCCACCCCCCATCGCGGTGCGTGGGCCTCTCACTATCGTGGCCTCTCTTGTTGCGGAGCACAGGCTCCAGACGCGCAGGCTCAGTAATTGTGGCTCACGGGCCCAGTCGCTCCGCGGCATGTGGGATCCTCCCAGACCAGGGCTCGAACCCGTGTCCCCTGCACTGGCAGGCAGACTCTCAACCACTGCGCCAGCAGGGAAGCCCTCTTTCGTTTTTAATAGTTTGATCCTTTCGGATCTTTTAAAAATTATTTTGGCAGCACTCAGAAGCACTTAGTCTAGGGCTAATTACTCCCCATATTCTCCGGTACTAAGGCAAGACCTTTCTTTCTTTTTTTTTTTTTTTTTGGCCTCACCCCGCAGCGTGCGAACTTCCCCAACCGGGGACGGAACCCACACGGCCTGCAGTGGAAGCGTGGAGTCGTAACCACTGGATCACCAGGAAAGTCCAATAACAAAGGTCTTTTTAAAAATGCCCAATAATTCACTTAGAAAAATAGCCTAGAAATAGTTATTAGTCAAAGGATACAAACGTTTTGAAAGTTTCTATAATGGTGCCAAATGTGTGCCTCACACTGGATTATCAAGCTTACAATTTATAAATTATTTCCAGATACATGACCACATTTAAATCACACCAATAATCTAACAGTAGTCAATGATATAATAACTCATCCTAAAACCTATCCAATCTTGAGGTTAGACATGTAATTGAGACACCCTCATCTGAGATTCACTCATGAGAAATCAGATGATGAGTTTTAATCCAGCAGACGAATGGACTTGACATTCAGTTCTCAGAAGCAAATGCTTTTAATGTCATGTATACGAACCATCTTATGGGGATGGTGTCCAAGGATTCAAACGCTGAAAAACAAATTTTCCAGGGGTCTTTGTTGGGCTTAATACAATTAGCCACACGACACATAAACAGAGGCAAGACTAGGTCACAATTAGAATCCTGTGGTTTGGGGGCCTTTGTTCAACCTCTGCTACAGACAAACCAGTGTCTATGGCTGGCATTCAGATCTCAGTTCAGGGATTAGCACTAAAATCTTCAGTCATTCAAGTGTTTGTTTGTTTAGGAAATAAGCTACCTGTAGGCGGTTACTAAGAAATTCACTATGCTTAAAAAAATTAATGAATTTCTTAATAACTATTTTTACCATTTATTTTATTTTTTATTATTTAACAAAAATATTTTTAAGCTTAAAAATTCCTATATCAGAAATTCTTAGTAATTTTTTTTTTTTACTGTTTATTTATTTACTACTATTATCTTTTTTAAAAGTTTTTAAGCTTAATGAATTTCATAGTAACTTCCTGGACACTCTGGAAGATTCCCAGCCCTTGCAATTATTGGGACCTTGCGAGAGACTCTGGCCACCGGATTATAAACACAAGTGAAGGATGTCACCGGTGCTCCAGGGATCGTATATAGAACAGGTATTAGTTCTGTGTGTCTCTTTCCCCTGCTACGATGGGCCTGGAAGCCACGTGTTGATGCAACAAAGTCATAAGATGGGGGGACTTCTGTCAGCCTGAGTGACTGTGTGGGAGCTTGTTAGGTTAACCCCTGGGATTTGGAGTCAATTGGTTACCACAGCTTCCTCAGAGCTCCATCAATGGGGTCGCTGGCTTTACCAGGTTTTTCAACTTTACATCTTCGTGAATTATTTGCACTTTTTAAATGAGCAGATAATTATTTACATAACCTCACACATATAAACATAGTGAAGTTCTCCAGTAAAGCTCTCCTCATATGGAAAAAAAGTTAGTGAAATCAGAATAGGGAGCAATAGGCCCTTGTGACACATTGCAGGTCACTCAGAGAGAGCACGCCACAGTTGAAGAAACTTTGCTGGGCTTCCCCGGTGGCGCAGTGGTTGAGAATCCACCTGCCAATGCAGGGGACACGGGTTCGAGCCCTGGTCTGGGAGGATCCCACATGCCGTGGAGCGGCTGGGCCCGTGGGCCACAACTACTGAGCCTGCGCGTCTGGAGCCAGTGCTCCGCAACGGAAGAGGCCACGATAGTGAGAGGCCCGCGCACCGCGATGAAGAGTGGCCCCCACTTGCCGCAACTAGAGAAAGCCCTCACACAGAAACGAAGACCCAACACAGCCATAAATAAATAAATAAATAGACTTTTAAAAGAGCAGAAAGACAATGTAACTTATTCAGCTCTCTTAGTTAAGAGAAATTTAAAAAAAAAAAAAAAGAAACTTTGCTGCTTGGATCAAATCAGAAATACCACATTGACCTTTTAGCTTTTTTACTTTTTTTATTATAGTATAATTGCTTTACAATGTTGTGTTAGTTTCTGCTGTACAACGAAGTGAATCAGCTATATGTATACCTATATCCCCTCCCTCTTGGACCTCCCTCCCACCCCTCGCCCCCCCCCAATCCCATCCATCTAGGTCGTCACAGAGCACCGAGCTGAGTTCCCTGTGCTATACAGCATGTTCCCACTGGCTATCTATTTTACACATGGTAGTGTATATATGTCAAACTTAATCTCCCAATTCGTCCCACCCTCCCCTTACTCCCATGTCCACATGTCTGTTCTCTACATCTCTATTCCTGCCCTGCGAATAGGTCGCGTTTACTTTTCGTTTTTATTTTTTAGTTGTAGTCTGACAAGCACAGAGTAAAGTGACAGAATGTTACAAAGTGATGCTAGTATAGGAAGCACATCCATGGGAGAGCAGCCAGGATGATACAGGAAATAAAAACCATGGGAGAGAACAGGGGAGGAAACCAGGGGTGCTGTATTGAAAAAGGAAAAATAAGTATCAGAGGGAGACATGAGTGTCTTGTCCTCAAATATTTGAAAGGTTGCATGTGAAAAAGGGATTCACTTATTCCTTGGGCTTGAGTAGTTCTGGAGGGTCTATTTAAGACCAAAGGGAGAACTTTTCCAAAAGGCCAAAGGGTTCCTCCAGTAGAAGAAAGAGGCAAGAAAAGGTGTTATAACATCTTTCAGGATTCTGGGGGGGGAGATTCCTCCACTGGGTGAGGGGTTGGCAGGTACAGCTTTAAATTTCTCTCAATCCATGATCTACATTTTTAGGTTTCTTGGAGAGGAGGTGATGCCTTCATTTCCCTAAATCTCTCATACACAGACAGTTACATATTCAACTAGCACATGGCTTTTCCCGATGACAGTGACACAGGCTAGAAAAGCAAGCTTTTTCCAGATAGTGAACCTCACTTCAATAGCAATCATTTTATATTTTTCAAGATTCTAATAGAAAAGTTGAAAATGTGAAGATCTGCAAGAGTGGTGTGATCTTCAAAGTCCCTTCAAGGTTTACAATCTAGGGCTTTGTAGTTATGTCTAAACATAAAAATTCCTGTATCAGAAAATGCTCATAGTATTTAATATTTAGCTCAAAAGGACCAAGAGAGTTCTACTTGGGCAGCTGCTGAGCTACAGCCAATGCCCGACAGTCATGCCCAAAGAACAATTACTGGGCCCAAAGACATGAATATTAATAACAAATCACTGTAAACTAGAACTTTCTTTAGTTGGGAGAGCGGGTTTCAGGTTTGGCTTTCCTTCAGCAGGGGTAAATGGAAAGCAGTATCTGGACATGTGCAGCTCACAGGACAGGTCTGAAGCTTGAAGCAGCTGCCCTAACACATCTGGTGACCAGTAGTGTGGATTCCCCAGGGAAGGGATGTCAAGGCGTCGTTATTCAAAGAACCCCCCCCCGTCAATTGGGATAATCAGAAACAGTTCACAAATCAAATAAGCCATAAGATTCTTCATCTTCTCTTGGTGCCCTCCCCCACCTGGTGACATCATTCGACATGTGGCCACACAGTTTTTCCAGGACTTTTTTTCCTCCCCAAGATTGGAATCTGGCTGCAGGCTAAAATTACCACTTAAAACAAGGATTGACCCTTCCTTGACACTTTGAAGAAGGATCCGTGTAAATAGTTACCCTACCTCCTTGGACTCGCCAGAGGGAAAAACCTCTGCTTTGCTTTGGTAAGACATGCTCTACCTTAACTGGTAAAAGATTTTTTTTAAACCTAAATGAATAAAGAGATGCCATTTTTAATTGTTTTATAAGTCTGGCATGGCCATATTAAGGCAATTGCTATTTTATATGTAGAACAGGGGCAAACAAATCTCAAGGGATTAAAAACCATGTTCTTGTGGTTTGCTTTTAAAAGCTGCAAATTTGAATTCAATTAAAAAAAAAATCATGGCACAGGGACAAAATAAGAACGAACAAAGCTGGGAAAAATGTCCGTACCATTCTTCAGAGTCAAGGGCCACTGTGAATGTACATGTTTCCAATTACACAGTTCAGACAGAACCAAAGTGCAGGGTGTTAAGCAGAACCCCCATCCAGAAAAAGCTTCCCAAAGTCATTCTTTCATCTGAAACAACCACGTAGACAATTCAGTTCTTTAAAGAGAAAAACATGTAAAAAAAAAATTATCATATGATTTCTCTCTTTTGCCTCTCAATACAAAGCCTAGTCACGTCAGTGTAAGAACCAATATTTTGCATTTTCTTGGTTGCTTTCAGAACAATTGTAAGTAGCAAAGAGAATAAGTATGAGAGAGAAAGCTCAAGCCTTGCCCAGGAGAGCTAGCAAACAGGGAGACCTTCTCCCATTATTCACAGACGGACAACCAATGCTAACTAGATGCATGGAAGTTTTGACAAGATGAGCTAATACTTGAGTCACAGGTGTTCATTTCTGGCTTCATTTGAGCTGCAGGGAAAAAAATACTGATTTTTTTTTCACATAAGAAAGACCCAATAGCTGGAGATGAAGAGAGTATTTGGGAGGAAAATGTGTCTGTGGGCTGCCATTCCAAGCGATAGGGAATCATTCCTGAAGTCACTTCTAAAGGTTATTTCACAAAACTGAAAGAAGCCTCCACACCTGTGTTCTCCCTTCATCTGGAACAATTCTAGTTTGGAAAAGGGGACTCTTTGTAGAGGATTCCAAAGGAGGAGCTTTACGGAAAAGCCTGGAGGATCAGGAGAAGCTTCAAGGACTGAAGTGAGGAAAACAGCTGAAAGCAAAGATCTCTGACGCTAGTCTCCGGCTGTGTTCAAGCTGAGAACAGACCATCTGTCATCTCAGATTATTCTGATGAGAAGAAAGCTTCAATGATATCGCCTTGAACACACACTCTCAGCTCCCCGTCCCCCAACTCCTCTTACCTGGAATTCAACGGTCTCTACAGATAGAAGCCATGATCACCCGAACATTCTCATTAGTGGTTTTGTGTGAGGTAGACTCGAAAGAAATATAAAGATATCAAATAAGAAAGCTACATCACTTGACCTAAAAAGCTTCCCAGTGCTGTATCAGTCATCACCTGTCTTCAGAGACTTTTGGTAAAAATTAACTGCTTAGTAAGCTACAGAGCTTCCTGAGGGCACTATTTCTTTTTCATCTCTATGTTTCCCGAACCTGAAAGTCAGCAAAATGCTTTTTGGATGAAAATGTAGGAGAACACTTTGAGATTTCAGATTTCTAAATTAAAGGATATACACAAAAATGTATTTTTTTTTCAGACAAGGGTTATTAGAACCCAGGAGTAATACCCAAGCGAGGTCACAGAACACCTTTTTCTAAAAACATTTCCAAACGAGATACACAGAAATCTAACAAATGACTGAATGTGAACCCAAGTCGGCACGTGGTCTGGGCAATGGAACAGCTGACCTGGAAAGCACAACCCCACGTTCTTATTCTGGATTCCTCCATCGTGTGTCTGCTATCAGTAAATCGGCCATGCCCTTATGTAAATGCAAAGAGGTCAACACACTTAAAAATGCATCTCGGGCTTCCCTGGTGGCGCAGTGGTTAAGAATCCGCCTGCCAAGGCAGGGGACACGGGTTTGAGCCCTGGTCGGGGAAGATCCCACATGCCGCGGAGCAACTAAGCCCGTGCGCCGCAACTACTGAGCCTGCACTCTGGAGCCAGTGAGCCACAACTACTGAGCCCACGTGCCACAACTACTGAAGCCTGTGAGCCTGGAGCCCATGCTCCGCAACAAGAGAAGCCACTGCATTGAGAGGCCCATACACCGCAGTGAGGAATGGGCCCTACTCGCCGCAACTGGAGAAAGCCTGTGCACAGCAACGAAGACCCAATGCAGCCAAAATTAAACAAGTAAATAAAAAAAAATTTTTTTTAAAAAAGCGTCTCCTCTTATTTGAGCTTCTTTGTGTCAAACTCAAAGAAGCCTCACATAAATGATCAAAGACTTTTCAGTGGTTCCTCCAAATGCGCGGATGGGCAAAGGCTGCTCCACTTCAATAATTTTCAGTGAATCCTCTAAAATGAAGGTTTTGAAGATGCTCGCCAATGGAACGTCCTGCCTCACAGCTATAATATTTTTTAAAAGGCATTCAGTTTAAATTAATATATTTGGCCAGACAACGGTATTAAAATTCTTGTTATTTTTTCTGTTATAATGGTAGCCTGTGGTATGACTAGTCTTCTTCAAAAATCTGTAGAGTTATTGCTTCTCTCTTGCCTGGGGTACATCATATGTTTTTCATTTGCGTGTGCTACATGGCAATACCTCATTAAAACACTTAAGCTAAACGAAAGTCTTCATATCGTGCCACAAAGGGCATACGTAAACTCACTTGGAAAGTTTCAGAGCCTCATAACTCATTGCAAAGCTCTCTTATACCAGCGGCTCAACTGATATTTCACTCTGTTGGATGATGCCACAGGATCCATGCTCTTAAAATTGCCTGCCTTTGGCAAGTATATATTCTTTCTCATACAGTAAGCAAGGGGAGGTTCAGGAGTAAACAGAGCCATTTTTTTCCTACACAAGAAACACCCCCTCTCCCTTGGCCACACACACACACACACACACACACACACACACACACACACACACAGAGGCACACACAAGAGCACACACCAAACACTTCACTTCTACTTGCGGTGCAACAAAAAGTTGTAGTACATTATGTGCAAATAAAGCCTTGCCTCTCTCCTGCTGGACAGCTCCTTCACCCACATATTTCCCAAGACAGATAATACCATAGGGTCCACTCCGATCTCATTATCTGCGTTCAATCCTGGGATGACTTACCTACTAATCTTAAGCTTTGAGTGGGCCCGAAAATCATTGTTGACAGAGGACCGATCTGTGGCTTTTCATAAACAATTTCTACTATTTTTAAAGCTTTGGGAGAAGAGGTTGTTTTGGGTGTTTCACCAAAGTTGCGATTGCCAAAACAACACTTGATTCAAAGAGTTCTCAAAAGTTACACGTAGGAAGCTTATGACTTCAAAATATAGTCTTCTTTGAAGAATGATTTCTTACAAGGTACTGACTGACAGAAGACAAGCAGGTGGCACTCGATAGCTTCATTCATTAATCTTAAAAAAAGAGTTTTGTACCTCAACGCATAAGGATGGCTATTATGAAAACAAAAACAAACACAGAAAATAGCAAGCGTTGGTGAGGATGTGGAGAAACTGGAACCCTCCGACACTGTTCATGGGAGTGTAAAATGGTGCAGCTGTCATGGAAAACAATATGGCATGTCCTCAAAAAAATTAAAAATAGAATTACCCTATGATCCAGCAATTCCACTTCTGGATATATACCCAAAAGAACTGAAAGCAAGGCCTTCAAGAGGTATTTGTACACAAATGCTCACAGTATCATCATTCACAATAGCCAAAAGGTAGAAGCAACCCAAATGTCCATCAACAGATGAGCAAATGAACAAATGTGGTATATCCATACAGTGGAATATTACTTAGCCTTAAAAAGGAAGCAAATTCTGACATCTATCACAGCATGCATGAATCTTGAGGACATTATAATGTGCTCAGTGAAATGAACCAGGCACAAAAAAGACACATACTCTTCTGTGAGGCTAGTCTATTTGACTAGAATAGTCAAATTCATAGAAACAGAAAGTAGAATTGGTGGTTTCCAGGGGCTCAAGAGAGGAGGAAATGGAAAGTTGTTGATTAATGGGTACAGAGTTTTGGTTTTATAAGATGAAAAAGTTCTAAAGATTGGCTGTACAACAAGGTGAGTATACTTAACATTACTGAACTGTACACTTAAAATGCTTAAGATGGTAAATTTTATGCTTTGTGTATTTTACTAAAATTAAAAATAAAAATGATTTTTCAGCACCTATTACAGACAAAAACCATTTGATATCTTACACTGGTAACTATTTCATGATTTTCAGAGCACCTTTTCCCATTCCCTCATTCATTCCTCCATATACCCCGTATTTATAGATAACTCACAATGTGTACACCTATCAGCTATTCAACCTGAAAGACCCAAAGGTGAATCAGGGGTGTGCCCTACATTTCAAGATACTGCAGGGCCATAAATACAAAGTAGAATGTGTTCACTGTTGAAAGCTGCTGTGTTTCCAAGATTTTTTCGATGCAATGGCAATTTCAAATATTCTGCCACGTTGGCCCCATAAATTCACTAGTGTTTACAAATTAATGTGCTTGATTTTGACACAGCTTTCCTTTTCACCAAAAGGATACAGATAAAATGCTATGGGATTCCAGGAGTAGAAGGTACTTCCTGTTAAATCCACATCTTCAACCTTTAAGAAACACACACATAATTGTTTTGGGTTCTTTTAATCAACACTACCTTCTTGGTGCTTTTTCATATCTCATCCTCTCCGCTGCTCTGCACTGCCTACACAAGCTGTCTCTGGACCCAATCCTAGGTTATTATATCTGATGATAAGCATTACATGGGCCAAAAGCCATCAGCTCCTCTGCACCCCTAGGAATGGAGCTCACGTGTGGACTTCCATCAGACCAGGATTAAATATCTTGCTGGAACGTTAGCCCTGAAATTGAACTCTCCAGGTAGACACTGAGGTAGTCTGCAACCAAACCCAACCTATGCACAGGGGCTCTGGGAGCCACCAGAGCTGTACGGTAACATGGTAACATCTCCATCTAGGGTGCAAACTAGAAAGCTGGTCAGGTAATGCCAAGGGTGAGCCATGGGGAGAAGCAGCCCACATCAAATAATTGTGGTTTCTAGAACAGCCATTTGCTCCAGGTCTAAAATAACTCCTCCTTTTTTTTTTTTTTTTCAACTAACACAACATTTTATTTTTTTTTAATTAATTAATTTATTTATTTATTTATTTTTGGCTGTGTTGGGTCTTCGTTTCTGTGCGAGGGCTTTCTCCAGTTGCGGCAAGCAGGGGCCACTCTTCATCGCGGTGCACGGGCCTCTCACTATCGCGGCCTCTCTTGTTGCAGAGCACAGGCTCCAGACGCGCAGGCTCAGTAATTGTGGCTCACGGGCGTAGCCGCTCCGCGGCATGTGGGATCTTCCCAGACCAGGGCTCGAACCCATGTCCCCTGCATTAGCAGGCAGATTCTCAACCACTGTGCCACCAGGGAAGCCCCCTCCTCCTTCTTTTTAATCTACCTTGAGAACTCCTCTCCATCCCTCTGTACCAGATCTAGCCTCACCTCCTAGTGAAGCCTTCTCCTGGAAGTCACCCCCGCTTCTGTGTTCCCAGCCTTTTGTGCCTCGTCTGTCAAAGCTCCTGCTTGTACAGCTGTAGCCATCATTACATGTGGAGGCAAGAGGCCACGCATTTGAATGTTCAGAACCCAACACAGAGCCTGAGACTCTGTGTGTGGTGGATAAAAGGATGAGTGAACACACAAGGCAAGGGGGTCTCATCAGTATTCATATTTCAACACACTAGCTAAAAGTTGTGCAATTAGCCATGACTGATCTGTACTTAGAAATGCCAAACTCATATGCCTGAAATTATTTCAACCCCAAAATTTCTTTTTGCAAGTGAAGTCTTTGCCTAACCAAAAAAAAAATGTTTTGATAAATTTAACAGATGCACTTTTGTGGGGGGTCAGTAAAATCTCAGGAGTTAGCACTATGGAAGGAAAACAGAATTCAATGTGTCCTTGAGTGTTCCTGGATCCAGTAGGTCCTCCTTCCTTTGCAGCTCTTGGACCACAGAGATAGAAATATATCCAAAGTGAGGAAGGGGTCCGAGAACTGGGCTCCCATCCAGTCACCAACCACTTTACTACCCAGCTGAGAGGCACTGGCTGGGGGCAATTCCAGATCTCTGGAATTGGCGTCTGGCCAGAGCTTGTCCTAGGGCTAAGTGGCTAAGTCAGTGAACTAGGCTGTTGGTTTCCATGTTTTCAACAGAGTGGTGCAATTTTGCAAGGTACCACAACCCTTTGCTTTCAGCCACATGGCCAAGTGTGACTGATACTGACCAGGAGACAGGGATAGGAAGTGCCCTGGATTCCTGGTTGTAACCAGCAAGTCAAAGGAGCTTTCCATGTGGCTCTCGTTCAATGTCCACTATTGGCTCTCCTGAGACCACCAGGAGAGCTACTTTTCTGCTCCGAGATTCACTCTTTAGTCTGTAAAACGAGATTGAGTTCCTTTCACAGTTGCATAAACCCTTTCCCCCAGAAACAGAGACTTCTCAGAGTCTATCCAGGACAACCAGGAAACCAGAACGGCAGTTCAGCCTTCCTAGGAAGGAGTAAACAAGCTTCATTAGGTCATAAGAATCTCAGATTCCTCACCTACAAAATGACAAAGAATAACGCTTCTTTTACCTCATTCACAAAATTGTGAGATCAGGAACTGCCCTATTTGTAAAGGCACTTGATAATAATATAATGATGTTGAAGCCCTAATGTGCCGTGTGATGGTCCTCATCTCCACCTACGGAGCGTCTCTGGAGCCCAGAGAACCCAACAAAAATAGTAACTTCTAGATCTGCGCCCCCTACAGCAGCCACTAGTCACATGTGGCTTTCGAGCACTTGAAGGTGGCGAGTCCAAATTGAGATGTGCCGTAAGAGTAGAATACACACCAGATTCTGAAGACTAAGTGTGAAAAAGGAAAACGAAATATCAATCATTTTTATATTAATTACATGTTGAAAGGATATACTGCACTCTCTAGGCAGATACTGACACAGTATTTAAAGAAACTATTTAAAGAAAATACGCAATTAAAATTCATTTCAGGGACTTCCCTCGTGACAGAGCAGTTAAGAATCCACCTGCCAGTGCAGGGGACACGGGTTCAAGCCCTGGTCCGGGAAGATCCCACATGCCGCGGAGCAACTAAGCCCATGTGCCACAACTACTGAGCCTGTGCTCTAGAGCCCGCGAGCCACAACTACTGAAGCCCACGCGCCTAGAGCCCGTGCTCCACAACAAGAGAAGCCACCGCAATGAGAAGCCCGCGCACCACAACGAAGAGTAGCCCACGCTCGCTGCAACTAGAGAAAGTGCGCATGCAGCAACGAAGACCCAACGCAGCCAAATATAAATTAATTAATAATAAAAAAAGAATACAAAATTTAAAACAAAAATAAAATTCATTTCACCTGTTTCTTTTTACTTTTACTTTTTTAATGTGGCTACTAGTAAATGTAAAATTACATACATGGCTCACATTCTTATTTATATTGGACAGCACTGCTCTAGACTGATGAATATAACTTTTGAGTTATTTTTAAGCATGGGAGGATAGAAAGAAATCAGTAAATAAAGCCAAAAAGTTAAAAAATAGAGACATTTAGCAATCACGACTATATTTTTTGAAGCGGTGATTTCCTTGAAGCGGTAATTTTTTGAAAATATTCCTGACCACTGAGGCCGATGACTGGCTGACTTTCCCTCTCCCTACCTTTCTTTTCTGCTAATGAGTCCAGCTCCTGTGCAGACACGCTCAGGCAGGAACAGCCCTAGGACCCGGCAGGACGTGCGGTAAAAGCACGCGACATCCAGAAACTCCAGCACAGCTCTAATCCCTGTGGGCATCACAGGGAGCAGCATTTTTCCAGTTCTTCTTTGACTGTAGGTCTGATGGGCAAAAGCAGCACCTGGCTCACCCCATCTTTTAACATCATTCAAAAATATTTCGTTTTCTCCTGCCATTTTTTTTATTGGAGTGAAATTCACATAGCATGAAATTAACCGTCTTAAACAATTCAGAGGCATCTAACACATTCACAATGTGTGCAGCTACCGCCTCTATCCTGTTCCAAAACATTCCCATCACCCCAAAAGGAAACCTACTCCCCATTTCCACCTCCAGCCCTACTGTTTTGTGCACAATTGATTTGCTCTTAGCTATTAAGTTAAAAATGATGAGTAAACTACAAGCCCATGGTGAGTGAACTATTTAGTATCTCTCAATATCCTGACATGGAATGATTCACCTATAACACAATGGAAGACACTGACAAGAACATATATATATGGTGGATATATATATCCACCCCCCTACTCCAATGAAACCCCCTCCACAGAGTGAGGCCCAGCCAGGGGTCAGGTCCTATGACTCCACAATACATCAACACACAGGCAAGCACCAGGCCCTGCCTTGGAGAGCTTTCCAATGTCCCCTGTCACCTCAATCTAATCCTTCCATGAATTAGGCTCTTCTGAGCGTTGAAACTTCTCAGTCGGCCTCCATACAATACTTGCCACATGTCAGCTGACGAACCAACCTCCAAGATCTAAGGGAGAGGACCTGTGGTAATGACAAGGGTGGGGGACACACTGGGGAGGCTGATGGAGGTGCCTGAGGATGGCCAGGCCAGGATCATGTCTGGACCTGTCTCTCAATCCAGCAGAATTCACAAAGGAAGGGCCAGCTCTTGAGGGTCCGGGGCGAGAGCTCCTTTCTTTAGCTGTCCCTTCAGCACTTTGGTGGTTGTGAGAAGTCTGGGGGGAAGGGGTATTTGTAAACTTCAAATTTCTCTTAACTGGATAGCAACCGCGAGTGGTAAGCACACCACTGTGTATCTGTCTTGCCTTTCTGTGCAATGTTTTTAAACCTCGCACAGAACCCATCTGGATGAAAGATGCCCTCCAATTATAAATTCTTATTACTCTTTTTATTGCCTTGTAAGCGTTCTGATGCTGGCTTTTCCACGCCCAGATGTTTCTGTTTAAGGCGCTTCATTCAAATGAAATTTGAAGAAAAGTCCAGATTACCCAACCACAATGACCTGAGTAAAAATCCCCTCAATCATTTTGGTAATCCAAATAAATTCAGATCATGAAGGTGGGTTGCCTAGATAGCTCTGGCTAACAAATGCTTTGTCTCTTGTTTCACTTTTCATTATTATAACACACTTAACTGCACTCCATTTATAGTAATGGGAAGGACTTGTTTTATGCCGTCGATTGATTGCCACTCGCTGTAGTAGAAAACAAGCCTTAAACGGCTGACATAGCACTAATATTAACTGAAAAAAGCAATAATAACATGCACTTTAAGGCAATACGTCAGGCTTAAACAGAATCAAACTATTTGAAATTTATTTTGTGAATGACTGAAATTGAAATGCCATCAGATTTATTGCAAAAAAGTTTTATTTCAAACTGATTCAAAATATATATGGAATAAAACGTACAATTTGTAATGTACTAAACAGAGCAATTCAAGTAGAAATCATGTCATTCTTCTAAAAAATAATCTGAAAAGATCAACAGCTTCAAAGCAAAAATCCTATATACTGTTAGTTCTATCACCTCATTTATAAATCCATCAAGATGCCCTGTGATTTTTCCAATTAAATTACTCAAATTACCGACTTTTCTTTGTGTGTATTTTCGAATGGTTTGTTTATGAATTCTGATAGGTCTGCTATGATTCCCGAAAGCTAAAAGATGTTTACAGGACAAATGACATCATCACCATGACAAGCCTGACCGTGTTTATACCAATTGGCTTTAGAGGGTCTTCAAAACATAGCTTTAAAATCTTAGTTACTGTGTAGCTTAATGTGTTCCTGATGTTTCCGGAATAATAGATTTCTAAAAATTGAGATATAGTTTTGTTAAAAGAAAATCAATTACTTGTCTGATCTATCGTGTGCAGAACTAATTCACACTCTTCTCAGATAATATGACACTTAAACTGTGAATACAAAGGGGTTTATCACAGAAAAATATATAAGTAAATAAACACTAAATAGGTATTTCATACAAGTCATTATTTTATAAGAAATAATTCGGATAGTTTATAGAAAAGGAAGAATATACACAGGAGTATAAGAAATTTCCTATTACTGTATGCAAATCTACTGTTACCAGTTTAAAACTGTTAATAGTTTTTTGAATTTGTTTTGCTGCTACCTGAGATTCTTCAGATGAAAGCCCTCAAGAAAAAACATGTGGCCATAGACTTTCTTTTTTTGGAGATTTTTTTTTTTTTTTGATGTGGACCATTTTTAAAGTCTTTACTGAATTTGTTACAATATTGCTTCTGTTTTTATATTTGTTTGGTTTTTTGGCCACGAGGCACGTGGGATCTTAGCTCCCCAGCCAGGGATCGAACCTGCACCCTCTGCATTGGAAGGTGAAGTCTTAACCACTGGACCGCCAGGGAAGTCCCAGCCATAGACTTTCTATCTGAACTTCCAGTGATGGAAAATTCTGTCCTCTAGAATTTAGTCCCACTGGTGTGTGACCAATGAGAGAGAAATGATCTTTCTGTGGAGCTGAAATCACCCTTTCTGTAGCTTTCCCCATTAATGTAGGTTCTGCCTAGTCTAGATTTATGTAAAGAAGTATTAATTGGTCTTAGACACCGTAATATCTAAAGCATCCTTCATGCACCTCCACAGCCTTCTAATCTCCAGGCCAAACATCCCTCAAAATGTCCCTTTAGCTGATGTGATTTCAGATCTTTATCTTCCTGGTCATATTCCTGCCATCACCTTCTATTTATCAATATCCCTATTAATACATCAACTATGTATGCATAGGTTAAAAAAAAAGAGATTACACTGAAATATTAATGGAAATTATTTCTACATAGAATTATGGACTATTTTTATTTTCTTCTTTATGCTTTTCTGTGTTTTCTCAACCTTCTACCACGGGCATATGTGACTTTTGCAGCCAGGTAATTCAATATTCATTCATTCAACGACCATTACTGAGCAGCCATTATGTGCCAGGAACTGTCGTGTGAGGTGAGGATGCAGCCACAAACAAGCGAAATGAAAACCCCTGCCCTTGTGAACTTACCTTCTCACTGAAGGAAACACGAAGTTAAAAAAAAAAGAAGAGTAAAACTAATAGCATGTTAGAAGGTGCTATAAAATTGAGAAGGAGAACAGGGGTGAAGTGAGGGGAGCACTGCGAAATAGGATGGACATGGAAGGCTTTACACTAAGTAAGTCTCCTACATACGAACCTTCAAGCTGCAAACTTTCACAGATGTGAACGTGCGTTCGCATGTCCAATCACGTAAGTTAGTTCACGTGTCTGGCGTACATTGTCCTGTGAGGGCATCCTCTACAAGTGGTTGTACTTTTGTGTACTTTACTGTACAGTACTGTATAGGGTACAGTAGTACAGTGTCTTTATTTCTTGCCTGTTCACTCAATGCCAGCCCCTGTATGCCAGATGCTGTACTGTTCTACTGTACTTTTCAAGGTACTGTACTGTAAGATTAAAAATGTTTTATTTTTTGTGTTTGTTTGTTTTTTATGTATTATTTGTGTGGAAAGTATTATAAACCTATTACAGTACAGTACCATATAGCCGATTGTGTTAGTTGGGTACCTAGACTAACTCTGTTGGACTTACGAACAAATTGGACTTATGAACGCACACTCAGAACGGAACTCGTTCTTATGTAGGGAACTTACTGTACTATGAAGGTGATAAAGACCTAAAAGAAGTGAGGGAATAAGCCACTCTATGTGGGCAGAACATTCCAGACTGAAGGAGCAGCACCTGCAAAGGCCCTGGGGTAGGAACAGGCCTGGGATGCTTGAGAAACACCTAGAAAGCCTGTGTGGGTGGAGTGGAGAGAACAAAGGGTCAGGCCATAGGAGATGAGGTCAAGGAAGGATCTGGTCAGATGGCGCAGAGCCTCAAGGACCAGTGTGAAGACTTGGGCCTTTACCCCCGGGGAGGTGGAAGGCCCTGGAAGGTCTGCCACAGTGGAGTGACGGGGTCTAGCTTAGTGTTTTAACAGGTCACTTTAGCTGCCTGGAGAACAGACCCACGGAAGGTTAGAACAGAAGGGAGGCTGGGAAGTAGAGCAGAGGCGTGATCCCCGCACAGGACAATGGTGGCCCAGACCAACAGCAGCAGAGAAGGGGTCCTGTTCTGGATTTCCAGGGTTCGGTCAACAGGATTTGTGGAGAAAACACAGTTAAAGGTCTGGAACTAAACACCATACTCCAAATGTGGCCTCACCATGGCAGAAGAGGGAGACGATTTTACGTTTCCTTTCCCAGGGTATCCTATTCTCACAAACACCCTAAAGGCGAGCCAGCCAGCGTGATGAAAATGATTACATACGGTACACAGCCCATGTGGGGTCTGACCTGACGAGGGCAAAAGCACCTCTAACTAAACTCCCACTAACCACAGCCCTCTCTCCTTCAATCTTTCCCTCTCCGGCCCTCTTTCTGAAATGTCCTTTGTTAAGTTCCGTCTTCCATATCTGGACTGTTTTCCCAGATCCCTTATCAACTCCTGGTTTCACTTACCTCCCTGTGGTCATCTCAGTATCATCTTACTGGTCCCTTGAAATCTCTCATCTCTTAATAACCAAGAGGCCGGGCGCCCCCTCTTCCTTCTCCACCCTGATCCCAGAGACTGAGCATTGCTGGGGAAACCATGCAACTGTATTGGTCGGGTCTACCACAAATTCCGTAATTTTTCAAACTCATTTGGAATTTACATCTACTCCTTGACTTTTTTTTTTTTTCATTTCTAATTCACCTTCTAGGTAATACCCAGCACAGCTCTTGAAAACCTTCTATTTTTCTGCCTCTTACTCCAAACCTGCTTTCACGTCACTCATAGATGATCTTGCTTTTTATTTTGTTGAGAAGAAGGAAGCCACAAAAAGTAAGTGCTTTCAGTGTGAGCCTCTAACTCTCAAGGTTTCTCAGGAGAGTCACCCATACCCTCCCACTTTTCTCTTGACTCAGAGGAAAAAAATCTCCTTTGTGCCTTTTCCAATTTAACCCCTCCTTCTGTGCCCTTGAAACAGACCCGCCAAGGTTTGCTAGCATGCTGTCTTATCCACTGTCTATTCCCTTTTGTACCTTCCATCTTTCTTTCTGCAATGGATAGTTTCTCTGTGCAAGAGAAATTTCTTTTATCCTAAAACAAATAATCCAAAACATCTCTTGACTCCACTTAAGCCAACATTCAATATCTCACTTTCCCTTGTTTCAACAAAAGCTAATTAAGCCAGGAAGGTGCTAAGATTCTCAGACACAAAGACAAACATGATGGGGTTCTGGCCTTCCCCATCATATTTCTCAAAAGAAAGAACAGTCAACACACCTTGCTATGTCGCCCGCTTTCTCTTTAATTACTTGCAAGATGGCCTCTAGTGAACTCCACTGAGAGATCTTTCATATGGGACCACACCCATTCCCAAGGGTGAAACTCTCCCCTCCTCAGTGATCTTCAAAACCCGCCAGCTCCGGGCTGTCCCATTAGCTCCAATCTACTTCCTGCACAACATCTCTACTTGAATCTCGAAAGCCAAAGGTCAGAAACCAAATTCTCCAAACTTCTCCTCCTTTCTCTTTTCCATCCAACTCCATCCTTGTCTTCCTCATGAATGTTCCCGTTCCTAGAAATGGCATCCTCATCTTCCAGGCCTCCAGGTCCAGCCTCCGGTCACCTTTAATTCCTCCCTTCCCAGGTCCCCAGCCCCAGGCAGTATTAAAGGCGTTTGCTCTATGTGGAGCCTCCCATCGCCCAGCTCCATCTTCCATGCCCACATCTTGTCCCTTTATCAGTAAAGCCTTTTTCTACCCCAGATGTGAGTGGCAACCCTCTCCCTTAAAATCCCATAAAAGTTTTGATTTTTTTCCTGTTACCCCATCCACTCATATTAGAACTTTTTATGTTATGTCTGACCTTCCCCTACTCACACAGAAGTGCTCCAATTACGGGCCCCCTGTTCTATTCCCTTTCCCATCTGCCACAGAACCATGTGCAACAAGGGCTGTCCTAGGCTTCCTCCAGTCTTGGTTTAACACGTCCTTCGCTATCCAGGTGTGGGTTCATGTGATACCACCACAGGCACTGCTTACTATGCAATACGTCTTTGCCACTATCACAATCTTGTGATATGAGCTCACTTCCAGGAGTTGGCACAAGTGCCCACACTCCTAAGAGAATGCATTTTTCCCATTCTGTGATATACAGTTTTCAACAGCTCTACTCTGGGGCCAAGGTCCTTTTCCTCCTAATCTCTGTGTCCCCATCAACAGAAACACAACAAGGAGGAGGCTGGGGGTGGCACTAAGAAACAACCTAGTCCAGACCCAGCCCACAGCCACCACAGAGATGCTTGGAAGATGCTCATTAGAGGTACCAGCTCCTGGACTCAACTTCCCAGAAACAACTGCACATCTTCTGGGGAAACTTTGAGCGGGCAGTGCAGAATGCCAAGGTCAAGGTTCCTGCTGACCTTGGCTATCCGTCTCCCTGTCGAGCTCCCTCCCTCAGCTGGACATTTCTGAAGAATAAGAATGGTGTCCAGGTTAATCCAAACATGTTTACTGGCTGGCAAAATGAATCAATGATGATTTATTTCTTGTTTGGGTGGATACATGAAGTGGTTCGCAACCCAGCTGACAACCATTAGGAATAATATTCCTCTCCTAGGCCTTGAAGGTGATTTTACCTGTCTGCAGGCAGTCTGCCTTTCTGTAGAATTGCTTCTTATAATTTCCTTTGCGTTGGAGTATGAGCTAGGGTGTTGGAATAAGGAAGAATCTAAGGGAGACCCAGGGAATTTCCCATCTATTTGGTCTAGTCTGTCCTGCATAACTTCTGAGTCAGTTCACAGGGTTAAATGAAGCGACGTGGATTTTCTGCCATCTTCTCGACCTCAAATGCCCTGATTCAGCATTAATATTCAGCTTCCCACGTATGTGGCTATGGGTTTATTCTTGCTAAAATATTTGGAATTGAGTTAGTGACAGAAGAGGGTATATTCTGCATGCACATAAGATTAGCCTGGCTGACCATCGGCACATGTTTGACTGTATATGACGTTACAAACTCCACTATCAATGCACTAAAATGAAGAGGGTATCAAACTTATTCTTAAGAAAACAAGAGGGAAGGCTACCTCTCAGTGGGAATGGAGCCACGATCTGGGACCCCTGGAAGTGATTCTCCTAACAACGAACAAGACAGAAGCCAAAGTGAACAGTGAGCTTTTAACTCTGAAAGAGGACAGGTAGATCCCAGGCAACGTCTGCCCTTAGTGCCAAAATGCCACTCAGGTTGTGCTGGCTCGTGGATGTTTTTTGTTTTGCCTTGTTTGCTTTATTTACTCTGTGGAAATTGACTTGCATTTCATAGGCAAAATAAACGCAGCTATCACCACATACCTTTACAAAAGAAAGATAAACAGTGCCTTCATCCCACTCAGCTACACTCTTGGCCCTTGAAATACCTCCATGAATCTAACAGGCCAGGAACAGCCCAACACCAGAACCTTTGTTACCCCAGCCAGCATTTGTAAGACTGCACCATTGTTATTTAATTTGAGGCAATTTTTAATGTGTAAAGTACAATCACGTGTAATAAAAAGCACAAAATGCACAAAACATGACATAATCCTTTACTTCTTGTCTAATTCAACACATATATTCTAAGCAGGAAAGTATCTAAGATACCTAAAATTATGCAATCATAATTGTTCTGCATCAAAATGACTTCGAGATGTATGATAATATTTTTCTCCAAAAAATGTTGCCACATCACTCTCCAGGTCTTCCTCCGGCCCTGAAGGTCTAAAAAAGTGGAAGAGCTAGACAGACACAAATTGCACCTGTTGGCAGCTCAGTGAAAGCAAAAACTAGCAAAAGATGCCCCTCCTGTCTCCCTGAGCAATCTCTGATTATCTCAGAGTGAGGACCATATCCCACCTGGTTTTGGACTCAAGCCATCAAGAGATCTATGACAGCTTATTTTAAAAATTGTGACACCATATATAACTTGACAGTTATTCATTATTCATTTAATGTTTTAACTTATGTTAAAAAAATAAAGCCTTTTAAACCAATGCAGGCAACCATTCTGAGATTCCTAAATTTGCTTCCCCTGAACAGAAACCATTCTCATACGAATTTTTAAAGGAAAATTAAATGATAATTTTTTAAAACTCTACACAGCATGACTTTGGAACAGTATTTTTTATTGTTACTATTTAGAACAGTGGTGTGGAAGCACATTAGAATCACCTGGAGGCATTTTTTTAAAAGACACACAAACCTACTCCTGACCAATGAAATTACAATCTCTGGGGATAGGGCCCAGGCATAGGCATTTTTTAATGCTCCCTAGATGATCCCTGGGCATCTTAGGTTGTAAACCAGTGTGTTAAAAGCATCATGTGACAGCTCCTTAAGAGTATTAGAGCAGTTCTGAATTAAGATGATGCTCTATTGCACGTCCTAACACTAACCAGCCGTGCAGCCGAGACAGGGCCATATCCACGCAGCTAGTTTAGCTACCTTCCAAAAATCTACAACTAAAAATGTGTCTCCATCTAGGAAAGCTTAGGCTCCCCTAGCCTAGATGTTCAATAAGCTTTTCTGTGATTTGATGTCTCTCTCTTTCCCTCTCTTTCCCTCTCTCTCTCTCTCTCTCTCTCTCTCTCTCACACACACACACACACACACACAGGAAGGCACAGTGGAGTGACTGCTAAGGATTGTTTCACAGTCGTGACTTCTTTAGTTGTATAATAGGACAATGTCATGGGAGATGAGTCTTTCGAAAGAGGCTAGTTTGTGTGCATATATTTATTTTCATGGGGAAAAAAAAGTACAGAGAAAAAAACATGCCAGAAGTAATGTTTGTTCATACAGGGTGTTTTAGCCTGGATTTCTTAGAACACTTAGCCTGAAGGGAAGCCTAAGCGCTGTTGCTTCATTTGGGAGCTGCAAACCCAGGGCGGGGAGAGTGAGGGGAACGGAAGCGGGGGGCGGGGGGGGGTAGGGAGGCACGGGGAGCAAGGCAAGGTGCCCCGTGTCTGCCGGCTGCACAATGAGCCACGGGCAGACACAGCAGCCTCTGCGGAGACCTGCGGATGCCTTCTGGCAGGTTGTAGGAGAAACCCTGCCTCATGGGAGCCCACGGGAGGGCGGGAGGAGGGACTTCAGTTGCCTATGTTATTTCTGCATCTTGTGTGCCATTAGTCAGAGTTACCACTCCCAAAGTCAGATACTACGGCCCGTGCGGGGTGCTTCGTTCAAGGGCAGAAATGGCAAGAGGATCCGGAATCCCTTGCACTTGGTTGCTCAACCACGGGGCGGAAGGCTCAGCCCTACCCGGGCTGGCCGGCTCCTACCAGGGGAAGCAGGAGGAGTTAGTCCGCCGACGCGGCGTGGAGGCGGGGCGGGGGGCTGAGGGTCTCGGCGGGAGGGGATGCGCAGGGGCCACGCGATGGGCTTCCACGCGCACGCTGTACCGTCTACCGTGTGAGCAGCTGACTTGTAGAAACTGAGGACGCAGAGACTATACCTAGTGATACAACTGGCCAGAGATGGGCCAGTTCAAATGGGACTCAGTTTCACACAAAGTTTGTGACGTAAGAAATAGGAGATAGATGAATCAGCAAGGCCAGCAGTCAGGAATTAACATACAATTAACGCGTTGATGAAACAAAGTACAAAATCTGGAAACAAACCTCTGTATCCATAAGAATTTAGGAGGAAAGGGGACATCAGTTAGGTTAAAATGAGTTATTCAATAAATAGCACTGAGACAATCATTTATTTTTTAAAAAGCTACCTTATATATCTAAAATCCAAATTGATGAGAGGTGTAAATATTAAAAATTAAGCCATTAAAAAAGAAATTTTGGGGGCTTCTCTGGTGGTGTAGCGGTTGAGAATCTGCCTGCCAATGCAGGGGACACGGGTTCGAGCCCTGGTCTGGGAGGATCCCGCCTGCCGCGGAGCGACTGGGCCCGTGAGCCACAACTACTGAGCCTGCGCGTCTGGAGCCTGTGCTCCGCAACAAGAGAAGCCACGATAGTGAGAGGCCCGCGCACCGCGATGAAGAGTGGCCCCCGCTCGCCGCAACTGGAGAAAGCCCTCGCACAGACACGAAGACCCAACACAGCCAAAAATAAATAAATAAATTTTAAAAAAAAAAGAAATTTTTAAAAGATAAATATTTGTATAATTTAGGGTGGGTGGGTACAGCCTCTGTCATGATGAACTAACAGAGTCCATAAAGGAAAACACTGATAGATTAAACTACATTTTAAAAAAGTAAGATACTCTGTATGTTAAAAAAGACTAAATTAAAAAGCAAATAGTTTTGTTCATTCTCGATGACAAAATATATATATATATTCTTTGTAAAAAAAATTAGAACATTTTCAACCACCTGGGGAAAATATTTGAACTACCTGTGACAGCTTTTTAACATCCTAAACATATAAAAAAAAAATCTTCCCACTTTCCTTTGCTCATTTAACAAATGTTTATTGCCTGTCTACAGCAATAGACACTGGCAAAATATCTGAGGAACTGCAGAAGAAATATTCAAGACCACATGGAAAAAAATGGGCAAAGGATATGAAGAAGTATGAATGGCCAATAAACATTTTAGAAAAATTAACATTAAAGAAAGTGAAAACAAAATGACATATCAATTTTTTGCCATTTACATTGTCAAGTTAGAAAGATTTAATAAATATTGGCAAGCATTGGGGAGAAAAAGTACTCATAAAGCGGTGCATGCTTAAGCTGGTACAAGTCTTCAAATGGCAACTTGGAAATTCCTGTAAAATACTAGAATTTTGTGTTTTTTTGACTTAGCAATTCCACTTCTATGATTGCAACTTTAAAAAGTTATCATAGGTCTAAGGAAAGTTATCATAGGTCTAAGATATTCAACACAGCACATGTAAGAGCCAAAATTTGAAGCCTAAAAATGCATCAATAAATATTTAGTTCAGAATTTATGGAATATGCATAGAAATTCCATGAGGTCACTAAACAGTGTTTAGGACATGCAAAACCATCAATGCAATATTTATGGATGATAGAAGAGCAGTTTCCAAAAATATTTACTATGGCCAGTTTTTGGCAAAAATAATTATGTCATTTTGTTCATGAAAAAATAGACTGGAAAGATGTCCATCAAAACATTAATTGTGGGTATCTGAGTTGGTGGGGTTTTATGTAATTATTTTATCTTTGTAAGTTGTTCACAATGACATATAGAGTTTTGTCATGAGAGAAAAGAACAAAAAGACGTTTATTTTGTAGCCATAGAAGGAGACAGACAGGAAGAAAAGAAAGCCACATACGGAGAGAGTAATGTGAAATGACGGACCTGCAGCTCCTCTATGATTCAATCAGGTTTCCATGGCATTTTGCGGGCACAGGAGAAACTGCTAAGCATTTGCTAATGTCCCTTTTCCTCCTGGGTACCCAGGTAGACTATATTTCCCAGCCTCCTTTGCAGTCAGGTGTGGTCATGTGACTGATTCTGGCCAATGGGAAGTGGATGGAAGTCTGGTCTATGAAACACTCCTACACTCAATCTGCCATTCTCTTTCCCACCCAGTGGCTGAATGGAAAGGCTTCTGGGGACACTGAGAAGAGCAAAGTCTAGGCAGAGGCTAGGAGGGGAAAAGGCTGGATCCCTGAGTCACTGCTTACAAAAAAGATACCAGGAGAGCCACCACACCAGGTACCCCTGAACTGGACTGAGTGAGAAACTTTTTTGTTGGACCACTGAAATCTGGGGGTTCGTTAGAGCTGTCAGTATTCCCCAGTTAACTCTGAGGTAGTCCCTCACTCCCGCCAGCAACCCCAGCAGAGCAGCCATCACTCAGAGTGACGGGATCTTCCTGCACGTGCCACTCAACCCCATCCCATGCTTTGTGACTCTACACTTGAACACTCACAAAGCACATGTATTCAGCCACTCAAAGCTACAGGTGCTCATGAAGAGGAAGTTCTGTTTCTGTGACCTGGTACCAGTGATGTCATGGAAGACATTCCTTGGAGTGCCAAGAAAAGTGTTAAATCTCTCCGAGAACTATGGAAAAATGAGAAATTTGGGACTTTATTTTTAGTTGCTAACTTATGCATTTCTGAACACTTTATTTAAAACCAAAGGAAACATTTCCATATTGAATTTCAATAGTGCAATATGCTGTTTTAGAATAAAATTAAAAGATCCGGTACATGAAGATCTGTAAAGTTATATAATCCCTGCTGGTTTTCACTCTCATGGTGTACCTCCAAGTTGCAAGTGGATTGGTAAGACTTTGTGTCACCTGCTATTAGGAGACATCTCCCATATTTCTAGGGCCACACTGGGGGTTTTAGGGATCTGTGAGAATCAGTGACCCAAGATATATTAGCTTGAGAAAAAGCTACTATTTTTTAAAATAATAATGGTTAAATGTTTAACAGCTTAGTAGGCTCGGGGCTTCAACCAGCAAAAACAGCACAGTGACAATTTACATGGAAAAGCTCTTCAAGGTGCAGATTAAATCCTAGCCACATGAGAAAAACAATATGTGTTGTGGACAATTTCCCTTGTTTCCTCAGAAGACTCTCAGAATGTTCTAAAGTATGTCTTTTGGGATGACTGTTCCATAAAGATGCATGCCTACACACCATCTGCATATTGACCTTTCTTCTTTGCTCCTAAAGATGCAGAATTAACTGAGACTGGGGAGATGTACAAGGTTTTTCTTGTGTGTCAAGAAGTGAATAAATTTTTAAAAAATTCTCTATGGCTTGGAATTGTTTGACATATGCTATTGGCAACTGGCATTTTATATTTAACTTTACCGTGTTTTCTTTTTTCTTTTAACTGGAGCAGGACATTAAATTCCTGGTGGAACTTAAGAGTTTTGGTCTCAGACTTGCAGCAGAGGCCCTCATTATAAAGTGAGGGACATGACTACTGAGTCAGAACATGTTTAGAGTTGCCCTAAACCTGGTCTGGTGAACTCAGCCCATCACTGATTTCACGGGCACAGGAGGAGGAAGGAGATGACAGGAGAAGTGGGCAAGGAAGATGGGACAAGAGGGGACTGACCCCACCCTGCTTCCACTCTGAAGTTTCTCACCCTGAAACAGGTCAGAACCAAGCAGGGCAACAAACCTGAAACTGAATAGGAGATTGAAGTTTGTTTAAGAATTAACTGGATTTCCCAGGACTTCCCTGGTGGTCCAATGATTCAGACTCTGTGCTTCCACGGCAGGGAGCACGGGCCCTGGTCGGGGAATTAACATCCCACATGCCATGCAACGTGGCCAAAAAAAAAGAATTAACTGAATTTCTCAATACCTGAAAATAAAATTGTGTATTAACAATTATAAGTGATTATAAAAACTCTGGATGCATCTGACGTATCATTTGAGAGAAGAAGAGGATTTTTACTCTAAGCAGGTGGGACGGAGCAGTGGTGAGAAAAGTAAGGTTTTTTTTATTTATTTATTTTGGCTGCGTTGGGTCTTCATTGCTGTGCGCGGGCTTTCTCTAGTTGCAGCAAGCGGGGGCTACTCTTCGTTGCGGTGCACGGGCTTCTCATTGCGGTGGCTTCTCTTGTTGCGAAGCACGGGCTCTAGGCGCGTGGGCTTCAGTAGTTGTGGCTCGTGGGCTCAGTAGTTGTGGCTCACGGGCTCTAGAGCACAGGCTCAGTAGTTGTGGCACACGGGCTTAGCTGCTCCGTGGTATGTGGGATCTTCCCGGACCAGGGCTCGAACCCGTGTCCCCTGCATTGGCAGGTGGATTTTTAACCACTGCGCCACCAGGGAAGCCCAAGAAAAGTAAGGTTTTATGCACACTTTACTGAGTCCAGCTCATTCATAAAAATGGTATCACTCTCCAAATCCTCAAACGGTAAATAGTGAAGGCACGGAAATAGAAGATAAAGTGGTGTTTAATGTCGCTCCAACATTCCTGCAGCCTGGAATAGCCCTTCCTCAGGAGCTTTATTTTCCATCATATATCAATAAAGAAAGTGGCTTTAAGTACGCCAAAAGTAAGATGTGAAGAAACCTCCCGGATATACTTACCACACACAGAGGTGACAAAAATTACGCTGCAAAATGAAAGGGAAAGTAAATGACTCCAATGAATAAACTAAAAACATTAAGGCACATTTAAAAGAAATGAAGCATGATGGCAGTATTTGTAAACAGCTTAACCATCAACACAGGGGAAGGTGAGAAATGTACAAGGTCCTTCATCAAGATGGAGGGAAACACACAAAATAATACCAAAATTACTGACTAGATAATCAGGATGTAAAGAAAATATCAGACAGCCAAGAAAGAGAAGAGAGATTAAGATTCAGTCTCCTATGGGGACACAGGACAAACAGAAGTGCCACAAGGATGAAGGCTATCGATAGATGCCCCACAGTAGAGAGAAAGCTTTGCCCAGCGTTGAAGCCACAGACCTTGCAAGAGGAAGCCTAGAAGGAGCCTTGTGTGGAAACATCAGGAGTAGAACAAGGAAACCCATGTGCGTACCCTCCCCCAATTTTTTTTCTGGTCCAGAAATTCCCAAATCTGGTAGAAGCAAAAGGCTGGAGCAGGAGCATGGCAAAAACATGGGTAGAGCTGCCTCCTGGTGCCCGCATGTGAGGGGAGACCTTTCTTTTTTTTTTTAATTTAAGTATAGTTTATTTACAATATCATGTTAGTTTCAGGTGTATGGCAAAGTGACGCAGAGATACATATATTTTTTCAGATTCTTTTCCCTTATAGGTTATTACAAAATATTGAGTATAGTTCCCTGTGCTACAGTAGGTCCTTGTGGTTATCTATTTTATATACAGTAGTGTCTATGTGTTAATCCAAACTCCTAATTTATCCACCCCCCCCCACCCCGCCTTTCCCCTTGGGAACCATAAGTTTGTTTTCTATGTCTGCGAGTCTATTTCTGTTTTGTAAATAAGTTCATTTGTATCTTTTTTTTTTAAGATTCCACATGTAAGTGATATCATATGGTATTTGTCTTTTTCTGTATGGCTTATTTCACTTAGTACGATAATCTCTAGGTCCATCCATGTTGTTGCAAATGGCATTATTTCAATCTTTTTTATGGCTGAATAATATTCCACTGTGTGTGTGTGTGTGTGTGTGTGTGTGTGTGTGTGTGTGTGTGTACCACATCTTTTTTATCCATTAGTCTGCTGATGGACACTTAGGTTGCTTCCATGTCTTGGCTATTATAGTGCTGCTATGAACAGTGGGGTGCATGTATCTTTTCAAATTATAGTTTTCTCTGGATATGCCCAGGATTGGGATTGCTGGATCATATGGTAGTTCTATGTTTAGTTTTTTAAGGAACCTCCATACTGTTCTCCATAGTGGCTGCACCAATTTACATTCCCACCAACAGTAGGAGGGTTCCTTTTTCTCCACATGTGAGAGGACCTTTCTGCTTTCTAGCACCATACTTGGTAGGAAATCAACTCCCTCTACTTGAATCTCATTTCATTTCAAGCACTGAAGATCACAGAGGGGCAACCCAGGCCCAAGGTAGCATTAGAATAAAGCCCCAATTACTAGGCTTAACTGTTGGGGGGCAAAAGGTTACAGAATGACCAACATGATTCAGGTGTTTAGACCTGGGATCTGAGGAACCAATAAATGACTTAACCAAAAGCCCAAAGAGAAATTTAATGTCAACTCTGAATTGTAACTGAAGAGGAAAATAATACAACACACAGAGTAAAAAATTGTTTATCCAGATGTCTAAACCGAAGAAACATCCAAACAATAGCATTAATAGTCAAAAAGGATTTTTTTTTTAATCATCTATTTTTCTAAGCATTCCAATTTTCCATCATGGTGGTACTGGATAAATGGTGGAACTGCCCAGCAGTGAAGTGCCCCAATCCAAGTACTAAGGACAAGAGGCTATCCATGTTGTGAAAATCACACAGATTTTGTGAACAAAGGGCACTTGCTATTCAGCAGAAGATAATCCTGCAAACGGTAAGTTTGCACCCCACAAAAAAGGAAAAAGGATGGAGTAACAATGTCAAGCAAATGATGACCCCGCCGGGCTTTTCAAAGCAGGTGGCTACTTCCTGCTCTTGCTTCTGCAGATGCTTGTGGCAGCCCCAGAGGTGTGCCCCTCAGATCTCCCTTCAGGAAAGAACCCAGCATTCACCTGAACAGCCTCCAGCTGCTCGCACCCCCTCTGCCTCATCTCAAGACACCAGAGCCAATAACCGAACCCAGTGGGGTGCAAGAGCCTGGCCGTTTCTGCCCATCACTGGATGGCTCCAAAGGCAACGTCTGCCCCAGAGCTTCCCACCGGGCTGGTCCAACTGTCCAATCTGCATCCGGGCTGAGGCTGTTTTCTGCCGAATCCCGCTTCATCCTCATTTTATCGTTCACAGGAGTACCCTCCCCCTCAAATAAACTTCATGCGTTCCTAATTCTGTCCCAACATCTGCTTCCCAGGGAACCCAACTAACACAAGGCTCCTAAAACCAGTACTAGTGGAAAGTGACTTTCCACGCCCCAGTCCAAAGACCAACTTTCCGGAAATTAAAATTTCATGCTGTAAACTACTAAATACAGGATGGATAAACAACAAGGTCCTACTGTATAGCATAGGGAACTATATCCAATATCCTGGGATAAACCATAATGGAAAAGAACATAAAAAAAGAATATACATATGTGTATAACTGAGTCACTTTGCTGCACAGCAGAAATTAACACAACATTGTAAACCAACTTTAAAAAATTGTATCATTTCATGCCAAAAAAATATTTCATGCAATTCCCATTAACCATGTTATTTGGCCATTTCAAAGGGAATAAACAAGCATCACAAATTTCAATCGTCAGTGAGTAAACCGATGATTGAAATGTTGTTATTGTCATAATGACACAAAATAATTAGGATTGCGTGTAACATGCTTTTACATGTTCAGGTAAATCTAAATACTGTTGTTTGATGCAAAAATAATAGCAGATACTTACTAAATCCTTCAAGTGATTTACATCGTATCAATCAAAAGGTTTTCTAAGACACATATTTTAATACTGTAAAATGCATTTAAAAGAAAAAACCTGGGAGGGCATTCGGCTAAGTGAAATAAATCAGATAGAGAAAGACAAATACCGTGTGATTTCATTTAAACGTGGAATCTAAAAAAGCCCAAACTCATAGAAACCGAGAGTAGAATGGTGGCTCTCAGGGGGTCGGGGTGAGGGAAATGGGAAGATGCTGGTCAAGGGGTACAAATTTCCAGTTATAAGATGAGTAAATTCTGGGATCTAATGGATAGCATGACTTACAACACTGTACTGTATAC